>NC_083425.1:7639324-8906199 GCF_020745735.1 Hemiscyllium ocellatum | reverse complement strand
TACTAGTTGAAATCCTCCCGAGCAGCTCTAGCAAATTTCCCTGCCAGTATGAGTCCCCTTCCAATTTAGGTGCAATCTGTCCTTCTTGTACAGGTCACTCCTACCCCAAGAGATTCCAATGATCCAAAAATGTAAATCCTTCTCCCATACACCAGCTTCTCATCTGCTCTATCCTCCTATTCCTGCCCTCACTGGCTCGTAGCAACAGGAGTAATCCAGATATTACTACTCTTGAGGACCTCCTTTTAAAATTCCTGCCTAACTGTCCAAAATGTCCCTTCAGAATCTCAACCTTTTCCTTTCCTTTATCGTTGGTTCCAATGTGGACAATGACCTCCTGCTGGCCCCTCTCCCCCTTGAGAACATTCTGCACCTTCTCTGAGACATCCTTGATCCTGGCACCAGGGAAGCAACACACCATTCTGATTTTTCGTTGCTGGCCACAGAAACGTCTGTCATTACCTCTGGCTAGAGAGTCCCCCAACACAATCGATCTCTTGGAATCTGATGTCCCCCTTATTGCATTAGAGCCAACCTCAATACCAGAATCTTGGCTTTTCATGCTACATTCCCGAGAATCCATCATCCCCTACATTTTCCAAATCAGCATATTTGTTTGAAATGGGGATAGCTAAGAAGACTCCTGCACTAACTATCTCTCTTACCTTTCCTAGAGTTAACCCATCTGTGACTTTTTCTGCGACTTTTACCCCCCTTCTCATAACTGCTGTCCATCACATCCCCTTGCTCTTGTAAATTCCTCACTGTTTCTAACTGTCTCTCTAACTAATCCATTCAATCTGTTAGGATTCGCAACCAACATCATTTATTGCAGATATAATCCGCAGTTAATACAAAAACTCTCCCTAAACTCCTACATCTGACAAGAAGTGCATATCACTCTATTAAAGACCATTTTTGCTCCTTCACAATCTATAGACCCAGAAAATAACATAGTCTTATTCCTTTACAAAACACTGCTCCAGATTAAATTAATACTTATGGCTTATACTTTAAGTTTAATCAAGAGACATAGCTCAATAAAACACATAAGCAGGAAAAAACCCACTATACTCACTATTGGAAACTTACTGTAAGGGCCACATTAAAAAAATATTCACTTCTGTTTCTGTGCTGTGACCTCTCCCAAACAGGTTCCTTCAAGATGAGTTGTGAATTTCACTGTTTGTTAATTTTCCCAGACCCACTCCGGTCTAGCAATACATGAATTGAAATAGCAAAGGCAGTAACTGTGCAGGTTCACTGCTGTCTCAGTTAGCAAGCGGGCTACTTTCTCCTGCACTGATCTCACTATGTGCTGTCTTTGTCTGTTCCTCTCCCTTTTAAAAGTGCTGTGATATTTGCCCCTTTCCAGAAAACCCAGCCTTTTTCTGCTCTGGAAGAGATACAAATGATCCAAGAACCTGAATCCCTGAACATTATACCACCTCTTCAGCCATTGATTTATTATCTTTATTCTTTCCCTGACTCCAGCTTGGCACCGTAGGTAAATCTAAGATTACCACTCAAAGTTCTGTTTATTAATCTTGTACCTAATCTCTCATATCCACTCTGTAAACCCTGTGTACAATAACTTCTGGTCTCTCATTCTTCCTTTTAACATAAAACTTCAAACGTTATGAGATGTCCTTATTCCTGGCAGCAGGAAAGCAACATACTTTCCTAGATTTAGGCCGACTGCCAAAGGACCTCCTACTTATCGCCTTAACAGAAGAATCCCCTATAGAAATGATGCTTTTAAATTTTGTCACACCCCAAAGTTCATCCCTGTTGTCCAAGGTCTGACTGCCTCTTATACTTTCCTCTGAAAGACTACTCTGACAAGGATACTCAAAACTGAGACACAAATAGTCACAGGAGTCTTCGGAACTAATTTTTTACCTTTCCTGACAGTCACCATTTATCTGACTGATCCTGATCATGTCTCTAAATGTCGAATTCATCTAACTCTTTTCTCTTAGCTAAAATTCTGTTCCTGACAACATTCTAGTAAATTCTCAAATGCAATCGCATCCTTCTTGAACTTGGATGACCAGAACTGTACCAGCTTGGGCCAAGATCATGTTTGTTTCAGTTTTAGAGTTTTTTTATTTTTAAACTGGCTGAGACAAAAAAGTGAAGTGTATAGAAGATCATTTTAACCACCTTACCTACATAGCAAAAAAAGGTGGTAAGGCACGAGACTTCAAAGTTCAACCTCTGTTTTAAATGAATGTCTACTACTGAACTGACGTAACATTAGTTTATCTTCAAGCTACTTCCAGTCCAGTTTTGACATGTTGAATATCAATGTACAACAATTGGCTTTCCCTAGTTTTACGTTTACATTATCAGCAAAACCTATTCCGTGCTGCCCTATAAGCCTAACTACATTCAAGCATTCTCTGCGGGCAACTAATAGATACAGACTTTAAAAAGTATATGAAAAGTAGCATTTATTTCAGTGAAATACAACATTTAAATGTTTGAAGAAAATTAAGATTTTCATATTATAAATACAACTCAAAGCAAATAATGGAAATGTTACATATAGCTTTTTAACAAATTTGTACACTAAAATATTTCTATCACTTCAATCGAATACAGTCCATCATTCTTCTGTGATTTTAGTTGATGTAGATTCTGAAGACTTCCTTCAATCTTGCTGAGCTGAGAGTAAAATCTAACCTGCCAGAGAAATTTCAAAAATGTTAGAAAAAAGTTCGTAACTACCAGAATTCAGATTCTGTTCAAGATCACTTGGTCACTGGATTACATCCAGCAATTTGTAATTTTTGCTTTTGAAGTTTAGAATCGAAGTGGAGTACTTGAACTTGAGTGGCTCCTGCCATTTATAAATAAATCTGTTGTATCCCTATCATGGACTCAGTCTCTCAAAGTTGAACCTTCAGACCTGCTGCTCCTCAAATTCTAAGACCGAACGGATACTAGCCTGAAATGGATCAAGCTGCAAGTTTGAACAGTTAACTGTGGTGACCCATTTTAAATAATTCCACCTGTGAGGTCAGATCAGACTGAAGATCTTCACTTGCTTGCTGCAGAATAGATCAATTTTAATTCCATGTACCTAATCTAATTTTTATCTACCTTAATTGATGATTGGAGAAACATGAGTTAATTAAGACCACCTGTATGGATTCCTAAAATATCAGGCTCAGGCTTGTAGCGTACCTGGAAGGAAGAGGATGATTGCAAAGTTCTCTTTTGTAGGGGTGGAGGTGGGTGCACTTATAAGGCCTGAAAAAGCATTTATAATTTATAAAAAGGACACCTATGACAAAAATAATATGGAATTAGAGGGATGTGGTGGTTAAGTTATAGAACATTTGGAAGTCTGAACAGATGGGTTAAAGGGAACTCTGAAGGTGAAAAGATGTATGTTTTTGATGAGGGAAAACATCATGGCAATACTGACAGAGGATATCCCTGGGAGACTGTCCAGTGAAGCTATGAATAGAGCTGAGAAATAATGGGTGATCACTTTGATGGGACTGTACTATAGCTGATTGGGAGAAGCTACTTGCAGCGCAAAGAGGCTGGCAAGTGGGAGGCTTTCAAAAGCAAGGTCATGAGACTTCAGGGACAGCATTATCCTGCTGGTGTGAAGAGAAAGGCTGGCAAGAGTAGGGGACACGGGATGCCTCACGAATCTTATTGAGTTTTTTTAGATTAGACTAGACTACCTAGTGTGGAAACAGGCCCTTCGGCCCAACAAGTCCACACCGACCCGCCGAAGCGCAACCCACCCATACCCCTACATTTACCCCTTACCTAACACTACGGGCAATTTAGCATAGCCAATTCACCTGACCCGCACATCTTTGGACCGTGGGAGGAAACTGGAGCACCCGGAGGAAACCCACGCAGACACGGGGAGAACGTGCAAACTCCACACAGTCAGTCGCCTGAGTACTTTGAGTAGGTAACCAGACAGATTGATGCAAGTTGGGCAGTGGATGTGGTGTATATGGACTTCCAAGGCTTTTGATAAGATTCCCCATGGTAGGCTCATTCATAAAGTCAGGAAGATTGGATACAGGGAGATTTGGCTGTCTGGATTCAGAATTGATTGGCTGACACAAGGCAGAGGATGGTTGTAGATGGAAAGTATTCTGCCTGGAGGTCAGTGGTGAGTGGTGTCCCACAGGGCTCTGTTCTTGGGCCTCTGCTCTTTGTAGTTTTTATAAATGACTTGGATGAGGAGGTTGAGGGGTGGGTTAGTAAATTTGCCGATGACACAAAGGTTGGAAGTACCATTGATGGGCTGTTGCAGGCCGCAACTCGACACTGACAGGATGTAGAGCTGGGCTGAAATATGGCAGATGGAGTTCAAACTAGATAAATGTGAAGTGACACATTTTGGAAGGTCGAACTTGAATGCTGAATATAGGATTAATGAAATTATTCTTGGCAGTGTGGAGAAACAGCGGGATCTTGGTGTTGAAGTGCATAGATCCCTCAAAGTTGCCACCCAAGTGGATAGGGTTATTAAGAAAGCATATGATGTTTTGGCTTTCAGTAACAGAGGGATCGAGTTTAAGAGCCATGAGGTTTTGCTGCAGCTCTACAAAACCCTGGTGAGACCACACTTGGAAAATTGTGACCAGTTCTGGTCGCCCTATTATCGGAAAGATGTGGAGGCTTTGGAAAGGGTGCAAAGAAGGTTTATCAGGATGCTGCCCAGACTGGAGGGCTTGTCTTACGAAGAGAGGTTGACTAAGCTCGGACTTTTCTTTCTGGGGAAGAGGAGGAAGAGAGGTGACTTGATCGAGATGTACAAGGTATGAGAGGCATGGATAGAATCAATAGCCGGAGACTTTTCCCCACGGCAGGATTGACTGCCATGAGGGATCATAGTTTTAAGATGTTAGGAGGAAGGTATAGGGGAGACGTCAGAGCTAAATTCTTTACGCAGACAGTTGTGAACATATGGAATGCATTGCCAGGGTGGTGGTGGAAACAGAGTCAAGAGGGACATTTAAGCAACTGCTGGAGATGCACATGGACAGTAGTGAATTGAGGGTTACACAGGTTAGGGTAATTTATTTTAGAGTAGGATTAATCCTTGGCACAACATTGTGGGCTGAAGGGTCTGTTCTGTACTATGTTTTATGATGAGAAATATTGAGTTTAGGTCAAGAAGAGATGTTCAGTACAGACAGCGAGGATCAAGTGAATCCTTTGAGGAGTATAGTAGATGTAGAAGTACACTCCAGAAAATTCAGATGGCAAAAATACAATAAGATAGCTTTGGCAGATAAGGTTAAAGAAAATCCGAAGAGATTCTACAAGTATAATAAGGACAAAAGAGTGACTAAGGAGAGAAAAGGGCCCTTTAAAGATCAGCAAGACCATCTATCTGCGGAACCAAGGTAAATGGGTGAGATCTTAAACAATTATTTCATGTTACGATTTACTGTAGGGAAAAAACACAGTAACCTCAGGAACTCGGGAAATAATGAGTGATGTGTTGAAAAGAATTCACATTACTGAAGAGGATGTGGAGGTCTTAAAATTCATAAAAGTCGGTAAATTCCCATGATCTGATCAAGTGTATCCAGTATCTTGTAAGAAGCTAGGGAAGAAACTGTGGAGCGACTAGCTGAGATATTTGTATTAACAGCCATGGGTGAGATGCCAGTGTGGTTAATGTTTTGCCATTAGTTAAGAAAGGCTGCAAGGAAAAGCTATAGATCGGTGAGCCTAGGTGTACTGAATGTAATGAGGTCAGCCATGTGGACCTCATAGAATGAGTTCCTTAACCTGGCCTATTAATCTGGTCGCACAGTGAAAATCAGATTAAAGCTATCCAGAAGGGGATTGCTGGACCTTATTGCCTCCTCCAGTTACCAGGAGGTAGGGTTAGTATTCCAATTTAGACACAGTAGACCAACGAGAAAGACTTTTAGATGAAAAGGATAAAGATTTAAGTGAACATTTAAGAATGCAACAAGTGGTGGTCAAAAAGATTACTCACTACACTTAAGCAAAAGTCTCAGTGAACTTAATGTAAACAATAGCTAGTATGAGAGATTATAAAATATCTTCAACACATTAAAATTGGGGGTGTAGTGAACAGCGAAGGAAGTTACCTCAGATTACAATGGGATCTTGATCAGATTGGCCAGTGGGCTGAGAAGTGGCAGATAGAGTTTAATTCAGATAAATACATTCCTGTTAGGGTAAAAGGAAAGGCTGGTAGGTACAGGGAATGCTGAATGACTAAAGAAATTGATGGTTTGGTTAAGAAAAAGGAGGAAGCATATGTCAGGTATAGACAGGATAGATCGAGTGAATCCTTAGAGTATAAAGGAAGTAGGAGTCTATTTAAGAGGGAAATCAGGAGGGTAAAAAAAGGACATGAGATAGCTTTGGCAAATAGAGTTCAGGAGAATCCAAAGAATTTTTACAAAGAATTTTAAGGACAAAAGGGTAACTAGGGAGAGAATAGGGCCCCTCAAAGATCAGCAAGGCGGCTTTGTGTGGAGCGGCAGAAAATGGGGGAGATACTAAATAATTATTTTGCATCAGTGTTTACTGTGGAAAAGGATATGGAAGATATAGAATGTAGGGAAATAGATGGTGACATCTTGAAAAATGTCCAGATTACAGAGGAGGAAGTGCTGGATGTCATGAAATGCATAGAACTGGATAAATCCCCAGGACCTGATCAGGTGTACCCGAGAACTCTGTGGGAAGCTAGAGAAGTGATTGCTAAGCCTCTTGCTGAGATATTTGTATCATCGATAGTCACAGGTGAGGTGCTGGAAGACCTGGAGGTTGGCTAACGTGGTACCAATGTTTAAGAAGGGCCGTAAGGACAAGCCAGGGAACTATAGACCAGTGATCTGATGTTGGTGGTGGGCAAGTTGTTGGAGGGAATCCTGAGGGACAGGATGTACATGTATTTGGAAAGGCAAGGACTGATTACGGATAGTCAACATGGCTTTGTGCGTGGGCAATCATGTCTTACAAACTTGATTTGAGTTTTTTTTGAGGAAGAAATGACAAAAAGGATTGAGAGCAGAGCGGTAGATGTGATCTATATGGACTTCAGTAAGGTGTTCGACAAGGTTCCCCATGGGAGACTGATTAGCAAGTTAGATCTCATGGAATACAGGGAGAACTAGCAATTTGGATACAGAACTGGCCCAAAGGTAGAAGACAGAGGGTGGTAGTGGAGGGTTGTTTTTCATACTGGAGGCCTGTGACTAGTGGA
Source organism: Hemiscyllium ocellatum (assembly GCF_020745735.1). Lineage (NCBI taxonomy): Eukaryota > Metazoa > Chordata > Chondrichthyes > Orectolobiformes > Hemiscylliidae > Hemiscyllium > Hemiscyllium ocellatum. Next base: position 8,898,959 of record NC_083425.1, on the reverse strand, counting down.
GTGCCACAAGGATCGTTGCTGAGTCCTCTACTTTTTGTCATTTGCGTAAATAATTTGGATGCGAGCACAGGAGATACAGTTAGTAAGTTTGTAGATTACACCAGAAGTGTAGTGGATATGGAAGATATAGAATGTAGGGAAATAGATGGTGACCTCAGGTTTACCTCAGATTACAACAGGATCTGGACCAGATGGGCCAATGGGCTGAGAAGTGGCAGATGGAGTTTAATTCAGATAAACGAGGTGCTGCATTTTGGTAAAGCAAATCTTAGCAGGACTTATATAGTTAATGGCAAGGTGTTCGGGAGTGTTGCTGAAAAAGAGACCTTGGAGTGCAGGTTTATAGCTCCTTGAAAGTGGAATCGCAGGTAAGAGACAATAGACAATAGGTGCAGGAGTAGGCCATTCTGTCCTTCGAGCCTGCACCACCATTCATTATGATCATGGCTGATCATCCTCAATCAGTATCCTGTTCCTGCCTTATCTCCATAACCCTTGATTCCACTATCCTTGAGAGCTCTGTCCAACTTTTTCTTAAACGAATCCAGAGACTGGGCCTCCACTGCCCTCTGGGGCAGAGCAGTCCACACACCCACCACTCTCTGGGTGAAGATCTTTCTTCTCATCTCTGTCCTAAATGGCCTACCGCTTATTTTTAAACTGTGTCCTCTGGTTCGGGACTCACCCATCAGCGGAACATGTTTCCTGCCTCCAGAGTGTCCAACCCTTTAATAATTTTATACGTCTCAATCAGATCCCCTCTCAGCCTTCTAAACTCAAGGATATACAAGCCCAGTCGCTCCAAACTTTCAGCGTAAGATAGTCCCACCATTCCAGGAACTGACCTCATGAACCTACGCTGCTCTCCCTCAATAGCCAGAATGTCTTTCCTCAAATTTGGAGACCAGAACTGCACACAATATTCCAGGTGCGGTCTCACCAGGGCCCTATACAGCTGCAGAAGAACCTTGTTGCTTCTATACTCAATCCCCCTTGTTATGAAGGCCAGCATGCTATTAGCTTTCTTCACTATCTGCTGTATCTGCATGCTTGCCTTCACTGAATAATGTACAAGAACACCCAGATCTCTTTGTACTGCTCCTTTACCTAACTTGACTCCATTTAGGTAGTAATCTGCCTTCCTGTTCTTGCCACCAAAATGGATAACCATACATTTATCCACACTAAACTGCAACTGCCATGCATCTGTCCACTCACCTAACCTGTCCAGGTCACCCTGTAATCTCCTAACATCCTCCTCACATTTCACCCTGCCACCCAGCTTTGTATCATTAGCAAATTTGCTAATGTTACTATTAATACCATCTTCTATATCATTAATATATATTGTAAAAGGTAGGTAGGATAGTGAAGGCTGTGTTTGGTATGCTTTCCTTTATTGGTCAGAGTAGTGAGTACAGTAGTTGGGAGGTCATGTTGCGGCTGTACAGGACATCGGTTAGGCCACTGTTGGAATATTGCGTGCAATTCTGGTTTCCTTCCTTTCAGCAAGATGTTGTGAAACTTGAAAGGGTTCAGAAGCAATTGGCAAGAATGTTGCCAGGTTTGGAGGATTTGAGCTATAGGGAAAGGTTGAATAGGCTGGGGCTGTTTCCCCTGGAGCATCGGAGGTTGAGGAGTGACCTTAGAGTTTTATAAAATCATGAGGGATATGGATAGGATAAATAGACAAAGTCTTTTCCCTGGGGTCAGGAAGTCCAAAACTAGAGGGCATAGGTTTAGGGTGAGGGGGCAAGATATAAAAGAGACCTAAGGGGCAACGTTTTCACAGAGGGTGGTACGTATATGGAATGAGCTGCGAGAGGAAGTGGTGGAGGCTGATACAATTGCAACATTTAAGAGGCTTCTGGATGGGTATATCAGGGTTTGGAGGGATATGGGCTGGGTACTGACAGGTGGTACTAGATTGGGTTAGGATATCTGGTCAGGATGGATGAGTTGGACTGAAGGGTCTGTTTCTGTGCTGTACATCTCTATGACTCTATGCCATCTGTATATATACCATACCTGGGATCTGATGAATTTGTGAAGGTGGGTAATTAATTCACGAGCCTCTGTTGCCATGACCAACACTGTAAAGTGAGCATCCAGCAACAGAGAAATCCAGTCCAAGACCTGAAAGTAGGGCAACAGTCAGTAGCTATTCACAACTTCAAAACATGGACAGTAATCAGCAACGTCTCTAATCAGCATCATTGGGCAAGGGATTCGCAATGTCAGCATTTGTTACCCACAGAGGCAACACTCAGTGAGGAACAAAGTACTAGGCTCTTGATGACCTGATTTGACTTAGTGTTTAATTTTCTGACTTGGAGATGCCGGTGTTGGACTGGGGTGTACAAAGTAAAAAAAAATTCACACAACACCAGGTTAAAGTCCAACAGGTTTAATTGGAAGCACTAGCTTTCAGAGCATTGCTCCTTCAGCAGGTGGCTGTGGATTACATAATTGTAAGACAGAATTTATAGCAAAAGTTTACAGTGTGATGTAACTGAAATTATACATTGAAAAATACTTTGTTTGATTTTCTGGAAATGACTTCACCAAAGAAACCCAAACATAAAAATAGAAAGCAGGAATCATGTACACTGATTCACCTGAGGCCCATTGAAGATGTTACCTAGTAGGATGACAAAACATCTGGAAATGAACCTCCCATTTCAGCGAGCGAACCTACATCCAGAACCTCAACCAGAGCTACAAATCTTCTCAAAACTCACAGTAAACCTTTGTTATAAAATCTGTGTGTAAGAATTGTGTACTCCACAACCACCTGAAGGAGCAGCGCTCTGAAAGCTAGTGCTTCCAGTTAAACCTATTGGACTATAACCTGGTGTTGTGTGACTGTTAACTGTTCAATTTTATGAAGTTGTTTGGTACCTTTTTCACCACATAGAAGGTGCAACAAATACAAGTTGTTGCATATCTAAATGACAACTGGCCATTTCAGCTACAAATAAGAATCTCACCTGGAAGAAAGATTGGTCAGTGACAGGGTGGAGGAAGGATAGTACAACAGTAGTGTTATCTTTGTAACAAAACAATAGTTTCCAATGGTGTTCTTTTCTCCAGATTGACGAAATGTTACTTAGGTTTTTGCTGTAGTGGAACTGCAAATTCACAATCTCTGGATTGCCAATCCAGTACCATAATTATGGCAGTATTGTCTACTCAACACAGTGAAGAATGAACCCGAGATCTTTTTGGTCTTTATAATTATGACATATAATTTACAGCGCAAATGGACCAGACCAATTTGTCAGTGTTGCTGTTCACATTGCATGGGAGTTCCCTCCTATTCCTTTTCATCTAACTGTATAAGCACATTCTTTCAACCCATTCTCCTTCATGTACCTATCCAGCCTCCATGTAAATATATCCACGTAACTTGCCTCAATCGTCACATAACACAGTTTCACATTGCCCATTTTGCATTGCTAGAGAATGGGCAAAGGCAAGATGGCCCACTTTGCTCAAATGTATGGCTCAGTTAACATCACAACCCTTTTGTTCAAGTAATGGTCCATTTTCTACATGGGGTCTACCAAGACTTTTCACACAGAGCTATTACAGATTTGTATTTTTGTGCTGTTACAATGTACCACAAATGAATTGGTGTAAATTCTTTCACAATGTCCCAAATTCAGCGATTAAAAATGAAGAAAGTGACACAAAATCATTAATAACAATGTGAGCTGGATTCAAGTTTGTAGGAACAAATATGAAGCATAGAAATGATAAGATTTGATATACCTGGTTGACTGTGGGGATCCTTGTCCCTGGAAGTTTTATATTGACAGTTTCACAATGCTTTGCATAAAGATACTGCATATACTGAAGAAATAACTGGGGAAGGAAGAAAATCATCAGGATGACTTTGCAAACTGCAATGGAACATCCACATACCTTAACAATAGCAAATATCAGAATGACTCAGTGTTATGTCAATGACTTGCCCATCAACCAGTAATGTAGAGATTTTGCTTCTTGTTTTGCTAACCCAATACATTAATCTCATTACAACGTTAAGAGTTTCAAGTTTTTGGTGTTTCTACTTTAGCAACTTTGACTTACCCAAAATCAAACAGATGAGCGTTTTCAGCGTTCTTAATATAAGTAGTTTAAAAAAAGACTTGGAGCAGAACCAAATGAAAAACAGAAATGCCAACTCTCAAGGTGTAAAGCCAAAAGCAGCAAAGTTAAACCAAACAATATAACTGTTAGTTTAGTTACTGGATGTGGACAATGCTGATTGGCCTGTCCATAGCTGCCACTGAAGTGGTGTCAGTGGTGAACCTGCTTCTTGAACCACTGCAGTCCATGTGCTGTAGACTCTCACTGACATTCATGAGAGAATCTGCCCCATTGAGGGCAACTTTTGGAATACTGTTTCCCTTTTTGGTCTCCTTGCTATAGAAAGATGCTATGGAACTTGAAAGGTTCAGAAAAGATTTTCAAGGATATTGCCAGGATTGGAGGGTTTAAGCTCCAGGGAGAGGCTGAATATTCTGGGGCTATTTTCTCTGGAGCAGAGGAGGAGGGGTGACCTTTATAGAGGTTTACAAAATCATGAGAGGTATGGATAGGGTGAATAGCTAAGGTAATTTCCAAGGCTTGGGGGGAGGTCCAAATCCGGAGGGCATAAATTTAAGGAGAGAGGGGACAGATTTGAAAGGGACCCGAGTCATAGTCATAGGACAACTTCACACTAAGAGTGGTGCATGTATGGAATGAGCTGCCAGAGGAAGTGGTGGAGGCTGGTACAACTGCAACATTAAAAAGGCATCTGGATGAGTATACGTATAGGAAGGGTTTAGAGGGATATGGGCCATAGGCTGGCAAATGGGATCAAATTATTTTAGGATATCTGGTCGGCAGAGACAAATTGGACCAATGTCATAGAGGTGTATATAAAATGCGGGGAGCACTTAGGAAAGAAAATTAGGAAAGCTAAGAGAGTGCATGAGCAAGTAAAATTAAGGAATTACATTCTTTTTTCACTTTGATTCAGAGCAAGAAAATAATCAGGTAAAGAGGAAAGCCCTATAGGGTCACAGAGGTAACCTACACATTCACTCAGATGTGGACATAGTCCTCAATGAATACTTTGCGTTGATCTTCATTATGGACATGGACAACACAGGTACAAAGATCAGGGTGAAGGACTGGGTGGAAATTTTAACTTGAATAAATCTGCAGGCCTGATATTTCCAAGGCTGTTGAGGGTGGCAAGGCACGGTGCACCGGCGCCTTAGCAGTAATTTTCAAATTTGCTTGGCGACAGGCGAGGTGCCAAAGGACTGCTAAACAAACTGGTGTTTTCCCATTATTAGACTTGTGCCGTGAAGATGGTGCATAGTCTTTAGGGAGTCAGGAGGTGAGCTCCTTACTGCAGTATTCCTAGCCCCTGTCCTGCTCTTATCAGTGTTTAGTTGTCAAGTCCAGTTTAGTTTTTAGTCAGTTTTTAGGATGTGGATAGTGGGAGATTCTTCCAAAACAAATCTTGCTCCCCAAAACAATAAAGTTAAAAAATTTCCAAATTAGGAAAAGAGAAATCAGTTTAAGCCAAAGCAATAACAATCATGTCTGTGAATGTGAGCTGGAGGGCAGTGCAATCCTCAATTCAAACTCACCTCTACAAAAATGAAAAAAAGTGCCACATTGGCAACCACAGTTCATTGAAATAGAGTACTTTCTTTCCCAAATTTTCTTCCCTTTAGCAACCCAAATTAGTCAATATTGATAACACTGCATGGAGTTCTCTAGGTCAGCTCTGCTCGAGTCACTATGCATAGGTCAGACACAGAAACAAACAAAATTCCACTTAATCTGCACTGATTGACATAATTATTGAAATATCCTATTGACCAGTATGATATTTACAAAGTATTGCATACTTTGAAGATCTATACTCACCATCACTTGAGGAAGAGAGAGATCTTTGAGGAAAGGTAAAAGGAAGGATTCACTGTACGTGGACAGCAGAATTTCATTTCTGTGCACTGCAGTTAAAGAAAGCTTCACACAAATAGTAAAACTAAAGGTCAATATGATAAAAGTCTCATACATATAATTATAAATCATTGAAAGCAATCTCAAACTACCATGTTTAATCTATTTGACAGGTCCATATAAACTTGGGATGATACCACATTTGATTAGACTCGAGAAATCTTTCTTCTAATTAGCTAGTTGGAATGATTGTGATACATGTTACTGTCTTGCAATTCAATTGGAGTATTTACTATTCTTGTGGTATTTGAACAGGTGTAACCACAAAAATTACACAACTTCTTTTGCTTGATAGCTTAACAGGAACGTCATCAAAAGACAGTGAGAGGCAAGAGAATGGAAGACAAATAAAAAGACGGATAGGTTGGAAAGAATCTGCATTGCTGGAAATTGGGGCCTCCCGAAATCCATGGTAACTCAACATCACGTATTTGGCATTTCCTGTTTCCCCTATATCAGCTCAAGTGAAGAACAAAGGCAGCTGACACCAAAGACCATCACAAAAGGCAGCAAGAAATGTATGATGTGCCTCCAACTCTCTATTCTCCAGCACAGTATTGCAATCAGTGTAGTGTTTGCATCTGTCATGGGCTGTATGTTTTCCTTTTCTAATTAACCACATATCATATGTAAACTGCTGCTCTTACACAAACTAAAAATTACTCCAAATTGTCTCCCACCTACATTTCGAAACTGCGATTGTGAACCCTGAAAATCAACGGTCAGTCTATCGCAGATTAGCTGGTGTGTGCGTGTGTGTATGTATGTGTACACACACACATACACTTCCTCACCACTACTGAATCTGTATTCTGTTCTTCTTGATGGCAACCCTTGCTGGGGAGCATGTAACCGCTGATATCTTACTCAAGTGGTCATTCATCATGAGAGACTCATGGAGTAAGTATTTAATGACAACTTACTGCAGGGAATGTCCTAGAGGAGTCCATCGTCTTCAGCCAACATTTTACAAAGTAATTTCAGGAACAAAATACTTAAAGTTGTTTGTAGTGCTTTTAGCTATTAGTACAGATCGTCAGAACCATGATTTTTGTGGTGTCTACCAGAGGAAGGCGTACAATCACAATCATCCCAAATGCTATTCTTGTGAGATCAACTAGAAATATTTTGATCTGAATGGATCATTACAATTGTGATAAACCAATTAACCATCAGGAAAGTTGAGGAAATAGTAATTTCAAATGGCATACAGCTATCCCATTTCATCAATGATATGAGGTACATACCAAGTCACTGGAAAGATGTTGTTTTAATTGGTTTTGGCTGAATAGCTTAACTACCTCAGCACAATTCAAATCCTACAGTACACATTTTAACATAACCATTTCACACAAATTATTGAGCTTGGTTGTAAATCCCCCAGTGTTGTTAAGCTTAAGATTTTTGTTCTGTCAGCACGTTTAAAATTATACATTTGAAGCAGCACTGGATCCTTTTGAAGTTCATTACCTCTGGAAACAGTCATTAAGCAAATTGGCTTTATCATTTTCCTGCGGTTTCGCATGAAAGTTTTAATTTGACCATATTCTCTTTTAGTTTATGGGTCATACATTATTCCTGTGGTGAAGTGTTTGGAGAGTGGAGAAGATGATTTCCTTACATTCCATAGTTTAGCCAAACGGTATCTCATGTGGAAATGCAAGACGACAATGGTTGGGGCATGTTGCAATTGAGAATGGCTCATCTCATAATTCTTCACACAGCATTAGTAATGTTTATCGAAACAATTTCATAGGACAAGGAAGAGGCCAGGCTCTTGAGTGCAGGCAGCCTAGTCAACTAGAGTTGCTTTGACACATCTCCCAGAATTGACCACAGAATCCTTGACTGGCTTGCCTGAGGTAAATGAGGGAATTAAAAGAATAAAATATTCACAATGGTCAGTCACATTTTACAAGTAAATTTGGCCAAATCCCCACTTACTTTCACGTTAATCTCATACCAACAATAATCATCAGAAAATGCTTCCTGAGTATTGAGACAAATATTTTCAGACATATCATCTTTTTAACCATATGCATTTTTGACTTAGAAAAATGGATACAGCAAAGCTGCCCTTTTAAGGCCTACTGGACATATGGGTTTTACATTAGTCTGCAAAGGATCATGGGTTTGTTTTCCATCACAGCTGTCTTCTTCCAGAAGTGGACTGAAGCCATTCTCTACAATCACCATTTTCTCTTCTGCTTTTGAAGGATTCTGGTCCGATTCAATATATGAGGCCACACAGCCTAAATCCACAGGGATATTTTCCAGATCAGAATCATTGGCACTGAGGGAAAATTAAAAATAAATTACTTCAGTTACCCTGCATGTCTACTATCAGGATAATGGCAAAAAAAATCAATAAAAACAACGTAAAAGTTTCTGAGAAAGTTGATTGAAAACACTTCCTTGATAAAGAATTGTGTTCAATTTATAAGCGGTTTCTGAACTAAGTCTGGTCAGACACTTCCTCCCAGTGGTTACGTGCTTTCAGCAAGTATTAGTCATGTGGGAAACTGTTGCAGGAACATGGCTTCATGAACTCTGCAATACAGCAGTACCAGTTGCTAAAAAACCATTCTATTTTATGCCTGCAACAGAGGCCAGAAAGAGATCTCAGAAACCCAATCTTCCCATTTACACATTATTTTTCTGAACACTGGAGGATTTTCATTGCATATGCACTAACTGACATTTAACTCATTGAACGGTATCTTAGTTTTACTGGAGCCGATAGTTAGTTCAAACATTTAATTAGATTGACAGCCTATACATTATTACAGATGGCTCAGTACATGGGTAAAACAACAGCTGTGCAAGTAGTGCAAATCTAAGAACCTTAGTGTACCTGTTATCTAAAGTACACTCCAGTTTTAAATGAAAAACTGTTAACTGCTTTAATGGGTTTATTAAGCTTTTCATTTCAAACAAACATATTTATCCATTTTTAAGATGGCCAAACATGGTTCCACTGGAACTAGTTTCAGAAAACAAGTCAGAGAACCTACAAATGAACAAACTCAATATTTTAAACAAGACTGGTTAATTACTTATGTCATACATTTTCATGCAACAAGATGTCAATTCTTAATACCTACCTGAGGAAAAGCTTCAAACAGGCACATGTAACAGCCTCAGGGATGTCAGGGAAGTGTTGAAGGCAGAACTGCAACAGGGAATAGTCGGCTTCTTGCAATGCAACTCCCATCAAATCTGGACACAAGCTGATAAACAATTCATAATTTAACAGGACTGAGATTGTTTGCAAAGAAGAAAACTCCAACATCTACCGAAACAAGTAGAGGTTTAGACCTGCCCAAACTCAGCTGTACTGTTGCCTCACAGCTACAGTTAAGTGGCAAGAAATTCAGAGTTGGTATTGTTAGGATGGAGCTACCGTCCCCGTGTTCGTTTGAAGGAGAGAAACACTGGATCTGATTCAAAATATAAGCTGTTTACTGAGAGAGAGACGGACACAAAAATACAGTGAGATGTTTACTGCTCACTGGAGAAAGCGCCTTCTGATCTATTGTTCTCTTTGTCTAGCTTTTAGCCCCTCGCATCCCAGTGCTACATCCTTATTTGGTAAAACTCAGAATTTTCATATGTGATTGGGTCTCGCCTGATAACGTTCTATTACCTCAGTTTGAGCTACGTGTAACTAGACACGGCTGTAATGTCCTGTTATCTCTCACCCTCCCTGGGGCCTCTTCAGGCTATGCTATCAGCTTTTCAGTCTGTTCTTAGTGTAACATAATGGCTTACTGTTGTCTAGTGAAGCTAACAAGTTCCAGACTTGCTAATACTACCTTACGTGAGCACTACCTAACAATAAAGTTTCTTACACTGCCTAACCTTAATAATGGATCCCAACAGTATATAAAAAAACATATTCCTGATGAAGGGCTCTGGCCCGAAACGTCAAATTTCCTGTTCCTTGGATGCTGCCTAACCTGCTGTGCTTTAACTAGCAACACATTTTCAGCTCTGATCTCCAGCATCTGCAGACCTCAACTTTTTACTACTATATAAAAAAAATCTCAGCACTTAGTTCACATGAAAGGTAATCTATTATCACTGAAGTAAAACTGTTTTTGCATGATACCTTTGCATTCCGTAGTAGAATAAATTATGAATTATAGGTGTTCAGAACACTATCCAGTTTTTGAAATACTGCAGAATTTTGGGTTGATAACAAGAGTTGCCTTTCTTCTATCACACAAATTAGTTTCACTCCAAGTTTCAAAGATTGGAAGGTTTCATTTTTTTTTGTTGTCAAAGCAGTAATTTCTCCTTTTCAGAATGGTTTAAGTTCAAAAAAATTCAAATATAATTCCCATCACCATGCACCTTCCATAAAACCTACTTCGTGGGCCATACACCTTAAGCTCAACTTCCTCAGCAGTAGAATTGCCAGTTCTTATATTATTTTGCTGGTGTAGTAGTAGATTTTTAATAGGTCAGAGCAACTAAATATATGCAGCTGACAATAGAAAATGCTGGAAACATGCATGACACCCAGCAACTGAGGAAAAAGAGAGAGAAAAACAGAGTTAACGTTCAAATTGGTATTCTAACCAGAAAAGTTAACTTTGTTGCTCTGCAGGTCTCTTGAATATTATCAGGATTTTCTGTTTATCTATCTTACTTCCAACATCTGCAGTATTATCAATACACATTACTTAAAAAAATGAAATGTGCTTTCAGACAGAGTAAAAACATATTGAGGGAGTATTAGCTGTGAAAAATTATGTCTTACCCCATCTTCCCTCCCAAAAAGAGCTGTCAACCCTAAGGACAGAAATCATCACTGTACATAATTAATTGTCACGTATGGTAGCCACTGCTGCAATTACAGCAGACCCTGTGGTCACTAGCCACAGAGAAGGCCCAGAGGTGAGTAGGGCCAGACAGCACCAGGGTCAATCAGGTAAGACCCAAGGAGGAGGGTGGGTCAATTGCAAATGTCAGGCAGGAGTGTTGGGGGTGGGGGGTGGGGGGGGGCGTGGGGGAGGTTTATTGATGGTTATGGTTCAACCAGAAGGGTTAGCCTTTCCACATTCCATTCACCTTGACTACTTCTGGAAGAGGCCCTTAAAGTGGCCATTAAAGTGGAAAGTTAGTTATTATGGCATCCAACCATCAATCTACCCCTCACCTCCCAGCCTGCTCCCAAGGTTGAGGGTGTTCGGTAATAGGACAAATCCAACCAATGAGCTAAACTTGGAAACTCCTTATTTCAAAAAGGAAATTGACTTGCTGCTCAAATACATTGTCAAAGTGACAAGCTCATTAGCACCCTTATCCAAAAAGCCCACATTTCTGTTTTTGGTGAGAAGTATTTGCCTTGTATTTAAGAGAGAATTCTCACCTGTAAGATAGCATCTGTGTCTTTAAAATGTTCATTAGTGCTTTTTGGGGGTAGAACTTCACCTGCGTCTTACACCTGCTTACAAGGATTGTAGCAATCTGTGCAATAATTAGCTGAGCATTGGAGGCCTTCAGGTTTCTTAACAATATCTTTAGTCGTTCATCTATTTCTTCTTTTGTACTAGTCTATGAAAGAATAGAACATTTTTTTGAAATAATATACTTCATCAATTATTTATAAGTACATTACAAAATAATTCAAGTAGAAACATTACAGAAGATTGAAAAAAGGGAGGTGATGCACTTCGGTTGGAAGAACATTGAAATACAGCAAACCTTTTATTAACCAGCACCTATGGGCCAGGTGTGTGCACTTGATCAAATATTCCGGCTGTTCAAGAGGTCTACCTAATGGATGTAAGTTTGTTCGCTGAGCTGGAATGTTTGTTTTCACTACACTGCTTGCAGGTACCAACACTCACCAACAAGTGGCGATAGGCCCAACCCCACAACGAGAGAACCAAAATGAAAACGAATGTTTCAGCTCAGCGAGCAAACTTACATCCAGAACCTCAACCTGAGCTACAAATCTTCTCAAAACTCATTATAGTCTACATAATCCATGTAAAAACCTACACTAAGTAATAGATACGTAATACAAAATGTGTACACTTCACTGTAATACTTTATTCACAGCACAAATCACAAATAATAATCCAATACGGTCTTGAATAAAACTTACCAGCAAAGAGCCTCCTCACTTGCACCCTCAACTGACTACTCAGATGTTGCAGAGATCACGATAATGCAGTAAACATCTGGTATTTCAAGTACATAATTTATCCTGGTTCATTGAGAGTGCCAGTTCATAAGGTGCCGGTAAAAACAAGGCTTGCTGTATCATATAAAATAGGGGGCACAATTCTAAAGGGGTGCAGGAAGAGAGCACAGATCTTTGAAGATTGCAGTTGAGATGGAGAGCAATTAATAGAGCACACAGTGTCCTTACTTTTATTAATGGGTGTATTGAATACAACAGCAAGGAAATTAAGACAGTTGATAGACCTCAGCTGGCGATGATGCATTGGAGATAAGAGATTTACAAGAGTGGTTCCAGGAATGGAAAAAAACTTCAGTAATAAGGAATGATTGAAGAATTTGGGATTATTTTTCTCCTTGGAGAGAAGCTGAGGAGATGTGATAGAGGCATTAAGAACCATGAGTAGGCTGGATAGAGTAGATTGGAAAACACTGTTCCCACTTTTTAAAGGACCAAGAATGAGAGGCCACTGATTTAAAGTAATGCGAAAAAGAAGCAAGAGTGATGAGAGAAAAAATAGTTTGCACTCAGCAACTGGTTAGGGTACTGAATGCACTGCCACAAACATAATCGAGGCAGGTTCAATTGAGTCTTTCAAGAGGGCACTTTGATAAAAATAGTGCACAAGAGTAGGGGTGAAAAGCAAGAGATTGGTACGAGGCAACGGTGCTTATTTGAAGAGATGGTGCAGGCAGGATGAGCTGAATGGCTTCCATCTCCTCCGTAACAATTCTGTGATTATGTGGATACATTTTGTCCTCTATCCAGAGATTTGTACATTGCGTCCTTGTGAACAAGATCCATCTTTGATCTCCAGTTGAAGTAGTTGATAGCTCAGTAACTGCTGTGACAGAACTTGGGGAATGCACCAAACAGCACCAGATGCAACAATACAGAGTGACTCGTACCTCTATTCACAACGCAGAAGGACCAATGATCCCAACATACCCAGGTTTTGCCTCACTTGGTGTTATGCTTCCTCACCCCCATATTTTGAAAGAATGGAACAATTACGATAGCCGGTGACAATTAAATGACAATATAATTTACATAAATAGCTGGATTATTCCATGATTTGGAGATGCCGGTGTTGGACTGGGGTGTACACAGTTAAAAATCACACAACACCAGGTTATAGTCCAACAGGTTTAATTGGAAGCACACTAGCTTTCGGAGCGACGCTCCTTCATCAGGTGATAGTGGAGGGCTTGATCGTAACACAGAATTTATAGCAAAAATTTACAGTGTGATGTAACTGAAATTATACATTGAAAAACTGATTTCTGTTAAGCCTTTCATCTGTTAGGATACAGTGATAGTTTCACTTCTTTCATGTGTAAATTACAAAACCTTTTTTCTAAAGTTGCATTCTCGGGTTAGCTGTTAACAATGGTGATAGCTAGACAACATGTTGAAGGTGTTAGCTCCCTGTGTTTGTTGTCTATGCCATGATGTTTAGATTGATTCTAATCTAAAAAGTGAGATAACAGAGTTTTACATAAATTCATGCAGTTTTTGAGTTCAGAGTTCTACATGAAAGCATTCAGTTTTTGAGCAAAGTACAATGTAACTCTGCAAGTACAAATTCACCCCACAAAATATATGTGTGCATGTGGGTCTTTGTCTGTGTGTGTGTCTCTGTCTGGGGTGGGGGTTGTGTGTGTGTGTGTGTGCGCACGCGCACACGTGTAAGTGAATGCAGAGTGTTATTCCAAGCCAGGATAATACTGTAATTCATTAGTATCAACTGACCCAAAAAAGAGAAAGTTACAATATGTAATCTCTGGGATTCCTCCCAACTATATAAAGGAACCAGATGGAAATAAGTGGTTCTGAAATTAGGATGGTTTTATTTATCTGGGCTGAAGGAATCAAAATCACTGCCTTCAACACTTACAGTTAAACATATAATACAAGTTATAATGTAACTCTTATTCCATAACTACAATCCTTGTCTGTAAGAATGGTAGTAGCTCTGTCAATGTAATTTGCTGCAGTATGGATTCATTGAGTTTAAAATTTAATTTTACTTTCCATGGACTGAAATAACATTATTAAAGCATCAAGATTTTAAATTGAAGTGATTTTTTGCTTGTGCGAAACAACCATTCAAGAAATAAGTAAATTAAGTGAGCACCTCAACCTGTATTAAAATATTACTTTCCAGGATACATGGACCAATTCAAATAGAATCAAAATTAGACTAGCAAACTTAATTACTAAGTATTCTAAATTAACCAAAAATCTGTGTTACAATCATGATTGAATACAGCAAACAGCTGGGAGTCACAGAAGGAGTGCTGCAACAGTTGTGAGGGATGTCACAGGAAGCATCCACACTATTTGCACAAGTCACAATCGAAAATTGTTTACATATGTCCTTGAAACAGAGCTTTACAGCACCATCTCAAAAAAAAAACACAGCTTTTGGATCAATAAATCTTGGTTGGAGAACAGCGAGAAAATGATAACACACATTGAGGCCAAAACAAGGACACTCGTTAGATCATTTGTTTACCTGAATCACACTGAGAAATTGTTCCAGAGAGATGAGTTGTGATGGAGAACTCGCACCTCGACTTTTTCTGTTTCTCAGCTGCAACGCAGAAAATGTAAAGTTAATGTCTAAACTGTCAGGTTTTCCCTTATTGAGCTTTTTCACCAAAGGACAATACACCTGGAAATATTTGTTAAAAACAGATGTTCTGGGGATAAATTTGAAGTTAACGATTGGTGAAGAACCCATGGAAAAGGATGAAATACTGATTTTACACTCTATGCTATTTCACATGTTGACTTTAATGCAGCAGAATCAGACAGGGTATATTTGCAATCCTGGAAAGCAGAAATCAATAAATAGAAAATGCTGGGGGAAAACCAAGCAGGCTTGTCAGTATTCATGAAGAGAGAGAAACAAAGACGCTAACATTTCGGGTCCAATTGGGCCCACCAAATAAAATTTAGATGGGATAAACATAAAGCTAGCTGTGGGAAGTGGAAAATCTGTAAATCAAAGTGGAAAGTTGCAAAAACAAATCCTAGAATCAATTAGGGTCAAATCAGGGAGTAGTATTACAAACATTTTAGGGTCAAATTAGAAAGCAGCATTACAAAAGCAGAATTAAAAGCACTAACCGAATGCATGAAGTATTTGCAACCAGCTGGGAGATTTGATGGCGACAGTATAAGTAAAAGGGTATGGTTTTATTGTCAATATTGGAGACCAAGACTAGCAACTGAACATTAAGGATATTAGACATTAATATCCCGATAAGGAGAGATGGGATCAATATATTAGCTACAGAAGATTGTCACAGTACAAAAGGCAAGAATAATAAGGGAGTAAAATATTATATTAACTGAGATAGTTTTAGTGTATAATGTAGGGAATGAGCAAAATTCTTAAGTTACATACAGGAGAACTTTTAGCCAATATCTTGAAAGTCTACCAAGGGATGGAGCAGCTCTGGATGCAATATTCAGAAATGTGCCCAGACTTACGGATAGTATATCAGGAGGGGAGCATTCTGGAAACAATGACCATAATTTAGTTAGATTTCAGATAGTTATGGATAAGGATGGTTCAGGAATAAAAGTTCTAAACTGGGAAAAGACTAATTTTACTAAAATACAATTTGGTCAAAGTGGAGTGAGGGCTGCTATTTGCGGATACACCTACATCAGTGCAGCAGGAGGCTTTCAAGGAGGAAACAAGAGTACAGGGCAAATGCATGCATAGTTCTGGTCTCCTTACCCAAGGGTACACTGCAGAGGTTCACCAGATTGATTCCTGGGATGGTGGGACTGCCTGTGAGGAGACTAGGCCTCCATTCTTGAGTTTTGAAGAAGAGGCCAGCTGATAGAAACTTACAACATTCTTAAAAGGATAGAAAGAGTAGATGCAGAAGGGAGATCTTCCATGGGTATGAGTTCTAGATTCAGGGGAAGAATAGCCTCTGAATAAAAGATCATGATGAGAAGAATAACTTTACTCGTTGACATGAAAGTGTCAGTCACATGTAGAGATAAAGTAGATAGAAAGAACCATTAAGTATAGTAACATGAGGGAAGAATGAGAAGCTTTCTTTTCCTTTTACAATATACTAAGTTAATTAACAGGAAAACACATGCCAAACGTCAAAACACATACTTACATTTCTCATGCGTTTTGATTCAGCAGGGGTGAGTGAAAAAGCTTGTTCCAGCTCAGCAGACTGCTCATTGTGAAGCAGTGTATTCCAGCTTACAACATTGGAAATAGCTTTTACTTTTGAGGAAGAAAAGACAAGAAAGCTCCAGTAGGACATTGTTCACATCAATTGTTACATTACTTAAAAGAATATTAGCAAACTAAGTATGTTCTGCACATACATATCTGAAAGGAAAAGTGAAGGAACCTGTGATTCAGTGACTTTGGAGCATTTTCCAAAGATGCAGTGTTCTTTCATCTTGTCTGAATAAGTATTTAGCTGTCAGAATACAGAGGTAGTCTATTTTGACAAAGATGCTGTGTTCAAGCCTAATATTATCCTCAAACACATGGTCTACAAACCAGAAACACCGAAAGAAATGTCTTAAAAATCAACCAGTCAGCATAGGACACTTATAAATGAATATCATGTCCATATATGCAAAACATTATTATAAATCATCAAAGTGCTGAAAATAACATGACATTCTGATACATTAAACAGTGGGTACCTACCTGCAGCATCTGGCTGTTTGAGTTTGCCAAGGACAGCTGCTAGGGAAGATGTTTTGCAGGTAAATGGAATCACAGTCAGCACCTTGCCATGAGGTACAAAGAGCTTCCCATAACAACACCATAACTGAAAAATAAAAACAAAACTTCAACAAAAAGGAAATGACAACTCTGTCAAGAACTTTTCCTTACTGCTGACGTTTCCTAAAATTCCCATTGTAAAATCCATCTCCTCCCATCGTCTCCAATTCAGAAGGATGGAAGTTCACTTTGACACCACATTACTTATGGATGGACTTTCATCAAGCGGTCTGACGTGCAAGAAAAGATCCTACTGCTATTCATGTGATTTAACACAGAATCAATTCCCTTCCAAAAGATGCTTGTGACAGTGCCTGTGATATATCAATTATGGTGATATATTTTGTTTAACAATAAAAGCTAGGCTTTCCAGTTTCAAGAATCACAATGTGATCCCTGGAACATTATAATGTGGTTAAATCTCAAATAACCCATGGACTGAACTCAGGCAACAAAGCATGAGGTGCAGGATATGTGACCAATTACACAGGGTAACTTTACACTAAGACTGGCAATGAGGAGCACTCCCCACTTAAGGCAGGTCCACACAATATTTTAAATGTGAATAACCTCTTTCTGTAGTTTTGAAAGATACAACACTCTAGGTAAGACTGACAATTTTGATGCATTTCAACGTATAGCATTTAAAGAGAGGAATCACACCCCTTTCTATGTTACAGGCAACATAGAAAAGCAAGGTACCTGGCCACAGCTTCCATCTGGGAATTCCTTCCATCCCTGGAGTGTCTGAAACTTTGTATTCCAGATACTCAAAGAATCTGAAAGAAAATCATCAGTAAATTTCTTTAAGAAATTTGCAATATAGACCAAGGAAACAATTACATAAGTGAAGGTAGATGATATCTTGGAAGGATGATCAGAACAGATGGGCAGAAGTACAAAAATACCCCATAGAATGGGCAAACACATTGTTGGGTGTGCCATACAAACCCCCAAAGAGTCAGGATCAAATTTGTAATGAAATTTCAGAGAAGTGCAAGAATAATAAGACAGTAAAATAGGGGATTTTAGTTCCCCTAATATTAACTGAGATAGTTTTAGTGTATAATGTAGCGAGTAAGCAAAATTCTTAATTTACATACAGGAGAACATTTTAGCCAATATCTTGAAAGCCTACCAAGGGAGGGAGCAGCTCTGGATGCAATATTCAGAAATGAGCCCAGACAGGATGGTGTATCAGCAGGGGAGTATTCTGGACATAGTGGCCATAACTCAGTTAGATTTCAGATAGTTATGGATAAGGGTGGTTCAGGAATAAAAGTTCTAAACTGGGAAAAGACTGATTTTTACTGAAATGCAATTTGGTCAAAGTGAACTGAGGGCCGTTACTTGCAGATAAAACTGTATCAGTGCAGCAGGAGGTTTTCAAGGAGGAAACAAGAGAACAGGGGAAATATGTCCCTGTAAAGATAAAGGATGGGACCGAAGAACCCTGGATGTCAAGGGATATAAAGATTAGGACTGAAAAAACAAATGTATGGCAGATACTGAGGGCTCAATAATGTAGAATCCATAAAAGGAGGATAAGGAATGCAGGGGAAGTAAGGGAATCTAAGCAAGTGCACAAGCAAGCATTGGCAAGTAGAATAAAGGAAAACATCTTTAAAAAAAGCTCTTAAGAGCAATAAAATAACTAAGGAAAGAGTAAAGCCCCAAATGTCTCAGAGATAATTTATATGTAGTCCCAGAGGACTAGGTCATGGTCCTCAAAGAATACTTTGTGTATGTCTTCATAATAGAGAAGAACAACAGAGGTATAGAGATCAGGATGAAGGACTGGGTGCAGATTTTAAGGTAGATAACTCTCCAGGCTCAGCACCTCCAACACTGTTGTAGGAGGCAAGGCATGAGGTATCAGGAGTCTAAGCAGTAATTTTCAAATTCTCTGGCAACAAATGAGGCACCAGAGTACCGGCGGACTGCTGAACAAACTGCTGGTGTTGTCTCGTTATTATAGTCACACACAGGATCTTTGGTCCAATTCATCTGTGCTGACCACGTTTCCCAAAATAAACTAGTTCCATTTGCCTGCCTTTGGTCAACATCGCTCTAAATCTTTCCTATTCATATATCTATCCAAGTGTCTTTTATATATGGTAACTATGCTGCATCTACCACTTATTCTGGCATTCATTGCCAATATGAACAACCCTGAGTGAAAACATGTTATAAAAGGTCACCCTTCTACTCTCCAGTGAAAGAAGTCCCATTCTATCCTGCCTCTCCTTATAACTCAAACCATCCAGTCCCAAAAGCATCCTGGCACATCTTTGCTGAACCCTCTGCAATTTAATAATTCCGTTCCTGCAGCAAGGCAACCAGAACTGCACATTAGTACTCCACAAGAGGCCTCACCCACATCCTATACAACATCAACGTGACGTTTGAACTCCTATATTCAATGGTCTGAGCAATTGAGGCAAACATGCTAAACACCTTCTTAACCACCCGACCTACCCTGTGACACAAACTTCCAAGAACCCTTCGGTCTCTCTGTTCGACAACACTACCCAGGATCCTACCATTAATTGTTTAAATCTTGTCTTCGTTTGTTTTACCAAAATGCAATCCCTCACATATATCCAGATTTAGCTCCATCTGCCACTCCTCATCCCACTGATTCAACTGATCAACTTCTCTTGGACAACCTTCTTCACTGTCTACTGGACCACTCATTTTGGTGTCATCCGTAAACTTACGAACCGTGCCTCCTAAATTCTTATCCAAATCATTTTATATAAATGACAAACAGAAGTGGACCGAGCACCATTAAAAAAAAAGGAATGGATAGACCAGGAAGTTAGAAGTCAGTCAAACTACAATTGGTGGGCAAGTGGCTACTAAGATTGAGTCAGAAGACATTAAACTGTGATTTATTGGGGATAGTCAACGTGGACTTGTTAAAGGAAGGTCATGTTTGACAAATTTGATTCAATTTTGAGGAGGTCTCCAGGTGTGTTGATAAAGGTTCATATATTTGATGTGGTGTTTCAGCAAGGCTTTTGATACAAGTTTCACATGGCAGACTTGTCAACACAGTAAGAGCACACAGTATCCCAAGCCAAAATGGCACATACAATCTAAACTTGGCTGAGAGGCAGGAAGCGGGGTGTGATAGTGATGTATGCTTCTGTGGCTGGATGCTCCTCCCTGACCTATCACCTTTACCCCTTCCTCCATCCACCTAACGCAGTCTCAGCTACCTTCTCCCAATCCCCACCCCCTCCCATTTGTCTCTCCACCCCCAAGGCTTCCAGCCTCATTCCTGATTGAAGGGCTCCTGCCCGAAACATCGATTTTCCTGCTCCTCGGATGCTGCCTGATCTGCTGTGCTTTTCCAGCACCACTCTAACCTTGACTCTGATCTCCAGCATCTGCAGTCCTCACTTTCGTCAAGTGAGATTCTGCAGAGTTCAGTGGTGGGCTCTTCCTGTTAGTGGTGTACATTAATGATATGGACTTAAATGTAGAGGGTACAATCAACATGATCACAGATGACATGAAAATTGGTATGGTGGTAAATAATAAGGACAGCTGTAAACTGTCAGAGGAGATCAACAGACTGGTCAGCTGTACAGAGCAGTAGAAAATGGAATTCAACGTGAAAACGTATGAGGTAATGCCCTTGGGGGCAAGTTAATAAGGCAAAGGATTACACGATGAATGGCAGGGTGCTGTAAAGTACCTAGGATCAGAAAGACCTTGATGCGCGTATTGACAGAGCCCTGAAGGTACCAGGCTAGGTGTAATTAAGAAAGCGCATAAGAAACTTGCATTTAAGCACAGAATACAAATGGAGGGAGGATATTCTGGAACTGCATGCAACACTGGTTCGGCCCAAACTGGAGTACTGTGTGCAGTTCTGGTCGTCGCATTGTAGGAAAGATGCAAAGGAGGGATAACAGGACGCTGCCTGGGCTGGAGGGAATGAGCTATGAAGAAACATTGGACAGGGTAGGATTATTTTCTTTGGAGCATTAAAAGGTTGAGACAGGACCTATAAAATCATGAATGGCACTGACAGGGTGGATAGGGAGGCATTTTTCTCCCGTTCGTAGAGTGGTCAATGACCAGAAGGTACAAATTTAAGGCATGGTTAAAAGTTAAGAGGAGAGTTAAGGAACAATATTTTCGACCAAAAGAAGTTGAGTATGGAATTCTACCTGAAAGGCTGGTTGACTAAAACTCTCCAAACACTTAAGCAGTATTTAAACATTAATTTGCGTTGTCACAGCCTCTAGGGATATAGGCCAAGAGCTGGAAAATGATATTAGTGTAGTCAGGTTTTTAAATCCACTGGTGCAGACACAATGGGCCTTAAACACATATGGTTGCACAACTAGAGTGCACCACCGTTGCCTCACAGCCTCAGCTGGTGCTGACATCACCAGAAAACAACTCATGAATTCAGCGACAATTACCTGGTACTGTTAATCTTAGGAGCTAAATGTTGCCATCAATACAAAACCAGCAGTTTAAAACCACCTAAAGGAGTCAGGGATATATTCCTGTCACAAGGGGTCAAGTGCTATACACAGGAACTCCAGCAGGAATAAATTTGTTCTCTAACTACCATAAATGCATTTTCAAGTTACCATACAAACTACAAAGATCCACTGATATATGAGGAATTTAACTATCATTCAACTCTATTGTAAACACCCTGAATAACATGCAGGAGGCAGAAAAAAAATTGATATTTCTCGACATTACTGGCAATCTGCTAGAATATTTAATCAGTTTGTGTCTGTAGTATGTATTTTTTCCCTAACTTTTGTAAAAACATCTTCCACTCATTCAACAGAGTAAAAGAAAACATCCATACTTTCTTGGGAATATACCAAGCTAGATTCCATCTTTATAAATTACTCTCTCCCGTGTCACAAATAGATCTGCTACAATGCAGCTAACTGAGGTATCAGCTCTGTCTCAAGATCTACCAATCACATTCAAGACCAGCTGTCTACACTATCATCCTATGTCAACAGTAATGCTTCCGACTTCCATCAGCAATGCATCAAAATTGACAGACTGGCACAAATACTTCAGGTACAAACCCACAATCCGAAGCTTCTGACTTTTCATGTCTCCAACTGTGCATTTTCTTATCAAATTTCTAAACACATCAGTATTTATAGTATAACAGGTACCTGTGATGGCACACTGACGTAAATGCGGAGCTCCTAACACAGCGATATGAGTCTCATCCAGGACAAGGACAGCAGCACGGTCTAATGATTTCTCACAATTTGGCAGCTGCAGCAGTAATGACTGAGGTAGAATCTGCTCTTGACCATCTGAATTGTTTAATGACAAAGGCATTTGGTAGATACAGCCATTGGAATCTGAGACAAAAGGAGGGAAAAAATTTCAGTTCCGGTGCACATATTTCTCTTAAATATGTTCAATAGCATGAGCTGCTCCTTTGCTGGCAAATGAACAGTATTAAGTGGATATAAAATCAACCCTTTTACTGTGACATTAAGCAATGCAGGTGCTGCACAGCGGCACAGGTTTTTGGACCAGCAAAATAAAGTAACACCAGCTGCTGCTGCTCATTTGTATTAGATGAATATGTGGGATGAATGATTTAATAAGATACAACAGTTACTTAAATAATTGATTTCTGCAGCAAACAAAACTTTGAAGCAGTTATTTATAATTAAAATGACAATAATGATTGGATTTGATAAGAAGCAGTTTAGAATATGGTGCAATATAGTGGAATCCCAGGTATAAGATCACAAGACAGTAAGAAATGGAAACTGAAGTTCAGTCCCTCAAGCCTGCTCCACTATTTAACAGGGTCATAGTTGATCCAACATGCCTCACATTCACTTTTCCTGCATCCCTGACCTGAATAGAAATATAGATTTAAGTTTGCTCGCTTAGCTGGAAGGTTTGTTTTTAGATGTTTTGTCACCACACTAGGTAACATCATCAGTGAGCTTCCATTGAAGCACAGGTGTGAGTGACCTGCTTTCTATTTGTGTGTTTAGATTTCCTTGGGTTGATGATGTCATTTCCTGTAGTGATATCATTTCCTGTTATTTTTGTCAGATGGTGGTAAATGGAGTCTGAATTAATGTGTTTGTTGAATGTGTTCCAGTTGAAATACCATGCTTCGAGGAATTCTCGTGCATGTCGAGTTTGGCTTGTCCTAGGATGGGTGTGTTGTCCCAGACGAAGTGGTGTCCTTCCTCATCTGTATGTAAAGATACTAGAGAGAGTGGGTCATGTCTTTTTGTGGCTAGTTGATGTTTATGTATCCTGATGGCTAGTTTTCTGCCTGTTTGTCTATTAGCTGCTGTTTTGGTGTGTTTGTGGGCTACCATGACGCCAAGAGGACTGAGTAGTCTGGCAGTCATTTTTGAGATATTCTTCGATATAGGGAAGAGTGGCTAGAGGTTCTGGATGTGTTCTGTCTGCTTGTTTGAGTTTCTTGCTGAGAAATTGGCTGACTGTGTTCATTGGGTACCCATTCTTTTTGAATACACTGTATAGGTGATTTTCCTCTGCTCTTTGTAGTTATTCTGTGCTGCAGTGTGTGGTAGCTCATTGAAATAATGTTCTAATGCAGCTTTGATGGTGGTTGTTGGGATGATTGCTTTCTGTAGTTCAGTACTTGGTCCATATGTGTTGTTTTCCTGCAGTTTGAAGTACCCATTAGCTGTTTGCTCTACTGTGACATCTTGGAAATGGCAGTTTGTTGTTGTTTTCCTCTTCTTTAGTGAACAGAAATATCAAACAATTTGTCAAAAATTGAAACACATGATACATTGGGGGCTCTTGAAAGGGCAGATGCTGTGGATGTTCCCTACCATGGGGGACATCTAAAACTGGGAGCATTCTGGAAAAATAATGGGATCTGGCCCCAAGGATTGAGAGGAAGGGAAAATTTGTTCTCCAAGTGTTTTAAGTATCACAAATTCTCTTTTCCAGGGAGCTGTGAAGACTAAATCATTAAATATAGGCAGGATTCAGTATGACAAGTATTTGTTTGTCAAGATTATTTGGAAGTGTGGAGTGAAGTGAAGTGAAGGCAATCAAATCAGCCATGAAATGAACAGCAGGATGTAATTGAGGGGCTGAAGGCCTCTCTGTGCTCTTAAAAACATGCAGCAATGAAATATAAATACTGAAAAGGTAAACATAGGCTTCAGCTATTTGCCAATGGTTGTAAAGAGATCATGTAGACTACAGATGGATCATGGATAGCTGTGCTTTCCTACTTCTCCATGCCACATCATTCATCCAACATATCAACTACATTTGAAAACGCTTTCACCAGGTTGTATTTTCAATTCTACTGAAGGCAGTGGATTTTAAAAAAATTGATAATGGCCTTGTGACAGACCAGCAAGTTAGTTTGACAAAGGCATTGCAGAATTCCCAATTTTTAAGGTTGCAATTAAAGTAACTGAGTGGTTGAATAGCTGCAATCTACACTGTCCCCTTTCAACTACTGGAATTGTTATACTAATAATATTGTTTCAGACATCTCACTATCAGTAAACCTGAAATTTTCTCAAAATAAAATTAATGATGAATGTGGTTTGCCTGTTCAAATCCTCTAACAGTATAGCATGATCTCATGCTACATGTGCTGGGTCTAGTCATCATACTGTAGCAACCAGAGTAATGAGCCCAACACAGTCTGCCACCAGTGGGGCTGGACTGGTAACACCAGATTATAATCTCATTTGTAATGTGCCTACTATGCTCAGGCCTAATGTTGCTCCAAATTTCAGTGGAAACTGTAGAGTTGACAGAAAGTATGCCTTTAGCACAAATGGTGCCAATATTATAAAACTATTATTTGCAGCACAATATCAAAGAATACTTCAAGAAAATATAGCTTTATATCCATTCCTAAATGGTGGCTAGACACATGACTGATCAAATATTATCAGCATTCATCCATTCTAAACTATTCACGAAAACTATGCATAACAAATTAGATCAAATGTAACTTACATAAACACAAAAGGATGATGCTTTCTTGTTTATTGGAAAGCACAAAACTCAAAGGACAGCCATTCTCTTCTGAATCCAGTTTAAACTTGTGCCGTACATTGTGGTTTACTTTCTCTGCATACAGATGGTACATTCCACTCTATAAATAGAAAAGGCTTTGAACTGAAAACAAACATCCATCAAATTAGCACCTTTCCATGTACACTATGGGACAATAATTGCAGAATGGAGATAAATTGAAACAAATATCAAACCCAACAATAGGGACAAGGCAAGAGAGACAGAAGTACTAATATGTGAAATGTTAAACAGACTGACAAAAAAAAATAGATGTATTAATTTAGCAATAAAATGAACTGATAAGGTGAAGTGAAAAAAGAATAAAGCGAAAAGGGTCTGTACCTGAATGCATGCAGAAAGCAACAGTAGAATTAAATAAATATGTTCTGACAGTCACTACAGAGACATGGTTGCAGGATGACAGACCGGTACCTTGAATGTTGAACATGTTTTGGAAGAAGAAATTGGAAAAAGATCGATAGTTGACTGTCAATTAATGTGGGTATCAGCATAATAGAGAGGACTGACCCAAGTTAAGAAAACTAAAATGTATAAGTAGTTTGGGTGGGGATGAGAAAGGATAAAGACAAGAAGTCACTTGTGGAAGTGGTACACAGGCCGCTGAACAGTAACCACATGATAAGGCAGTCAAAATGAATAGCTATCGCTCCTTCTAAGAACGTCTGGCTATAATCATGGGTGATTTTAATTTTCCTTCAGACTGGACAAATGAACTCAGCAAAGGAAGCCTAGAAAAGAAGTTTATAGATCTTGTTTGGATAGATAATGCATTAGGAACGTGATGTGGAGCCAACCAGAGAACAGGATATTCGAGCTGGTCCTGTGCAACAAGATAGGATCAATTAATAACTTTACAGTAAAGACTTCTAATAGAATTTTATATTTAGTTCAAGGGAACAAAGAAGGTCGAAGACTGGTTTTTAAGTCAAGGGTAATGATGAGGAAATGAAAGTTGAGTTAGCTAAAGTGAACTGGCAAATTAAGTTAAAAGGTAGGTCAATAACGATATAGTGGCATAAATTTAAGGGAATTCTTGAGAATACGCAGATTAGACACACTGGGCTGACTAAAAATGTTCATATGGTTTCATGCTTAAAAAGTAATTACACACCAGGTCAGAAGGTTAGACAGCTGTTGGGAAAGTTTGAAACTAATCTGGTATGGAAATAGGGCACAGAGTGGATGCAAAGTAATGAACATGGTCCGAACAGATGTAGAAGGAATGCTAGAACAGTCTAGTTGATGGAGAGAACGTGGGCACGATAAGACATATGGGAGGCCCATAAAGCTAACTTGTATATATTTTAATGTAAACAGCTTGACTAGCAAGGCAGATGAACACAGAATTGATCAGCATGATGAGCCTTTATTTCAATATTTAATATGTTCAAGCACCACAGCAGGGTTTGGCCCAATAATCTGCAGACTGACACTTCAGTGCTTCCAAGCTGACAACTGAGTAACAATAGGAAAGCTGACCGAAGTAACAGGCAGAGCATCTCATTTCACAGCATTAAATATTTTGTTGATGACCAACATGTACTCCAGTTTTATTCAAACTGAAGAATTAAAAAAAACACAGGGTGTAGACATCTTTGGAACTCATTGCTTATTCATAAATTTCACTATGAAGGCACTCCCATAGGGTTCTAATATAAACAGTTCCAGAATTTTGACCCTGCAACAGTTAAGGCATGGTGACCTGAACAAATATGAACTTTTGCAGGGATATTGGGTGTGATATACCCATGTCCTAATTGGAAAAGGCTGCAGTTTTTGAGAGATAGTACTGTACAAATCTTGGTGGGATGCTATGGTGCAGTTTTGTCTAGTAAGAACACCGCTACTGCAGTGATAGTGCAAGGGGCTGATATTTAAGCAGCCTCTGTTCAAGCTGTATCAATTCAATGTACTTTTTTTCCCTACCTGTTCGGTGACAAAGACGACCACAGGGCTTCCAGCTTCCAGTAAAATGTCACTCCACCTACAAGTAAATTACATATTTATTGGAAAATTTAACAAATGTAACTGCTACGTCCGTTAATTACAAAGACTTTCAAGAGCAACAGAAAACTACATGGAAATTTAAGCAGTTACAAAACCTTTAAGAGTCTTATCACTTTGAGAAATGATTAAGTTTATATTTAATAGTTTATAGTATTACATTAGATCACTGTTTTGTAATTCTCTCATTGATATCGCTGAGTAGCTGTGTGTTTAAAGACAGACAGACAGAAACAAGTGAAGATTGAGTGAGGAAGTGAGGAAAGAACGACAGATGATTGTTCAGTCAGCTGACTTCCAAAGACAACTACTGGGCATTGTTGATATCACCCACTCAAAGTGAGTGATATATATATATATCCTGCTCCTGATCATAATACAGGCATGTTTGGTGAAGACAGAGTTTAACGAAGTGAACTTGGCTGTTAACTAAGCAAACACGACTTAGGCAAGGCAGCAGAGAGCTGTTGGCTCTTTATACCTCAGCATAGATTAGCAAAGCCAGGACTTAGATCTTCCTATTCCATTCAGCTGACTACCAAATTCTGTACATTCTTAATGCAATCATAGGATGTAGGTGCCACTGATAAGATAGCATTTGTTGCCCATTCCTAATAGCCCAGAACCAAATAGCTGGCTATGACATTTCGAAGGGTTATAAGAGTTGACCACGTCATTGTAGATCTGGAGTCATATATAGTTCAGATCAGGTATGAATTACTTTTATAAAAAAAAAATTAGTGATTCAGATGGATTTTAAAGACAACTGATGACAGTTCTGTTGTCACCACCGAGACTTGATCCATATTCCAGATATTTTTTATTAATTTTCGTTTAAATTCCACCAGCTGCCTTGGTTAGATGTGAAACTATAAACAGAGCATTAGCCCAGGACTCTGGGTTTCATGTGTAGTTACACTGCCATCAAGCCTGTCTCCTCTCAACCTTTAATCCATTAAACAGCCTTTCTAATCCAACATTTGCAAGGTGAACCATATTTTCAACCATTTACCTACTCATCACAAAAATACAAACATGTTTTAATTATTTTTTCAATGCCAATTCACAAAGTTTCTCCAAAAAAGAAACTGAAGATAAACATGAACATAGGGGGAGATGATGGCCAACTGGTATTGCTAGGCTATTAATCCAAAAACTCAGCTAATGTCTGGGAGCCCAAGCTCAAATACAGCAACGGAGAAATTTGAATTCAATTATAAAAAGCTGTAATTAAGAATCTATTGATGACCATGAAACCACTGTTGATTGTCAGGGAAAAAAAAACTCACCTGGCTTACTGATGTCCTGCAGTGAAGTAAATCTACCATCTGTCGGTCTGACCCACAGTGATGTGATTGACACTCAACTGCCTTCTGAAATGGCATTGCCAGCCACTCAGATCAAGGACAGCGAGGGACGGGCAATAAGCACTGACCAGTTAGCAACACCCACATCCCATGAGTGAAATAAACAAACAAGTTATGCAAAGGAGTATTTTGAAACAATGCTCAAAGCAGTGTTACTGATACAAACCTGATGACTTCATCTTTTGATAAGACACTTTCCAGATCTTGCTGTGGAGCTGACAGAAGGGCATCAAGTTGTCTCACACTTCCTCTTTCAAAAATTACCAGAGGTTCAATGTCAGGTAGAGTGTGTATTTGGTAAATCTTGCTTCCTAGCTGAAATGTTGGAAAAAAGAATCAGATGGATCAACAAGACAGTTAACAAGTTGCCTCTTAAGCCCTTAATGCAAACATCTTTCTAATTCATTACTGAAAAATCATTTTCTTCAATTATATCACTGAAATATGAATACAAATAAATAAATAAAAGCAGGTTAAACAAATAGCTAAATATTTAATAAAGACAACTAACTTAATTGTATGTCACTGAAGATATGGTGAAAGGCTCCTGCTCAACAAGTTATTTTCTGTTGCTGACTCAGTTTCTCCCTTACTTGTGCATAGTTAGTTTTCTTTCTTTCCTGAAGATAGACATTTCCCTCCTGAGGTGAATTACATCCTTCCAACTCTTGAAGGAATTGTTGTAGTTTGAAATAGCTTCTTAAAGTACGATACATAAATTTACCTGTATAGCCTGGGAGCGAGCACATGCAAAGAACAAGAAAATATTTAAAATACTCCCCCCACAGTATATTACTCCTTGCTGATACATGTTTGTACCAACCTAACGCACCTCCCATTCTAAATTTACATGCGATAATTGCAATACATTTGCCTTTGCAAGCTTGTTATCCTGACTGCAGAATCTCTGGCTACTAGTTCTAATTTGAATGCTTTCCAGGGAAAATAAATTCATAGCCCCCTCCGACCTACGAATAGCTGAAATCTCTGTTGCCAAAATTAAGGGTCAAGCAAAAATAAAAACAGAACTTTCATAAAGATTCTTCTTGGCAAATATTTCTGGTATTATCTTCACTTGGGTCTGTTCTAAGATGCAAATTAACACAGACTGCCTGACATTCTAAAATGCCCCACAGTGGCTAGATTCTGCAACTGCATCTTGCCAACTGACCCACAAAAGAAAGTGAAAGGGGCATGACCAAACAGCAGTAGGACATGAAAAGAATAACAGAACAGTAGTATATCTTCCAGTCCCTTTATCTCGGTGTATCATTTGATTTTATAACAGACAACGTGCAGTTTAAATCCATTTACTCAACTTGATTTGTAAACTTTAAATAGTCTGTTAGATTTTTATGTGGCAATCTCAGACTTCAAATGGCACCAGCTTCAACAGGTTGTTGGGGAGGAGTGGAATCTAAAGGTTTTGGCTCTTTGCTTTAGATTCCAAAACTTCTCCGCCCGTTGGCTCACCTGATCAAGATCCTGTTGTAATCTGAGGATGATCAGCCATAATCATATTGAATGGTGGTGCAGGCTCGAAGGGCAGAATGGCCTACTCCTGCACCTATTGTCTATTGTCTCTTACCTGCGACTCCACTTTCAAGGAGCTATGAACCTGCATTCCAAGGTCCCTTTGTTCAGCAACACTCCCTAGCACCTTACCATTAAGTGTATAAGTCCTGCTAAGATTTGCTTCACCAAAATGCAGCACCTCGCATTTATCGGAATTAAACTCCATCTGCCACTTCTCAGCCCATTGGCCCATCTGGTCAAGATCCTGTTGTAATCTGAGGTAAACCTCTTTGCTCTCAACTATACCTCCAATTTTGGTGTCATCAGCAAACTTATTAACTGTACCTCTTATGCTCACAGCCAAATCATTTATATAAATGATGAAAAGTAGAGGACCCAGCACCGATCCTTGTGGCACTTCACTGGTCACAGGCCTCCGGTCTGAAAAAACCCTCCACCAACACCCTCTGTCCTCTACCTTTGAGCCAGTTCTGTATCCAATTGGCTAGTTCTCCCTGTATTCCGTGAGATCTAACTTTGCTCATCAATCTCCCATGGTGAACCTTGTTGAACGCTTTACTGAAGTCCATACAGATCATGTCCACCGCTCTGCCCTCATCGATCCTCTTTGTTACTTCTTCAAAGAATTCAATCATGTTTGAGAGACATTATTTCCCACGCACAAAGCCCTGCCAACTATCCCTAATCAGTCCTTGCCTTTCCAAATACATGTACATCCTGTCCCTTGCCCATCACCGATGTCAGACTCACTGGTCTATAGTTTTATGAGCCAAATACGGGCAAATGGGACTAGATTAAATGAGGATATCTGGTCGGCATGGTTAGGTTGGACCGAAGGGTCTGTTTCCGTGCTGTACATTTCTACGACTCGATGACCTTCAATAATGGACAATCCTCAACAGGCAAGTCGTACTGCAAACTTCATTTATGAAGCTAATAGTTGTTTCTGGTGTTTTCACTGGTCGCCAAACTGCTGTAGCTGCTGGTTTATACACACCAACACACAGGAGATGTCACCATTTCTCATCAGCGAGAGACTTCCAGATGAACAGTCTATTTTTAGGACTGTTATGTCACATTGCAAGCAACACTGAAGTAAAGCCTTCATTTGGTGCCAGATCTCTCACCCATACTTAAGATTCTTGGGGACATGGTACTTTGTGGGCGGCACGGTGGCACAGTGGTTAGCACTGCTGCCTCACAGCGCCTGAAGACCCGGGTTCAATTCCCGACTCAGGCGACTGACTGTGTGGAGTTTGCACGTTCTCCCCGTGTCTGCGTGGGTTTCCTCCGGGTGCTCCGGTTTCCTCCCACAGTCCAAAGATGTGCGGGTCAGGTGAATTGGCCATGCTAAATTGCCCATAGTGTTAGGTAAGGGGTAATGTAGGGGTATGGGTGGGTTTCGCTTCGGCGGGTCGGTGTGGACTTGTTGGGCCGAAGGGCCTGTTTCCACACTGTAAGTCTAATCTAATGGTAGTGTTCCACTCTGCACACAGGCATCATTTTGATTGATGCCAACACACTTGGGGGAAATCTTCATTTCAGAGGACGTTGCATATATGATTTTGACCTACCAGGATGCATCCATACTGTATCACACATAAAAAAGATGGAAATTGTTAGGTTTCTTCTCCTGGTTCATACTATCCTTTACATGTTTCACAAGTCAGCCAAAGGTTTACTTGTTTCCCCTATGCTTTCCTAAGCTCTGCATCACAGAACAGACTATCTGCCTCAATTGACTCAGAATTTCTCAAATCCCTTCCTAAACACTATAATATCATTTAAAGTAATCAGGGTAGAGACAAAATACATGAGCCATCATGACAATCATTTACCCATAAGGGAATGTAAACCTGATACACGCAAGTCATCTTCATAATTTAACCTTATGAGCCCTAGTATCATTCCATTAAATCTGCACAGCATTTTAACTAATGTCAGTACTATATTTCTGGGATGCACCACAGGTAGTTCTTGTATAACACGATGGTTACGTTTTTTGCAACCCCACATCATTGAAAAATCGTGCTTTAGAAACAGTGCTTAAAGTGTTGGTTATGGAATTGTGTTACGGACAACACATTTTTAAAAAAGTTAGTACTTTAGAAACAGTGTCCCCAATATGTCAAGCATGTTGCAGTGAATTCACATTAAAGAAACACGCATTATAGCAGAACGACCTTTACCTCGAAATGAGTGCAGTTGCCAGACGGAGTTTAACAAGATTTCTGTGCAAATGCAACAGTATCTCCACCCCTAAAGAGCAATAGTGCCTTTGCCTTCATTATTTTCTTTAAGAGATTTTGAGAGATATCTGTACTTGGATCATTAAATCACTCAGGATATCCAGTACCTCAAAGCTGGCCATTCAGAAAACATTCTGGACTGCCTCTCCAAAGAACAAGTTAGAAAGGGGATCCTCCAGAACTTCATGCATTAAGGTCCACCTGCATGGATTTGTCCATTTGACTAATCTACTTACATTCTACTGCAATTCCTACAGAATAAGGAACTTGGAAACAGAAAAGAATCAGAAGCATGGCTCAGAAGATGGGTCAATACCAGTGTGACAGGACGGGTCGAATGGCCTGATTTCACGTAGCTTCGTTGTAGTTCCACATATGACTCCTCATGGTCATAATCTGTAACTTAATGCAGATTCTAAGCTACTATATAAGTGACTACTGAGTCAGCAACTTGAAAGTAATGCAGATCAACATTTACTAATACATCAAGATTAAAGCGCCAATGAGCCATCTGCAGTTGTAATGTATTTCAGGTAATTCTAAGAGGCAAGAGACATTGGGGTTTTCAACATATTTTGCAACTCTATGTTTTGATTCACCTATTATTTCAGTGCTTAAAACGTATAGAGTGAAGATTCTATAAAGAAAACACAACAGAAAATATTTTAATGCTCTGCTGTATAACCATAAAAACTCCAAAATACTATTTAATGCAGCTTATACTGCAGATTAAAATAAAACTCTTTCATAAAACTTGTGAATTAAACTACATTCCTCACGGTTACACTCTACGTATATGGTTGTAAAGTTGAATAGCTTTCATTCCGAATGACAAAATATTAGTTTCTGAAGTTAATTTGCTTTGTGTGGTACGCGAATCCATGTGAATCTCAACCTACTGTTGCTTTAAATGTTTTTTCCAGATTGACATCTTCATCATTCCAAATCCTTAAAACCTAGAAGAGATTTAAAAAAGCTAATGTTAAAATTTCACATTATGTCCAGTCCAATCTAAATCGTTTCATTCTTTTTTAAACCAACCTGTTCAGAGGTGTTATTACATACAGAATATTGAACCTACATCTCCTGGCCTCAGAAGCAGAAATCCTCTGTCTAGATTGTTCTTTTTACATCGAAAGCGCTCTTGAACACATCCAAATAGCTTTCCTACCACCAAATCACTGACATTTTCTCCAACTACTAACCACCGCCACCACTAAATCATCCATGTAGCCAATTAGAAATTTACATACAAAGTCCATTACAGGCAAATCTAAATGCTTGCATCATTAATTCTTCGCATCTGTTATTAACAAAGTAGTTCTGAGTTAGGGGTCGAATTAGCTGGATGCAGAATTTGTATCTCAATTGTTCTGAAAGGTTGGTTGTAATTGAATCATGAACAGCCTCAAACCAGTATCATGATCTCACTGAAATTTCCAACTTGCACCAAACTAATGAATCCCAAAACCGACATCCTTCAGAGGGCTGTTATTCGGTAGTAGAGTTCCTGCCTCTGAGCCAGGAGACCTTATTCCACCTGCTCCAGAGGTGTGTCATAACATCTTTGACCAGATTGATAAGAAAATATAAAAAGAGCAGATTGTATTTGATCCCAGTTACAGACCTCAAGGAAAATAGGTCGTCTTTGGAAAAGCCCAAGCTGTGGTTTCACTTGGAGAGCAAAATTGAACCAAACAACACATCACATTGTAAGATGTAAAATTGAAAAATATTGGTCATTTATCACTAGTAATGGAATTCTACAAAAGAAACAATAAAGGCCATACAAATAGTTAAAAACAAATGTTTTAAAACTGCAAGTTCACCAAATTTTTCATTGATTACACTGTATGAAGCACCTCAACCTTTGTTACACTAATGATCCTATATAAATATATGCCTTTATTATTACACATTCACACTATGTATGTGTATGAGATGGGGGGGGGGGGGGGGGGGAAGAGAGAGGAGCGGTGGCGCGCTCTGCACATGTAGCATGTACTTCAAAAGTATCCCAATAAGCACTTTGTGCTATTTTGTGATCATGAAAAGTATTAAATAAATCTTCAAGTTTTTCTTTGTAACTACACTGAAAGCATGGGTGGGAGTGTCCACAATTTAAATAAGTTTATTAAAAGTCCAAACTGTCAAAGGGAATGCAAAGTCTTCCTTGAAAATATTGAGTTATAAGACTCTCAAATCATGTTTCAACTTTACCAAAGACACAAAAGGAAGAACTACCTGAATTTCAAATTCCTTTACATTGTTACCTTATGATCTTGCACAACAACAAATTCTCCAGTTTGGCTATTATAAACAGCAGGGCATGAGATTTTTTGGGTTTGCTTGACTGTCCAACTTCCCAGCGGCTTTTGGTCTGATACCTTTACAAAACCAAACAGAGAATACAGAAGATGTAAACTTTATTGATGTAAATGCTTTTTCAGATTCTTGCGACTTGAGGCTGCATAAGAGACGTTCAAATGGGATTGTGCCTCTCAGGTGGATGCTGGAAAGTGCACTGCGCTCCCACTATCCTTGCCAATATTCATCAAGCAGCATCGTAAAGGATTGAATATCAAACTGTGTCTAGTAATCTCACATGAAAATCAATTACATGCCACGTTTCCTACATTACAACAGTGACTACAGAGTTCTATGCAGACGACACAAAGGTCGGTGGAGTTGTGGATAGTGACGAAGGATGTTGTAGGTTACAGAGAGACATAGATAAGCTGCAGAGCTGGGCTAGGAGGTGGCAAATGGAGTTTGATGTGGACAAGTGTGAGGTGATTCACTTTGGTTAGAGTAACCGGAATGCAAAGTACTGGGCTAATGGTAAGATTCTTGGTAGTGTAGATAAGCAGAGAGATCTCGGTGTCCAGGTACACAGATCCTTGAAAGTTGCCACCCAGGTTGACAGGGTTGTTAAGAAGGCATAGAGTGTTTTAGCTTTTATTAATAGAGGGATCGAGTCCCAGAACCACGAGGTTATGCTACAGCTGTACAAAACTCTGGTGCGGCTACACTTGGAGTATTGTGTACAGTTCTGGTCACCGCATTACAAGAAGGATGTGGAAGCTTTGGAAAGGGTGCTGAGGAGATTTACTAGGATGTTGCCTGGTATGGAGGGAAGGTCTTATGAGTAAAGGCTGAGGGACTTGAGGCTGTTTTCGTTGGAGAGAAGAAGGTTGAGAGGTGACATATTAGAGACATACAAGATAATCAGACGGTTAGATAGGGTGGACAGGGGGAGCCTTTTTCCAAGAATGGCGACGGTGAGCACGAGGGGGCATAGCTTTAAATTGAGGGGTGATAGATATAGGACAGATGTCACAGGTAGTTTCTTTACTCAGAGGAGTAGTAAGGGTATGGAATGCTTTGCCTGCAACGGTAGTAGATTCACCAACTGTTCACCAAGCTGGGAATTTGTGTTGCAGATGTTTCGTCCCCCGTCTAGGTGACATCCTCAGTGCTTGGGAGCCTCCGTGAAGTGCTTCTGTGATCTTTCCTCCGGCATTTATAGTGATTTGTATCTGCCGCTTCCGGTTGTCAGTTCCAGCTGTCCGCTGCAGTGGCCGGTATATTGGGTCCAGGTCGATGTGCTTATTGATTGAATCTGTGGATGAATGCCATGCCTCTAGGAATTCCCTGGCTATTCTCTGTTTGGCTTGTCCTATAATAGTAGTGTTGTCCCAGTTGAACTCATGTTGCTTGTCATCTGAGTGTGTGGCTAAGGATAGCTGGTCGTGTTGTTTCGTGGCTAGTTGGTGTTCATGGATACAGATCGTTAACGGTTTTCCTGTTTGTCCTATGTAGTGTTTTGTGCAGTCCTTGCATGGGATTTTGTACACTAGATTGGTTTTGCTCATGCTGGGTATCGGGTCCTTCGTTCTGGTGAGTTGTTGTCGGAGAGTGGCTGTTGGTTTGTGTGCTGTTATGAGTCCTAGTGGTTGCAGTAGTCTGGCTGTCAGTTTGGAAATGCTCTTGATGTATGGTAGTGTGGCTAGTCCTTTGGGTTGCGGCATGTCCTCATTCCATTGCGACCACCAGGACTCATAACAGTACACAAACCAACAGCCACTCTCAGACAACAACTTACCAGGATGAAGGACCCGATACCCAGTATGAGCAAAACCAATGTAGTGTACAAAATTCCATGCAAGGACTGCACAAAACACTACATAGCACAAACAGGAAGACAGCTAACGATCCGCATCCATGAATACCAACTAGCCACGAAACGACACAACCAGCTATCCTTAGTAGCCACGCACTCAGATGACAAGCAACATGAATTCGACTGGGACAACACTACTATTATAAGATAAGCCAAACAGAGAACAGCCAGGGAATTCCTAGAGGCATGGCATTCATCCACTGATTCTATCAACAAACACATCGACCTGGACCCAATATACCGACCACTGCAGCGGACAGCTGGAACTGACAACCGGAAGCGGCAGAGACAAATCACTATAAATGCTGGAGTAAACATCACAGAAGTACTTCACAGGAGGCTCCCAAGCACTGAGGATGTCACCTAGACAGGGGATGAAACGTCTGCAACACAAATTCCCAGCTTGGTGAACAGAACCACAACAACGAGCACCCGAGCTACAAATCTTCTCACAAACTTTAGATTTGCCAACTTTAAGTACGTTTAAGTCGTCATTGGACAAGCATATGGACGTACATGGAATAGTGTAGGTTAGATGGGCTTCAGATTGGGATGACAGGTCGGCGCAACATCGAGGGCCGAAGGGCCTGTACTGCGCTGTAATGTTCTACATCGTTACAGGTTCCTACCCTCTGACGAAGGATGGGGTTGCTATTCTGTCCTCTCCATCTTTCAGGGATATATCGAATCGGAGGGAGCAGGGTCGGAGGTGGGGGGGGGAAAGAAAGGGGCGGGGCTGGGAGGGGGGTGCGCTGGGGCCGTGAGCGAGGGGGGGGGGGGCGCAGGGCCGTGAGCGGGGGGGGGGGGGGGGGGAGGGGCGGGGCAGGGCTGGGAGGGGAGAGCGCGGGGGGGAGGGGCAGGGCTGGGAGGGGGGTTGGGGGGGGAGGGGCAGGGCTGGGGGGGGGGGGAGGGGGGTGCGCTGGGGCCGTGAGCGGGGGGGGAGGGGCGGGGCTGGGAGGGGGGGAGCACGGGGGGGGAGGAGCAGGGCTGGGAGGGGGGGGGGAGGGGGGTGCGCTGGGGCCGTGAGCGGGGGGGAGGGGCGGGGCAGGGCTGGGAGGAGGGGGGGAGGGGCAGGGCAGGGATGGGAGGGGGGTGCGCTGGGGCCGTGAGCGAGGGGGGGGGCCGCAGGGCCGTGAGCGGGGGGCGGGGGGAGGGGCGGGGCAGGGGGGGTGCGCTGGGGCCGTGAGCGGGGGGGGGGGGGGGGAGGGGCGGGGCAGGGCTGGGAGGGGGATTGGGGGTGGGGGGGAGCGCGGGGGGGGGAGGGGCAGGGCCGTGAGCGGGGGCGGGGATGGACCTGGTTTCCCGGTAACGATGCCAACGCAAACCCGCTTTCCCGGCCCCGGTCTAAACACATCACAGACCCCACTGTCTTCCCCCATGGTGACTTCACCTTGTAGACGGTGACGGTCCGATCTTCGCGAGTGACAACGACACGGTCCGGCCCAGCGGGCTCCACACCGCGTACGGCGGCAGCCCTCGATAAACCGCACAACGTGAAGCCCTCACACAACCGCGCCATCTTGCCTCCCGACCTCCTTCTGGCGCCTGCGCATTGCCAGCGAGGCAACAGCCCAAGGCCTCCAGGCAAGGCGGCAGCCTATCTCTGGAAGCTTCCCCCGACACCGCCCTCTCACGGTGTGGAGGATCGCACACTGCCCAGAAGGACCTCCTCCTACAGCGCCCTCGAATGGTGTGGAGGATCGTGCACTAACCTGAGGAAACCTCCTCGCACAGCGCCCCCTCTCGCACAGTGGAAGACCACACACGTAAATAGTGGCCTCGTATTGCGGCGCCCTCTAATGGTTCGGATGATCACATACGTTCGATGAGAAAGTGAGGTCTGCAGATGCTGGAGATCAGAGCTGAAACTGTGTTGCTGGAAAAGCGCAGCAGGTCAGGCAGCATCCAAGGAACAGGAGATTCGACATTTCGGGCATAAGCCCTTCATCAGGAATGAGGAGAGTGTGCCAGGCAGGCTGAGATAAAAGGTAGGGAGTAGGGACTAGGGGGAGGGGCGATGGAGGTGGGATAGGTGGAAGGAGGTCAAGGTGAGGGTGATAGGCCAGAGTGGGGTGGGGGCGGAGAGGTCAGGAAGAAGATTGCAGGTTAGGAGGGCGGTGCTGAGTTCGAGGGATTTGACTGAGACAAGGTGGGGGGAGGGGAAATGAGGAAACTGGAGAAATCTGAATTCATCCCTTGTGGTTGGAGGGTTCCCAGGCGGAAGATGAGGCGCTCTTCCTCCAGCCGTCGTGTTGTTATGTTCTGGCGATGGAGGAGTCCAAGGACCTGCATGTCCTCGGTGGAGTGGGAGGGGGAGTTGAAGTGTTGAGCCACGGGGTGGTTGGGTTGGTTGGTCCAGGCGGCCCAGAGGTGTTCTCTGAAACGTTCCGCAAGTAGGCGGCCCGTCTCCCCAATGTAGAGGAGGCCACATCGGGTGCAGCGGATGCAATAGATGATGTGTGTGGAGGTGCAGGTGAGTTTGTGGCGGATATGGAAGGATCCCTTGGGGCCTTGGAGAGAAGTAAGGGAGGAGGTGTGGGCGCAAGTTTTGCATTTCTTGCGGTTGCAGGGGAAGGTGCCGGGAGTGGAGGTTGGGTTGGTGGGGGGTGTGGACCTGATGGAGTCACGGAGGGAGTGGTCTTTTCGGAACGCTGATAGGGGAGAGGAGGGTGGTGGGGTCCGTTTTGGAGTTGGCGGAAATGACGGCGGATGATACGCTGTATACGGAGGTTGGTGGGGTGGTGGGTGAGAACCAGTGGGGTTCTGTCCAGGTGGCGGTTGGAGGAGCGGGGCTTAAGGGCGGAGGAGCGGGAAGTGGAGGAGATGCGGTGGAGGGCATCATCGATCACGTCTGGGGGGAAACTGTGATCCTTGAAGAAGGAGGCCATCAGGGCTGTATGGTATTGGAACTGGTCCTCCTGGGAGCAGATGCGGCGGAGACGAAGGAATTGGGAATATGGGATGGCGTTTTTACAGGGGGCAGGGTGGGAGGAGGTGCAGTCTAGGTAGCTGTGGGAGTCAGTCGGTTTATAGTAAATGTCCGTGTTGACCTCCTCCCTTACTTCTCTCCAAGGCCCCAAGGGATCCTTCCATATCCGCCACAAATTCACCTGCACCTCCATACACATCATTTACTGCATCCGCTGCACCCAATGTGGCCTCCTCTATATTGGGGAGACAGGCCGCCTACTTCAGAGAACACCTGAACGCTTCAGAGAACACCTCTGGGACGCCCGGACCAACCAACCCAACCATCCCGTGGCTCAACACTTTAACTCTCCCTCCCACTCCACCAAGGACATGCAGGTCCTTGGACTCCTCCACCGCCAGACCATAACAACACGATGGTTGGAGGAAGAGCGCCTCATCTTCCGCCTAGGAACCCTCCAACCACAAGGGATGAACTCAGATTTCTCCAGTTTCCTAATTTCCCCTCCCCCCACCTTGTCTCAGTCAAATCCCTCGAACTCAGCACCGCCTTCCTAACCTGCAATCTTCTTCCTGACCTCTCCGCCCCCACCCCACTCTGGCCTATCACCCTCACCTTGATCTCCTTCCACCTATCGCATCTCCAACGCCCCTCCTCCAAGTCCCTCCTCCCTACCTTTTATCTTAGCCTGCTGAACACACTTTCCTCATTCCTGAAGAAGGGGTTATGTCCAAAACGTCGATTCTCCTGTTCCTTGGATACTGCCTGACCTGCTGCGCTTTTCCAGCAACACATTTTCAGCACACATGTTCGATGGTGACTTCTTCGCATAGTGTCCTCAAATGGCATGGACGATAATGTAGTGTTTGTGCTATGGCCTGTGTTACAGAGATACAGGGTGGTACAACATTGAAACACACCATGCCACTGTGCCCTCTCACATTACGTAGAGGTGCAGATGTTGGATTGGGTTGGACAAGGTTAAAAATCCCATGGCTTTCACCATTGTTAACAGCTAACCTGAGAATGCAAACTTTTTAAAAAAAGGTTTTGTGATTTACACATGGAAGAAGTGAAACTATCATGGTATTGAAACAGATGAAAGACTTAACAGACAATCAATTTAAACATCTGTTTCCCACTTTTACAGAAACTCAGGAACAAACCCCAATTTAATGAGTCTTAATGATAAGATGCTGAGAGGGGCGGCACAGATGGAGGGAGTAAATAATGGTAAGGCAAGGATGTGCCCACAGCAGGATGAGGTCAAATGGCCTTGAGAACAGGAATGAGCATTTTTTTCTCACAGACAAGACCGGGATAAGACACGAGATAAACAGGAGTAATGGGTACCGGTCTTAGGAAAGTGCAGGATGTAAACAGGGGGGGAAACAATGAAATAAGAAAAAAAATGTAGGAACCAAATTTTATAAATATCGATTATTTGTTGAATTCAGTGTGTTTTGTCCCTGCCTTGTGGACATCACATCCACTTGCAAGTGTGCAATAAAGGGCACTACTGATTCAGATCTTGTCTCGGACTGAAATTATTGCAGTGAGTGAGCTTTGTTTCTCACAACACTGTAAAGTTTTGCTAGAAATTCTGTGTTAGGATTGAGCCCTCCACTATCACCTGATAAAGGAGTGACACTCCGAAAGCTAGTGTGCTTCCAATTAAACCTGTTGGACTATAACCTGGTGTTGAATGAATGAGATAGACAGAGGAATTGGATTGATTTGGAGATAATAAAGAAGATTTGAAAGTCAAGACATTATTTGAATGGGAACCAAAGATTAATGAGCTCACTGCTGAGAGAAGAGCAGGAGCCACAATGGTGGGCAATGTTTTGAATAACCATGACTTTCTGGTGGGTGGAATGTGAGAAAGCAGTACATAATTAGCTTGTCAATTCTGTACCAGCTTTCTACAAAGGTAACCCACCTTGACCTCCATTTTCCCTCTTACTCTGAACTATGTTTAGATTGATTCCCTTTTGAAACCAGTTGTATCTGCATTCACCACTTCCACAGGCAATATTTTCCAGCTCCTAAACACACACTGTGTTCAAATGCTTTCTCGTATCAGCCATTTTAATAATCACTTTTCTGGTTCTCAACCCCCTTGTCAAAGGGATTCTCCAATCTATCCCTGTAACTGAAGTCCCTCATCTTTGGAACTAATCTTGAATTTATTTTCTGTGCCATCTTCCAAAGTTTCATGTCCTTGCTAATGAGCAGTGCACGGAATTAGATGCAACATTTCAGTTGAGGCTAAACCAGTGCTTTCTAAATCTTTGTCACTACTTCCTGACACACTTGTGGGGAGACACAAACAAAGCTGACAAAGGTGTGTTGACTCGATAGATTAAGTGGTGCGCTAATTGTCTTAAAACTCAATTTACGAGGAGGTGACAGCTTTGCTGTAGGGATTTGCTTTCACTTAATTAAAAAAATCCTTTCTTTTGTATTCTACATCTTAACTTATAAAGCCCAGGATTCCATTAGCTTTTTAACTATTTTCAACTTTCCTGGCACCTTCAATAATTTGTGTACATAACCACAGACCTCAAATTTAGGCACTCCTTTTAGAATTGTTTTATATTGTCTTTCCATGTTCTTCCACCAATACAGACTTCTTTGTACTGGTCCACAATAAATTTCAACTTTCCTCACTGTCTTCCCAACACACCAGCCCTTCTAAGTCCCCTTGAACATATTCCCTGTCCTTCTCACAGGTCACAATACTCATAACATTTATGTCATCTGGCAGATTAAGTGCACCCTCAGCTTCCTGGTCAAGTCTCAGCTTCTGAAATGCTTACCGTAACCGTTGCCTATTGCTGTCTTCATTCTTACTTGTGTCCATCTAACACTAAAACCCTCCCACATTTCCTTATTATTTTCAGACTTAATTATTTCAACATTCTCCTGGCTCCAATCTTATTAATTTTAATTATTGTTTGCCTAACACACTAATGTCCGTGTTGTTGGAAAAGAACATCTGGTTCACTCGTGTTCTTTTGGGATGGATACTGCTGTCTTTACCCAATCTGACCTACATGTGACTCCAGACCCACAGCAATGTGATTGACTCCTAACTGCCCTCTGGGCAACTAGGGATGGGCAAACTAACCAGTGATGAAAATGTGTTGCTGGAAAAGCGCAGCAGGTCAGGCAGCATCCAAGGAGCAGGAGATTCGACGTTTCGGGCATTATGCCTGAAACGTCGAATCTCCTGTTCCTTGGATGCTGCCTGACCTGCTGCGCTTTTCCAGCAACACATTTTCAGCTCTGATCTCCAGCATCTGCAGTCCTCACTTTCTCCCCAAACTAACCAGTGAACCTACATTCTATGAATCAATTAAAATTAATTCTGTCAAATAACAAACTCTGCTTGCTCTTCGTCTTTGTCTTCACTAACCTACATTGTTCTCTAATGATTCAGAATTAAAATCCTCATCCCCCACTGATGTTCACAATAATTTAAATCTTCCCAGCCCCTGAATGACACGGGCAATGGTATAAAGAAAGCTGAGCTCTTCGAGAGGCTATGATGCAGTGGTAACATCTCTACCTCTAAACAGGCAGGTCGATGTTTAAGCCCCAAACGTGTTATAATATACCTGAACAGGTTGATTGAAACAAAAAGGTAGTTTTTGTTAGTCATACTTTCTTTGGAAAGGGAGTACATGGTGCTGATGGAGTACATGCTAAAAACACTTAGAGAGAACAGGGGCCAGGGTGTACTGTTTCCCTCACCAATTTCATTTTGATTTAGTTCCCTCTCCTTATTTTGTTACTGGTGCACTTTCCCTAGTGGGTAGTGAGTATAAATTGATTAAATGTGTAATTGGTTAATTTGGGGATTGTAAAATAACAAGTCAGAGCAGAGTTCTTGTTAAATTGGTGATGGGTTTATTTATAGAGCTCAGTTTTTTTCTACTCTGGCTACATTTGGAAAGGAAGCATGTGGTGTCCACCAGTTGCTTCAAAGCATGGGTCCTGCACTATCTTCCCCTTTCCATATTATTTTGATTTAGTCTCTCCCTTTCCTTTTTACTATTGCTACTTTGCCCTGACAGGCAGTGTTTATAATTAGATGTATAGTTGATGAACTGGATGGCTTGTTAATTTGGTGAGTTGCCTCAGGCGACTGTCTGTGTGGAGTTTGCACATTCTCCCCGTGTCTGCGTGGGTTTCCTCCGGGTGCTCCGGTTTCCTCCCACAGTCCAAAGATGTGCGGGTCAGGTGAATTGGCCATGCTAAATTGCCCGTAGTGTTAGGTAAGGGGTAAATGTAGGGGTATGGGTGCGTTTCGCTTCAGCGGGTCAGTGTATACTTGTTGGGCCGAAGGTCCTGTTTCCACACTGTAAGTAATCTAATCTAATCTAAACTCTAGATACCTTTA
This sequence comes from Hemiscyllium ocellatum, assembly GCF_020745735.1. Taxonomy (NCBI): domain Eukaryota; kingdom Metazoa; phylum Chordata; class Chondrichthyes; order Orectolobiformes; family Hemiscylliidae; genus Hemiscyllium; species Hemiscyllium ocellatum. Next base: position 8,855,192 of record NC_083425.1, on the reverse strand, counting down.
GAGAGAGGTGGGCTTTATTTCCCCTTCCAACTCCGTTCTGATTAAGCCTCCCCCTCCTCCCTCCCTGTCACGTTGAATGGTTTGCCTTGCCCTTAATGCACTTGGCATGTAAGTTAATCAATGGATGGTTTACAGGTGGTGGTGAGTCAATGAAAAGAATACAATGGATGAAAAATGCCCTGGATGATGGAAAAAAATATTCATTTGTGTGTGAAAGCACTTCTGGCTATAATATTTTCAAGAAAGAGTTGAGTTGTTTGTTCTTTCCACTTTGTAGCCTTGAAGCATTTTGTGTCAGATGGTCTCCACAAGGACTGCGATCTGTTGTTTCCTCCAAAATGATAATTTGATTTAGTCACCCATAGTCTTCTTCTCTGGTTTTATTTTGACTCTGATTTTGTGGTTTTTGTCACAATGCCTCTGATGAGCAGTGTTTATTTATTTGGGTGATTGGATTAATTAAAAAGAAAAGAGCTGAGTTCTTCCTCAGTCTGGTTCTGGGTCTGTACACTTTCCTTTGGGAACTTGGGGTCGGGGGGATTGCATGTAGCAGTCCTGTACAACTGGAGGTTAATATCTTTCACAGGCTCCCAAGCCAACTCTTTTTTCTGTGGTGTCGTAGAGTCAAGGACTATGTATGTATTGGCTGTGGGCAACTGCAACCTTCTACTATTTTAAAAATGTGTTCTGAACTAGATTAAATAATAAGAGTGCCCTCATGTAGCACAATGGTAGGACCCAACCTCTGAAAAGACCCAGGTTCAAGTTCCCCCAAAAAACTGATTAAGCAGACCCAGGAAGGCCTCCCATGGTTACAAAGAGGTAAAAAAAAATCATGAGAGCAGGACCCTCCTTGTGGTGTAGAGATAGTTTCCCTACCCCTGGACTGAGACACCTTGCTTCAAGTCCCCTCCTGCTTCAGAAGTGTGTAATAATATCTCCAAACAGGCTGTTTAGAAAAATAGGATAAAGCAGGCTCAGAGGACTCTCTAGTGGTAGGATCTCTCCCTCTGAACTGAGGGGCAAGCATATTATGTCCTTTTGTTTGCCCCACACCCCTGATCTCTTGGTGCTGCGTGTGGGACAGGGGTGTTGACAGGTGGAAATGCCTCCTCATGAGGCCTGGCTGAAGTTGTCAACAAAAGGTGCAGGCAATATCTCACGGAGAGGGGTCATGATTCCTGACTGCCTGCCTCTCTTTCGAAGGTGTGTCCACATCCTTGAAGAGGGAACACTTGGTATTCACCGATTATCTTGAAGCCTTTCTGCAAAGTGAGAGCTGTAGTTTATTATCTCAGCCTCAAACACTTTTAATTTGGTTAACTTTCTCATTTTCCCTCTTTAGTTTTTGATTTTTGTTTTGGTTCTTGTTACACTGGTCCTGGGAGACAATGTTTGTTATTTATAAATTGGTATTCGGGTTTACATTAAAAACAGAGCTGGGTCCTTCATCAGCCCCAGATTTTCGAGTGTCCCTGAAGAGTCTGCACCTGAGCCACCTCATGTTGTCCTCAGTGTCTTTCTGTGTGGTGTGGAGGAGTTTCCTTATGGGCTGCTTGCTGCACACTATTCAATCCTTCTCCTTTATCCGTTACCTGGGCACACCTTGGCATTTCATTCTGCCAGCAGACAGGAAGGGTCCCCAGTAGAGGGCTCCCTACTCAGGAGTTCTCTGGCTTTCCATTGTGCAGGGTTTTGCATGCAGCAGTTGCATACAAGAATGGATTAAGTTACCAGTAGTTCAGAGGCTCCCAGGCCAGCTATCTAATTGGTGATCCTGTGGAGTCCTTGGACCACAGATATACAGGATGTGGGAGACTGCACTCACTCTCTTCTTATTTACAAAATCTATTGTTGTTCTCTTGGCAGCAAATAAGCCCCACACTTGATGTTTTGGCAGCCAGTACGAGGTTGGGGGGGGGGGTGGGGGGTGGGGATGCAAGCAGTTTGGAGGACCTCCTCAGGTCTGCTCCTGGGGCCTGACTGAAGTAGCCATCAAGAAGTCCAAGCAGTGTGCCATGAAGAGAGCTGTTACCCTGACTGCTGCTTGCCTCTCTTCCACTGCTACATCTGCACTCAGGTGTCCTTGGAGAAGCAGCATATATTGTTCACTGGTACTCTTGAAGCCTATGGGAGAGATAGTCACCATGGGTACTGAAACGCATTGTCCCTCCCCCCAAGGCCGTTTTGACGTAATCCACCTCTTGTTTTCCCTCCTTGGTTTTTGAAATTTTTTTGATTGGTTTCTTGTTCTTGTGAGTGTTTATTGTTTGTTATTGTAAATTGGTGATTATTAGGTTTATTTAAAGAAAAGAGCTGAGATCATTTGTGGACACCCAGGTTAACTGTATGTTCTGTGGAGTTTGTAGGCCTTTTGCATTTACACATATGTTATAGTAGGTTGCATAACAGTTTAGCTATCTTAACAGCTTAGTTATCTTAAAAACCTTCGATTACGCTTTTGGTTGCACCAGCTCCTGACTCTTGGGCACCTGGTGTGGGGGAGGGCAGAAAAATCATAGGCCCACTTTGTCGGCTTGGTCTTGGGCCTGGCAAAGTGGCTGTTAAGAGTTCCAGGCAGTAGCAGGGGTTGGTAATTCCCAACTACCAGCTTCACCTTTCTTGTTATGTCCTCACCCGGGTGTCCTTGGAGAGGGTGCTTGCTGCAGTCTTCCGGCACATTTGAAACTTTTCAAGACTTTGGTTCTGGAATGCATCATTTCTCCAACACCCTTATGATTTAGTTCCCCTTATCTATCCCTTTTGTTTATTGAGCTACTTTTTATCTATTTTTATGAGCTCTTCCAGGGGATGATGAACATATTCATATTGGGATGTGAAACGACCAGTGCCACTGATGTGTTCTCAGAAGTTTTACTTTCTTGTTTGCTCCTACCAAGTGCACTGTGAAAGGGCTACTCATGGCTAGTAGTGACTGACCTGGTGCTCTGCTGGGCTTACAATATGGTGCTTAGTGGCAGAAATCCTGGAAGCCCCTGGCTGTGGCAAATATTTCTGCTGTGGATGACTGCAGTAGTGCACAAGAGGGGCACTACTTAGGCATGGTGTATACTTAGGCAAAAGTGAGGACTGCAGTTGCTGGAAATCAAAGTCTAGATTGGAGTGGTGCTGGAAAAGCACAGCAGGTCAGGCAGCCCATGGTGTATACTTAGCCAGGTGAGCAGTGAAGAATGAAATGAAATAACACATTAGAGCTCATGGAGATAAACCCAACATGAACCTTGCAAAATTGAACCCTGATTGATCGTTGGTAAAATTCTGCTCAAGTTGCTCATAATTATCTGCTCTCCGGAATTCCTTCTGTTCTCCCTATCCTTTAAGACACTATGGTATATTCATTGAAGCTGTTTCAGTTTCTTGTTATGGATCACAGTCTTGATCAGTCCCTTACTTCCATTTTTTCTATACTGTGTTGCTTCCACGTGTGAGAAGATGAGAATGATAAACCCTTTCTGGGTATGAAATTTAAAATAATAACAGACTGACGCTGGGTATCAGATCAAGTTGTAGTTCCAATAACTGGCATACAAACAAAAAAAAAATCAAATCAGAGGGGAAAAAAACATTTATTTCTTTAAAAGGTAAATTTGCTCTTTAAGTAATGTATTTTTTCTACAGTGCTTTATTATAACATGCTATGTAACAAACTATTACAGTGAATCTTTCAATAAGGTAAACCAGTTGCCGTAGGGAAACTTTCCCTTAAATTAACAAATTACCAGAATATTTACATTGTAATGATTATGTGCAATACTAATTTATGCAAAATGTTATTCTATATTTATCACAGGACGGAATTTTCATTTATGAACCCAAGCACAGCAGATTATATGCCATTGAATATATTGAAACGATGGCACTTTTCTCAAGTCATTTTAAGTGTCTCTTTATCGCCTCCCTGCAAGGTGCTCACAGTTTAAACACCAGGAGAATAGTCAAATGTGCCATTTATCTGCAACCAATAAACCACAGCACATTTCTTTCATTTTCCCAAGGGCACTGATTCTCCATAGACACCAGCTCTTCCACTACTTAACCAAGGGGTTATTTTTATTCATACATAACCTCTTTACATTTCAGTATTTCAAGAAAGTATTCATGGTATTTAACATTTATATTTCTGGCCACTAACAGGAAACACAGTCAGTAAAAATGGGAAATATACAGTTTGGATAACTAAGATAACCTGAACATGCTATTATGAAACTATTTCAGCAACATCCTGTTTTGAAAAATATTTTTGTCAGTAACTACCACTACATTTATATTTCAAAAATGTTTTAAAATACATTTCACAGGCATTTCCAATTGAAAAGAAGGAAAGTGCAGAAAAAGTTCTGTTGTTGAGATCTTTATATCCCAGTAATCTAAAATAGTTTCCCTGTAGAATTGATCCAAACTGTTCAGAAATATCTGTTGAAAAGGTGGTTTTCATAAAAGATTCATCCCATCAGGCAGTACTTTTGTAAAGTACTATCTTCCTCCTTGTTGTCTTGAGAACACAATATTATCCACACAAGGGAATGGAGGGAAATAACTTGCTTTCAAACTTTTGGTTCCATTAATTGGCCTTGAGAAATTTTGAGAAAGTAGGTTTGGCTGGCCGTTAAACTCAACCTTTTAATTTCCCTGTTCTCTTGACACACTCTCAGCAGCTCTTTAAGGCACCTTTCTAATATGCAAAAACTTGAGAATAAACTGTATTCTGTTAACTTTAGCTCTCGTGCAAGAAAGGCTCAAAAGAGAAAAGAAACTTGCTTTTCTATAACCCCTGATAATATCCTCAAGATTGTCCCAAACTGTTTCACAACAGAATAATAGCTTTTGAAATTGAGTCACTGTTGTTTTTGAGCAAGGATAAGGAAAATATAATTGACTCTGTCAATACAGAGTAGTTGATCAATGCAAATCATTTTAAGACAGTGCATGTTTTGAACTTGAGTCACTGTAGCATGAGCAGCTTCAGAACTGCCACCATTGGTCTTGCTCCCTTCTGCAAAGAGGGTGGAAATTAGCCTTAGCTGCTGAATCTATGGATCCTGATGGCAATTGCACAGATACAAACATCACAGGGTTCACTCCCAGGATAAAATAGTTTGCAGATACTCTTGCTCAAAGACAGGTGAATAACTGCCAGTTGAGGAATGCATTTGTGGAAACACACCCCAAGTAAGGAGTTTCACCTTCTGGAAAACAGTACAGCTTGAAATAAAAACACAACAAAAAAACTAGAGAGAAAGAAATCTGGTTATCATTGAGTTCTGCAAGACATAATGCCACTATTTCAAAATAACTGCAATACAAACGAATATGGCTTAAAACAAACATCAGTAGCAAAACACAGCATGGTACCAGAATTATCTGCTTGCTTTAGTTTTAATATTTGAAACAATATAAATATCATGAATTGGTCCTTTTGCTAAAATGATGTTGACAGCAAAAATAAATAAATTCATAAAAATTTAAAACATTAGAATGTACACAAATTTACTATACAGTAAATATTTTCACATTTGCAAACACACAATTGAATTAGAGCAATCAGGCAGACAGATCTGAAGCTCACTCGAGTAATTCAGATAGAACTGTAACAACATACAGTACACATTTGATTAAAGATATGCACAGCATGCAGAGGCACTGAGAGAGAAATTCTGTATGAATTTCCTTACTCTTAAGTTAGTTCAGTTTTCTAAAGGCTCCTCTCTGTTATCAGAGTTTATGCTGTGCACTTGTTCAGCATTGTGTTAAACACAGTGATAAGTCCAATATACAATTATTTAAGATATGAGGGAGCAATTAAATTCTGAGACGAGGAAAAATACATTTGTTAAACACTAATTTGATATGCATATTACTTTAAACAATCAAAAACTGCCGATAATGATGTAAGAAGGTTTCTTTTGTTTACATATTAATAAAGAATGTATTCAGATGGGAATATTAAAAGGCAGAGTGTAACAAGTATGTCCTTTTCAATGAAAGTCATTGTCTCATATTCGAAAAGATTTTAAAGAGAAAAACAGATGCCATAACTTTTACTCAACAGCTCACTTCTTTCCCTCCCCTTTCCTTCTTATTCTTTAAAACGATTAGATGGCCTGACATTTAGGTGCACGAATAAGTGCATTTTCTTACCAAGATTTTTCTTAAACGGATTAGGGCATGGGGTTTAGAGATTAATGTTCACCTTGTTAGTGTAAAAATTTCTAGCAAAAGTGAAATTTGCGAGGCTGCAAACATTTTAACTTGTGATGCGTTAAATATAATGGATATGCCAAAGATCAGAAAAATGTAAGTTGATTTACATTTTTTGGATTTGTTTTGTGGAGGCAGCTCAGGTTGAAAGATTTAATGGAATAAATCAATCAAATGCAGAGTTCAGGCGATGTTTTCAAAAATATGGTATTGGGATTTCTTTAAAATTTCTCCTATGAAAAGCCCCAAATATGGTATGCAGTTCTGCTATTGACAAATCTTTCACTCAGTACAATCCCTTAAGAGTATTCTTTTAATCTTTAGCACCTTAACTCAGCAAAACAGAAGAGCAGATAGATTTATACCATAACAATGCATTGTCCTGTAGTTATTACAGCAGCAACCTTTCATCTTTGGCACACAGGTAGGAGCCAAGAAAAACAATGATGTAGCGACCCTTGAGTGAAGTTTTAATCATTTCAAGAAATGGATTAAGATATACTGGAAAATGCTTCACTAGTGGAACTGAGTTTCACCAGAAGCAAAGTTGAACTTTTTAAAACTCATCTTGTGCATATGGCATTTATCTTTCATTTCAAATGGATTGTCAGTGCAGATGGCAAGTACTTCACATAAAGAAACTTTGTATTTACCCTTAACTGATTCAGGGAGTGTAAACTCTATCGATGGCTCTCTTCTTCCAAACCTGCCGTTGTGGGGGTGCTGAGAACAACCCAGTCTTACGCTCACACACCATCACATCCATAATCATGGGCTTTGACATTTACAAAATATAGCAATCCTCAAATTTGACACAATATTCCAGATGAAATAATTAAATATAATTTACCCATGGAACAATTATTCAAATGCAAGTGAAGAGTTTTAAGGAAGATAGCCCAGATTATCACTGTCTAGTCTGGCTCCGTCTTGGTAAACAAGATGGTACAGATTCCTAGCAGGGGCCATTAGATAGTGAACAAAAGAAACAAATGAAATTGATTTTCCCCATTATGGTATAATGGCACTTCGGTCAATTATAGAGATTCTGTTATTTTATCATAGATTATGAATTCCATCTGGCCCCATTTTTGGCTTAAGAAACATTGAGTGGCAAATTGAGTTGGCAAGTCACTGGTGGAGTGGGTACCATCTGAAACCAAAAGAATTGGTACTCAGATTTAAATTGATTGGCAAAAGAGCCACAGGTGAGATGAAGAGAATTTTTTTAATACAGAGAATTATTATGATCTGAAATGCATTGCCTGAATGGGTAGTGAAGCAGCTTGGACTGTAGCTTTCATCAAGGAATAGGATAAACACTTGGAGGGGAAGATGTTGCTGGACTATGGAGGAAAGGTAGGAGAGTGAGGTAATTGAAAAACTCTTTTAAAGTGTCGATAAGGTACTCAGGGCCAAATGGCTTAATTCTGCATTGTGTCTTTCGGTGGTTTTATTCTGTAACCTGTCAATGGTAAGTTATGTTGATAATTGCCAAAGGAACACAGTTAACCACAATGTGGATACAGGTCTAAAACAACAGCTGTGACTGCTGTGGAACTTTCCAAGGCTGACTAGGTGCTACTGATTTCCACACAGAGTGAGCAAATGATTCCAATGCCAAGTCATCAAAACACTTATTGCTGTGTGTCGGCTGACCTAATGCAACCATTTCCCAGCTCTGAAATGCGCTTAAACTTTATTGTATTGAAATACTAGTGTGTAAATGCTAAATGCTAGATGTATTGTTTCCCACTATAATCCAGCAACCTCATCCATACTCCAGTGGAAGTCGGAAAATCATTGTCCTTGATTTAAGCCCAGAAAATAGTGTATATACCTTTCATGAATTTTCAATATGACGTAGAGGCAAGATACTTGGCTTGTCATCAGCATCTGGAGAATTTAATTTGTAAAATTCTTGCACTCTACACTGATCTTACCATTTGGGAGAAGCTTCTTATTTAAGTTAATGAAAAAATACTGGATACAGAATACATTATTTCCTTTGTGAAATATACTCAGGGGCCAAGGAAACAGGACATTTCAATTAAGAAGTTAAAAGATGATGAATTTTTAAAAAATCTTACACTGAAATCTGAAAACGAAGCCTCTGGTCAGAGACTGAAATCAGTTGTGCTTGGGCTCAGAGGGTTCACCAGAAGCTTCACTATCAGGTACCATGGCAGCACAGTGTTTCTCCCGAGATTCGGAAAGGGTAAGAGTCTCTGGAGCAGATTTTTTTCGAGGTCGTTCCTTGGGAATGGCCAGGAATTCTGGAGCTTCTGAGGCAAGAGGCGTGGTTGGGGCACTAGAAGGTCCGCTGCGGGCTAACGAAGGCATAACTATATTGCTGATAGTAATTGCAGGAGGAATAATTCCAATTTTCTTGTTGGTTGCTTCCTGAGTTGCTCGTTCAAATTCTCGAACTTCGTTCATTGTCATGTCTTTCAGTTGAAGATAAAAGGGGAAATAATATCAATATAAATTTGAATATGACTGACAGAGCAATATACTAATTCCAGTTCACTACATGTTTAATGTTTCTGCCTTAAATAACACATGATAGAACATGCGGGCCTTCTATTGCTTCAAGTCCATCTTTATAACATCTATAAACCTATAAACTGTTGAATGGTGCAATTAGTTGGAACAACATGCTGTTGTTACATGCCTATGGATTTGCACCCATGGTCACCCAGATATTTGGGACTGATTCTTACAGGGCATGATGTTCCCTGTTGCTCCCAGCCCTGACCAACAATTTAAACGGGGATCAATCTGCAAAACAGCTAGGTGGCCCACAGCCATTTTACATTTGAGTCAGAATTCAGCCTTATCTGGGAAGGAAGTCCCACTTCATATTGAGCTGCAGCCCTGTAGTCTCAGCAGCACCAGGTTTGAGTGGTGGCCACTGCTGGGATGACAGCCTGTCCCCAAAGCTGAGGAAACTCTAGAGGATTAAATGGCTGTGGTGGTGCCTCTCAGGAGGCACGAGGATGGGTGCGTGGACTTCCCCTCCAATAAAATGAGACAGGTTGGGCATGAGCAGGTGGAAAGGCAGTGAGCAGGCTACACACTGCATTTTACAAGATCTTGCCCCCACTCTGCCCCTTCTCAATCTGCTGCCAGGGGACTGTAAAGTCCAGCCCCATGTTTCTGATCTGTATGTACTAATTGAATTTATATACAATTAAATACAATAAGTGCAGAATAATGTCCTCACTTTCAAATTCATGAAGAAAACTTGAGGACTACGGCAACTCTGAATTATACAATATTGTAAGAAGTTTTGCCCTGGCAAAACACACAGTAATGCATCACAGTTCACTTACCATTGGTCTTTTTAGTCTTTTTTAAATGAAGCTTAGTGTGCACAAATTTTCTGTCACAAACAAGTTACATTTTCCATATTAATATAGTTTAGAGCTCCCATTATTTATTTAAATGAACTTTTATAGTCAAACTGAACAGGAAATTATTTTCATGTTTAAGACACATTTCTTGAGTAACATTCTTAATTCATCATTTTGAATTGTTTCCTATACTATCAGAATCAACGAAAAGCTGTAAGCACTAATTCAAAGACACTCATGCCTGGAAAGGTGACATCCATAACTATAATCCTGGATGTTATATTTTGCTTTAACAGGTATAACACTTTAAACAACCTCAATTTCATCTGATTGCAATTTGAGTTGCAGAACGATATTTGGTTTCTTTGGTAGGATTCACACAAATCTAGGGTCACGTAATAATAGATTATATTTTAAATCAAATATCTGTTTGAGACAAATTAGAATGAACTTTAACACTCAGTGGGTTTTGGCTAGGGGTAGGGTAAGCCTGTTATACATTAGCTGCAATAAATTTCTAATCCCAATGTATGGATTTGCAGTCTGATCTTAATGCCACTGGTCTGATGTTCCACCTGAAACTTGTGGGAAACAGCAACTGGCTGGGAGATTGGAGAGGAAGTTCAGGCAGCATAGCCCTCAGATAAGGCATGGAGATGGGAAAAACAAGGATATTTAGCAGAGTATTTTACAAGTGGAAGCCTGGGCAACAGCATCCCAGAATACCCTTGTGGAACTCAGAACTTCCTTCACCAGGCCCCATGAGGAAATGTTCCTTGCCAGACTTCCACTGGCTTCAAAGCAAGGGTCACTAAGCAGGGTGGGCCAAGGCAGGCTGTCTGGTTGGGACAGAGCAATTGCCTCTGGAGTGCTATAGGGCATAGGATGGCACTTAGCATTTATACATGCAGCTCCTGCCAGAGTCCAACTGTAGCTTCATCCACCAACAAACCTAATAGTGTTCACATTGTAAACACAAAGCAGCCACTTCATTTCAAGTGTTCACCATTCCCTCCTCCCCAGTGGAATAAGTTCAAGTTTCTCCTCTTATTTAGAAACAATGTTGAAAAATCTTTCGTTTTGACACTCTCAGCTTTGGTCACTTATAGCTCATGCAGTGTTCCATCTGTATTCCACTGAAATGTTGTTAAACACCCTCCTGTAATTCATTTGCTTTTGATATTTGCATATTTCTTTGAAGTTGGTTCTGATTGAGATGTACCCTAATTCTGCTCTTATTTCTGACTCCCAGAAATTGCTAAACATCATCACTCTGGTGTCAATGGCACCAGGGGTCCTATTATTTTTTGCAGTGATTGGATATCAAGTCAAAACCAGCACCGAGATTCAATCATATTCAAGATATAATATTTAGGATAGTAGACTATATTCAAATTTTCATTAATCACAGACTGGTAAATAGCAAGATCTCAATGTTGACCAATGAATCAATATTAATCAATATGATTGATTATATTATCAAACTCCCTGCTCTCAGAAACTGATTTTTCAGCTTTAAACTGCTCTGTGTGCGTATTTTCAAGAAGACCTTGACAGTTATTTTTAACGTAAGTGTTCTGGCAGGAAGCTGATGTACCTGAATTAACTATCGATTTGAAGCTCCACTGACATTTAGTTTTGCAGTGATGACAACAGGAAGTAAAAATGGGCAATGTGGTGCGGCCAATCAAATTCAGTCCAATTCAATTCAATCAACTGGATCAAAGTGACTCCTCTCTGGTGGTGATGTGAATACCTTCATGATCCGCAACACTGTACAATTACAGTGTAATATTTTAATTACTTGTCAAGAAAAGATCCAGTTGCTACTTCAATTATGCCGTGTTTATAGTGTTGAGCCATAGTCAGAAGAACTACCTCCAAGTTTGATGCTGGTTTGTGCTGCTAATGACTTACTTATGTGAACATCAAGTAAAACAGAATTGTGCTTGGCTATGGTGGCTTCCATGGTTGAATAGTTTGCAGCAAACCATTGTTTTGGCTCACGTGAAGTACATGCAGATTGGGTGAGGAACAGAAATGTTGGTAGTATTCAGGAAGCTATTATCCAGCACATGTCATTGTAATCAGGTCTGGAAGGTGAAGGGAATAAATGCCAATCGATGCTGAGTGTGAAATCAAATGGCAATAGTGAACTTTAAGATGCGCACACCTGAAAAAGGGATTAAACATTGATATTTTCAGCACTGCTCAGTGACCGAAAAATCTCTGATCCTAAAAGGGCCCCATGACATGAAACTTCTTGTTCACAATATCCCAATTGTGCACTGCCTTTGTGCTTATAGACTTTTATTTAAAGGGAAAACATTTTGACATCCTTAATTCCCAAAGTAAGGGAGGTTTGTTTCAAAGTGTACTTCAGGAAAAATGTAACATACGCTTGCGTTGCCATCACTCTGTATTTCATCCGCGGAAGGAGAATTTGTGGAAGGCTGATCAAACCAAACTTTTATGTTCGTTTGTTCATGCATATTTTTCTCATAATTCCGTACGTCATCCATAGTCATATCTGTAAAAAGTTCAAGATGTTTCTTGGCAGTTTCTATTGAGGACATTAAACTCAAGGCATGTAGTGGTTTCTGGGTGGAAAACATAAAAAAAGAAAATATTCTAGGTGCAGAAATGGAAGGTTCCAGAAGCAGTGGGGCACGAGCTTTATGTACATTGGCCAGTCGGAGAAAAAAGGTGTGGAAGAAAGAAAAGGGTTAGCAGTAGAAGGAGTGCTCTGGGGAGAGAAAGAAAGGGAAAGAGTGGAGCAGCGCAGGTGTAATCAGTAGGAAACGTGAAAGTAGAAGCCAAATAGATCTTCAAGAAAGTTGCTTTCAGAAGATCATTAGAATACCTGCTACAAGACCTCAAGTCAGACATTTCAGATTTTCAGTGTATTAAAATAAAATTAACTCTTACTTAGACTAATATCGTTCAATCCTTATTACGAAACTCAATACATATGTTGAAATTGTAAAAAGCAATACCTACCTTTTGGAACTGGCTTCTCATTGTTTTTATGAACAGGTGAACACTTTATAGAAATACAAATCCTTATTGAAATGATTATTAAAATGCTCAACGCAAACAGGTGCCTTTACATGTGACTAATTAAAGACAATTGTCACGATAGGTTCATTGAAGCTATCGAGGTAAAAACAATGACTGCAGATGCTGGAAACCAGGTTCTGGATTAGTGGTGCTGGAAGAGCACAGCAGTTCAGGCAGCATCCAAAGTGCAGCGAAATCGACGTTTTGGGCAAAGGCCCTTCATCATTGAAACTATCACCTGAGATACTCTGCATCGATGTGATTTCATAGTATGAAACAGAATTGCGGTAAACAAGTATGTATAAAGTTTGCTACTTAGCATGAGAAAAACGAGAGTTAGGAAATGTTGTCATTCAGAATATTCTACTCCAATGCAAGATCAAGCAACAAACTTAAATATCAAGAAATCTTGCTTGTACAAGACTTTACTGATTAAGATTTCACTATAAATACAGTTAGTTGCACAAGCTTTTTTTGCTTCATAATGTTATTGAGTTTTCCACAAAGCTGTGCTCCTAGGCAGAGCAATGCTGCTCTGGATGGTGATATAGAGTAAAATTTAATGCTTCATAGTGGGGCAGAGAAAGAAGAGTGAACCATGAAAAAGCTATTGCAACCTGATAATGAAGTGGCAAAGGAAGATGTTTGGAAATATCTGGGGACTATGATGTTCAGCAAGGGATGCTATGGAGATTTTGTAAATTGTCTTCAATGTCCCTAGGGTAGGGATAGGAATAAAAATAGCCAGGGTGTCCAATCCATTCTATTTAATAACTCTAGTTAGAAACACAACAATGTAGATATCATACCTGGACTGAGTTAGGTTAGACTGTGACAACTATTGCTTAGTGTTCAGACTCATACAGAAAGAATGGCTGCATATATATGTATTGGATGACTGTAGGATCCTCCAACACCAGAGGAAAGGAGGGAATAAGAGAGACAAACCAGAGACTAGAATTCGATTGTGATCTGATTTTGAGAATCTTCTTGTAACAGGGTGCCAAATGGTCACAGCTTCGTGAATTCTTGATCATAATCACACCATTACATAGGTTCCAAACATGCATCAGACAATTCTTTATTTTTAAACAGCTTCCAACAGCCTTTTGTGAGTTGGAAGCACAGACGGAGACTGTGACATCTGGAAGTCTGTTTGTTCGAAGTCTCTAGGTAATGGTGCAATGGGAGTTGATGTGCAGATGAGACATGATTTAATTAAATGGTGGAGCAGGCCACAGGGATTGAATGGTCTTACCTGAGAAATGATGTAAGCAAGGGACCCAAAGGCTCAAATGGAAAACTGGTTCTGAAAATCCACTGATAATCTTACCATTTTCCACTAGATTTTAAATAAATCTTTTCTCAAAGTCAGAACAACCTTCGGATAGCAAGTCTTTCTCTTATTTTTTTTTAGTCATGTCTTCATACCATATTTCAGATGATAGACACAGAAAAGCTGAATTGCTTATGAACAACGCTGAAAAACAGTTTCACTTACCATACCATTCATCTACCCAGGCAAAAGCCTGTCGGTGGCCAATCATCAGTATATCCCGGATAACCTGGGAACATGGAAATGCCGTTAAGTAGCTAGTTCGGATCCCCATGGAATCTGTCCACAGATACAAAATCACATTCCCCATCTTTTAATCTTATAGAAATTATTCTAAGTCTCAAAATGAAAGGAGATTGAGGTCCGGATCTTTATCCTTTGGTATTTCCAGAGTGTGGGATATCCATCAACCCATCTGAATATACTCCAATCCTGACCCATTCCCATTTCTTGCTATTGTAGATACCTGACATAGGTCTCGTTCCAAGACATGGTCTGTCAGAGTGAGCAGGAGAGTTTAATGCTGCTACAACAGCAACAGAAAGAATTAGGTGCACCATCTGGAACAGCACAAGGGACCTAGTCACTGTGTTGAGTGAAGCACTTGGCCAAGACTGAGGCTTTCAGCAAGAAATGTTTAATTAAGTTGAAGAGAGAGGACCCTTCTGCAAGGCCCTCTCTGATCTTTGACCTTAGCTACTGGTATTACTTTGTGAGGCTACCAGTTTTGTTCACTTGGTGCTCTGGAAGTGTCAGTACATGGGGTGGACATCAGAAAAACACTTAGAGAACCTGGATCCTATCCCTTGCTGTCATTTGCATGGGGTAGATGGGAAGGTAGTAGCCAGCAGTAATCTAGATGCTCGGTGAGTACTGCTTCATAAAAGAAATCCAATTTATGAAGCACATCACTGGAGCTATCTTTACTCAAGCTAAGATGTACTTAAGGAGTGAAGCATTACGACCATGCACTGCCAAACTAGATTCTACTCTAGTTCTAGAGAGTGTTTCTCTTTTTATCCATTCAAATGAAATTTGATTCATTAAACCTAATTGATACAATACCAACAGGTGGTGATACACCTCACAGCTCAAATTTCTCCCCATTATTTGTCATCATCATGGCCAAGTATTTCGAGATTAGGGAGGTCAATCTAGCCAGGTTGACTGTAGGAGCCATACATGTTTGATTTGAAAATGATTGTAGCAAAATGACAAATTAAATTATATATTGCCAAGACTTGTCAGTGAATTGTAGTTCATTTGCATTTCATGTAACAGTACCAATGTATTCTTTGACCATACATGTCTGCATCAATTTCTGAGGCAAGTATATTCTAAAATAACTGTGGAACCCTTCTGCAGATTTTAGTTTAGCAACAGCATCCCCATTCCACATGCATACATATCTTGTGTCATTTACTTTGATAAGAGTGAAGTTGATTGTTTGAACATAGAATATAGAACATTACAGTGCATTACCGGCGCTTCGGCCCTCGATGTTGTGCCGACCTGTGAACCAATCTAAGGCTTATCTAACCGACTCTATTCCAATATCATCCATATGTTTATCCAATGACCACTTAAATGCCCTTAATGATGGCAAGTCTACTACTGGTGCAGGCAGGGCATCCACACCCCTACTTCTCTCTGAGTAAAGAACCTACCTCTGACATATATCCATTATCCTCAATTTAAAGCTATGTCCCCTTGTGCTAGCCATGATCCAAGGAAAAAGGCTCTCACTGTCCACCCTTTCTAATCCTCTGATCATCTTATATGCCTCTCTTAAGTCACCTCTTAACCTTCTTCTCTCTAATGAAAACAGCCTTAAGTCCCTTAGCCTTTCCTCTTAAGACTTTCCCTCCATACCAGGCAACATCCTGGTAAATCTCCTCTGAACCATTTTCAAAGCTTCCACATCCTTCCTATAATGCGGCGACCAGAACTATATGCAATACTCCAAGTGTGGCCACAACAGAGTTTTGTATAGCTGCAATGTGACCTTCTGGCTCCTAAACTCAATCCCTCTACCAATAAAAGCTAATAAACTGGATGCCATCTTAACAAGCCCATCAATTTGGGTGGCAATTTTCAGGGATCTATGTACATGAACAACGAGATCTCTCTGCTCATCCACCCGACCAAGAATCTTACCATTAGCCCAGTACTCTGTACTCCTCTTACTCCTTCCAAAGTGAATCACCTCACACTTTTCCACATCAAACTCCATTTGCTACCTCTCAGCCCAGCTCTGCAGCTTATCTACGTCCCTCTGTAACCTGCAACATCCTTCCGTACTATCCACAACTCCACCAACTTTAGTGTAATTCGCAAATTTACTAACCCATCCTTCTACACCCTCATCCAAGTCTACCGTGGGGAATCTTATCAAACGCTTTACTGAAATCCACATACAGAGGAACCCCGATTATTCGAATGAGATGGGTGGGCATTATTTCGTTCGGATAATCGATTATTCGGTTAATCGATTAAATGCCTTTCCTCTGGGGCTTGGAGTTTTTTTTAAGTCTGCTCCCCATTCAGGAGACGAGGAGATAGCACACCACTCACGAGCCCCCGCCCAATACCAACCTCTGTCCCGTACAACACTGCCCATGCCCCATCCAACACCACCCCTGCCTGCCCCTGCCTCCGCCCCCATCCAACACCCCCCTCCCCCGATCCCTCCCATGCCCGCCCCCAACCCTGTCCAACACTGCCCCCCCGCCCCCTGTCTGAGGCAGCCAGACTGGACACCAACAACAAGTCTGTTGCTGCTGCTGCCTTTGTGGGGTAAGTCTCCAAATAGCGTGCGCACAAACACACACACACAACTTTTAACTGCAACATTTTGACAGGTTCTAACTTTACCCTGTACAGGACAATGTTGGAGAGGTTATCTGGGGAATGGGGGTTTAGGGTACACCCCTCTGTAGAACTCCAGGAAAAGTGTGGGGAAAGAGAGAGGGCAGGAGGTCAGACATTTGAAGACGGTGTTTAGATCAGAGTGGTGCTGGAAAAGCACAGCAGGTCAGGCAGCATCCGAGGAGCAGGAAAATTGATGTTTCGAGCAAAAGCTCTTCATCAGGAATAGAGGCAGGAAGCCTCCAGGGTGGAGAGATAAATTCAGGGGCGGGGGGGCGGGAGCTGGGGAGAAGGTAGCAAAAAGTACAATAGGTGAATGGGAGTGGGATGGAGGTGTTCACCCATTGCTATGTTTGGAGGAGAGTGGTGGGAGAGGACCTGTAAAATTTCCTGGATGGTCTTTCCAATACCCTTCCACCTGCCCTGATCTTTGCATATCTTTATTGTAACACTGACAAGGCCTAGGAATCCTAACCCTAACTGAGGTCCTTAAGTGGACAATTAATGACCACTTAGGAGTGTCTCAACTTTGAGGCATGCTGCTTATGGAAATTTTCATTTGCCATAAATAAAAAGACAATTATCAAGAAGCATAGCATGAATATATTTTGTGTTAAGTGTAAAAATGCAAAACTGGGAGAGAGAAATTATGACAGTGGCTCAGTAATATCATTTCTTTTTAATTGTTTTGAAATAGAATCATATTGAACTCAAAATAGTAATGCTGTTTATCTCTCTACACTGACTGATCTGCTGAGTTTATCCAGCTTTTTATTATAAACCCTAGGGTCTCAATCTTATACTTACAGGTCGTTCTGTTATAACAAGGGTTTCATCAACACAAATTAATGTGTTTGATGAATTGGGGATACTGTTTCTAAAGCACAAACTCTTAAAATGTACGTTGGCTGTGAAGTGATTACAATGCCAACATTTTAAGTGCTGTTTCTAAACTGCAATTTTTCTATAATGTGGAGTTGCACAAGAACACAACCATTGTGTTATTGAAGAACTGACTGTATCTAGCGATGCCCAAGTTGCATTGAGTATTTTGGAGGGTTTTTCACTGCAAGGCTGAGCAAATTATCATCATCTTACCTCATCGAACTCACTGCATTAATCACCTATGCCCTTCCCTATAGTGTCTGATTTCCACCCTATTTCACCCATTCACCACCCAGTGGACATCTATCCAGAGACTGGCATCCCTTGTGCCTGTGCTATCTTTAAAAAAGCTACTGTGCGCTTAGACAAGCTCCAGTATTCTGAAGCTGCCCAGCTGATCAGTGGACAGGATTAGAAAACGGTGGTGAATGGAAGAGGGCAATGCATTTCTTTGACATGGACCTGGAGACGGGGTGGTGTGAAGGAATGGCCAGCAATATAGATAGGTGGACAGTGATGTCACCTTCTCCGCTAGGGTGAATGCCACAATCTTCTCTCTGCTCCCTCACACTAAATCCAACTCTGCTTCCACACTCAGCTGAAACAAGACTCATGCTCTTCCATTGTCACGGTTGCATTTCATACCTTTCCACACTCACCCCAACCTCAGTCCTTTAGTGCACTTCACCACCTTTTCCCCACATGCACCAGCACTAACGGCTGTGCCACCTATTGTAACCTCACTATCTAGCCCCTTTTGCTGATTACAGGAGTACTGAGGCCATAGAGAGCCCAGATGGGTGGAGGGGTGCCTGACATCCAGTTCTTCATTCTCAGTAGTACTGAGGCCTCAGCGAAAGCATCGGGAGGGCTATCATCTGCACCCCCACCAGCCGAGATGCTGACACCTGAGTGGAAACTGTCGACATAGAGAGTGTGGGTACACAATGTGTTGAGCACCTCATGGCGTAAACAGAACAAGGGACTAAACTAAGACATAATGGGAGGGGAGGAAGAAGAAAATCTCCTAAGGGTCCTTTGGTGGAATGGGTGAAAGGGCTTGTATGCGACTATTACTTTCCGAATAAATATTCCTGATGTCAACTTTCATGTATTTGAGTCTCTCTATGTAGATGCTAACCACATCTTAGGGCGACCCGGCAGAACTTTGTGGTAACAGATGAGGCAGTATGGATTGATGTCTGCACCGACAGCTTATTGCACTACCAGGAAGCTGTGTGTACACATAGCATTGGATCATGCTGATACATCTGACTGTCCTTGTTCAACATCCCAGATGCTTGGCTCCCATTTTGCATAAAGATGTAAATATCAAAGAATTGTCCACCAGTGGCTGTGCCAAGTTGGTTCAACATAAATACAGGGCCAATGCTGTCAGATGTCAGGGGTGAAGGCAGCCTGTATGTTGAACATTGCATGGATTGTGATCGATGTTCTTTCCTGTTAAAAGGTAAGTCACAGCTCAAGTCACATACCTCACTGAAGTGGTCACAGCCATTTCCTTCCCCAATGTGTACTTCGATTTCCAGCATGATGGAAGGTGACAGTGAGCATTCCTTTACCAGTGACTTCCAGCCTCAGCCATAATGTACCTGTGAGCCCCAGATATCCACATTTCCTTTCTAGAGCACATCCCATTAACCTGGCAGGTTTCATAATTCTCCAACTCCTGACATTACCCGTCTAAAACATCTACAACCGCCCATCTTTCCCAATCTAGTCCTTGGCATATGAAGTGATTCTGCTCAGTGTGGTCATTCCCTTGAGCCAGAGATACCAGGCTCACATTACACCTGCCTTGCCATTTAGTCATGATCTGGAGGTGCTGGTTTTGGACTGGGCTGGACAAAGTTAAAAATCACAACCACCTGATGAAGGAACTGCGCTCTGAAAGCTAGTACTTTCAAATAAACCCGTTAGACTATAACCTGGTGTTGTGTGATTTTTAACCTTGCCATTTAGCACAGACACAAACCTTCTTGCGGTTGTCAGCAAGTCTCAGTCAAATCAAGGGGATAGCCTATACTCAGGGGTCCCAACATAGTAGGTCAAGGGCAGCCTCTGACATATCCAGGGGCTTGGATATGGCCAATCAGCCATTTGGGGTAGTCAGAGTCAGGATGGTCTTCACATGATCGGTGGGGAGCTGAATATTGGGCACCATTCCACTTGTCTTTACATTTTCTGTCCTGCTAGGCACTGTCTGTCTCCTGAAATGACAGGTAGTTATTAAGGGAGATGAAAGAGAATGGCATAGCTGTTACTTTTGTATGGAGGTGAGTGAGTGATTAGGCAGTGAAGAGGGCAGGCAGGGTGAGTGGTATCGGGGTGAAGGTAGGTGAGAGTGAGTGAGGGGAGATGTTACAGCAACAGTGACAGTGATGGAGCATGAGCCTTAGTGAGAGGTGGTTGCAGTAGCAGAGACAGAGTGAGTGCAGATATTGGAGAGAAGATGGTGGCACTTACCCCGGCAAAGTGAAGCAGGTTCCTTCAGATGGCTGAGATTGTATTAACACAGGTAGTACCCTCAGACCAGGCTGGCATGTTTTAACATCACTACTGATCCTGAGGGAAAATGAAGTTCCCTGTGTGCACTATTCCATCCATTAGCAGGGCACTGAATTCTCCCTGTATGTCACGGCCAGGGCAAATTTCAGCAACTTGCAGGACAGTTGCAGACTGACAGGAGTTTGTCCTGGTGCACAATGGGCATTTACAGATAGTGAAGACACAAAAGGTGCTGGTAAATTTTAGGATATGCACTGAGTGTGAGTTGTTCTCAGACAGCATATGGGAAGCGGTGGGGTGGAGCAAGTAGTTAATGAGGTGAGTTTGGTAAAATGCAGTGAGAAAAACCATTTGGCTTCAGACAGAAGACACTCCTAAAAACTCTACGCAACTCAGATTTAGCCAAGAAAAAGTATGATTCAGCCCAATAATAAATGATTGGTGTGTGTCCAATGCACTGATCCATGAACACCCAGTTCACAGAATGGTATAGTAAGGTTATCTTGATCAACCAACATAATGAGTCATGGAATTACAGGATGTGGCTTATAACCAAGTTCCCAATGTCACAAAGGCCACCAATGGCAGTGAATAATGGGAGGCTCTTCATCCTCATCCCCCAACCCAGGGCAAGTCAGACGAGTGCTGACAAAGGCCTGTGAGGTCTAACTGCCCGATTTTCAGTTGCTGATTAATGAGTGAGACCAAAAGGGACAAGGAAAATAGAAAGTTATGCTACACACCCGATTTAAGAGGCTCCGGGAGAACAGATGCTTGGCAATGTTATAGACTGAACACCATGATTTATTTAGTTCATTGTAAATAAGAAAGAAAAACAGGAAAGTGGTACAACTTATTTTGGTGGCTGGTTGCTTTTAATTGAATGTCTGAACATGATGTATTGTTTCAGCTGAGGAAGCAGATGTTCAGTGTAGCCTAGCTGGTCATTTGTGATTTGTTCTGTGTTGTTTTGTGAATTCCAACAGAATTTCCAAACATATGAGTTCGGACAAATAAGCCACTCAGCCCCTTGAGCTTGTTCCAACTTTCAACAAAATCTGATCTGATTACTTAACAATGCCCTCTAACCTGCTAATTTCTTACCGTGTATAAGAATCTATCTACCTGTCTTAAGTATATTCAAAGACTCTGCTTCCACTACATTTTCGAAGAGCGTTTCAGATTCACAACATTCAGTGAGGGGGGAGAAAAACCTCTCCTCATCTCTGACTTAAATAGACCCCTTGCTTTTAAACAGTGACCCCCTAATTCTAGCCTTTCTGCTGCCGCTCTTCCAATTAAGTTTGTGGTGGAAAGGCACAGGGAAGGTCTTCCCCCTAACTCACCCTAATGCCCACTGCCATTAACACAGCAGAGGCAGGGGAACAGAAAACACATGCATGCTTGCCATCCCAGCTCTGGCAGGGGAACACTGAGACCTGATGAGAGCCAGAGCCCTGTCATTGATGTTGAACCCTCCCCCCCTCCTCATGCTCCATAAACAGAACACTCTGCTGCCATCACAATTGTAGCCTGGAATCCACTGATGATCCTAGACCTTGGGTAGGTGTTATACTGGCAGCAGCCATTGAAACTTCCACCAAACCTCCAGTGCTGCTACCAGTCAAAGGACCAGCTGCTTTAATGGCTCTTGATCCTGTGGAATGCCTACCACTGTCCACACAAGGCCCTAAATAACACTTCATCCACAAGCCTTCCCTGAGAGTCTACACAAGACTATGACAACCCTACTGTTTCTATTAAATACACTCCACAACACTTATTTTTATAACATTCCACGTTTTTCCTGCCATTATAGGTCTCGAATAGGAATCGACTAGATTTGTCAACTTTCACAGACAGAAGACTTTCACAGTGTTTTGATGTTTTCACTGTTAACAAATGGAAGTACCAATATAACTACACATGACTGAAAGGATGCAGGTGATAAGCTCTTGAGAAGGTTGCACTGTTGGGAAGTGATTTATGATGGTGTGACTTGTTGCATGAAACGGTTTATGGCATAGAACAATAATTGTCTGTACTATGGGAAATATGGCAGTTCTGTGACAAGAAGATGTTACAATTCCAATGCTATTAATTGGAAAAGGGAAGGAACAGCAGGTAGAAATATTGAAGGTAATGAATAATGAGTTTGCCTAACTTTAGAAATTCAAAGGCAGTTTCAGAGTTCATCCAATTGATGGTAAAACTGCACTAATTTGGAGCCTGTGGAGTTAGGTCATACAGTCATAGAGATGTACAGCATGGAAACAGACCCTTTGGTCCAACCTGTCCGTGCCGACCAGATATCCCAACCCAATCTAGTCCCACCTGCCAACACCCGGCCCATATCCCTCCAAACCCTTCCTATTCATATACCCATCCAAATGCCTCTTAGATGGTGCAATTGTACCAGCCTCCACCACATCCTCTGGCAGCTCATTCCATACATGGACCACCCTCTGCATGAAAAAGTTGCCCCTTAGGTCTCTTTTATATCTTTCCTGTCTCACCCTAAACCTATGCCCTCTAGATCTGGACTCCCCGACCCCAGGGAAAAGACTTTGTCTATTTATCCTATCCATGCCCCTCATAATTTTGTAAACCTCTATAAGGTCACCCCTCAGCCTCTGACATTCCAAGGAAAACAGCCCCAGCCTGTTCAGCCTCTCCCTATAGTTCAAATCCTCCAACCCTGGCAACATCCTTGTAAATCTTTTCTGAACCCTTTCAAGTTTCACAACATTTTTCCGATCGGAAGGAGACCAGAATTGCAAGCAATATTCCAACAGTGGCCTAACCAATGTCCTGTACAACTGCAACATGACCTCCTAACTCCTGTACCCAATAGTCTGACCAATAAAGGAAAGCATACCAAATGCCTTCTTCACTATCCTATCTACCTGTGACTCCACTTGTATGGAGCTATGAACCTGTACTCCAAGGTCTCTTTGTTCAGCAACACTCCCTAGGACCTTACCATTAAGTGTATATGTTCTGCTAAGATTTGCTTTACCAAAATGCAGCAGCTCTCATTCATCTGAATTAAACTCCATCTGCCACTTCTCAGCCCATTGGCCCATCTGGTCCAGATCCTGTTGTATTCTGAGGTAACCCTCTTCGTTGTCCACTACACCTTCAATTTTGGTGTCATCTGCAAACTTACTAACTGTACCTCTTATGCTCACATCCAAATCATTTACGCAAATGACAAAAAGTAGAGGAACCAGCACCGATCCTTGTGGCACTCCACTGGTCACAGGCCTCCAGTTGAAAAACAACCCTCTACCACCACCCTCTGTCTTCTACCTTTGAGCCAGTTCTGTATCCAAATGGCTAATTCTCCCTGTATTCCATGAGATCTAATCTTGCTAATCAGTCTCCCATGGGGAACCTTGTCTAATGCCTTATTATAGGCATTCATATAGATCACATCTATTGCTCAGCCCTCATCAATCCTCTTTGTTACTTCTTCAAAAAACTCAGTCAAGTTTGTGAGACATGATTTACCACGCACAAGCCATGTTGACTGTCCCTAATCAGTCCTTGCCTTTCCAAATACATGTACATCCTGTCCCTCAGGATTCCCTCCAACAACTTGCCCACCACCGAGGTCAGGCTCACCGGTCTATAGTTCACTGGCTTGTCTTTACCATCCTTCTTAAACAGTGGCACCACGTTTGCCAACCTCCAGTCTAACGGCACCTCACCTGTGACTATCGATGATACAAGTATCTCAGTAAGAGGTCCAGCAATCACTTCTCTAGCTTCCCACAGAGTTCTCGGGTACACCTGATCAGGTCCTGGGGATTTATCCACTTTTAACTGTTTCAAGACATCCAGCACTTCCTCCTCGGTAATCTGGACATTTTGCAAGATGTCACCATCTATTTCCCTACAGTCTATATCTTCCGTATCCTTTTCCACAGTAAATACTGATGTAAAATATTCATTTAGTATCTCCACCATTTTCTGTGACTCCACACAAAAGCTGCCTTGCTGATCTTTGAGGGGCCCTATTCTCTCCCTCGTTACCCTTTTGTGCTTATTGTATTTGTAAAAACCCTTTGGATTCTCCTTAATTGTATTTGCCAAAGCTATCTCATGTCCCCGTTTTGCCCTCCTGATTTCCCTCTTAAGTATACTCCTACTTCCTTTATACTCTTCTAAGAATTCACTCGATCTATCCTGTCTATACCTGACATATGCTTCATTCTTTTTCTTAACCAAACCCTCAATTTCTTTAGTCATCCAGCATTCCTTATACCTACCAGCCTTCCCTTTCACCCTGACAGGAATATACTTTCTCTGGATTCTTGTTATCTCATTTCTGAAGGCTTCCCATTTTTCAGCCGTACCTTTACCTGCGAACAGCTGTGTCCAATCAGCTTTTGAAAGTTCTTGCCTAATACAGTCAAAATTGGCCTTTCTCCAAATTAGATCTTCAACTTTTAGGTCTGGTTTATTCTTTTCCATCACTATTTTAAAACGAATAGAATTATGGTCGTTGGCCCCAAAGTGTTCCCCCACTGACACTCAGTCATCTGCCCTGCTTTATTTCCCAAGAGTAGGTCAAGTTTTGCACCTTCTCTAGTAGTACATCCACATTCTGAATCAGAAAATTGTCTTGTATGCACTTAAGAAATTCCTCTCCATCTAAACCGTGAACACTATGGCAGTCCCAGTCGATGTTTGGAAAGTTAAAATCCCCTACCATAACTACCCCATTATTCTTACAGATAGCTGAGATCTACTTACAAGTTTGCTTCTCAATTTCCCTCTGATTATTCGGGGGTCTATAATACAATCCCAATAAGGTGATCATCCATTTCTTATTTCTTAGTTCCACCCAAATAACTTCCCTGGATGTATTTCTGGGAATATCCTCCCTCAGCACAACTGTAATGCTATTCCTTATCAAAAATGCCGCTCACCCTCCTCTCTTGCCTCCCTTCCTATCCTCAGATTATCAAAGTCAATGAAAAGGAAAGTCAGCAATAAAAAATGGGAAGCTGATTTGCCATGAGCAGATTTTGAGTGAGAGGCACAGACCGATTTCAGCCCTATGATGCTAAATCATTCACCTTAAATTACAAATTCTAATATGTCAACTCCTGAAACAGACCCATGATATTATACACAACCAAACATTTCTTGGTGTTTCATACTTCACTTTGACTGACCTTGTGTACAAATTGCTCGACTCTTGTCTGAAGTCCCCAGACTTCAAATTTAACAGTCACCAGTTTATAAGAACACATTATTGGCTTCTGACTTTCCCTCCAGCCTTCTTTCAGCATGCCTCGCTGTGTCTTCTCTGATTTAAAATACCTGAGGTCCTGAAACATAATGAAATGTCACACTGTTTTTATTTCATGTTTTTCAGAACAAATACAATCATTAAAGTTATTGTACAAGGTAACAATTCTGGAAGAAAAATCATTTTCATTACAAAATTTTACATCGATGCACATAATTCAGAAGGAACACAATCATTTTATACTACTATTTAAATCATGTTTTTTAATTCACAGGCAACAAATACCTCAGAGTTTTACCTCATATGCTTTGCAAATAAATTTTTTAAAGGCTCCTATTTCTTGCTAATCTTTCTTTCAGCATGTCATAATACATCAAAAAAAAAGCTGGGCAGGTAAACATCCCCAGACAAGAATGTATTTCTTAGAAGCTTTTTGAAGACTCATCATCTTAATTTCCTTTCCTTCCAGTTGAGAAGTGCACTTTATAAAGCACTTCTAACATCACAGCTCAGGCAGGAAATTGATGGCACATGGAATTAACAGTTTGAACCCAAATCCTGCTGTTATACTTCACAGTGTCTGATGTTCAAAAGCTCTGTACTTCTGTGTCACCTGCAAGATTTTTCTCAAAGTGCACTACTTATTCGTTTCCCTTTGCATCTTTGGTATTCCTAAATAGACACTAAAAGCACTCTTTCTCAGACAAAAGAACAGCTAAGTGACCAGAGAGTAAGCTTTTTAACAAAGTTCTCTTCACAGTGTTACCTCTAGTAATTTTACTTCCAGCTTTTCTTAGTACAGTGTGTGGAGAAGTTATTGGCCTCAGATTCTTCGATTGGAGGAACAACTATTGTTGGAAATGCAGCCACAAATGCTAGTCTTGTGATTCAAAGGATGATATGAATGAATGAATAATCATCACATATATCTATGGAGGTCCAGTGAAAAGTGCATATGGATATGGCATGGAAAAAGGCCATTCAGCCGACTGTTTTGATTAAAGAACTGTTCAATTTTTAGGCAATGCATTCCAGATTGTGAAAGATTCCCCAGCCAAGTGTACTGAGTCATCATGACTGCCTAAAAGAAATCTGTACGTTTGAAAAAGTGTTTTCAGTTTCATAGACTTCACTTTAATAAATTGAAATTGTACTGGATTGACGATATTATCGTGAGGGACAAATATATTCATTTTTATTGTGTCTTTCATGGCTTCCACAAGGTATAGAATCACAATTAGGCCATTTGGCCCATCAAGCCTGCTCTCCCATTTGATCATGGCTGATATGTTTTTCAACCTCATTTTCCTTATTTCTTTCCATAAACCTTGATCCCCTTACTATTCAAGAATCTATCTATTTCTGTCTTAAATACACTCAGTGACTTGGCCTCTATAGCTTTCTGCGACAATGAGGTCCACAAATTAACAACACTGGCTAAAGAAATTTCTCTTCATTATAGTTCTGAAAGGTTGTCCCTTCACTCTGAGGCTGTGCCCTCAGGTCCTAGTCTCTCCTCCTAGTGGAAACATCTCCCCCATGCCTGCTCTATTCAGGCCTCTCAGGATTCTGTAAGTTTCAATCAGATCCCCCTCATCCTTCTAAACTCCATCGAGTATAGACCCAGAATCCTCAATCACTCCTCATATGACAAACTCTTCATCCCTGGGATCACTCTTATGAACCTTCTCTGGAACCTCTCCAAGGCCAGCATATCCTTTCTTAGATATGGGCCCAAAACTGTTCACAATTTTCCAAATGCAGTCTGATTAGAGCCTTATACAGTGTTAGTGGTACATCCTTGCTCATATATTCTAGCCCTCTTGAAATTAAATCTAACATTGCATATGCATTCCAAACTGCAATTGAACCTGCATGTAAACCTTAAGAGAATCCTGAAATAGGACTCCCAAGTCTCTTTGTGCTTCAACTTCTGAAGCCTTTGCCCATTTAGAAAATAGGCAAAAGCGAGGACTGCAGATGCTGGAAATCAGAGTCTGGATTAGAGTGGTGCTGGAAAAGCACAGCAGGTCAGGCAGCATCCAAGGAGTTGGAAAATCAGATGCTGCCTGACTTGCTGTGCTTTTCCAGCACCACTCCCATTCAGAAAATAGTTGACGTCTTTATTCTTCCTACCAAAGCACATCACCTCAGACATTGTATTCTATCTGCCACTTCTTTGCCTACTTTTCTAGCCTGCCTAAGTCCTTCTGCAGCCTCCCCACTTCCTCAACATTCCCTGTCCCACCACCTTTCTTTGTGTCACCTGCAAATTTAGCATCAATACCCTCAGTCAGCTTTCGGCCATCCCATTGTACTGTATGACCAATTAAGTACTTTATGAAGTCATGTTCTTGAAATTGTACTGTGGGCGTGCGTATTCAGCTCATACTCAGATTTTATTTTCGTTTCAAGAACATAATTTAATTTCATTCTCAGTCTTTTCATTTGTTCCATCCAGTCTGTGGTCTGAGATACTAACACATCAAAGCAAAGCTAGTCAGTTAACAGCTTTGTAGCTGCAAATATATCTGAATGATCTTTAGTTTTTGACTATTTTTTGCAACTAGATTTACTGGATAAATCATTATTTATTTCTGCATTTCATTCTGCATCACATAACAGATGTGATAAAACTGATTCTGAGCTCATTTATAGTTTATCGGATCTTTAAGGACATGTAAATATTAGATCTCAGATGCAAATTGAGCATCATCCATCCTTTTAACATCATAACGTTCAGTACTTTGGGCGGCACGGTGGCAAGCAAATGCTGCCTCGCAGCGCCAAGAGACCCAGGTTTAATTCCCGCCTCAGGTGACTCTCTGTGTGGAGTTTGCACATTCTCCCTGCGTCTGCGTGGCTTTCCCCCGGATGCTCTTGTTTCCTCCCACTATCCAAAAGTGTGCAGGTCAGGTGAATTGGCCATGCTAAATTGCCCTTAGTGTTAGGTAAAGGTAGGAGAATGGGTTTGGGTGGGTTACACTTCGGTGGGTCGGTGTGGACTTGTGGGCTGAAGGGCCTGATTCCACACTGTAAGTAATCTAATCTAGTCAGTCACTTTGTCCAGGACACAGACAAATGCGTGAACATGATTGTCGTTAAATGCTAACATAAAGGTTATAGTGAAAACTAATGTTTTCCTCGGGCTGAGTCTTATAGGGAGCTGAACGATGTGGGCTGTGGTAAGGAATGTGGCTGAATCATCTGAGAAATCCAGTAAGGCCGATCTTGAATGGGCTATTGGGAACAACTCGCTGCATCTTTTAACTAAATTCTGAATATCAAGACGAGACTCTCATTAGGCAGCAGCAAGTTTTCTATTGAGGGGAATTATTGCTTGTTAAAGACCTTACTAACTGAACATCTCACCTCATTAACATGCAACCTCCTGGCCTGGAGGTGATATCACACAGATCCCTCTGCATTTTCCACTCAGGGCACTGAAGAGGTAATTGGGTCCTCCACCCCACTCTGCCTGCATCCCTCTGATTCTTGAAAGTTGAAGCTGAGGGGGTTCAACCTGAATCTGGAAAGGTGACCCTTGAATGTCTTGCCCAGCCAGACACGTGTGCCCCTGGGGTTCACGACATCAACCTCCAGGGCTAATGGGGTAAACAGCTGTGCAGGCTCCCTCTACCCAAGCTGCTGAACAAGGGAGTGCACGAAGGAGGGAGAAAAAGAAGAAAACGTAATGAGGGCACTTTGGTGATAAGAGTGAAAATTATATATAAATGTTCCTGATTTTAACTTATAGGTGGTTGTGAGTCTCTCTGTGTCAGTGCTAAATGCATTTTCACATCATCTGGCAGCTCTTCAAGGCTTCGGATGACGCTCAATTGATTGAGGTTTGCCCTGAAAGCCTACTGCACCATCTGGAAACAGGGAGATCAATGTGTGTACACGACATTGGATCATGCTGACACCATTGGCCCTCCCTGTTCAGCATCCATAATGTTTAGATCCTTTTGTATGCAAAGGGTTAGCTGAGTGGCTGTGCTAAGAAGGTGCAAGACAAACAGAGGGTCAATAAGATATCTAAACCTCTCTGTGGATCCTCCACATCCTCTGCACAGTTTGCCTTTCCATTTAATTTAGTGTCAGCACCAAGGGTAGGCTGCCTACTTGCCTCGGTGAAATATATTGTCTCTGGCCAATGTTATATCCCTTTAAAAGCTCTTTTTAAAATTGGTGTTTGCTGCAGCTCCCTCCTTCACACAATGAGCCACTTATTGCATCCACTGCAAGTGTGGTCAGAGTAATTTTGTATCATGTTGGAAAGTGACAGTGGCCCACACCCTCGACTGACATGACTGGACAGCCTCAAGCAAGACATGACCAGACTTCCTAATGGTGCCTGTCCACCTCCTTAACTACATTAGCTCTGACCCCATAATGGCTACTATAGAGCCAATAAATGGACCGTTACTCATGCTCTGGATAGCAGAAACAAAGATCTCCTCACCATACCCGATGAACTTGACTGGTATCAGACACTGCCTTTGAATACTGTGCCTGGATCCCTTGACTGATGGATACCTCCATGAATTCCACTGAGGACCACTCATAGTTTCATAGTAATAGAAGCAGGAGTAGGCCATTTAGCCCATCAAAACTGCTCCACCATTCATTAATTAAGATTATGGCTGATCTATCCATCATCTCAGCTCCTCCTACCTGTATTGTCTCATAACCCTTAATTCCCCTACCACGCAAAAACCCATCCAACTGTGTCTTAAATATATTTAATGAAGCTGCCTCTATTCTTCCTTGGGCAGAGAATTCAATCAGAAAAAGAGGACTGCAGATGCTGGTGCTGGGAAAGCACAGCAGGTCAGGCAGCATCTAGGGAGCAGAAGGATAGACATTTCTGGCAAAAGCCTTTCATCAGGAACGAGGCTTGTGGGTCAGGGCTGAAAGATAAATAGGAGTGGGTGGGTCTGGGGGGAAGGTAGCTGGAAATGCGATGGGTCGATGAGGGTGGGGGTGAAAGTGATAGAAATTCCATAGATCCACTACTCTCTCGGAAAAGCAGTTCCTCCACATGTCTGTCCCTCTAACCTTGAGGCCATGTCCCCAGTCCTAGTCTCACCCACCAGCAGAAACAACTTGCCTGTTTCCTATCTATCCCTTTCATAATTTTATATGTTCCTGTAAGATTCCCTCTCATTCTTCTAAATTCTAGCAAGTACAGCCCAAAGTAGTTCAAACTCTCCTCATTCAGTAACCCTCTCATCTCCGGAATCAACCTGGAGAATCTCCTCTGCATCGCCTCCAAAGCCAGCGTATCCTTCCTCAAGTAAGGAGAGCAGAACTGTACACAATTCTCTCAGTATGGCCTCACCAACACGCCTTACAATTGCAACAGAACCTCCCTGCTCTGAAATTCAATCCAACTAGCAATGAAAGCCAATATTCTGTTTGCCTTCCTGTTGCCCCTGTAAATCACCGTTTAGTGATTCCTCTACAAGCACTCCTGAGTCTCTCTGCATAAGAGCATGCTGCAATCTTTTACCATTTAACTAATATTTTGGCCTACTATTTTTATTTCCAAAGTGGATAACCTCACATTTACCAACATTGTACTCCATCTGCCAGATCCTTGCCCATTCACTTAACCTATCAAAATCTCTCTGCAGACTCTCCACATCCTTTGCACAGTTTGCGTTTCCACTCAATTTAGTGTCATCAGCAAACGTGAATACATTACACTCAGTCTCATTTTCCAAATTGTTTATATATATCATAAACAGTTGCGGGCCCAACACTGACCCCTGCAGCATCCCACTTACCACAGATCTCCAACCAGAGAAACATCCATTTATCCCAACTCTCTGCTTTCTATTGGTTAACCGGTCCTCTTTCCATGCATTCTTATCTTATGGATGAGCCTTTTATGAGGCATCTTATCGAACGCCATCGGAAATGCAAGTATACAACATCCATCTGTTCCCCTCCATCCACTGTGCTTGTTACATACTCAAAGAACTCCAGTAACCTTCCCTTTCTGAATCCACACTGCGTCTGCCTGATGGAACCCTTTTTATCCAGATGTCTCACTATTTCTTCTTTATTGATAGCCTCCAGCATTTTCTTGACTACAAATGTTAAGTTTACTGACCTATAGTTACCTGCCTTTCACCTACACCCTTTCTTAAACAGCGATATGACATACGCTGTTTTCCAGTCCAACAGGACCTGCCTGGAGTCCAGTGAATTTTGGTAAATTGCCATTAACACATCTACTCTAACTCCTGCCATTTCTTTCAGCACCCTGGGATGTATTCCATGTGGACCAGGGGATTTACCCACCTTTAGACCTCAAGTTTGCTAAACACTACCCCTTTAGTGACAACAATTGAATTGAGGTTCTCACCTCCCATTGTATCCTCCCATCATATTGTCACTCCCCTAAGAGTTGGATACCTATACGCCTCACTGTGTTCAAATTTTTTTTCACCCTATGATCTACCTGTTCTGCTCGCAAACAAATCTTTTCACTGTACTTAGGTACACGTGACAATAAATCAAATCAAATCGTATGGCTGTAGCAGTTGCAGTACATGAAATAGGTGTGAGATTGACATAGCACTGTTTTGCAAGATGTGCTCACTTTTGAGTAAAGCCTACTTAGCAGCAAGGCAAGCTACTTGTTTATGTGACCGTGCTAATTGGCATGGCAAGACAAGTCAAGGCAAGGAAGGGCTGCTATGAGCATGCAGATAGGTGCTAAGTGAGTGAGGACTAAAGAGAGCAAGTGAAAAGCCCTTAGATGCAGCCCAGTCTTGTCTACGAATTGCATGCCTTTGTGCAAAGTGTCCCAGTCACAATCTTCTGCAGCTAGTTGACAGTATGCCCCACAATGTAAATCTGTGCTTCTGGAGTGCACAAGAAGTTGGCAGATACCAGATGTCAATGTCGGAGGATGCAGCATGTACGTGACTGTTGCATATGGATTGTGTCCTGGGCTGCAGTTTAGTTGTAGGCAACATGAATGTTGCTTGAAGCAAGTGGTGAGCTGAATCTGTCAAGGACATGATCTGATTTCCTCATTTAGTTTTCCTGATGTTCAACTCGCTTGGCAAGTTTTGTCAACTGGGAAGATGTATATTATTAAGCCAAATTGTGCCATTAACCAGGCATTTAATAAAGGTTAATCCCTGCCAATTGGTATCTTGCTACAGCCTCGTGAGAACCTTGCCATGCTGTTTGTGAAAACTATAAAAGTTGTCGAGAATTGCTCCCGATGTCAAGATGGGCCTCACCACACTTGATGCCTGATTCTGCCACACATCTTGTCATGGCCCTCAAAATTAAAACAAGGAACAGTGGGTGCTGGACACCTGAAACAAGCAAAAAACAGAAGGGTTTGTTGCAAAGAAGGGCATTAGACTCAAAACGTTAACTCTGATTTCTGTCCACAATGATGCCAGACATGCTCCGTTTCTTCAGTAATTTCTGTGTTAATTTGCCATAGCTCACATTGTTCAGACTTCTGTACAATTCTGCCAGTAGTCTACTTAGTTTCCAAGGCTGTCACAGTCACAGACAGAAGAAATCTAGCAGGCTTTCAGTTTCCTTTGGCTGAACATTCCTTATCTCTGTGCTGAAAACCAAGGGAATGTGAATAGGAGAACTAGAGGAAGCATAGTTTCTGGGCAGCTATGACAGTCAGTGTCAAAGTTATCAACGCAGGATAGGAACAAGTTATTTGAGTTACTTTTGTGATGGTGCAGGAATGTGCCATATAAGGAGACCAAGAAGACAGGAAGCAAAGATGTACACAAATAACAGGAAGAAAACAGTCGAAGCAAATAGCCACCTAATTTAAGCTCCATGAAGACTAATCTTGTAATAGGCTAATTTTCTGGTTTATTTAACAGTATTACATATACAGCACAAAATAAACAAATTCTGCAATTATTTTTACATTTCTTGTAAACATAATGGTAATCCAATGTCAGCATTCAGAGTCAAGATATTTTAAAATCTCAGAACTTTTTCCCAACAACTAGTTAGGTTGATGACCCAGTATTAATTGGTTTATTTGGTTCCTGATGAAGGGCGCTGGCCCAAAACGTCGATTCTCCTGCTCCTCAGATGCTGCCTGACTTGCTGTGCTTTTCCAGCAACACACTCTCAACACTGAAATCCAGCATCTTCAGACCTCACTGTCTCCCATTAATGGTTTATACCTAATCCTTTTATTAAAAAACAGTACAATATCCCCAGTTTCCACCTTATAATAGAGACAGCCATTGGTGAAGTCCCAGCTGAGGACTGTTGGAACCAGTACACTACCCCCTGAGGACTGAGATGGTTGACCTCCAACAACCACAAGCATCTTCCTTTCTGTAATGTATGTCTGCCAACAATGGAAAATCCCTCCCTTTGCATGCATACACATGCAAACACATGGGCAGAGGACTACTGAGAGGTTACATTTTTAGGTTACTGAATCTGTTCTCGATCTGTCTCATAGAGCATTGTCATGATTTGGAGATGCTGGTGTTGGACTGAGGTGTACAAAGTTTAAAATCACACAACACCAGGTTATAGTCCAATAGGTTTATTTGGAAGGAGTTCTGCTCCTTCATCAGGTAGTTGTGGAGTATAAGATTGTAAGACACAGAATATACAGCAAAGGCTTACAGTGTGATGTAACTGAAATGATATATTGAAAAAGACCTGGATTGTTAACTCTCTCATCTTTTAGAATGACCATGTTGGTTTCAGTTCTTTCATATGTAAATCCCAGACCATTTAAAAAAAAAGTTACATCCTCAAGTTCACAATATTAGCCTGGGCGTCTTAATTACTGCTCCAGAATCTGTCAAGCAAGTTTCCTTGACCATGACAACTAAATAGGAAATAAAATACCTTCTGTAAGGACAACAGTAATACAGTCAATTAATCAACTAGTAGCAATGTGTTACTACCAGGAAAATGTTTCATGCAGACAGTGTTGCTGACTTTTAAGTTGAAACGTAACTTAGCTCTTGGATCTGTGAAATATTCAACTTGAGTACAGTGTGAAAGATTTGAATTATTGAAACTGAAGAGGAACCTACACAAACAAAATTGCACTGGGGTACTATGGGTTTAAAAATTGTTTAGAGCATCCAATTTAATTCTGTATACTGTTGGCTAAACATATACTGAACAAATTTGTTACAATTTATTAGAGATGAAAAATGTCAGCTTGATTCACAATATATTAATGGAAGCTAGCAGAAAGGGAAAGGGCAGCGTTAATCTGTGAATGCTGTGTTGTCAACTTTAATTACTGAAGGCACGGATTGCTCAGACAAAACATCTTCTGTCAAACAGTCCATTCAACATTAGCTCTCAGAGATTAAGTGGACTGACCTAAATTTGATTTGTATACTCAAAACAGCAGACTATTCAATATGTGCATGAAATTATACAGAAAACAACAATTGAATTCATCTACCATCTTTCCAAAAATAAAGTATGCAAATGCACTGTACCAAAGGTGAATAACAGACATCAAACAGCCAAAGGAGAAGAGTCAAGAAGGAATGGTTGAATAGATCAACTCTGATGAGGCTTTAGAAAGAGAAGTTTTTTTTATTTGCTCTTGCAATGAAAACATCATTGCCATGGCTAGTCTATTTTGCCTATCAGGAACCATCCTTGTGAAGATGTTACCATTATGGCAATGTGGTTTCAAGTCAGGATGGTCAGCAATTTGTCAGGGAAACTTGCTGATGATGCTTATCTTTGCACCTACTGCTCTTATTCTTTGAAGGGCAAGTTATGAAGTTTGGAAAATGCTGTTTAAAGTGCTTTGGCGAGTTGCTGCATGTACCTTATATATGATGAATTCTGTTACCACTGAATGTCAGTCGTGAAAGGAATAAATATTCATGGTGTTAGACGGGTTGCCATTCAAGCAAGCTGCTTTGTCCTGGATGGTGCTGAACCTTTTCAGCATTGATGGAGATGCATACATTCAGGCAAGTGGAGAGTATTTGATCACACTGCTTTGCTTTGTAGACAGTGGACAAACGTATGGAAGTTGGGAGATGATTTATTTGTCATGGAATTCCCAGTTTCTGATTTTCTCATAATCACAGTCTGGCTGGTCCAGTTCGATAGAAAAGCAAGCTGGAAAAGTCACATTGAGAGTCCAAGAGCGTGGGGAAAAGTTGTGGGTGGGGTGAATGGTATTGTGGAGGCCAGAAGTGAAGAGTGAGAGGTATATAATGATACATCTGATTGTGAGGTCAGAATTGGCTAGGCTGTAAGACTTAGAAGATTAAAAAATTCTTCCATTGCAAATAATGAGGAAGTCAAAGAAGAGTTGTGAACTACCATTAACTCAATGTATTTTTAATATTATTTCAGCCTTTGTTTTGTACGACACAGAATTAATGAGTCTTCAAAATTTCACAACAACAAATTAGAGAAATTGTTAATTGGGCCCTCTTTGTAAAGTGTACATAATGCTGTGTGTGAAGGTGAAAGTAATAATGGTTTCTCTCCATCAGGGCTAACAGGTTTTCTTGCACCATTGGCTCAAACTCTCCTCATTAACTACCTATCATATCCGATGCTGGGTTGATTTTCCCATTCACCACAGCTGCCATTTGTGGGGTATCCTGATATCCCTAGTACTGATGCCCATGCTAAAAGGCCGTTATACCTGGTCAAGTGCTAGCATACACATCCCAACCCTCCCACAATACCAACCCTGCCTGGCCTCTGCACATCCCACTCATTCACTCAGGACACATCACATTTCCCCACCTGCACCAGCACTAACAGCTGTGCCAAGCATTTCCACTTCACTCAATTCCTCCATTTATTTTACATCAGGAGGCAAAAAAACCAACAATAGGGTAGAAAGAGTCAAGACAGATGGTCGGGTGCCTAACAGAACAGCATTCCCTACCCTGACCACCCAAGTGGCAGACTGATCTGGATTGATAGTGGATGCTGCCCTAGACTTACTGTGCCAGGGCCCCTGATTCAGGACTACTCCATTTACACTTTGAGACATGGGCTTCTGCTTGCCTCAAGTGCAGTGTGTTTGCTTCAAGTGCAGTATGTTTGCTGGCACATGATGCATCTATGAGATTGCTGTAACATTGACAGCCACATGTCCACTCCATTGACCGATGACTGCTGACAAGCATGGCAAGCTGCTTGGCTTTGTGTCTGTACTAAACTGAGAGGCAAAAAAAAACAAACGCCAGCAATTCCTGTGAAACTTTAACGTGCAGTTGAGAGGGCATAGCACTGAAATGGATGGCATTGCAGAAATGCTGTGAGAATTCAGGAAGGTACAAACTTGATGTAGGCTCTTGAGTATGAAGAGAGCAAATGAAGGCTCTTGAAATGCAGCTTGATCCACTCCCTGACCTGTGTGCCTGGACCTGTGTGGAGTAAACTTGCAGCAGTATTACAAAATGCATCTTTAAAATGCAGAAGTATACTGTAAATGGATTGAACATGTGCTACAATCAAAGAGGCTGGCACATGTTGGATGCCAATGTCTATGGACATGGAATGTATGCGACTGTGGCTCTTAAAGAGTGCCCTGAGCTGTTAGTATCATGTATCCAAAATGAACAAGTTGCCAGGTACCAGCACAAACATTCATGTCAGGAATTCTTGGTGTCTAGTTTCTATCCTCAGGCTGGGAAAATGGGAGCCTGCATATTAATGAGGTGAGATCAGGTAGTAACAAAGGTGGTGAGAGCAGTAATAAACCTTTCTCTGCTCAGTACTGAGAAATTCATCTCAACACCCAGAAATTCCTTGCTTGAAATCTTGCAACTCGCCCAAATTTCTCACTATCGCACACATCAGGGAGGGCCTGGGAAGATTCCACTCTATGAAATGCAACCTATTCCACAAATTGACACTTGCAAGGAAACAGCCAGTTCAAATAATTTGTCAAAAATAGAATGCTAGTAAAGCCGCTTGTTCAATTTGATTAAACAGACGGTCATAACTTGAAAAATTAGATTAAATAAGCAGATTGCACATGCTTATAGTATAAATGAATTTTATAGCACAGAAACAGGCCATTTGATTTACAGGATATTTCTTTCTGAAGCATGAATAATTCATTGGATTTCACGATTAAGAAGTACTGACGTGACTTCAAAAAGATCTTAGAAGAATGAAGCTGATCTATAAAACCTACATGGAGTAGAATCATTTTTGGACAATTTTCCCATGGAAGACTCACACACCTATTTACTTTCCAGAAAGGCTATCATTTAATATTCATGATTTGATATTTTGATTAGTTGTTTGAAGTAAATATAAAATTATTTCAATTAGAGGTGACAACTCAAGGGTAAAGTACGGTGAATGTTAAAAAAAGGGAATCAAACAGCATCCCATCTAACAAGCAATTATAACAATTATTGTGATTTTAAGCTTGTTGAGTTTATTATTATTATTGATTATTTTTGATCATTTTAATTGTCACAGTGAATGCTGGTGATACAATGAGGGCACATTAAGGAACTGCCTGAAGGAGACATTAGTATTGGATCCTACCATTTGAGCAAGTTGGAAGTAAAAAGCATACAAGTGTGATAATATAATTATCTATCTTGGGGTTCCCATTGTCAGTGAAAACATAAGCTGACCTGATAGCTGCTATTTCAGGTGAAACTACACTGCTATACAGTTAAGTCTACAGTAGTGCAGCTGGGAGGATTACCAAATGGATTTGGGTATCAGACATGCTGATGATCCACGATTTCCTTCACTGACTTGGATACAATATCTGAAGTGCAGTATTCGGATGAACGTTCCCCCACTGTGTTAAGTTAATTTGCTTGTATTGTTAAAATTCTTAATTCCTCCGTACCAAGTGATTCATATTGGAGAAAAGGACAAAACAGCAGGATACTTAGCATTGTCTCTTCTCCTGGACTTGATAGCAGTCAGACAAACAGTATGAACAGTGTAGATTGGCATAAGCCTCAAAACATAATGTGAAGTAGGTAAAAATAGAAAGACAATAATTTACAAAATGAAATTGAATAAATAACACAGCTTATCCATGCTGTCAGTGCTGTTTTTTTTACGAATCAATCTATTCAGCAATGTTATTACACATCTCTGGAGCAAATAGGGCTTGAACCCAGGTCTTCTGGCTCAGAGGTAGGGACACTGCCACTGCACCATAACAGCAATCATCAGTGTTTTATATCATGGATTTACACAGTTACAAGGTGTGTTTAATCACAAAACATAAGACAGTCACAAATAAAGAGCAATTTGTCTACATATTCAAACAGTTCATCAGTTTTGTTAATTAACAAGGGAATCGCTGAAATTTAATGGAATATGCTCAAACACTGGACGATATCAACAAAAATGTTCAAATGGGTATTGTGTGGGTCATGAATTATCAACACTTTGGTGCCTTTTAATGAGCAAAGCTGCTGTGCGTCATATTAACTGAGGACTGAATGGGAGCTGGTCTGAATTCTAATTCAAATCAAAGCTATGCAAACTTATAAAATAATTTCCAATTCCTAGCTCAAGAACTCGATTAAATGATTTCTGTATTTGTGAAAAAATATGTAAGTTACTCTATTCATAGTAAGAACTTCGATTCAGATTCATTGTGTTATGATTCCAGCTGATATTACTACTGAATAAATCAGAATCTAGAACATAATCTGGCTGGATTGATCACATTTTGTTATTTTGTAATTTAACATGGTGGACTTTCACTGAAACATAAGCATACTGGACTTTTAACAATAACACAAAATAGAAACAGAAATAAACCACACTAAGCTCACTAAATATAACACTCATTAATATACAAGGTAAAACAAAATGCCATCTACTCCCCAGTCCTATCACATTACAGATACACGAACAGCCACAGAAATTCCATCCCAAGCTGTGATGACTGAACCATACCTTCCCAGTTTTGGTCCTCTGAGCTGACAGACCTTTCTTTTGACCATCCACACAAATAAGAGCTTAGATCTTTGTTCTCTTAATAATCTGTGGAGTTCTAACCAAATACTCCAGGTCTGTCAGCTTCACAAAGTACCTTATTTCCTCTTTCAAGGTAACTTATTTCCTTAACTGTTCTGAACAATCTCTTTCCAGAGAGACTTGCTTCTGACCACAGTCACATTTCCATTAACTTTTTAAATCCATTCACAGGATGGGGGCGATGTTGGTTTGACCACATTTATTGCACATCCATAATTGCCTAGAGGGCAGTTTTTTGAATCAAGCACATTCCTGTGAGCTTGGAGTCATATATAGAGTAACCAGGCCATGATGACAGATTTGCCTCCCGAAAGGACATTAGAGAGCCAGATAAGTTCTTATAACAATTGACATTATTGCCATTAGGCTAGCTAAACTGCCCAAAAGCTTTTAGATTAAATGAAAAAAAAATGCTCATACTAGACTCTGCTAAGATCATGGCTCTGTTTTTTCCCGGTCATAAACTTCCACAGTGTAAACAAGCTTCTATTAACACTCCAAGAGGCATATTCTGGTTTAAAATCATGATTCCTAGTTAATCTCAAACCCCTTTACAAAAAGAGACCAATATCCATATTTTAAAATCCAAACTCTAAAGAAAAATGATATTGATAAATATATCTTTAATGCACCTTAAGTACACCTTTCCCCACCACTGGAAAATGAAATAGATAAATAAGA
The DNA here is from genome assembly GCF_020745735.1 of Hemiscyllium ocellatum. Classification (NCBI taxonomy): domain Eukaryota; kingdom Metazoa; phylum Chordata; class Chondrichthyes; order Orectolobiformes; family Hemiscylliidae; genus Hemiscyllium; species Hemiscyllium ocellatum. Next base: position 8,814,988 of record NC_083425.1, on the reverse strand, counting down.
ATGATAACATTTTCTAAAATGTAATTAATCCAAGCAGTACACAGATTGGTCAATGTTTAAAAAAGCCTTTGATTTGAGGTATAACTCCATTGAAGGGGAAACTTAACTAACATCGAAAATGTCATTCCAGATAAAAATTAAAGAATTCAATATCAGGTATGGGCTTTAATACAATGCAGTGAATGCGGAAGAATGGAAAAATTAGAGATTTGGTGTGGATTCTTTGTTAGGTTTTGATGCAGGAGATTGAGATTAGTGAAAAAAATTCAAATTGCATATAAAACGCAATTAAATCTTGGTTTAACAAACTACAATTTAAAATACCGTACAAATCAATGGAATTTGGACAACATCACAAAGTGACTACCACCTGGTGAAAATTAAAAGCTGAAATATCAGAACGATGAGTTACCCCTATATTCAATAATCCATGTGAACTAATGCAGGGACATCAGGATGGTTTGTTAGTTCAATGGTTATTCTTTACTCAGATCAGTTGACACACTGGCAAAAAGATTAATGCGTTTACTAAGTAAAGCAGAATCACAAATCTGTAAAGAATCAGTTCAAGGTTTTGTTATACAGTGGGCAGAAGAGATCTTCTCTTGCAAAAAGCTGAAGTGATACTCTTGGCCTGTTGCTTTACCACTTTAATTAATGGAAAATACTAATTGGAAAGGATAACTGTCGCATTGTTGTACGTTTCCCTAAGCAACAGAAATAAGAGGCCCAAGATTATTTCTGACAAACATCTGCTAAGAAGACAGTAGTGTTTGACTGTCATGGAGAGACATTGGCTGGAGTCTCACAAAGAAGAAATATCTGAGTAATAGTCAGCTGAGCTGTTCCTAGTGGGTGATTATAGACTGACTATTGCAGTTTGCTATGATTAGGGAAGGCCTTGCCTTGATTGATGTGAAAAAGAACAGTATAGACATATAAGTGATTGTCTTTACGTGAAATATTCAAGAAGGCTCAAGGAACATCAGCATTAGAGTTACAAATAACCCAATCTTACATTACATGCAACATAATCATTTAGTAACCAATGGGAACACATGGAATATAGTCAGAAAGTGCTAAAAATACTCACAGGCAGCCTGGCATACTGAGCACTTCCAACATTTTCCATTTATATTTCAGATTTCCAACATAAATTGTAACACTTATTTTGCAGCCAAAAAAGGGTGAATTGGTCATTTAATAGAAAAAGAGGTCTCAAAATCTTTTTGATGATGGTCAGCTTTTCAAATGAATTAGCGATCACAGATCACTCCTGTCTAAATTATGATGTCATTGACCACTCCAAAGATGAAAGTATTTCATGTGAACCATTTCAGTTATGCATTTAAGAAATAAGGCATTCACAAGTTGATATTAGTGAAATGGGTGTGTTTGCTTCTCAATACAGAGTCTGAGTATGAGTGAGAGAGAAGCAGCCAGGGATGGGCAGGATCTTGCAGACAATAGGACCATATACTAAGAACAGGAGCCTAGAGAAAGCAGGAGGCTGGAGAGAAGAAGAGCAAGGAAGAACAGAGAGAAAGAATAGAGAGCACAGAGAGTGCAGAAGCATGGGGTGCAAGGGGTGATTCAGAGCAGTCCACTCTATTTGCTTTTCTTGACCGCTGCACCCTTTTCTAAGTTGTAAACACACAGGCCAGCCTATGTTATGAACTCCTCGAAGATGTCCATGAACTCCTATTTTGAGAACCAGTGATTTCAACAATGCATATGTGTTTTGGTATTGGGTTGTACAGTCCCTGAAAGTAATCAGCTTCAGTACCTTGGTTCTGTTGTGGAAGACATGTATTTGTCCTTGAAATAACTCTACAGAAGCCAGTATTTTGTCACCATGTCACCCATTATTTACATCTGGAAAGTCTTTTACATTGATCCAGCTCTCTCAGAGCCAGCTCTCAGAGTGAACGGGATGTCTGACCCTCCTATTCTTATCTGTCAGCGAGGGCTTCCTTATTGGACCAGATTAACAGCCCCAATCAGGCAACTCATATTCTATGAGGTCCACCTGGCTGAGCTTGTTACAGTCACCACATGTTCCTCCCTCTGAGTCCAGAGGCAGGCTGTTTCTTTTTGTAGCTCCCCCTGGGGCATTTTAGCACCAGATCAGGATCTCCAACGCTGCCTCTGTTAAGGATGGCATGTAACATACATTAGGTCACCTCTTGTGCCTGGAGCATCTCAGAAGTAATTCATTCTCTTCCTCAGGCAGCAAAGGCATTGAGGCAGTGACATCCACCGTGTCCATCTCAGATTCCAGGATAGCTTCAATACTTGATGAAGAGGTAGAATCCATGGTTTTCGTAACAGTTGGAAAGGCTGTTGAGATGCCAGGCACGTTTTGCTTTTGCACTGTTTGTGAGTTTGCAGCTTTCACATATGCTTGTTTAGGACTATTGTACCTGCCTGAACTTTATATGTCACTAGACCTGACCTTGTGTTGACCATGCCTCACCCATGTAGGGCTATTTCCGTGGTTCCTACACTAAACTTCGTCCCTTGTAGTAAACTATCTCTCTTTCGCTTAATAGAGTCTTGTGTTTGGCATTGGCGTTCCTGATGCTATTTCACCCTCCCCCTGCCGGTCTAGGAAGATCAGATTTAACCTGGTGCGGAGTCTTCTTCCCATTAGCTGGAGCTATTTGTGTAGTTGCATGAGTAGCGGTCTTATAATTAAATAGAACCTGGGACAGTTTGGTACCAATGAAGCTGCAGGCTATTTCTTAAAGCCTGACTTCAAAATTTGGACTGCTCTTTCTGCCAGACTATTGGGTGATGGATGGTACGGAGCTGCCTGTATAAGTCGAAAACCATTTTACTTTAGGAAACACTCAAATTCTCTGCTGGTAAATGATGGTTCGTTATCTGTGACCAACATTTCTGGGAGTCCTCTATTGCTAAAGATGTACACAGTCTTTCTATTGTCATCTCCATGGTTGACGAACGAACTCTAAGCACATCCAGACATTTTGAGTGGGTGTCTACAATGACTAAGAACATTCAGTCCATGAAAGGACCTGCATAGTTGATGTGTAAACAAATCCAGGTTCTACCCAGACAAACCTATGAATGTGTGGAAGCTGCTTGTGGTAACGTTTGTCCTGGTTGGTACTGGTGGTATATCTGCCAGCTGGAGGTGGTTCAATGCATCCTCATTTGCTACTCGACCTCCCGGATGGTTTTCTAACTTGTAATTATATCTACTTAGTACTAGAGCCCACTGCTCAATTCAGTCTATGGACAACACTGTTTTTTGTCCTCTTTAAGGAGACCTGACAGGGGCTTGTTATTACAAGTTATCATCTGTAAAGTTATTGGTGAAACTTCCTGACTCCAAATATGGCTGCCAGACCTTCCTTCTCTATCTGGGCGTGTTTGCACTCTGTATTAACCAAAGTCCTGGATGCATAAACTATTGGACGTTCCTCTCCATTGGACCACCTATGAGCTAATGCAATACCAATGTCATGCGAGGAGGCATTGCATGTTAATGCCAGATCTAACTTGAGATCCTACTGTGCCAACACCTTAGAGAATGACAGCTATTTCTTCACTTCCCCAAAAGCTATGGCTCGGCTAGGGCTCATTTCCAAGGCTGACCCTTTTTTAAGAGTTGATACAAAGCTGCCAGGATGGAGGCCAGGTGATGTACAAACTTTCTGTAATAATTCACCAGCCCACGGAAAGACCGAAGCTTTGGTACAGATGTGGGAGACAGGGCACCTTTAGAGTCATAGTCATAGAGTCATACAGATGTACGGCATGGAAACAGACCCTTCAGTCCAACTCGCCCATGCCATTGATCGCCCTCACTTTAATTTCCAACAGATATAATCTGAACTTGTCAACTCTGTAACTCACTTGGGATGCCAGGAACACACATATTTCCCTTCTAAGGCATTCGTCCTATTGGGAAAATGTCTATGGACTATATCCAAGTTCTTTAAGTGCTCCTTACTTGTCTTCCCTGTTATTAGCACGTCATCTAGGTAAATGCTGACTTGGGGTAGACCTTGTAAAATATTTTCCAATGTCCACTGAAAAATTGTACAGGCTGCTGATACCCCAAATGGCAGTCTTGCATATTTGTACAAGTTCTTATGGGTAGTAATTGTAGCATACTCTGGGAATCTTTATTTAACAGCAATTGCAAAGACACGTCTCATGTCCCGGTTTACAAGGACAGAGCCCTGTGCCAGCTTTGCATATAAATCCTCTATGAGAAGGATTGGGTATTTATCCAGCCGCAGAAAGCAATTTACTATCTATTTAAAATCCCCACAAAAGGTGAACTGACCCATCATGCTTCACAATCAGTAAGAGCAGGGCTGCCCATTCTGCAAACTGTAGTGGTTTGATAATTCCTTTGCTTTCCAGGCTCCTGATTTATGCCCTTACTTCTACCTGTAATGGCACTGGCAGACCTTGTAGAACTATGGAATTGGTTCACGATTAACATGCAAGGTGGCCTTGACTCCTTTGATAGTCCCGAGACCTTCCTGAAAATCTTCTGGGTATTTAATTAGGATTTTACTAAGACAGCCATTTTCTAATCGAAAAATGCTGAACCAATCAAGGTGGATCTTTCTCAACCAATTTCAGCCCATCAAGGTTAGATTAAGCTTTTTACTAGAATCAGTGGTAACTGAAACAGTTACTTCTCGTAATAGACTGAAACCAAAGATGTACACTTTATCGGTCAAGATTCCCCAGTATGGATTTCAGTCTAGCTGAGGTCTTGCGCAAACTTAAACATTGGAGTCCAGAGCGAATTTTGTTAAAGATTATTTGTACCATCATTGAAATGGCTGAGTGGGTATTGACCTGAGGAGGAAATCAGCTAGTATTACCATTATTATTGAACAGCCTGTATGGAAGGAAATACGTTTGTTTTCTGATCATAGGTTTAGTTGTGACATTATTATGGTTGAAAATAGATTTAGTGTAACAAAATTGGTCCCACCTCAGGGTCAAGGTAATGCAAGAGTCCCAGCACCTATATAACCATAATTCAACATGGGTTAGTGTGTATATGAGAGAGAGAGTTAAAAAAATCAACTCACTGGGGTTTGAAAAACAGATACAATAGAATTTAAAAATTTTGAAAATGTTTGGACTCATGAAATATAAAAAAGTTAGAATAAAGACAATGATGATTGACTTGACTAATGTCAGCTTAGTAAATCACTCACCAATTTTAATATATTGTGGAAAATATATATATTTACATCATTTTATTTTCCTTTACCTTTGGGTTGTGCACAGACAGGAGTACTGGGGAGTATTGGTACATTTTCTTCAGTGGGTTGTGCCAAAAATATGTTCTTATGAAAGATAAAAGTGAATCACTTACTGAATAAAATGACTGACAGGATTTCAATTTACTTATACAACTTCAATCTCTTTTGTAATATATTTTTAATTTCTCCCCAGGCCCATTGCTCTGTTATTTTATTTCTTTCCAGATTAGAAAGCCTTTCTAGCTTTACACTCAGCTAAATCTCTACCATAAAAAAGTCTTATTTAGTTAATGCAGTTCTCAGTAGAATGCAGCAAAAAAAGGTTGCATGATAAAGTAGAAGGGGATATTATCTACACCTTTCCAAGGCAAAAATGCAAATCCCATCATATCATTTCATCAGGTCGCACAGTCTCAGATGTGCAATAGTGAATCCAATAAAGATCTCATTTACCTCAGAGACTTTGTAATAACGATCAGGAATTTCATCATAAGCAATATCAATGAAACACACATCCCTTTCGATGTCTTTTGCCTCAGAATCAAAGATCTGTAACAAGAACATAACTATGTAAAATGAGAGAACAGAATATATTTGGTCAATGATCAATATGCAGAATGCAAAGGACACCTCTAAGTAAATGAGAAGGTAGCAAATCAATCATGGAATTGCAATTGGTCAGAACAAATAGGAAGTACCACCACATTTATAAACTGAAGGCATGTATACACAATGAATAGTGTTGAACCCAGTGGGGGCAGTGAGTGAATTATGTCTAATGATGATAGCTGATTCAATACTTAGGATCCAACGATCATGCAGGAATTAACTACACTCTGAATGAACCACAAATGATGAACATCTTTAACATTAGCTTTTCTTATTCATTGCTTCTAGGTTTGAAAGATTTGAAAGGACGATGTCAACTAGAATACAACATTTAAAGCAACAGTAGGTTGGCAATCACGAGTTCACTTTACCTCAATTTAATACCACCCAGAGGGTTATATACAATATGTGATCATGAGGATTATATTTTAATTTACAAGGGAGTTAAGTAATTCTAGTAATGAGGAAAATTAGGTAATTCCATACTGGTGGTGTAGATTTCCTTTTGTATGTGTGAAAATGGGAGTGCATTTATTTTGCTGTACAAAATACATGAAATAGCACTTGAACTGTATCGCATAATTTTGAAAATTAAGTTTCTGTGGCTACAAAGCAAAGTAGAGAAATATTTTCTGTAAAAGCTTATGAAAACTGTGAACCATATAATTCAAAGGTGATGACACGATTGCCAGTGATCAATTAGACACATTACCATGGACCAATCACGTGCAGAATATAATGTTGACATGGCTACTGCGGAACAATGAGAAGTCTGCACATGGATAAACATAAATATTTTTAAATGGCGTTTCTGGGGCAGCCATTTCCTCAATATGTTGCTGTGTTGTTTGTATTATAAAATAAATGCAAACTTCCTTACATCATGCACAGCAAGCTATCCATAAATTATTGCAACACTTGGAAGGGTTCAGGAAAGATTTACAAGGATGTTGCCAGGGTTGGAGGGTTTGAGGATATGAAGAGGCTCAATAGGCTGGGGCTATTTTCCCTGGAGCATTGGAGGCTGAGGGCTGTCCTTATAGCACTTTATAAATCATGAGGGGCATAGATTGGATGTACAGCCAAAGTCATTTTCCCAGGATTGGGGAATCCAGAACTAAAGGGCATAGGTTTAAGGTGAGAGGGGGAAAAAATTAAAAGGGCCCTGAAGGCCAACCTTTTCACACAGAGGGTGGTGCAGATACAATTATAAAATTTAAAGGCATCCTGGTGAGAACTTTAGGAAGGGTATAGAGGGAAATGGGCCAAATGTTGGCAAATGGGGCAAGATTAGTTTAGGATATCTGGACGGTGCTGTTGAGTTGGACCGAAGGTTCTGTTTCTGTGCTGTACAGCTCTATGACTTCTATTATATAAAAACTCAAAATAGTGTTTACCAAAGATAAAAATGTTAACTGAGAGTCACCATTAGATGGAGTGTGAGGGCCATGTAATGGGAAAAGCAGCAACAGCATTCTGATTTAATCTATCCTAACTTGCTTTCTACTCGATGACTGCCTTTCATACTTTTAGTTTTTGAGCGGATCTCCAAAATGTTATTCACTGTTTTATAGCTAAAACGGACAGATGCATTGGTGTAGCTCTGTGTCGTTGCTGTTTCTCAGCGAAGTACAAGAGATGGTTAAAAGTAGGAAAGTCTTTTCCTTCCACATCCCTTACATTTCTATAGGACGTTACACTCTACCACTCCGTGGCATAGCAAGTGAAGCAAAGTTTAACTGAGACAGTTATTCGAATTGAATACTGAGATTAAAGAAAGGGGATAGAAATACTTCAGAAAAGTACATCAATCCTTGCTATGGACAGCAGGAAATAATTTGTTCTGATTTAATCCTTCAAAATGTGACAAGAATGATTTGGAGGTCAAGTTAGAGAACAATTCCATAAATGTCAGCACTGTTCATTGTTGACAATGCAGGAATTAGGATGAGTGATCATAATTTCTTTGTGAAATGAGCTGAGTTTAAAAAAAAATCAAGGATTGGCTAATGGGAATGTACTATTATTTGATTGTGTTGGAAGATGAATGTAAAATACTTTTCCTAGTGATAAGCAGTATATAAAATATCAAGGACTGATATTCTATTTCTTGGGTGGGATATTTCTTTACAGTCTAGATTTAATGGGTGACCACACAGTCATTAATTCCACTGTGGTCTTGGGAACCTAAATTTAAGTACATAAGACTACTGTAGCATTTATTTTCAAACCATCGTGATGTCGACCCTGTATTTCGCATTCTCCCCCATCACTAATTCTTCATTCAATTGCACTCAACACTGACGACACTGTTATGTTTCCATTCTGAAAGCAGCTATGGAAGTAAAAGAACAAATAGTGTTAGGAAACTGATTGTTTTGCTACTCGGTCACCAGTGATACAAAAGCTTCAAGGTCAGAAGAAGAACTGGCTAAATGTTGTACCAATTGTTGTATACACTTATTTAACAATATGGTTCTGCATCAACCTCTCTCAACTGCCTCTAGATTAGTTCATTATACAGTTCTTTTCTTCATCTTTGCAACCTTGTAGTAACCTGGCATGGAACATTAAACACCAATGTCATACTCAGACAGCTTTCAGGTTGGGGGTCACTGGCCACTGTGAATTAACTAGAAGTGGTAAAACTCATTTAGTTTGGATCCTAACACATCTTTTGAGTAGGAGAATCAATGCTTTTGGCATAGCCCTTCATCAGGAATGTGAGGGGTGGTGGGAAGGGGACTGAGAGATAAATAGGAGGATGGGGATAGGGTTGGGTGGAAGGTAGTTGGGAAAGCGATAGGTAGATGGAGGTGGAGGGTGATGGTGATAGGTTGGAGCGGATAGGGGGAAAGGAAGATGGACAGGTAGGACTGTTCAGGAGAGCAGTACCGAGTTGGAGGGTTGGATCTGAGATGAGGAGGGGGGAGGGGTGATGAGGAAACTAGTGAAATCGACTTTGATGCCATTTGGTTGGAGGGTCCCAAGGCAGAAGATGAGACGTTCCTCCTCCAAGTATCAGGTTGCTTGGATTTGGCAATGGAGGAGGCAAAGGACTTGTTCTATGCATGGTCTTGGCAGAATGGGAGGGGGAGTTGCAAGTATGGCTGACCACTCATCATCATCATCACCAGCACAGCAGCCATAAAATCATGCTGATTATGGTACATGGCTAACATTCCCTCAGATACACAATCCAATTCTCTCATCCTACTTCCTGTCTAACCATCAGCCCACACTGTTTTTCTCAGCTGCGTTCTGACTAATATCCTCCCTAATTCACTGCTACCCTGTTCCCAAAATCCATTGGACATCCACATCTTGTCATTGACCATTAGGGGAACATCACAGGCAAGCATGCATTTAGACACTTCCAAACACGAACCTACATTGACAACTACCAAAGGTAAACATAAGTAAATGAGTAGAAGCTGCAATTCTAACCTCACCTAATCTATCCTATCAACACCCTTTCTCCTCAGGCACTTCAACATCAACCACACAGAAACCCGCACCCCGCCCCCGCCAGCTTTTCATGAAGTTTCACCTAGACTTGAATTGATAGTTTGCTCTCTCTCCACAGATTATGCCTGACCTGCTGCGATTTCCAGCTTTTTTTTTGCTTTCAAATTGAAGTATTTCATCACCTTCTTAACTTATGCTATGTAGTTGGTGACAAGCTTTGGAGAGTCAAGAGGTGAGTTATTTGCTGCACTATTCTGAACCTTTGAACTGCTTTGTAGTGACAGTATTTGTATAATTAGTCCACTTCAGTTTCTGGTCAATGATAACCCCCAGGAGTTGCTAGTGGTAATTCTGTGATAGTTATGTTGTTTTAATATCATGGGGCAATGATTATATTATGTCTTGTTGGAGATGGTAATTGTCTGGCACATGCATGGTGAAAATGCTACTTGGTGTTTATCAGCTGAAACCTGAATATTGTCCAGGTTTTGCTTCACTTGGACATTGACTGCTTTAGTGTCTGAGAATGTAAACAAAAAAGTTAGCAAAGACAAATGTGGGTCCATTTCTGGCACAGACAGAGGAGTGTGCAGTGAAGAAAAGAGAAGAAAAACTGAACATGTATTTTGTACCTGTCATCATAGCAGAAGATGCATTAGATCTTGTTAGGAAACCAAGGGATATATGTAAATGAGGTACTCAAAAATTTATAAAGATGTAGGATCAAAATACTAATGGATTTGGAGATTGCTAAATCCCTTGAACCAGATGAGCTACATCTCAGAACATTGAAGGAAGTGACTATGGCGATAATGGATGCATTAGTAGTTGTCTTTCAACATTTTATAGATTATGGAAAGGATCCTACTCACTGGTAACCCTACTATTCAACAAAAGAGGGAGAGATAAAATGGAAAACTACAAATTTGTTAGCTTGATGCCAGGAATAAGGAAATTGTTTGAATATATTATAATGGATATAACTGGACACTGAGAAAACAAAAATGATATGATTGGGCAGAATTAACTTAGATTTATGAAAGGCAAATCATGTTTGATAAATCTGTTAGTTTTTTTTAGGATGCTACTTGTAGCATAAATAAAGGAGAGCAGCCAGTAAATATGATAGTTTTGTAATTTCAGATGCCTTTCACCAAAATCCCATCCAGGAGGTTTGTAAACAAAGTTGGAGCACATGGGATTGGATTGATATACTGATTGAGAATTGGTTAACAGACAGAATACAGAGAACAAGAATAAACACGTCATTTACGGTATGACAGGCAGTTCTTAGGGGGTTATCATAAAGAGAAGTGCTTGGGCAACAGCTGTTCACAATCTATATAAGTGATTTGGATGTTGAAAATTTGTTGATGACACAAAATTAAGTGGAAAGCAAGAGTTGTGAGGATGATGCAAAAAAGATTTCAAGGGAATTTGCAGAGGCTATATGAATGAGCAATAACATTGCAGATGAAATATAATATGAATAGCGTGAAGTTATTTATTTTGACAAAAAAACAGGAAAGTGCTGCTATCCAAAGGGAGTCTTGTTCATGAGTCACCGTAAGTGAGGATGCAGGTCCAACATATAATTAAGAAGGCAAATGATATGTTGACTTTGACTGCAAAGGGCTTTGAGTACACGGATAACGTTGTTTTGCTGCAATTATACCGAGCCTTGGTGAGACCAACATGGAGTAACCTGTGCAGTTTTGGCTGCCTTATCAAAGGAAGAAGAAACATGTCGCAGAGTGAGTATGCAGAGGCTCATATCGTCTCTGGAGTGGCATTGTCTTATGAGGACCCTACTCCTGTTTCTATTGTCTGTGTTTCTACACATTGAAGAAACTGCTCTCATTTCCTGCACTCAAACGTTTAGTACACGTTCTGCATTCTGGCTGTATCCATACACAGTCTTCTTGAGAGTTCTATCTCACTCCAGAAAATCAAAGTTGACTGTTTTAAACAGTGATGACAAACTTGAAATGTTTGAAATATTTCCATTCAAGGAAGAATCTAAAACAGAGGGGGCACATGATGGAACACGCTCAAGGAGCTGAACAGACCTTTCCTGGTTCTTATGTTCTAAATTACTGTAAAATGTTAAATACTTACATTGTCATTTGAACCATTGTTATCTTCATATTTTGTTTCTATATGAATGAAGAACTTTGGTAAAAATGAGCACTGAAAAATAAAATTAAATGAATTAATCACCATTTTGTTTGTATGCATAGCAGGACAAACATGGAAACATAAATAGGCAATTGGCTGAAAATTCCCTTGTGTGTGAAAAAAAGGCTAAAGTCATAATAGCTCTATAGTTCTCCAGAGAAATAGATTACTCTCAGGCTTCTCTTCATCTTCTGCTAAGGTTATGATAGACAATGAAGAAATCTATAGAAACCCAACTATACTGATTATGTTCAGTGATTTGGTATCTGTAAGTTTTTATATTTAAAGATTTACAAACGATATAAAATCAGTTTCTTTGAATATCAGTTATCATTCCTTATCCACCTGACTTGCACTTCTGCATCTCAGGCAGGAGGTGCATGCCCTTGCTCAAAGAGCAGAACACCCTTAGATGATGCCATTGTTCTTGACAGCCAGCCCTCTGGGGACAGAGGGACCACTCTCTCAAGACTTTATAAATCTCCCTCCACTGCAGGGTACTGCCACTGTCATTGTTTGTTGCACTCAATCAAGGACAGAGAAGATAGGAATCAAACCTGGGTTTATCCTATACTATTTCATTGAGCATCAATATTTGATCATTTTGCACAATTGTGCTTTACAGCTTTCAAATTTCAAAATTATTAGTTTCCACTCAAAGAAGATGCTGAATGATATTTGAAAAATGATGCCAGCTAAATTAAATGATAGCACCACTAAACATATGAATAAGAATAGATTGTTAGTTAACGACATTTTCTGTCACACCCAAGCAGAACAAATATTATTTATAATGTACCTGCAAATTTCTCATGTTTCTTTCAAAGCTAGTTAATAAATATAAAGTTTTTATGTACAAGTTGGCTTATACCTGCTCCTAATTCTTATGCTCTTTTAGAATTGATTGTGTCTTCAGGCACTTGCTCTATAGAGGCATCTGACAGCTAGGGACTGCATTGACAGCATGCTTTTCAATTGATTCATGAGATGTATGTACACCACTATTTATTGATCAATTCTAAATGCCCTTGAGAAGGTGGTGAGTTGCTTTTTTGAACTGCCACAGTCAATCTAGTAAAGGTACACTTGATGCTGTTTAGAAGGGAGCACCAGGGTTCTAACCTAGTGACAGTGCAGAAATGTTTACACAGTTCCAATTCAAGATGGTACATGCCTTGATGGGGAACCTGTATGTGGTGGGTGTTGGCCTTTTCCTTCTAGATGGCAGAGATCGAAGAGTTAACAGTGCTGTCAAAGAAGTGTTGGACAGTTGATGCAGTGCATCTTGTAAAAGGTACACTGCAGCCACTGTATGGCAGTGGGAAATTTTTAAGCTAGTGGATAAGTTGCAGTCAAGCAGACTGGTTTGTCTTGGATGACATTGAGCTTCTTGAGTGACACCAGAAAACTGAATTGAAAATATAGATGTTGTAGTTTCACGATTAAATCTTAACATAAAAGCCAAGTTCAAAATCATACCAACAGTAATAAGATATGTTAACTGGACGTATGCATCTTTTACAACATTTTAAACATAAAAATAGATGGAGACCTACTTTTAAAGGTTCATTTGATAGGCAATCATTTTTGGGTGTTACATTAAAATTATGTCAGATTGTTTGATATTAAAACAGAAGAAACAGCTAAACCAGAAAGAATGTGAACTGTCATCTGATAGGACAAAATTATCAAGCACAAAATAATACCATTACAGTACAGCTATGCCCAGGCACTAACCACTGGACAATAAAGTTTAAGCCAAAAATTTCCCTTTCAAATATTATTATCTTATGCTAATACATAAAAATGAAAGCAAGGATTAGGGACCACAAAAAATTTTAAAACTAACATAACACTTCGAGTCATAGAGTCATAGAGATGTACAGCATGGAAACAGACCTTCAGTCCAACTCGCCTATGCCGACCAGATATCCCAATCCAATCTTGTCCCACCTGCCAGCACCCGGCCCATATCCCTTCAAACCGTTCCAATTCATATACCCATCCAAATGCCTCTTAAATGTTACAATTGTACCGGCCTCCACCACTTCCTCTGGCATTCCATATACATACCACCCTCTGCGTGAAAACGTTGCCCCTTAGGTCTCTTTTATATCTTTCCCCTCTCACCCTAAACCTATGCCCTCTAGTTCTGGACTCCCTGACCCCAGGGAAAAGACTTTGCCTATTTACCCTATCCATGCCCCTCATAAGTTTGTAAACCTCTATAAGGTCACCCCTTAGCCTCCGACTCTCCAGGGAAAACAGCCCTAACCCTTTAGCCTCTCCCTATAGCTCAAATCCTCCAAACTTGGCAACATCCTTGTAAATCTTTTCTGAACCCTTTCAAGTTTCACAACATCTTTCCGATAGGAAGGAAACCAGAATTACATGCAATAATCCAACAGTGGCCTAACCAATGTCCTGTACAGCCAGTTTAATGATGGAATTTTTCTCCAGGAAGAATTGCAAAAGATGTAGTTTTAATCTTATTGTTGTGATTTTATATACATTTGGCATATTAAAAAATACTACATTTGTTTGTAAGGATGTAGATGTCTGATTATCTCACAATTAAAGGAAACCTCTGAGTGAACTGACTGCAGCTCAAACAATAGTTCTGTGTCCTTTTCAGGATGAGCTAAATATAACTCCCTATTCAAATCAAGCCTTCCAAATGCTGTCAAGACTATTTGCTCCCTGTGAAATAAATGTCAAATGTTCCCCACCCCAGCTGTTCTTTTCAAAGGATTCATGACATCAAATTAATTCATCTTCAACATCACTAGTTTTATGCTTGGGACTCAGATGTCAATTTTCAAATCAAATATTCTTAGCAAAGGAACAAGTAGGTCTGGCAAATATGCTTAAAATGACCACAGCTGGAATTTAGATGACTATTAACATTGTCATGAATATTGCGATAAAAGGAGATTGTTCATTCAAGTGGATAATCTGCAGTATATATGTTTACTAAGAAACACCACATTACTGGTCAGCAGCTAATTAGTATATTAAAACCACAAACTAAATGTAAATCTTATGAGAAATATTTGTTACTTTGCAACATTCTGAAAACATATAATGGAATAACAGTTGGCTCCAGCCATGGATGAAGATGAGAACAGTTGCAATGAGTTACTGAAATAACTATAATGTTATGTGGCAAGTGTCATCATGATTTTCCTTCATCAAATCAGTCATACACAAACTCTAGCTTGGAAATGCTGACACTCAAAAGGGCATTTCTATATGAGTTTTATAAAATGTCAATTTTCACTTGTGACAAAATATCTTGGGAGTTTTTAAATTGTAAAGTTTGACAATTTTCAGCATTGAATAATACTGGAGAGGTGGATAGTTTCTTATAAAAGACGACTGCTCAAATTAAGAGAAAAGCAGCATGGCCCAATAGGGGACATGTATTAGCTGTCTTTGCTGCATCTTCATTGGATATAAGAGGGAATACAACTGTACTTCCACTTTATAAAGGAATGTATTGCAAATCAGTGTCCAACAGGAACCTCAATTATTGCCATATCCAGAACATTCCAGAATCTAAATTTTTTTTTCAAGTTAACATTATTTTGACATAATCTGCATATTCAAAATGCCACCAAGCTTAAGTTTTAAGTGACAGCTACTATTTCTAGATCTTAGTGAACAAGGAATATTTAATCAAAATCTAATTAATGAACACGTGCAATGACTAGAGGCCAAAAAATCATTCCCTGATGTGTTTGGGTGTGGAGATTGCGATCTGTCCAGACTCAGACTCATTAATGGACATGGCACACAAACATTATGCTGCCTTTTCATTTGTGTAGCTGTTACATTGTAGAGTGTTGTGTGATCCATGCTGCTGGCTGAATGAACATTTTGCAGGATGTCTAGCACCGTGTGACGCTGGCCTACATTAACATTTTGAAATCGGAGCTGCACTGACTGTGAGGAATTCATTCTGGTTTTAATTATACAAAAGCAAAATGCTAAAAGGAGTGTAAATTACAAATGCTGATGCTCAGAAGGATTTGGATGCATATACATAATTATAGAATCACTACATTGTGAAAACAGGCCATTTGGTCCTTCATGTCCACACTGACCTTCCGAAGAACATCCCACCCAGACCCACCCCCTTACACTACGATTGTAAGCCTGCATTGCCCACGGCTAATCCATGTAACCTATATGTCCCTGGATACTATAGGCAATTTGGCATGGTGATTCCAGCTAACCTGCACATCTTTGGACTGTGGAAGGAAACCAGAGCACCCGGAGGAAACCCACGCAGACTCAGGAGAATGTCAAACTCCACGAAGACAGTCAAACGAAAGGTGAATTGAACCCAGGTCCTGGGTGGTGTGTGGCAGCGGTGCTAACCACTGAGCCAACATGCTGTGTAATGAACTCAAAATGTTACCACATAGGGGCAAGAAACAATTAAGAAGGTGTAGTGATTGGAAGAAGATCAGCCAGGTAGACATCATAGAATATGAGTTCCCTGATTGAGGCTGTTAATCTGGTCCAATCAGGTAACCCTGATAAAAGGAGGAGTGTCAGACATCCTGCCACTCTGAGAGCCAGCTCTGAGGGATCTGGATCAATGTCAAGGACTTTCCAAGTGTAAATAAAGGGTGACATGGTGATGGGATACCGGACCACATGCAGCTATTTCAGTGGCAATGAGAATAAAGCACGCTCCCAAAGAAATACACTCGCAACAGCTGTCTTTGAATCGGAGAAATCATTTCTGGCATCATGCCATTATTTAGGAAGCTTGATATGTTCAATCCTGTAGTCGAAGACTGGCCAACGTGTGGAAAGAATGTTTCTTTTTCCCCGGGCAAATGATATTAGGGCAGATGAAAAACAATGGGTAATTCTCCAGATAGCTTTTGGACTGCAATTTTTTCAGTTATTAGAAGCCTAACTTTCCCTGAGATACCAGATATTAAAAACTTTCAAGAGGTGACTGATTTAGTGAAGGACTATTATGACCCAAAGCCCTCTCTAATGCTGAGATGCTTTTGGTTGTATCAGGATTTTTGATTAGGTTAAGATGATTTGCAGAGTGTTGTGATTTTGGTTTAATCCTTAATGAAATTCAGGGTGGCTGTTTGGTAAGTGGGATTAATGATGTAAACCATGCAAAAGGGCTGTGAAGTTGAAGCCCAACTGGACTTCAAACAGGCATGACAACTGACTTTATCATTGGAAAATGCATCAAGTGGAACAAATGAGTTGCAGAGTATTCCAATGGAAGTGGACACTCTCACCAGTCTGACTGAACTTGGGAAACACCACTAGAGCAATTGCATAGCTTCAGTCAGGATATATCCTGAACAGAGGGACTCCATGTCAACTTACAGCAAAACCTCAAAACAAAGCCCAGCTTTGACCAAATAGTTACTTTTTTTAAGGATCAGGGTGAGCAAGCCATTGTAGTTTCTGCTGGTGTGTGGACTTGAGACAGTAAAAGAGTCCCACTCGACCTAAATTGATCAAGAGAACTCACAGGCAAATATCCAGATGATTGCACTACCTGGGAAGTCCACCTACCTCTGGTTTGGAACAGCTAAATTGCTCAGAACATCCAAATCAGAACCAGTCAAAATAAACATCTGGTTAAACGGTTACCTAGTTCTAATGGTGGTCAATACCCGCACAGCCATTTCAGTGATCACAGAACCAACATTCACTCTGGACTCCAACCATTAAGTTTGTGCAACACCTTGACGAGACTGAAACCTATGCTGAGGAACCTATACAAATTAACTGTACAACTTTGGTTCTGGTCTCTTACAAGAAGCACCCGGTTCAGTTCCCAATGATTATATTCAAAAGCTCGAGCCCAAACTTGATGGGGTGAAATTGGTTGAGAAAAGTTCACCTTGACGGGCTCAACACTTTTTTGATTAGAAAATGGCTGCATGAGTGAAGTCCTAATTAAGTATCCACAACTTTTGCAGGAAGGTCTAGGGACTATCAGAGGAGCCAAGGCTACCTCGATGCTGATCAGGAAGCAAGTCCATGATTCTGCAAGGCCTGCCCAGTGGCATATGCCTTAAGGGCAAAAGTGAGGCATTTATGTCGGATGAGATGGCAAATGTTTTCATTCAAAAGGTTATGAGTATTTGACTTTGTCAATCCAAGAAAGGTGTGAATGCTCCATTGCTGCATTTATTTAAGGTAAATAGATGTTTTCATCTCTGAGGCAATCAAGGAGTATCAAGAGTGGAGGTAAGGCCGATGGTCAGCTATGATCACACTGAAAGGAAGAGCAAGTTCAAGGGGCTCAATGGTCTCCTGTTTCTATTTCATATGATCTTATATTCTCAAGGATACAGCTGCTGTCTACTTGATGGAACTGGTTGTAGATGCAATCAGAAAACGTGAGTCTCCAGGGAAGAGAGAGGGATCACAGATTCACAGATGCAACACCAGAGGCCCTAGTCATCGAGGACAGAGAGAGTGGGGGAATCATATTTTCAGAGGGGGCTGAAAAGCCTTCAAGGAATATCATCTGAAGGTCATTCAGGAAGATCTGTCTAGCCTAGGGGACCCTGCGGCAAAGCTTTAAGAGGTTCAATAATCTCACATGGGTGCTAAAAGTTAGTGAACAAATACTCAAAGCCATCACAGCACCACAGCACAGCAAAATGCATCAGCCCTTATCTATTTCCATCCATTGCCCAAAGTACTCAAGATGCAAGCCTAACATTCTTCTACATGCACTGAAATGATGCGAGCCTCACACCCATATGTCACAACCTCACATATTTGCACGTGTACACTAAATTCCTTCACAGCATGCGATGTCACTTGGACTGTGTCATAAGTAGTGAATCAAGACACAAAGCCCAAAGTGGGTTCATTATCAGTAGGCTTCGTATAATCAGGAAGGAGAGATCACATCCAGATTGAGTCAATGCCTGAGTTAGTATATAATTTCTGGAGATTTTGGAGCAGCATGGGAATTCAGTGCAGAGGGGTAAAGGTGTTTTTTGCTTGCTGTTTTGTTCATAGTTTATAAGGTCTTTTTAAAAGGATAAATTAAAGGCAGGATGTGGGGATCCAGCACTAAACAGCAATATCATAGGAAAACCACAAATTTATTAGTTGGTAACAGCTGCTAATTTGATTATCCATTATAAGTTACTTTGAGATTAAAGGTAAATAGGAGACATATTTTACAGATTCAAAATTAAAATACCAGCAGAAAATAAAAAATAAATTAAAGACTAAGTAAATGAAACAGATGTAGGCCAGGTGATGTGTTGTACCTACAAAAAAAGGAACTGGTGGACCCCCATTGTGGTTCATAGTAATCCTATAGAATGTGTTGGTGCTTGAAGAACTCTGGCTCAATTGATTATCTGGAATATGAGTTTTGAACACTTGTAGATTAGATTAGACTTACAGTGTGGAAACAGGCCCTTCGGCCCAACAAGTCCACAGCGACCCGCCGAAGCGCAACCCACCCATACCCCTACATTTACCCCTTACCTAACACTACGGGCAATTTAGCATGGCCAATTCACCTGACCCGCACATCTTTGGACTGTGGGAGGAAACCGGAGCACCCGGAGGAAACCCACGCAGACACGGGGAGAACGTGCAAACTCCACACAGTCTGTCGCCTGAGTCGGGAATTGAACCCGGGTCTCAGGCGCTGTGAGGCAGCAGTGCTAACCACTGTGCCACCGTGCCGCCCACAAGCCACTATGACAATTCTGGGAGGGGACAGTTACCTGAACAATGTGTTTCAGGAGACAGTCACACATTTTAGATTAACTACCTCAAATTTGGTCAGTGGTCAGGGACAGGATGGTGTGACTATAAGCAAGGCAGGTAGAAAGATCCAAGAGATAGTGCTGCAGGAGCCTCAGCTCTTGAGTTTGTCTAAGAGGTTTGAGATTCTTGCTCTCTGTGCGGATGAGAGTGGGGCTACAGGGAGGATGAGTAAACTTATTATAGTACAATGGTGCACTAATCAAGAGGAGGGAGAAAAGAGAAATGTAGTTGTAATTCCGGATGGTAAAGTCAGGGGAATGCACACAGTTGTCTGAGGCTAGCCCAAAGGCTCTATTGCCTACCTGATGCCAGGGTTCAGGGTGTCTCATCTGAGCTGCAGGAACTGGGAATGGGAGGGGAAAGGTTCAGCTGTTGGTAGTCCATTTAGGTAGCAACAATGTAGGTAGGAAGAGGAAAAGAGTTTCTGCTGAGGGAATATGAGCAGTTAGGAGCTAAATTATATAGCAGAACAAGAAGGGAAATAATCTCTGAATTATTATCTGAGCCATGAGCTCATTGGCAGAGGCTCCATAAGATAAAAGAGTTAAATGCTTGGCTCAAAGACTGGTATGGGACAACCAGGTTTGAATTCATGGAACATTTGCACCAATACGAGGGAAGGAGGAGCTGTTCCATCTGAACCATGCTGGGTCCAGAGTCTTAGTGAATTGCAAAACTAGATTTGTAGACAGGGTTTTAAACTAAATAGTGAGAGGCGTAGGTTCAATTGCATGGAAAATTATGAAATCAAAGAAAAAAGAGAAGGTAGGATTGCAGGATATCAGAAAATAAAAGGAATGGACAGAATGTGTGAATGTCATATTGCATCAAGAAAAACATGGAGGGAAATTTGATAATAGAACAAACGTTTTATATCTTAGTGCATGAAGCATTTAGAATAAGGCAGACAACCTGACGGTATACATTGAGATAAGTGAATATGCCATAGCTATTACGGAAACATGATGTCAAGGAGATTAAAACTGGAAACTTAAGATTCAGGGATATTTAATGTTCAGAACCAGAGGAGAGATGGAAAACTTTATGGGTAGCACAGTTAATAAGGGATGAAATGAGCAACGTTGTGAGAGGTGATCTTGGCTCTGAGAATATCACATTCATTTGGGAAGAGGGAAAAACAGCAAAGGAAAGAAGACATGGGTAGGAGTAGTGTACAGACCCCCAAAAGTAGCCATTCTGTAGGAAATGTTTTTAATCAACAAACAGGAGGAGCATGTTAAAAGAGTAGAGCAATAGCTATGGCTGACTTTAATCTTCACGCTGATTGGGTTAAATAAATTGGAAAGGATAGCTATGACAACAAATGCACAGAGTGCATTAAGATAATTTTTGACAGCAATATGTCATGGATCCAACCAAGAAGCAGACTATCTTGGATCTTGGCTGATTTAACAAATTACCTTAGAGTAAAAGATCTCTGAGGAAGTAGTGATCTTGACATGAAAGTAAAATTCAGGTTGAGAGTGAGAAAGCAGGGTTGGAAACAACTGGACTTAACTTAAATAAAGGGAATTATAATGAAATGAGGACAGAGTTTGCAAAAGTGAACTGGGTTTATAGATTCACAGGAATGACAGTAAGCAAGCAGCGGTACACATTTAAGGAGGTAATTCAGGACTCTTAGCAAAAATCCAGCCCAGTAAGGAGTGGGATAAACCAACCATAGTTAACCAAGGAAGTTAAGGAGAGCATTCAGTTGAAAGAAAAAAAAAATAAGGAAATAAAAGTCACTGACAGCCCTGAAGACTGGGATAAATTCAGAATCCAGCAAAGGATTCCTAGAAAGATAAAATAGAGAAAGAAAGTAAATTACAAAGGCAAACTAGTGAGGAATGTAAAAACTGACAATAAAAGCTTCTTTAAATAAATAAAAAGGAAGAGAGAGGTGGAAGGAAGTGATTGCAGGCTCCTTAGAAAATGAATCTGGGGAGACAGTTATAGGGAACAAGGAAATTACAGAGGAGGGTCTGCTATAGTTGCAACATGTAAGATCTGGAACATTTCCACTGGAGAGACCTTTGGTAGGACTTATACACTTAATGGTAAGGTCTTGGGGATTGTTATTAAAGAAGGAGATCTTGGTGTGCAGGCTCATTGTTCTTTGAAATTAGAGCTGCAGGTAGATAGGATAGTGAAGAAAGCATTTGGTTTGCTTGCCTTTATTGGTCAGTCTGGCTGTATAGGACATTCGTTAGGCCATGTTTAGAATACCGTGTTCAATTCTGGTCTTCCTACTGGAGGATGTTGTGAAACATGAAAGGGTTCAGAAAAGATTTACAAGGATGTTGCCAGGGTTGGAGGATTTGAGAGGTTGAATAGGCTAGGGCTAGAGTGTTGGTGGCTGAGGGTGACCTTATAGAGGTTCATAAAATCATGAGGGGCATGGATAGGGTAAACAGACAAGGCATCTTCCCTGGGGTGAGGGAATCCAAAGCTGCAGGGCATAGGTTTGAGGTGAGAAGGGAAAGATCTAAAGGGGACCTAAGGAGCAAATCTTTCACGCAGAATGTGGTGTGTGTATGGAACTAGGAAGTGGTGGAGGCTGGTACAATTACAACATTTAAAAGGCATATGGATGGGTAGATGGTTAGGAAAGGTTTAGGAGGATATGGGCCAAATAGAACTAGATTAATGCAGGATACCTGATTGGCATGGACGAGTTGGACTGAAGGGCCTGTTTCCATACTGTACAGCTCTATGATTCTGTGACTCTAGATCCAATATTCTGAACTGTGAAGCTCTGCTCATGATGAACAGCATGCTGCTTCCATAAGCCGCTGCCAAGAGGTTGACCCTGGAGATCCATGCAGCAGCAAGAAAAATTAGAGGGAACATTGTTGACTTACTTCATAAAAATTTGATGGCAGACAAAATCACCAATAAGATTGTTCATCATGCTGGGCTGATGTAGAGAAAAATGAAAGAATGCTGGAAATCAGTAACAAAAACAGACATTGCTGAAAAAGCTCAGCATCTTTTCTTTCATTCATTTTTGGGATGTGGGTGTCGTTGGCTGGCCAGCATTTATTGCCTGTCCCTACTTGCCCCTTGAGAAGGTAGTGATGAGCTTTTTGAACTGTTGCAGTCCACCTGCTGTGGTTTGATCCACAATGCCACCAGGGAGGGAATTCCAGGATTTTGGCGTCACAACAGTGAAGGAATGGCAATATATTTCCAACTCAGGATGGTGAGTGGCTTGGAGGGGAACTTGAAGGTGATCTTGTTCCCATATATCTGCTGCCCTTGTCCATCTAGGTGGAAGTGGTTATGTGTTTGGAAGGTGCTGTGTGGGCATCTTTGGTGAATTTCTGCAGTGCATCTTATACACAGTACATACTGCTGCTACTGAGTGTCAGTGGTGGAGGGACTGAATGCTTGTGGATGTAGTCCCAAACAAGTGCGCTGCTTTGACTTGGATTGTGACAAGCTCCTTGAGTGTTGTTGGGCCTGTACTCATCCAGGCAAGTAGTGAATATTCCATCACACCTTTGACTTTTGCCTTGTCGATGGTGGACAGGCTTTGGTGAGTCAGGAAGGGTTACTCACTGCAGTAATCCTAGTCTCTGACCTATTCTTGTAGGTACTTATTTACCAGTTGAGTTTCTGGTTAATGATAACCCGAGAATAGTAGGGGATTCAGTGATGGTAACACCATTTAATGTCTGGAGGCGTGGTTAGACTGTCTCTTACTGGTGATAGTCATAGCTAGCATTTGAGTGGCATGAATGATACTTGCCACTTGTCAGCCCAAGCCTGGATATTGTCCAGATCTTGTGAATTTGGATATGGACTACTTTAGTGTCTGAGGAGTCTTTGACTGTGGAGATAAATAAGTTTCAATCTTTCAGGTCCAGTGACTCTTCCTCATGTAGTTGGCAGATGTTATTACACACCTCAAGAGCAGGTTGGGACTTCAACCCATGTCTTCTGACTTCGAAGCAAGGACACTACCACTGCACTACAAGATCCCTAGTTCTTCAAGTTCATGCTCAAGGGTTAACCATACTCAGCTACTTCATCAAAGACCCCTCCATCATGAGGTCAGGGTATGCTTTCTAATGATTGTCGTGTTCTGTAGCAGATGTAACTCAGAAGATACTAAAGCAGTCTGTGCTTGCATGCTGTAAACTGGACAACATTCAGGTTTGGGCTGATAACTGGTTTGAAGCATCTGCACCACACTAAGTGCCATGCAATTATCATCTCCAACAGCCAGCGTTGCTATTCAATGGCATGACTAATGCTGAATCCTCCACGATCAGCAACACTGGAGATAGTCATCAATTAGAAACTTAATCAGTGATATAAATGCTGTGGCTACAAGGATAGGTCAGAGGCTTGGACTTTTGCCGTACTTCAATTCCTGACTCTCTACAGTCACTCCACCATCCACAAAAGCACAAATCAACAGTGTGATGAAATGATCTCTTAATCTCTTAAGGATATTATTAAGCTGGAGAGGTTCCAGAAGAGATTTACCAGGATGTTGCCGAGAATGTTGGGCTTGGATTATAAGGAGAGGCTGGATAACATGGGGCTATTTTCAACTGCAGTGTGGGAGGCTGATGGGTGACCTTTTAGAGGTTTATAAAATCATGAGGCGTATAGATAAGATGAATGGCAGGTGTATTTTCCTTAGGTTGGAGGATTTCAAGTATAGAGGGCATATTTTTAAGGAGAGAGGAGAACAATTTAAAGACACGGGGGCAATTTCTTTACACAAAGAATGGTTCATGTATAGAATGAACTTCCAGAGTGGGTGGATACGGTTACAGTTACAACATTTAAAAGGCATTTAGGTAAGTACATGAATAAGAAAACTTGGGAGGGATATGGGCAAGTGGGACTAGTTTCGTTTGGGATCATGGTCGGCATGGAGAGGTTGGATTGACGGGTTTGTTGCCATGCTGTATGACTTTATGAGTCTAATTACCTGGATGAATCCAACTCCAATAATAGTGAATAAGCTCAAAATCATCCTGGGCAGAGCAGAATATTTGATTGCTCTGCCCATCCATCATCATTAGCATTCATTACTAATACAACCACTGCACTTGGCTAACAGTGTAGTAACATTTACAGAATGTTTAGCGGCAACTCACCAGTCCTCCGATGACAGCACAGTCCAAAGCTGCAACCCCTGCCAGCTAATAGAAAAGTGCAGCAAATAACATGGGCACACTATTGCCTTCAGGTTCTTCTCCAAGTCACATTCATTCAAATTTGGAACAATATCACCATTTCTTCATGGTCACTGGGTAAAAAACCTGGATCACTCTTCCAAATATTACTGTGAATGCATCTACACCAGATGGACTGCAGTATGTTTATAAAGAAGCTCACCACCACCTTCTCAAGGGCAAGCAATGTTGGAAAGAAACAACAGCCTTGCCAATGACCTTCTCATTCCGGAATGAACAAGATAAACAGTCTTAAAAATATGGTGCAGCCCTCAAATTAAATAATTAATCATGTTCCAATTTAGTACTTGGTTGAGCACTGTGTATAACAGAAGCAGTGGCCTTGTACAGTCTTTAGAATGGAACTTATTGTTTGCACTGTGAAAAAATTATCTTTGTGGGAGTATAAGATCAGAATAATTCACCAAAAACTGAATTTTAAAATGTTGCAAGTTCTTTTCCTGGTAGGGTAGGAGGCTTTATCACTGGAAATATCATCTTTCCAAACCTACCACTGGACATTTCTAACCTCAGATGTGATGACAGATAAAAACATCAATTTACTGATTCCTGAAATACAGTTCTTTGGAAATTAATAGATTTTGTCATGTAATCACAATCCTCAGAACTCAAGTTAAATCCATTATGCATCCAAACAATTTAATTTCTTCTGGCACTGGATTAGTTTAATGTATTTGCATAAAAGTCATTGGGTTTCTATTTCAAAGTGGTTGTTATCAGTGCATTATTATATTGGCAGATATCCTGCAATTTGTGGGACTGGCTTTCTACCTCAGTATTTTACTGATAATTTGACCTCTGCTGCTTTCATGAACAATGATAGCAGGTGCATGGGAACACAATCAACTTTACATTCCACTCAAAGTTAAACAACTAATTCTGATTTGGTGTTCCTTCATCATTGCTGTGTCAAAACGCTGGAATTCAATACCTAAGAGCACATTGGGTTACCGACACCAGATAGACTGGAGTGATTCACCATTATCTCCTCGAGGTCAACTGGGAAATAGCAACAGTCTTTGGGCTTGCCATTATGGCAACAGCCCAAGAATAATTTACAAAGTCACTTTTAGGATTTGTTCAGAAAACAAATTCTTCAGACAAAGCATCCAATTTAATGTTTCTAGGTGACCTTGTGCTTTGTTAGAAACGGCAAGTTCCTGACTCTTGCTATGCATTTTTGGTCAGATTCAGTGTGGTAAAAGGGAGAACAAAGTTCTGAAAGTGTATCAGTATAATATTGTTGGTAAAAATACTGTGGAAAGTTCATGCTGTTGACGAAATGCAGTATTATAAGTATCCTGCCTGCCTTGTGTTGACTTTAAATGTACCTGTAACGTTGAATTCTCCCTTAATGTCTGAGCTCATTCCAAGATAAATATTTGAAGTTGCAGAAGCTATAGACCATGGCTAAGACTGGAGTTAAAGATCACTTTCAGAAGTGATTTATATGTTTGTCTATTCTGAAATATTTTCAGTGCTGCTGACAGTCTCAGCACTGATCCTAGTGTTTTCTTACTTCCTCGATTATTTTTGAACTTATTGTTTCATGTTGTAAAATGATGAAGACCAAAATTAGGACAAATATTCAAAGAACAGCTTAAACGGGTTCACATGAGACTCATAAACACAGGTATCCATGCCTCAATGTATACAATCTTACTTGAATCTCATCTTGGTAATACTAGAAAAGGTAATGCTTCCCTATAAGGCAATAACTGATGTCAGCCATTGTCTGCCCTGGCTTTAAAACAAAACCTGCTGGGAAGCATCTCTATTTGTATTTATTTTTCTCTTACAAATTAATCCTAGATTTAACAAGGTAAACCTTGTTAAAATAAAAGCCATCAATTGGCACAACACTACTCAATTAACAGTACAGCTTGTCCTCTGGGGATGTAGACAATTGTTCTAATCTTGCAATTTTAATAAGAAATACGTTTTCTGCATCTCTCTTTATACTGTAAAGCCCTAAGCTCCCAAATAATTCTTGTTATTTCCTTATAAATCAATGAAAACTGGGTGCCTACATTTGCACACAATATTCAACATTGTTTACATAAAGATAGGAATAAATTAGATCAACTCAGAATCAAATTATTCTGAAAAATATTGCAGATTATATTAAGCTTTGTAGTTGAACAGTTTCATTGACATCCTTATTGTTTCATGTTTACTAATATAATAAACATACATTTACACTTGTACACATTAAAAATCAATTGGCTATGTCTGATGTCCGAGGAGAAAGTGAGGTCTGCAAATGCTGGAGATCAGAGCTGAAAGTGTGTTGCTGGAAAAGTGCAGCAGGTCAGGCAGCATCCAAGGAACAGGAAATTCACGTTTCGGGCATAAGTCCTTCATCAGGAATCCTGATGCCCAAAACGTCGAATTTCCTGTTCCTTGGATGCTGCCTGACCTGCTGCGCTTTTCCAGCAACACATTTTCAGCTATGTCTGATGTCCACCATTTTAGTTCAGATATATGAATGGTAAAATTTATTTTTATACTGTGTCGTGGATTCCTTCCACATAATCCAGAGGGAAGGTAGCAGCAGTACTGTCAGTTCAGCTGGGGTTCAGTTCCCTCTGAGTGTTTTTACTGAGTTTAATGAAGTGAAGCCTCTGCCAACCCCAAAATGACTCAAGTATCACAGGGGATGGAGTCATCCAGAAGGATAAAAAAAAATCCCAGTTAAACTGTGAATAAGACAGACTGGTCTGCTTAATCTTGTATACTTCAAAATAGAGATCAAGTGTGACCAGCACTTTCATTTCCAAGTGTAACCATTTGTTTTACTTTTTTATTCCTTTGGGCAGAGATTTATCAGATAGCAACTTCTGCTCAGTCACAACACTTTCAATGCTGAGGGATGTGAGTCCCACTCTGGAGTTTTGAGCATATAATCTCATCTGATACGAGGGCACTAGTGCTGAATTGGTCAAAGTTTTGTCTTTTGGATCATGCCTTTTTTTTCCCCTTCAAGTCCCTGGAAAAGATCACTTTTAGCACTATTTTGTGAAGATTGGCAGCATTCTCCCAGTATTCAGGGCAATACTTATCTATCAACCAACACCACTGAAACATTCACATGCTAATTAACACTTATCTCTTGATTTGCAATTGCTTTTGTTTTCTGTAATCTGCAGATAGTGAATTGTACTGGTAAACCATCTGGTCCCTTTCCTTTCTACTTCTTCAAAAGTACATATTTGCTTTGTTATTTGCACCCTGTGTCAATTGCAGAGCTGCTATAATTAGTATTTATGACGAGGTAGATACTAGATAGTTCTGTTTTACTTTCTCATGCTGTTTTCTATTCTGCAAGTTAAATGTCAAGTACTTGGCTTGCTCATTCTTTTCCAACACTAACAAATCTAATAATCTGACTAAGCTTCAAGGTGAATACTGATTGATATCAGTACACATCGTTCTGCTGCAGTGATGTGTTAGATAAGTGTGTTCGATTTCTTGGAATGAAGATGAACTGGCAAACTGGGTTGGAATTCCTTGCGGGGCATGGGTGAATTTCAAAGCAGCTTAAAGAATAATTGGGTCTGAACAAATTGGAAAAACCTTGCTGGATATAAGAATTTCAAAAACATATGAACTAGGATCAGGTGTTGGCAATTCAGTCCTTCAAAATTGCTCTGCCATTCAATACGATAATGGCTGATCCCATCTTGGCCTCAACTCAACTTCCCTGACCACAGTCCATAACCCTTCAAACCATTTATTAATTAAAAGTCTGTCTATCTCCTCCTTAAATTTACTCAATGTCCCAGCATCCACAGCATTCTGGGAGAGTGAATTCTACAGGTTGAATTGAATTGAATTTATTGTCATGTGTAATGAGGCACAGTGAAAAGTTTTGTCTTGCAAGCAATGCAGGCAGATCACAGAGTTAAGGAGCATAGATAGTAAATAATAGGTAAACAGCAGCAAAACCCAAAATACAGGTACAGGCGAATGTTAAGTGTTTGTGATTCCAACAACAGTAGTGCAGAAACTGTCACAAAACTGGCTGGTGCATGTGTTCAGGCTTCTGTACCTTCTCCCCGATGGTAGAGGTTGGAGAAAAATATTGCCAGGGTGGGATGGATCTTTAAGAATGCTGGCGGCCTTTCCTTGACAGTGGGTCTGGAAGATGGATTCCATAGATGGGAGGTTGGCCTTTGTGATTGTCCGGGATGACCTCTTACTTGAGAAAGGTACAGCACGGTGGCTCAGTGGTTAGCACTGTGATTCGATTCCAGCCTTGGGTGACTGTCTGTGTGGAGTTTACACATTCTGCCCGTGTCTGCGTGGGTTTCCTCCGGGTGCTCCGGTTTCCTCCCACAGTTCAAAGATGTGCAGGCCAGGTGAATTGGCCTTACTTAGTTGGCGGTATGGTGGCTCAGTGGTTAGCACTACGGACTCAGGGAGTTGGGTTCGATTCAACCCATGGACCCAGTGGGGAGTTTACATATTCTCTCCTTCTCTATCTCCCTTCCTTTGCCTCCACCACCCACCCCCCCCCCCCCCCCTCCCCGCCCCACCACCAGTGTTTGTGTCAGTTTCCTCTCATGGTAAGGGTAAATTGGCAGTGTGTAATAGTTATTTATCAGATCAGTCCAGGTGGCATGATTGTCATTGTGAACTTGATGGGCCAAATGGCCTGCTCACACATTGTAGGGATTCTATGATTTGGGTGGCATTGTGGCCTAGTGGTTAGCATTGCTGTCTCACAGCACCAGGGTCCCAGATTTGAGGCGACAGTCTGTATGGAGGTTGCGCATTTTCCCTGTGTCTGCATGGGTTTTCTCCAGGTGCTCTGGTTTCCTCCCACAGTCCAAACATAGAATCATAGAGATGTACAGCATGGAAACAGACCCTTCGGTCCAACCCGTCCATGCCAACCAGATATCCCAACCCAATCTAGTCCCACCTGCCAGCACCCAGCCCATATCCCTCCAAACCCTTCCTATTCATTTACCCATCCAAATGCCTCTTAAATGTTGCAAATGTACCAGCCTCGACCACATCATCTGGCAGTTCATTCCATACACCAACCTCTGTGTGAAAAAGTTGCCCCTTAGGTCTCTTTTATATCTTTCCCCTCTCACCCTAAACCTATGTCTAAAGTCTGGTTGAAGATTTGTAGCTCGGGTGTCCGTTGTTGTGGTTCTGTTCGCCGAGCTGGAAGTTTTTGCTGCAAACGTTTCGTTCCCTGGCTAGGGAACATCATCAGTGCTATTGGAGCGTCCTGTGAAGCGCTGCTTTGATGTTTCTTCCGGTATTTATAGTGGTTTGTTCTTGCCGCTTCCGGGTGTCAGTTTCAGCTGTAGTAGTTTGTATGTGGGGTCCAGGTCGATGTGTCTGTTGATGGATGTTCTTGCCGCTTCCGGGTGTCAGTTTCAGCTGTAGTGGTTTGTATATGGGGTCCAGGTCCATGTGTCTGTTAATGGAGTTTGTGGATGAATGCCATGCCTCTAGGAATTCCCTGGCTGTTCTCTGTCTGGCTTGTCCTATGATGGTAGTGTTTTCCCAGTCAAATTCATGTTCCTGGTTGTCTGAGTGTATGGCTACTAGGGATAGCTGGTCGTGTCGTTTTGTGGCTAGCTGATGTTCATGGATGCGGATTGTTAGCTGTCTTCCTGTTTGTCCTATATAGTGTTTTGTGCAGTCCTTGCACGGTATTTTGTAAACTACGTTAGTTTGGCTCGTGCTGGCTATTGGGTCTTTTGTTCTAGTGAGTTGTTGTCTGAGTGTGGAAGTTGGCTTGTGTGCTGTTATGAGTCCTAAGGGTCGCAGTAGTCTGGCTGTCAGTTCTGAGACGCTCCTGACGTATGGTAGTGTGGCTAGTCCTTTTGGTTGTGGCATGTCCTCGTTCCGTGGTCTATCTCTTAGGCATCCAAGAACATCCATCAACAGACACATTGACCTGGACCCCACATACAAACTACTACAGCTGAAACTGACACCCGGAAGCGGCAAGAACAAACCACTATAAATACCGGAAGAAACATCAAAGCAGCGCTTCACAGGACGCTCCAATAGCACTGATGATGTTCCCTAGCCAGGGAACGAAACGTTTGCAGCAAAAACTTCCAGCTCGGCGAACAGAACCACAACAACTAAACCTATGCCCTCTAGTTCAGGACTCCCCGACCCCAGGGAAAAAACTTTGTCTATTTATCCGATCCATGCCCCTCATAATTTTGTAAACATCTATAAGGTCACCCCATAGCCTCCGACGCTCCAGGGAAAACAGCCCCAGCCTGTTCAGCCTCTCCCTGTAGCTCGGATTCTCCAACCCTGGCAACATCCTTGTAAATCTTTTCTGAACCCTTTCAAGTTTCACAACAACTTTCCGATAGGAAGGAGACCATAATTGCACGCAGTATTCCAACAGTGGCCTAACCAATGTCCAGTACAGCTGCAACATGACCTCCCCCAACTCCTGTACTCAATACTCTGACCAATAAAGGAAAGCATACCAAACGCCTTCTTCACTATCATATCGACCTGCGACTCCACTTTCAAGGAGCTATGAACCTGCACTCCAAGGTTCAGCAACAATCCCTAGGACCTTACCATTAAGTGTATAAGTCCTGCTAAGATTTGCTTTACCAAAATGCAGCACCTCGTATTTATCTGAATTAAACTCCATCTGCCACTTCTCAGCCCATTGGCCCATCTGGTCAAGATCCTGTTGTAATCTGAGGTGACCGTCTTCGCTGTCTACTACACCACCAATTTTGGTGTCATCTGCAAACTTACTAACTGTTTCTCTTTTGCTCGCATCCAAATCATTTACGTAAATGACATATAGCTCCCTGGTCTATAGTTCTCTGGCTTGTCTTTACCGCCCTTCTTAAACAGTGGCACCAGGTTTGCCAACCTCCAGTCTTCCGGCACCTCACCTGTGACTATCAATGATACAAATATCTCAGCAAGAGGCCCAGCAATCACTTCTCTAGCTTCCCACAGAGTTCTCGGCTACACCAGATCAGGTCCTGGGGATTTATCCACTTTTAACCATTTCAAGACATCCAGCACTTCCTCCTCTGTAATCTGGACATTTTTCAAGATGTCACCATCTATTTCCCTACAGTCTATATCTTCCATATCCTTTTCCACAGTAAATACTGATGCAAAATGTTCATTTAGTATCTCCACCATTTTCTGTGGCTCCACACAAAGGCCTCCTTGTTGATCGTTGAGGGGCCCTACTGTCTCCCTAGTTACCCTTTTGTCCTTAATATATTTGTAAAAACCCTTTGGATTCTCCTTAATTCTATTTGCCAAATCTATCTCATGTCCCTGTTTTGCCCTCCTGATTCCATTCTTAAGTATACTCCTACTTTAGATTAGATTAGATTACTTACAGTGTGGAAACAGGCCCTTCGGCCCAACAAGTCCACAGCGACCCGCCGAAGCGCAACCCACCCATACCCCTACATTTATCCCTTACCTAACACTACGGGCAATTTAGCATGGCCAATTCACCTGACCCGCACATCTTCGGACTGTGGGAGGAAACCGGAGCACCCGGAGAAAACCCACGCAGACACGGGGAGAACGTGCAAACTCCACACAGTCAGTCGCCTGAGTCAGGAATTGAACCCGGGTCTCTGGCGCTGTGAGGCAGCAGTGCTAACCACTGTGCCACCGTGCCTCTTTATACTATTCTAAGGATTCACTCGATCTATACTGTCTGTACCTTACATATGCTTCCTTCTTTTTCTTAACCAAACCCTCAATTTCTTTAGTCATCCAACATTCCCTATACCTACCAGCCTTCCCTTTCACCCTGACAGGAATATACTTTCTCTGGATTCTTGTTATCTCATTTCTGAAGGCTTCCCATTTTCCAGCCGTCCCTTTACCTGCGAACAGCTGTGTCCAATCAGTTTTCGAAAGTTCTTGCCTAATACCATCAAAATTGGCCTTTCTCCAATTTAGAACTTCAACTTTTAGATCTGGTCTATCCTTTTCCATCACTATTTTAAAACGAATAGAATTATGGTCGCTGGCCCCAAAGTGCTCCCCCACTGACAACTCAGTCACCTGCCCTGCCTTATTTCCCAAGAGTAGGTCAGGTTTTGCACCTTCTCTAGTAGGTACATCCACATACTGAATCAAAAATTGTCTTGTACATACTTAAGAAATTCCTCTCCATCTAAACCTTTAACACTATGGCAGTCTCAGTTGATGTTTGGAAAGTTAAAATCCCCTACCATAACTACCCTATTATTCTACAGATAGCTGAGATCTCTTTACAAGTTTGTTTCTCAATTTCCCTCTGACTATTGGGGGGGGCGGGGGAGCTATACTACAATCCCAATAAGGTGATCATCCCTTTCTTATTTCTCAGTTCCACCCAAATAACTTCCTGGTTGTATTTCCAGGAATATCCTCCCTCAGCACAGCTGTAATGCTATTCCTTATCAAAAATGCCACTCCCCCATCTCTCCTGCCTCCCTGTCTATCCTTCCTGTAGCTTTTGTATCCTGGGACATTAAGCTGCCAGTCCTGCCCATCTCTGAGCCATGTTTCCGTAATTGCTATGATATCCCAGTTCCATGTTCCTCACCATGCCCTGAGTTCATCTGCCTTCCCTGTTAGGCCCCTTGCATTGAAATAAATGCAGTTTAATTTATTAGTCCTACCTTGTCTCTGCCTGCCCTGACTGTTTGACTTACTTCTGTTCTCAGCTGTACCCGTCTCAGATCTATCCCCCTGGGTCCCATGTCCCACCCCCCCACCCCCAACCTTACTAGTTTAAATCCTCCCAAGCAGGTCAAGCAAATTTCCCTGCCCGTATATTAGTCCCCTTCCAATTTAGGTGCAATCCGTCCTTCTTGTACAGGTCACCTCTACCCCAAGAGAGATTCCAATGATCCAAAAATGTGAATCCTTCTCCCATACACCAACTCCTCAGCCATGCATTCATCTGCTTTATCCTCCTATTCCTGCCTTCACTAGCTCGTAGCACAGGGAGTAATCAAGACATTACTACCCTTGAGGACCTCCTTTTTAAATTTCTGCCTAACTCTCTGTAATCTCCCTTCAGAGTCTCAACCTTTTCCCTTCCTATGTTGTTGGTTCCAATGTGGACAATGACCTCCTGCTGGCCCCTCTCCCCTGTGAGAACATTCTGCACCCTCTCTGAGACATCCTTGATCCTGGCACTAGGGAAACAACACACCATTCTGCTTTTTCTCTGCTGGCCACAGAAACATCTGTCTGTACCTCTGACTACAGAATTCCCTAACATAATTGATCTCTTGGAAGCCGACGTACCCCTCGTTGCATTAGAGCCAATCTCAATACCAGAAACTTGGCTGTGTGTGCTACGTTCCCCTGAGAATCCATCACCCTCTTTTCCAAAACAGCACACCTGTTTGAAATGGGTATATCCACAAAAGACTCCTGCACTAGGTGCCAACCTCTCTCACCCTTCCTGGAGTTAACCCATCTATGTGACTGTATCTGAGACTTTCCCCCGTTCCTATAACTGCCATCCATCACATACTGTTGCTGTTGCAAATTCCTTATTGCTTCTATCTGTCTCTCTAACCAATCACTCGATCTGATAAGATTCGCATCCAACGGCATTTATGGCAGATATAATCCGCAGTAATCCTTAAACTCTCTTTAAACTCCCACATCTGACAAGAAGTATATATCACTGCAAAGGCCATTTTTGCTCCTTCACAATCTACAGACCCAGAAAATAACACCGTCTTATTCCTCTCCAAACAAATTAATAGCTATGGCTTATATTTTAAGTTTAATCAAGAGACTTATCTCCAAAAACAGATAATCAAGAAAGAATCCACTATACTCACTACTGCATCCTTTCTCTTGGACAGACTTAAAACAACAATTAACTTATCTGATTCTGTGCTGTGAACTTCGCCCAACAGTTCCTGCAAGATTAGTTGTGAATTTTACTGTTTGTTAATTTTCCCAGATGCACTCCGATGTCCAGCGATGCATGAATTCAAACAACAAAGGCGGTAACTGTACAGGTTCTCTCTCTCTCTCCTGCACTGTCCTCACCATGAGCTTCCTTAGTCTGCTCTTCTCCCTTTTAAACTGCTGTTGTTTTGACTTTTTTTTTCCAAAGTTCCAAAACAATGCAACAGCATATAAAACAGTAATTGCTGCTCCTGGAATTCGAGGAAATCACCTCCAACACCTAAAATACCTTTCTGTAGGTCAGATGAATTGGCCATACTAAATTACCCACCGTGTTAGATGCATTAGTCAAAGGGAAATGGGTCTGGGTGGGTTACTCTTCAGAGAGTCGGTGTGAACTGGTTGGTCCGAAGGGCCTATTTCCATACTGTTGGGAATCTAATCTAATCAGAAAGTAATTTTGTCTCATCTCGGTTTTAAATCTGCCACACCTTATTGCAAAACTGACCTCTCATTCTCGATTGCCCCCAGATGAGGAAACAGTCTCTGTGCATCTACTTTGTCAATCTGCATTAGCATTTCAAATACCTAAAATAAATTTCCTCTCATTCTTCTAAACTCCAGAGAGTATAGGGCTAGCTTGCTCAATTTCTCTTCACAAGATAAACCTCACACTCTGGAATCAATCTGGTTAACCTCCTCTGAACTGACTCCAATACAACTACATCCCTCTTTAAGTAAGGGGACCAAAATTAGATACAACATTCCAGGTAAAGTCTCACTAATGCCTTGGACAGTCACAGCAATACTTTGTGTGATGATACTGTCATTTTAAGAGAGTATTTTTGTCCCCTGTTTATTTTGAAGATAGGTTGTAAGGCAGAGATACTGAGCTGTCTCCAGGAAAGCAAACAATTTGTGAGGCCTTGGGGTTTTTTTTGAAGGTTGGAACAATGGAAGCAGCCTGGGTGTGGCCAGCTCTCCCAGACCAGGCTTTCTAGCCATATTGTTTCAGATTTTAGTGACAGTTTTAAGCAGAATCCTTTGGGATCTCAAAAGAATTGGAAGCTTCAGTGAATGTCTCCTAGCTACTATTCTCTCTGAATCCTCTCTTGATTTTTTTTTCCCTCCTGGATTGGAGAACTGCATGTAAGAATCAGTGTCTGAATCTTCTTTTTTTGCCAAGGGGCATGTTTACGGGATGTTACTTTCTTGGAATAGTTAATTAGTAATATTTGCTCTATTATTCGGTTAAGTTTTCCAATATTTAAGTTATTCTAAATAATCCTTTCTTTTGTTTGCATTTTAACTATTGCGTTTAAATAAATTCTGTTTTGCTTAACATTGAGGAGTTTGATTAGTCATATCACATCTGGAACACGCACTTCACATCTACCTTTAAAATAAGAAAATGTTAGGGTCTAGGTTACCTTTTTAGAATATTTTCAGGGGGTTTGATCTGGTCCATAATAGTTGCTACAATTACGCTGTCTTTCTTTAGAAATAAATACTAAAATTCTATTTGCCTTCCTTATTACCTGCTATATCTGCATATTAGTTTTCTGTGTTTAATGCACAAGAACCCCCAATTCTCTCTGCACCAAAATACTCTGACGGTTCTTTCCATTTAGATAATAAGTTGCCTTTAAATTCCTTTGACCGAAATGGCAAACCTCACACTTTTATTTACATTAAATGTGATCTACCAAATTTTAGACAAATCACCTAACCTATGCATATCCATTTGTAAATTTCTTATTTTTTCACTGTAACTTACCTTCCTACCTATTTTATTGTATTGCAAGTATGGCTACTCTACTCTCTATTCCTGCACCTAAGTCACTAACAGTGATTGTAAATAGTTGGAGACTAAGGACTGAACCCTATGGCACCCCGATAGTTACATCTCAGCAACCAGAAAGAGACCCATTTATCCCAATTCTCTGTTTTCTGTTGGTTAGCCAATCCTCTATCCAAGCTAATAAATTACTCCAACCCCATGTGACCTTAAACAAAAACAGAAATTGCTGGAGGAACTCAGCAGATCTGACAGCTTCTGTGGAGAGAAAACAGAGTTCATGTTTTGAATTCATCAGAACTGTTAGTAGCTTGCAAGAAGTGATAGTTATGCTGAAGCAGAAGTTGGGGATTTGGGAGATATAGATGGAAGAGGTGTGATCTTACTTTGTGTAATGACCTTTGCACAGCACCTTATCAAATGCTTTCAGAAGTCCAGACATATCACCTCTACACATTTCCCATGATCTACCTTGTTTGTTACATCTTCAAAGAACTCTGGCAAATTCATCAAATATGATTTATCCTCCATAAAGCCAGGCTGCATCTGATGGATTTTATTTTGACCTTCAAGAGTTTTGTTATTACTTTCTTAATAATGGATTCTAATAATTCTCCAAGAATACATCCAGGGAAGTTGTTTGTGTGGGATTGAGAAATAAGAAAGGGATGATCACCTGATTGGAATTGCATTATAGACACCTTAATGGTCAGAGGGAAATTGAGAAACAAATTTGTAAGTAGATCTCACTTATCTGTAAAAATAATAGGTTGGATATGGTAAATGATTTTAACTTTCCAAACATAGACTGGGACTGCCAGAGTGTTAAGGGTTTAGATGGAGAGGAATTTGTTAAGTGTGTACAAGAAAACTTTTGGATTTAATATGTGGATGTACCTACTGGAGAAGGTGCAAACCTGACCCACTCTTGGGAAATAAGGCAGGGCAGGTGACTGG
Organism: Hemiscyllium ocellatum; assembly: GCF_020745735.1. Lineage (NCBI taxonomy): Eukaryota > Metazoa > Chordata > Chondrichthyes > Orectolobiformes > Hemiscylliidae > Hemiscyllium > Hemiscyllium ocellatum. The sequence continues at coordinate 8,777,789 of NC_083425.1, read as the reverse complement.
GGTGTCAGTGGGCGAGCTCCTTGGGGCCAGCGACCATAATTCTATTTGTTTTAAAACAATGATGGAAAAAGATAGACAGATCTAAAAGTTGAAGTTCTTAAATGAAGAAAGGCCAATTTTGATGGTATTAGCCAAGAACTTTCAAAAGCTGATTGGGGGCAGATGTTTGCAGGTAAAGGGATGGCTGGAAAATGGGAAGCCTTCAGAAATGCGATAACAAGAGTTCAGAGAAAGTATATTTCTGTTAGGGTGAAAGGAAAGGCTCGTAGGTATGGGGATTGCTGGATGATTAAAGAAATTGAGGGTTTGGTTAAGAGGAAGAAGGAAGTATATGTCAGGATAGATCGGGTGAATCCTTAGAAGAGTATAAAGGCAGCAGGAGTATACCTAAAAGGGAAATTAGGAGGGCAAGTGGGGACATGAGAAAGCTTTGGCAAATAGGGTTAGGGAGTATCCAGAGGGTTTTTAAAAATACATAAGGACAAAGGGTAACTAGGGAGAGAATAGGGCCCCTCAAAGATCAGCAAGGCAGCCTTTGTGTGGAGCTGCTGAAAATGGGGGAGACATTAAACAAGTATTTTGCATCAGTATTTACTGTGGAAAAGGACATGGAAGATACAAAATATAGGGAAATAGATGGTAACATCTTGAAAAATGTCCATATTACAGAGGAGGAATTGCTGGATGTCTTGAAACACATAAAAGTGGATAAATCCCCAGGACCTGATCAGGTGAACCCTAGAACTCTGTGGGAAGCTAGAGAAGTGATTGCTGGGCCTCTTGCTGAGATATTTGTATCATCAAAAGTCACAGGTGAGGTGCCGGAAGACTGGAGGTTGACTAACGTGGTGCCACTGTTTAAGAAAGATGGTAAGGGAACTATAGACCAGTGAACCTGACGTTGGTGGTCAGCAAATTGTGGAGGGAATCCTGAGGGACAGGATGTACATGTATTTAGAAAGGCAAGGACTGATTAGGAACAGTAAACACGGCTTTGTGCGTGGGAAATCATGTCTCACAAACTTGATGGAGTGTTTGGAGGAAGTAAGAAAGAGGATTGACGAGGGCAGAACAGTAGATGTGATCTATATGGACTTCAGTAAGGCGTTCGACAAGGTTCCCCATGGGAGACTGATTAGCAAGGTTAGATCTCATGGAATATAGGGAGAACTAGCCATTTGGATACAGAACTGGCTCAAAGGTAGAAGACAGAGGGTGGTGGTGGAGGGTTGTTTTTCAGACTTGAGGCCTGTGACCAGTGGAGTGCCACAAGGATCGGTGATGGTTCCACTACTTTTCATCATTTATATAAATGATTTGGATGTGAGCATAAGAGGTATGGTTCGTACGTTTGCAGATGACACCAAAATTGGAGGTGGAGCCGACAGCGAAGAAGGTTACCTCAGATTACAATGGGATTTTGATCAGATGGGCCAATGGGCTGAGAAGTGGCAGATGGAGTTTAATTCAGATAAATGCGAGGTGCTGCATTTTGGGAAAGCAAATCTTAGCAGGACTTATACACTTAATGGTAAGGCCCTAGGAAGCGTTGCTGAACAAAGAGACCTTGGAGTGCAGGTTCATAGCTCCTTGAAAGTGGAGTTGCAGGTAGATAGGATAGTGAAGAAGGCATTTGGTATGCTTTCCTTTAGATAAGATTCCCTACAGTGTGGAAACAGGCCCTTCGGCCTAACCAGTCCATACCGACCCTCTGAAGAGTAACCCACCCAGACCCATTTCCCTCTGACTACTACACCTAACACAATGGGCAATTTAGCATGGCTAATTCACCTGACCTGCACATCTTTGGACTGTGGGAGAAAACCAGTGCACCCGGAGGGAACCCATGCAGACACGGGGAGAATGTTCAAACTCCACACAGACAGTCGCCCAAGGCTGGAATCGAACCCGGGTCCCTGGCGCTGTGAGGCAGCAGTGCTAACCACTGAGTCACCGTCAGAGTATTTAATACAGGCGTTGGGACGTCATGTTGCGGCTGTACATGACATTGGTTAGGCTACTGTTGGAATGCTGCATGCAATTCTGGTCTCCTTCCTGTCAGAAAGATGTTGTGAGACTTGAAAGGGTTCAGAGAAGATTTACAAGGATGTTGCCAGGGTTGGAGGATTTAAGCTATAGGGAGAGGTTGAACAGGCTGGGGCTGTTTTCCCTACAGTGTCAGAGGCAGAGGAGTGACCTTATAGAGGTTTACAAAATCATGAGGAGCATGAATAGGATAAATAGAAAAAGTCTTTTCCCTGGGGTCAGGGAGTCCCGAACTGGAAGGCTTAGGGTGAGAGGGGAAAGATATAAAAGAGACCTAAGGGGCAACTTTTTCACGCAGAGGATGGTGCGTGTATGGAATGAGCTGCCAGAGGAAGTGGTGCAGGCTGGTACAATTGCAACATTTAAAAGGCATTTTGATGGGTATATGAATGGGAAGGGTTTGGAGGGATATGGGCCGGGTGCTGGCAGGTGGGACTAGATTGGGTTGGGATATCTGGTTGGCATGGACGGGTTGGACTGAAGGGTCTATTTCCATGCTGTACATCTCTATGACTCGATAACACACATTAAATTAACAGGTCCATAATTTCCTATTTTCCGTCTCCCTTTTTGATTAAGAGCATTAGATTTCCAATCTCCTGGAACATATCTCGCATTCAGGAATTTTGGAAGCAATGGATGCATTATGTCTTCTGCCACTTGTTTTAAGACCCTAGGATGTAGGCCATTAGCCCTGGAAACTTGCCTGCCTTCAATCCCCGTAGTTTGCTTAATCCATTTTCCATACTGATGCTGACTGTTTTAAGTTCCTCCCTTTCTTCTGCATTACGTGTTACTATTGGGATGGTACTAGTGTCCTCCATCATGAAAACTGAAGCAAAACATTGATTTACTGACTGTCATTTCTGTGATCCCACGATTGACTCTCTAGCATCAGCCTCCAAGGGATCAATATTCGCTTTAGCTACACTCTTCCCTTTTATATACTTAGAGAGGTTTTTGCTATTCATTTTTATATTTTGTGCTTGTTTTCTTTCATAATTTATCCCTACTCTGTTTATTACCTTTTTAGTAACCCTTTGTTAATGTCTAAAAGCTTCCCAATCATCCAACCTGCCACTCGCTTTGCAGTACAGTATGTCGTATTTTTGTCTTGATATCCTTAACTTTCTTGCTTAGCCATGGCTGCTGTTCTCCGCCTTATAATTTTTCTTTCATTCTGGAATATATTTTAGTTAGGAGGAATTGACTATCTCCTTAAACATTTACCATTGCTCATCAACCATCCTATGTTTTAGTCTTCTGCCTAGTCCACCAGGCCAAATCTGTCCTCATGTCTTTGTAATTACCTTTGTTTAACTCCAGACTGCCTGTGTGGGACTCTGGATTTTTGGCCACCAACTGAATTTGAATTCTAGCAGGTTATGATCACTGTTCCCTAGAGAATTCTTTACTTTGAGATAATTAATTAAATCTATCTCAGTACACAATAGCATGAACAGAAATGCCTGCTCCCTGGTTGGTTCCACAATATATTGGTCCAAGAAACAATCTCTAATCCATTCAATATACTCTCCCTTGAGGCAATCCATGCCAATTTGATTAATTGAATCGATACGCATATTAAAATCATACATGATTATTGCTGTGCCTTTCTTACAATCCCTCAGTATTTTCTGATTTATACTGTGCTCTCTGTGGGACATCTATTTGGACACCTGTAAATTACTCCCACCAGGGACTTTGTTCCATCTCTATTTCTCATCTCTACCCAGACTATTTCTACTTCTTAATCTCCAGTACTGTATTTCTTTACTAATAAGGCTACACCAAAAAAAAGGCAAAACTACAAAATTCATTTTTTCCCTCCTATAGATTAGTGTTTAGATTAGATTAGATTACTTACAGTGTGGAAACAGGCCCTTCGGCCCAACAAGTCCACACCGACCCGCTGAAGCGCAACCCACCCAGACCCATACCCCTACATTTACCCCTTACCTAACGCTACCGGCAATTTAGCATGGCCAATTCACCTGACCCGCACATCTTTGAACTGTGGGAGGAAACCAGAGCACCCGGAGGAAACCCACGCAGACACGGGGAGAACATGCAAACTCCACACAGTCAGTCGCCTGAGGTGGGAATTGAACCCAGGTCTCTGGCGCTGTGAGGGAGCAGTGCTAACCACTGTGCCACCCACTAATTTCCAGAAACACATACTCTCTCTGGCTGTGACTCACTCTGGATGTGCTTTTTTCCCAATTGCTCATGCTAATGGTATCTGTTAAAAACTGGAGTGAGCAAACCTGAATCTGCAATTTGGGGTTTTATTGCATTTGCAGGATACAAATGCAAGAAATGTGAATGATCCTACTTGTCTGTAAATATCTTCTTAAGCACGACTTTAGCTGAGCTACCAGAGAAGGTCCTCCCCACCTCGACTGTTGCCTTCACCTGATCAGCAAGTTACTCATCAACACTCACTAGTATTGACCATCTGCTAATTTATAGTGAATACATTTCCCATCTCCATTTAATCATCTCCATTGTTCAAGATTCATTCAGAAGTGTTATAATGGCTACCTCTTAATTTTCTATTTGCATAAATAATTTGGAGATCTGCATTGAAAGGAAGAATTATTAAATTGCGTGAATTTTGGCAAATTGAAGAAACATCTACTATAAATGGACGAGTTGAGAGTGTGGTGCTGGGAAAGCACAGCAGGTCAGGCAGCATCCAAGGAGCAGGAAAAATCAACGTTTCGGGCAAAAGTCCTTCATAGGACTGAGAAGATATTTTCGGACAAGTAGGATCATTCACATTTCTTGAATCCTACAAATGCAATAAAACCCCAAATTGCAGATTCAGGTTTGCAATTCTGTGGTGGCAGGGAAGGTGCTGGGAGGGGAGGATAGGTTGTTGGGGGGCGTGGACCTGACGAGGTAGTCACGGAGGGTACAGTCTTCACGGAAAGCGGATAGAGGTGGGAGGGAAATAGATCTCTGGTGGTGAGGTCTATTTGTAGATGGCGGAAATGGCAGAGGATGATGTGATGTATATGCAGGTTGATGGGGTGGAAAATGAGGACCAGGGGAGTTCTGTCCTTGTTGTGGTTGGAAGGGTGGGGTTCGAGGGCCGAGGTGCGAGGAGTAGATGAGATGCACTGGAGGGCATCATCAACCATGTGGGAGGTGAAATTGCGGTCTTTAAATAAATTGGCCATCAGGTGTGCTCTGTGGTGGAACTGGTCCTCCTGGCAGCAGATTCAGTGGAGGTGGAGGAATTGGGAATAAAGGATAGCACAGAAGTCAGGGTGGGAGGATGTGTAATCCAGGTAGCTGTGGGAGTCAATGGATTTGTAGAAAATGTCAGTGTTGAGTCACTCACCGTTGATGGAGATGGAGAGGTCCAGGAGGGGGAGGCAGGTGTCTGAGATGGTCCAGGTGCATTTAAGGTCAGGGAGGAATGAGTTGGTGAAGTTGATGAACTGTTTAACCTCCTTGCAGTCATCAATGTAGCAGAGGAAAAGGTGGGGAGTGGTGCCGGTGTAACTGCAGAAGATAGACTGTTCCACGTAGCTGATAAAGAGACAGGCATAGTTGGGGCCCATACAATGCCCATGGCTACCCCTTTCATCTGGAGGAAGTGGGAGGATTCAAAGGAGAAATTGTTGAGGGTGAGGACTAGTTTAGCCAAATGAATGAGAGTGTCAGTGAAAGGGTACTGGTGGGGACATCAGGAGATGAAGAAACAGAGGGCTTGGAGCCCCTGTTCATGGAGGTGTAGAGGGACTGGGTTGGGTGCCAGCGAAACAGAAGTTTTGGAGGAGGTGGAGGCTGTGGGTGGTGTCCCGAACGTATGTGGGAAGTTCCTGGACGGGGGGGGGGATAGGACAATATTGAGGTATGTGGAGATGAATTTGGTGGGGCAGGAGAAGCCTGAGACGATGGGTCAGTCAGGGTAGTCAGGCTTGTGGATCTTGGTAGGAGGAAGAATCAGATGGTGCGGGGTTCCCAAACTATGAGGTTGGAAGCTGTGGCTGGGAGATCCCCTGAGGTGATGAGGTTGTGTACGGTCTGGGAGATGATGGTTTGGTGATGGGAGGTGAGGTTGTGGTTGAGGGGGCAGTAGGAGGAGGCGTTTGGCTTCAGCAGTGTAGAGGTCAGTGCGTCAAACTATTACTGCACCCCCCACCGCCCCCTCTTGTCCGCTGGTTTGATGGTGAGGTTGGGGTTGGAGCAGAGGGAGTGGAGTACTGAGCATTGTGAGGGTGAGAGTTTGGAGTGGGTGGACAGGTTGAGGTGGTCAATGTCTCGGTGGCAGTTGGAAATAAAGAGATGGAGGGTGGGTAACAAACCAGCACAGGTGAAAGGGGTGTGTTGGAGGCAAGTGAAGGGGTTCTCGGAAGGGTGGGTGGGAGCCTTGATGGAAAAAGTAAGCTTGGAGGCGGAGGTGGTGGAAGAAGTGTTCAATGTCGCAATGCGTTTTGAATTTATTGATCCGGGAGTGGAGCAGAATGAAGGTAAGGCCTTTGCTGAGGACTGATTGTTTGTCCTCAGTGAGGGGGAGATCTGGGGGGATGGTGAAAACTCGGCAGGGCTGGGAGCTAGGACCTGGTATAGGGCTGGAGCTGGGAGTGGGGGTGGAGACTAACTGGAGTGGGCACAGTAGTGGAGGGACCAGTAGTGACGTCATTTACGGAAGTGACATTTCCACAAGGAGGTTGAATAGTTCATCAACTTCACCAATACATTGCACTGTGATCTTAGATTCATCTGGACTATCTCTGACACCTCCCTCCCTTTCCTGGACCTCTCCATCTCCATCAACGGCAACCAATGCAACAAGGACATTTTCTACAAACCCACCGACTCCCACTGCTACCTGGATTACATCTCCTCTCACCCTGCCTCCTGAAAAAAATGCTGTCCCTTATTAGCAATTCCTCTGCCTCTGCCACATCTGCTTCCAGGAGGATCAGTTCTACCACAGAAGACACTAGATAGCCTCCTTCTTTAAAGACCACAATTGCCCCTCCCACATGGTTGATGATGCCCTCCAGTGCATCTCATCCACTTCCTGCACCTCCGCGTTCAAGCCCCAGTCCTCCAACCGCAACAAGGACAGAACCCTCTGGTCCTCACCTTCCACTCCACCCACCTCCGTATACATCACATCATCCTCCGCCTTTTCTGCCACCTTACAAACAGACGCCACCACCAGAAATATATTTTCCTTTCTACCTCTATCCACTCTCTGTAAACACCACTCCCTCTGCGACTCTCTCATCAGGTCCACGCCCCCCCAACAACCCACCCTCTCCTCCCAGCACCTTCCCCTGCACAAAACCTGTGCACACACCTCCCCCGTCACCTCCGTCCAAGGACCCAAAGGAACCTTTCATGTCCATCAAAGTTTCACCTGCACTTCCACACATTTATTTAGAGTGTCCGTTGCTCCCAATGCGGTCTCCTCTACATTGGGGAGACAGGACACCTATTCACACAGCGCTTCAGAGAACATCTCCAGGACGCCCACACCAACCAATCCCGCCGCCCCGTGGCCGAGTACTTCATCTCCCCCTCCGCGAAGGACATACTCCTCTTTCGCCACTCTTTTACCACCTGACACCTGGAAGAAGAACGCCTCACCTTCCACCTCAGGACCCTCCAACCTTAGGCATCAATGTGGATTACACCAATTTCCTCATTTCCCCTCCCTTGAGCTTGTCCCAGTTTTAACCCTTTCAGCTCCTCAACACCCTTATGACCTGTTCCTACCTGTCCATCTTCCTTCCCACCTATTCTCTCCACCTTCCCCTCTGACCTATCACTTTACCTGCCCCATCACTTTACCTGCCCCACCATCCACCTATTGCACTCCCAGCTACCTTCCCCCCAGCCCCACCCCTCTCCCATTTAGCTCTCCACCCCGGAGGCTCCAGCCTCATTCCATATGAAGAGCTTTTGCCCGAAACATCAATTCTCTTGCTTCTCGGATGCTGCCTGACCTGCTGTGCTTTTCCAGCTCCACACTCTTGACTCTAATCTCCAGCATCTGCAGTCCACACTCTTGCCTGTAAATGGATAAGTTGTGTGTGCATACACTTGTGTGTATGTGTGCATGGGGCATGTGTTTAGTGAGCCCTATTGAGCTTTCTTATGTAAACTGAGACACCAAAATGATTGTCATGACCTCTTGAGTAGATTAGGCTCATTAAAATTTAGCTATTATTCTCTGAATAAAGGGACAGCAAGAACTATATTGGTGAAGGATTACAGAGCTTTACTGGGGCTTTCCAAAGGGGAACATAGATAAATCCAAACTGATTGACATGATGTTCTGAATTGATTAAACTCTCACAATCCCCCAAACAAAGGGACAGCAAAATCCACTTGGTATCAGAGTACAGGGGTCTAACTGGGCAATCCAAAGGAGAATGTATACACCAAATTGATTGCCCTGAGTTCCAACATTGATTACACTAATGAAAATTTAGCAACCATACTTCCCGAATTAGAAGAATTTTCTTTGCATCAATTGATTAGCACTGCATTAGCCATTACCACACTGCACTTGGAACAAGGACAAATGTAGGAATGGTTTCATAGAGCCAAAAAATCAAACAATTTCAAAATTGTTATTGTGCAGAAAGCTAGTAAAGGAATGCATATTGCTTCTCCCAATTGAGGGCTCTTTTCATTCGATATTAAAAGAAAGGGGAGCATACTTGAAGTCTTCTTCCAGATGGTCATGGACAAAGGCTGCTGTTTCTGCAACAAATTTACTTCCTGACACCACTCTGATCAATGGTTCTAATATATTTCATTCAAAGTAAAAATCAACACCACAACTATGGTCCAGTGGACCAATGGGCCAACTAGTATTGGCAAACAATTCAAAACTCTAAAATGTTACTGCATAGTTCAAATTGTTCCTTTTGGTCTTGTATTTACAGAGATTTTTCACCAATATAGCATAAAAAGTACTGCTTCAAAACTCTGCATACAAAGTCATTGCCACTCAAAGTGCACAATAAAATAAGAACTCAGAACAGAAAGATTTAAAAAAGACTACAGTTTAAATAAAAATTACTTTACTCATTCTCCTGCATTGACAATCATGCACCACACCAGCAAAGAAGGAGCTGTATAGATATGTGCTTCCACTCATGTTCATGGTGATTTAATTGGAGGTTGATAAAATGATTCAAGATGACTGAACAATGTCACAATGGATGATATACAGTTAATGAAGCAAGTTTGATAAGATATGCCAAGAAATCGTGCTAGGCCTCATGGCATGAAACCCTCAAAAGAAACGACACAATTCAAAATTAGCCAAAAAAAATCAACTCCTTATTTTTTAACTGTGTTCCCTCACTCTAGTCATTCTACAAGGGGAAACATCCTTTCAACATCAACCCTGTTAAGTCACCTTAGGATCTAATATGCTTCAATATGTTTTCTGACAAAAAGTGCAGCTGCAATGTGTGCCAATACGGAATGTCTTTAAAAATAATGCTAGACTATTAATAAATTCTGCTTCCATCTTCCAAAGAGATTGAAAACTTTCTTTTGCCAACATTGAACTTTCTACTGCACAGCCATATCCCTAAAGCAAAAATTACAAGGAACAATATTTACAAAGTTCTCTTTTTACTTAATGGATACCCTAGTAGCATTTCCGTTTTGTTCCTTAATTGAAATATCAGTAAAACAGACATACACATAACCAGAAGAAAAACAGAGTGATAGGAATAGAAAGGCTGAAAGGGAACTAAGAGGAGAGGCAGGAATAGAAATGGAGGAAGAGAGAGAGAAAAACTGAAGTGAAGGTATAAGTGCCAAAATATGGTGTGACGCAAGACAGAGTGAGTGAAGGGAGAGTGAAATAGAAGTGGAAAAGAATAAAACAATAATTTGCAAGCTTACAGGAGGTCCCAATACAATTAGCTAAATGTTGCACATGATTATGAAGCTTGTAAGAATTCAGGAATGCGTCTTATGTAAAGAACAAGATTCATATTGGATTTAAGCATTTACTCTGTTACTGTCCTCACAAATCAGACCTGCTGAGTTTTCTAACACTTCTATTTTTATTTTAAATCCACAGTATTTTCATTTTATTTAAATATTTATGATGTCCAGGAAATAATGATCAGGAATTTTTGTTCCAAACTCTTATTCAGCCATTAACAGAAAATGTTTCATTCTCATGTTTTTGAAATAAGTTACTGGTACATCTGAGATGAATAATTACATAAGGTATTCCCCTATTCGAGTTATAACTGAATATTCAGCAAAAACAGCTTCAATGCCTTTGGCAATTCCACAGCAGGAACAAATCAAACAGAACTGGGCTTTATTCTCACTTTTCTCCTTTGAGCTGCAATTCTGACACTTAAAATTAAACTGTGTTTTTGAACATAATTATTATTCAGCTTATTTGAACTGAGTACTAATTTGATGACTCTTTGATAACAATAAGTTTCTTCTTTTTCACATACGTGAATGAGTCACGAAGAGAGAAAGGTTGTTGACAACAGTAATGAGTGTTCAAATTACTCTCACTTCAGATTTAACATTGTGAAGAATGCAGAACAGAGGGTCAACATTGTAGAGAGTAACAGACGGTAGGTAATGATTACAGGACTGTAATCTTATTCATGACGTTAAAACTGCCAGAGTGAAATCCAAGCAGTTTATCTACGTCATTGGATTTCATTTCTGATAATACCTTGCAGTCTTGAAAATCATTTCCCACTGTCTTGTAATTATTTTTACATTGAGCTATTTTCCTTTCTGACCATTTACCAGGTACAATTCTAAAATCTCTGAACCCTTTCAGAGCTTTCAATTTTTGGAAATAAAGACACTGCAGACAGGTTTTATATCTGCAACTTGACTTTCAATGTGTTATGGTTCCCTAGGATATAAAACACATCGCTTGTAAACTCCGATGATTAAAATGTGCATTGACAGAAGCTGAGGCAAAATCTCTCTTTGCAGCTTGGTTAACTGTAACTGTTCTCGTTCCTTGTAGATTCCTGTGAATGAACTGACAGCTAAACGCTAGTGTCAGAAAGCTACTAAAATTACTTGTGCCAGCAGACCTGAAGGGTCACGGAGAAAAATAATTTCTTGTTCATTACAAAGTCATTTGATGTCTCATTATTGCATTATAGATAAAAAGTATCTCTTGGTAAATTTACAAAATAATTATCCACTTGAGATGCTCAGATTGTTTTAAGGGTCAATACAGTTAAGTAAAATAAAGTTAGAAGGAAAACAGATGATGGCTGATAATTCAGTAATTGGTGTTTGGATATACAAAGAAGAAACAAAGGTGATGCAGTGGCCCCGAGGTGTGTCATTACATATCCAAGCAAGTTGATTAAAAATTTTTTGACCTTGTCACACAATAGTAATGTCCCTAACTCTGCGCCAGAAGGTCTGGTTTCAAGACTCACTTGCTCAGAGATATCTAACATCATTAACCAGGAGGTTCGGATTAAATCCCACCTGTCCCAGAGGTGTATCATAACATATCTGAGCAGGTTGACGTCAAATTATTTAAAAAGAGGGAAACAGTTATCTGACAGTGATAGTGGCCCAAACTCTTGGTCACAAGTTCTGGTTTCAATCCCACCTGCACCAGAGATGTCATAACATGCCTTTGATTAAAAATAATTAAAACAGACTCCAAATGTCTTCAATAAGCACATAAATATTTAAAGGATAGTAAAAGGAGGAGGAAAAAACTGAGTAAGAAGGGATATTTACCAATGGCTGAAGTGTTAACTGAATACTTTGCATCTTTGTTACCAAGGAAGCGCATGCTACTCAAACCATGATGACAGGGGAACAAATTCAGGCACAGGAAGGGTTCAAAATTGATAAGGAAATTACTAAAGGACAGGTTAAATATACATAGTGAAAACTTTCAAGTGATCAAAGTGAGCCAGGATGGATTTATAAAGGGAAGATAACGATTGATAAAATTGAATATACTTTTTGAAAAGGGAGTTAAAGCAGTGGTCATGATAATGTCCATGCATGTTATGTATTTGCATTTGCAGAAGGCATTTGGTAAAGTCAATCATCAAAGATTTTTCAATCAAGTTGAAGCTAATGAACAAAGGTAAGCTACTGACTGGCCTGGCTTGGAAAGAGACTGAATGGAGAAAACAAAAAAAATTAACAGGGCAGGCACTTTATTTGATAGGATGTGGTGGTCCAGCAAGTAGCTGCATTGGGGCCCAAGCTATCCGTTGTTTTCATGATCAAATCAGATAATGGATAGAACAACAACAGAAATTGCTGGAAAAGCTCAGCAGGTCTGGCAGTATCTGTGGAGAGAAATCAGAGTTAACGTTTCGGATCAAGAGACCCTTCTTCAGAACTGTCTTTTGACATGCCTGATCTGATAATCCTCAACATTTTCTTTTCTTATCCCCATAACCCTTGATTACAAATCTGTTCATTTCAGTCTTAAATATACTTAATGATTATCTTCAACAGCCGTTCTGTAGTAACCAATTCCACAGATTCACCACCCTATTTAACCTCTCCTCATTAGAAATTCCTTCCCAAACCAGATCAACTTTGTGAATCTTCTCTGGACTTCCTCCAATGTCAGTCGACAGAATGACAGAATCCCTACAGTGTGGAAGCAGATCATTTAGCTCATCGGGTCCACAGTGATCCCTGAAGACCATCACATCCACACCCACCCTACCGTCCCCAATCTCTGTAACCCTGCATTTCCCATGGCCGATCCACCTAAGCAGCACATCTTTGCACTGTGGGAGGAAACCAGAGCACCTGGAGGAAACCCACACAGACACGAGGACAACATGCAAACTCTACACAGACAGGCACCGAAGTGGAAATGAACCCAGGACCCTGGTGACATGAGGAGCAGCACAATCACTGAGCCACAGTGCTGCCATCTTTTCTTAAATAAGGGGACTAAAAACCAGTCATTATGTTGCAGCTGTGTACTTTGTACAGTTTTAGCAAGACCTTTTTATTTTTATACTGCAGTCCCTTTGAAATAAAGGCCAACACTCCTTTTGCCTTCCATATTACCCACTGAACCTGGATGTTAACTCTTTGTGACTCATGCATTAAGACTCCCAAACTCCTCCTTTCTGCAGTCCTTCTCCATTTAAATAATATACAGCTTTCTACTCTTTCCACCAAAGTGCATAACCTCACATTTCTCGCATTATATTCCATCTGCCAAGGTTTTGCCCATTCACTTAGCCTGTCTAAATCCTCTGTAAACTTTTTGTGTCATCCTCACTATTGGCCTTTTCACTTGTTTTTGGCAACAGTACATTTACTACTGACATTCCAAGTCATCAATATATAATGTAAATAATTGTGGTCTAGCTCTGATCCCTGTGGCACTCCACTAGTGACATGTTGCTATCCTGAAAGTGTCCCATTTGTTCTAACTCGCTGTCTTCCATTGTTAGTTCATCCTCTATTCATGCTCATACAGTACCCCCAACTCCATGGGCTCTAACTTATTCATTCGCCTTATCAACAGTGTTTTAAACATTCAAATATATTATACGGCATGGTGGCACAGTGGTTAGTGCTGCTGCGTCACAGCAGCAGGGCCTTGGGTTCGATTCCAGCCTCGGGCGACTGTTTGTGTGGAGTTTGCACATTCTCCCTGTGTCTGTGTGGGTTTCCTCTGAGTGCTCTGGTTTCCTCCCACACTCCAAAAATTTGCAGGTTAGTGAATTGGCCATGCTAAATTGCCCATACTATTGGGTACATTAGTTAGATGGAAATGGGTTTGGGCAGTATTCTTCAGACGTTTGGTGTGGAATTGTTGGGCCAAATGACCTGTTTCCATACTGTAGGGAATCTAATCTAATCTAAAATCTACTGGCTCCCCTTTGTCTACCCTGTTTGCAGAACTGTAATAGATTTGTCAAGCATGACTTCTCCTTTGTCAAGCCACGCTGATTCTGCTCATTTATATTATGTGTTTCCAAATGCTCTGTTATTATATCCTTTATCATAGACTCTAATATTTTCCCAAATATTGTTCAATCTCGACTCCTAATTCTCACTTCCCATGGGAAAACTGAGCCTAGGAATCAACTTATGGTATATTTGGTCTGTATGGTTCGAGATAGCAATCCAGTCGATGACTCTTTCCTAACTCATCAAACAGAGGAGCCCAACTATTTATTTTGAGCCTACAAAATATAGAAAAATGGAAAAGTAATATACAATTAAAGTTCTTGCTTTGGTATAAACAGAGCACACTGACTAAACCTGATGAAATGTTAACAATACAGAAAACTATCCCCCTCAAAAAAAGTCAAAATTGGATTCAGTGTGAAATAACAAACTGAATACATAAAGGGCTCCTCTACCAATTTTAAGTATTTAGTTAAGTATTTTACAATTCAGCCACCAACCAATAATATAATAATGCTTTGGGTACTTACTGTGTATTCTGTATCATGTCCCCATCAATAAAAGAGCACATAAAGAGAAAGATAAAGACACAGTAAATAAAGGTCGCTTGGATTTATTATTCACAATGAACATTTTAAGTACATTTAACAGTATGAAAACTAAATATTACAAACCACAGGCAGTACAACCAGATTGTTGTCCTTAGGACAATATTAAAACCTTGTACATTGTAGGGATTCTATGAAGACTGCCATGTGTATATGATTTCTGATTGGTTACTAATTTCTCCTAAAGTCATGATCAAACATGTTGGTCATCACATCAACATGGTAATTTCATAAAGTGATTCAGACCTTTTAATTCAACTTCGGATCTTATTTTATGTGAAAGCACAAATCCTTTTTTCCCTAGATCATCCACCAGGTATGGTTAAAAAAAGGAAACTAACAGCCTAATTTCAGGCCTCTGTTGACATTGTTACAAACTGTCAGCCAGTTAATGCATCAGAGAGCCTAGAGATCATCCTCCTGCAGATTGCTACACTTGCAACAACATGACTGAAATTGAGAGGTTCACTAATCTGCTACAGAAATCTCCATGGCTAAATGCGTTAAAACTGCCTTGAACTAATCTACCTCCAAGTCTAGTTGTACTTTGATAAAGTCAGATTAAGGATCCCCATTGCTGAGGTCTTCAAGAGTGCTGCCTCCATTAAACTTAAATTTCAATAAAAACACTCCATCAGGTCTCAGAATTGTAGAAATAGACAAGTTATATTAGGAATAGTGATGTCAATAGTGTCAATTATTATACATCTGAAATCCAATGAAATACTCCAAGGACCAATAAGTAACTGTAATAAAAATGCTAACTGAATTTTGAAGTAATCCAGCCATTTATTATGGTTGAGTATCTTTCAAAAGAGTGAATATGTCTTTGTTTTCACGTTACAGCTTTCAAACGAAGAAACATAAGGGATGATTAAATATTAGGCTGGCTCGACTTGAATGAATAAGCTACTTCTTGTGACATAATAAAATTACTTGTTTTTTTTACTTTCAGGTAGTATTTTAAACTTACTTTTGTTTAATTAGTTAGTGCTGATCACAACACTGGAGAGAATGTTACCTGCAGATCTCCTTAGGCCAACAGTACATAAGACAAATAATAATCATTGTCTTAGTATGTCATCTGATATTACTTCGTCTGCGCTTGCTATTTCTATATTCTGCCTACAGTAATATATTTAAAGATAGGATATTGCTTCAATGTAAAGTATGATACTTCCATCCAATTACAGATAAGTTGTTATTTGAAAGTACTCATGAGTCATCATTGAATTATTGAGTCTGAGGGAGAAAGTGAGGACTGCAGATGCTGGAGATCAGAGTCAAAAAGTGTGGTGCTGGAGAAGCGCAGCAGGTCAGGCAGCAACCGAGGAGCAGGAGTGTTGACGTTTTGAGCATAAGCCCTTCATCAGCAATGTCTGAACCCTGCTTTATTGAAACCTTCTGCAGTTGCAGTGCAGATTACATTTTAACATTCACTGGCATTCTTCATCTTGAACACCACCAACTGAAATTCCAAACTTGAAAGGTGTTGACTTGTATAGATTTGTGCTACAAGATGTTTCATCTGCTTTCCTCCAGCTGAGCTGGAGTCCAGATATCTGTACACATTTTTTACATCACAAGGAATTTAGATGGGCAAATGAAGGTCAAATATATTTTTATTCTGCAGTCACTTCTCTTCCTTTATATGAAGTTAAGAGCATGAGTGATGCCCTATTTCTTCCCCCCTTCAACTATAACTCTATTCACCTCCCAATGTTTAGGTACAATATTGTGGTTTTTTCATCTGCTCAACACTTTGCCTGGTTCCTTCTATCAATTCTAATTACAGCCTTCCTAGAATCTGCTTTACCAAGTGTAATCTGTGCAGTATTTTGTTGCCTCCTTCCCAAAAGAAGAAATCATTCTTGATCTTCTTTCCCCCTTTTAATTCCTTCTTCATTGAAGAATTTTGGTTGTCAAATGCTGTCACTATGAAGAAATGAGAAACTAGTAAAATAATGCCTCTCAGAACAGAGTCAACCATGTTAATTAATTGGCACAATTTAATTTGCAATACTCAGCATGCAACATTAGTTACAAACCTACCAAATGACAAGGCATATTTGAATGAGCTGCAAACAAATAACAGAAAGAATTAAAACTAAATGTCGGAGAGTCGCAGAACAAATTACACACATAAAAGCAGGCAGATGCTGAGATGAAGAAAATGTACAAAATACCCAGGGATCATGAAATAACTGCTTCAAGGAAACTAATGTGACAATTCATGTACATCGAAGTTCTATCTTAGTTACACAAATCTGGAACTGAATTGAATTGAATTGTCATGTGTACCAAGGCTCAGTGAAAAGTTTTGTCTTGCGAGCAATACAGCAGATCACAGAGTTAAGTAGCATAGATGAGTAAATAATAAGTAAACAGCCGCAAAAACAAAAACACAGGTACAGGCGAATGCTAAGAGTTTGAGAGTCCATTCTGTATTCTAACAACAGTAGGGTAGAAAACCGGCTGATGCATGTGCTCAGGCTTCCAAACCTTCTCCCCAATGGTAGAGTTGTAGAAAAGCATTGCTAGGATGGGATGGATCTTTGAGAATGCCGGTGGCCTTTCCTTGTCAGCAGGCCTGGTAGATGGATTCTATAGATGGGAGGTTGGCCTTTGTGATTGTCCAGGCCGAGTTCACCACTCTCCTGTAACCGTCTACGATCTTGAATGGTACAGTTGTCATACCAGATAGTAATACATCTAGGATTCGTGGTGATGGAAGAGCACAGCAGTTCAGGCAGCATCCAAAGAGCAGTAAAATCGATGTTTCGGGCAAAAGCCCTTCATCAGGAATAAAGGCAGAGAGCCTGAAGGGTGGAGAGATACTGCTCCTGGGATGCTGCCTGAACTGCTGTGCTCTTCCAGCACCACTAATCCAGAATCTGGTTTCCAGCATTTGCAGTCATTGTTTTTACCTAGTGATACATCCAGACAGAATGCACCTATAAAAGTTGGCAAAGGTATTCACCGTCATGCCAAATTTCCTTACATGCCTGAGGAAGAAGAGAGGTTGTTGGGCCTTTGTGACCATGCGTCCACATGAAGAGTCCAAGAAAGCTTGTTGTGGATGACCACTCCCAGGAGCTTGACAGTCTCCAGTTGTTCCAACTCTGTGCTGTAAATGTGTAAGGGGGGTGGGTGGGGTCATGAGTAACATCCCATTGAAAGTTAATAATGAGTTCCTTGGTTTTGCTGGCATTGAGAGCTAGGTTGTTCTCAGTGCACCGTTTTTCCAAGTCTTCCACCTCCCATCTGTAGTCTTTTTTGTCTCCATCTGAGATTCGACCGACTATGGTAGTGTCATCAGCAAACTTGTAAATGGTATTAGTCTGGTATTTGGCGACGCAGTATACAGTGAGTACAGTAGGGAGCTGAGTATGCATCACTGGGGGGCTCCAGTGTTGAGTGTTAGTGAGGATGAAATATTGTCCCCAATCTTCACTGATTGTGGCCTGTGGGTCAGGAAACAGAGGATCCAGTTGCAGACAGTGGAGCTTAGTCCGAGATCACTAAGTTTAATAATCCTTTGGGTTTAAAAAAAAATCAATTCAAGGACAGCATTACCAAACATGTGTGTTGTACCACTGTGTTTTAGGAGAATGTGTTTGTCATTGCTGGCACAGTGAATTCCCTGTTTAAGTCACTGAAGATAATTAGAAACGCTATCCAAAGTTGAATCTTGACTATATTAAAGTGCTACAGGATTGCTGATGGCAAATTATCTTCTTCCTCACCAACAAAAATGTGTATTATCCAGGAAAAGAAGAACAAATATTTGGTGGGGGTGTGGGGTGTCTTGCAGTAAATAGTTAAATTATCTTCAAAAAAATTGACTCAAAAATTAAGTAAAGTTAAGAGTAGAGGGATAGAGGATTTGTTTAAATATTAACATTGTTTATGACCGAGCCTTGTGTGCAAATCTACATTGGGTTATTTCATACAATGCTCAAAATTGGAGGTGCAGTGGACAGCAAAGAAGGTTACCTCACAGTACAACAAGATCTTGATCAGATGGGCCAATGGGCTGAGAGTAGCAGATGGAGTTAATTTAGATAAATATGAGGTACTGCATTTTGGAAAAGCAAATCAAAGTAGGACTTACACTCTTAATGGTAAGGTCCTGGGGAGTGTTGTTCAAAAAAGAGACCTTGGAATGCAGGTTCATAGTTTCTTGAAAGCAGAGTCGCAGGTAGATAGGATAATGAAGAAGGCATTTGGTATGCTTTCCTTTATTGGTCAGAGCATTGAGGACAGGAATTGGAAGGTCATGTTGCGATTGTACAACATTGGTGAGGCCACTGTTGGAATATTGCATGCAATTCTGGCCTCCTTCCTATTGGAAGGATGTTGTGAAACTTGAAAGGGTTCAGAAAAGATTTACAAAGATGTTGCCAGGGTTGGAGGATTTGAGCTGTAGGGAGAGGCTGAATAGGCTAGGGCTGTTTTCCCTGGATCATCAGAGGCTGAGGGGTGACCTTAAAGAAATTTGTTGTGGTTCTGTTCGCCGAGCTGGAAGTATTTGCTGCAAACGTTTTGTTCCCTGGTTAGGGAACATCATCAGTGCTATTGGAGCCTCCTGTGAAGCGCTGCTTTGATGTTTCTTCCGGTATTTATAGTGGTTTGTTCTTGCTGCTTCCGGGTGTCAGTTTCAGCTGTAGTAGTTTGTATGTGGGGTCCAGGTCGATGTGTCTGTTGATGGATGTTCTTGCCGCTTCCGGGTGTCAGTTTCAGCTGTAGTGGTTTGTATATGGGGTCCAGGTCCATGTGTCTGTTAATGGAGTTTGTGGATGAATGCCATGCCTCTAGGAATTCCCTGGCTGTTCTCTGTCTGGCTTGTCCTATGATGGTAGTGTTTTCCCAGTCAAATTCATGTTCCTGGTTGTCTGAGTGTATGGCTACTAGGGATAGCTGGTCGTGTCGTTTTGTGGCTAGCTGATGTTCATGGATGCGGATTGTTAGCTGTCTTCCTGTTTGTCCTATATAGTGTTTTGTGCAGTCCTTGCATGGTATTTTGTAAACTACGTTAGTTTGGCTCGTGCTGGCTATTGGGTCCTTTGTTCTAGTGAGTTGTTGTCTGAGTGTGGAAGTTGGCTTGTGTGTTGTTATGAGTCCTAAGGGTCGCAGTAGTCTGGCTGTCAGTTCTGAGACGCTCCTGACGTATGGTAGTGTGGCTAGTCCTTTTGGTTGTGGTATGTCCTCGTTCCGTGGTCTATCTCTTAGGCATCCAAGAACATCCATCAACAGACACATCGACCTGGACCCCACATACAAACTACTACAGCTGAAACTGACACCCGGAAGCGGCAAGAACAAACCACTATAAATACCGGAAGAAACATCAAAGCAGCGCTTCACAGGAGGCTCCAATAGCACTGATGATGTTCCCTAACCAGGGAACGAAACGTTTGCAGCAAATACTTCCAGCTCGGCGAACAGAACCACAACAACGGACACCCGAGCTACAAATCTTCAACCAGACTTTAAAGAAATTTATAAGATCATCAGGGACATGGATAGGACAAACAGATAAAGTCTTTTCCCTAGGGTGGGGGAGTCCAAAACTAAAGGGCATAGGTTTAGGATGAGAGGGGAAAGATATGAAAGGGACCTAAGGGGCAACTTTTTCACACAGAGGGTGGTCCATGTATGGAATGAACCGCCAGAGGAAGTTGGGGAGGTTGTATAATTATAGCATTTAAAAGGCAGCTGAATGGGTATATGAATAGAAAGGGTTTAGAGGGATATGGGCCAAGTGTTGGCAAATGGGACGAGATTAGATTAGGATATCTGGTCGGCACGGACAGGTTGGACTGAAGGGTCTGTTTCATCTCTATGACTCTATGACTTCCCACGCTAACTACAGAATACTGTTGTGCTGCAAGCCATGATTTAAAATCCTTTTGCTTCAAATTAAAGTAAGAGAATAAGCTGCATTTTGAAATGTCCAATAGTTTCTAAGAACGTCCAAGAGTAAGATCAATGAAAATTGATTAAGATGTGATACTTTATATTCTGAGGTAAAGCTAATGAAACAATTTTGAGATATAAATCTTCTCAGATTTGCATCATTAATAAATGGTCCATGAAGTGTAGCATTATATCAAAGAATGAAAGGGATGTAATTTTAAATAAAATCTGCATTTGGTATTAGTAGTGACACTTGGAAACAGTAGCTTAGTAACTGCTATAATCTGTTCTGTTAGCTCAGTAAGAAGTGTTCTCTATTTCTGCAATTATTTGCATGTCAATTACATTTAGACAGATATTGCTCGGTTTATGTAAGATGTATTTCTGAAAACAAAGGAATAATTTTGAGCCCATCTACATTTTATAGCAAGCTGTGATGTATTGATTGCCACAACAAGCAGCAGGTGTCAGGTCAAGAGATAAGAATTGAATGAAAAAGGCTTTTCAGCCTGTTCGGCATGCCCAGTTGTTTCGGTCATTAGTCTCTGCACTTTCTGTGCCTTGGGTTGATGCCTAAATTTTAATTCGGATCCACTCCAGTTTTTTTTTCATTTTAAAAATTAATTTGTTTCATTTATTCTTTTTCTTCCCCATATCTCCTTGGAAGACTAGGTTACATTCTAGGGATTGGAACATAGGAACAGGAATAGCCATTTAGGCTCCAAAGCCTGTTCCACCATTCAGTAAGACCATAGTCTATCCGTGGTCTCACTCCATATGCCTACCTTCGGGCCATATCCATTAATACATCGCTGCACAAAAAAATCTCAGATTTATAATTAATAACTGATCTAGCACCCACTGCCATTTGTGGAACAGAGTTCCAAATCTTTCACCCTTTGGTAATATCTCCCCTGAATGCTAAGACCCTAATTTTTAGACTATGCCCTGAGTTCTAGAATCTCCAACCAGTAGAAATATTTTATTTTACATATCCTGTCTTTTCCTTTAATTTCTTGAAGACTTCCATTAGATCATCCCTTAACCTTCTAAATTCTATAGAAAACAAGCCTAATTTTTATAATTTCGCCTCATTATTAGTGCTGTACAATAATCCCAAAAGTCCAGGTATCATTCTTTTAAACTTATGTTATAATCCCTCCAAGGCCAACATATCCTTCCTAAGGTGGGGTGCCCAGATCTGCTCACAGAATTCCAAGTGGGATCTGAACAGGGTTCTCAATAACTTGAGCATCACTTCTGCATCCTTGTACTCCAGCCCTCAAGGTAAAAAGGCAAGCATTCCATTAGTCTTCTTGATTATTTTCTGAATGTGTTCATGGCATGTTGAACATCTGTAGCCTGAACTCCCAGTGTCTTTGGAAAGGTGCTGCATTTCATCCATACCATCTCAAAAGTACCCTGATAATCCAAAATGATTCGATGTCAGCCCTCCAGTGCCTTGTTCAAATTGACATTGTCTCTGAGGTTAACCATTAACAATGAATTTCAAAATGCTCCTATGCTCCAATAGTTGAAAATTTTAAATTTAGTGCACACAGTTGCAATAACAAAATGATAACTTACACAGTGATATGTCATTGACTCGTGGGGAGCAGGTCCATGCTTAAAAATTCACAATCTTAGTTCTGGCATAACAGAGAGCCACCTGTGCACAAAACCGGACATAAAGAAAAATTTTCATAGAAATGCCTCAAGATTTGGTTTGGATCTTGTGGCGATGTCAAGTGTCTTGCCTGCACACTGAAGGGGAGAATAGGAATCTCCAGTAAGGGCGAGGGGATGCCACTCAGCAGCAAACCCCTTCCTGAAGTCAGATTCTCTGATCAGGGACTCTGTACCTTTGTATGAGAGGCCAAGCTTGGCAGTCTATAAACAACACAGCATGGCTCGCTTTTCATGTTTCTCCACGAAACTTCTACCTTGACTTCCAAAATGCAAGACCTCACAGTTATCTATATTAAACTCTATTTGCCATTTCTTGGCCCACTTCCCCAGCTGATCAAGGTCCAGCTGCAATTTCTCATAACCTTCTTCACTGTCCATGATACCACCTATTTTAGTGTTATCTGCAAACTTACTCATCATGCCTTGTACATTCTCATCCAAGTCATTGATATAGATAACAAACAGTAATGGGCCCAGCACCAACCCCTGAGGCAGTCCACTAGTCACAGACCTCCAGTCTGACTATTCTTCCACTATTACCCTCTGCTTCCCACCATCAAGCAAATTGTCTATCCCCTTGGATTCCATGCAATCTAACCGTCCAGAATAGCCAACCATATGGAACCATACGGAACCTTATCAAAGGCCCTACTGAAATCCATATCGACTATGTCCCCCGTCCTGCCTTCATCAACCTTCCTGGTCACTTCAGCCAAGAAGTCTAACAAATTTGTGAGGCGTGATCTCCCACACACAAAACCATGCTGACTGCTCCTAATCAAACGCCATCATTCCAAATGCATGTATATCTTATTTCTCAGAATCTTCTCAAGTATCTTACTTATTACAGATGTTAGGTTTACTCGTCCACAGTTCCTAGGTTTTTCTTTGCAGCCCTTCTTGAATAAGGGCACACCATTTGCAACCCTCCAGTCTACCGGGACCTCACCCGTGGCTAACAATGACGCAGAAATATCAGCTAGGGCCCCTGTAATTTCTTCTCTATCCTCTTGCAGTGTCTTTGGAATTATCTGGTCAGGACCAGGAAATTTACACCCCATCATACATTCTAATACGTCCAACACCTCCTCTACTGTGATATGGATTGTCTTCAAGATATCACCACCAACTTCCCCAAGTTCCCAAATCTTCATGTCTTTCTCCACGGTAAACACAGAGGAGAAATATTCATTGTGAACCTCAACCATCTCCTGCAGTTCCATGCATACATGTCCACTTTGGTGCTTGAGGGGCCGTATACTCTCTCTAGACATTCTTTATCCTTCAATATACTTAAAAGAACTTCTTTGAATTCACTCTAATCTTCTCAGCCAATACTACCTCATGTCCCCTTTTTGTTCATTGTCGTGCTAAACTTCAAGAGTACATAGATTGGTAGAATACATAACCACGTAACAGATGAGGTTTAATTCAGAGAACTGTGAAGTGATCCTATTAGATTCGAAGAATGAAGACAGGTAATGTAAAGATGAATGAATAGCAAAGGTTTGGAGGGATATGGACCAGGAGCAGGCAATGGAACTAGTTTAGTTTGGGATTGTGTTTGGCATGGATTGGTTGGACTGAAGGGTCTGTTTCCGTGCTGTATAACTCTATGACTCTAAGTGTAACATTCAGCCCCAAACCCTGTTATTCAAGAAGATCGTGACCGATCTGAGTGTGGGTTCCATTTCAGTTTCCTTCATGCCGCAACCCCCCTCTCCCATTAACGGACAACTTCCTTGTTGTTTAAAAATCTGTAACTCAGCCATCAATAACCTGATCTCGAAGGAAGTGAATTCCAAAGACTAATGAAGAAAGAAATTCCTTCTCATCTCAGTCTTAAATAGGAGATCCATTTGTTCTTAAACTGTGCCCCAGGATCTAAATTCCTCCATGAGGGGAAATATTTTCTCAGCATTTACCCTGCCAAGTTCCCCTAGCATCTTGTATGTCTCAAAGAGATGAGACTGTGAAAATAATAATGGGGAACCAGGAAATGGCAGAGGAACAATCTTCTTTGTAGAAGATATTAGTGACATTGCAAAACTGCCAAATAATCAAGAGGCTAAAGAGGGGAGCAACTATACATATTGGTCTGAATCTTACATTGTATAGGCTAAGTTCCAATTGTGTTGAGATTTTTAAAGGGTTTGTCGCCGTAAGGCCTAGCAAGTTCTCTTACAATACTCGATAAAACATGCCTCATTAATTACCTACTATGCCCCTACGGCATCTTTTGTGTCTGCATGCCTACCTATATCACCATGTACCATGCCTGGAACAACTCACCACTCTGTGGATATCCTGGAATGCATTTAAAAATCACACAACACCAGGTTATAGTCCAACAGGTTTAATTGGAAGCTCTAGCTTTTGGCGCGCCTCTCCTTCATCAAGTGGTTATCCACCCGACAACCAGCTGATGAATGAGCAGCGCTCCAAAAGCTAGTGCTTCAATTAAACCAATTGGACTATAACCTGGTGTTGTGTGATTTTTAACTTTGTCCACCCCAGTCCAACACCGGCATCTCCAAACCATGTCTGGAATTCATTGACGTCTTTGAAAAATCCATTGTACGCACTATCAGGCATTGTCAGCCTGGAGCTATCCTGCATGTTTGCTGACGTTTGCCTTGAAGATGGCAGACAGGGGGAAATCAGTGCCCTGCTTGTGGCTATATCAGCAGGCTATGCTAGCCTGGGTCTGAGGTTGTCACCTGGGGAGTGTACAGCATTATCGGAAAAAAAAAGTCATTGCCCTTTTCCACTTTGCCAGGGAAAGTTCCACCACCTTCTCTCCAATGCCTAGCATTCATTTTATCTCTGCTAATGAATCTAGCTTCCAACAAATCTCATGCTCTATCGTTTTAATTAATGGCTGGAACATCCTCCCTGTTGGCTCTCACCCACACCAACCCCTGACAGCATTGACCCTCCATGCCCCCGTGCTATCTACTCAGGTGCACGAGACACTTATCCACCTGCACCAACAATAATAACTGTGCCACCCACTTTCATCTCTGGTAATACCAACCTCTCTCTCATTCTATGAGGAAAACAGCCCACACTCGGGTAAAAAGCATCAAGGTGGGACATGTGCAGCCCATCATTTGTCTCCTCAGTGCTAATGAGAATAAGATTCTGGCTCTGACTACCCCGAGCAGGAATGGATTGGTATCAGAGCATGTCCTTAACTTAATGCACAGCGAACCCCCTAAGCAAAGGCTACCTCCCTTGATAGACTAACAATTGCAGTTGCTGACAGCTACAACAAGCTTCCTGGCTTTGCTTGTTGCTCTGATTTCAACTGATTGTTCTACTGGACAAGTCATATTCCAGATAGGAACACACCATGAGAAATTATAATTATATTTGTTTTGGTTCTAACATTGTGGTCTGTCTCTTAAATAAAAGCACACAGTGCTGCAGATTTTGCTGTAACAATAAAATGGACGTTCATTAGAAAAGGAAGAAAGATAAAATAGCATGATCCAAACTATCTACTTCTCATACAAATTCAAAGTTTTTAGATATGCAGTTAAAATAAGATCCCACACCTAACATGGGAATAGTGGCACAGGGGTGACGTTACTAAACTAGCAATCCTGAACTGCAGTCCAATGTTCTGTGGACATGGGTTTGAATTCCACTAAGGCAGTCAGCAAAACTTGTATTCATTAAAAAAAAATTAAAGGATCCTAACAGCGACCATGTAACAATTTGTGATTGTCGTAAAAAAAATCACGAATGTCCTTCAGGGAAGGAAATCTGCCAACCTTACCTCGCCTGGCCTACATGTGACTCACACCAATATGATGTGGTCAACCCCTTGGGCAATTAGAGATTTGCAATAAATGCACCGATACCCACAATAAGTGAATGAATAATGATAATAAAAAAAAAATCCTGGTCTGTGACTGACATTGCTTTTCATTCCAAGGTAATTGAAGTCATTAAATTTATCATTGCCTATTCAGAGCACTGCATTATCCAGTATCCTTCTCCAAGGCCTTCCCAGGACTAACACAATCCAAAGCTGAAAATGAAACTAAAGTTCTCTCAGGTTAAGGGGTTCCCCTCAAGCTCAAAACAAAAGTCCAGAACTCTCCAATAAATCTTTGAGAGCCCATTATTTACCCTACTGGGTCATAAACACTCTAAACTAAACAAAGTCCGTTTGTGTACAATCCATTCACGCTACAGTCAGGCTTAAAAATTGTTTTAAAAGAAATCATCATTAGATACAGAAAAACTTGCAAGTTAATTATAAACTTCAAAGACACAGAAAAACTCACAAATTACTCACTCAAAACCAGAAATCCAAGCAGACAGCAACATGAAAGATTATACATATAAATCCCATAATTTATGTAATAATGTGTGCGAAATGGTATGGCAAGGCAATGCTGTGAATGTTCACTATACTTCCAGTTTTGGTGTGATATGCAAACTTACTAACTATACCAAATCATTTATATAAATGATGAAAAGTAGTGGACCCAGCACCGATCCTTGTGGCACTCCACTGGTCACAGGCCTCCAGTCTGAAAAACGACCCTCCACTACCACCCTCTATCTTCTACCTTTGAGCCAGTTCTGCATCCAAATGGCTAGTTCTCCCTGTATTCCATGAGATCTAATCTTGCTAACTAGTCTCCCTTGGGGAAACTTGTTGAACGCCTTACTGAAGTCCATATAGATCACATCTACCGCTCTGCCTTCATTAATCCTCTTTAGTACTTCTTCAAAAGACTCAATCAAGTTTGTGAGACATGATTTCCTGCACACAAAGCCATGTTGACTATCCCTAATCAGTCTTTGCCTTTCCAAAACATGCACATTCTGTCCCTCAGGATTCCCTCCAGCAACTTGCTGACTAGTGATGTCAGACTCACCAGTCTATAGTTCCCTGGCTTGTCCTTACCACCCTTCTTAAACAGTGGCACCACGTTAGCCAACCTCTGGTCTTCCAGCACCTCACCTGTGACTATCGATGATAAAAATATCTCAGTAAGAGGCCCAGCAATCACTTCCCTAGCTTCCCACAGAGTTCTAGGGTACACCTGACCAGGTCCTGGGGATTTATCCACTTTTATGCATTTCAAGACATCCAGCACTTCCTCTTCCCTTCATTCTATATCTCCTGTGTCCTTTTCCATTGTAAACACTGATGCAAAATACTTGTTTAGTATCTCTCCCATATCCTGCTGCTCCACACATCTTTGAGGGGCCCTATTCTCTCCCTAGTTATCCTTTTGTCTTTAATGTTGAGAAACCCTTCAATTTCTCCTTAAACCTATCTGCCAAAGCTATCTCATGTCCCCTTTTTGCCCTCCTGATTTCCCTCTTAAGTATACTCCTACTGCCTTTATACTCTTCTAAGGATTCACTCGATCTCTCCTGTCTATATCTTACATATGCTTCTTCTTTTTCTTAACCAAACCCTCAATTTCTTTAGTCATCCAGCATTCCCTATACCTAACAGCCTTTCCTTTCACCCTGACAGGAATACACTGTCTCTAGACTCTCGTCATCTCATCTCTGAAGGCTTTCTATTTTCCAGCTGTTCCTTTACCTGCAAACATCTGCCCCCAGTCATCAAAATTAGCCTCCCTCCAATTTAGAGCTTCAACTTTTAGATCTGGTCTATCCTTTTCCATCACTATTTTAAAACTAATAGAATTATGGTCGCTGACCCCAAAGTGCTCCCCCAGTGACATCTCAGTCGCCTGCCCTGTCTTATTTCCCAAGAGTATGTCAAGTTTTGCACCTTCTCTCGTAGTTACATCCACATACTAAATCAGAAAATTTTCTAGTGCACACTTAACAAATTCCTCTCTATCTAAACCCTGAACACCATGGCAGTCCCAGCCTATGTTTGGAAAGTAAAAATCACCTACCATAACCACCCTATTATTCTTACAGAAAGCTGAGATCTCCTTACACATTTATTTCTCAATTTCCCACTGATTATTAGGGGATCTATAATACAATCCCAATAAGGTGCTCACACCTTTACTATTTCTCAGTTCCACCTAAATAACTTCCCTGGATGTATTTCCAGGAATATCCTCCCTCAGCACAGCAGTAATGTTTGCCCTTATCAAAAATGCCACTCCACCTCCTCTCTTGCCTCCCTTTCTGTCGTTCCTGTAGTACTTGTATCCTGGAACATTAAGCTGCTAGTCCTGCCTATCCCTGAGACATGTTTCTGTAATTGCTATGATATCCCAGTCCCATGTTCCTAACCATGCCCTGAGTTCATCTGCCTTCCCTGTTCGGTCTTTTGCAACGAAATAAATGCAGTTTAATTTCTCTGTCCTACCTTGTTCTCTGCTTTGTTCCTGCCTGCCCTGACTGTTTGGCTCGCTTCTTTTCTCAACAGTACCAGTCTCAGATTGATCTTTTCTATTTCCCTCAGGCTATATAAGTGATTGTTTTCTAAACCCGAGACTCTACCTATGCAGGGCCTCCTACCCGACCAAATCCTCTAACTTTAAACACCAGGGGCACATCAGGTAAGCTCCTCTTCTTTTTTTTTAAACTTTCTGATTAGGAGACTAGCAGGGATGGCAGTGCAGGGAGAGCAATGTTCCTCCTGCATGATGTTTGAGGTGAGGGACGCGATTCATGTCCATCCAAGTACATCTGCAGGAAGTGCACCCAACTCTCACTCCTCCAAGACCGCATTAGGGAACTGGAGTGGGAGCTGGATGAACTTTGGATCGTTCGGGAGGCAGAGTCTGTGATAGATAAAAGTTACAGGGAAGTAGTTACTCCTAGGCACGAAGAAAGCTGGGTAATTGTTCGAAGGGGGATAAAACAGTCAGTGCAGGAATCCCCTTGTTCCCTTCAAAAACATGTACACCGTTTTGGATAATGTTGGGGGTGACGACTTACCAGGGGTATGCAGTGGGGTGCAGGTCTCTGGCACAAAGTCTGTCCCTGTTGCACAGAAGGGAAGGAGGGAAATGAGGAGAATGTTAGTCATTGGGGACTGAATAGTTAGAGGGTCAGATAGAAGGTTTGTTGGGAATGAACAAGACTCATGGTTGGTGTGTTGCCTCCCAGGTGCCAGGGTCCGTGATGTCTCAGATCGTATCTTTAGGGTCCTGAAGGGAGAGGGTGACCAGCCTCAAGTCGTGGTCCATGTAGGTACCAACGACATAGGTAGAAAGAGGGATAGGGATGTAAGGCAGGATTTCAGGGAGCTAGGGTGGAAGCTGAGAGCTACAACAAACAGTTGTTATAGAGTCATGTAGTCATAGAGATGTCCAGTGCGGAAACAGACTGTTCAGTCCAACTCGTCCATGCTAACCAGATATCCCAACCCATCTAGTCCCACCTGCCAGCACCCAGCCCATATCCCTCCAAACCCTTCCTATTCATATATCCATCCAGATGCCTTTTAAATGTTGCAGTTGTACTAGTCGCCACCACTTCCTCTGGCAGCTCATTCCATACACATACCACCGTCTGCGTGAAAACATTGTCCCTTAGGTCTCTTTTATATCTTTTCCCTCTCACCCTAAACCCATGCCCTCTAGTTCTGGAATCCCCCACCCCAGGGAAAAGACCTTGTCTATTTACCTTATTCATGTCCCTCATGATTTTACAAACATCTATAAGGTCACTCCTCAGCCTCCGAGGCTCTAGGGAAAACAGCCCCAGCCTGTTCAACCTCTCTCAATAGCTCAAATCCTCCAACCCTGGCAACATCCTTGTAAATCTTTTCTGAACCCTTTCAAGTTTCACAACATCCTTCCAATAGGAAGGAGACCAGAATTGCATGCAATATTCCAACACTGGCCTAACCAATGTCCTGTACAGCCGCAACATGACCTCCCAACTCCTGTACTTAATACTCTGACCAATAAAGGAAAGCATACCAAATGCCTTCTTCACTATCTTATGTACCTTTGATTCTACTTTCACTGCACCCCAAGGTCTCTTTGTTCAGCAACACTCCCTAGGACCTAACTATTAAGTGTATAAGTCTTGTAAGATTTGCTTTCCTAAAATGCAGCACTTCGCATTTATCTAAATTAAACTTCATCTGCTACTTCTCAGCCCATTGGCTCATCTGATGAAGATCCTATTGTAATCTGAGGTAACATTCTTCGCTGTCCATTACACCTCCAATTTTGGTGTCATCTGCAAAATTACTGACTATAACTGTTATGCTCACATCCAAATCATTTATATAAATGATGAGAAGTAGTGGACCGATCTCTGGTTTGTTACCCATACCACGTGATAGCAAGACAAGGAATAGGGAGATATAATCAACTGAACATGTGGCTGCAGGGATGGTGCAGGAGGGACGGTTTCAGGTACATAGATAATTGGGGCTCATTCTAGGGAAGGTGGGACCTCTACAAATAGGACAGTCTTCACTTGAACCAAAGGGGCACTAATATACCGGGTGGGAAATTTGCTGGTGCTAATCGGGTGGGTTTAAACTAGCTCAGCAGGGGGATGGGAACCTGAGCTGTTATTCCAGTGTGCAGGAGTACGAGAGTAGAGAAGGCACGGATTAGATTAGATTCCCTACTGTGTGGAAACAGGTCCTTCGGCCCAATAATCCACCCAGACCCATTTCCCTCTGACTAATGTACCTTACTATAGACAATATCGCATGGCCAATTCACCTGACCTGCACATCTTTGTGACTGTGGGAGGAAACCGGAGCACCCGGAGGAAACCTATACAGACCTGGGGAGAATGTGCAAACTCCACACAGTCACCGAAATGAGAAATGAACCCTGCTATGTGGCGCTGTGAGGCAGCAGCGCTAACCACTGAGCCACCGTGTCCTGGTGGACAGGAGATCACTGTTACATGAATGTGCTGGCAAATAGCAAGCTGGTTTGAAGTGTCTACTTCAAATCCAGGAGTATCCGAAATAAGGTAGGTGAGCTTGCTGCATGGATAGGTACCTATGTTGTGGTCATTTCGGAGACATGGATAGAGCAGGGTCAGGAATAGATGTTGCAGGTTCCAGGATTTAGATCTTTCATTAAGAACAGGGAAGACGGTAAAAGAGGGGGAGGTGTGGCCTTGTTAGTCAAGGACAGTGTAATGGAGGTTGAAAAAACTTTTGACAAGGACTCGTCTACTCAGGTGGTATAAGCTGAAGTTAGAAACAGGAGAGGAGAGGTCACACTGCTGGGGTTTTTTTTATCAGCCTCCACAGAGTTCTAGGGAGGTGGAGGAGAGGATCAGCAAAACAATTCTGGGTAGGAGTGAACAGGGTGGTAATCATGGGGAACTTTAACTTCCCCAACATTGACTGCAAATGCTATAACTCTAGTATGTCAGATGAATCAGTTTTTGTCCAATGTGTGCAGGAGGGTTTCCTGATACAGTATGTCGAAGGGTCAACAAGAGGAGAGGCCACACTGGATCTATGCTTGGTAATGTACTAGGCCAGGTGTTTGATTTAGTGATAGGTGAGCACTTTCGAGAGAGTGACCATAATTCGGTTACATTTAGTTTAGCAAGGGAAAGGGATAGGTACATGCCACAGGGCAAGAGTTATCAATGGGGGAAGGGCAATTATAATGCAATTAGGCAAGACTGAGGATGCATATAATGGGGTAGCAAAATGCAGGGGATGGGGACAATTGAAATGTGGATCTGGTTTAAGGAATAGATATTGCATGTCCTTGATAGGTATGTCCCTGTCAGGCAGGGAGGAAGTGATAAGGTAAGGGAACTGTGGTTTACTAAAGAAATTGCATTTCTTGTTATGAGGAAGAAGGAGGCTTCTGTGACATTGAGACAAGATGGTTCAGATGAGGCGATGGAACATTACAGATTACCTTGGAAGGATTTAAAGAGACAGTTAAGAAGAACAAGGAGAGGACATGAGCAGGCTTTAGCAAGTAGAATAAAGGAGAACCTGAAAACTTTCTATAGATATGTGAGGAATAAAAGGATGACTTGGGTAGGAATAGGGCCAGTCAAAGACAGAAGTGGGAAGTTGTGTGTGCACCCTGTGGAGATTGGAGACGTGCTAAATGAATATTTGTCATCTGTTTTCACTCAGGACAAGGAGAATATTGTAGAGGAGACATGGGATATTAGACTAGAAAGGATAGAGATTAGTAAGGAGGAGGTGCTATCAATTCTAGAAGGAGTGAAAGTAGACAAGTCCCCTGGCCATATGGGATTTATCCAAGGATACTCTGGGAAGCTAGGGAGGAGATGTTGGAGGCTTTGGCCTTATCTTTGAGTCATCATTGTCTACAGGGTTAGTACCAGAGGACTGGAGATTGCAAATGTTGTGCCCTTGTTCAAGAAGGGCAGTAGAGATGTCCCAGGTAATTATAGATCAGTGAGCCTTCGTCTGTTGTAGGAAAAATTTTGGAAAGAATTATAAGAGATAGGATTTATAACCATCTAGCAAGTAACAATTTCATTGCAGATAGTCAACATGGTTTCGTCAAGGGTAGGTCATATCTCACAAACCTCATTGAGTTTTTTGAGAAGCTGACCAAGTATGTGGATGAGGGTAGGACAGTTGACGTGGTGTACATGGTCTTCAGTAAAGCCTTTGATAGGTTCCACATGGTAGGCTGTTGGAGGAAATGCAGAGGCATGGAATTGAGAATGGTTTAGCAGTTTGGATTAGAAACTGGTTTTCTGTATAAAGGTCGCGAATGGGGGTTGATGGAAAATATTCAGCCTGGAGTCTGGTTACTCGTGGTGTGCCACAAGGATATGTTTTGGGACCACTGCTGTTTGTCATTTTTATAAATGACTTGGACGCAGGCATTGGTGGATGGGTTAGTTAGTTTGCAGATGACACTGAAGTTGGTGGAGTGGTGGACAGTGTGGAAGAATGTTGCAGGTTGCAGGGGGACTTGGAAAAACTAGAATTGGGCTGAGAGGTAGCAAATGGAGTTCAATGCAGTTAAATGTGAGGTGATGCACTTTGGGAAGAATAACAGGAAGGCAGAATACTGGGTCTACGGAAAGATTTTTGGTAGTGTGGATGTGCAGAGGGATCTTGGATCCATCAACGTATATTCCTGAAAGTTGCCACCCAGGTTGATAGTGCTGTTAAGAATCATATGGTGCATTAGATTTTAGTGATAGAGGAATTGAATTTTGGAGCTGTAATGTCATGCTGCAACTGTACAAAACGCTAGTGCAGTCACACTTGGAATACTGTGCACAGTTCTGCTCGCCCCATTAAAGGAAGGATGTGGAAGCATTTGAAAAGGTGCAGAGCAGATTTACCAGGATGTTGCCTGGTCTGGAGGGAAGGCCTTGTTAGGAAAAGCTGAGACTTGGGTCTGTTCTCATTGGAGAGAAGAAGGCTAACAGGGGATTTGATAGGACATACAAGATTATCAGAGGATTAGACAGGGTAGATAGTGAAAGTCTTTTTCCTAGGATGATGACGTCAGCTTGTATGAGGGGGCATAGCTACAAATTGATGGGTGACAGATTTAAGACAGGTGTCAGAGGCAGATTCTTTACGCAGAGAGTGGTACGGGTGTGGAATGCCACATTAGGGACATTTAAGCAATCCTTTGAGAGCACATGGATGATGATGGGATAGTGTTGGGGATGGGCTTAGATTAGTTCACAGGTTGGCGCAACATTGAGGGCTGAAGGGCCTATTCTGCGCTGTATTGTTCTATGTTCTATCTCTTTCCTCATTATCTCGCAGGATCCCACTCCTCACCTTACTAGTTTAAATCCTCCCAAGCAGCTCGAGCAAATCTCCCTCCCAGTATATTATCCCCTTCCAATTCAGGTGCAAACTGTCCTTCTTGTACAAGTCACTCCTATCCCAGAAAAGATTCCAATGATTCAAAAATGTGAATCCTTCTCCCATACACCAACTGCTCAGCCATGCATTCATCTGCTCTATCCAACTATTTCTACCCTCACGAGCTCGTAACACCGGGACTAGTCCAGTTATTACTACTCTTGAGGTCCTCCTGCTGAATCCTCTATATTCTTCCTTCAGAATCTCATCCATTTCCTTTCCTATGTGTACAATGCCATCCTGCTGGTCCCTCTCCCTCCTGAGAACATTCTGCACCCTCTCTCAGACATCCTTGATCCTGGCAGCAGGGAGGCAACACACCATTCTGATTTTCCGCTGCTGGCCAGAGACATCTGTTTGTACCTGTAACACAACGGATCTCTTGGAACCGACGTATTCTTCATTACAAGTGAACATACCATCTAAATTCTATCATTAAACTCCTAAACATTGTTGCATAGTCCAGTAAACAGCATAACTTATTTTGGGTAACTTTTAACTAAAGGAAAATATGGATTGCATATATAACTTCAACCACCAGAGGGCACATCAGTGATGTGGCGGAGCCTGTATTGGACAAAGTTATAAATCACATAACACCTGGTTATAGTCCCAACAGGTGTATTTGAAAGTACAAACTAGAATCTATTACAAAGCATGTAACAGCAAAGTATTTCGAAAAAAAATTATCAAGCAGAGTCAGCTTGGTTTCATGAGAGGGAAATCACGCCCACTAGATTTATAATAATTCTTTGAGGAGGTCATAACCAGGATAAATAAAGGGAAACCAGTCCATCTAATATATTTGGATTTCCAAAAGGATTTCAATAAGGTGACGCACAGCTCTGGGGAGGTGATGGCCGAGTGGTATCATAGCTGGACTATTAATCTAGAGACCTAGGTAATATTCTTGGGACCTGGGTTCAAATCCTGACATGGCAGATTGTGGAATTTGAATTCAATAAAAATCTGGAATTAAATGTCTTATGATGGCCATGATTGTTGGAAAAACCCATTGGGTTCACTAATGCCCTTCAGGGAGAAAAACTGCCATCCCGACCTGATCTGGCCTACATGTGACTTCAGACTTACAACAATGTGGTTGACTCTTAACTGCCCCCTGGGCAATTAGGGATGGGCAATAAATGCTGGCCTAGCCAGTGACACCCTTATCCTGTGAATGAACGAAAGAAAGGCCACTCAATAAGAGCCCATGGTGTTGGTTGTCGTTAGTACATTAGTCTGGATAGAAGGTTGCCCAACTAATGGAAGACAGAATTGGAATGAAGGGGTGCATTTCAGGATGGCAACCTGTAACTAGTGGAATGCCAAAGGGTCAGTGCTGGGCCACAATTTTTTTACAATGTTTGCAAATGACTTGGATGACTGATGAATGGACTCTCTAGCCTCAAATAATACTGATCTTGCTGATATTGATCTTGTCTAGTCTACACACTATGCAATGAAGCCTATGCCTCTGTCTAAGTCTTTTTGATCTGTACATCCTTGCTTACTTTGGCCTGCCTGTATTGCGCGTAAACATAGCTTTCACCGTACTTCAGTACACTTGACAATAAATCAATCAATCAAAGACTTAAAATAGTAAAATGTAGGGTACATAGATTAGTTTGATCTTCGAATAGGATAAAAGGTCAGCACAACATCGAGGGGGCTGAAGGACCTGTACTGTGCTGTACTGTTCTATGTTTCAGCAATGAATGTGCTATCCCCAAGTTTGCAAATGACAATAATCGGTGCAAAGTCATGCAAAGACGACAACACAAAGTGTCCACAGAGTATACAAAAAGAAGGGTTACATCTGAAATGTCAATTTCTTCACTTGCTGATGCTGCCTGGCTTGCTGTGTTCTCCCAGCTTCCTGCTTGTATACCTTGGATTCCAGCATCTGCAGTTGTTTTTGTCTTGAACCAGGGTTAAATAAGTGGGCAAAACTTGGCAAATAGAATATTAAGTGGGAATATATGATGTTATGCACTTTGGCATAAGAGAGCTGAATATTATTTAAATGGGGAAAGACTGTGCACAAGGCCTTCATACATTATTCACAAAAAAAAACTCATACAAGTTTAGCAGGTAATAGGGAAGGCAAGTAGGCTGTTGGCCATTATTTCAAATGGGATTGTGTAAAAATCAGGTTTTGCTAAAGTTATGCATGGAACTAGTCAGACCGCACCTGGATTACTGTGAATAGTTTTCACTTTATTTAAAGAAAGATATAGAGTCATAGAGATGTACAGTATGGAAACAGACCCTTCGGTCCAACCTGTCCATGCTGACCAGATATCCCAACCCAAACTAGTCCCACCTGCCAGCACCCGGCCCATATCACAAACCCTTCCTATTCATATACCCATCCAAATGCCTCTTAAATGTTGCAATTATACCAGCCTCCATCACATCCTCTGGCAGCTCATTCCATACATGTACCACTCATTCCACGTCTATTAACAATGAAGAGAGTTCACAGAAAGTTCACAAGGTTGAGTTTGGGTGTGGACAGATTTTCATTTGAACAAAGGTTTAGTGGTGGATTCATCAGTGCCCTGTACAGTTGGAGTAAATTTCCCGACTTTTATATTCCTCACCAGTTGCAATAAAGGCCATATTCCAATTGTCTTTGGCATTGTTTGTTGTATCAAGTTGACATGTGAAAAAACATTTGCACAGGTGAGTAATGGGAATCCATGACACTACCTAAGAGGGTGAGGCAGATTCAATTGTAACTTTCAAAAGACCTTAAATGTTTTGGGAAATGGCTGGTGAAGGACTAGCTGAACTAATCGTTGAGAGAGCTGGTGTGGATTTAACAGGTTGGACAGAGGGGATTGTGATTTGCCTGCAAGTTAAACAGCAGGAATTTTGATGATCAAGTTTCTGGAGGGTAGAATGTGGGAGACTAATCAGGAGTGTATTGGAATATTTGCATGTGGAGTTAACAAAGACATGAATGAGGATTTTGACCACAAATGAGCAGGACAGGGATTTAAGTTGGGTGAAATCATGAAGGTACAAAAGGATAATTTTAGTTATTTGATGTCAGAAGCTCATTTCTGGAGCTAATGTGACGCCAAGACTATGGACAGACTTACTTAATCTTAGACTTACGGAAGTGGATGGCAACAGTAACTAAAGAACAGAGTTTGAAGCGAAGTTGAAAACAATGGTTTTAGTTTTTCCAATATTTAATTGGAAGAGATTTCTGCTCATCCAGGACTAGAGGCTAAGTAAATTGTCTTATAATTTAGCAATGATTGAGGAGTTGAGAGTGATTACAAATCTTTGTTATATACCACTTAATATTCAATTAGCTCAATTACTTCAACGCAGCATTATGAGGCGTATCACACAACTGATGTCAAAATGTTGTATTTCTTCATACCACAAGCCAACTACTACATTTGGCATGTGAACCCAAATGTTATTTGGTGCCAATTTCCTGTAGCCATTTATAGCATATTTCAATTAAGTTCCTACCCACATTCTTTATTAACACAATCTGGTATGGTGTTGTGAAATAATAGGTACATTATTTTGTTTCCTATCTGTACAGTGGCAACCATAATAACAATTGTTTTATCCATCTCATTTCTGTGGTAGCCTAACAACATACTTATGTTTGAATGTACTTCCAAAAAGATAAAATAGCTAGCACCTTGATTTAGAATTTAAAACTTTTAGAAATTTAAAAGTAGTACACCACTGTTTGCAAATCTTTCCAGGTTTTGTTCAGAATATCTGTTTTTTTGCTGATGTCGCTGGTGCTCTTTCTAGCAGCTTATTCTTGTTGCTGTGCAGTAGGACCTCTCTCAGGTACTCACTACTTTTTGCCTGTTTTTTTTTCATTTTATTTTGAACTACTAATTTTCTTCACGGTTCCTTCTTTTTAGCCCACCCCTAGCTACTTGCCTCAGTAGCTCAATATTAACAAATTCTCCAATTCTTAATTGCTCTTCAAACAATGGAGAATCAGTATTAATGAATATGGAATAAAAACACAAAGATTTGTAATTGTTTAGAAGATGCAGCAAAATCTGTGGACAGGAACAGAACTAATGAAACAGTAATTCAGTATCTCTCTTTACACTTGCTGCCAGAGTTATTGGAGTATCTCTTTCACCTTCTGTTTTTATTTGAGATTTCCAGCATGTTGCTTTTATTTATTAAGGAACATAGAATTATTTTCTGCTCAAGTAGAAATATCTAATATAGATGTTTAAAATTGATGCCAATGTCATTCATTAAAGTAACCTCAATTTCCAAGAGGAAAAACTGTGTCCTGTGTTGCAAAGTAAAAGTGCTGTGTTACGTTAAATAATTGTGTTAAGTCCTACCAGTGATGGTATATGGATAATAATTCCAGGCCTTTTCAGTGACGTAAAAGATCCTCGGAACCACCGCCCTAGCCCAGCTAGGGAGTTTGCTATAAATAAAGCAAGAAAGGTAAATATTAATAAAATTTATTTCAAAGGCTCCAAAATAAAAAAAACTAATAAATGTTGACAAACATACAGCGAAAATAAACTTATGGAATTACTGTAGATGCAACCTGCATAATTCATCACTCTCTACATGGTGTATTGATATTAGTACACATTTCCATCTCTTGTGTAAACCACTTAAATAGTGACCTTGCATTTCAGACTGAAAGCATTATTGATGCTTAGGCTAGCTATTATTCATTATAATGCATCCTCAGGATGTGTTATACGTCAAAGTTTACAATCGTACAGCACTCAAGCACACTGCTTTTCTTTAGGTGGCTATTTGGAAGATATTCAATTAACCCTACTTCTCTGTTATTTCCCCATATACCCTTACGGGTTTAATGAAATTTCTAACGATTCACATGAATACAATTACAGTGGTAAATAATAAAAGTACCACTGCTTCAGATTACAATATAAAAATGCTTTGTATGTGAAGTTATTGCCTAACCATCTATAACAATATGCTTTGCTGCAGCTTAGACTGCACAAAAACCAAAGAAAATTGCAGTTGCAGCTGTTGTATATTTGTGTAAGTCTGTTGGACTGTCATTTTAAAAGTTTGAGCACATCACATAATGATGTTATCAACGGCCATTTGGGCAGGAGGCTTCTGCTGTTTAATGTTTTGGCCCCCTGGTCCTTCATGAAACTTAACACAAGAAGAAAATTAGCAAGAAAAGCTGGGATTAAAAACTGCTTTGAGATCCACTGGATCTATCCATTGATTCACGAAAATAAAATCACTTCAGAAAGAGGTAAAGAGTGCAGAAGAAGCTTGCCACGCGCTCCACCCTAAGACTATAATAAGATCATAAGAAATAAGAACAGGTATAGGCCTGTTTATTCCTGACAGACATGGAGACTCATCGCAGCCAGAAGTGAGCAGAAATCACCAGGTAGTTGCTTTGACTTTCATGTTAAGAATTTTTGATATCTCACTTCTTCAGCACACTTGGTCAGATCATAACCTGAAAATTATTTATGTAAATTGGGGTTTAAAAGGCATTTAACAAGTTATAATTCCCCTTAATTGGCAAATTGCTGCTGTCAAACAGGAAACTTGCCTTGTCATTTGGCAAATGCATAAAAGATGCAGTGAGTTTCCTTGTCAGACTTCTTATCTGATTCTGCCATTAACTGTGCCACAGTCTACATTGTTCAGATCCCTTTAAGATTTGACCCTAAGATGTTAAATCCTAATTACAAAATACCTTCAACTGGAACATTAATTTTGATTTTCTTCCACAGACTGAGAGGAAATAAATAAACATACACTACTAAAAGTAGACACAAAGTCAAAGCTTTTCATCTTGCATTCATTAGGACTTGTACACAGACGTTGAAAAGGAATATAAATTTGAAGTGTTCCGAGGCGAAAGACGTGGCATTCTTCCTCTAGGCATCGGGTGGTGAGGGAGCTGCGGCGGAGGATGCCCAGGACCTGCATGTCCCCGGCAGAGTGGGAAGGGGAGTTCCCTCTGTGACTACCTGGTCAGGTCCACACCCCCCAACAAACCACCCACCTATCCTGGCACCCTCCCCTGCCACCGCAGGAATTGCAAAACCTGCGCCCAAACCTCCCCCCTCACCACCATCCAAGGCCCCAAAGGAGCCTTCCACATCCATCAAAGTTTCACCTGCACATCCACCATTGTCATTTATTGCATCCATTGCTCCCGATGCGGTCTCCTCTACATTGGGGAGACTGGACACCTCCTCACTGAGTGCTTCAGGGAACATCTCCAGGACAACCGCACCAATCAACCCCACCACCCTGTGGCACAACATTTCAACTCCCCCTCCCACTCTGCCGAGGACATGCAGGTCCTGGGCCTCCTTCATTGCCGCTCACTTACCACCCGATGCCTGGAGGAAGAACACCTCATCTTCCGCCTCGGAACACATCAACCCCAGGGCATCAATGTGGACTTCACCAGTTTCCTCATTCCCTCTCCCCCCACCTTACCTCAATATGGGGGTATGGGCCAAGTGCAGGCAGGTGGGACAAGTTTACTTTGGAATTATGGTTGGCATGGATTGTTTGGATCGGAGGGTCTGTTTCCTTGCTGTATGATTCTGTGACTTTAGAAAGCCATGCAAGCTGAAGAAAACAGTACTCAAGGACTCGGACCTTAAACACAGGATTAAGTCAGGTAAATTTAGACTTTATTGCCAATGTAGACTTTATTGTCAGGTATGCCAGGTTGCAATGATCCCTGCACTACCATATGCTTTGGAGATTTGGAGCAACTATTTCAGGACATTGGAGAAAAAATCACTAGCACTGTCTCTGCAAAATCCCTCAATATTTTTATGAGGACAGATGGTCTAATGTTAGGATCCTCTTGACAATGAAGCTCCAATAATCTAAAATAAGGAAGCAGCATCAAGGATCTCAAGAAACTTAGCAGCATGTGGGGAGGCCATGCCCAGGTAGCAGAAAGTGAGCACAATTCCCAAATAACTAACCAATCCACCCTTCAAATTCCACATGCCTCACATGGTAGAATCTCCAGATTATGCATTCTTGTTAGCCCTTATTAAAATATTAGAATAACTACAGTGTGGAAACAGGTCATTTGGTCCAACAAGACCACACCGACCCTCCTAAGAATATCCCACCTAAACCAATTCCCCTATCCGATTATTCTACCTTTCCCCTGACTAATGCCCATAACCTACACATCCTTGAACACTGGGCAATTTAGCATGGCCAGTTCACCTAACCGGCACATCTCTGGACTGTGGGAGGAAACCGGAGCACCCAGAGGAAACCCACGCAGACACGGGGAGACACGTCCGAGGCTGGAATCGAACCCGGGTCCTAGCGCTGTGAGGCAGCACTGCTGACCACTTACCAACATGCCGCCCTTTTTGGCTCCTGCTTTGTCTCACGTTCTTATTGTTAGCCAGAACCTGACTAGAAACAATTCACCTTTGATCATGATGAACTGCTCTGGTGAATGGACATAAGAATGGTTGTGCCATGAGAAATTACACAAATTGTTTCCCCTATGTCTCTGCAGAACTTTCTAATCTACCTGAATAAGTAATACACAATTTTTGAGCAGGGGAGGAGGTCAAGACATATTTTACAGGGAACTTAAATGTACTGGTATGGTTCAGGGAAGAGAGATCATTGCCGGAGATATGACCATTACTTTCATATAAGAAACAGAATAATGCAAGAGCAGTCATATGGAGACAGACAACAGAAACAGTTGGTTTTAGAAGAATGGCACAGGTAAAAGAATGAAGTGTGAAAAGGTTGTGTAAAATGAGAAGATCTACTGCAGCATGATCCACATCACCCAAGGATATTACTTAAGACCTGCTGTGGCCTTTTAGTTGTGGGAAGTGCAGAAGCAAGACCAGAGGGATTCAATTTAAAAAAAAATTAGTGATAGACACAGAATTTTGAGGGCAGTAATATGTATTGGCACTTTAGATAGGAAAAGGATAGGGCAGTGATTGCAAGATGAATGTATCAATGCTTGGGGATTTCTGAAGGAAGGGTTATGCTGGCTAAGCTTTATGTCTTGTAGTACAGATCAGGAGAGAGTTGCAAGAATACCAAAACTCACAGGGAGAAAATAATTTATATTGCATGAGAAGAGAATGTTAACCGGTTGGCAACTGGCCTCTGATAGGTTGAAGTGTTGCCCTGGTGATTGCTTTTTGTTTAAATTCAAAGCAGGCAAGTTGACTTTGATTGGTAACAGAATTACCACGGAGAATGCCCCAGGAAATGGCTATCCCCCAAGTTTATGTTCAACTGAAAAAGGCACAATGTGAGGACAACTGTTTTCACTGTTTGCAAAGGACAGGGCCCTGCATGTGAATTTATGTAGCTTCTAGCAAGCATAAGTGAGTCACATTGCAGTCTAGACAAATAATCTTAAATTGGATGGTAGTGTAACATTGTCGGAACAATGAGGATTCTTTAGCACTTAATGTCCAATTAAGGAATTACATCAAATGTTCTGATTTATGTTTTGCATGTCGAGGCTGTTTGGGTCTGGTCTACACTCTGCCTGTTGCAAACAGCTGAAGAAACATGTTGTTTGGTATAATTTTGGATAGAGATAAAATAAACTGCAGATGCTGGAATCCAAAGTAGACAGGCAGGAAGCTGGAAGAACACAGCAAGTCAGGCAGCATTAGGGGGAGTGGAGAAGTCAATGTTTGGATGTAACCCTTCTTCGGGACTCCTTCAGTCCTGAAGAAGGGTTACACCCGAAATGTCGAATTCTACACCTCCTGATGCTGCTTGTTTGATATGATCTGCCAGTCATTATCTAGGCTATTTTATTTTGGAGAAGGTGATGATGATCTGTGCTTTAGAAGGAAGGGAGGCAGTATCTGAGAAATCACTGTTGCCAGCATGTTGCTAAAGGAAAATTTAATGGATACCACTTTAATGAGGAGAAAATTAAACCAGCAGGACTTGGGTCTCATAGAAGAGATGTGCAGTGAAAGGGTTGAAGGCAGAAGATAGGAGAGGACATATAAGATGAGAGCCATGAACTATGGCACACTATTTGGGAAATTGGGAGAGGATGGGTAGTAAAGAGTGGAAAGAAAATAGATAACTGAAGCAGATTTACAGATTGTTTTTATCTCAGAAGAGTTTCCTCATGTGGGGTAATCTAGACTGAGATGTCACAGTTTTTAGGATAAGGGGATAGAAGATTTAAAACAGATGAAGAGAAATTACCTCTCTTAGAGGGTTTTGAATCTGAGGAATTCACTAGCCCAGAGTCCAGTGGACGCCAGAATATTGAGTAAATTTAAGGAGGTGCTCAGCAGGTTTTCAATCAGTAATGGGTTGAAAGGTTATGGAGAGCTGTTAAGTGGAGTTGGGGCTGAGATGAGTCAGACATGGAGTCATAAAGTTGTACAGCATGGAAACAGATCCTTTGGTCCGACTTGTTGATGCTAATAAGGTTTCCAAACTAAACTAGTCCTATTTGCCTGTGCCTGGCTCATATCCCTCCAGACATTTGCTAATCAATACCTATCCAAATGTCTTTTAAATGTTTTAACTGTATCTGCATCTCTATTATGGATCACACAATTTCTTCTGTAACTTCCCACAGTGTCC
The DNA here is from genome assembly GCF_020745735.1 of Hemiscyllium ocellatum. Lineage (NCBI taxonomy): Eukaryota > Metazoa > Chordata > Chondrichthyes > Orectolobiformes > Hemiscylliidae > Hemiscyllium > Hemiscyllium ocellatum. The sequence goes on along the minus strand of NC_083425.1, from coordinate 8,734,217 downwards.
TGGGACACATTTGATCAGGAACTGGAGATTCATCCACTTTTATGCTTTTTAGGACTTCCAGTACCATTTCTTCTGTAATGAGGATTGTTTTCAAGACATAATATTTATTTACCTGAGTTCCCTAGCCTCCATGTCTTTCTCCACAGTAAAAACTGACACAAAATATTCGTTTAGTATCTCTCCCATCTCCTGTGTTTCCACACATAAATTACTTCATTGATCTTTAGTGGGTCCTATTGTCTTCGTCATTGCTCCTAATGTACTTGTAGAATCTTATGTTGCAAGTCCAGTTGAATTTCTGGTCAATCAGAACCCCAGAGATGTTGATAGTGAGGCATTCATTATAAGGGACAGTGGTTAGATTGTTTCTTATTGGAGATGGTCATTGCCTAGCATTCGTGTGGCATTAATGTTACTTGCTAGTTGTCAGCTGAAGCCTGGATATTGTTCAGAACGTGTTGCATTTGAACATGAACTGCTTCAGTATCTAAGGAGTTGCAAATAGTGCTGAAAATTATGCACTCATTGGCAAACATCCCCATTTTTGACCTTATGATGGAGGGAAGGTCATTGATGAAGCAGCTGAAGATGGTTGGACATAGGACACTACCCTGACGGACCCCTGCAGAGATGTCCTGGAGCTGAGATGTCTGACCGCCAACAATCAAAACTATTATCCTATGTGTCAGGTATATCTCTAACCAGCAGAGAGCTTTTCCCCAATTCTCACTGACTCTAGTTCTGTTCGACCTATAGTTTCCAAATTTATTCTGACCACTTTCTTGAATAGTGAATACACATTAACTTTCTTGAATACACATTAACTGTCCTCTGGCACCCCTCTTCTGGCCAGAGAGAACTTGAAAATTAATGTTAGGGTCCCTTACCTCCCACAGAAGCCTTGGGATACAGCTCATCTGGGCCTGGGGATTTATCTACCTTCAACCCTGTTAAAACTGCTGATACCTTCTCCCTGCCAATGCTAATCTGTTCAAGTATATTACTATCCTATCCTGTTGGTTGTTCTTCTCTAGAGTGAATACAGATGCAAAATTCTCATTTAAAACCTTAACTACATCTTCTTGCTCCCCACACGGATTCCTACTGAGATCCCTAACAGATCTTATTCTTTCCCTGGTTATTATTTTGCCTCAAACCTACCTTTCAAACATCACTGGAGTTTCCATACCTCTACCTGTAAATATTTTCTCATGCCCCCTCGTCTGCTCATTATACTCTTCCTATACTCTTCTGGGGCATCTGCTGTTTTCAGCCCTCAATATTTTCCATTAGCTTTGTTTTTGTTCCCTTATCCAATTCTGGAGGTCCCTTGACACCCAGTATTCTCTGGACTTTTGGATCCTATCCTTTGGCTTTATGGGAACATGTTGGATCTGCGTTGTCACTATTACAGTGACTCCGACTACTATGATATGGATTTTCTTGCAAATAATTGCTCCCAGTCCACTCTGGCCAAATCCAGTCCATTTTAAAATCAGCTTTCTCCCAACTTAGAACATTTACTTCTGGTTTGTGAACTGTCAACAATGTTACGAGAATGTCTAAGGTTTTTGCCCTTATTGATTTTAATTGGCTTCCCTTTTGAACCACTCGCCACTGTAAACCAATAAACAGAATAATGGATCAACAGCCAAACTAACACTATAGGAATCAGTGAGTTAATGGAAAATGTCTCAACTTATAACTTCACTTTCACTCAATACAATGGTTTCATTGTTTTGTTATGCTGCAGAATATATTTAGTTGAATGTAATAGTGTGACTGCCAGATGCCTACTATTGGTATGATATTCTACGTTATTTTTTCCTGTATCCTGTAAACTTAAAGCTGCCATTACCAAAATATAATTATTCAGTCATCAATTTCAAGGGAGTAACATGTGGTTTTGAATATCTGTTAGGTGGATAAATTGTGAATTATGAATATTGGAATTTTAACTGTTAAATTTTAAAATTTTTAAATATAAACCTACATCTGGATTTTGAAAGGATTTTTGCTCACAATAATTGCAATAAAATAATGAGATTTTTGAAAGCAGTGAGCTGAAAGTGGCTGAAGATTATAAGGAGTACAGAAATAGGACAAGCACCAGGGCCCACAAGTCGAGAAATTCTGGAGCCCAAAATTTCTCTCACTGGCTATGGGACAATGTGGGATCAGGAGAAGCCATCGCGGGTTGATTATGATTATTCCATTGATCAATTTCTTGTCCATCTGCTATCTAATCCCACAGTGGGGTTATTGCACCTATTCAGGGATGCTTTGTAAGTATCTTTGAAGAATTTCCTCTGCCCTCCTGGTGACTGCCTGCCATGATGGAGCTTGGAGTCTCTGCCTTATATGGTCTTGGTTTTGGAATGGAGGTGACTTGGGTTGCAGTGTTTTTCAATTAGCTCTTGGGGAAGTGCTATCTCAGTCTGTGACACCATCTACACACCATCTCTTAGATCTATCCTTGGTTTTCTCTAATTGCTACTGCTCTTTGGAAATTCTTAGAATCCAGCAATGGTTTCCACATTTAGACTTTATTCGACCACTACCAGCTCTGTTGACCTTTTTTTTGCCTCTGAACTGCCCAACATCCATGATGTGGAGATGCTGGTGTTGGACTGGGGTGGACAAAATCACCAGGTTATAGTTCAACAGGTTTATTTGAAATCACAAGCTTTCAGAGCACTGCTCCTTCATCAAGCATTTAGCCAACTGCTCAAACACCTGCTTATGTGACTCAGTGTCAAGTGTTGTTTGAAAGTGCTCCTATGAAGCATCTTGAGTGTTTTACATATTAAAGGTGAATTTGAGAGCAAATTGTTGTTGCTTAACGCAGGATTACAAAGCTGGAGAAGGTTATGCAGTTAGAAGGGGGTGTGGCATGATAAGGAAAAATGAGAATTTTAAATCTGAAACAGAGACTGGGATCTCCAAGTATTTAACAATTTGGTTGTGATAGGTTACCAATGTGAACATTCTTTGATGTATACATGAATTTAGTAGAGATTAGGCTGAGATTACCCAAACTTGTTTTAAAACAGGTTCTTCAACTGACAAGAAAGAAATAAGGATGTTTCAGCTGATCATTCTGGGTCTGAATCAAGTCCACATCATTGACATAAAAAAGCAATGTTTTAACTTAATTGTTTCTTACTCTCTAGAGAAATGTTTATGTTTTACAAAAAAAATTGGAATGAGAAAACCATTTTAAACTGAATACAATGCTGAACACTTAGGTTACAGGCTATTATTGTTCACCATGATTGAAACTATAATTAGGAATGGATAAGAATCAGAATGGTGAAAATTAAAATCACTAAGGTCTTGTTTCAAAAATCAATATTCATATGTTGAATGAGGCAGCAAAGACTATCACAGATTTACAACAATTTTATGCCAAATCTATAGTTTAGCACAAACAACTCAGAGTCATAGAGATGTACAGCATGGAAACAGACCCTTCGGTCCAACCTGTCCATGCCGACCAGATATCCCAACCCATCTAGTCCCACCTGTCAGCACCTGGCCCATATCCCTCCAAACCCTTCCTATTCATATACCCATCCAAATGCCTCTTAAATATTGCAATTGTACCAGCCTCCACCACTTCCTCTGGCAGCTCTGTGTGAAAAAGTTGCCCCTTAGGTCTCTTTTATATCTTTCTCCTCTCACCCTAAACCTACACCCTCTAGTTCTGGGCTCCCTGACCCCAGGGAAAAGACTTTGCCTATTTACCCAATCCATGCCCCTCATAATTTTGTAAACCTCTATAAGGTAACCCTTCAGCCTCCGATGATCCAGGGAAAACAGCCCCAGCCTGTTCAGCCTCTCCCTATAGCTCAAATCCTCCAACCCTGGCAACATCGTTGTAAATCTTTTCTGAATCCTTTCAAGTTTCACAACATCTTTCTGATAGGAAGGAGACCAGAATTGCACGCAATATTCCAACAGTGGCCTAACCAATATCCTGTACAGCCGCAACATGACCTCCCAACTCCTATACTCAATACTCTTGAACAATAAAGGAAAGCATACCAAACGTCTTCTTCACTATCCTATCTACTTGCGACTCCACTTTCAAGGACCTATGAACCTGAGCTCCAAGGTGTCTTTGTTCAGCAACACTCCCCAGGACCTTACTATTAAGTGTATAAGTCTTGCTAAGATTTGCTTTCCCAAAATGCAGCACCTCGCATTTATCGGAATTAATCTCCATCTGCCACTTCTCAGCCCATTGGCCCATCTGGTCAAGATCCTGTTTGTAATCTGAGGTAACCCTCTTTGCTGTCCACTACACCTCTAATTTTAGTGTTGTCTACAAACTTACTAACTGTACCTCTTACGTGCGCATCCAAATCATTTATGTAAATAACAACAAGTAAAGGACCCAGCACCAATCCTTGTGGCACTCCACTGGTCACAGGCCTCCAATCTGAAAAACAACCCTCCACTACCACCCTCTGTCTTCTACCTTTGAGCCAGTTCTATATCCAAATGGCCAGTTCTCCCTGTATTCTGAGATCTAACCTTGCTAATCAGTCTCCCATGGGGAACCTTGTTGAATGCCTTACTGAAGTCCACATAGATCACATCTACCGCTCTGCCCTCATTAATCCTCTTTGTTACTTCCTCAAAAAACTCAATCAAGTTTGTGAGACATGATTTCGCACGCACAAAGCCAAGTTGACTGTCCCTTCTCGACTCTTTCCCTGTCTATATGCCAACATCCACAGGAGAAGAATTCAACATATTGTTTATAACCTACCAGGGGCTGTGTCACAATAATAAAGAAACCAAAAATGGAAGAAACAAGGGTTGAGGATCTAAATCACAATAGAATTGGTGGGAGAAATAATGCACTCAAATCCTCCACAGTGCCCACCCCTCTGGAAAAGCTTTGAGGTTCTCATGATCACAGCACATGTCCACTCCAAGGACATCTGGACATGAACATTGCCACAAAAGAGAGATAGACACCTTGGGAATGATGACACCTTCCATGGCTCACTGCCTGGACTGTGGATGGCAACCTTAATCTGGGACAATGAGGAGGTCCTCCACACCTGGCAAAACTTCCATATTTTTTAAAAGTCAACTTGTTCAGACATGTTATGACATAGGCAAGATGTGAATGCAAAGTGTCCTGGCACAAAGGTGGGATCCTACCAATGTATCACAAGAACACTTCAGAATTAAACTCTTGATAATTTCTAATCAAGCAGAATGTCTTGACACATCTAGTGTTAGTGGGACTTCTGCCTGTATCTAGATTCAGCCTGTATCTCCTGGTTCAGAGGAGTGGACACCACTGCACCATAAAAACCCAAGAATTCAACACTTTTCTTCTTTTTATATCCATAACACTTATCACACACAATAGCATTTTTCCCACCACCAAATTGCCCTGATACTTTTTACCTATTGTCCACCTGCGTTTTCCAATTATTCAAATTACATGTAGAGCCCATTAAAGGCAATTCAATAATACCAAAGACGAAGGGAGAAGAATTTAACTCTCTCTTTTTTAAACCATGACATCCTTTTTGTTATTAACTGCTAACATCCACCAGTAAATCACCCATGTAACCAACTGGAATATTTACATGCAAACTCTGTGAGGGCAATGCAAATAATCAAAACTAAAGGAGAGGTAAGGAGAGAGTGGGAAGGGGTAAAACCAAAATGGAGTTGGAGGGAGATATAAAGCACTGTATCCCCCGCAGTACTCAACCGTCCATAAAGGCATCAAGAATATTGTTGGTCATTGCATGCTGTATCCCACCAAGGGCATCTGTGTATGAATGTAACTGCGGAAGAGGGGCAGACAGGCAGTAGATATAAGCCCCTCCATAGCCTGCTGTCTGGATTTGTAGTCGCCAATTTGGTCAAGACCAGGAGCAGACCCACGATGAGGTCCTCTGATTTACCTACACCCTTCACTGGATGCCCAAAAATCAGGACTATGGGGCTGAAGTGCATTATAAAAGATTTTGCATTTAACTAAAAACAGGGTGCAATTGTCCACAACCTATAAGAATTCAACCTTTTTAAAATTTAACATATTTTTCGAATGAACTTGTTCAAAGATATTATTACACACCTCAAGAGCAGGTGGGACTTGAACTCAGGCCTCCCGGTCCACAGGTAGGGATACTACCACTGCACCTCAAGAGGACCCTCCTTATTCCAGATCTTCTTCCACCATCTGCCATGACAAGATTTCAACACAGGTCCCCAAAACATTACCTGCGCCTCTGGATTAATAGTCCAGCGATAATACAACTGGACCAACACCTCCCCCCTCCGTCCTTGCTAAGAATTCAATACATCAAGTCCACTAGCATCCCTTCCTCTCAATCAACTCTGGAGTTGTTTGGTTTGAGCCTTGAAGGAACCTGCATTTTTAACTCTAACTTTACATTTTAATAAAACACAACACCCCGTTATTTGTAAGATGCAATTTCATCCTCAGAACTTCAAATAGATACAAAGAATCTCAGTTTTTATTTTTGTTTTCAAGTAATACTAACAATGTGTCGGAATACTACTTCCTTCTGACTTACTGTCAAATCAATCTGTATCACTGCTGTATGAACCATGTGAATCAACTGCAGGAAAGAGAGATTGACTTAGGCTGTCAGAATTCACTAAATTTATATCTTGTTAATTGATTTTCTTTGGTGACACTCATGAGCAATTTTAAAAATTCGTCTATCTTCCTATAACAGTTCTCTCCTTCTTTTCCATTCTGTACTTATCTGAATTAGAATAAAACAATTGAGAAGCAGAACATTTTGTGGTCAGTCGTGACTAAGTTTCTTTAAATCATGTGCATACAATCTGAAAAGTGGTGAGCTTTTCTTGGCAGGGAATCTTTTAATTCTACTCATTGCAGGCACGTTATCATTCGTTGTGCTCTATCTGAAACATGGCTTGAGCTTAGAGTCTGTGACAGCAGTGAAACCTCTCATATAAAGTTGACTAATTTTATTTACTTTGCAGCCTCCCAGTGATGTAATTACATGTTTGAAATGCAAGAAGGAGAATTACATAATACAGTACAATTTATAATGTTGCACATGTCTGTTCTTAAAAATTACAGAAAAAATCTTTCCAGTCTATTCAACGCAGTTCTCCAACCTCACACAATTCATCAATTAGTTAATGTATTTTGTAAGCTGCTTTTGTATCAGCCATTAGGAACTATTGAAGATTGATGTGATTTACTTTGTCCTTGAGCCTGCTCTTTTCTTTCTATTGGACTGTGCTCCACACAACATGATTAGAATGTCACCATCTATGGAATTCCCATGAAAGCACTGTGCATTGATATTTAATGGCATTAGTATACTAATTTCCAGTCTAACCTCAGGTATTTTAATTTGTTAGCTGAAAGTTTTAAATTTTAAAAAATATATTTAAATCATACAAATGGTTATCTGAGTATCACTTTTAGGTTTTATTTTAAAGTTAATAGTGCATTTTTCTTTAACTAATGCAGCAAAATAGTATTGTGTTTGAGGCTTTCTACATAAGCAGACTGAGTCTCCTGTGAACTCCAGACTGAAGCTTTGTGTGCATCATGAATAGAGCAGTATACCAAAATATTAAAGACCACATTGCAACACTTTAAAAATTGGTATATATCCCAAGAACGGACTCTCAGTTTGAAAGTAAAAATGGTATTAATTTCTATAACATGAAAAGACCACTAAACCTGTCCCACAGAGTCATGTCTGATGTATTGTTATTTGACAGCTCCTGCCCACCAGATGCTATGTAATTTCCTTGTTCTAGATTGAAAAGAAATAGCAGCTAATTACAAGAAAAGTGAATGTCAATATACTTTCTAACAGCATTAAGAGCGTTGTTAAGATGGAAGTGACGCGTGCAATATTCAGATAAAGTAGCTCGAGGTGATTGAACTGGAGAAGTAGTAGCAGATTTTTGACTGGGAGAACTATGTAGGGCCAACTGCAAGGCTGACAGCATATCACAGGAAGAATCAATGCAGTGTTAATGACTCAGAAGACCTGGCAAAAGATGCTGAGAACCGTTATACAATTTGAAGAACACCACATAGATGCCATGAATCTTGATACAAGTGACGCAGGTCATATCGGCGCATCAAAGAGAGCAGTAGCTAGAGATGTACTCAAAAAATGATGCACTCAGAGTAGAGTAGGGCAGATGAAGCAAGTGAATTTAGGATGGCAAGATAATGCAATTAAACTGCATAGTCCTTTCATACGTTAATTCCTCAAATCCTAACTGTCTCTGGCTTAAAGGACAAATGTGCATTTTCTTGAAGCTAATGTGTAAAAAAGCTAAATGCTCAATCTTTGTGATTCACAATTGTCAACATAATCAAGGATTATAATCAACGAGGGTAAAAACAATGACTGCAGGTGCTGGAAACCAGATTCTGGATCAGTGGTGCTGGAAGAGCACAGCAGTTCAGGCAGCATCCAAAGTGCAGCGAAATCGACGTTTCGGGCAAAAGCCCTTCATCAGGAATAAAGGCAGTGTGCCTGAAGCGTGGATAGATAAGCTAGAGGAGGGTGGGGGTGGGGAGAAAGTAGCATAGACTACAATGGGTGAGTGGGGGAGGGGATGAAGGTGATAGGTCAGGGAGGAGAGGGTGGAGTGGATAGGTGGAAAAGGAGCTAAGCAGGTCGGACAAGTCCGGACAAGTCATGGGGACAGTGCTGAGCTGGAAGTTTGGAACTCGGGTGAGGTGGGAGAAGGGGAAATGAGGAAACTGTTGAAGTCCACATTGATGCCCTGGGGTTGAAGTGTTCCAAGGTGGAAGATGAGGCGTTCTTGTATCCGTTGCTCCCGACACAGTCTCCTCTACATTGGGGAGACTGAGCGCCTCCTAGCAGAGCACTTTAGTGAACATCTCCGAGACACCCGCACCAATCAACCACACCACCCCATGGCCCAACATTTCAACTCCCCCTCCCACTCTGCCGAGGACATGGAGGTCCTGGGCCTCCTTCACTGCTTCTTCCTCACCACCAGACGCCTGGAGGAAGAACGCCTCATCTTCCGCCTCAGAACACTTCAACCCCATGGCATCAATGTGGACTTCAACAGTTTCCTCATTTCCCCTTCCCCCACCTCATCCGAGTTCCAAACTTCCAGCTCAGCACTGTCCCCATGACTTGTCCGGACTTGTCCTACCTGCCTAGCTCCTTTTCCACCTATCCACTCCACCCTCTCCTCCCTGACCTATCACCTTCATCCCCTCCCCCACTCACCCACTGTACTCTATGCTACTCACTCCCCACCCCCACCCTCCTCTATCTTATCTATCCACACTTCAGGCTCACTGCCTTTATTCCTGATGAAGGGCTTTTGTCCGAAATGTCGATTTCGCTGCACTTTGGATGCTGCCTGAACTGTTATGCTCTTACAATACCACTGATCCATAATCAAGGATTATGTCTGGGCTCTTTTGAGATTGAAACAGAATGTCAAATCATTGCATCTATTATCACTATACAGATAATCATTGCTTTGAAGTCCTTCTGAAATGGAGTCACCATGATGTAAAGCAGGAAACATGATTATAGTGTACATCATTACACATAAATCAAAGTACGGATATTAGTTTTTATTTTCTACTCATTTGGAAAATACTACCAAAATTTTTAATTTCAAACAAAGTTGAGTCTCTAAAGTATCATGTCTCACAAACTTGATTGAGTTTTTTGAAGAAGTAACAAAGAAGATTGACAAGGGCAGAGCAGTAGATGTGATCTATATGGACTTCAGTAAGGCGTTTGACAAGGTTCCCCATGCGAGACTGATTAGCAAGGTTAGATCTCGTAGAATACATGGAGAACTAGCCATTTGGATACAGGACTGGCTCAAAGGTAGAAGACAGAGGGTGGTGGTGGAGGGTTGTTTTTCAGACCAGCCTGTGACCAGCGGAGTGCCACAAGGATCGGTGCTGGGCCCTACACTTTTTGTAATTTACATAAATGATTTGGATGCGCGCGTAAAAGGTACAGTTAGTAAGTTTGCAGATGACACCAAAATCAGAGGTGTAGTGGACAGCGAAGAGGGTTACCTCAGGTTACAACAGGATCTGGACCAGATGGGCCAATGGGTCTGAGAAGTGGCAGATGGAGTTTAATTCCGATAAATGCGAGGTGCTGCATTTGGGAAAACAAATCTTAGCAGGACTTATACACTTAATGGTAAGGTCCTAGGGAGTGTTGCTGAACAAAGAGGCCTTGGAGTGCAGGTTCGTAGCTCCTTGACAGTGGAGTCGCTGGTAGATAGGATAGTGAAGAAGGCGTTTGGTATGCTTTCCTTTATTGGTCAGAGTATTGAGTACAGGAGTTGGGAGGTCATGTTGCGGCTGTACAGGATATTGGTTAGGCAACTGTTGGAATATTGCATGCAATTCTGGTCTCCTTCCTATCGGAAAGATGTTGTGAAACTTGAAAGGGTTCAGAAAAGATTTACAACGATTTTGCCAGGGTTGGAGGATCTGAACTACAAGGAGAGGCTGGACAGGCTGGGGCTGTTTTCCCTGGAGCGTCGGAGGCTGAGGGGTGACCTTATAGAGGTTTACAAAATTATGAGGGGCATGGATAGGATAAATAGGCAAAGTCTTTTCCCTGGGGTCCGGGAGACCAGAACTAGAGGGCATGGGTTTGGGGTGAGAGGGGAAAGATATAAAAGAGACCTAAGGGGCAACCTTTTCACGCAGAGGGTGGTACGTGTATGGAATGAGCTGCCAGAGAAAGTGATGGAGGCTGGTACAACTGCAAAATTTAAGAGGCATTTGGATGGGTATATGAATAGGAAGGGTTTGGAGGGATATGGGCGGGTGCTGGCAGGTTGGACTAGATTGGGTTGGGATATCTGGTCGACATGGACGGGTTGGACCGAAGGGTCTGTTTCCATGCTGCACATCTCTATGACTCTATCATTTTGTGAACCTCAGTGAAATGAAGATCAGGTGCAAAGAAGAGTGAGGGCTGATTTCCTGCACTGCTGCTGCTTCATTCTCAGATTTTAGTGAAACAAAGATCACCAAAAGCAGAAGTGAACTATATCATCAAATATTATAAGGTCTTTTAGAGGGATTAACAAGAAAGCTGATTATCAACATGAAGGAATTCTAGAATAAATCAATCCTCACCATTTCACCCAACCACTGTGTTGGACGTCTCAAACTGCATTACAATAACTAACTGCATGTTAGTTAATATATTGCATGCATTGCAAAGGGTCAAAAACAGGATACTTCCCTGGATGAATTTGAATCATTGATGTGTGGTGGTTCATTTTGAAAGTCACAGGTATAAATCAGTATGTAATCGTTTACAAAAGAACACAATGAGTAACCACAAAGCACTCTAAGGATCTTGTGGTACAGTGCTGCTGTCCCTTTTCCTGAACTACAAGATCTAGATTTGAGTCCCACCTCATGATGTGATAGCCACAAAGTGTGTTTTAATTCATTTACAGAGGTTGATTAAAAGCATCCCACTCTATTGCTGGGTTTACAGGTTTTCAATGTGACTAATCACATAAATTAGATACCAATACTCATATAATATTTTAATTATTTTAATCCACCTGTTCAGACATGCTGTGACATACCTCTGTAGCTGGTGGGACTTGAACCTGGACCTTTTGACCCAGAGGTGGAGACATGGCTGCATCACCACAACACATAATTAAAGAAAATATTTACAGATTATTTCATTTCAAAGACACACTAAAACCTGATATGGATATTTTCCAGACAAAGAAAATAAGCAAGAAACAAATGATATTATATTCATGATAATTATATAAAATTCAGACCCTAAAAGGGTTCCATTTTTGAAAAGGTAAGATTTAAAGAGTGAAACTAATTCCATTCTATTGTACACTTACTGGTTTGTCATGTTCAACTCACAAAGCATCAGTCGCCAATTTACAAGAAGCTAAGTCCTTGAACAATGAATTGCATGAAATACTACTTTTATATGGAATGTGGAACAAATAGTATTAAGTATTCCCAAGGTTCTCAGGAAATGAAGGTTTTAGGTTATGTACATATTATTATTCCTCTTTCCCATCACCTTCATCACGACAACCTAGCTTACTGAAAAAGCTGCAGGATGATCTGACCCTTCAAGAGGACAAATTGCCTTCCAAACTTACAATTCCCAGCATGGTTAATTCATAAAACAATTTTTCAAAAAAAAAATCACATTGCACCTCGTCATGTCTTTTAATGCAGTTGCTTTGCACATGCCTAGAATTTTCAGCAGAAGATACAGTGTAAGTGATTTAAGCTTATGTTTCAGTGGGACCTTGAGTTGATCCACCTAAAGTCTCGAGGTCAATGACTCTTTCCTCTTAACCTCATGTTAACGAAGTATCCATACTCTTCTATACCCACATGCCCTCCTAACCCTCATGCCCATCACATCCCTTTCATATCCCCAGTATCCACTCACCCCACTTCCTTCAAGCACATAGATACAGTAATCACAAGCTATGATCTGCCTGTACTGCTCGCAAAACAAAGCTTTTCACTGTATTTAGGCACATGTGACTACAGTAAATCAAATCAAACCAAAATCAAAGCCTATAATAACATTACGATGTCTTTGAGATGCCCAGATAACTGTCAAGTTAAACAGCAATTCAAAAACAAAATGGTTTTGATTACAAAAAGTAATTGATCTGAAACATTGATTTTGTTTCTCAGAATTTTCAGAATTTTGTTTTTATTTCAAAACATATAATGGTCATAAAACTGTCAAGATAAATAAATTCTCATGAAATTAATTATTTGGTGATTATTAGATTCCCTACAGTGTGGAAACAGGCCTTTCGGCCCAACGAGTCCACACCGACTCTCTGAAGAGTAACCTACCCAGAACCATTTCCCTCTGACTAATGCACCTAACACTATGGGCAATTTAGCATGGCCAATTCACCTAATTTGCACATCTTTGGAATGTGAGAGGAAACCGGAGCATCCAGAGGGAACCTACGCAGACACAGGGAGAATGTGCAAACTCCACACAGACAGTCACCGGAAGCTGAATCGAACTTGTGATCCTAGCACTGTGAGGCAGCAGTGTTAACCACTGAGCCACCGTGCCATCACATTATCTAGTAAGTGGCTAAGATTTGTTCTATTCTGAAGACTCAAAATAATATAGCAGCAGATGAAAAGGTTATGTATCTGTGGAAAATGTTTGAAGTTTGCAGTTTCAACTCAGATGTTATGTACTTGATATTGAACTGCAGACACTGTACCAGTACAATGGGATGGGAGAAGTTATTTGATTTTGTTACAGCAAGAAGCACTCACACGTCTTCGGCTTGCATCATCTGATTTGGACAGGGCTAGGGGACAGGGTAGCGTGACTGCAAGTGAGGCAGGTAAGGGGATCCAGAATGTGGGAATGCAGGAATTTCAACCTTTACAATTGTCCAACAGGTCTGAGGTTCTTTCATTTGTCTTAAAGGATAGAGAACATTTAGGAATGAAACTAAAGATGTGGAGGGATTGTTCTGTTGTTTAATGAGGGTATTAGCACACAGAGGGAGATGACTCAGGTTCAGGAAACCAAGATGTGGATACAGTTTGGGTAGAAATGAGAAAAACAACAAGTTACTAACAGGAGTGGTGCACAGGCCCCAAAGAGTAACCACATAGTAGGGAGGGGCAGAAAGGAAGAAATAATGTAAACTCGTCAGAAAGGCATGACTATAATCATGAGAGATTTTGATCTATATATTGACTACAAATGTCAGATGGGCAAATATAGTCTAGACGATGAGTTCATAGAATACTTTCAGCAAAGTATTTTTTAGAACAGCACATTCTGGCGGTGAACAGAAAGCTGGTGTGGGAGATAAAGGAGAAAATTACAGGGACTCTGATCCAAGTTATAAATCCTCTCTGGCTACAGGGAGGTGCCCAAGTACTGAGGTACAGCTAATGTGGTTTCAAGAAAGGTAGCAGAGATAAACCAGTGAATCTCCCAGCAGTAGGAGGGAAACTTGGAGAATATTCTGAAGGAGAGAATTAATCTTCGCTTGGAGAGGCAAGGTTTGATCATGGACAGTCAGTACAGCTTTGTCAAAGGGAAGTTATGCCTAACAAACTTTTATTAGATTTTTTGAGGAGATTACCAGCTGTGTACGTAAGGATAGTGCAATTGACATTGTTTATGTAGGTTTCAGCAAAGACTTTGCAAGGTTCCCCATCGGAGCTTGTTAACAAAGGTAAAAGCAAATGAGATCCAGCGTAACTTGGCAACTTGGATCCAAACTTGGCTTAGTGGTTGGAAGACATGATGTGGAGGTGCTAGTGTTGGACTGGAGTGGACAAAGTTAAAAGTCACACAACACCAGGTTATAGTCGTTTTAACTGCATGACATTGATCTTTTGCTATAAATTCTGTGTCTTATGATCCTGCCCCACCTGATGAAGGAGCAGCACTTTGAAAGTTAATATTTCCAAATAAACCAGGTGGACTATAACCTGGTGTTGTGTGATTTTTAACTCAGTGGTTGGAGACAGAGGATGGTGGTGAATACAGTTTGAGTGAATGGAGGCCAGTGTCCAGTGGCATACCACCGGGATCAATGCTGGGTCACTTATTTTTGTGCGATCATATACGAATGATATAGAAGAAAATGTGTGGGGGGAGGTTGGTAAGTCAGTTTGCAAAAGATTGGCCAAGTGGGGTTACAGGAGGATACAGATAGATTGATTAGATGGGCAGATTGTGAGGTAATGCATTTGAAAATGTGTTGAAGTAATAAGATAGGGGAGTACTGCACAGATCCCTGAAGGTAGCAGGGTAGTTAATAAGATAGTTAAGAAGGCATACGGGACACACATGTGTTTATCAGTCATGGCACAGATTATAAAAGCAGAGAGGTCATGCTGAAGCTATAGACAACTTTGGTTAGACCACAGTTGGGGTAGTGTGTGCACTTCTGGTCCTCACGGTATAGGAAGAATGTGATTGCATGGGAGGGGATACAGAGGAGATTCACCACGATGTTGCCTGAGATGGAGCAGCCTAGCTATGAAGAGAGGCTGATCACACTCAGGTTGTTTCCTTTAGAGCAGAGAAAAGAGAACAAGAACCTGACTGAGGTGTATAAGATTATGAGGGGCAATGGCAGGATTGATAGGAAGCAGTGATTCCCTTTAGTTGAAGAGTCAATAACAAGGGGGCATAATTTTTAAGGTGAAAGGCAGGAGGTTTAGAGGGGATTTGAAGAAAAATATTTTCACCTAGAGGGTAGTAGGACATTTGGTGGAAGGTGGCACTGGTGTAGATGCAGATGTAGCATTTTGTCGGTGTAGCCTTAATGGACTGAATGGCCTCTTCTTTACTAAATGATTCTATGACACAAAGTTGGGTCAGATGGTGAGCTGTGCAGAGGATGCAGTTATGATTTAGTGTGATTTGGACAAGTTGGGGGAATGAGCAAATGCATGGCAGACGTGGATAAATGTGGGGCAATCCATTTTGGAAGTAAAAACAGGTACGCAGATTATTCTCTGACTAACAGAAGATTAGAAGACAGGGAGTTACAATGAGGTCTGGGTGTACTTGTAACCTAGTCGCTGAAAGTAACGGATAGATGCAGCAGGCAATGAAGACAAATGGTATGTTGGCCTTCAACGTTACAGCATTCAAGTACAGGAACAGGCATACCTTGCTACTATTGTGCAGAGCTTTGGTAAGACCACACCTGGAATACAGAAGAACCTCAATTATCAGAATACCAACTATCTGAAAATTGGATTATCCGAAGGAGATCTCGAGGTCCTGATAGAAACATTACATCAAAGACATGTTTTCAACAGTGACTAAACAGGCACTGTCTCCAAATGACTGACCTCCCACCCTCTCTCTTTCTCTCCCCCCACACTTTCTCTGGAGTTCTACAGAGGGGTGTATCCTAACCCACACCCCCTTCCTCAGATAATCTCTTCAACATTGTCATATACAAGGCAAATGTGGAACCTGTCAAAAAGTTGCAGTAAAAAGTTGTGTGTGTGTGCGTGCGCGCTATTTCGAGTCTTCCCCACCCCCAAAGGCAGCTGCAGCAGCAGGAATCTTGTTGTTGGTGTACAGTCTGGCTGCCCTGGAGAGAGGCAGTGTTGGGCAGGGTTGGGGGCAGGAGGGGTGGGGTTTGGCAGTAGGGCTGGAGAGGGCAGGGGGCAATGTTGGGCGGGATGGGGGGGGCAGTGTTGGATGGGGTTGGGGTGTGGGGGGGGCGGTGTTAGGGTGGCGTGGACGGTGTTGGGGGACGGGGGATGGTGTCAGGGAGAGGGGGCGGGGTTGGCCAGGGGCAGGGTTGGGGGTGGGGGGGTTGATACATCGCGCCCTGTGCTACTGCTGTTCAGTAATCTCCTGAACGGGGAGCAGACTTTAAAAACTCCAAGCCCCAGAGGAAAGGCATTTAATCGATTAACTGAATAATTGATTATCCGAACAAAATAATGCCAGCCCATGTTGGTCGGATAATTGAGGTTCCCCTGTATTGTGTGAAGTTTTGGTGTCCTTATCTGATGATGGATGTTCTGGCCATGAAGAGAGCGCAACAAAGGTTTACCACATTGATTCTTGGGATGGGAGGACTGACATATGAAGAGAAATTAGATTGGTCAGGACTGTATTCACAGGAATTTAGAAAAATGAGAGTTTCTCATAGAAACCGATAAAATTCTAACAGGCCTAGACACAGTAAATGCAGAAAGGACATTCCTGACGACTGTGGAGTCCAAAACCAGTGGTCACAGTTTAAGAATATAGAGTAGGCCATTTAGTGACAAAGAGAAATGTTTTCATCTTCTACCAAAGAAAGGAATCGAGGCCAAAATATTCTATGTTTTCAAGAAGGAATTAGATATAGTATGGTTAATGAGATCGAAGGGTTCTGAGTTAGATGATCAGCCATGATCATACTGAATGGCAGAGCAAGCTCGGAGGCCCAAATGATCGACTCCAGCTCCTATTTTCTATGTTTCCTTCAAAAGTCCTTTAAGTTGCTGTTGCCTCCAAAGTCATATCCATCTTTCCTACAATGCTGTTTCATTCTCAACAGTTATCCTTTCCTTCCTCCCAAATAATAAAACGATGTAATGACAGTGTAGTTCTTTGCAATTTCTCTACAGCCTTCGTCCATGTTGATTATTGCATCTGCCTTCAGTGACTCTCAACCATTTTTCAGCTTATTTAATTCCAGCATTTGGTTTTCATTTGTAGCCAGAACATCTCAGCAATGACTTGTCTCTGGATCACCACACATCAAATCTGGAAGTTTCCATCATATGCTCAGTGCCAATTCAATTCCTTGCTAACATAATTAGAAATTGTAGGAAAAGCAACTCCACATGTGGTTGTCATTGAGGTCTATGCTTTGACTTTATTAAAGTCTCTGTACTGTTATTTGCTTTTAGTTTTGGTTACAAACTCTTATACCCTTGCCATTGACTCTTCCCACTCCTAAATTCTCTTTCAGGCTGATTTTGTTACCCTGAGTCCAAGATGAGTTTCTAACCCTCAATTCTGGTGAAAGATCACAAATCTGGAATATGGTGCCAAAATTTTATGGTAGTGGGTAGGAACAGGATTTGGAAATACATCTACAATTCCGATTGATCTATTTTTGCCAGCGTCAGAAAGGGACACAGCATATTTCAGATAGGCAGGAAACCTGAATTCAGGTAGTGGAACATCCATTTTATGCAACTTTACAATATCCAATACTGTCTTTTGTAACACCCTTCCCAAGATAGAAATACAATTTAAATTATGCAAATTACATAGTTACATCAAACTACTGCAAAGCCATTGTACTCAAATGACCGCAGAATCCATACAGTGTGGAAACAGGCCATTCAGCCCAACAAGTCCACACGAACTCACCAAATAGCATTCCGTCCAGACTTCACCCCCTACTCTTTCACTGTAACTCTGCACCGCCATGGCCAATGCACCCAATCTACATATTCCCTACACATTCTATGGGTAATTTAGTATGGTCAATCCACCTAACCTGCACATCTTTGGACTGTGGCGGAAATGGGAGCACCCGGGGGAACCCCACACAGACAGAGGGAGAATGTGCAAACTTCACACAGACGCTGGAAATGAACCTGCTGTGAGGCAGCAGTGCTAACTACTGAGCCACTATGCCACCCCAAACCCAGATAACTAATTAAAAGGCACTCAAATCAGAGGGGTCTCACACATACTCTACAGAACATCATGACCAAGAAGGAGGAAGTAATCTGCTTCAAAGCCATTCACTCCCACAGCTACCTTCACTATAGCTCTTCACATCCCATGTCCTGTAAGGATTCCATCCCATTCTCCCAGTTCCTTTGCCTGCGTTGTATCTGTTCCGATGATGCAACCTTCCAAAACAGTGCTGCTGACATGGCTTCCTTCTTCCAATGAGAATGTGTATAGGGTATAAGCAGGCAGGGAAAGAGTTAAGTTCTGAGTTTTGTGAAACAAGAGGTTCAGTTGAGCATGACTCAGATCAGTTAAGAACTTTCAGTTAACAATGGGGTGCTGAAGGCAAGGGTAATGGGTTAACAAGGTGGAAAAGCAGTCATTATGTAGAGCCATTTAACAATATTGGAAGCATTCAGTATGCAAGGTCAGCTAACAAAAGGGAAAAGTATCCATTGTATGAATCCAGTTAACAAGGTTAAGAACATTCATTGTATAACAGCAGTTAGCTTAATCTTTACTGTTGATACTCGTTGATTGTAATGGTCACCCAACTCATATGTATGTTTCCTGATGGATGTGGATGCCATATGGATGCTCCTCCCTGTAAAATGACTCCATAGTTCATTGAGAAATTGCTGTTCCAGAGAAGACCGAGAACTCATGGCTCTGTTCACATGGGCGATTGTTCCCTCTCCCTCCAGGGCCCGGAATAAAGATGAGGGAGGTAAAACAATACTGTGTCTCCGAGTGTTTTGCTTTGACTATAGGGGGAGCAGGATGACACCATAACTGTGGTTTCCCACCAACTGTGGTTGTTGGGGCACTCTACCACTTCTGACCTATCACCTGTGCTTGTGCCCTTGCTCCTTCCAATCACTCACGACAGTGTGATCAGGACCCCTTCTCCTCATCTCTTATACCCCCAGCTTCCGGATTTAGAGGATCATCCTCTGCCATTTTTGACAACTCCAGCAGAATGCCACCACCAAACACATCTTCCCTTCACTCCCATTGTGTGCACTTCACAGAGACTGTTCCCTCTGGGATATCCTAGTCCATTCCTCGATGACCACAGTGCCTTCCCATGTTACTGCCCCTTCACCTCCTTCCTGCTCACCATCCAAGGTCCTAAACAGTTTTTCCAGATGAAGCAGAATTTCACCTGTACCTCCTCCGATCTGGTTGAATGCATTCACTGCACCCAATATGGCCTATTCTACACTGGAGAAACAAAACGCAGTCTGGGTGACCACTTTGCAGAACACCTCTGGTCCGTACATAAGCATTACCCCAATCTTCCTGTAGCTGGTCATTTTAACACAGCATCCTGCTCACATGCCCACATGCTGCGGTGCTCCAGCGAATCACAGAGCAAACCGGAGGAACAGCATCCCATCTTCAGACTAGGCATTTTCCAACCTTGTTGACTTAATAATGAGTTTAACACTTTCACATTTGAACTCACTCCTATTTCTTCCCTTTCTTTTAGCTTTACTTGTTACATTCTTTGTCACCATGTCCCCTCTCCCAACTCCAGTGGGACTACCTGTTTTTTCCAGACTGGCAGTTAAACACACCATTCTTCTGCCATTCTCAGACTGATCACTCATCAAAGTTAGCTTGCTCCCTCTCTATGGAGCTGCCTGACCTACTGTGATTTTCAGCATTTTTTTATTTTCAGCCTAGAAGCAGGAACCCTGCTCACAAGAAGAACAGCCACAACTTCAGTTCAATCATCTGTAATTGGGATAGTATAAGCTTTTTAACATCATGCACTCCCAAAGCAGATTTTTTTAAACCACATCTCATGGTAAACCACATCCTACTTAGTAAGCAAGTAGAGCAGACCATACAAAAACAAAGCTTTGACCACTTGAAATTAGTGCTACTTCAAACAGTTCTTGTTTTGGTAGCTTCTAAGGACTATAGCCTGCCAGAGTGGAAGTCACAAATTACTGGAGGAGATGTAAAAACTCTTGAAATATAGATGTGTCATAATCAGAAATTATTTACACCACCACTCCTTTAAACATGGGGAGGTGACGGTCTGGTGGTATTATTACTGGACTATTAATCCAAAGAAGAGAAAGTGAGGACTGCAGATGCTGGAGATCAGAGCTTAAAAATGTGTTGCAGCAGGTCAGGCAACATCAAAGGAACAGGAGAATCGACGTTCTCCAGAAGGGCTTATGCCCGAAACATCGATTCTCCTGTTCCTTTGATGCTGTCTGACCTGCTGCGCTTTTCCAGCAACACATTTTAAAGTATTAATCCAGAGACCCAGGTAATGTTTTGGGGACTCAAGTTCGAATCCTGTCATAGCAGACGGTGGAATTTGAATTCAATAAAAATCTGGAATTAAGAGTCATAAGATGACTGTGAATCCATTGCCAATTTTCAGAAAAAACCATCTGTTTCACTAGTGTCCTTTAGGGAAGGAAATTGCTATCCTTATCTGGTCTGGCTTACATGTAACTCAGACCCACAGAAATGTGGTTGACTCTTAACTGCCTTCTAGACAATGCGTGATAGACAATAAATGCTGACTGAGCTGGTGACGCTTTCATTCCATGAGTGAATTAAATTTTTTAAAAAAGCATAAAAAACAGACTGCAGCTGTCAGTTAATAAAAGCAAACACAAACTGTCATGCATTGATTGAGAGCCACCTGTTGTAGTTTAGAAAAAGGACACCATCTGTTCTTTCAGTTTCAACAGACTTCCTTGTTGACATAGCCCCTGACGGCTACACTACAGCTGAGCCAACTCTGAATGCTTGGATGAGTCTTAAAAGCTCTGAAACACTTCTGAGGTGGGAATGAGTTCTTACTTTAGTTGACAGTTTCAAGATACTGTTAAAATATCCAGTGTCTTTGATGTGGTTTTTGAATAGAGCTTTGTTGGTTTCGATAAAAGTTTGACGACTTGAGGGTTTTCTTTTTGAGAGGTTTTGTTTCTCACTATCAAATGCATGGAAACAAGAACTCTCTGAGATTGTTGAAATTCTATTATTTCTACCTGCACATGGTTACTGTGATCTCTAAATAGTAGATACTGGGTGAGTGGCCATGGAGGTGTCATGAGGGGCGTTAATGGGAGTGTGCATGAATGGTGAATGGAGCAAGTGAGGGTTGGAGGGTTTAATAACTTTTTATAACACTGGAGTATAATCTCAAGGAACTACGACAAGTTTTCAAACTAGCCTGCTTTGGCATTCATTGCCCTGCAACCATTTCTGAGCTGCTAAACCTAGCTCAATCAAACCCTCACCACCAACATGAAAATCATGTGCTTTGGGATTGTTGATGAGGCAGATCTCCTGAGCCGGGCAGTTTTCTGACTCTAATCCTCAAACTACATGGCAAAAATCTGGTTCCTTCACTCACTTTCTCACTCAAGAAATGCCGAAAATTTTCCTGAGTACCGCAGGAAATTATGAGAGCCAGGAGGGGCCATGAAATGTCCTTGGCGAATAGGTTTAAAGAGAATCTCATAGTGTTTTTGCCAACACATTAAAAGTAAGAGGATAACTAGGGAAAGGATAGGATCACTCAGGGATAAAGGAAGGAACTTGTGATTGGAGGCAGAGATATGGGTGAGATCCTAAATGAATACTTTGCACTAGTATTCACCAAGGAGAAGGACATAGAGGATAGTGAGATTAGTGTGGATCATGCTAGTTTGCTCAGGTGTTTTGAGATCAAGAAAGAAGTGGTGTTAGGCCTCTTGAAGAACACTATGATGGGTAAGTCCCCAGGGCCCGAAGGGATCTACTCCAGGTTATTGAAAGAAGCAAGAAAGGAGATTGCTGGGGCCTTGGCCAAGATCTTTGTGTTCTCTCTAGCCACTGGAGAGGTCCCTAAGCAATGGCGAGTAGCTAAAGTTGCTCCTCTGTTCAAAAAGGGAAATAGGGATAATCCAAGAGATTATAGACTGGTGAATCTCACATCGGCAGTTGGGAAGCTACTGGAGGGGGTTCTTAGGGATAGGATTTATGTGCATTTGGAAAAACATAGCCTGGAACAAAACAACAAAGAACAATGCAGCACAGGAATAGGCCTTCAGCTCTCCAAGTCTCTGACGACACATTTTGCCCTTCAATACTAAAGCTGTCTTTACTACAGGACCTGTATCCCTCTATTCCCTTTCTTATCACGTATTCGTCTACATACTTCTTGAATGCTGCTATTGTGTCTTCTTCCACCATCTCCTCTGGCAGCATGTTCCGGTCTTTGTGTGAGAAAATTGACTCGCATCTCTCTTTTAAACTTACTCCCCCACCCCCACCCCCACGCCTTGTCCCCTAGTAATTGACTCCCACTCCACCACCCTGGGAAAATGCCTCATATTTTCCACTCTATCCATACCATTCACAATCTTATAAACTTCTGTCAGGTCGCCCCTCAACCACCTGCGTTCCAGTGAAAACAAACCCAATCTATCCAACCTTTCTTCATAGTTAAAATCCCCCATGCTAGGCAATATCCTGGCAAACTTTTTCTGTACCCTCTCCAAAGCATCCACATCCTTTTGGTAGTGTAGTGACTAAAACTGTACACAATATTCCAACTATAGCCTAACTAAAACTCTATAAAGCTGCAGCACACCTTGCCTACCCTTATACTCAATGCCTCTTCCAATGAAGGCAAGCATGCAAATATGCCTTTTTGCTGCCTTAGCTACCTGCACTGCCACCTTCAGAGATGTATGGGCCTCTCCATATCAATACTCCTAAGGGTTCTGCCATTCACCTGTACTTGATCTTCCAAAACAAATCACCTCACATTTCTCCGTATTAAACTCCATCTGGCATTTTTCTACGCATGCCTCCAATTGAACATCTTGCTGTATCCTCTGATAATTCTCCTCACTATCTGCAACTCTATTAATCTTTGTATCATCTGCAAATTTACTAATTAGACCAGCCACGTTTTCCTCCAAATCATTTATGTAGACCACAAACAGCAGAGGTCCTGGCACTGATACCTGTGAAACATCACTTGATTGATTTGATTTATTGTACCTTAGTACAGTGAAAAGATTTGTTTGCAATCCTAAAAGCACCCCTCCACCACTATCCCCTGTCTCCCATGACTAAGCCAGTTCTATATCCATCTTGCTAGTTCACCCGATACCATGAGACTTTACCTTTTGTACCAGTCTGCCATGAGGGACCTTGTCAAAGGCTTTACGGGAGTTGATGTATCAACAAAGAGCACTTTTCTCTCATCAATCATCTTTGTCAGCTTCTCAAAAAACTCGATCAAATTAGTGAGGCAAAATCTCCCCCACACAAAACCATGCTGTCTATTGCTAGTAAGTCCACTTGCTTTTAAATGCTAATAAATTTTATCCCTGAGAATCTTTTAGGGCGACACGGTGGCACAGTGGTTAGCACTGCTGCCTCACAGCGCCTGTAGACCTGGGTTCAATTCCCGACTCAGGCAACTGACTGTGTGGAGTTTGCACGTTCTCCCCGTGTCTGCGTGGGTTTCCTCCGGGTGCTCCGGTTTCCTCCCACAGTCACAAAGATGTGCGGGTCAGGTGAATTGGCCAAGCTAAATTGCCCGTAGTGTTAGGTAAGAGGTAAATGTAGGGGTATGGGTGGGTTGCGCTTCGGCGGGTCGGTGTGGACTTGTTGGGCCGAAGGGCCTGTTTCCACACTGTAAGTCTAATCTAATCTAATCTAATGTCCCCACCACCAATGTGAGGCTAACAGGCCTGTAATTTCCTGGATAATCCCTTCCACCCTTCTTAAATAATGTGACAACATTGGCAATAGCATTGTTTTGTGCTAGCAGATCATATATTAATAACTTGATTGATTTTGTTGAGGAGGTGAAGAAGCTGATTGATGAGGGTAAAGCAGTAGATGTTGTTCACATGGATTTCAACAAAGGCTTTCAACGAAGTCACTCATAATAGGCTCAGGGAGAAGATTAAAATGCATGAGCCATTTGGATTCAGAATTGGCTTGCCCATAGAAGAGGGTGGTGGTGCAGGGGTGATTTTCTGGCTGGAGGTCCGTGACTAGTGGTGTTCCGCAGGGATACGAACTGGCACCTCTGTTGTTTGTGATTGAGACAAATTACTTCAATGGAAATGTAAATGCGTAAGTTAGGAAGTTTGCAGATGACACAAAGATTAAGAGAGCTATGGATAGAGTTGTCAAAGGATACAGTGGGATATAGGTCAGTTGCAGATATGGAGGAGAAATGGCAGATGGAGCTTAATGCAGGCAATTGAGGGGTGCTGTACAATGGGAAGTGTTAACGGAAAGTATACAGTTAATGGCAGGACCTGCCATTGATGTATAAAGAGATCTTGGGATCCTAGTCCATAACTCCGTTAAAGTGGCCACTTAAGTAGATAGGGTAGTAAAGAAGGCGTATGGCATACTTGTCTTTATTGATCAGGGCACTGAGTGCAAGAGTCAGGAAATTATGTTGCAACTTTATAAATGTTTAGTTAGGCCGCACTGAAGAGTATTGCTTTCACTTCTGGTTGCCACACTATAGAAAGGATGAGGAGGCTTTGGAAAGGGTGCAGACAAAGTTTACTAATTGCCATGTTGACTGGAGTAGAAGGTATGAGCTAAAAGGAGAGACTGAACAAACCAGGGTTGATTTCTCCAGAGTGATGGAGGCTGAGGGGAGACCTGATAAAAATCTACAAAATTATGAGAGGCATAGATTTACAGTTTACAGTTAGATTCTTTTTCCCAGAGTTGAAATGTCTAATACTAGAAGGCACGCATTTAAGGTAAGAAGGGGGATGTTCAAAGGAGATGTAATGGTCAAGTCTTTTACACAGGGAGTGGTAAGACCTTGGAACGTGCTGCTAGGGTAGTGGTGGGGGCAGATATGATAGGGGTGTTGACAGGCTTTTGGATAAACAAACAAATAAGCAAGGAATGGAGAGATATCGACCACACACAGGAAGAAGGGAATAGTTTCATTTGGCGTCGTGTTCAGCACGACATCATGAGCCAAAGGGTGTGTTCCTGTGCTCTATTGTTTGATGTTCTATTTTCTGTTTTTATTTCAGATTTACAGCATTTGCAGTGTTATAGTTTTGTTTTGATTAATTTGATGTCCTCCTGACATGCCTTCCAGATTCTATCTATTTCAGCTTATCCAAGCATGATCACAAAATATTCTCGCCAGGTTACACCAACAAAGATGTGATCCCAAAGTTTCCAAAGAACATGCATGAACATCTCAGAAAAGATGTATGCAGCAATATCATGAGATTTTCTGAAGTAAAAGCAGTTAATAGGAAGAACCATTGGTACTCTGAAGATATTGTAACAACCATCAGCTGTGATGGCCGAGAGGTTAAGGCATTGGATTTGAAATCTAGTGGGGGCTCGCTGTGCATGTTCGAATATTGGTCACAGCGTTGAGCATTTTGGGGCAGCACGGTGACTCAGTGGTTAGCACTGCTGCCTCGCGGGGCCAGGGACCCAGGTTCAATTCCACCTTCGGACAATTGTCCATCTGGACTTTGCACGTTCTCCTTGCATCTATGCAGGTTTTCTCTGGGTACTCCACTTTCCTCCCACAGTCTAGAAATGTGCAGGTTAGGGTGGATTGGCCATGCTAAATTGCCTGCAGTGTCCAGGGATGTGCAGGCTAAATGGGTTAGCCATGGAAACTGCAAGGTTACAGGGATAGGGTTGCTCTGGGTGGGATGCTGTTCAGAGGGTCAGTGTGAACTCGATTGTCCAAATGGCCTGCTTCCACACCGTAGGGATTCCATGGAGTTATTAGGTGGCATAGTGACACAGTGGTTAGCACTGCTGCCTCACAGAGCCAGAGACCCGGGTTCAATTCCCGCCTTAGGCAACTGTCTGTGTGGAGTTTGCACATTCTCCTCGTTTCTGCATGGGTTTCCTCTGGGTGATCCGGTTTCCTCCCACAGTCCAAAAATGCGCAGGTTAGGTGAATTGGCCAGGCTAAATTGCCCGTATTGTTAGGTGAAGGGGTTAATGTAGGGGAATGGGTCTGGGTGGGTTGCTCTTCAGAGGGTTGGTGTGGACTTGTTGGGCCGAAGGGCCTGTTTCCACACTGTAAGTAATCTAATCTAAATGGTCAGCATCCAGTTAATATGAAAAACCTCGTCAGGACTGTCAAGGTTGAATGAATGGCTATGTTGATTGACTAAAATAGTACCTAGGATGTCTGGCCTGGTTTTATTGAGCACCATCTTTCATCATTATTTCAGATCTGATAAAGCAAAAGGAGTTATCACAATTGTTGTAACAGTAATTTAAATATTGTTTTTGAACCTCACAAGGAAGGCTCAGGCCTTCCGCTGTCGACTCCTGCTTTGTGAATAGAAGACTTCTTAAAGATGGCCCTAATTCCACCAGGTAGAGTAGGGGTGGTGGCTGAGAAATAATAACAGGGAATGAAGAAATGGCAGAGCGAATGAATAAATACTTTGCATCAATCTTCATAGTAGGAGACACTAATAGCATTCCAAAATGATTAAATATTCAATACGCAAAAGGAGGAGAAGAAATAAATACACTAGGGAAAACTAGGGAAAAAATGCTAGGGAAAACTAGTGGGGTTAAAGACCGATAGGTCCCTGGATTTGATGAGATGGATTTGAGGATTTAAATGGAGCAACTACAGAGTTAGTGGATGCACTGGTTGTAATCTTGCAAAAATTCTTAGACTCATTGTAAAACTACCAATGTAACGCCTTTCTCTAAAAAGGGAAGGGTCAAAAAACAAGTAACTCTCAGCCAGAAAGCCTAGCCTGTGATTGGGAAAATGCAAGAGCAGTGCATTTAGAAATACATAATATGATTGATCAGTCAGCTTCATGAATTAGGAATTATGCATGTCAAATTTAAAATAACTCTTTGTGGAGGTAAGTAGCAAGATGGTTCAAAGCTAAGGTAAGGATGTAATATAATTAGATTTTCAGAGGTGTTTGATAAAGTCCCACATGCTAGGCTAATTAATAAGAGCCCATGGTATAGGATATAGAATATTAGCCTGAGTAGAAAACTGATTAACTAATAGAAGACAGAGAGCTGGGAGGTGAGAGTAACCTGCAACTAGTGGAGTGCCCAAGGATCAGTGCTGGAGCTACAATTATTTACAATATATATTCATGACTTGGATGAGGAAAGTGAATCTACTATCGCCAAGTTTGCAGATGACACAAAAATAGTTGGGAAGGCAAGTGGTGAGGATGACACAAACAATCAGGAAAAGGATACAAACAGGTTAAGTGATTGGGAAAAACTAACTAGCAAATGAATATAATGGGGGAAAATGTTAAGTTTTGCATTTGACAGAAAACATAGAGGGCTGAATATTATTTAAATTGGGAAAGACTACAGAAAGCTACAGAACAGATGGATTCAGGGTCCTCGTTTATGAATCACAAAGGCTAGCATCAAGTTCAGTAATAGAGAAGGCAAATGGATTATTGGCCTTTATTTTAATGGGAATGGAGTAAAAAAGTTAGGGAGGCTTTGCGAAATCTAGACAATTATACCTGTCAGATTAGTTTTGGGCCCCTTGTCTCAGCAGAGATTTATTGGCATTGGAGGCAATCAAGAGAAGGTTCACTAGGCTGATACGAGATATGGCGGGACTGTTGAATGAGGAGAGGTTGAGTAGGTTGGGTCTGTACTCATTGGAATTTAGAAGAATGAGAGGCAATATGATTGAAACATATAAGATTGCTGGGGGACTTGACAGGGTGAATGTGAAAGGGTTGTTTCCACTGTGGGAGAGTCTAGGGCTAGAGAACATAATCTCAGAATAAGGGGTCAAAGACTGAAGATTGAGACTAGGAGTAATTCTTCTCTCAGATGGTAGTGAATCTTGGAATGCTTTATTGCAGAGGACTTTAAGGCTGGGTCATTAACGATAATAAAATGCCATGATAGACAGATTTTTAACCAATAAGAATACCAAATGTTTTAAGGAAAAGGTAGGAATGTTGAGTTGAGGGTTATCAGATCAGCCATTATCCCATTTGCAGCAAACTCAATTGACTGAATGGCTTATGTCTGCTCCTGAATCTTTGGGCCTTATTGTGTCTTGGCCAATATTTATCCCTCATCCAGTATTATCATGACAAACTACCTGGTTGTCACTTTGTTGTTTGCTTTCACTTACTGCACACAAAATGGTTGTAATGCTGGGAAATAATCAAACAGAGACTACATTTCAATGGGCCTTGTCGTCATTATAAGATATGAAAGATGCTATATAAATGCAAGTTTTTGATTTTTGTGACCCAGGTGCCATAACAATAGTTTCCATTTGTGATTAAAATGGATTATCTGTCTTTCACAGATCTCAATATGTTTCCAACCTTTCATAAGAAAAATGGAAACCAGTTCAGTGACAATCAAATATGAATCATTAAGCTGCTCTCTCTGACCAATAGGAGGGTAATGTGGAGTGGCACTTGCTTAACTTAACCTCAAACACACCAAGACTTCCAAAATGATTATAAATTATACTATGCTGCCCTAAATTAGCAGTCTGTCAGTGAAACACAATCTTGCAAAAAATTGTATAGATCTTTCCTGTCTTTCCCCCCGCATAAGATCCTGTCTGGTTGCACTTCAATATTACTCAGTCAAATACTTCAATGAAAAATTGATCACAAATTTTGAAATATGATCCAAAGTAAGAAAAAGAGGAGGAAAGTAGCACAAATAAACTTTTACAGCAATTATCAATGGATAAGGGAATAATGGCTCAAAATCTGACATTGATAGTGGATTTGAGGCAGTATAGAAAATTAATTTTGAGAAAAGAAAGGTTTGGGCTGGGAAATGTAAAAACAAATTTATGCTTGAACAGGATCTGTTAAAGGATGTTGCCTGAAACACGGTCAAGAATGAAGTTCTGGGGTATTCAGGAGGAGATCATGTGGTGGAGGACGAAAAGTTATTTGAAGCACGTTATGAAACAATGGGCCTTATAAGAGTTAAAGAATTAATGATGAATGAAATCAGCAGAATAAGGAATAATGTCAAAAATACTAATAACTCCAAAATTACGAGTGGGACTAGGAAGCTATTGTTCATGCCATGGAAGAGAAATTTAAGAATTGAATTATACTTTGGATGAAGGTTAGATTGAGGAATGGAAGCAGCATTTACTTGCTTTTTCTCCCTGAAAAAAAAACACAAAATTTATTTATTGTAGGGGTATGCACATACAGAAGTGGTTTCACAAGGAGAAGGCGTGTTCACTGTAAAAATTAAAGCACATGCTGAATGCCAATATAAGCAAATAGTTGAATGAAAGTTAGAGAATGTCATTATCAAACTGTATAGTGAGTGCTCTGGCCAGATCATGCACCGAATTTTGCAGCAGTTCTGCTTTCTAAGAAATATGGGAGGCTTGCAAACTTTGGAGATATGGCAAAAACAAATCCTGATACCCAGCGTCAGGAGTCCAGTTATGAGAAAAGAGTAAAATTTTGGGCTGTTCAGCCGACAAGGAGACCTTTTAACAGTGAAATCATACTTGAAGGAACAGAAGAAATACATTCAGAATGTTAAATCGAATTGCAGACTGAAAACAAAGAAGCAGATTCAGATTAGTAAAATGTAACTTTTGGACTGAAATCAGAAACTATTTTCTGCATTACACAGAGTCATAGATGTGTTGTGGCATTTGGCTTAACCTGTCTACGCCAACTCTTCAAACAAGGGTTATTCCCAAATGTCAATTTCCTCCTTTGCCCTCAGATCCTTGCATATTATTTCTATCCAAATAATCATCCAACACCCTCTTTAATCCCTCAGTTGAACTTGCCTCCACTATACTTTCCAGCAGTGTGTTCTGCACCCTAACTACTTGCTGTATGAAACATTTTATCTTGCATCAATTTTGCTCCTTTCGCAATTCATTTGTCACAAGTGCACTTTTCCTTGATTATCTTAGTTTCTAGCTCCTTTGTCGTCCACGGATGTCTAGATTCATTTGCCCTATCGTTCCTAGTTGAGGCAATATACTTTGAATGTACCCGAACCATCTCCTCTTTGAAGGTAGCCCACTGTTCAGTTATAGATTTTCACGCCAATCTCTCATTCTAGTGAATCTGGCTCAGCTCCTAGCCCTAATCCTTGTCCCACTCAAGTCACACATTAGATAGTGGTCTGGATTGAGTACTGAAGACAAAGACCCCAGAATCATTTAAGAAATAACTGGATATGACAACTAAGGGGGACATCAGAAACTCTGTGTAATTTTACAGCAAGCTGCCATTTATTAAGTCAGATAAAAGCGATATCAGCTGAAAATGTGTTGCTGGTCAAAGGCTTATGCTCGAAACGTCGAATTCTCTATTCCTGAGATGCTGCCTGGCCTGCTGTGCTTTGACCAGCAACACATTTTCAGCTGTGATCTCCAGCATCTGCAGACCTCATTTTTTACTAAAAGCGATATCAATCAGCACTACCTCTTGGTTTCACGAATCTAAACCAAGTGAGCACTGATATTCACAATAAGGCCTCATAATGCCAAAGGTTATTCATTGTGAACAGTGGAAGTAATTGCGTTAGAGCAATAAAGAGCATGGTGGGTCCTTCAGTGGGGAAAATAATCAGTTTCTGAAAGTGAGTAATTTCTTGAATCACATCTGAGTGGAATATTTTGTCACTTTCCAAAACTGTGGCAAATAATAAATCAAAAAAGTTTATTGGCCATTCAGTATGTCATTTCTTCTCAAGAAATCACTTTTTACTGTTAGTAACCGCAATAAATATTATTTCTGTATGAACTGCTTTCTTGAACCAAGGTATTGCATCTTTTCTATATAGCTAAGGTAACAGGAATAAATGTATCAGGATATATCACATGTCCCTTCAGAAGATGCTTATTTCTGACACAAGAGAACTAATGATGCTTGGAATCAGCTATGTAATTAATAGAATATTTTGGGTTGGTGTAAATATTAATATGCGTGGTAAATCAGCATTGCTAGCATCTAGCCCATACTTAACCTTCTATTGTCAAGTAGTTCATATTATGCTGGCAATATTGAACCTAAGTCCAAAGACAGGACTGGGTTTCATTATTCAGGCATGGGTGGAAGTAGGGTGAGGAGACCTGAGATATGTTGATCATTTGTTCAAAATGGCCCTAGCACAATTTCTAAGCTATTGTGCTTTGGAATAAGTCTGGAGTTATTTGCAACTGACTCTGTGGAACTGTTCCACTGGGAACACGGAGATCTTAGGGATGATAGATGCTCATAAAATGATGCTTTATTGTAAAACAAAGGCAGATTTGCATTTGGCTGCACTTTTCACAGCCATCTAATATCTCAAACTGCTTTAAATTAATGAAATATTTTTTGCAATGTAGGAAATGCATCAGCCAATTTGCACTCTGATTACTCCCACAAAGTGACAAGTGATAATGACCAGTGTGATATTGATTCAGGGATAAGTATTAATGGGACCAAAGGGGAAACTCTCCAGTTCCTCTCTGAAATAGCGTTATTCATTTGGTAGACAGATGGGGCTCTAGCTTATCTTCTCATCCAAAAATTGGTATCGTTGATAATACAGTATTCCCTCAGAATGGCACTGGAGTGTCAGCATTGATTTAAGCGCTGTGAGAAGGGGACTTGAATCAAGTACCTTGTGATTCAGAAGCCAGTGTTCTGCAAATTATGCCACATGCTGACATCCCAAAAACGCAAATATGTTGGGGATTTACTGTTGTAGTTCGGCTCCAAATCCTGTAATAAAGGGTACAGAGCAAAGGGGTATACAGTCCTCAAACTTTGGAATGGTCTCCCTGTTCACTATAAGTATGTACATCGGGGCCATCGGGTACTTTGTGGGCTTTTCCTATTATATCAACGTAATCCTTAATTAGCCCTGTGCACAGTGCAAGTGCCAATGCTCATGAACCATATAATAGAGCACTGTGTGTTCAGTAGACCTTAGCCCCTGATTACGCATTGTGCATGGTTACCTCACATTGTTTTTACTCTGTGCACCACAGACAGCATTATTAAACACTATGACATATGCGGAATCCACAAAGCTTGTCAATTGTGACATATTGATAGATCAATGCACCATTTTCTTTTCCTTTCAAGGAGAAAGCAAATTGAATTTGTTGAAAGTATTTTACATCAAGGAATAGCATTAGGTAGTTGTCAAGCTTTGAAAGAAAGCTCTGAAATACATATAGTTTGATTTTTAAAATGCTTAATGTACTTCGTTGGAAGTCTTTTTTCTTATACAACCTTTTATGACAGATTGTGCAAAAATGTCAAAAAATTCTCTTCTTGTTGCATTTAGTACTGTGTAAAGACTGACAATGCAGCTCTCAAAAAATTTAATCAATCAAACATACATATGAATCAGGCATATTTCATTACAGCTGTTTGATTTCATGTACCTTACTATAATCGTCAAAAGCAAGAAACCACTGCAATAATCTTATTCTTGAAATGCTAATCCCTTCCACTTAAGAACAAAGCTGCAAAATCTAATTGTTTTAAGAGCAAGATGGATATGCAGATTGACCTGGAAGAAATAATGCCACAAGATTACTCTCTCTACCATATACCATAATCGGATCCATGTCACATCAATCCTTTCAGTGCAGCTTTCCTTGAAATACAATTCAATATATTTAATATTCCTGCAAGTTGAAATAACTCAATCAAATTGTTCAGACACACAATACATTTTCATGTATTTTTAGAAAGCTTGATGTTAACGTGGATCTTTTTATTGAAAGCGTTATTTGCGGATGCCTTCAAAATGTGGAGATTGCATCTTGTCCTACACCATACATTTTACAAAATTCTCTAGCAAGGAAATGATTACCACTGGGAACTACAGCATGTTCAACCAAAGCAAGACAACAAAAGATTACAGATGTAGAATAATGTGATCTCTGGAAAATGGAAATATATCTGGACCTCTTCCACCACTCAGTGGATTCTGGATGATCTGATTATAGACACATTTTAAAAATCTAAATATATGTATTATCATGTTTACAAATAACAATGGGGAAGCTGGAAGTTCAGACTCAGAAAAAACATCACTGTATGAGAACATGGGGTTGCATCAATTCAATTTGGCACATTTTAAAGTTTGTCTTTCAGAAGGGCTGAGATGATGACAATGAAGAAAGATACTGTCATAATAACAGTGTAAGAAAACACCAGTGAGCCAGGAAGGAAAAGTCAAATTAACCCCTTACCCGGCAAAGACAAGTTAACTTGTCCTCACCCAATGTGTCTTTTTCAGAGTGCGACGAGTAAACTCGTCCAAAACATATAATTTCAAAAACAGCCACAGACGAGTTTATATGTCAATTCTTGGCATTTCTGGGATCTTGTCAGCTAGAAACAAGTATACTCGGTCACTCATATGTCTGATAGCTCAGGCACCTCAGGCATTGCAAAAAGCGTCGACGCACCGTTTTTGGGCACACACTGTCATTTGGTTTTTTCTGTTTTTTTTGACAAATTACGCCCAGCTGTCGAGCTCAGAAGATGACAATGAGTATGAACCTTCTATTAGAAGCTTGGATATATCAGATGAGAGTGCAAGCATTAAAAATACTATAAAATAAAGCAATACAAAAATTCATCTGAAAATGAAACATTTTCTCCAAAAAAAGTCGCCAGGGAAGGGGTTAAAGGTGATTTCTGTGCCAATTTGTTGTAAGATACATCTGGGCTCAATAGTCTTTCATTCTCTACGAATTTCCAACTTGGATTGTGCAAATTTAGAGAAGTAGAATTTCGACCAAACACACATTATGGGTGGCACAGTGGCTCAGTGGTTAGCACTGCTACCTCACAGCACCAAGGACCCACGTTCAATTCCAACCTCGGGTGACTGTCTGTGTGGAGGTTGCGTATTCTCCCTGTGTCTGCTTGGGTTTTGTCTGGGTGCTCCAGTTTCCCCCTGCAGACCAGGTGAATTGGCCATGCTAAATTGCCCATAGTGTTAGGTGCATAAGTCACAAGAAAATGGGTCTGGGTAGGTTACTCTTCGGAGAGTTGGTTTGGGCTGAAGGGCCTGTTTCACTGTAGGGAATCTAATCTAATCACATGGAAGAAAAAACAGTTTTTAGTGCACTAAGGCCCAACTATTACACACAACGTGATGATGTATTTCAGAGTTACACTGCAAATGTCCATCACCAGGACAACCGCTTTTTCTTTCAAAAAACAAAAAATGATTTGTGACATACCTATAAAAATAAACCAGCAATGTTTCATTCTCTCAGAAGGACATATAGAAGTCCTCAAATTTGTACATTTAATGGAAACACTTTTCATGGCCTTCTTTTCCATAAATATTGCAATGAAACTAATTAGTATTTTGCTGAAATAACTAATGGGCCAAGTATGTTATAAAACTTTAAGTGCTTATAAGATTTTGAATTAATTGCAGATACAAAGAGGTATTCTGACTAAAAAGCAGGCTAGAACTAGCACTCTTTTAGTTTACAACTTCACAGTCTCCATTTACCTGTTGAGGTAAACTCTCTTCTCTGTAAACTGGCCACTGCCATGTGTAGGATCCTCGTAAGGCTCATTCTGCACGACCTCCACACCCTCTCCTCTGTCACTCTGCTCATGGCTGTGCTTGCTGATCATGTACAGCTGTCCAATTCTGTACTGGAGAGAAAAAAAACAGAAAGAATTTTATTCAACCAAGTTGCTATGGTGGAAAATGACAAATGGAGAATACGTTAAATTTTAAAATAAATCAAGTCAGTCTAAAAGCAGACAAAATTTTAATAATAACACCCCTGTTATGACCATGGACAAGACTGCAAATTAAATTGTGATCTATTTAGGAAACAGTAACAGTTTTCGTTTAAAGTAAATAAAGTTTGAAATGCTAAGCATTAACTAAAAGAACAAAACCACAACACTCCATGGTTATGAGTAAACAAAATGAAATTCACAGAGTTAGCAATAGACAACAATCCAATAGATAAACCATTTAAGGACTCAAAATCAGATGTTTCCACTCCTAGAAGCTCCTTTTGAGATTTTCTGAAAGGTTACTTCTTGATTTTCAGGGGCAACATTTGAGTTTCAGCGGTTCCTTTTCCAATTGCACTAGATTCTTCATTGATGATCATGTAGTAACAATACCTTCTGTAGTTGTGGTAAGATATGGGGGATTTGAACTCACACAAAAAGCAGAATGAGAAGAATTTATCAATATCTTTAATATTCATTATTGCTCCGCTAAACCGAAAGTCACAACACAGAAGAAGAGCACTCATTTCCTCAACACAATTTCTGAGTGCAGCAAACACTTTATTTACTGGCACCGCTGGGACCGGGAGTGTGCCAGTTGATCAAATAGTCTGGTTGATCAAGAGGTCCACATAATCTATGTAAAAACACGCACTAAATTATAGAAATGTAATGAAAGGGTACACACATCACTGTTACACTTTACTAACAGCATAAAGCACTGAAATAATAATGTAACTTTGCCTTAAGTAAAACTTAGCAGCAGACAGCCTTCTCAACTGACTACTTGGACATCATGGAGACCACAATAATACAGTAAACCTCCAGTATTTGAGGTAAATAAATTACTGCCAGTTTATTGAGAGTGCTAGTTCATAAGGTGTCAGTTAAAATAAAGGTTGCTGTGTTTAAAATCAGCACAAGATAACTGGCATTTGTAAGGGACAAATACCTTTGTTAAAAAATAAACTTACATATCGTTCTATACTGAAAAAACTAATACGTTAAACATATGTTCTGCAGACTGGTGAGGTCCCAGATGAATAGTTACATGTTTATTTTTAACACAGCCAATATATCAAAAAAATTGCAGTATGAAAGATGCTTTGAGCTATGATAACATACAAACATAAATATTTATGAAATATACTTTCCCCCAAAGAAAGCCTCAAACTAGAGACTCCACATAAATTTGCAAGGAACTAATTACCTCAATTTTCCCAGATCTCAATGAGCTGAGTATTCCTTTACTGTAATATTTAAAACTATTCTCTCTTCTTTGGAGACCTCTCTCCCCTTTGAGACCCGTCACTTTCCCTATGAAGATCCCACTCTCAACCATCCTACGCACCCAACCACAATTCCAGCAACCTCACATTTGCGACCCAGAACATGCCAGCATCTCTCCCCAACTCCGACCCCACCAGCTTTGCTTCCCATACCCTACTACCTTCAGACTTAAAATGATCTGCTACTTCCAGCTTTACCATCTGCTAACGGTTCTTCTCAATATGGCTCTGATCACAGGCTTTTTCTTTCCCATCTTTGCTGCTGAAAAGTCCAAAGTGAACCTATCAACAGTAAATGCAAGGGAGAACCAGTCTGTGTTTGGAGGATTCTGATTCTGTCTAATCTACTTACACAGGAAACATTTGCTGGAATGGGCTAAAGGTATTGGGGGGTGAGAGGAGATCTTACAGTGGAGTTCAGGCCACTGTACAATCTGCCTTGGCTCAAAAGGGTACAAATGACCCCCTGCACTTCTAATTTGTAGATTTTGATCATTGAATTTTCTTGGGCTTTTTGGTGACTATCAATGATGAAAGCGCCCTCTACTTCTACTTATTTTGAGCACTGATTTATACTCTAACAATCAGAATTAGTATGAGGTAAACAAAAGTTAACAAGCTGTGGTCAAACATTCCAGATTAAATGGCAGATGTGGTGAAAGCAGATCCCACAGTTTTCTCAGCAATCCTCAGTGATGTTACAGACACTATGACTCATCATATTTCATTCAGACTTTGGCTCCGTTACAAGGGATACCAATTCTTCACTTTCAAAGATCTGGCCTCCCTCAAAAACACAAATAAAAGGAATTTGTGGAGTGTCTCCAAGATGGTGTTTTGGAGCAGCATCTGGTAGACCCCACTAGGAAACAGTCAATTCTGTATTATGGTGATATGTAATGAGGCAGACTTGATTAGGGAGCTTAATGTGAAGGAACCCAGGGGGCGCAGTGACCATAACAGGCAAGAATTACCCTTCAGTTTGAGAGGGAGAAGCTGGAATCAAATGTATTACAATTGAGTAAAGCTAACTACAAAAATATGAGGAAGGAGCCAGCTGAAGTTAACTGGAAAGTGATCCTAGCAGGGAAGATAGGGAAGAGGCAATGGCAGGGGTTTCTGGGGGTAATTTGGGAGACACGGAAAAATTTCATTCCAAAGAAGAAGAAACAAACAAAGGGACGAATGAGGCAACCATGGCTGACAAGGGAAGTCAGGGACAGCATAAAAGGAAAAGAAATAGCATACAATGTGGTGAAGACATCTGGGAAGCCAAACGACTGGGAAGCCTTTAAAAATTAGCAGAGGAGATCTAAAATGGCAATGGGGGGGAGGGGTAGGGGCAAATGGGGAAGATGTAATCTGAGAGTAATCTAGCTAGTAGTATAAAGAAGATTGTGTCATGATTACAATGAGGTCAGCCAGGTGAATCTCATAGAATTTGAGTTCCCTGACTGAGGCTCTTAATCTAGTTGACAGGAGTTTTGGATATAGGTTTGCTTGCCGAGCTGGAAGGTTCATTTCCAAACGTTTTGTCACCCTACTAAGTAATATCTGCAGTGGGCCTCCGGGTGAAGCACCGTTGATGATTCCACCTTTCTATTTATATGTTTGGGCTTCTTTGGGTTGGTGATGTCATTTCCTTTTCTTTTTCTCAGGGGATGGTAGATGGGGTGGTGGATGCTTGTTGATAGAGTTCCGGTTGGAATGCCATAATTCTAGGAATTCTCATGTGTGTCTCTGTTTGGCTTGTCCTAGGATGGATGTGTTGTCTCAGTCAAAGTGGTGTCCTTCCTTATCTGTATGTAAAGTGAGAGAGGGTCATGTCGTTTTGTGGTTAGTTGATGTTCATGTATCCTGGTGGCTAGTTTTCTGCCTGTTTGTCCAATGTAGTGTTTGTTACAGTCCTTGCATGATATTTTGTAAATGACATTAGTTTTGTTTGCTGTCTGTATAGGGTCTTTCAAGTTCATTAGCTGCTATTTTAGTGTGTTCGTGGGTTTGTGGGCTACCATGATGCCAAGGGGCCTGAGGAATCTGACAGTCATTTCCGAGATGTCTTTGATGTAGGGATGAGTGGCTAGGGTTTCTGGACGTGTTTGTCTGCTTGTTTGGGTTGTTGCTGAGAAAGCGGCAGACTGTGTTCATTGGGTATCCATTCTTTTTGAATACACTGTATAAGTGATTTTCCTCTGCTCTGCATAGTTCCTCTGTGCTGCAGTGTGTTGGGCTTGTTGAAATAATGTTCTGAAGCAGCTTCGTTTGTGGATGTTGGGATGATTACTTCTGGGGTTCAATATTTGGCCAGTATGTGTTGTTTTCCTGTTGAAAATGTGTTGCTGGTTAAAGCACAGCAGGTTAGGCAGCATCCAAGGAACAGGAAATTCGACGTTTCGGGCATAAGCCCTTCATCAGGAATGAGGAGTGTGCCAAGCAGGCTAACATAAAAGGTAGGGAGGAGGGACTTGGGGGAGGGGTGATGGAGATGTGATAGGTGGAAGGAGGTCAAGGTGAGGGTGATAGGCCGGAGTGGGGTGGGGCGGAGAGGTCAGGAAGAAGATTGCAGGTTAGGAGGGCGGTGCTGAGTTGAGGGGACTGACTGAGACAAGGTGGGGGGAGGGGAAATGAGGAAACTGGAGAAATCTGAGTTCATCCCTTGTGGTTGGAGGGTTCCCAGGCGGAAGATGAGGCGCTCCTCCTCCAGCCGTCGTGTTGTTATGTTCTGCCGGTGGAGGAGTCCAAGGACCTGCATGTCCTCGGTGGAGTGGGAGAGAGAGTTAAAGTGTTGAGCCACGGGGTGGTTGGGTTGGTTGGTCCGGGCGTCCCTGAGGTGTTCTCTGAAGCGTTCCGCAAGTAAGCGGCCCGTCTCCCCAATGTAGAGGAGGCCACATCGGGTGCAGCGGATGCAATAGATGATGTGTGTGGAGGTACAGGTGAACTTGTGGCGGATATGGAAGGATCCCTTGGGGCCTTGGAGGGAAGTGAGGGAGGAGGTGTGGGCGCAAGTTTTACATTTCCTGCGGTTGCAGGGGAAGGTGTCGGGAGTGGAGGTTGGGTTGGTGGGGGGGTGTTGTTTTCCTGCAGACCTGTAGGCCCCCTCTAATTCTGAGACATTCTTAGCTTTACTGAGCATCTCTCAGTGGTGGAAAATTTGCCTTCACTCAGTCCTTGGTAAAGATAGATGAAAATTATTTGTTTAGTACTTCAGTCCTGTCTCTGTGTCTGTGTAACTCCTATTTTTCATCAGCACTTGTTCTTCCAAGTTCACAGAAGAAAGGGATGCCCTTTTAAGTTGGCACTCTGAATTTGCTTTCCCTATCCTCCTTTTCCTTTTGAGGGAATATGCTTTGACCATGCTTTAACCAATTCTTCTTTGAAGATAGTGCATTTATTGCTCGGCTCCAGTTTCTCCTGCTATTCTCTGACTCCAATTTATTTAGCCCAAATCCATTCTTACCCCATTGAAGTTGGCTTTCTCGCAACTAATTATTCTTACCCCGGCTTGTTCATTGTTCCGTCGTGTACAAGACACTATGTAATTGCATCGTTCTTGATCCTTAACTCCAGCTGAATTGATTCTTGCTTCATCTGGGACATCCTCTTTCTCCAGCATTGCCAAGTCTCCTTAATT
This sequence comes from Hemiscyllium ocellatum, assembly GCF_020745735.1. Taxonomy (NCBI): domain Eukaryota; kingdom Metazoa; phylum Chordata; class Chondrichthyes; order Orectolobiformes; family Hemiscylliidae; genus Hemiscyllium; species Hemiscyllium ocellatum. Next base: position 8,694,289 of record NC_083425.1, on the reverse strand, counting down.
AGTGCTGCCACCCTATCCCTTTGGTATCCTTTTCTGTCTTCCTTGAACACCTTGCATCTAGGATTATATAACATCCAGTCCTGTGTTTCCTTGAGCCACGATATATTTTCACCTGTGCCTGCAACTCACCAACCTTGCTTACCATACTACATTTACATGTATGGACAATGATTTTAATTTAGACTTCATTATTTTTCCCCTTGCTTTGATCCTACCTATTAACTTACAATATTAATTCCAGCACTGCCAATCTCTGTATTTTGTGCACCTTGCCATTCCTCTCTTGATATTATTTCCTCTTTTCCATGTCTCTGTTGGGTTACTTTAAGCCCTAGAAGTCACAGCATGCCTCACATGGAACTCAGCCCTAGCTATGTTTAGATACAAATCAGCTGGTCTGTACAGGTCTGAATTCCCCCATGGGCTGTTCCGAAGTCTCAAGAATTGTGTAGCACCACATCCCTTTTTCCATCTGCTATTGGTTCTCACATGCACCATACCTCTCAGCTGCTTTTCTTCCTTCCTCAGGATGCCCTGCAACCACTCAGTAACATCCTTGATCCTACCAGCAGGGAGACAATACACCATTCTGGAGTCACATTTGTGGCAGCAGAAACATCAATATCCTCCCCCCACAGCTACTGAATCATGCATCATTATGGATCATCAGTCTCCCTTGTATTACCAACACATGCAGCTGCATGTGCTCATGGCATCATGGATATGTCAACATATCTCTGGCTACACTCAGACGGTTCTTGTACTACTCATCTTTTCCTTTTTGATTATCTAGTATTGAACCATTCCTTCTCTCCCTGCATAATCTTAAACTGCAGAGTGACCACATCTCTAACCAGATTGACTATGTAGTTCTCAGCCTTACAGAAATACCACAGTGGTGCCAGCTGCTGCTCAGGTTCTGAAATATTAGACAGTAGATACAGGAGTAGGCTATTCGGCTCTTCAAGCCAGCACCACTATTCATTATGATCATGGCTGATCATTCACAATCAGTATCCCCATAACCCTTGATTCCACTACCTTTAAGAACCCTATCCATCTCTTTCTTGAAAGTATCCAGAGACATGGCCTTCACTGCCTTCTGGGTTAGAGCATTCCATATATCCACCACTCTCTGGGTGAAGAAGTTTCTCCTTAACTCTGTTCTAAATGGCCTACCCCTTATTTTTAAACTGTGTCCTCTCGTTGTGGACTCACCCATCAGCAGAAACATGCTTCCTCCCTCCAGAGTGTCCAATCCTTTAATAATCTTATACGTCTTAATCAGATCCTCCCTCATCCTTCTAAACTCAAGTGCAGACAAGCCCAGTTGCTCTGAGCTCTAGCTGCTAGAACTGACACATGTCCTACACAAGTAGTTATCCCAGACATGGAAAACGTCTTCGACTTCCTTCACAGAGGATATGCGTTTTGAGGTAGAAGCAGGCCTCTATTCTTTTATTTAATAATTAGCCTTCATGTTGCTAAGGAGTCTTAGCAATGGTATAATGTCTGATCAATAGTTTCAATGCTTACCAACTATTAAGAAAACTTTACCAGTATAATATTTAATACTTATTGTTAAAATTATTAATATTTAACATATCTCAGCATTTTCAATAAACCTGAAATAAAAATAAGAGATTAAAAACTCAACAGCTACTCATTTGTACCTGTTTTCAATACTTTATAATTTTACCATTTTAATCTGCCAGTTGCACAGACTCAGTAGTTAAACAGCAATATTCACCAGGCAATCAACTTGGGACTTTCCTGAGAAGACATACTTCAATTTCTGCTACAAACACATCATTGACTCTCCGCAAGCAATAGGAGTAGATAATTCCAAATCCTTCAACCTTTCATTCTTTTTGATATTGACTTTTTCACCCTGAAGTCCTCCTACTTTTCTCTCATCTATTTTTTTCCACTGGTCAGACGTCCCCCAACTTCTCTCATACTTCTACTGTCTTAATTTGTTCCTCATGAAATGGATATACGAACATAAAGATGTACAGCACGTTAACAGAACCTTTGGTCCAACTTGTCCATGCCGGTCAGATATCCTAAATAAATCCAGTCCCATTTGCCAGCATTTGGCCCATATATCTTTAAACCCTTCTTATTCATATACCCATCTGGATGCCTTTTAAATGTTGTAATTGTACCAGCCTCCACCACTTCCTCTGGCAACTCATTCCAGACATGCATCACCCTTTTCATGAAAATGTAGCCCTTAAGGTCCCTTTTAAATCTTACCCCCTCATCCTAAATCTATGCCCTCTAGTTTTGGACTCCCCTACCCGAGGGAAAAGACTTTGTGTATTTGCTATATCCATGCCCCTAATGATTTTGTAAACCTCAATAAGGTCACCCTTCAGCCTCTGCACTCTAGGGAAAATAGCCCCAGCCTATTCAGCCTCACTCTATAACTCAAAAGGTCCAACTCTGGCAACATTCATGTAGATGTTTTCTGAATCCTTGCAAGATTCAGAACATCCTTCCTATAGGAGGGAGACCAGAATTGCACGCAGAATTCCAAAAGTGACCTACCCAATGTCCTGTACAGCTGCAACATGACCTCCTAATTCCTTTATCCAATGCTCTGACCAATAAAGGCAAGCATACCAAATACCTTTTGTCACTATTCTATCTACCTGTGACTCCACTTTCAAGGAACTATGAACTCGCACTCCAAGAACTCTTCATTCAGCAACATTCCTGAGGACCTTACCATTAAGTGTGTAAGTCCTGCCCTGATTTGCCTTATCCAAATGCAGCATCTCACATTATTTGTCAAAGAAAGAGAAATGTTGCCAAAGCTTTTCATCTTGCATTCATAGGATAGATGCAACAATGACAAATTTAAAACAAATACAATATATTACAGGAGAAAAGGGTGCTGTATTGGTTGGCACATTCTCAGCATGGCTGAGGTGTTGCCATGCAGGTGTTGCAATGAGGAATTATGGGCGTCTGGGTAATTCAAAAAAGGAATAAGGGTTGAAAGTATTTCTTTTGCTTAGAAACACCAGGTCCCTGCATATGATGGCATGTTGCTTTTAGCCAGCATAAATAAGCCATGCTACAATTCACTGATCAGCTGAAATTGTTTGTTAGCGTAGCTATCAGTTGACTTTGGATTGTTCAACAAGTGTTGCCTAATCATGGAATGCGGTGATCATTTGAAATTAGATATTCTTGTGTTTGTCCTGATAGGTGCAAAATAATAAGCTTCAGCAACTTGTTTAAAAATCAAAAATCAAGCTTCTATGCTTAATAAGTGGGCGGCACGGTGGCACAGTGGTTAGCGCTGCTGCCTCACAGCGCCTGAGACCCGGGTTCAATTCCCGACTCAGGCGACTGACTGTGTGGAGTTTGCACGTTCTCCCCGTGTCAGCGTGGGTTTCCTCCGGGTGCTCCGGTTTCCTCCCACAGTCCAAAAGATGTGCGGGTCAGGTGAATTGGCCATGCTAAATTGCCCATAGTGTTAGGTAAGGGGTAAATGTAGGGGTATGGGTGGGTTTCGCTTCGACGAGTCGGTGTGGACTTGTTGGGCCAAAGGGCCTTTTTCCACACTGTAAGTCTAATCTAATAGTTGTGCACTTTGAAGGTCGAAAAATTCTCTCAGCATCCAAACTGGCTGTTACTGATCAGAGAATTTGTACTCCGTTGTCCAGTCACCACAAGAGACCAAACAATACCAAAAATCAAAGCTAGTTTTCTTGCTACATAAATTGTTGCATATTTAGAAATTACTAAGCAATAATTTAATTCAACAATTAAAAGTGTAGGGATCAACAGTGGTTCTTTCAGAAGTCTGTATTTGTTAGAGCTGTTTTATCTCTGTCGAAAGGTGTGGCATTGGAAAAGCACAGCAGGTCAGGCAGCATCTGAGGAGCAGCAGCATTGACGTTTCGGGCATAAGTCCTTCATCCTTCCTGATGAATGACTTATGCCCAAATTGTCGATTCTCCTGCTCTTCAGATGTTACCTGTGCTTTTCCAGTGCCACATTTTGCAACTCTGCTCTCCTGCATTCACAGTTCTCTATGTTTTAGAGAACTGTGAATGTTTTGCCTATGTTTTATCTCAGTACAGCTGATTTTTGTTTCTGTTACCATGACAAAAGAATGCTTCAAGTTGTCTTCAAAGAAGATTCTGAAAGTCAGTTGATGGTCAGACTTTCTGATATAAAACCTTAAAACAGAGTGACAATGTTTTGAAGAAAATGTGTTAGGGCGACATGTCCCCATATCAGTTCTTGCAAAATTATTTTCAAACATTCATCAGCTAAAGTTTTACAGTTAAATTTAATATTTACAGGTATTGAACTTGGATTGTTCAATATATCATTTTAGTTGCATGACACTGTAATCTTTTGCTATAAATTCTGTGTCTTATGTCTTATGCTCCACAACCACCTGATGAAGGAGCTGCATTCTGAAAGTTAGTGCTTCCGTTTAAATCTTTTGGACTGTAGCCTGGTGTTGTGTGATTTTTAACTTTGTCTCACAGTCAATTATAGAGTTTCAGTGAAGAAACACGCCAAGAAGGGTGGTAAGGACAAGCCAGGGAATTATAGACCAGTGAGACTGACGTTGGTGGTAGGCAAGTTGTTGGAGGGAATCCTGAGGGACAGGATGTTCATGTATTTGGAAAGGCAAGGACTGATTAGGGACAGTCAACATGGCTTTGTGCGTGGGAAATCATGTCTCACAAACTTGATTGAGTTTTTTTTATAGATATTTTTATTGAAAATTTAACGTTTTTACACATTTTCAAAAGAAAACTAAAAATAACTCCAAGTATAAACATTGATATACAATTAAATCTTAAATAAATAATAATCAAAATCTATCAAACAGAAAAAAAAGAAATACAGAGAGAAAAAAAACCCAAAACTCAACTAACTACTCATTTAACCTACAACTAACCAGAGTATATGATTAAAACACTTAGATTATTCAAGAGAAAGAAAAAATCAGATAACACAGAAATTGAGTAATGATATACATGCTCGGAATGTGTTAACATCAGATCACAACAAAACCTGTGTTCGTGCGGGATTCCTCTCCTAAGGTGCCCCGGACCAGCCAGGTTCACCCTCTCAATTAAATAAAGGCCCTTATTAGCATGCCCGAGATATCTGTATTTGTGTAATTCAAGAAGGGCTGCCATATTTTATGGAGTAATTCGGTTTTTCTTTAGGTATACCATAATTGTAAGGGAGTCATGGGGAGTATATTCCATAATTATTCTGTGCCAACTTGAAAGCCCATGAGGGCCCTCAGCCACCCAGTTTACCAAAATGTTTTTCCTTGCACAGAAAGAGAGAATGGAAAATAATCTCTTCCCTGTCATAATTTCAGATGTTCTTTATCCAATAAATGTATCTCCTACAGGAGAGCTATATCGATCCTTTCTTTCTTGAGGCTTGATAATATTTTCTTCCTTTTGATTGGTGAATTACTCCCCGTGACATTCCAGCTGCACCATTTAATCGACTGATTACCCATAATCACCGGGTAAGTCCGAGACCCCCCCCCAGGAGAAGAAACCTTATCCAAAACATCCCAAGCATAGAGCATATAAAATTCACAAAAATAAAGGCTCTTTAATACACTCAGATCAATATAATAAAAAACTATTTCTAAATTAAAAAATATAAAACGTATTTAAACGGAGATCTTCCTCCTTATTCCTCAGTGGCATCACTTCCTTTCCAAAAACCCATCATAATCTCTCCCAACCAGTGCCCCACCCTTGACCCAGGCACCCCATGATAGGATAAAGAAATTCAAGTATACTACCGAGCTAGAATTAACAATAAGTACCCTACCCCCCCAAACCTCCCCACCCACACCAACACCTGGATATATTTGGTAATATTAATACCATATATGAACATAATTAACTATAAAATAACAGTCTCAGCAAATAATAATTAAATATAGTAATACAGAATAGCAGGGGAAAACAACCCCGCTCCTAAGGAGAGAGATAAAATAGGATAAAGTAACCACCTTTCCCCCATCTACATTAACTAGACTCCCTAGCCTATTATATATAAAAGAAGAAAATCGCTAAAAATAAATAAATAAACCCCTCTTCCCACCCCCTTGAGATAATATTAAACAGTAAGGTAATGAAAGGAAACAAAATGGGGGTAAACCGGGGTGGGGGGTGGGGGGGAGGGCAAAATAACATCAATTAACTCTTATAATTTATCTAAGAGATAAACGTTTCTTGGCCTTCTCCGGTGATCCGAAGTTATACACGGACCCTTCATGGCTGAAACGTAGCGTAGCTGGCTAGCGCAGGGAGTACTGAATGTTTAAGTCCCTTAAACGCTTCTTTGCTTCGTCAAACGCCTTCCTCTTTCGGACCAAAGCTGAGGAAAAGTCCTGAAATAACATAATCTTGGATCCTTTATAAATCATGGCTTGGGATCTTTCCCAAGATTTCTGGAAGCTTCCAAGAGTATCTGTCTCTCCTTGCAGCTGGAACAGGACCGGGTGGGGGCGCTGGTTCGAGCCGGGCCTGTGCACTGCAACCTGGTAGGCCCATTCTACCCATACCTGGCCTGATCCAGCCTCCAGATTTAACAGCTGTGGAAGCTACTGCTCGAGGAACGCTGTAAGCTGGCCTTCTTCTTCCCGTTCAGGAAGCCCAGCAAACAAATATTTTTTCGACGACCTCGATTCGCAGAGGTTGCGGCCTTTGGCTCCGCACCTCCAACTCGGTGCTTGATTTCTTCGATGTCTCAGCCATGCTTTTGTAGCGCAGCCGAGAGTGAATTCCATCGGCTTCGGGACTCTTCAACGAAGGCATCGATCTTCGCATTGAGTTTAGAGGTTATTTCCACGAGGCTCGACACTGTAGGTAAGTCCCCCGGGCCGGCTGCGGATGCCTCTGCTGCAGCTGGGGAGGGGCTCCTCCCTGCTGAGAACTGCAGGCTCCTTTCCCCCTAGACATTTTTACAGGAGACTAGACTATTTAAATTTAGTACTGAGCAACTAATTACATTAAGTAAAAACTATTTTAAATGATTTAGTGAGTGTGGTGGAGGCAGGTGACCCACTTTGCCCAAGTCTTGGGAGAAGTACTATAGACTCAGACTTGCTGAGTCGCCGCCATCTTGGATAGACTATCGATTGAGTTTTTTGTAGAAGTACCAAAGAGGATTGAGAGGGCAGAGCAGTAAATGTGATCTGTATGGACTTCAGTAAGACGTTCGACAAAGTTCCCCCATGGGAGACTGGTTAGCAAGGTTAGATCTCACGGAATAAAGGGAGAACTAGCCATTTGGATACAGAACTGGCTCAAAGATAGAAGACAGAGGGTGGTGATGGTATGCTTTCCTTTATTGGTCAGAGCACTGAGTACAGGAGTTGGGAGGTCATGTTGCGGCTGTACAGGACATCGGTTATGCTTGTTTTTCAGACTGGAGGCCTGTGACCAGTGGAGTGCCACAAGAATCAGTGCTGGGTCCTCTACTTTTTGTCATTTACATAAATGATTTGGACGTGAGCATAAGAGGTACAGTTAGTAAGTTTGTAGATGACATCAAAATTGAAGGTGTAGTGGACAGCGAAGAAGGTTACCTCAGATTACAACAGGATCTTGACCAGATGGGCCAACGGGCTGAAAAGTTGGAAGATGGAGTTTAATTCTGATAAATGCGAGGTACTGCATTTTTGAGCAGGACTTATACATTTAATGGTAAGATCCCTGGGAGTGTTGTTGAACGAACAGACCTTGGAGTGCAGGTTCATAGCTCCTTGAAAGTGGAGTCGCAGGTAGATAGGATAGTGAAGAAGGTGCTTGGTACGCTTTGCTTTATTGGTCAGAGTATTGAGTTCAGGAGTTGGGAGGTCATGTTGCGTCTGTACAGGACATTGGTTACGCCATTGTTGGATTATTGCGTGCAATTCTGGTCTCCTTCCTATCGGAAAGATGTTGTGAAACTTGAAAAGGTTCAGAAAAGATTTACAAAGGTGTTGTCAGGGTTGGAGAATTTGAGCTATAGGAGAGGCTGAACAGGCTGGGGTTGTTTTCCCTGGAGCGTCTGAGTCTGAGGGATGACCTTATAGAGGTTTACAAAATTATGAGGGGCATGAATAGGAGAAATAGGCAAAGTCTTTTCCCTGGGGTCATGGATAAAAACCACAAAGAGCAGAGGCCCAAGAACATATCTCTGTGGGATACCACTGGTCACTGACCTCCAGGTGGAATACTTTCCATCTATTATCACTTGCTGTCTTCTTTTGGCCAGACAATACTGCAATCCATACCTCCTAACTTTCTGAATGAGCCTATCGTGGGGAACTTTATCAAATGCCATTCTGAAATTCATATACATCATATCCACTGCTTGACCTTCGTCAACTTGTCGCGTCATGTCCTCAAAGAATGCAATAAGGCTTATGAGGCAGGACCTGCCCGTCATAAAGCCAAACTGACTATCTTGAATCAAAACGTGTTTTTCCAAATAGTCATGAATCCTATCTCTCAGAATCCTTTCCAGTACCTTCCTTACGACAGACATAAGACTGACTGATCTGTAATTTCCAGGGATTTCCCTGTTTCTTTTCTTGAATAGAGGAACAACATTCGCCTCCCTCCATTCAGTCGGTACTACTCCCGTGGAGAGTGAGGATACAAAGATCATCGCCAGAGGTGCAGCAATCTCATTTCTCATAGTAACCTTGGATATATCTGGTCTGGCCCTGGGGATTTATGTTTCTTGAGGTTTCTCAGAATTTTAAGCACAATCACGTACTTGATATCAATCTATTCAAGCCTATTAGCCTGGTCCATGGTGTTCACACTATCAACACAGTCCCTCTCTCTAGCGAATACTGAAGTAAAAAACTCATTTGGGCCCCCTCTACCTCTTCTGACTCCAGGCACAAGTTGCCTTCACTCTCCCCGATCGGCCCTACTCTCTCTCTGATCATTCTCTTATTCCTCACGTACATGTAGAATGCCTTTGGGCTTTCCCTAATCCTTCCCACCAAGGCTTTTTCTTGCACTCTCCTAGCTCTCCTCAGTCCACTTTTGAGTTCTTTCCTAGCTACCTTATAATCTTCTGAAGCTATGCCAGATCCTTGCTTCCTCAACTTTAAGTAAGCTTCCTTCTTCCTTTTGATGAGAAGCTTCTTTGCTCCGGTCATCCAAGGCTCCTTCACCTTACCATTCCTTGCCTGTCTCAGTGGGACAAAGTTATCCAACAATCGCAACAAGTGATCCTTAAATAGCCTCCATGTTTCTGTTGTGCATTTCCCGTAGAATAAACGTTCCCAATTTATACTCCACAACTCCTGTCTAATAGCTGTATAATTTTCCCTCCCCCCAATTAAATACCTTCCCAAACTTTCTGTTCCGAACTCTCTCCATGGTTATGGTAAAGGTGAGGCAGTTGTGGTCATGGTCACCGAAATACTCTCCAACCGAGAGATCTGACACCTGGCCTGGCTCGTTGCCGAGCACCAAATCCAATATAGCCTGCCTGCTAGTTGGCCTATCTACATATCGAGTCAGGAATCCCTCCTGGACAAACCTGACAGAATTGGCACCATCCAGACCATCAGCACTAAGGAAGTTCCAATCAATTTTGGGGAAGTTGAAGTCACTCATTACAGCAACTGTTACATCTGCACCTTTCCAAGATCTACTGTCCAATCTGTCCTTCCATCTCTCTGTTGCTATTGACGGAGTCTATAGAAAACACCCAATAAAGTTACTGTTCCTTTCCTGCAGCTGTGATGCACTCTCTAATTAACAATGCTACTCTGCGTTCTCTTTTATTCCCCTCCCTTTTTTAAAGATCTAAATCCTGGAATATCCAGAAACCATTCCTGCCCCCGTGAAATCCGAGTCTCCATTATGGCCACCACATCATAGTTCCAAGTGCTGATCCATGCTGTAAGTTCATTACTTTATTCCTGACACTCCTTGCATTGAAACAGACACACTTCAATCCATCCCTTTGCCCCTTCGACAGTGTATCCTTCCTGACAGACTCTCTGCATTCCATTTCTACCCGTTCAACAACTACCCTCTCCTCTGATCTGCAGCTCTGGTTCCCATTCCTCTGCCAAACTAGTTTAACCCTCCCGAAGTGCACTAGCAAACCTTCCATCCAGGATTTTGGTGCTCTTCCAGTTTAAATGCAACCCGTCCTTCATGTACAGGTCCCACCTTCCCCAGAAGGTACCCCAATAATCCATGTATCTGAAGCCCTCCCTCCTACACCAGCCCTGTAGCCATGTGTTTAGCTACACTCGCTCCCTAGAATACTGCTAATCTCAGTAGTCATTCTGAGATTACTATGCTGCTTATCCTGCTTTTTAGCTTCCAACCTAACTCCCTGAAATCACTTTTTAGACCCTCATCTCTTTTCCTGGCTATGTCATTGGTGCCAAAATTGAAGTTTACACTTTTTTAAAAAATTGAATATTTTGTAGCTGTCTTGCTTTTTTCCCAATCTTTGTCAAAAATATTTTACTTTGTTCTGGGGCGAACAAAAAACATTTTGTAAGTTCGGTTATTTGTAAATAGTTAATATAAATTTGTAAATTATTAACGTAAATACTTACGTGCTTAGGTATTACTTTTTCTATAATTCATAGTTTATTGTATTTTTAACATTGCATCAAACACTATAATGCTGTTATCTCGATTATGAATGTTTAATTTTCTGATATTAATACGTTGTATAGGATCAATACCCTTTTATGTCCTTTGCATTCAATATAGTCTTCCTGATCGTCACTGCTGAGAAAACTTGAATCAATTATTTTATTTAACATGTTAGCATTCTTCTCAAAATAATATACCAAGGTATAGAATGAAAAAGCTCAACGAGCCAATAGATCATGAATATTTGAAGCTATTGCAGCTCTTTGTCAACTTATTTTCTCTCCCACAAAGAAAAATAGATGCAGGAAACCTTTGTATGAAAATGAAATCTCAAGATTTCTTTCTAACCTGCAAACTACTTACTTAAAGTTATTGGGATAAAAATTCAGCTGAATTTGTTCCAGTTTATGGTGTAATGGATGCTGTTTGGTGTGTGGAATCTGTCTTTTTCCTTTGTGCTGAGTTTGGTGTATCCCACTGGGCTGAAGAGTAATGGGTGGACAGCCCACCATATTCTGGCCTCTACCCCAAGTTGGTCAGTAGTGGAAAGGTCAGTGGGATAGCCTTCCTGCTCCCCTTCCTGTCCCAACCAATTAAGGCCCAATGAGAAGTAATACCAATCATTCCCTCTGGGAAGAAAAGTTAGTTCTGAATTGACTGACTTTAAGTAAGGCTACCTCAGCCATAACACACTCCAGATAGCCATCATGACCTTAGGGTCAGACTTCACTGATGAGTGGGAAGATGCCTTGTTCAGAATTCCTAGCTAATGTGATTGATCAGCAGCTCTAGCAGTTCTCATATGCTGGTGGGATTGCAAAGAGCCCCTGGGATGAAGAAGGCATGGCTCTCAGATCTATCCATGTCTAAGATTTTGGACAAGGATGGAATAGGGAGCCTGGGACAAGGTGGAGTTTGAACGCTAGATGGGAAGGTACAGAGAACAGATAGGATTGTAGTATAGGTATTCCTGATATGGACAAGCCATCCCAACCTCCCAAAGAAGGTTACCCCCTTTAAGAAAAGTGAGTGAAGAAATGGAATTATCCACTTCAGCTCATTTTGTGCCAGGCAGCATGTTACAGACAATAGGTGCAGGAGTAGGCCATTCTGCCCTTCGAGCCTGCACCACCATGCATTATGATCATGGCTGATCATCCTCAATCAGTATCCTGTTCCTGCCTTCTCTCCATAACCCTTGATTCCACTATCCTTGAGAGCTCTATCAAACTCTTTTTTAAACGAATTCAGAGACTGGGCCTCCACTGCCTTCTGGGGCAGACCATTCCACACACCCACCACTCTCTGGGTGAAGAAGTTTCTCCTCATCTCTGTCCTAAATGGCTTACCCCTTATTTTTAAGCTGGGTCCTCTGGTTCGGGACTCACCCATCAACTGAAACATGTTTCCTGCCTACAGAGAGTCCAATCCTTTAATAATCTTATACGTCTCAATCAGCTCCCCTCTCAGTATTCTAACCTCAAGGGTATACCAGCCCAGTTGCACCAATCTTTCAACATAAGATAGTCCCGCCATTCCAGGAATTGACCTCCTGAACCTACACTGCACTCCCTCAATAGCCAGAATGTCTTTCCTCAAATTTGAAGACCAGAACTGCACACAATATTCCAGATGCGGTCTCACCAGGGCCCTGTACAGCTGCAGAAGAGCCTCTTTGCTTCTATACTCAATCCCTTTTGTTATGAAGGCCAGCATGTTATTAGCCTTCTTCACTACCTGCTGTACCTGCATGCTTACCTTCATTGACTGGTGTACAAGAACACCCAGATCTCTTTGTACTGCCCCTTTACCTAACTTGACTCCATTTAGGTAGCAATCTGCCTTCCTGTTCTTGCCACCAAAGTGGATAACCATACATTTATCCACATTAAACTGCATCTGCCATGCATCTGACCACTCACCTAACCTGTCCAGGTCACCCTGTAATCTCCTAACATCCTCATCACATTTCACCCTGCAACCCAGCTTTGTATCATCAGCAAATTTGCTAATGTTACTATTAATACCATCTTCTATATCATTAATATATATTGTAAGAAGTTGCGGTCCAAGCACTGATCCCTGCAGTACTCCACTGGTCACTGCCTGCCATTCTGAAAGGGATCTGTTTATCAATACTGTTTGTTTCCTGTCAGCCAACCAATTTTATATCCAAGTCAGTACTTTGCCCCCAATGCCATGCACGCTGCAAATGTGTTGCTGGTCAAAGCACAGCAGGCCAGGCAGCATCTCAGGAATAGAGAATTCGACGTTTCGAGCATAAGCCCTTCAAATACCATGCACCCTAACTTTGCTCACTAACCTCCAATGTGGGACTATATCAAAGACTTTCTGAAAGTCCAGGTACACTACATCCACTGGATCTCCCTTGTCCATCTTCAGAGTTACATCCTCAAAAAATTCCAGAAGATTAGTCAAGCATGATTTCCCCTTCATAAATCCATGCTACTCTGACCTATCCTGTTACTGCTATCCAGATGTGTCGTAATTCCATCCTTTATAATTGACTCCAGCATCTTTCCCACCACTGAGGTCAGACTAACTATTCTATAATTTCCTGCTTTCTCTCTCGCTCCTTTCTTAAAAAGTGGTACAACATTAGCCACTCTCCAATCTGCAGGAACTGATCCTGAATCTATCAAACTCTGGAAAATAATCATCAACGCATCCACGATTTCTAGAGTCACCTCTTCAGTACCCTGGGATGTAGACTATCAGGCCCTGGGGACTTGCCTTTAGACCTAATAGTCTCTCCAACACCAATTCCTGGCAAATATAAATTCCCTTCAGTTCAGGTCCTTCAGCCACTGTTACCTCTGGGAGATTGCTTGTGTCTTCCCCAGTGAACACAGATTTGAAGTAGTTGAAAATGCGTTGCTGGTTAAAGCACAGCAGGTCAGGCAGCATCCAAGGAATAGGAAATTCGACGTTTCGGGCATAAGCCCTTCATCAGGAATAAGGAGAGGGTGGCAGGCAGGTTAAGATAAAAGGTAGGGAGGAGGGACTTGGGGGAGGGGTGATGGAGATGTGATAGGTGGAAGGAGGTCAAGGTGAGGGTGATAGGCCGGAGTGGGGTGGGGGCGGAGAGGTTAAGAAGAAGATTGCAGGTTAGGAGGGCGGTGCTGAGTTGAGGGAACCGACTGAGACAAGGTGGGGGGAGGGGAAATGAGGAAACTGGAGAAATCCGAGTTCATCCCTTGTGGTTGGAGGGTTCCCAGGCGGAAGATGAGGCGTTCTTCCTCCAACCGTCATGTTGTTATGTTTTGCCGGTGGAGGAGTCCAAGGACCTGCATGTCCTCGGTGGAGTGGGAGGGAGAGTTAAAGTGTTGAGCCACGGGGTGGTTGGGTTGGTTGGTCCGGGCGTCCCTAAGGTGTTCTCTGAAGCGTTCCGCAAGTAAGCGGCCCGTCTCCCCAATGTAGAGGAGGCCACATCGGGTGCAGCGGATGCAATAGATAATGTATGTGGAGGTACAGGTGAACTTGTGGCGGATATGGAAGGATCCCTTGGGACCTTGGAGGGATATGAGGGAGGAGGTGTGGGCGCAAGTTTTACATTTCCTGCGGTTGCAGGGGAAGGTGCCGGGAGTGGAGGTTGGATTGGTGGGGGGTGTGGACCTGACGAGGGAGTCACGAAGGGAGTGGTCTTTGCGGAACGCTGATAGGGGAGGGGAGGGAAATATATCCCTGGTGGTGGGGTCCGTTTGGAGGTGGCGGAAATGACGGCGGATGATACGCTGTATACGGAGGTTGGTGGGGTGGTAGGTGAGAACCAGTGGGTTTCTGTCTTGGTGGCGGTTGGAGGGGCGGGGCTCAAGGGCGGGGGAGCGGGAAGTGGAGGAGATGCGGTGGAGGGCATTGTCGACCACGTTTGGGGGGAATCTGCGGTCCTTGAAGAAGGAGGCCATCTGGGCTGTGCGGTGTTGGAACTGGTCCTCCTGGGAGCAGATGCGGCGGAGACGAAGGAATTGGGAATATGGGATGGAGTTTTTACAGGGGCAGGGTGGGAGGAGGTGTAGTCCAGATAGCTGTGGGAGTCAGTCGGTTTATAGTAGATGTCTGTGTTGAGTCGGTCGCCTGAGATAGAAATGGAAAGGTCTAGGAAGGGGAGGGAGGAGTCTGAGACAGTCCAGGTGAATTTGAGGTCGGGATGGAAGGTGTTAGTAAAGTTGATGAACTGTTCAACCTCCTCGTGGGAGCATGAGGCAGCGCCGATAGTCATCGATGTAGCGGAGGAAAAGGTGGGGGGTGGTGCCAGTGTAGTTGCGGAAGATGGACTGTTCCACATATCCTACGAAGGGACAGGCATAGCTGGGGCCCATGCGGGTGCCCATGGCAACTCCTTTAGTTTGGAGGAAGTGGGAGGATTGAAAAGAGAAGTTATTCAGGGTGAGGACCAGTTCAGTCAGTCGAAGGAGGGTGTCCCACACCCTCCACCTCCTCCAGGATTTTCGCTTCCCCGGTCCCCAATGCCTTATTTTCACGATGGACATCCAATCCCTGTACACCTCCATCCCCCATCACGAAGGACTCAAAGCCCTCCGCTTCTTCCTTTCCCGCCGCACCAACCAGTACCCTTCCACTGACACCCTCCTTCGACTGACTGAACCGGTCCTCACCCTGAATAACTTCTCGTTACATACCCTTTAATCCACTGTATTATGGAGACTGGGTCAGGGTGAGTGGGAGTGTGGTGGGCCTCATCTTCCGCCTGGGAACCCTCCAACCACAAGGGATGAACTCGGATTTCTCCAGTTTCCTCATTTCCCCTCCCCCCACCTTGTCTCAGTCGGTTCCCTCAACTCAGCACTGTCCTCCTAACCTGCAATCTTCTTCTTAACCTCTCCGCCCCCACCCCACTCCGGCCTATCACCCTCACCTTGACCTCCTTCCACCTATCACATCTCCATCGCCCCTCCCCCATGTCCCTCCTCCCTACCTTTTATCTTAACCTGCCTGCCACCCTCTCCTCATTCCTGATGAAGGGCTTATGCCCAAAATGTCGAATTTCCTATTCCTTGGATGCTGCCTGACCTGCTGTGCTTTAACCAGCAATGCATTTTCAACTGTGATCTCCAGCATTTGCAGACCTCATTTTTTACCCACAGATTTGAAGTACCAATTCAACTCTTCTGCCATTTCTTTGTTCCCTGTAATATATTCCTCTGTTTCTGTCTTCAAGGGCCCAATTTTAGTCTTAACCATTTTTTCCCTTTCACATACCTAAAAAAGCTTTTACTATCCTCCTTTATATTTTTGGTCAGTTTATCTTCGTACCTCATTTTTTCTCTGTGCATTTCCTTCATAGTAATCCTCTGTTGTTCTTTAAAAGCTTCCGAATCCTCCGTTTTCCCACTCATAGGGTGAAAATGGATTAAGGTTTTCAATATGCAATAATTTGTCATTTGAGATACTCAGTTACTTGAAAACAGGTGGCTGAATGGGTGATTTACATACCCTTTAATCCACTGTATTATGGAGACTGGGTCAGGGTGAGTGGGAGTGCGGTGGGCTAGTCACTTGCTATATTTTATGTGCTCATTCTGTGCCAAAAGCCTGCCTGGAGAATGTCTCCAGAGGATGAATGCCTAAATTTCATGTAAGGAGTCACATAAAACTCTGCAGGTATCACCTGCTCTTCTGCCCTGACCTAACAGTGATTTGATGGACAATGAGCAAGACAGCAGCTAGCCCATAGACTTCATAGCAGCTGAGCCTCAAAAGTGGGCAATCAATGGTTTCTTCCTTCTTGGTTGTAACAGGCCTTGGACAGAAAGGGATGTAAAAATGCCGACTGTAGGTGTCCCCTTTTCAAATCAAAAGGCCCCTTTCACCCCAACTTGTGCACCACTCGCCCTTCCCCCTTGTGGTTTACACACCTCCCCCACCCAATATACACACACATGCCCCACAAAAAACCTCCAACTCTCTTCCCCCAATATGCAGCTGATCAGAGTGGGGAAGTTTTAAGGTGACTGTATCATTAATAAGGCTGGAAACATGTAAATTCCTGCCTAAGACACAATTGATTGGACCACTTTATATTTAGAACTAACAGGCAGCACAGAAGTCTTCCTTACATTTAATTTGAACACATTCAGTTCACCACTTCCAATAATTAATTTTATGATTCAGATTCTGGTTCATCCTCTCATACATAAATCACTGCAGAAATGAATATGCAGGTTTTCACTTTACCATGCCTTTGTATAAATCATTGCTTAAATCTTTAGTAGCTATTGCGGTGTTACTTTCAAGCCTGAAGCACACGTTTGCCTGGACAAGTCACTAATATTCAATTTCGTGTACAAAACATAGTACCTATGTTATACTATTGCAGTCAAAACACATACTTGAATACTGCTTCTTAGCAGCCAAAGCCCTTTAATATTCTTTCTCAAGCAACTGAGTTGATTTATTATTGTCACATGTTTTGAGATACAGTGAAAAGTATTGTTTTGTGTGCTAACCAGACAAATCATACCTTACGTAAGCACATCAGGGTATTAGAACAGAACGCAGAATTTGGTATTACAGCTACCAACACATAATCCTTTCAAAATAAACTGTACACTCTACTTTGAAAATAATTTGTGGTCGAAGCCTTTATTCTAACTGATGGTAAGACTGAAGAAATCGAGAATTTAATGGAACTGAAACAGACTGAGGTATGAAAGTATCTCATGGGTCCCAGAAATGCATACTTTTGGAAATTTTCCTTTTTTGTGGATGAATGTGTGCAGATCCCCTCATTCCCTTTGACCAGTGACACAGTCAGTCACAGTAACTCCAAGTGCTGCAATTTATTTTGCTATATCTTCTCTTCCACTGCAATTCTCCTCACTTTTCAAAGCCTCTTCAAGAACTCTTCAGTTGACTATGCCTTTCAAAATTTATTTTCAATCTTCTTTTAACTTTTCTTCATGGCTCATTTCTCCTTTTCATAAAATACTTGGCATGAACATGGAACTTTACAAGGTGATTATGTATTGAAATGTGCCTTTAATTCAAAGTAAAACAAAGAATTCTGGATAAACACCGCAGCTTGGAGACATGCCCATATGATCCAGTTGCCAAGAGAGAAACTCAAAATGAAATCAATTGAAATGGGGTGGCGGTTTTAGCAGCTTTTCACAGTTTCACAGTGAAAAAAGTTATTATTTGAAATGCAGAAACAGAGAGTCTACTGTGAAACTGTTTAATGTGTTAACAACTAAGCAGGATGATCTTGAAAGTTTGGTTTCTGTTCAAAAGAAAGGGAACAGGATAGATAAGCTTCTTCAAGGTTTAAGGGAGAGTTGCCAAGGTGTGTCAGTAGCAACTGATAATCATATGCAGGAATTCAGGTTGAGTGTAACAATTGTCAAATAACTTCATATGTTTCAACCTGGCAAGGCATGGCGTGTTTCTCCACTGCTGGCCTGTAATTGACTATGAGACTGTTCAAGCAATGCTAAATTTCATCCAGCAGTGTCACATTGTGTTAAATGATTTGCAAACATTTTGGTTGTGTTAGTTAATGCAAAATTTACCTTTTTCTTTCGTTGGATGTACTGGTTGCCTCTTAATTAAGTTTAGATCTTTATTACTTTTAATTTGTTTGTTACTGCAAAAAAATTAAAAGTTAAATTCTGGCCACCAATTATTTCCATTGGTTAGCAGTCTCTAACTTGTGAGTTCAAAGCACACTAAGATTGTCTGTTACTTTAAAGAATTGTTAAGTCTGATCAGAAATTGTGAATATCCTGTAAAGAGCATGTGATCAAAATCATTCATTAAAATATCATGTTTTATATATATAATATATATACACGAACACACACACACGCTTGGATTTTTACAAAAGGGCACTTCACAAAACAAATGACAGCAGCAACAATGTTGTTGTCGCAAGCAACTTGGTAGCTTGGTGATGCCAAGTCTACAACACCTTCAGAGAGAGACCATATTTCCCTCTTTGTGAGTGAAGATATTCAGAGAGATCACTTGCCAGAATTAACAGATTTTGCCCACTCACTTTTTTCACCTCTCGCTTGGCAATAACAATCTGTATTGGTGGGAGCTACAGAATATTACACATAAAATTGGAAATTTTATTCTGATTCTTTCGTGGACTGTCACTGGAAAGGACAGCACTTTGAATTTTTCTGAATTGCCCTTGGTCTGGTGCTGGTCTGCTACCTTCTTGAAAAATTTCCAGTCTGTTGTATTTAGACCACAGTGCTATGAGGAAGGGAGCTCCAGGTTTTTCTCCCAGTGATAGTGAAGGAGCTGCAGTACATGTCCAAATCTGAATGGTGTGTGGCTTGGAGAGTGCTGATTTCCCACGTGCCTGCTGCCTTTGTCCTTCTAGATAGCAGAAAGTGCAGGTTTGGAAGGTGCAGTCAAAAATGCCAGCTGTTACATCCTGGATGATGTCAGACTTGAGTGTTGTTGCAGCTGCACTCATTCAAGAAAAGCATAAGTATGCTATCATATTTCTTACTTGTACCTTGTAGACAGTGGAAAAGTCAGTAATTCTGGTTTCCCTGTGCCACATTCCTGTCTTTCCGCACTGATTTTTGTACCTAATCTCCGAAGTGGGGCTTGAACCAAGCACCTTTCAACTCAGAGTACTGTCAACTGAGTCAGGCTTCGTCTTTCTTTGCCATATTTGCTGTTTTTATTATCATTCTCTGTACCCATTTAATGTCACAATGGTATTGCAGATAGGTCATAGAACTAAGGTTCCAATTATGATAGGTTGCTCCAGACAGGATGCCATTGCTGGTTGCAACTCTAAAACTTGTTCTGCCCAAGTCTCTGTTACCTTCTATATTTCACTGATGCGCTGTTCTCAGAAGGAAAGTTAGAAGCCTGGTATGTGTTGCCCTGTTCCCAGAAAACATGCAGTAAGCACCAGCCAGTAGCCTGATGCCTGTGTTTCCACTGATCAGCAAGTAAGCTGGTAGCATGTTCGTTTCATTACTAAACCCTGCAAGAAAATAACATGGGTCTTCTAACGCTAACAGCTTCAAAGAACAAGGTATACAGGGAACAATAATGGGATTTAAGAAAAGCACGCAACAGAAGGTGATCTTCTTGAAACATACGAAGATGAGTGAATTGGCAGTGTGTAAGCTGAGAGAATGATTCTATTTGTGGAAAATATCAGAACGAGGGAAGACAGTTGCTTTCAAAATCCTGTCTAAGACCATGCATTAAGGTTGGAAGCTGTGCTGTCTACCATTGTCACAGAGGACCAAACAGGTTTTATAAAGGGCTGCAGATCTTCCAACAATGTTAGATTACTCAATATGATCCAGGCTTGTCAACAACAATCTGTACAGGGATTAGTGATCTGTCTAGATGCAGAGAAGGCATTTGATCAGGTTGAGTGACTATATCTTTTCTATACTTTAGGATGGTTTGGTCCAGGCGAAGCTTTCATGAAGTGGGTGAGGGACCTTTATAGTGATCCTCTGGTCGCGGTTCTCACCAATGGTGTGTGATCCAGTAATTTAAAATTTTTTAGGAGCAGTCAAGAAGTTGTCCCCTTTTGCCATTGTTGTTTATGTTAGTAATTGAGCCATTGGCAGTGGCCATCCATAAGGACCCCATAAGATCACATTGTACGCGGATAATATTCTTATCTTTTTGTCAAACCCAGCAGTTTCGGTACCTCACCTGAAATAATGTATCAATTTGTTTAGTGCCTTTTCGGGCTATAAGATTAATTTTACAAAATCGGAGGCCATGCCTATGGAGGTCTTAGGGAAATATCTGATGCCGAGGGCGAGTCTTGATTTCCTTTTAAATGGTTGTGGGGGGCTTTCTTTAATTCGGTATATTCGTTACTCCCATCTTTGATCAGTTATTTAAGGCGAACTTTGTCCACTTGTTTGACAAAATTAAACAAGACCTTCGAAGATGGGAGGCACTTCTAATATCCTGGCTGGGCCGATAGCCCTTATTAAAATGAATGTCCTCCCTCGTTTGCTATACCCCATGTGAATACTTCCTTTGGTCTTCCCCTGACAGACATTCAGGAGGCTTAATGGATGGTTCAGTTCTTTTATTTGGCACCATAAGTGGCCCCTTATCAAGCTAACCAAAGTGCACCTGCTCCACAGAATTGGAGGGAGGTGGGGGTGGAGGTTGATCTCCTGGATATTGAAAACCACCAATTAAGCTCTCTTTTATCTTATGTGAATGACTGGGCCTGTGGGGACTCGGCGTCAGATATGGTTACATATTGAAGCTTCTCAGGCAAAGTACCCCCTTATTAGTCTGCTGTTATTAGACAAAATGAGAGCAGTTACAGAGCATTGTTATAACCCAATAATTATCAATACTGTTAAAGCATAGAGGACATTGTGGCAGAGCGAGGGTAATATAGGCAAAACCTCATTTCCTACCCCTATAATGGGCATGCAGGGTTTCCAACTTGGATAACGGATTCCAGGTTTAAACTATGGGTAGCTTGGGGTGTGTCTTGCTTGGGTAACTTATTTGAGGGAGAAACAATGACAGACTATCTAGTAGAGACTTTTCCCACTTTTTTCAGATCAAGGATTTTATTCAAGGAACCACACTTTTAACCGAAACTTACAGATCCGACAAAGAGAAGAGGGTGACTTAGTGCCAAGAGCACACTCTTCATCAGCACTGTTTATCATCTGTTGGACAGTGGCCTCTTGGATGAGACTGAGTCGCTTTGTAAGGTCTGGGAGAGAGAATTCGGGGTTGAGATATGGGAGGATATTTGGGAAAATGCAAGAAGGATTTTGATCTGTAATAGGACCTATGCCATGCAGTTGAAGATTCTTCATAAGGCCCATCTGGCCTCAGATCACCTCTCAAAATTCAAAGTGGGAATATCGTCAACATGTCCCAAATGCAGAAAGAGTACGGGCACTCTTACTTATTGCTTGTGGTCCCGCCGCTGGCTTCATACATACTGGAGAGCTGTGGTAGGTGTGATAGAGAGCATCTTAGGGACCAAACTGGGGATGGACCCAGTCTTCCCTCTTCTGGGCCTGCCCAGTGTGCCTTACTTAGGTGTGTACTGGAGAAAGCCTTTCAATATCCTTACTTTTCGTGCAAGGAAAAATATTCTGTTATGTTGGGTGTCCGAAAACCCACTGGGTCTGTTGGGTTGGTATAGACTATTCATGGAGCATATTCCTTTGGACTTTCTCACAAGTATGGTGCACCAAAAAACTGAGGATTTCTATAAGGTATGGCAGCCCTTTTTGGATTACCTAGACACAGACTTATCTGCCACTTTAATAAAGGTTTTTATAAAGCCATAACGATTTTGTCTAGTGAATCTAATATCCTGAGAGGAAGAACTATGAACATATGAACGTGTATTAGTTAATGCTCTTGAAGATTAAGAGCTATTGTTTTGTTACACTAAGCCATATTATTTATTATTCATTGTTATTTTTCTACTACCTGTTTAGTTACCTTGTTGTTTTATATGTTATATGCATTTGAGTGCAATTTTGTTCAGTTTGCATTGTTTATGAGTTCTGTTGTTGGTTTACTGTAATATTAAAAACAAACTCTTTTTCAATAAAAATATTTTTATAATAAAGAAAGTGAGAAGCTCCTTAGAAAATGAGGCTGGAGAAATAATAACAGTGAACCAGGAAATAACAGAAAACAGAATAAATTCTCTACATAGTTCACGGTAGAAGACATTAATAGCATTTCCAAAAATAATAAATAATAAAGGAGCAAAAGGGAAGAGGAAATAAACACAATATCCTAAAACTATTGTACTGGGGAAATTAGTAGGATTAATAGATGCCCGAACCTGAGATATTGCATCTTAGGATATTAAAGGAATTAATTACAGAGGTTGTGGAAGTAATCTTCTAAAAAACTCCTCAGATTCTGCAGAAGATCCAGGGAATTGGAAAGTTACCAATGTAACACACTTGTTTAAAAAGTAAGACAGCCACAAACAGGGAATTATGGACCTGATAGTTTAACATCTGTCATTGGGAAAATATTAAGAGTATATTATAAAGGATGCCATTGCAGAGCAGTTAGAAACACATAATATATTCAAGCAGAGTCAGCATGGCTTCACAAAGGGGAAATCATGCCTGACAAATTTATTGGAATTCAGAATGAGAATGATTAGAGAATGATTTCATTTGTGGAAAATACTAGAATTAGGAGACAGAGTGTAAAAATAAGATGTCTCTCATTTTAGATGAAGATGAGGAGACATTTTCTCTTTTAGAATTATAGAATTTTATGAGGAGGCAAACAATGAGGTGAAAGGGAAACAGTAAATGTAATATATTTGGATTTCCAAAATGCATTACATAACGTACCATACACAGGGCAACTTAATATGATAAGACTCCCTGGTGTTGGAGGTCGTACATGAACATGGATAGAGGATTGGCTAATAAAGATAATGGGAGCATTTACTGAATAGTAATCTAGAAATAGCGGAGCATCACAGTGGAATGTCATGGATGAGGGAAGTTTTTTTTAATGCATACCTGAGTTGCCTGGGCAGCATTTATTGCCTGTCCCCTGTTGGCCTTCAGAAGGTGGTGAGAGCTGCCTTCTTGAATTGCTGCAGTGTACCTGCTGTAGGTAGACCCACAGTGCTGTGTGGATGTGGTTGTGGGTTTGGAAAGTGCTGTCTAAGGTTTTAAGGAGAATTTCTGCAGTGCATCACGTAGATAGTACACACTGCTGCTACCAAGCAGTGGTAGAGGGTGTGGATGTTTGAGGATGTGATGCCAATCAAGTGGGCTACTTTGTACAGGACGGAGGCAAGCTTCTTGGATGCAGTTGGAGCTGCAAGTGGGGAGTTATCAATCACACTACTGTTCTGTGCTGTGTAGACGGTGTATAGGCTTTGGGGAGTCAGGAGGTGAGTTACTTGCCACAGTACTTTGAGCTCCTGACTTGTTCTTGTAGCTAATGTGTTTATGTGGGAAGTCCAAGCGAGTTTCTGGCAAATAGTAATCCCTAGAATGTGAACCTGTGGCATTCAGTGATGATAACATTACTGAACATCAAGAGGCAGTGATTAGATTGTCTCTTACTGGAAATGGTCATTGCCTGGCATTTGTGAGGTGTGAATGTTACTTGCCACTTGTCAGCCCAAGCCTGGACATTGTCCACACCTTGTTGTATCTGAACATGGACTGCTTCATTATCTGTGGAGTCATGAATGGTGCTGAATACTGTGCATTCATATCCCTACTTCTGATGTTATGATGGAGGCAAGGTCATTGCTGAATAAGGTTGGGCCTAGGGCACTACCCTCAGGAACTCCTGCAGATATGTGATGACTGACCTCCAACAACCACAACCAAATTCCTATGTGCCAGGTATGACTCCAAAGAGTGAAGAGTTTGCCCTGATTGGTTCTAGTTTTGCTAGAACTCCTGAATGCGGGCTTGATGTCAGGGTTGTTGTTCTCATCTCACCTCTGGAATTCAGCTCTTTTGTCCATGTTTGAACTAAGGCTGTAATGAGGTCAGGAGCTGAGTGGTCCTGGCAGAACCCAAACTGGCGGTGACTGAGCAGGTTATTACTGAGCAGGTGCTACTTCAAAGCACTGTTGATGAGGCCTTCCATCACTTTACGCATGATTGAGGGTAGATTGATGGGACAGTAACTGTCGCAGTTGCGCTTGCCCTGCTTTTTGTGTACAGGACCTACTTTGGCATTTTTCCACATTGTTGGGTAGATGCCAGTGTTGAAACTATACTAGAAACAGTAAATGTACCATTACCAAGTTTGTGGATACTGCAAATATAGCCAGGAAGGCAAGTGGTAAGCATGACAAAAGGAATTGGTAGAAGAATACAGACAGGTTAAATAAGTTAGTAAAAACTTAGCCGATGGAATATAATGTGGGAAAATATGAAGCTATACACAATGACAGGAAGGACAGAGGTGCTGAATATTGCTTAAATGGAGAAAGACTGCAAAAAGCTGCAGTACAGAGGGATTTTGTGCATAAACTACTAAAAGCTGGGATCCAAGTCCAGCAAGTACAGGTACACAATCGTTTATCCAAAACACTCGGGACCAGCTGGTTTTTGGAATTCTAGAATTCGAAAAATTCCAAATAAGTGAAAATTTGACAGTGAAAGTTTTAAAAATCTTATCGAACTACAGATTGACTGTGAGTACTACGGGCCCCGAGTCAGAATTGATGCCTGCCAGTGCTGGGCCACACTCCGCACATCGTATCTGAGTGACACACATCGAGTGGGTGTGGAGTTGGGTTAACAGTTTGCACGCCAAACAACCATGTTAATGAGAAACAAAACTTCATGAAAAGCTTTCAGATTTTGGATCTTTTCGGAGTTTGGGATTTTGGATAAAGGATTGCCTACCTGTATTAGGAAGGTTAGCTTGGTTGATTCTGGGCATCGTGTTGTGAAAGCAGAGTCTAGTGACAGTAAATTGTATCCTTTTATCATTAAAGCACAGTTGACATGGTAAACATCAAACTGAGTAGTTTTTTTGTACAGGCTAGACCCTACCAAAACATTTTAAGAAGGTAACCCAAACCCTAACTTTCCTTGTTGTTTTAGGTAGATGTAAGGTGGATATCCCAGGAGTAATGCAGCTGGTCAAACCACTTGGCTTCAAGTAAAACAGAATTTACTTCTACACCACCGAATGAAACTCAAACAAAAGAAAACAGCATTTAGAATACCACTTATTTAAAAACCCAACCGATATGATATCCCCCTAACAAAGGAGCTGTTCCAATTTCCTGCAACACACCTTGCAAAAACAAAAGTAACTTCAAACATAGATTCTTACAGGAGAGATGTCAGAGAGAGAGAGAGAGGACCAGCCAGGGATCATTTACTAACCGCTTTCCACTGTAGCTGCTTCTCTGTCCCCAGCAGTTTCTAACTGCTAAAACTAAACCAAACTAGAAAAAGTCCATGAACTGGGAGAGCTGGCCACTCCTCTTTCATTTTACAACTATTTTAAAAAAGACCTAAAAACCTTTTCCCTGATTGTTGCCATTAGCAAGAACCCAAATCCCAGACAAATCAGAACCTCTGTCTTTTATATCCCCTCTTGAAAAAATCACGGACAACATAACCTAGTTAAAGGAGGAGGTTCATCACAATGGTCACTATAAAGCTATCAGTATTCACTTTACTTTTGATTTTGAGAACCATCACAACACATCTTTATTCTATGAATCTTGAAATAAAAGTCCTTAGACTGTTTGGAGAAGCTTTTCTTTCAAATAACACTTCATACGAACATCTAAAAGAAGAGCAGGAAGTCCATTAAGTTCTTCTAGCTTGCTCTGGCATTTAAAAGGTAATGGCTGATCTGATTGTGGACTGACATCTACATTCTTGTCTATTTCCAATAATCTGTGACTCTCTTGTTAGTCAAGAGTCTATTAATTTCTGGCTTAAAAAACCTTCAATGGCTGCCTCCCTCACTTTCTGGACAAAGAAGTTTCAAAGACTCACAATCTTCTGAGAGAAAAGGATTTCTCATCTTTGTCTTAAATGGGAGAGACCCTTCATTTTAAATTGTGTACCTTATATAAAGCAGTGTCCAAACCGGAAAATATAATAACTCCTTAAAAGAATGCCACGAAAAAACTGAAACACAACAGGGATCTGAATTACTTTGAATTTTAACTCAGTTTTATGATCCAATACTTGGACTGTCTAGTGTTTACAAAGTTGCTGCTTTGCATGCTCTACAGACTGGTAGAGTGGCTCAGCCTAGTGCATCCAGTTATTAGTTTCATTATTGGCTGCTATTCCGGGATAAGGAACATAAGAAGTTGTTTTCCAACATTAACTTTCCAGGAATTTCCCCCCTACCCTTCCTTTTTAAGGAATGTAGGTCATCAGATATCAACCAGGTGACCATTTTTCAAATATAAACTGTAGTCAAATAACTGATTGAAATGCAATTAAAACCATACACCAAGGTGTTCTTTGTCCACACAGGTGCACATTTTTGAGCCCAAGATACTGATTAGCAATCAGCAGCAGGAATGTTGAATGACTGTTTCACATTCTTCTGGGGGTGCTGAGGTGATCTAGAGTACGAAAAGTTTCCGCGGCTGAGATCAATTAACCCAGAGTACATGTGGCATCAATAGAAAGGCTTTCTAGTCTATACGGCCACCATCAAACCAGTCAGTATCTTTAGCATCCAGGATTTCTTTACAGGAACACTATTTCAAAATTTTAAATCCAGCAAATAGACTGAAAAATGTAGCTTTTATTACTTGATTTTAACAAGTTGAGTTTCTCTATTAGTACTCAACATATTAAAATAAAGTCAACCAAGTATGAATTATAATGAGCTTAAAACATTTGTTATTTGTTCATTTTTGAACATTAAAAAAATACTTGAACACTCATTAATAATGATAAAGCCAGGGAAGAAATTGGCTGTATGAAGTTATGAATCTAACACTGCCAAGGAATCTACAAGGAATTACTACAAATATATATTAGGGTTGTACTGTCTAGCTCATTAAACTCTGTGTTCCAAGTCTCTTGAGCAGTTATCAGAAACCATTAATCTGAAGATTTGAAACACAATTAAAACACATTGAAATTGAAACATAATGAACCCAAAGTGTACAAACTTGAATTTCTAACTGTTGGCTTGATTTTTAAAGGACACCCTGCTTACAAGATTAAATTTTAAAATAATTAAATATAAAATCAATGGAGCTCAGAGCATACGCATTTTCTAAATGGTCAAAACTTGCCCCATATTTGCTTTTTCTACATTGTGTTGGGGCATTTATTTCACAAATAAACAAATGGAAAATGAAATGTTCCAAAATGTTTTCAGCTAATCTGACCGATGTTAACATGAGTTATGTTCATTGTAAAAGTTAGTAGGGCCTTCATTGTCAGCTACAAAGTGAAATAAGTTTAGTACTACACATCAATAGATACAGACAATCTTGTTTTCTTCTGACAATATCTTGTATTTAGGGAGAAAGAAAAAGCAAGTGTTTGTTCTTTCCATTAGTGCATATAGTTTTCAAAGGTTATCAGGTATTTTGCTATTTTTCATGGATAATTATCCTCTAACCTTCCTCCATTACTTTTTCTAAGCTTTGCATCACTTGCAGGAAGGTGAGCCATTCTTTATTACTCAGTTGTAACTAGAGAATCGACTGTAATGGCTCGTCTTTCCATTCCCTAGTCATTACCTCGGGAGATACAAAGAATTCATCTACAGTTCCCTGACTCTGGACAACATAATTAAAAGGTATCCCTAGATCCAAGTTCATACTGATGCTCCTACTTCTAACTCACCACTCGTCCAACATCTGATTGTCACACTGCTGATATAATGTTCAGTACTACAGGAGCAGGAATTCTCTCCAAATAGGTACTGGAAGCACCAAAGGTGTTGGGCAGAATTTTACTAGGATGACTGGCGGATGGTTCAGCCAACCCAGAAAGAAAGTTAGTCGTTAGCTATAGTCTGAAAGAAGTCTGTGTCCCACACTCAAAATGTACTGTGGGAGGGATAAATCAGAGGACCGTCTGAATTCCACTTTCAGTTTTAAAGTAGAGACAAGATGGAAAGAAGAAGGACTACTTTTCATGGGAGTGTCCATGATGCTATAAAGATAGCAGCTTCTTCATTCCTGCTATTGAAAAAAAATTAAACTCAGGCTGTATTCCCCAGCCAGCATCAAATATATTTTGGTATGGGCAGGTTAACACTGGAGTCTGTAACAGCTCAGTTGATCCTTAATTATTAAGGGTGGGTGGACTGCTGAATTTAGTGTCCTCGCAACTTCTGTGTTATGCAGGTCAGTACAGTAGTGGGTGGGAAGGCATGTAAAATACAGCACATTGTCTACAGTCCCCATGCTCTCTCAATTTCCTTTCCACCGAATATGTTCCTTTCTTTGGAGCCAAAACAGGTGCATCTTTGGTGCCATACATAACCCTAGTATGAGCTTCTGACCACATATCCGCTCCACCTACTTCAGCCTCCGTAACATTTCCTAACTCTACCTTGTCTTCGCTCATTTGCTGCTGAACCCCTTCCAGACTTTTCTCAATTGTAGATTCGACAATTCTGTTCTACTTTTGACCATTCTTCTGTACTCCATCTTACAAAAACCTGAACTCACCAAACATTTCCTTCCTCTTTTTATATCTGCACCAAGTTCCATCACCTGACAGTTGCTGGTGTGCATTGCTACCAGGAGAAGTGTAAGGACTACAGATGCTGGAGTTGAAAAGTGTGGTGCTGGAAAAACACAGCAGGTCAGGCAGCAGCTGAGGAGCAGGAGAGTTAATGTTTTGGACATAAGCCCTTCATCCACATTTCTGATGAAGGGCTTATGCCCGAAACATGGACTCTCCTGCTTCTTGGATGCTGCCTGACCTGTTGTGCTTTTCCAGCGCCACACTTTTCAACTTTGTTGCTAGCAGTCCAGTTATACTTCATTCTCAGTTTCTCTTTCTTATTCTCAAATGCTTTGTTGGCTGCACTGCTCTATATCTCTGCCAGTCCAGAATTCAGTGAGATTGCTGAAGCTATGCAATTCTGGCCTCATGCATATCCTTGATTTTCAAAGGTTCACCGGTGACAATCATGCCTTCAGCTGCTGAGTCAGTAAATGCCAGGATGCCATACATAAAGATGAACTCATGTGCCCCAAAGAATTTATATGGGTCTTTGGATTGCTAGTCCAGTGATAATAGCAGTATATCATCGCCTTTCCAACAAACAGTAATAAATCACTCAAAAATATATTTTGCCTATTAAAAGGGGCTTTTTTCTAGAATATTTTATAAAAGGTAATCTATATGCCTTATTCCCACTCAGCAACTTTTCTACAATGCTAGCAGCCATTTTGTGAGAAACTAGCGAAAAAAAGACGTTTCTGAAATAAATTTTATAATTCAAATTAAGTGATTTTGTATAAAACAAGCTAATGTTTGCTTTTAAAATGTATTCAGATAACATCATATTTCTGTTCTTTCAGGGCAATGTTAACTGATGCCTTCATATAGTTTTGTTTTCTAAGTACGGTGACCACAAAATATCTGAGGTGCAAAAAAAATGATAATGAATACACTTTAACTAAATAGAAAATTGGGCTGTTGAGTAAAATGGATTGCAAGTTCCAAAGACATTTTTGACAAAACATAATACACGTTATTCAATGCTACTTTCTGAACAAGAATAACACATACAGAATAACAGTTCATTTCGAGCATTACAGTGACTGAATTATTTACAGCCATCAAATTGTTGGAATGAAAATCATGCCGTGCTACGTCATATGTGCTCTAAAGGCAGACTGTGGCTCACTGTCTGTTGTCACTTCACCTTGAACTGTTTTTGTAGCAGCATTTGTTTTTCCAGTGGTGATTTGCTATTACGTACCACTTTTGGGAGCAGGCTGAAGAAGCAGATTCAGGTCCCAAGCCTGCCTCAGCCAACACAGGAAACAAACCTATGTTGTTGCAATTATTTTGAATCACACGCTAATCATCTAGCTAACTGAACTATGCATTCCCATGGATTAAAATACAGACTATTTTCTCTGGCTAAATTGCACTTTGTACATAAATGTGCAAGTCATACATTTCTGCAGGCGACTTATGTAATCTTTCCATTATGTGTTGACTACATATTGTGCTACTTTAGGTTTTGTGACACCTACACTCTTCCAGGGAATCCAAAACTGCAGTCATACAGCTACATTTGTATGAATGCACTCTCCAGATTGCAGCATTACATGGTCATATTGCACCTCTTGGGTTAAAACCATTAGAAATTCTGAAGGAGTCTTTTTTTAAATATTGATAAAGTGCAGTTCCTGCACAGAGTGCCAAAATACTTTAAAAATTGACAGCTTGAAAATTTCACAGAGAACATTCTCATAGCAGTTCAACTGCATTTCATAGAAAAGCAATCTAACATTAATGTTTTATGGCTGCAAATTGTATTGCTGTCTCAAGTGCAACATAACTGAGTGTGGGCTCTGACATAGCATGAATGCATTGATGGAAGAACTAACAAAACTAATGTTCAATTTTAATTTCTTTATCACTCCTTTCAGCTAGAATTTATTTCAATTGACACGAACATAGCTATTTAACAGAAGTGACATTTGGATAGATACTTGAATAGGAATGGTTTGGAAGGATATGGGCCAAGATCAGGCAGGTGGGACTAGTTTAGTTTGGGATTATGTTCGTCATGGACTGGCTGGATCAGAGTCTGTTTCCGTGCTATATGATTCTATGAGTGCCATTAAGAGACAGGATTACAGAGAATATTTTCACTGAAAATGCTATCCATCCTGCAAATGGTTAGACACATATTTGTAGCTTAGCAACTTAAATCTCACCACAGGCAACGTGATTATACTCGTATTATACAATATGAGAAAAGTACATTTCAGATTGCAAGTCATGTAACTTTATGCAATATTGCTATTCTGTAAAAGAAGTGATGACATGTTTATGAAAAATCTTTACAAGTAAATTTCCTGAACAGATTATAAAATCCTATGGTATCACTAACATTATAGTGACCATTTAATGAATAACCTATGCAACCTAAATAGTCCCATCTGTCAAGAGCTGCCAGCCAATGAGGCTAAAAGCTCTTCATCGACAGGTTTATCACCTGCTAGTTGCACACACACTTAAGGCCTAGGATTACCACTGGACAGATGAGTGCTGGTAGGATTGGTGGATAGGGAAGGGCAAGAGGCAGCAAGTGCAGGGGTTGGCTCTCGGGAGCTGCCTCCATTCCAACATCAGGCCCCTCTACAAGGCATTGTGGGCTGAAGTTTTACCAAATTTTGCTGCTTAATTGTGGAAAGCTTCATGGAGGTTTCCTCTTAATCAGCCCTAGCAAGTTTTCTCACAAAACATTACACCTTCTTTCTCATGCTGTCTTATATTCAGCAGTAATGGAAATGCT
This sequence comes from Hemiscyllium ocellatum, assembly GCF_020745735.1. Classification (NCBI taxonomy): domain Eukaryota; kingdom Metazoa; phylum Chordata; class Chondrichthyes; order Orectolobiformes; family Hemiscylliidae; genus Hemiscyllium; species Hemiscyllium ocellatum. The sequence goes on along the minus strand of NC_083425.1, from coordinate 8,662,670 downwards.
CACCAGCACAGGATCTTCCTGCGCTAATGTAACTCACGGCATATTTAAATCCAGCTGTGTGCCAGAGCAAACGCTGTAAGTCCGGAATTGCCCTTCACAGTTCAAGTGAATGAGGAATTCCACAGAGGATGGCTGATAGAGGCAAATTTGCACCCTGGTTCATAAACATGGATCTCTGTCAACCATATAGATGTGATTAAATTCTAATTCCTCCATTGCATAGAACTTTGTCTTGTTATTCTAAAGTCTCAATTTTCTATTAGTTACATAATACACCAGTCCAGCAGAATTTTGATTTTTATCTTTATTAGTTCCTCAATATTTTGATATTGTTGATTGCTGAGAGACAAATTTGTCGTGGCAATTCATTTTTCTTCCCAGGAAAACCTTTTATTTCACGTCTTTGTTCACGCTCAGAGCTTGTTTACTGACATATGTTCTGGGGGAAGGTCACATATGCTTCAAAGCAGTTCCAAGCATTTGCATGCATTTACTGCTTGAGTAAAACGTGATTTGTAGAATCACGCCAAATGCCAACCTTTAACCTCAGATTTTATTCATTTATCCTCACATTACCTGCACGCTCGGGTGAATATAAAAGATCCCAAAAGCCCTATGTATTGTGCAGGAGTGTTCTTTGAAGAATCTGTATAGTCACTCTTCAATCAGTACTGCAAAAAATAGTTTTTAAATCTGATTTGTTCTTCTCATTTCTGTTGCTGGGGCATCACTGCACACAAATTGGTTGCTGCATCTACCTGTAATATAACAATGACTGAACTTCAATGTAATTTATTAGTTGTGATGCATTCTGGGATTCCCTGAGGACATGGAAAGTGCTATGCAAATAGAAGTTCCTGCTTTCCATTACAACAAGCAGGCTACGAGAAACATGTCTTTGGATTTCCTCTTTACACACTTTTGGTCTCCAGCTGTACAAAAACAAGATACTGTGAGATTTGAATGTACTCATCATTCTACAGCACAGGATGTCAAATTAGAATCTACACAAAGATTAAGAAGTTATTTTCGTGAAAGGGTAAAAGCAGATGCTGAATGAGTGTTGCATTACTGAGACATGCTGAGTCGATAGTCTGATTTCAACAGACAGTTTTGGATCCAATCACTCATTACCTAACCCTGAATGTGCCAAAGGTACCAAATCAGACACCTGCCAGTTTAGTACTCAAGCACTGCTTAAATTCAGAACAGATCTAGCAAAGCTCAGCAACCATGACACGCTGTGGGTCATCATCAGCAACAGAATTGTAATCAGCCAAAACCTGTAATCTTGTAGGCCAGCATTTCTCTCCTTCTACCATTACCAACAAGTCAAAAGACCAGTTTAGATTTTGAGGATTGTCGGATAGCATGCCATGAGCATCACCACACTGAATTAAAAATGTGGGGTCATCCTGTTGAAGTTACAAAGCATGCTATAGACACAGGAGAAAGTGAGGACTGCAGTTGCTGGAGATCAGAGCTGAAAATGTGTTGCTGGAAAAGTGCAGCAGGTCAGGCAGCATCCAAGGAACAGGAGATTCCACGTTTCGGGCATAAGCTTCCTGAAAGATTCCTGAAGAAGGGCTTATGCCCGAAACGTCGAATCTCCTGTTCCTTGGATGCTGCCTGACCTGCTGCGCTTTTCCAGCAACACATTTTCAGCTCATGCTGTAGACACAGTCAAGTAATCTGAGAACCCAACAAGTCAGGTCAAAGCTCTGTAGCATAGGTCATAGTGAGGCCAATGGGTATATAAACAGGGAAGACATGCCAGGGTGAGATCATCAACAGGAATAGATCAAGGTGAGGTGAGACTGATAACCCTTGAAATGAAGGCCGCATTCGACCAAGTGTGGCATCAAGGAGCCCTTGCAAAACTGGAATCAATGAGTATCGGGGTCAAACTCTGCATTGGTTGAAGTCATACATGGCACATAGGAAGATGGTTGTGCTTGTTGGAGGTCAGCCATCTCAGCTCCAGGACATCTCCTCAGGAATTCCTCAGGGTGATGTCCTAGGCCCAACTATCTTCAGTTGCTTCTCATGACATCAGAAGTGAGGATGTTCCCTGATGAATGCACGATATTCAGCACCATTCATGACTCCTCTGATAATGAAGCCATCCATGTTCAAATGCAATAAGATCTGGACAATATCCAGGCTTAGACTGACAAGTGACAAGAAAACTTCATACCACACAAATGCCTGGCAATGACTATCTCCAATAAAAAATTATCTAACCACTGCCCCTTGACATTCAGTGGTGTTACCATCACTGAATGCCCCACTAATAATATCCTCCGGCTTACCATTGACCAGAAACCCTGCTTGACCTGCCACATAAACACAGCGGCTACAAGAGCAGGTCAAAGGCTAAAAATACTGCAGCGAGTAGCTCACCTCCTGACTCCCCAAAGCCTGTTTACCAACTACAAGGCACAAGTCGGGAATATGATGGAATATTCACCTCTTGCCTGACACCATTCAGAACAAAGCAGTCCGCTTGATTGGCATCACATCCACAAGCATCTACTGACTCCACCACTGACGCTCAGCAGTAGTGTGTACTATCTATAAGGTGCAGAAATTTACCAAGGCTCCTCAGATGTACCCTCCAAACTCACAACCACTTCCATCTATAAGGGCAAGGGCAGCAGATACATGGGAACACCATTACCTTCAGGTTTCCCTCCAAGCCATTCACTGCATGACTTGGAAATATATTCCATTCCTTCACTTTCACTGGGTCAAAATCCTGGAATTCTTCCCTCAGAGCACTGTGGATCAACCTACACCAAGTGGTTTGCAGCAGTTCAGGAAAGCAGCTCACCATCACCTTCTCAAGGGCAATTAGGGACAGCCAGCCACTGATGCCTACACCCCACAAGTAAAGTAACAAAAAGACCAGTAAATATTAAGAGCAGTGAGAGATCAAGGTAAAGTTGGCAGCATGAACACAGCAAGAGCAGGGTATGAAGAGCATTGACAGAGTGCAAGATCTCAAGAAAGCAGGCAAGAGCTTGGCTTGCTAAACCCAGAGCTGGGAAATTAAAAATGTGAATCAATCAAGTAAACAGTTAGTATCCAGACAGAACAAGCCTAGTAACCTTTGTTACTATTCATTGCTATGAAGGTGCATGTGTGTACTGTGCCTTTAAGAGAAAGAGGAAGCTGGCAAGGACTTAGAGAAGTACATAGTGTGCTGATAGATTTAAAAATGTAACATTTGGTTAACACAAATAGCTGGTGCTGTGTTGCCATGGAACAAAAAACAAATTCAAATTCAACCAATCAGTTTAAATTATGCCCCAGATAACAAAGTCCAATTAAATTTGAATTCTACTGTTTGGGATGACACCTGAGACTACTGCTTACAAGTGCCCACCCAGTGTGTAAGAAGAGGCAGCAAGCACAAGCAACTTTGGATTATAAGCACTCTCAAACCACTATGCAGCAGTAGGGACAGATGCAAGTGAGAACATCTTTTTAGCAGAGTTCAGACATGGCAAGATCAGTGAAGGAATATACAGTAGAAAAACAGCAACAAGAGAAAAGCAGAATATAGTAGATTCCAGAATTAGGAGAACAAGAAGGTGCTCCTGTCACCTTCATTGTGATTCCCATGTTATGTGTTGCCCCCTTAGTCTCCGGGTAAGTTGCAGACTGTTCTGCAGGAGAAAATGAAGGTGGTTGAATTTAGGGAATACATCCACACCAAAAATATGGTTATTAATACCTCAGATGGTCATAATCTCTGGTTTATTCCTAATACCATAAGGCAGCAGGAGTAGAAGAAGTAGGAAGACAGGAAAGATTCATCACCATGTTTGATGCATAGTGCCTGAGAAGGGGTGTCAGATTCTTTTTAGCTTTTGTGTTCATGGATGTGTGGTTTGCTGGGGAGGCTAACATTATTGCCCATCTCTAAATACCTTTGAACCCAGTGGCTTGTTACGCCATTCCAAAGAATGGTTCAAAGTCAACCACATTGCTGTGATTCCAGAGTCATGGTGAGGATGGCAGCTTTCTTTCATTAATAGACATTAATGAACAAAATCTGTTTTTACAACAGTCAATGACTATTTCATGGTCACTTGCTAAGACTAGTTTTTAATTCCAGATTTATTAACTGAATTTAAATTCTCCAAGTTGCTCTGGTGGGATATGGTGGGAACCCACATCTCCAAAGTATTAGTCTGGAACTCTAGATTTCCAGTTTAATGGCATTGCCATTACTTCGCCATTTTCTCTTATTTTTGGGACATTGAGATGCAATCTTGGACAGAAGGCACCAATTCAAAAGGGATAGGTGTATTATAACAGAACTGGGACCAGTGCCCTCGCAATTAAGGATTAAACTAAATTCTCAGGGGCATCAGCATATAGAAGTATAAAAGATAAATAAGATTCATAATTTGACAATAGTGGAGAGGAAGGAGTGCTGGATGAGATAGGAATGGACTAAGAAGGATAAGGAATATAAGGACAGATTGAGAGTAAATCTGCATAAATGCAGCATGTGGTGAATAAGACTGGTAAGTTACAGACATAAATAGTCATGTGGAAATATGTTATAGCAGTAATAATGGAAACAGCTTTAAAATGGTGATCTGAGCACTTATTATTCAAATGTACAAAACATTCAGAAAAGATGAGGAAAGGAAAAAAGTGAGCTGGTGTCATTGCTGATATTGGAATACATTATAATGTTGGAAAGAGTGGATGTCCTTGAGGGGGCAAGGACAAAAACCATTTGGTTAGAACTGAGAAATAAATAAGTCATGCAAATGGGGGTATTTTGAAGTCCTGAAAAAAAGCGAGTTATGTACTGCAAGTGAACTATTTTAACAGATATAAAGAAAAGGATGACAACAGATGGATGCACAAAAAACAAAGATGGTAAAATATTATTTTAGAGGAAAGTAGAATATAGAAGTGAATTGTAGAATGCACCAAATCAAGGGAATCCTCAATATATAACAGGCAAGCAATTGCTCCTTGGATGATTAGAAATAGAGAATATGGTGAAATATGTAAAGGGAGTCTGATGATTGTCAAGTGCATTCTTAAAACTAGAATGAATTTCAATAAGTTCAGAGATGAATAAAGGTGGCAAAGACAAAATGAAAATGCAATGACTGTATGCATAAACTGAAAGCCAAACGTCTTTACCAGCATACATGATTGTAAGTGGCTATTAAGAGGCTGAATAGATTGAATTCAGGACAAAATGGGTGATTAATGCTTAAAGGCACAGGTCAAGGCAAAAATACTGCATTAGTACGGAGTATTGGTGCTTACCAAGGAAAAGGATATTGACAGAATATCAGTAGGAGCAGAGATGTTAGAGATAATGAATGGAGTGAAAATAGAACTGCTGCATGTATAAAAATGGCTGACTGAGTGAACTGTAGATAACTCATTACATTAGCATAGCTGGCATCCCAGATCGCTAACTGAAGTGCGATTCAAAATCATAGAGTTTGTTGTTGGCTTTAAATATTCCCTAGTTATAGGATTGATGTTTGAGGATTATAAAGTGGTATATCTGCTATGATTATTAAAGAAAGGATAGTCCTAGTAACTACAGGCCCATTAGTTTAATATTGTTTTAGAAACAATTATCAGAAAAAGAAAATCAAAACTATCTTGAAGGAGCTTGAGCTGAAACTGTGTTGCTGGTTAAAGCACAGCAGGTTAGGCAGCATCCAAGGAATAGGAAATTCGACGTTTCGGGCATAAGCCCTTCATCAGGAATGAGGAGAGGGTGCCAGGCAGGCTAAGATAAAAGGTAGGGAGAAGGGACTTGGGGGAGGGGCGATGGAGATGTGATAGGTGGAAGGAGGTCAAGGTGAGGGTGATAGGCCGGAGTGGGGTGGGGGCGGAGAGGTTAGGAAGAAGATTGCAGGTTAGGAGGGCAGTGCTGAGTTGAGGGAACCGACTGAGACAAGGTGGGGGGAGGGGAAATGAGGAAACTGGAGAAATCTGAGTTCATCCCTTGTGGTTGGAGGGTTCCCAGGCGGAAGATGAGGCGTTCTTCCTCCAACCGTCGTGTTGTTATGTTTTGCCGGTGGAGGAGTCCAAGGACCTGCATGTCCTCGGTGGAGTGGGAGGGAGAGTTAAAGTGTTGAGCCACGGGGTGGTTGGGTTGGTTGGTCCGGGCGTCCCAGAGGTGTTCTCTGAAGTGTTCCGCAAGTAAGCGGCCCGTCTCCCCAATGTAGAGGAGGCCACATCGGGTGCAATAGATGATGTGTGTGGAGGTGCAGGTGAACTTGTGGCGGATATGGAAGGATCCCTTGGGGCCTTGGAGGGAAGTGAGGGAGGAGGTGTGGGAGCAAGTTTTACATTTCCTGCGGTTGCAGGGGAAGGTGCCGGGAGTGGAGATTGGGTTGGTGGGGGGTGTGGACTTGACGAGGGAGTCACGAAGGGAGTGGTCTTTGCGGAACGCTGATAGGGGAGAGGAGGGAACTATATCCCTGGTGGTGGGGTCCGTTTGGAGGTGGCGGAAATGATGGCGGATGATACGCTGTATATGGAGGTTGGTGGGGTGGTAGGTGAGAACCAGTGGGGTTCTGTCTTGGTGGCGGTTGGAGGAGCGGGGCTCAAGGGCGGAGGAGCGGGAAGTGGAGGAGATGCGGTGGAGGGCATCGTCGATCACGTTTGGGGGGAATCTGCGGTCCTTGAAGAAGGAGGCCATCTGGGCTGTGCGGTGTTGGAACACACCCCCCACACACATCATCTATTGCATCCGCTGCACCCAATGTGGCCTCCTCTACATTGGGGAGACGGGCCGTTTACTTGCGGAACGCTTCAGAGAACACCTCAGGGACGCCCGGACCAACCAACCCAACCACCCCGTGGCTCAACACTTTAACTCTCCCTCCCACTCCACCGAGGACATGCAGGTCCTTGGACTCCTCCACCGGCAAAACATAACAACACGACGGTTGGAGGAAGAACGCCTCATCTTCCGCCTGGGAACCCTCCAACCACAAGGAATGAACTCAGATTTCTCCAGTTTCCTCATTTCCCCTCCCCCCACCTTGTCTCAGTCGGTTCCCTCAACTCAGCACCGCCCTCCTAACCTGCAATCTTCTTCCTGACCTCTCCGCCCCCACCCCACTCCGGCCTATCACCCTCACCTTGACCTCCTTCCACCTATCACATCTCCATCGCCCCTCCCCCAAGTCCCTCCTCCCTACCTTTTATCTTAGCCTGCCTGGCACCCTCTCCTCATTCCTGATGAAGGGCTTATGCCCGAAACGTCGAATTTCCTATTCCTTGGATGCTGCCTAACCTACTGTGCTTTAACCAGCAACACATTTTCAGCTCTGATCTCCAGTATCTGCAGACCTCACTTTTTACTTGAAGGAGCTTGAGTTAAGGATAGTCAGAATGGTTTACTGAAAGGAAGATTGAGCTTTAATGTTTTACTCAAATGACATAGGTTATTGAAGGGAAGGCAATGGATATTGTTGAAGTACCATATAAATGGCTGGTTAACAAAATTGAGGCTATTGGAACAAAAGGATCTCATTCAGCTTGGATGAAAAAAATGCTTTCAGGACATAAATCAGCAAACCTTGGTTGTCTTACATGAGAGGTTAGTAGGCAATGATGTTTCCCAAGGGTAAATGAGTAAAGGACCACTTTCTTATTGATATACTGTTTATAAGTGGAAAACATTGCAAAATTTTAACACTTGTGAATGACACCAAACGTAGAGGTGTGGCAACCACAAGACACAGACAGGCTTGCAGAATGGGCAGACAAGTGGCAGATGAAACTTAATATTGAACTGATGCATTTTTTTTGCAGAAAGGAAAGAGCGAGGCAATACAGACTTAATGTCATAATTAGTAAGAGTGAACAAGGGCTGAGGTGTGCAGCTGCATCAGTGTCGGAGGATGACAGACTGCATTGAGAGCGGTGAGCATACAATACGGAACTTGTGGCTGCATTGAGATATTTGAGTACAAAATTAGGGGGGTTTTCTGAACTTTTATTAGCTCCAATGGGGAAAAACTACAGTATTTTCTCCAACTCAGGCTACTACGCTTAGAGAATAAGTGACGATTCCTGAGAGGGTATTGAGGAAATTTATCAGAAGAGATCTAAGGATGAGGGATTTTAGCTGCAAGGTGAGGTTAAAGGAGGTGTCCTCCCCCGTGCAGAAAGGAGATTTGACAGAGGTGTATAAGTGTCATCATTGATCAAAAACCTAAATAAACAAGGCATATAAATATGTGGACAGATATTGGTTTTAATCATGTGTTTTTTTGCTTAAAGTTGGTTCACGCAAAGTTGCGATTTTCAGGAACACAACTACAAACTTAAGTGCAGATATACAGTGTTTCTCATTTCCAAGCAAAAAGATGTTGGCTTTTGAATTGCCTTATCAGTTGAGGTTACGCATGTAGCATTTAATGACTGAATTCAACTGCAGTCTGTTCTGCTATGTGTGTTTCTTCAACACAAATTGGATTTAATGTGATTGAAGAATTTAGACCACTATGTGGATAACACTAACTTCATTTACCTGTGTTGGCTATAAAGCGATTCTGGACCCACTAGATTAAACGGTGCGGCTATTGTGCGATTTTCTTGCAACACAAGATTGCCTGAGAATGGAACTATCCCATAATATCAGAATGAACTGTACATGTCACAGGTTCTGCCATTGATCAAGTTATTCATTACATCGCATGGTGAATGTTTACCCACTCAATTAAGCATTCTGATCCACTCAGCTTCATAATTGGTATTTATAGTTTTTTTCATATACCACACCATGTTTTTGTAAAACATTGTGTTAGACAAAATATATTCAGAAACTGATGATTTGAGATTATTACCATGACATAAGTGGCCTCTTGTTGGTTCCATAAACATTTCAGGACTATATACAGCATATGAATGTAGTGTCCCTAAACCATCTATTATTCTATATATAAAACATAATCTATTTTTAGGTGAATTGGATACTTCTGATGAGGTGGAAAATCTGCTAAAATTTTCACAAGCAACAAAGGGGATAGTTTTCCAGATATCTGTGTTAACAATTCTATTTCAGGGAGTGTGAATATCTGTCATTTTAACAAAGCTTTAACAAAAATTGGAGCCCGCTTTTAAAACAAGTTTGGTTTTAAGACTGCCAGGACAACAGTGTATGTTTTGAAAGGACAGGTTGTAACTTAAACAGTTGCAACCTTTACGCCTTCAATCACATCTTTCCATGTGACTGTGAAAATGTTGACAATCAGCAAGAAAATCAAAGATTACTGTTAGACCACTTTGAATTGAGTGGTGTGCAGTTTGCTGACTGGTGCATATATTTTCAAGTACACAACTTGCACCATATGTTACTCTCCAGGGTTGACATTTGTATGTTGTATTTTAGAAAGTTTTTGAACATCCAAGATTTTACGAGGTCAAAAGTTTTCTCAGTTATTTTTATCCACGAATGCATCATGTGGCTTGCATGTCAGCACCATATGTTGTAAAGCAATCACTGGATCCATGGAAAATATCACATTCCAGACAGTCCATAACCAAACACAGCACGAGTCAGTGAACAGTTCAATTCTTGTAGAGGTATATTCCACAACTCTTATATTTGGTTAAAGCAACTGATGTGAATAAGCATTTACCTGAACCGCATAACTGATTTGATGGAGAAGCTGTCCCTATCATGCTGTTAAGTAGCATTAACAGTCTTTGTTTTCTATTAACTAAATGTATTGCATTTCCTGTAATGGCAGTGAAATGACCAGAGGATTAATGCAAAAGTAAACATTAGTTTTACAGCTGTGAACAGGAAGACCAGTTCTTTGAAATTTTAACATTTCATAGAATGAATTTCAGTTCTCAGGTAACCATTTAATTTAATTTAATTTAAATTGATTAAAAAACAAGGTGTTGTCAATTAATTGGTATAATTAAAGCCTATTTGATAAATTAATCAAATTATAACCAGTTTCAATTAAAGTTAAAATTAAACAGCAGGGAATCGGAGTAATAAAGATTTCTGAAATTTTCAGGGAATTGCAATCTGGGTTCTGTAAAGTACAACGTTCAAGTTAAATCTCTAAAATAAAGTGACAGCACAAAGATAGGATTTAATTGGTAAGTATTTATTTTTACCAAATTTCAACCTATTTTTGTTAAGTCAGTTATTAACCTAATAAAAACAGGTATTTTAGTTCTGTGAAGTACACATCCTGTTCTAAATGGGATCTTTAAGAAGTTTTTGGGAATGATATGTCCAAGATGTGTTGTCAGCTAGAGCAGTCTAAATTCTTGGTGTCAGCCTTTGAGCGGCAGGCATCATCACTGGTGCGTTTGCAAGGTTGACTGTTGTGATCACCCCATACAGAATCAGAGCTGTACAGCACGGAAACAGACCCTTCGGTCCAACTCGTCCATGCTGACCAGATATTCTAAACTAATCCAGTCTCACTTGCCAGCACTTGGCCCATATCCTCAAAACCCTTCCTATTCATATACCCATCCAGATGCCTTTTAAATGTTGCAATTGTACCGACCTCCACCATTTCCTCTGGCAGCCCATTCCATACATGTACTACTCTGCGTGAAAAAGCTGCCCTTTAGGTCTCTTTTATATCTTTCCCCTCTCACCCTAAACCCTTTAGTTCTGGACTCTCCCACCACAAGGAAAAGACTTTGTCTATTTATCCTATCCATGCCTGTCATGATTTTATAAGACTCTCTAGGGTCACCCCTCAGCCTCCGACGGTCCAGGGAAAACAACCCACTCCTATTCAATCTCTCTCTATAGTTCAAATCCACCAAACCTGGCAACATCCTTGTAAATCCTTTCTGAGCCCTTTCAAGTTTCACAACGTCCTTCCGACAGGAACGAGACCAGAATTGCATGAAATATTCCAAAAGTGTCTTGTACATCTGCAATATGACCTCCCAACTCTGTACTCAATACTCCTGACCAATAAAGGAACTATACCAAACAGTGGTCCACGGTCAGTCCTGCAGGTTCATGCAACAGTCAGAGGTTTACTGGTAAGTCAGTCAGGGAATGGCAAAATCATGGTCACTCATCATTCAGGACTATCCTTCCAAGGTGAACAGGAGGTTGGGCTGTGATCCATTCTGATGGTCTGTTCGTTGAAAAGGCTAGCAATGGGGGAGGTGGATGTCAGTGAAGTTAGAGAAACTGAATTCTGGAGTCAGCATGCCAGAATACATTGGATAATAATTGACAGCGGCAACTGAACAATGTAAGGATGTAAAAATATAGTGCATTGGAGGACATACATTACTATTGGAGGGGGCTCACCAAGTCACCACTACATTGGTTTCAATGGGAATGTTGCACACCATAATGGTTGACACAACTAATCTGTAAGCTTAGGGCAATGTTGGGAGATGAGGACTTAAATGAACAAAACAGAAATTGTTACAGAAACTCAAGAGAGGAAAAAGCACAGTTAACATTTTGAGTTGTCACTCTTCATTAGAATTGTTAGCAGCTCGGAAAAAGTGGTATTTATGCTGATGCTAAAGTTTTATTCTGGGGGGAGAAGAGTGAATAGGCGGTGATAGAGGCCAGAAAGTGAGAGATGTAAAAATGGTAGGTAAACAAGGAGATTATAGATAGCTGGCCGACCCTTAGCTTTTATTATCAATTATTCAGCTTTTCTTCTGTCCTAGCATGCTATCCCTTGCTGAAATTCCCCATCTAGATTAATTGGAAACATATTCCATGGATGCAGTCATAGCTAGTGCTACTTTCTCTGTGATGATGATTCAATGAAGGTGAAGACATAGAGAAATCCAGGAGGAACAAGCCTGCATTAGGTACCGTGGAAGCTACCATGATTCCTAATAAATACTTGAGAATTCTCATGTTCTTGCTTCATTTCAAGGGCTCAATGCCTTACAAGAATAGTTGTAAGGAGACAAGGGCTGATGACTTTGTGATGCAACCTCCCCAAGACAATTATAGATACATGCAGTACATTCTTCAACCAGGGTTGTCATGCAGCAGACGACAGGCTTGATTTGGCCTCAGTTGGACTACTGTGTACAATTCTCTACGTTGATTTTAAGATGTGCAAACATGAGGCAGGCTGTAGTAAAGATGACAGAAATGGTTCCAGGCCTAAGGAACTTCAGCAACAAAGACAGACTAGAAAAGCTGCACTTGTTCTTTTTGGAGGAGAAAAGAATAAGATGTAGTAGAAACATAAAACACTTTATTGCAGTTAGTGGTTCTGATCTCTGAGTAAGCTCATTTGACTGAATAGCAGAAGTGTAGTGGAGAATGACACAACAGCATTCCTGATAAAGGGCTTTTCCTGAAATGTTGATTTTCCTGATCCTCAGATACTACCTGACCTGCTGTGCTTTTCCAGCACCACCCTAATCTTGAGCAATAGATCAATCCCTGTAGTGGCTGTTTAAGTTCTTGGAGGCTGCCTCCTTGCCTGAGCCCGCTATAAATGTAAAGTGTTGCCCCTCCAACAGTATAACCACAATGTGTGTGTGTCTTTCTAACAGAGAGAGATGCCAATGGTTCTTAACAGAGCTGAAAATGTGTTGCTGGAAAAGCGCAGCAGGTCAGGCAGCATCCAAGGAACAGGAAATTTGACGTTTCGGGCATAAGCCATTCCTGATGAAGGGCTTATGCCCGAAACGTCGAATTTCCTGTTCCTTGGATGCTGCCTGACCTGCTGCGCTTTTCCAGCAACACATTTTCAGCTCTGATACTCCAGCATCTGCAGACCCCACTTTCCCCTCAATGGTTCTTAACAATCAATTACCAAATTAGGATCTGAAATGTACTTACTGGGATTATGCTGGAGATAGATTCAATCAAGGCTTTCAAAAAAAAATAGATAATTATATGAAGTATTAAACTTTTCAGAGCCATGGGGAAAGGCTATGGTACGGGACCCAGATGAGGTACTCTTGCTAAGAGCCAGATTGATTTAACCAGTCAAATGGACACCTCCTGTGCTGTAATGATTCTATGATTCAAGGACATGGTAATCAGTGAATCCCACCACCCCCTACCTTTATCATACCTGGAGATTACTACTAACTAGAAACAACTAGCCCAGCCATATAAATACTTGGGTTACACAGCCTGGGAACTGTGCAGCAAATAATCCTTTTCCTGGTTCTCCAAAACCTATCCAATTACAAAGCATAAATGGACAGTGTGATGGAGTACTCTTGACTAGTCTGGTTGAGTGTGGCCTCTGCAACATTCAAGAATCCCAACATCATCCAAAACAGAACTGTCTGTTTGACTGACATTCCATCCACAAACAGCATACATTGGCAGCAGCATGCAATGGGAATGAAACTCATCAAGACTGGTGACATCTTTGAAAAATTCCTGATGAAGAGCTTATGCTCAAAACGTTGATTCTCCTGCTCTTCAGATGCTACCTGACTGGCTGTGCTTTTCCAACACCAAACTTTTCGACTCTGATCTCCAACATATTTAGTCCTCACTTTCTCATACATCTTGAAAAATGTCCATATTACAGAGGAGGTGGTGCTGGATGTCCTAAAATGCATAAAAGTGGATAAATCCCCAGGACCTGATCAGGTGTACCCTGGAACTGTGGAAAGCTAAGGAAGTGACTGTTGGCCCCCTTGCTGAGATATTTGTACCAGCAATAGTCACAGGTGCCAGAAGACTGGAGGTTGGCCAATGTGGTGCCACTATTTAAGAACAGTGGTAAGGAAAAGCCAGGGAACTATCGACTGGTGAGCCTGACATCAGTTGTGAGCAAGTGGTTGGAGGGAATCCTGAGAGACAGGATTTACCTATATTTGGAAAGGCAAGGACAGATTAGGGATAGTCAGCACAGCTTTGTGTGTGGTAACTCATGTCTCATGATCTTGATAGAACATTTTGAAGAAGTAACAAAGAGGATTGGTGAGGTCAGAGCAGTAGACGTGAACAATATGGACTTCAGTAAGACATTTGACAAGGTTCCCCATGGGAGACTGGTTAGTAAGGTTAGAGCTCATGGAATACAGGGAGAACCAGCCATTTGGATACAGAATTAGCTTGAAGGTAGAAAACAGACTGGAGGCCTGTGACCAGTGGTGTGCCAGATGGCTAGGTGCTGGTTCCACTGCTTTTTGTCATTTACATAAATGATGTGGATGTGAAGTAGAGATATAGTTAGCAAAGTTGCAGATGACATCAAAATTGGAGTTGTAATGGACAGCGAAGAAGGTTACCTCACAGTACAATGGGAGTTTGAACAGATGGGCCAATGGGCTGAGGAGTGGCAGATGGAGTTTAATTCAGATAAATGTGATAAACTCTGAAAAGCAAATCAGAGCAGGACTTAGATACTTAATGTTAAGGTCCTGGGGAGTGTTGCTGAAAAAAGAGACTTTGGAGTACAGGTTTATAGTTCCTTGAAAGTAGGGTCACAGATACATAGGTTGGTGAAGAAGGCGTTTGGTATGCTCTCCTTTATTGGTCAGAGCATTGAGTATGGGAGGTCATGTTGTGACTGTCCAGGACATTGGTTAGGCCACTTTTGGACTATCACATGCAATTCTGGTCTCCTGCCTATTGGAAGGATTTTGTGAAACTTGAAAGTGTTCAGAAATGACCTTCAAGGATGTTACCAAGGTTGGAGGATTTAAACTATAGGGAGAGGCTAAATAGGCTGGGGCTGTTTTCTCTGGAGCGTCGGAAGCTGAGGGGTGACCGTATAGAGGTTTATAAAATTGAGGGGTGTGGATAGGGTAAATAGACAAAATCTTTTCCTTGGAGTGGGGGAGTCCAGAATTAGAGGGTGTAGGTTTAGGGTGAGAGGGAAAAGATACAAAAAAGAAGCTAAGGGGCAACCTTCTCATGCAGAGGGTGGTACAGGTATGGAATGAGCTGCCAGAAGAAGTGGTGGAGGCTGGTACAACTGCACCATTTAAAAGGCACCTGGATGGGTATATGAATAGGAAGGTTTTAGAGGGATATGGGTGAGTGCTGGCAAATGGGACTAGATTAGTTTAGGATATCTGGTCGGCATGGACAAGTCGGACTGAAGGGTCTGTTTTCATGCTGTACATCTCTGTGACTCTAATGACTCCTTCAGCTTCACAACCTGACACCCGTTCCTAACTCAAGGATAACAGCAGTAAAGGGGATGACACCATCTCCAAGTTCCATTCAAGTAACACCCAGCCTGTTTTGGAACAATTATGTTATTTCTTCACTGTCAGTTGAACAAAAACCTTAACTCCCTTCCTAACAGCAGTATGGGTATATATCTATTCTGGATGGACTATAGCAGTTTGTGAAAACAGCTCCCCGCCATCTTTTCAGTTCACAATTAAGAATGAGCAACAAATGCTGGCCTTGCTATCAATATTCACATCCCATCAAAATATCAAAAGGACTAAAACAAAAAGCAAAATAACGTGCATGTTGGAAATCTAAAATAATAAAAGGATGCTGCCTGACTTGTTGACCATTGACAGAATTTTCTGTTTTTTGTTTGAAGGTGTTCAAAATATGGACACCTCTACATCAAATTTCAAAGATTAAAAACTGATAGTGTGTTAAGAAAAGGGGTAAAACAATTACCATCCAAACACAAATACTTAAGTTACTCGAAGTTTTCTCACAAATTATTGAATGACTTTTTTTAATCTTAAGTGGTGATCAACAGAACTTATGATATAATTATAAAAGAAGATTGCTTAAGTTTATGAAAAGCAATATAAAAAGGATACAGAGGAAGTATTTTGAAACAGTATATGGCACAAATAAAGAGCTGGTCCCTTTTATAGACACAGTGGCCTATTTTTGTGTTGTTATTTCGATTAATTGCTATCTAAATGAGCTATATTCTATATTTAAGACAGGACCCACACATATGCCTTGTTTTCTAGGTTTGAAGATAACTTCTAATCTGTGTAGGTGTTTTGCAGCAAAGGACACCTGAAACAGCTTAAAGTTCAATAAAGGTCTTAGCAGAATTGTGTTAAAAATTCATCAAAAGCAAACTTCAAACATATGACGTCACAACAACCAGACCTATTTAGTATTTTCAATGTCCAATGTACTGTACCGTGATTAGATTACAGTTTTTCTTTCTTGTATCAGGTTAGTTAAAATGTAACATTTTAAATATTCTATTGATTTTTTTTCTCTCAACACCTTAAAGCAAATTCTGTCTTATTTATTTACTTCCAAGCATTAAAGCTTTAGGCTGACAAGGATTAGCACATATAAAATAAGATTACAACTGTTTAATTGTTCAAAGTAACAAATGTTTATTTCTCCATTAAAAGTTGTTCAGTAATACTGCAGGTGTTCAGTAACACTGCAAACATCATAAACATCTTATTCATTTCTGAACAGTAAATGAAAGAAAAAGAAATAGCGTTTTTATTTGAAATTATAAAACTAATAAGAAATGATGTCATCGAGTCAATGTCCCATTTTCTGGATATATAAAGTCTGGTTAAAAAAGGACCTGACATCTGAAGTAAATCAGAGTAAACTGCTTCTTCAATTTGATTAGCGGTATGAATTGCTGGCTTTTAACTGCTAACTTACCGAGCTGTCCACTGTTGAGTGAATCATCATTATGATTAAGTTAACAGATCATAATCATGCATGCAAGCTAACCAGCAAGCATCGTTAAATGCACAAACATACAAAAGTAGACCATTCAGCTGTTCAAGCCTGATCCAGCAATCATAAAGATAATCACTGATCTGTCTGTATTTCAAATTCCATGTTCTCATTTTTTTCTCATCATGAAAACGTTCACTGTAGCATTTCTTGACTCTTCAAAGTTAAAAATCACACAACACCAGGACGTAGTCCAACAAGTTTAATTGGAAGCACTAGCTTTTGGAGCGCCACTCCTTCATCAGGTGATTATGGAGTACGCCATTGTAAGACACAGAATTTATAGCAAAAGTTGACAGTGTGATGTAACTGAAATTATAGGTTGAAAAATATCTTGATTGTTTGTTAGGTCTCTCATCTGTTAGAATGACCATGTTCGTTTCACTTCTTTCATATGTAAGTCACAAAATTATTTTTAAAAGTTACATTCTCAGGTTAACTGTAACAATTGGTGTCAGCCCAGATAATGTATTGAAGGTGTTGGCCCCTGTGTGGTGCAGTCAGTCCCCTAATGTTTAGACTGATTCTAATCTAAAAAAAAGCTAACAGAGTCTTACATGGGTTCCTGCAATTTTTAAGCAAAGTACAATGAAACTGTGCAAGTACAAATTCACCCCACAAATGTATATGTGTGTGTGTTTGTTTGTCTGGGGTGTGGGGTTCTAAGTGTCTGTGAGAGAGAGTGTATATGTGTGTGCGTGTGAGTGTAAAGGGGTCTAAGTCTATGAGAGGGTACATGTGTCTCCTTCAGAGACACACACTCCCACACTTACACATGTACTCCACAACCACTTGATGAAGGAGCGGCACTCCGAAAGCTAGTGCTTCCAATCATACCTGTTGTCCTATAACTTGGTGTTGTGTGATTCTTAACTTTGTACACCCCAATTCAACACCAACATCTCCAAATCATGACTCTTCAAAGTCTCTACATCTACAAGGAATAATCAGAAGGGTGATAAAATACTCTCCACTTGCCTGAATGGATGCAGCTCCAACAACACACAAGAAACTTTACACCATATGAAAGTAAAGAAGGCATTTAGTACACTTACCTTTATTGGTCAGTGCACTAGTATAGGAATTTGGGAGGTCATTTTGCAGCTGCACGCATTGGTTTGGCCACGTTTGGAATACCATGTACAATTTTCTGATCTCCCTGCTATAGGAAGGATGTTGTGAAACTTGCAAGGGTGCAGAAAAGATCTACAAGGATGTTGCCAAGAATGGAGAGCTATAGGGAGAGGCTGGACAGGCTGGGGCTGTTTTCCTTAGAGTGTCGGAGGCTGAAAAGTGATCTTATTGAGGTTTATAAAATCATGGGGGACATGGAAAGGCTGATACAATTACAACATTTAAAAGGCATTTGGATGAGTATATGAATAGGAAGGTAAAAGGTAAAGAATTTATTTAGGATATCTGATTGGCATGGACGAGTTAGCCCATGTGGTCTGTTTCTGTGCTGTACATCTCTGACTCTAGCCACTCACCACTCTGACTTGGAATTATATCTTCAGTGTCACTGGGTCAAATTCCTGGAACTCGCTCCCTGACAGTATTGTGTATCCACCTGCACCACATGGACAGCAGCTGTTCAAGAAAGCAACTTACCACCACCTTTTCCAGGGCAACTAGGGACAGACAACAAATGCTGGCCAGCCAGTGTCATCCATGTCTTATGTGTGAATATTTTTAAAAATTTTGGTTCCCTTGCCTAACAGAAATCTAACCACCTCAGCCTTGTAAATATTCAATGATTTGCCTCCATTGTCTTCTAAGACATAGAGTTCCTAAACTGCATAACCGTAAGAGGAAACAAAAACTTAATCTGTCTTGAAAGGATGAGCAAAGTTTTAAGCGTTTTGGAGTCACCAACAAGAGGAAACATTCTTCCCATGTCCACCTTGTTGAGACCGCATGTCAATTCACCCCTCACCCTTCTAAATTCCAATGGAAACAAGCATCTTCCAACACATCTGATAAGTTGTTCATTTCAGGTATCAATCTGGTAAACCTCTTTTGAGCTGGTGCCAATGCATTTACATCTTCCTTTAAATAAAGAGACCAAAACTACATGCAATATTTTGAGATGTGGCCTCAAGAATGCCACGTGGAACTGAAACGTAACGTGCTTAGTTGTAAGGTCAACTTTTATTATAATTAAGGATAACACCCTGTGTATGTGGGAGAGAGAGAAAAGAATAACTGTACCCACAGACAGTCCTTTGACTGGTTTTCAATTGATCAGTTGTTATGGGCTCAAGAGTGATCAGGATGGTAACAACTACTCTGAGTTCCAGTGCAGGTGGCTACACCAGCTAGTACAGCCGAAACATCCAATGTTGAAGGGAGAAAGCACTTAAATCTTTCTCTCCCTCCTGAGTGGTGATGTAACAGAAAATCTCCTGGTAGCTGTTCTCATTCGCTATTTCTCTGTAAATTCCTCTCTATGAATTTCCTTGTTGAAACTAAAAAGGGGTTAAAATCACATTCTGTGACACTGAAAAGGCAAACCCTTAAACAGTGGATGAAAGACTAGATTCTGCCTACTCACCACCTCTGGTCCTCAAAACTTTGAAAGGAATCAAAGCGACCAAAAGAAAACTCATTGACATCTGTGATCCAAACTGATGCTAAACTGTGCATCTCTGACCTTTTGGTCTTCCCCACCCGTATTTGTGTATGCCTGGTCTCTGTGTGTCTATTTATATGTGTATGGGAACTTTAAAAAGGACAGAGTTTAAGTTGTAAAGTAATATGACAATTCTTCGTTCTTTATTACTATTGATCCAAACCATTTGATTATATTGAATTGTTTTCTTTTTAATAGAAAACTCATTGTGTTCCTTTAATTTCAATTAGATGGTGATGTAGAAGTGGGCAATTTGATGATTTAGTCAAATTTTCACATTGGTAGTGACTTTGAGAATAAAGGGATAAGATTTCTCAGTGAGTCGTGACATCCACAATAACCTTTGGTGTGGCAATTATCAATGCCTTCTGGAAATCCAAGTGTAGTATGTCTCTGGCCTCCCATTTATCCATAATTCACATTACTCCTTCAAAGAACTCCAATAACTTGGATTAATATGACTGCCCTTTGGGAAAACTGATTACCTTTACTACACAGCTATAATATTTCTAATGATCAATTCTGACAATTTTCCCATGATAGATGTTGAGCTGACTAGTTTCTAGTTTGCTGCTTCTGTCCCATCTGGAATAGAGGGATTATATTTGCTATTTTCCAGTATAATATAACATGTTCTGAATCTAGGGAATTTTGGAAAATTAACACCACAACATTTAATACTATATTATCAATCATTTTTAAGTGCCTTTGATGAAGTCCATTTGAACCTGCAGATTTGTTAGCAAACAACTTCTTCAATTTGCTTAGTACATTTCCCTCATGCCTGTAATTTCAATAAGTTCCTCGTTGCTACTTCCTGATTTACAGCTATTACTGGAATTTTTTTTGTATCCTTTATATTGAGAGACATGCTGAGCCTTGAAAGCTGCGGTTAGTAATATTTTAATGAAATAAAACTTAATGAAAGTACTTCTGCATAATCATTTCCTGAAGCTGATTATTGACTTTCACCTCCTCAGAAGTGCCTGAGCGAGGACTATCTCCAACAGACCATTTTCACAAATCCTATTTGTTCAGAATGTATTATATTGACAGTTACATTATGGATCAATTTACTGGCAACTTCGTATAAAGTTCAAAACATGAACACATGGTTTTGATTTGGAAGAGAGCACAGGTGAATTTATGACGAATGGTTAAAAAAAGTCACCTACTATCTTAATCGTTTAGCCTCTTCCCGCAAAGAAAACACAATCTCAGAAAATATTTGACCCTGAATAGCACAAATTATGCAGATAACAGCTGTAATCCACCCTCCTCCATATTCAACCATCTGCAGTTTGAATATCAGTGAGCTATACTGTATATGTACAAAGCTGAAAATGTGTTGCTGGAAAAGCGCAGCAGGTCAGGCAGCATCCAAGGAGCAGGAGAATCGACGTTTCGGGCATGAGCCCTTCCTCAGGAATGAGGAAAGTGTGCCAAGCAGGCTAAAATAAAAGGTAGGGAGGAGGGACTTGGGGGAGGGGTGTTGGAAATGCGATAGGTGGAAGGAGGTTAAGGTGAGGGTGATAAAGTGAGGGTGATAGGCCGGAGTGGGGATGGCGGCGGGGGCGGAGAAGTCAGGAAGAAGATTGCAGGTTAGGAAGGTGATGCTGAGTTTGAGGATTGGGACTGAGACAAGGTGGGGGAGGGGAAATGAGGAAACTGGAGAAATCTGAGTTCATCCCTTGTGGTTGGAGGGTTCAGATTTCTCCAGTTTCCTCATTTCCCCTCCCCCACCTTGTCTCAGTCCCAACCCTGGAACTCAGCACCACCTTCCTAACCTGCAATCTTCTTCCTGACCTCTCCGCGCCCACCCCCACTCCAGCCTATCACCCTCACCTTATCACCCTCATCTTAACCTCCTTCCACCTATCGCATTTCCAACACCCTTCCCCCAAGTCCCTCCTCCCTTCCTTTTATCTTAGCCTGTTGGCACACTTTCCTCATTCCTGAAGAAGAGCTCATGCCCGAAACGTCGATTCTCCTGTTCCTTGGATGCTGCCTGACCTGCTGCGCTTTTCCAGCAACACATTTTCAGCTCTGATCTCCAGCATCTGCAGTCCTCACTTTCTCCTGTATATGTACAAATCCAAACATAGCATCTTAAGCATGAACAAATAATAAATTATTTATGTTTTGATACTTGAAGGGGAAGACATAGGGTAACACTGTTTTACCAGATATAATCATCACGATCAATGCAGTTTAAAATTCTTAACGTTTTGACAGGATTTAGATCAGCAGTTGAAATAAAACACTTTTTTTCATTCATGGGATTGGGGCATCATTGGGAAGACAAACTTATCCATGAGGAGATGGCGGGGAGCCACAAGTATTTAAGCCCTGTAAAGGGCTATGGCCAAATCCTAACCTTTGTAGGGCCTCCTACTCTATGGTAGTCATTCATCTGAAGTTTTGAAAGTAAAAGTTTAAAACTTGATGAGAGGATGCCTCAAATGTGGAGCTTCTCTTTCTCTTACATGATCTCATACATTTTCATTGCTGAGTGGTGTTTTCAGCGACCCAACACAAATATTATGAGTTTAATGGCCTCCTTCGGTACTCAGATTATTCTATGATCTTACATGATTATGAGCCTCCATCTGCCCACTATGCTGGACACTGAGCTCACCCTTTGGTCATCAATCATCCAATTTGGGGAGAATCAATGCCACATGACTATTCTAACACAGTACGGGTTGGTGACTCTACAAAGGACAAAATCCCATCCAAGGATGAGTGCTGGGACCTCAGCAATTTATAATATATAAATGAATTGGATGAAAACGTAGATGGTGGATTATGGGGAAGCTTGTCAAAGGTTATGGTACAATGTAGATTAGCAGGGAAGTTGGGTGGAGGAATGGGACATGGAGTTTAATCTGGACAAATCTGAGGTGATGCTTTTTGGGAGGTCAAGTGCAAGAGGCCTGGTTTAGTAATATTAATATACAGAAGAACCTTAAGGTGCAAATCCGTAGCTCCCTGAAGGTGGCTAACATGGATAAGGTGGTTAAGAATACATAGATCATTCTTGCCTTCATCGTTCTGGGCACTGAGCATAAAAGTTGGCAAGTCATGTTGTAGCTGTATAATACTTTAGTAAGGTCACATTTGGAGTTCTATGTGCAATTCTCATTGCCACACTATAGGAATAATGTGGTGGCCTTGATGAGGGTGCAAAAGAGGTTTACCTGGATTGGAATGTATTCGCTATGAGGACAGGTTGGACAAATTTGGATTGTTTTCGTTAGAATAACCTGATAGAAGTACATGCATGGTAGGGTGGATAGTTGGAGACTTTTACCCAGGGTGGAAATGTCAAATACTAGGGTGTATAAATTTCAGGTGAGAAGGGAAACATTTAAAGGAAATGTGCGAAGCAAGTCTTTTATACAAAAGATGGTATGTGCCTGGAACACACTGCCAGGGAGGTGGCAGAAGCAAATATAATAGTAATGTTGAGGCATTTAGACAGGCAGGAAACTGTGGGAGATGAAACATGTGCAGGCAGATGGGGTTGGTTTCGAGTGGCATCATGGTTGGCACAGACATGGTGGGCCAGAGGACCTTTGTCTGTGCTGTGATGTTCTGTGGGACTGGTAAAAGTACCATTTCAATAACATCATAATCTCCTGCTGCCTCTTATACAGGGTGCATTACTTGACTGCTGAAACACCTACTCCTTTTGAGTTGTCGATCGTTTCTTTGTGATAATCAAAATCCTATATTGTGCACAGAAGTCCAACAGCAATCTTAGCACAGATTTGGTCAGGAAGCATTCTGCCATCATTTTTGCTGCATCAGAGTTGAAGAGATTCTGGAAAACTTAACATTATTTTTGTGGGACCAGGAGCAGCAGGCAATATCTGAAATATTGATTAATTATTCATTTATTTGGATTTTACTCTTTACCAGAATTTAAAATATTCTTGCTCAATACATCATATCTGCGCACATCACCCAGTGTGCCAGTATAAGGTCAATTTTGTTCTTTTTTTTAAGCAGTAAGTTAGTTAATGTCAATATGCAGCAAAAACCTTACATCTTTGTTATACTTAATGATAATGAAAGGCATTATGTTCACAAACCTAACATTGTTTTGGTTAAGAGAACATTGAGTCACCAATCAGTGTCGTGTAGCTGAAACTTGTTACTCTTACTCTAAGATTTACAAAATGACAAATGTAAAACACACTTACAAGTAAAAGTTATAAAAATATGATCAATGATACAGTGTGTTGGTGTACTGGAGGGAGCATTGCAACAGAAGCTCAAATATACATGGCAAGCTAATGATGTCAGCTGACCCACAAGAGGGTGGTGTAGAGCAGAAGGCAGACACCCAGCGATATAAGTTTTATATTTCATGTTGTTAATTTTTTATAATTTCTTTCATTTTCCACTAACGTCACTGCCAAACACTAACCAAGCGAGGAAGGAACTGATTCTCAGGCAAGGTATGAGGGAGAAAATAGCGACAGCAGAAAGTTCAAAAAAGGTCAAATGCCTGACTTCACATCGAGTGAATTATGTGTGGTTAGGTGTATTCTTGACACAAGAGAGTCAGAACAAACAAAGATAAAATAGAATTGAAAAGCTCACTGACAAGTGTTTGATAGTGTTAATGCAGCATTATGATTTGAGCTGGAGTTCACAGTATATTGATATTCAGATAAAGATTTCATTGCAAATAATGTCAATGTATTTTTTTCAGGTCAGCTGTGCTGATTTTTTGGTTTGATGTCATCTGATCTGATGAATTCAGCCTAATTCAAACAAGCGAGATGGTAGGATTACATCAAGAGAACTAGAAATTCACTTACTCTGATTGCAGGATACTTAAAAATGTATGCATGAAGTCAGGTTCCAACAATGCAACTGAAGCAGAACATTTAGAAAAAATATATACTGAATCAAGAAATGAGATTATGTGGGTTTTGGGGTAGTGGAGGGGAAGGACCCATCATTGGAATATCAAAAGGTATTTTGATATGTAACGAACCATACACATGGCAGAATGATTAGATGTTGGCTTGCTCCAACCTTTTCATTTCTGCCAGCTCCTAGATTAAACTATTACAACTGTTTGGAACCATATAGTTTCAAGCATTTTAAATGAAGACTATTTTGTTGATACAATCCAATGCCTATTATGCCAGCTGAAAATATTGTGACACTGAAAGTAGTGTTAGGTGACACCTCATCCAAGCAAGGTCTGTCTATACTGACGGGGAAAGACATATTTGACAAGATTATCAAGAACTGCTGCAAATGTGTTGCTGGTCAAAGCACAGCAGGTCAGGCAGCATCTCAGGAATAGAGAATTCGACGTTTCGAGCATAAGCCCTTCATCAGGAACAAGAGAGAGAGAGCCAAGCCGGCTGAGATAAAAGGTAGGGAGGAGGGACTAGGGGGAGGGGCGATGGAGGTGGGATAGGTGGAAGGAGGTCAAGGTGAGGGTGATAGGCCGGAGTGGGGTGGGGGCGGAGAGGTCAGGAAGAGGATTGCAGGTTAGGAGGGCGGTGCTGAGTTGAGGGAACCGACTGAGACAAGGTGGGGGGAGGGGAAATGAGGAAGCTGGAGAAATCTGAATTCATACCTTGTGGTTGGAGGGTTCCCAGGCGGAAGATGAGGCGCTCCTCCTCCAGCCGTCGTGTAGTTGTGTTCTGCCGGTGGAGGAGTCCAAGGACCTGCATGTCCTCGGTGGAGTGGGAGGGGGAGTTAAAGTGTTGAGCCACGGGGTGATTGGGTTGGTTGGTTCGGGCGGCCCAGAGGTGTTCTCTGAAGCGTTCCGCAAGTAAGCGGCCTGTCTCACCAATATAGAGGAGGCCACATCGGGTGCAGCGGATGCAATAGATGATGTGTGTGGAGGTACAGGTGAACTTGTGGCGGATATGGAAGGATCCCTTGGGGCCTTGGAGGGAAGTGAGTGTGGAGGTGTGGGCGCAAGTTTTACATTTCCTGCGGTTGCAGGGGAAGGTGCCGGGGGTGGAGGTTGGGTTGGTGGGGGGTGTGGATCTGACAAGGGAGTCACGAAGGGAGTGGTCCTTGCGGAACGCTGATAGGGGAGGGGAGGGAAATATATCCTTGGTGGTGGGGTCCGTTTGGAGGTGGCGGAAATGGCGGCGGATAATACGTTGTATGCGCAGGTTGGTGGGGTGGTAGGTGAGAACCAGTGGGGTTCTGTCTTGGTGGCGGTTGGAGGAGCGGGGCTCAAGGGCGGAGGAGCGGGAAGTGGAGGAGATGCGGTGGAGGGCATCGTCGATCACGTCTGGGGGGAATCTGCGGTCCTTGAAGAAGGAGGCCATCTGGGTTGTGCGGTGTTGGAATTGGTCCTCCTGGGAGCAGATGCGGCGGAGACGAAGGAATTGGGAATATGGGATGGCGTTTTTACAGGGGGCAGGGTGGGAGGAGGTGTAGTCCAGGTAGCTGTGGGAGTCAGTCGGTTTATAATAGATGTCTGTGTTGAGTCGGTCGCCCGAGATAGAACTCCACCGAGGACATGCAGGTCCTTGGACTCCTCCACCGGCAGAACACAACTACACGACGGCTGGAGGAGGAGCGCCTCATCTTCCGCCTGGGAACCCTCCAACCACAAGGTATGAATTCAGATTTCTCCAGCTTCCTCATTTCCCCTCCCCCCACCTTGTCTCAGTCGGTTCCCTCAACTCAGCACCGCCCTCCTAACCTGCAATCCTCTTCCTGACCTCTCCGCCCCCACCCCACTCCGGCCTATCACCCTCACCTTGACCTCCTTCCACCTATCCCACCTCCATCGCCCCTCCCCCTAGTCCCTCCTCCCTACCTTTTATCTCAGCCGGCTTGGCTCTCTCTCTCTTGTTCCTGATGAAGGGCTTATGCTCGAAACGTCGAATTCTCTATTCCTGAGATGCTGCCTGACCTGCTGTGCTTTGACCAGCAACACATTTGCAGCTGTGATCTCCAGCATCTGCAGACCTCATTTTTTACTCGAAGATTATCAAGAACCCAGGCTGATAAAATTAATTTTGATCACCTTGTACTAACTCTTCGTGGTTCACACCTGCCTTCTGTAGTGTCTAGAGGATTAGGGAAAGAGATGAATTAGATGGAGAAACTTCAGTCTCCAGGGAAAGGAAACCTTTCACTCTAATGTGCCTCCAATCCCACAGTTCAACTAAAATAGCTGAAGAATATGCAGTAGTTTAAAGACTTCCCTGATTACATGTACAAAATCTTCTTTTGAGTTACCTGAGAAAATATCTTGATCATATGAAAAATAAAAGGACAATTGGGGGTATCATCGAGTTATCACTTCGATCAAGTTATGTGTCAAGTCACTCACACAATTCCTCTCAACCTAATGGGCCCAGAAGCAGAACCTGGATTGTTTCGTCTTTCACCTTTTCGAATGGGTTGCAGGTTTTGGTTTATTAAGATATAAATCCCAGAATTAAAATTCACACAACACCAGGTTATAGTCCAACAGGTTTAATTGGAAACACTAGATTTCGGAGTGCTGCTCCTTCATCAGGTGGTTCATCAGAGAGAGTCTGCGTGAGTGTGTGAATATGTAAGTATGTGTGTGTGAGAGAGAGAGACAGAGTGTATAGTGCAGTGGGATCACCTGTAGTGTGGCATGAACCCAAGCTCCCAGTTGATGCCATCCCCATGGGTATTGAACTTGGCTACCAGCCTCTGCTCGGCCACTTTTCGTTGTTGCCTATCCCGAAGTCCACCTTGGAGGATGATCACCTAAAGATCCGAGGCTAAATGTCCCTGACCGCTGAAGTGCTCTTTGACTGGGAGGGAACACACCTGTCTGTTGATTGTTGTGTTATGTCCATTCATCCATTGTTGTAGCGTCTGCTTGGTCTCACCAATGTACAATGCCTCAACTGGGATCTTGGATTCATGTCACACTACAGGTGAGCCGACTACATTATACACACTCTCTCTTACACACACACAGGCTTATACTCCATCACACCCACGCACACACTTTACTAAGCTTTCACACATGAAAACACATTCTCTCTCACACAAGGCGGCACGGTGGCACAGTGGTTAGCACTGCTGCCTCACAGTGCCAGAGACCTGGGTTCATTTCCTGCCTTAGGTGACTGTCTGTGTGGAGTTTGCACATTCTCCCTGTGTCTGCGTGGGTTTCCTCCGGGTGCTCTGGTTTTCTCCCACAGTCCAAAAATGTGCGGGTTAGGTGAATTGTCCATGCTAAATTGCCCGTAGTGTTAGGTGAAGGGGTAAATGTAGGGGAATGGGTCTGGGTGGGTTGCGCTTCAGCGGGTGGGTGTGGACATGTTGGGCCAAAGGGCCTGTTTCCACATTGTAAGTAATCTAATCTAATCATATCACATGCACTCACACTCACATGCACATTCTCTCTCATGCACGCACACATACAGGTCTATGGGGTGAATCTGTATTTGCAGATACATTCTATTTTGCACAAAAAATGCACCATCTGCAGTCAGTCAATGCAGGCAGTCAATCCATGTCATATTTTGTAAAGTCCACTTTGGAAATAGAACTAGTCTGTCTCATGATTGGCACACAGACTCTGACCTCACATCTTTAATGCATTGTCTGAGTGGAGGTGTCACCTTTTGTTATAAAACCTTAAGTTATCTCAAGAATGTGACTTAAAAGAAGTTCTGGATTTACATATTAATGAACCAAAACCTGCAACCCATTCTAAAAGATGAAAGACTTAACAATCCAGGTTTGTTCAATATATCATTTCAGTTGCATGACACTGTAATCTTTTGCTATAATTTCTGTGTTTTACAATTTTATTCTCCTGACGAAGGAGCAGCACTCTGAAAGCTAGTGCTTCCAAATAAACCTGTTGGGTTATAACCTGGTGTTGTGTGATTGTCCACTCCAGTCCAACAATGACTCCTCCACATCCTAACAAAAAGTAGTTTGAGTGAACAGTGGGGCAGTTTGACTTTGTTGAATAGTATAAAAGTACCAGTATCAATTTCGTCACCTGTTATACATTGGTCTCAATTTTCTCTGCTTCTTTTTGTTCACGGGATGTGGGCGTTATTCGTATTTATTGAAAGGACAGTTAAGGGTCAACCACATTGTACTATCACAAAGTCAACACAATCCATTGTCTCTCCAACCTGACTTTCACCACCTGCAAAACAAAATTTGCTCCAATGGTGACGTAAAGCCTGCAAATCCGAGTCATTTAATGTCTTTTCCCTTCTTTCCTACATTGAAGATTGACAGATGCCTTGAAAACCTCAAGGAGGTGTTTGGTTGACTGGATCACGAATCAAAATGATTCACCTCTGATGGTATCTGGGCTCTGAAAGAATGTGCTTTTGAGAAATATCATCAATAGTATGATTTCTTAATTTGTATAAAATCAAAAATCTCAACATATGTTTAAAAAGTACAAATTAAATGTTGTGCTGCATTTCCAATTAAATATAAAATCCACGTTGATAAAATATACTTTGCTGTTTTCTTGGTGAAAAATGCTAAGTTGCCCCAGTCACCTCTTGCTTTCTTACACTTATCCAAACAATTTTCAATATAAACTGTTGCACTATTAGGCTTTCTTAGAAACTCTCTCATCATTGTTAAAGTCATATGGGATTAATACAATTCTTCTTAGTTAATTATTTAAATATTTACTGTTTTAATCTTGGTACCTACAATTTTTGTAGAACTGGACCTGGTCCATGTGACTTTTCTAGTCAATTTTGCTTGAAGTTCAGTTTGAAAATGCAAAATAACGATGTAACCTGGAGTGATCACACAGGTAATCTTATAGAGAGACAAATTATATCATAAACAGCAACAGCAAGATTTTATTCAGTCACAGAATGAAGGCATTGTTGGCTAGGCAAGCATTTATTGCCCATCCCAGAGGGCAATTAGGAATCAACTACTTTGCTGTGGGTCTGGACTCACATAGTAGCTTTCTTCCCTAATGAATATTCGTGAATCAGGTGGGTTTTTCCAACTATCAACATGGTCAATATTAGATTCTGAATTCCAGATTTTTATTGAATTCGGATTTCACCACCTCTATAAGGGTTTTGAACCCGGGTCCCTTGAACATTAGCTGAGTTTCTGGATGAACAATTTAGTGATGATATCACTAAATATAGATGAATGCCTTCAAATCAGAATACTCAAAGTAATTTTAAAGATTTATTTTTTATATAATGTGAGTCATGAGGTTTATATTTCATCAATGTCTTTGTTAGCAATGCTTTCTCAGTAGTTGTGCTACTTTATAACATTATTGGACAATGGTACTAATGAAAAATAAACAATTGACAAAGTAAGCAGTAAAGGTTGACTGACCGATAAAAAAAATAATTATTATAGCCAAGTATTATCCAATAGCAACACATTACTTCAGATCATAACATCTATTCATAATAAATTCAGTGACATAGGTGTGAGGAGGATTATAAGTGCTGACTTGTGGGAAATTGCTGTTAAATGGGAAAGGGAATAAGGCATGATAATACATATATTCTGAAGACATACAACAAATACTGTGATTCTATTCACAAAGGAACTTGGGTGGATAACCAGGACAGTTCACTTTTTGCTAGTTGTGTCTGTCAGTTGGCTGACTCAGAGCTGGGTTAGTCCCAATAGCAGTAGGAAGAGACCCTTAAGTAGTTACTAATTGAACATATAAGTGTCTCAAGGGGCAACAGGGAAGGAAGGTTGAGCAGGGGCCTTGCCACCAGTGGAAGCAGGAAGGCAGCAGGGTTCAAGTACACCACTATTCTTCTGAATTCAATTGCCTTCCTCTCTGCAGGGTTACAATTTCCTACATTGCAAGATTCCATCCATACTCAACAGAATGAGTAATGTTAAGTGGTTGAGGACATTAAATTGTCAAATATGTAAAATCTGAGCCCCACTCACCACAAACCTCAATTCCTGTCTTAAATGCAACAGGTTTCAGGGTGTCCCAGTAACCTGCCCTGCAGAGAAGGGGTGTCTCTATTTATCATATTCAAGTTAAGCTCTGCTTTTGAATGTTTTGAAACAAACTGAATTTAGTACCTTCAGCATTCCCTTTTCAGGGGTCAGAAAATGCAACGAAAAGGAAACCAGAGTAACCAGAGTAAAGTAACTACTCTCTGAGTAAAGAAACTACCTCTGTCACCTGTCCTATATCTATCAACCCTCATGCTAGCTGTCACCATCCGAGGAAAAAGGCTCTCACTGTCCACCCTATCTGACTCTCTGATTATCTTATATGTCTCAATTAAGTCACCTGTCAACTTTCTTCTCTCTAATGAAAACAGCCTCAGGTCAGTCAGCCTTTCCTCATAAGGCTTTCCCTCCATACCAGGCAACATCCTAGTAAATCTCCTCTGAATCCTTTCCAAAGCTTCCACATCCTTCCTATAATATGGTGACCAGAACTGTATGCAATACTCCAAGTGTGGCTACACCAGAGTTTTGTACAGCTGCAACATGACCTCATGGCACCAAAACTCAATTCCTCTACTAATAAAAGCCAACACACCGCATGCCTCAGAACAACCTTTTCAACCTGGATGGCAACTTTTCAGGGTTCTATGTACAGACACCAAGGTCTCTCTGCTCAGCGACACTACCAAGAATCTTACCATTAACCTAGTATTCTGCATTCCTGTGACTCTTTCCAAAGAGAATTACCTCACACTTTTACGTATTAAACACCATTCGCCACCTCTCAGCCCAACTCTGCAGCTAATCTATGTCCCTCAGTAACCTACAACATCCTTTGGCACTATCCACAACTGTACCGACCTTAGTGTCATCACAGATTTACTAACCCATTCTCTACACCTTCATCCAGGTTATTTATAAAAATGACAAACAGCAATGGCCCTAAAACAGATCCTTGCAGTACATCACTAATAACTGAACTCCAGGATGAACATTTCCCATCAACCACCACCCTCTGTCTTCTTTCAGCTAGCCAATTTCGAATCCAAATCGCTAAATCACTCTCAATCCCATGGCTCTGTATTTTGTGCAATAGCCTACTGTGGGGAACCTTATCAAATGCCTTACTGAAATCCATAAACACCACATCAACTGCTTTACCATCATCCACCTATTTTGTTGCTTTCTCAAAAAACTCGATAAGGTTTGTGATGCACAATCTACCCTTCACAAAATTGAGTTGACTATTCCTAATCAACTTACTCCTCTCTGGATGCTTATAAATCCTATCTCTTGTAACCTTTTCCAACACTTTATCCACAACTGAAGTAAAGCTCACTGGTCTATAATTATCAGGGTTGTCCCTACTCTCCTTCTTGGACAAGGGAATAACATTTGCTATCCTCCAGTCTTCCGACACTATTCCTGGAGATAATAATGACATAAAGATCAAAGTCAAAGGCTCTGCAATCTCCACCCTGACTTCCCAGAAAATCCTAGGATAAATCCCATCCGGTCCAGGGGATTTACCTGTTTTCACACTTTCCAGAATTGCTAACACCTCGTCCGTGTAAACGTCAATCCCGTCAAGTCAAGTAACCTGTATCTCAGCATTCTCCTTGTTAACATTGTCTTTTTTTCAGTGTGAATATTGACCAAAAGTACTCATTTACCGTTTCCCTTATCTCCTCTTACTCCACACACAACTTCCCACCACCATCCTTGATTGGCCGTAATCTTAGTTGAGAGTGTGTTGCTGGAAAAGCACAGCAGGGCAGGCAGCATCTGAGGTGCAGGAAAATAAATGTTTCAGATGGGAGCCCTTCATCAGGCCTGAAACGTCAATCTTCCTGCTCCTAGGATGCTGCCTGACCTGCTGCGCTTTTCCAACAACACACTCTCAATTCTGATCTCCAGCATCTGCAGATCTCACTGTCTCCTGGCCCTAATCTTATACTAGTCATTATTTTATTCCTGATATACCTATAGAAAGCCTTACAGTTTTCCATGATACTATCCATCAATTCTCATGTCCCCTCCTGGCTCTTCTTAGCTCTATCTTTGGGTGTCTCCTAGCTAACCTGTAACTCTCAAGTGCCCTAACTGAACCTTCATGTCTCATCATAACATAAGCCTTCTTCCTCCTCTTGATAAGAGATTCAACTTCTTTAGTAAGTCACAGCTCTCTCACTCAACAACTTCCTTCCTGTCTGACAGGTACATACTTACCAAGGACACTTAATAGTTGTTCCTTTAATAAGCTCCACATTTCAGTTGTGCCCCTGCAGTTTCCTTCCCCATCCTATACATCCTAGGTCTTGCCTAATCTCTTGGTAATTGCTTTTCCCCCAGCTATAGCTCTTCCCCTGCGGTATATACCTATCCCTTTCCATCGCTAAAGTGAATACAACCAAATTGTTGTCACTATCACCAAAGTGCTCACCTACCTCCAAATCTAACACCTGGCTGGGTTCATTACCCAGTACAAAATCCAATGTGGCCTTGCCCCTTGTTGGCCTGTCTATATACTGTGTCAAGAAATCCTTCTGCACACATTGCACAAAAACTGACCCATCTAAAGTACTTTTATCCACATCAGAACCAAGGCTGTAATAAAGTCAAGAGTTGAGTGGCCTGGAGGAGCCTAAACTGGGCATCACTGACCAGGATTTTGCTGAGCAGACGCAGTTTGATAGTACTGTTGATGGCACCTTCTATCACTTTTCTGATGATTGAGAGTGGACTGATGGGATAGTAATTGGCCAGGTTGGCTTTGTTCTGCTTATTGTTTACAGGACATAATTGGGCAATTTGCAGGTGAATGGCAGTGTATTGAAACAGCTTGGCTAGGGGAACACAAGCCTTCAGTACTATTACTGGAATGTTGTTAGGGCCTGTCGCCTTTGCAGCATCCAGTGTCTCCACAGGGACAGTTAATGCAGGACTGAAGGTATTATATCTGAATGTATGCAGTATAAGTAATAAGGTAACTGTGCTTGTGGTGCAGATCAAAATTGGCAGGTATGATGTGCTGGGCATCACAGAGATGTGGCTGCAAGGGGATCAGGGTTGGGGGCTGAATATTCAAGGATATAGATCATATTGAAAAGAAGGGCAGGTGGGCAGAGGGGGTAGAGTTGCCTTATCAGTAAGGAATAAAATTAAAATCAATAGTAAGAAACCAAGCAAGGTCAGATGAGGTAAAATCTGCGCAGGTGGATTTAAGGAAACGCAAAGGGCAAAAGAGAGGTGAAAGTGGACATTGGACTGCTGGGAAATTATGCTGGAGAGGTAGTAGTGGGGAACAAGGAAATAGCTGAGGAACTGAATAATTACTTCGCCTCAATCTTCACAATAGAAGGCGGAGTAATATCCCAAAAATTGAAGAGAGTGAGGAGGCAGAGCTGAGCATGGTGGCCATCTACAAAGAGAAAGTGCTAGAAAAACTAAATGGCCTGAAGATGGATAAATCACCTGGACCAGATGGACTACAGCTCAGAGTTTTAAGAGAGAGAGCTAAAAAGATAGTGGAGGCATTAGTGATGATCTTTCAGGAATCACTAGAACCAGGGTTGGTTCCAGAGGACTGGAAAATCTAATGTGAAACCCCTGTTTAATTTGGGAGTAAGGCAAAAGACGGAAAATTACAGACTGATTAGCCTAACCTTGGTCGTGGGTAAGTTCCTGGAATCTAGAGTGAAGGATGATATTTTTAAATATTTGGAAGTGTATGGAAAAATACAGCAAAGTCAGCATGGTTTCATCAAGGGGAGGTCATGCCTGTAAAATCTGCTAGAATTCTTTGTGGAAGTAACAAACAGGTTAGACCAAGGAGAGCCAATGGATGTTATCTACCTGGTCTTTGACAAGCTGCTGCACAGGAGGCTACTGAGTAAGATAAGGGTCCATGGTGTTAGAGGCAATGTGCTAGCATTCTGGCTAAGTTTACTGATGATACAAAGTTAGGCAGAGGGACAGGTAGCATTGAGGAGGCGGAGAGGTTGCTGAAGGATTTGGTCAGGCTAGCAGAGTGGACAAAGAAGTGGCAGATGGAGTACAACGTGGAAAAGTGTGAGGTCATGCACTTTGGTAAGAAGAACAGAGGCATGGACTATTTTCTAAATGGGAGAAAATGCAGAAGTCTGAAGTGCAAACAGACTTGGGAGTTCTAGTCCAGGATTCCCTCAAGGTAAACTTGCAGTTGAGTTAGCAGTTAGGAAGACAATGTAATGATGACATTTATTTTGAGAGGACTTGAATGTAAAAGCAGGGATGTACGTCTGCGGCTCTATAATGCTCGGGTCAGACCACATTTAGAGTATTGTGCACAGTTTTGGGCCCCATATCTCAGGGAGGATGTACTGGCCCTGGAGCGTATTCAGAGAAGGTTCATGAGAATGGTTCCAGAAATGAAAAGCTTAACATATGAGGAACATTTGAGGACTCTGGGTCTATAATCATTCGAGTTTAGAAGAATGAGGGGGGTTCTAATTGAAACATACAGAATACTGAATGGCCTGGACAGAGTAGAAATTGGGAAGATATTTCCATTGGTAGGAGCAACTAGGGCCCAAGGGCACAGTCTTATAGTAAAGGGAAGACCTTCTAGAATGGAGATAAGGAGAAACTTCTTTAGCCAGACAGTGGTGAATCTATGGAATTCATTGCCACAGAAGCTGTGAGTTTATTTAAGACTGATGCAGATAGGTTCTTGAGTATCAAGGGGATTAAGGATTATGAAGAGAAAGCGGGAGAATGGAGTTGAGAAATGGAGTTATCAGTCATGATTGAATGGCAGACTCGATAGGCCGAATGGCCTAATTCCTGCTTCTGTCTTATAGTTCTACTTCTTGATAATCATATGGAAAGGGGAATGGGCCAGAGGACAGTAAACATTTAAGATTCCCCAAAAAGCAAAGCTTTAAGGATTACAAATCTCCTGCGTGTGTCTTTAATATGCTCTAATAACTTAAATGGGAGATTCTTTCTAATTAAAATGGCCACCCCTCTACTCCTCGTTTTGAAAGATGAAAAACAAACTCAGTCATTCCTATTCTGTTGCAGCTTCAAATGCTCTGCATTAATCAAGCATGTTTGTTGTAATAAGGCAATATCCACCCTCTCCCTTTTAAGGCTGGAAAGTACTTTCTTCCTCTTGACAGGTGAATGACTCCCCTTAATATTCCAGGTGCACCATGTAATGCAAAAGAATCCACAAAACCCAATAACTACAGACAACAAATCTACATAACTTACAAAAATTATATATAGCAAAAACAGAAAAACAAAGAAAATCGCCAAAGGCACTGATTGGAGAAATATCCCCCCATTCAAATGGAGTACCAACACATCATACCAAACGTCCTCTCAACTCCTACCACCTAGGGTTGCACCTTATACACTGACCACCCAGTAGAGAAAAAAAAACACCAAGAGCAAGGTTAGTACTTTAGACAAGGAAACTAAAAATAAATATGTCACCCATCCCTTAACATAACTTAGAGATTAAAGATAAATACTTTATCCATGCTGGACATCATTTCAAGCAACTTATTACCAGAAAGGACACTCCACCAAGTCCTTTTTAAAGAAGAACACACCCAAATAGCTTTGTCCTCTACATCTCTTCGGATGTTCGATTTAAGTCAACATGTCCACAAAGTTTTGTTTTCTCTCGCGAGTCGAACAAATGTATGGATCCATTATGATTGATCCAAACCACTGCTGGATATCTTTGAGAATACTGGATCTCAAGCTCTCTCAACCTCCTCTTGACGCCATCGTAGAACTTCCTTTTCTGGACCACTGCCGCTGAGAAGTCTTGAAAAAACATGACCCTGGACCCGCCACATACAACACCCTTAAGTCCCTCCCCTGGGCTCTAGAGGCTTCCATGACCCTGTGCTTGTCTTTATAATGATGGAACCTTACCAGGACAGGGCTTGGGTGCTGATCCACATCTGGCTTTCGTGCCGTGATCCAGTGAGCTCTTTCAATTGTTATCCTTCCCTTCTCAACCTTGAAACCAAGGAATTCTGGGAACCACTTCTCAAAGAACTCCACTGGCCACTCATCTGTCAGCCCCTCTGGTATGCAAACAATGCGCAGGTTCTTTCTTCTACCTGTTTTTGAGATAGTCTACCAGGTCCAACAGACCACGGACCTGTGTTTCCAAGGTTTCAATCAGGCTGTTGGAGGAATCAGTCTCTGCCTCTACTCCTGCAGCCCGGTACTCGAGCTCATCGGTCCTTTTCCCCAGGTCTTACAGCATAGCAAATACAGGATCCAGCTTCTCCTAGATTTTTTCCTGGATCTACTTCCCCAGGACCTCACAAGGTTTGGCCAGGTCCTCAAATAGGGTCTGGCGGATAAGCAAGCCTGTGGTTTGGTGGGCTGGGCCATGGCCCCGGCCCCGGGCAAGCTTCCTCCTTTATTTGGCATTCTTCAACTGCAAGAACAAAGGTAAGTTTATTTTTTTCATGTTTTGAGCTCCTTTACTGTGTTTTTACTCACAGTAAAGTGTATGGGATGGGCTCGAGCTCTGTCGGGTCGGTATTGTAGCATGGAGCCCAGCAAACACAATCCTAACAGGATGTCACCATCTTGAATTCCCATCCAAAAGTCTTTTAAATGTTGTAATTGTACCCATCTCCATCAGTTCTTCTGGCAGGTTGTTCCACAGACATTTCATGATGACTGCAAATTTCCATATAATTTAGATGCATAAAGGATCTTCCAGTTTGACATTCTCAGCACCCTGAAAAAAACTGCAATCTGCTTCGAGAGAGGCAAAAATACTTGTTCCTACACTTGTGATAATGAACACAGATCAATGACTGAATCAAAGAGCCAGTCATTTCAAACTAACTAATGTTGTCTTAATTTACTACGTCACCATGATGGACTAAACTGGAGACCTTTTGTTTAATTATTTTGCATTCTCTTTCTTTTAAGATCTTTCTAGGCTATGAATCACTTCAGGAACAATAGAGGAAACTAAGCTAATTTTCTATCATCAATCATTCCTTTCAGCCTGACTGTCAAAATTGTTGCAAATTCTTATTTTCCTTTCAAATAGCAGTAGTAATATATCATAATTTTTTTTCTGTGCTTGTCCTTACGAAATTCTGGAAAAGAATCTCATCAGCTAAGGATACTAACAGAACAAGGCCTATGTATGCTGCATCTGAAGGCTATTTTGGTTTACATTAAGCACTCCTCAGGCAGAAATGCCAATATTTGTAGAACTGCTCCTTTTGTTGCTCAATGATGACTGAAAGTGATTATGCTTCTTCATTCTGGGAAGACCAAAGATATAGATATAAATACAAGATAGATACTAAAATCAAGTAGGATGTTTACAAGGAACATTTTTAAAAATCCAGAGCGTGAATGAAATGCATTACTACCACAGGCAATAACTGAGGCAAATGAGTACATTTAAAAATTAGGGCAGGAGGAAGCTCATGTGGAGCATGAACATGGGCATGGACCAGTTGACTTAGAAAACTCATCCCTGTGACATACATTTCATGTGATTCAATGTGTTAAAAGGTTTCATAAGTCTAAACTGTATGCTTCATTTCAAAAGAAAGGACTACTTTTATTGTAACACAACTTTGTCCTGGAAGAAATTCTTTAAAAATGAAGTCTCTTTCTCTCAATTTCCTTGTTGCTCCCAATGGTGTATTTCAAAGCCTGAAACATCTGTAACTCGCCATTATGCTATATGTGAGAACAAAACTTGCCAGGATTATATGCAATGGAAGGAACCAGTAATAAACAATATCTGGTAAGCAGTGGTCATAAATTCTCAGAAATCCACAGGCAAAAGTCAAAAATCCTGACCTTGAGGAGCCCAGTGCAAACTCCCAGCGTCAAGATGAAGCCCAGGTTGGACTCCTGCTTTAGAAGGACTGTAATGCTGAACGTTTATCTTTATTTTCCTAATTTATACCTAAGATTCTGTGGCTAGGTATCATTTTACCTAGCTCTAAAAGGACTGCAAGTGCTGATATTTTAATTTTATTTCTTAAGTTTTCTAAATTATGCCTAGATTTTGTGCCTAGATATCTTTGTACCTAAGATGGTGCGAGAAATGGTGACCTTGTACACCTTTTGCTGGTCTCATGCACTACAGTACCTGAGGACATGTGACAATAAACCTAATTCTAATTCTAAATGCCCTTATGGGGTCGTTACCATAAGTGATTTTAATTTAATGCCATTTTATAGCTTTATGTACTTACCATTTTTAAAAAAAACTCTGCAACTTATAGTTGCTCCTCTTGCTAATATAATAAGCATCCTATTTTGTATTTTTCCCTATAACAACATTAAGGTGTGGATTTCTTGAAATACTTTTATTGGGATTGGCTATGATATCCATGGCAGAACACCATGATCTCACAGTAGGATGCAACTGCAAAAAATTCCTGTTTCTCCAGCTGGTCAATGAAGGTTCATGACCATACAGAGAGTCCGCTTTTCATCAGAGGAACCAAACCTTTGAATCTAAGTGAAGTAGGTAATATAACTGCTGTATTCTAGCAGAAATTTGAGCTAATTAGCTTTTAGGCACATGTATTGGTTCATGACAGATTTGGACATCCTCAACACCATCCTACTCATCCAAACAATTTACTCACCTGTCAAAACGGTTCTTACCAATTACAATTTGCATTGTATAGTAACATCATGAGCATAACGTGCGATACTGAAGATTGTTCTAAATCCATAATTCCCCACATTAAGTTCTTGATCTGCAATAGCGGGAGGACTACCACAAACAAACCATTTCAACAAAAGCAATTTAGATTAGAAAACTGACCTCTTAATTCTGGAGCCTAAGATCAAGCACATACAACTGATTGGAGATGTCTTGCACCTTTGCCTGAAGTATATAATATAAATATCTGTTATGTATAGGGGTTGGGCCATTCAACCAATAAACTGGTGTGTATAAGACAGCCACATAACTGTTTCAAAATCTGATACAAATTCGACACTTTTGGGGCGGCAGGTGGTCAGTGGTTAGCACTGTTGTCTCACAGTATCAGGGACCAGAGTTCGATTCTCGCCTCAGGTAACTGTCTGTGTGGAGTTTGCACATTCTCCCCATGTCTGCATGGGTGTCCTCCAGGTGCCCTGGTTTCCTTCCATAATCCAAAGATGTGCAGGTTAGGTGAATTGGCCATGCTAAATTGCCTACTGGTTAGGTGCAGTAGTCAGGGGAATGGGTCTGGGTGGGTTACTTTTCAGAGGGTCGGTGTGGACTTGTTGGGCCAAATGGTCTGTTTCCACACTGTAGGGAAGCTAATCAACTGGAAAGCTCAGTAAGGGAAGCTGTAAACTGTAGCTGATGAGGAAAATGTAAATGTTAACCAGGTATAGCATGAGTACTTTTCTAAGGTTAGGGTTGA
Organism: Hemiscyllium ocellatum; assembly: GCF_020745735.1. NCBI lineage: Eukaryota > Metazoa > Chordata > Chondrichthyes > Orectolobiformes > Hemiscylliidae > Hemiscyllium > Hemiscyllium ocellatum. The sequence goes on along the minus strand of NC_083425.1, from coordinate 8,623,030 downwards.
AGAGCACAGACATCTTCACTTTTCTTATATTCTATATGGTGGTGGACAGGGAGTTTTGGAATATTACAGTAAAAGTGTGTATTGATATATTTCACCAAAAGGAATGCAAAAAATGAGTTGTATGCCAGATTATTATCTTGAAATATTTTTAAACTATTCAAAGGTGATTTTAATCATCAACTCATAAGGATTGTTTGAAAATGAGCTGTATATGCTGGTGTTCATTGCCTCAGCACGACAAGGATATTTCCAATCATTCTTTAGAAACAGATGAACAATATCTATAAGCTGTATGCAGACTTGCTAAGATGTACTGAGCTGAAAATGTGTTGCTAGAAAAGCGCAGCAGGTCAGGCAGCATCCAAAGAGCAGCATCCTTCTTCAGTTTCCTGAAGAAGGGCTCATGCCCGAAAAGCCGATTCTCCTGCTCTTTGGATGCTGCCTGACCTGCTGCACTTTTCCAGCAACATATTTTCAGCTCTGATCTCCAGCATCTGCAGTCCTCACTTTCTCCTTGCTAAGATGTACTGTCTGGGCACCATGATTTATATTTCAATTACCCTCAGACTAGAAATAGACAACAATTGTCATGACATATATCAATGTCCTATTATTTTTGTTTTATGGCTCCTAAAGATGTAGGGCTATTAAGCACAGGAGGACAATTTGAATTAACCGATATGACCAGGTTTAATGGACTGCATGTTCCTTTCTTGTTCCATTTCACCCAATGTTCACAACACAAATTGAACAAATTCCCAGTTATGATTTCAGCCAATTATATACCTTTTATCTATATTAGATTCATCCACGTTTCTAACAATGGAATTATTGATTTATTGTAATAAGATGTGTTTGACAAAGACCCAAGGCTAACACACAGCTTGAAATATGAAATTGCAAACATTTACCAATCTAAATTATAAAAACATGCAAAAGTGTGTACACACAAAACATAGAAGATAATAAAGAAATATTATCTGCAAAGATTTACTTAGGGAGTAAAAAACCACTCTGTCCAAAATAGTGGTTAAATCTCAGAGAATAAAAAAAAATCTAAAGTTTCAGACTCAAAGTATTCTAGAACCTTGTACAGAGAAATGGGTCATGTGAGAAACAATTGTCATTAGACATATTTAGATTTGTTCTGAAATCTTTTCAGATGGAGTTGTTCAGTATGTCCAGATGAGGTCCTCTTTACTAATATTAATGGCCTACTGCCAAAATTGGGACAGCTGCCTCTCAGACTAGACAAGCAATGGCTTGATATCATCTGTAAGGTTTGTGAGTATGACTATGTTTCATGACACCAGTGTCACCTTTCCTGGATATGTCCTGTCCTAATGGCAGGACAGACCCAACACAGATGGCGACACAGTGGTATACAGTTAAGAGGGAGTTGTCCTGGGAGTCCTCAACATTAACTTTGGATCTAATGAAGTGTCATGGCTTCAGGTTAATTATAGGCAAGGAAACTTCCTGTAATACCGCATACCATTCTCCCTCGGCTGATGAGTCATTCCTCCTTCACGTTGAACAACACTTGGAGGAAGCACTAAGGGTGGCAAGGGTGCAAAATGCATCAAAATTGGGGGATTTCAATGTCCAAAACCAAAAGTAGGTCAGCAAATGCATGAGGGATTGAGTTGGTCAGGTGGATAGAGCTGATAGACTTGGTCTGTGTCAGGTGGTGAGGGAACCAACAAAAAGCTAAGAACATACTTGACCTCATCCTTAGTGATCTGCCAGCTATATATGCACTCTCCGTGAATTACCGGTCAGAGTGACTACTGCACATCTATGGAGATTGTTATGACACAACGGTGAACCCTTTCGCTAATTAAACTAAACATCCAGAAAAGCTCACCTTGCCTCGTAATCTGTTGAAATAGGAGTGACAGAGAACTCCCAAATTCCACTATTTAAAGAAAATATCAGCAATTTATTTTTTAACTCCAGATGTGAACATTAAAAAACAACGATTCACAACTCTAAGCCTTCCTTTCTCTTAACTGCTTATTACCTGCCTCCAACTCTATAATAATATACTGTTCCAATAAAACACACATTAAAATTACATCAACTTAATTTCATAACCACGCAGCAGCTGTCGTCTTCAGTGTCTTTCCTCCCCCAGCTGAAGATCTCCCTGGGTTGTCTTCTTTCTTATTACTGCAAATATGTTTCATATGAAAAGGTACCTTTGATGGAGAATGTTTCCTAATTCCTTGAATCTGCATTGATAGCAGCTGCTCTGTCAGATTTTCCAAATGCCTAGCTTTTTTATATCCTTTACATTGGATCGTCTCATTGGGTCGATGTTGACAAACCAATACATTCAAACTCGATTGGGTTTTAGAATTGGGGGGCATAATTTAAACTGATTGGTTACATTCAAATTGTTGTTAAAACAGCAACCAACTGAGGTATCCATTTCACAGCCAGATGTTACGTATTTTCAATTTTCCAGTACACTGAGACTGCTATCTTATCATATCACAAGTGCTGGTAAGCTGTCAGGGTAGAATTCTCTCCTAAAGATATAGTACATGCCTTCAACTTCATAACAAGATGAAGTAAGACTCCATCACGTTGTGTGGCACTATCAGCCAGCTAAATGGAACAGACTTTGAACAGATCTATCAACTCAAGACTGGGCATGTATGAGGCACTGTAGACAATGAGGAGCAGCAAAATTATACTCTAGCACAATCTGCAAACTCATAGCTCAGCATATCCCCCACACAGCCATTACCATCAAGCCAGGAGATCAACCTTGATTCAATCCTGGAGAACGCAGGAGGACATGCCAGAAGCAGCATCCGGCTGCTACGAAAGCAAGTACCAACCTGGTGAAGCTACCAAGCATGATTATTTCTATGCTAAACAGCATAAGCAGAAAGTGATAGACAGAGATAAGCAATTCCATTACCAAAAGATCAAATCTAAACTTTGAAGTTTCACCACATCCAATCGTGAATGGCAGTGGACAATTAAACAACTCACTGGAGAGGTCGGCTTCATAAATATCACCATCCCGAATGATGGTAGAGCCCAGCATAATCAGTAGATAAGGGTGAGCATTTGCAGAGTAGATGATCCATCACCGCCTCCACCATGGTCCTCAGCATCACAGATATCATTCTTCAGCCAATTCGATTCACTCCCATGATATCAAGAAACAGTTGGAGGCACGAGGGAGTACAAAGGCTGAGGGCCCTGACAACTAGGCCACTCAGCTCCTGACCATATTACAGCCCTGGTTAAAACTTGGAATAGAAAGCCAAATTCTAGAAGTGAAGTGACAGTGACAGCCCTTAACATTAAGGTAGCATTTGACTAAGTGCAGCATCAAGGAGCTCCAGCGTAACTGGAATCAATGGTGGTGGGAGTCAAACCTCGTACATAGGAAGATAGTCATGGTTGTTAGAGGTAAGTCATCTCAGCTCCAGAACATCTTTGCAGGAGTTCCTCAGGGTAGTGTCCTGGGCTCAATCATCAAGTGCTTCATCATGGACCTTTCCTCTGTCATTAGTGAGGATGTCTGCCAATCCTTGCACAATGTTCTGCACCATTAGTGACTACTCAGATACGGATGCAGTTGATGTTCAAATGCAATAAGATCTGGACAATATCTAGACTTGAGCTTACAAGTTATAAGTAACATTTGCATTATACAGATGCCAGGCAATGACCAGCTCCAATAAGATTCAATGTAACCATCACCCCTTGACATTCAATGTATCATTGTTGAATACTCCTCTATCAACACGCTGGGGGTTAGCATTGACCAGAAACTTAACATTTGAAATGCACTCAAATTCACTCACCATTTAACACAGAGGCTACAAGATCAAGTCAGAAGCTGGGAATGCTGCAATAACTTACATCCTGACTCCCCAAAACCTGTCCAGCATCTACGAGGTATAAGTTTGGAATATGATGGAATACTCTCCCTGCAATTCCCAGTGGGCAGCACAACTTTTTAGAAGGAACATGACCAAATGATTTTTCTTACTCTTCCAATAGTAGAACATACCATTAAAGCAAAATACTTTGCCGCATGGTTCAGCTGATCATCAACAAACATTCATAATTCCTCATTATGAAACAACAATATATCTTGGAAATAAAAGAACTAGCTGGAAAAACTCAACAGGTTTGGCAGCATCTGTGGAGAGAAATCCGAGTTACTATTTTGGATCTAGTGACCCAGTGTTGAAGTAAGGTCACTGGACCCGAAATATTAACTGAATTCCAGCATACTGAAATGCTCCTGGACCTGCTAAGTTTTTCCAGCCCTCTGTTTTGGTTTTGATTTTCAGATCTGTAGTTCTTTTTTTCTCCCAATACATTTGTCCCGAAATCTGCCTTGGAGGATGATCACCCGAAGATCCGAGGTCGAATGTCACGGATTGCTGAAGTTTTCTCCGATTGGGAGGGAATATTCCTGTCGGTTGATTGTTGCGTAGTGTCCATTTATCTGTTGTGGTAGCTTCTGCTCGGTCTCACCAATTAACCATGCCTCAGGGCATCCTTGCCTGCAGCGTATGAGATAGACGACGTTGGCTGAGTCACGAGTACCTGCTGCGTACATGGTAGATGGTGTCCCCACGTGTTATGGTATCCATGTTGACACTCTGATGACATGATTTCATAAACCTCTATAAGGTCACCTCTCAGCCTCCAAGAAAACAGGTCCAATCTATTCGGCCTCTCGCTATAGCTCAAATCCTTCAACCCTGGTAACATCCTCGTCAATGTTTTCTGAACCCTTTCAAGTTTCACAACATCCTTCCAATAGGAAGGAGACCAGAAGTGCATGTAATATTCCAACAGTGGCCTAACCAATGTCCTGTACAGCCGCAACATGACCTCCCAACTCATACTCAATGCACTGACCACTAAAAGAAAGCACATCAAATGCCTTCTCCACTATCCTATCTACCTGCAACTTCACTTTCAAGGAGCATGAACCTGCACTCCAAGGTCTCTTTGTTCAGCAACACTCCCTCGGACCTTACCATTCAGTGTATAAGTCCTGCTCTGATCTGCTTTTCCAAAATGCAACACCTTGCATTTATCTAAATTAAACTCCATCTGCCACTCCTCAGTCCATTGGCTCATCTGATCAAGATCCTGTTGTACTGTGAGGTAACCTTCTTCGCTGTCCACTAACTATACCTCCTATGCTCACATCCACATTTATACAAATGACAAAAAGCAGTGGACCCAGCCCTGAGCCTTGTGGCATATCTCTGGTCACAGGCCCCAAGTCTGAAAAACAACCTTCCATCACCACCCTCTGTCTTCTACCTTTGAGCCAATTCTGTATCCAAATGGCTAGTTCTCTCTGTATTCCATGAGATCTCACCTTGCTAACCAATCTTCCATGAGGAATCTTGTTGGATGCCTTATTGTAGTCCATATAGATCATATCTACCGCTCTGCCCTCATCAATCCTCTTTGTTACTTCTTCAAAAAGATCAATCAAGTTTGTGAGACATGATTTCCCATGCACAAAGCCATGCTGACTATCCCTAATCAGTTCTTGCCTTTCCAAATACATGTAAATTCTGTTCCTCAGGATTCCCTCCAACAACCTGACTACCACCAAGATCAGGATCACCAGTCTATAGTTCCCTGGCTTTTCCTTCCTGAGAAAATGTAAATGGTATGAGCAGGTAGGGAAAGAGTTAAGTTTAGGGTTGCTTGACAAAGGCTTAGCTGACATGACTTTGACCAGATAAGAATTTGCAGTAAACAATGAGGTGCCGGAGGCAAGGGTAGTGGTTTAACAAGGTGAAGAATATCTATTGCGTAATGCCAGTTAACATGGTGAGGAACATCTATTGCATAATGCCAGATGGCTTTGTCTTTACTGCTGATGCTTGCTAATTGTAACAGTCACCCAATCAATATCGGTGTTGCCTTATTTGGATGCTGCTCTCTATAAGTGACTACACAATTCCTTAAGAATCTGCTGTTTGAGAAAAGACTGAGAACTCATGTCTTTGTATACATGGGCGATCGCTCTTTCTCCATGGCTCAGAATAAAGGTAAAGAAGGTAGAGCAATACAGTCTGAGTGTTTGCTTTGACTGAGACGGGGACACAGAAATGGGACAACAATATGGCGAGCTAGATAGCAGTCCAAACGAATAGTTATGATCGGACGGTGTCAGCAATCGCCCAGAACACCGGTTTCTCGAGACGGATGGGCCCTCAAGGTAAGATTTTAAACCTGGGACCCTCTTGATATTCCTGTGTCAGAAACGATCCCCTTGTTTAATTGCTTTCTATTCTACGGAATCCTTGAACGGTAATCAGTTCAGTCGAGAGACACAGTTTCATAGACATGCTGACGAACAGGGGTTCTAGTCCCCTGGCTTAATTAGGGTTTGATACCTCTGGATTTTAATTGGGGTTCGGCCCTTGGGCTTATTTGGGGTTCAAATCTCCTGGGTTTAATTGGAGTTTGAGTCCCTTGGATTGAATTGGTTTTCAAGTCACCTGGGTTTAATTGGGGTTTGAGTCCTTAGATTTAATTGGTTTTGGAGACCCTTGGATTGAATTGGTTTTTGAATCCCCTGGGTTTAAGTGGGGTTAGAGACTCCTGGGTTTTAAACGGGGCTCGGGTCCCCGGACATGCAGAATAAGAAAAGAGATTTGAGTCCCTTGAAAAGTGAGAAAGGGGTTTGAGTCCCCTCAGTAAAAAGGGGTTAAAGTCTCCTGGAAAAAGGAGTTTGGATTCCTCTAGTGGTGAAGTTTGAGGCTCTGGAGAATAAAAAATGTAGAAACCAGGACCTTCAAAATAAAACATCTGAAAAAAATTTGGTACTTCTTAATGTTGTAACCTTTATTCCCCACATCTCCCTTTAGAAGTACTTTTAGGACAGCATGGAGTCACTGGGAAAAGGGGGAGAAAGTGGAGTTGGTCCGCTCAGATTCCAACAATGAAGTGCATTGACTGCCAGGGAAGCTTTGTCTGGGTTTTTCTTGTGGGAGTCTCAATTTGTGGGCTGTGGACTTGACTCAATGAGTCTTTCTTGGGGATGGCTTTGACTACAGCACCATGTGGTCCACTACGAGGGTTTTCTCTTTTTTCTTAATATAATTTAGTCGAGAGGAAATAAAAACTAGAAACGCTGAAATTAAGGTTGTACTAATACTTGAGTCGAAAAGGGAAATTTCAATATAAATTATGCCAACTGAAAGTGTTTGACATTTAAATAGTTTGGTTTGTTCAAATACTGGTTCAGAAAATTCTTTTAAGTAACTGTTTTGCCTTATTTGAATTAGGCTCTCAATTTAATGTGCTTTGTGAACTATGTAATCGGGCAGATTTTGTTTTTACATTAATATTATATAACATTATGTCCTTTTTAAAATTATCAAACATGTAACCTTAATACAAATTGATTGAGGACCTTGAGCCCCTCAGTTGTTTGAAATTCTATAATGCCTGTTTAAAAATAAATTATGTCAGTGGTCATGCTTTTGTCAGTGGTCATGCTTTAGCCAGATGAGAGTATTGCATTATCATATCTTTGTTGCTGTGTTTTTGATGTAGAGTGTTCACAAAAAGAGTGCATTTTAATTTTGATGTTTTGTTAAGATTTTAGAGAATATTAGAACTTGAAGCTGAGTTATTTCAGTTCTGTCAATTATTGTTCGACTTCATTGGTCCCCTTCATATTGTAAATTCAAAGAATGTTGATCTCTACTAAAGTTGCCACTGTAATTCTGACTGTTTTATTTGGAGAACACATTTTAATATATTCTGCGTTTGTTTCCCATGAATATTTTCAATTTAAATCTGAACTGAAACTGCCTCTTAAATGGCTAAAGCACAGGAAACATTTTGTTGTTTTCATGCTTTCCAGATTTTTGAAATACTTTTCCTGATAGCTTTCACATTAGCCAAATATCAATTTATTAAAGGAAAATAATTTTTCAATAACCTGAATGGAGTTCCATGATTGTTGTTGGTGAATGGTTGAATTGTTTAGGAAGTACAATTTAGAAGTTTAGCAAGTTTTATACAATCCATCATGTCATAAATGGTGAACTGAGTAACAGACCTCAAGACAACTGAGAATGCTGAAAAACAATTTAGTAGAGTAAAATGTGTGACTGTCTTCATCCTGATAAGCACCTTGGCAAGGAAGGAATGAAAGGAGAAACGCAAAGATACTTTCAGCAACTAATATTGTCTCTCGAGTTTCTCCATTCATTGGTAAAGCATGCCTTAGGACCACTGCACAGCCCTCCATAATCTGATCTAATGGATTCAATCAGCTCCTCAGTCATGAACAGGAAAAGTGAAGAAATTAACAATGGTGAAGAGGAGGTCAGTATGCTTTTTGTCAGTAGTCTTCCTATGGATATTAAACCACGGGAGCTTTACCTTCTCTTTCGATCATTTAAGGGAATACGAAGGTTCACTGATCAAACTAACATCAAAACAGCCAGTTGGCTTTGTTACATTTGACAGCAGAGCAGAAGCAGAAGCAGCACAGAATGCTGCGTTCACCTAGCCAGTAGCTGCAGCTCAGATGCGCTGGTATCTTCCATCTGAAGTGTCTCCACAAGAATGGAAGTCTCTTCAGTTTTATTAAATATTTAACTGCTCTTATCCAATAATTCATATTTCTCCGTGGAATGATGCAGAAGCACAGACTGGTTTTTGATCTCAGGTTGGATTTTACTGAATGAGATTTTGGATAACTGGCTCATTTCAACTCGACTTGGAGAGGGTGGGGTGGTCACTAAGGACTGTGAATTTAAGAACTTTACTGGAGAGCTTTTTTCCATGTGGGAGAATCCTGCAGATTCTATCTACTGCATGGACTCGTAATTTTTATTGTTATAATCATTGTATGTTGTGTGCAATAATTTGCTTAAGTACTGGCAGTAAGATTCTAATGAAGAAAGTGGTAGTGTCATCTAGGTGATTATCATGAAATGATAAGGAGGAAATGAGAAAGTGTATAAGATATGAGCAGGTAGGGGAAGAATTAGGTTTAGGCTTGCTTGACAAAGGCTCAGTTAGCATGACTTTGACCAGTTAAGAACTTGCAGTAAACAATGAAGTTTAAGGGTAGTGGTTTAACGAGGTGAAAAACATCCAGTGTGTAATGCCAGTTAATGAGGTGAGGTACATCTATTGTGTAATGCCAGATGGCTTAATCTTTACTGTTGATGCTCGCTGATTTTAACAATGACCCAATCAATATAGATGTTGCCTTATTTGGACGTTGCTCCCTGTAAGTGACTACATAATTAGTTAAGAATTGAGAGAAGACTGAGAACTCATGTCTTTGTGTATATGGACGATCGCGCTCTCTCCATGGCTTGGAATAAAAGTAAAAGAAGATAGAGCCATACTGTGTCTCGGAGTGTTTGCTTCGACTGATACTGGGTTAAGGAAATGGGATGACAATACCACCTTTCTTAAATAGTGACACTATGTTAACCAACCTCCAGTCTTCCTGTACCTCACCTGTGACTATTGATGATACAAATACGGTATACACTCAATAACAGTTGATCTCATGTAAAGGTCGGCCCCCTATTTTTAGACAAATATATCATGTTTAAAGGTTGACCCTAGTTCTTCACAGATAACAAATCAACTTTCATGAGTTAGTGTGCTGGCCATCATGTCCCGCTTCAGCTTTCCAGTCTCCCAGTTGTTCCATTCCGCTCCCGGTCTTCTAGTCTGCTGGCTGTTGTGTTTCGCTTTGGGTTTTCAGAATTACCATAATTCATTGCTTTTTCTTTATTGGTTTAGAGATCATTTGGTCTTCGGCTAATGATACAGTATGAATTTTGACGGGCATTAATTTCAGCCTCTCAAAAGTAGTATCTATGTAATAGTCAAGCCTATAAATTTAACCTTACAAAATAGTCAAAACAAAATTCAACCATTACTCAAGTGTATATGGTATCTCAGCAAGCGGTCCAGCAATCACTTCCTTTGCTTCCCACAGAGTTCTCGGCTATACTGGTCAGGTCTTGGGGATTTATCCACTTTTGGGCCTGTGAAGACATCCAGCACCACCTCCTCTGTAATACAGACATTTTTCAACATGTCACCATCTATTTCCCCACGTTCTATATCTTCCATGTTCTTCTCCACAGTAAAACTGATGTAAAATACCCGTTTAGTATCTCCCCCATCTCTTGCGGCTCTACACATAGATTGTCTTGCTGATCTTTGAGAGGTCCTATTCTCTCCTCAGTTACTCTTTTGTCCTTCATGTATTTATAAAATCTCTTTGGATTTTCTTTAACCCTATTTGCCAAAGCTATCTCGTGTCCCCTTTTTGCCCTCCTGATTTCCCTCTTTAAGTCTAGATGTGCTTGTTACAAGCCAGGGAATATGACAGAAAAGCAGAAGACTTTGTTTTCAAATTCCACATGCCCTCAAGCATATTTAGCCTTAAATTGTAGGTTCAAAATAATGCCATTACGTTTTTAAATTATTTCCATTCTGTTACTGTGCAAAATATAAAATATCAGATGTTAAAAAGCCAAATCAAAAGAATGTGATGCTTCCCCGAGGTGCTTGAATCGTCCATTGCCATAAATAGAGTGCAGAAATGAAATTTCAATTCAATCAGTGGCAATAAGAAAACAATAGACTGCTCTCATAGAGCACAAGGTATTGCTCAGACCATAAGATCAGGCATAGAATCAGAAGTGGGTCATTCAGCCCAGAGTCTTCTCATCATTGAAAACACTGGTCTCCTGCCTTTTCCATACAATTCTAGAGTTCTTTACAGATTAAAAATCTCTTTCTCAGCCTTGAATATACTGAATTACCCAGTGTCAACAACCCTCTATGGTGAAGAATCCCACAGATTAACAACCACCAGATAAGAAATTTCTTCTCGCTGTCATAAGTATGTGCCCTTTATGCTAAGATTATGGCCTCTGGTGCTAGACTCTCCTATATCAGAAAACAACCACTCTGCCTGCACACTGTCCAAAGTTTCTTTTACATTTCAGTAAGGTATCTTCTCCTTCTGGAATCTGATAAGTACTGGCCTAACCTACTCAATCACTCTTCATTAGACTGTCCCTCGGACCTGGGAACGAGTATTCATAGTCTTCCAGCTGTGGTCTAACTAGTGCCTGGTATAGTTTTAGCAAAACATTCTAACTTCCATAGTATTCCCTTTAAAAACAAAGGCCAACATTCTATTTATCTTAGAGACAAAAAAAGCTGCAGATGCTGGAATCCAAAGTAAACAAGCAGGAGGACAGAAGAGCATAGCAAGCCAGGCAGCATCAGGAGGTGGAGAAGTCGATGTTTCAGGTATAACCTCTTTTCAGGAATGGAGGTGGGGTAGGGGGAGCTACAGATAAAGATGGTGGGAGAAGGGTTATGGGGGAGGGAAAGATCGGTGAATACAGATGGTGGGTAAGATCTGGTTGGTCGATGAGAGAAATGAATCTGGTAGGGAGCTGGAAAGAAGGATTGGTTAGAAGGATGGAAGAGAGGGGGTGGAGATGGGAAGGAAGTTGGGGGATGGGTGGGAAGGTTACTTGAAATTGGAGAACTCAATGTTAAGTCCTCTGAGCTGTAAGCTGCCCATGCAGAAGGTGAGGCGTTTTTCCTCCAATTTGCGGTCTGATTCACTGTGTCAATGGAGAAGACTGAGGATAGACATGTTGGAGAGGGAGTGAGAAGGGGAATTAAAATGGCCGGTGACGGGGAGGTCAGGCAGGCCCTTTCAGGCCTAGCAGAGATACTCAACGAAACATTCCCTAAGTTTACATTTGGTTTCACCAATGTAGGATAGACCACATTTGGAGCATCAGAGTAAGTTTTGGAGGTAGGTTTGCTTGCTGAGCTTGAAGTTCATTCCCAGACATTTCATCACCCTACTAGGTAACATCTTCAGTGGGCCTCAGGTGAAGCACTGCTGAAAACCTCTTTCTATTTTTTGTTTGGGTTTCTTTGGGTTGGTGATGTCATTTCCTGGGGTGAAGTCACTTCCTGTTCCTTTTCTCAGAGGGTGGTAGATGGGGTCTAACTCAATGTGTTTGTTGAAAGAGTTCCGGTTGAACTGTCATGCTTCTAGGAATTCTCGTGTGTGTCTCTTTTTGGCTTGTCCTAGGATGGATGTGTTGTCCCAGTCGAAGTGGTGTCCTTCCTCATCTGTATGTAAGGATACTGGTGAGAGAGGGTCATGTCTTTTTGTGGCTAGTTGGTGTTCATGTATCCTGGTGGCTAGTTTTCTGTCTGTTTGTCCAATGTAGTGTTTGTTACAGTCCTTGCATGGTATTTTGTCAATGACATTAGTTTTCCTTGTTGTCTGTATAGGATCTGTCAAGTTAAAAGTTCAAATTTGAAAAACTCTATACTGACAACAAGCAAAACTAATGTCATTTACAAAATACTGTGCAAGGACTGTAACAAACACTACATTGGATAAACAGGCAGAAAACCAGCCACCAGGGTACATGAACACCAACTAGCCACATACAGATGAGGAAGGACACCACTTCGACTGGGACAACACATCCATCTAAGGATAACCAAACAGGGACATGCACGAGAATTCCTAGAAGCATGGCAGTCCAACCAGAACTCTTTCAACAAACACATTGAGTTAGACCCCATCTACCACCCTCTGAGAAAAGGAACAGGGGAAGTGACTTCACCACAGGAAATAACATCACCAACCCAAAGAAACCCAAATAAAAAATAGAAAGCAGGAATTTTCAGCAGTGCTTTGTCTGAAGCCCACTGAAGATGTTACCTAGTAGGGTGACAAAACACCTGGAAATGAACCTTCCAGCTCAGCAAGCAAACCTACGTCCAAAACCTCAACCTGAGCTACAAATCTTCTCAAACATCGATCAGAGTCAGTAAATTAGGTTGGAGGAGAGGCAGGTTAACTTCTGTTTCACCTGGAAGAATTGTTCTATTTACCTTCCCTACTACATCTGCTGACTTGGATATTAATGTTTGTGGTTTATGGGCTCCCTCTGTTCTGTAGCTTTCTGCAGTCTTTCACCACTTATTCAGCTCTTCTATTCTTCTTGCCAAGCTGCAAAAGATTTCCAATCTGGGACTTTTCCAAAATCTAAGAATTCTTAGAAGATTGCTGCCACTGCATCCATTATCTCTGTAGATAATCTGTTAATGTCCCAGAATACATCCAGTCAGTCCAAGGGACTTATCAGTCTTTAGTGCCATTAGTTTCCACAGTACTTTTTCAATTGTGATAGCTATTCTATTTATTTCATCTCCTTTTCCTGCTTCTTTATTTGGTATTTTTGGAATGCTATTAGTTACTTCTCCTGTAAAGACTCATGCAAAGTATTTATTCAACTCCTGTACCACTTCCCGGTTCCCCATTATTTCTCCAGCCTCATTCTCCAAGAGGACTCTCTCTCTTCCATGTTTCATATTTATAGAAACATTTGCAGTCTATCTTGATGTTACTTCTCAGTTTACCATCAAAGTTAATTGTCGTTTTATTACTTTTTGACTGTCTCTCTTAATTCTCTGGCATACCACTAACCTTTGTCACATTGTGTGTCACTTCTTTCAATCTGATGCAATCCCTAACTGTTCTGGTTAACCATGTTTGGTTTATCACCTTAGAATCCTTCTTTCTCACTATGATATATCTGTGTTGTTAGCCATGAACTACATTCTTAAATGTCTGGTTCTGTTTCTCAACCTTTTTTGCTGCTAAATCCCTTTCCCAGTCCACTCCAGCTCATAACTTGAACACTATTGTTTCTGCCCCAAATTTCTCCTGTCAGGCTGAATGCTAACAGATTCTCAATCAGTTCCAACTATCCTCAAAGTAACTATAAATATACAGCATTTTGTACTGTCAAATTTCATCAATCTATACTGTAGAAACATTGACATGCTCAGTATGATTAATTAAATAAGCCTTACTCTGTGTTGATGAAATTTTACCACAGTCAATTTAAAAGTCTAAAATATTATACAGAAAAATACTAAAAAAAAATTTAAACATATCGATCTGTCTATTTCATTTCACTGTAACTAAACTATGGAAAAATGTACATTCAGCCAGAGAATCAAGCTTATCAATTTATCCTTGTGAAGTTGTATGTAATTCATACTCCACTTTGTAAGCTTGACACATGCTACTTTAGTAATATTGCAACATACTCCACTGATGGAAAGATTCCAGTGCTATTTTGTGATCAGTGATTCATCTAAGAACTGGATCAAGTTCAGCTGTGTGCTTCCAATCATGGATCCTGCATTCAGCTTTATATCTTCCAACAGACTTCAGGTTCTCTCTCCACCACAATTTACAACTGTAATAAATTTTAATGTTTTACTGTGCAGTTTAATGTGCTTTGAAAATCTCAATACAATGGTTGTCACATTCAATCATTTACATTCAGCTCCAGGTCTTACCATCATTTTTTAAAATCAATATTCCTAACACTCAACATCTAAATTACTCAGAATGTGTTCTTATAAAGTAAACAATTGCTGAACTAAATTATACATAGGATTAGAAAATGCCATTAACAGCAAGTTTAAGATAGAAGTTCAGTGTCAAAGTTTCTGAATCCAAGAAAAATAAATTGCACCATTTCTATCCTTTCAGCAGTACTGTTACAGTACTCACATGGGTGTCATTGCTGCATATTGTTTTGGATCATTGGGAATATTCTCTACTCAGGCTGCATCCTTCACTCTCTTTTTCTTTGACATTATCAGTACTGTTTCCCAATTGTGCTCTGAATGACAAAATTTCCAATTTCCATCATTTTCTGCTTTCACATAGTCCATTTTCAAATCTTCCCTTCATTAACATGTTATAATTTCTACCTATTAATTAACAACCGATGTTCACTAAAGCCACTGATTCCCAGAAACAGCTCAAAGGACCTACCTGTTCTGAAAATTTCTGTTTCCATTACTTCTGTTCAGCCAATGCAACCTTCCATACTTGTGCTTCCAATTACAATATAGTCTTTTTCCATAACTGAGGATCTCTCAGACTTGATGGGACTCTTAATGGTCTGCTATTTTATGTACTTCTGCTCTGACCATTTGAACATCTTGACACCACGAACAGCTACGTTAGAACCCTCCTCATTGACTATAGTTCAGCCTTTAACACTATTATCCCCTCGAGACTGATTACTAAACTTAGTGATCTCGGACTAAGCCCCACTCTCTGCAACTGGATCCTCAGTTTCCTGACCCACAGGCCACAATCAATGAAGATTGGGGACAATATTTCATCCTAACACTCAAAACTGAAGCCCCCCCAACCCAGGGGTGCATACGCTGCCCCCTTCTGTACTCACTGTATATCCATGACTGCATCGCCAAATACCATTTACATGTTCACTGATGACACCACCATAGTTGGTCAAATCTCAGATGGCGACGAAACAGACTACAGATGTGAGGTGGAAGACCTGGAAAAATGGTGCACTGAGAACAACCTAGCTCTCAATGCTGGCAAAACTAAGGAACTCATTATTGACTTTCGACAGGATGTTACTCATGCCCCCCCTACATATTAACAGCACAGAGGTGGAACGAATGGAGAGTGTCAAGCTCCTGGGAGTGGTCATCCACAACAAGTTTTCTTGGACTCTTCATGTGGACGTACTAGCCTCATTCCTGAAGAAGGGCCCATGCCCGAAATGTCGATTCTCCTGCTCCTTGGATGCTGCCTGACCTGCTGCGCTTTTCCAGCAACACATTTTCAGTACTGGTCACAAAGGCCCAACAACCTCTCTTCTTTCTCATGCAGCTCAGGAAATTTGGCAAGGCGGCGAAAACCCTTGCCAACTTTCATAGGTGCACCATAGAGCATTTTGTCTGGATGTATCACCACCTGGTATGGCAACTGTACCATTCAAGATCGGAAATGGTTACAGAGAGTGGTGAACTTGGCCCGGACAATCACAAAGGCCAAGCTCTCATCTATAAAATCCACCTACCAGGTCCGCTGTCAAGGAAAGGCCGCCAGCATTCTCAAAAATCCATCCCACCCTGGCAATGTTTTTCTACAACCTCTATCATTGGGGAGAAGGTACAGAAGCCTGAACATATGTACCAGCCAGTTTTGTAACAGTTTCTACCCTACTGCTGTTAGAATACTGAATGGACTCACAAACTCTTAGCATTTGCCTATACCTGTGTTTTGTTTTTGCCGCTGTTTACCTATTATTTACTTATCTATGTTACCTAACTCTCTGATCTGCCTGTACTGCTCACAAGACAAAGTTTTTCACTGTGCCTCAGTACACGTGACAATAAATTCAATTCATTCTCCCTCCAGAAATGTAATGGCTCTGATGATCCACACCTATCCAAACAGTATCCATTTTCAACAGATCACCTAATAAAATGGAAAAAAACTGCAGATGCCGTATTAGTCATCATGCTGGAGGTGGTGAAAATAGCCAGGTGATTTTTGACAAAAACAGAAGTTGCTGGAAAAGCTCAGCAGGTCTGGCAGCATCTGTGGAGAAAAATCAGAGACATTTTGGGTCAGTGACCCTTCCTCATAGGGTCTGAGGAAGGGTCACTCGACTCAAAACATTCACTCCAAAGGAAAATCAAGCAACAAACACTCCACAACCTGGAAAGCGCTCACCGTATTTTAGTCCTGTTAAAGTTCATTGTTGAAAAATTAGAAATACGATTCCCTCAACCTAATGTGATAGAATGAACCAATAGACCAAAGGTAACAATACAGAACAATCTGCTCTTTAAAACTGTTTGATATGACATTTCCTAACGAATCTATGTTAATAAGCTTTTCAAATTAATGTCAGACATACTTTAGAACAAAACTAATATGAATTCATACTACTTTGAATTTTGCTTCAAAAACAGATTGTAATTTTGAATCTCTGATCCTGAAGATTCAATGTTCCTCCCCTGCAATTACATAAGTGCTATGTTGCTCAGATGTAATTTATTTTTCTCAGAGATCAGTGGTAAGATGCCTACTTTAAATATTTAAATAAGTATGAAGTAAGGTTGAAGACTGCCCTTGTGAATCTTCAAAGTGTTTCAAAAGTCTTTGTTCCAACATTATGAATATTTATTCACAATGCCAGCGCTCAAAGGAACGTGGGCCTTTCATTTAGTTAAGAAAATCGAATTTATGGGTTGGGATCAGGACACACAGATTGAAAAAGTGTTAAATATTGATCATATCAATGAAATTTGAGCATTTAACATCTGCATTGTCAGAGGCACTGTCATCATTATACATATAATCGAAACCCTATACACAGACATGAAAGATCTGTTTCCACTCTTCAAACAAGGTGCTGTGCTCAATATGTGTCTCTCAACCAACATCAATACACCAGATTATCAAATGCTTATAGAATCTTGCTGTATGCAAAATAGCTGCAAATGAACAGACATTGAATTGGTTCAATTGTATAAACAAATGTCTCTATAACAGAAGTGCAGAAATTGACTATCATACTATGATGGTTCTTCTAACTCCCCAAAGCTTTTCTACCAATTACAAGACTCTAATAAGAATGTGAAGGAGTATCCATATTCACTTGAACATGTCCAACTGTAACACAAGAAACTTGACAGCATCCAGGACAAAGCAGTTTGTTTGACTGGCTACCACTGAATTCAATATTCTTATACTGACACTGTGACTGAAATTTTTAAGATGTATAGGTTGTTTTGTTAATTTGTCATTTCAAAAATAAACTTTTCTCTTAAGAAGATATTTATATTGTTACGACATAGGGTAAACCCTCCTGCTAATTTAAACCAGACACACCTCACACCTAATCTGTTAAATTTCAAGAGGCAAAGCACTATCCCAAATACCATTATTTAGAAAATAAGATTGATAAAATTTTTTCTTTAAGTCCAAAAGAGAACATTAAACTGCAAATTTATAACTCCTTTCTCTGAAACCTATTTCTACCTCCCACTCTACAATACATGTCTGATAAATTCCCTCTTAAATTTATGGCAATCACTTTCAAACCCAATTGTTGTCTTCAGATGTTGAACTTGCTCTGTAGATTTCTCTAAGTCAGCTTCAGTGTTCTGGTGCACAAGTGTCTTACGGACAAGTACCTTTCAGTGAGCTATTCTTCTAGTTGTTATGTTGGTGCTTGACAGCTCTTTGCTGTTCTCCCTTGAATGTTCAAAATGTCCAATTTTATGCCCCAAAACATTGGATCATTTCATTGGTTTAATGTCATCCAAAACAGTAAAATTCAAATTTGATTGGATTTTAGTATCTGGGGCATAGATTAAACTGATTGGCTGCATTTGAATTTCTTTTGTACCACGGCAATGCAGCTCCCGCTTTTTGTGTCGACCAAATGTTACATTTTTAAATCTTTCAGCACATTCTGCGCCAGCCAGAAATTTTAGCATTTTAATGGTACAATACATGTCTCCAACTTCATAATAATATGCATACATAGCCACGAGAGCAGTTTGATTCTATACACAGTCTTTACATATATAGAACAAAAAACCCAAGGCATTTCTTACTAAAACAAGACTATAATTACATTCATTTGAGGAACCAGGAGGGTCCGATAACTGAATGGATTGCCATTTAACTTTGGCAGAAAGATTTGAGATGGTGATCTTTCCCCATTCTACCTTGGCAACAGTGACTCCAAGCTTTAGTGGGTCCCTCAGCATGTGGGCCTGGATCTTGGAATGTGCAAGTCTGCTACACTAGGTTGAGGTCAACTCCTTGCTTTAAAAGACCAACAAACTTCGGGCAGAACAAAAACCATCTTTCATCAAGTTAATGATCCTCTTGATGGGCGATGTTTGTCTTGGTGTGTGTCCCGGGAAAACAGACTAGGGCACAGAGTCGTGCATCACAGAACTGTTTGGGATGAACCTCAACAAAAACCATTTCATCTTTCATCTTTTTCCAGAAGTCTTTTGCAAAGGCACGTTCCAGGAGATGTGTCTATCTCATCGCAGCTGCTTTGAGGTGCAGAGAGTCCAGGTGTACATGAAGGATCTCACCAGTAGTGCCTGCCTTGGTGCTTGTTGAAAGGTTCTGATGATGAGGCATTCTGCCAAATGAGCTTGACAGTTTGTTCAGGGAATAGCTTACAGGATCCACCCTCTCGTTTACCTGCAGGGTCTTGAGAATGCTACAAGCTGACCATTTGCTGATAAATTTGTGGTTACAAGTGTTTTTCTTTACAAATTTCTCTTTGAAACCTGGGTGATACAAAATGGTTAAAAATGTGTTGCTGGTTAAAGCACAGCAAGTGGGCGGCACGGTGGCACAGTGGTTAGCACTGCTGCCTCACAGCGCCTGAAGACCCGGGTTCAATTCCCGCCTCAGGCGACTGACTGTGTGGAGTTTGCACGTTCTCCCCGTGTCAGCGTGGGTTTCCTCCGGGTGCTCCGGTTTCCTCCCACAGTCCAAAGATGTGCGGGTCAGGTGAATTGGCCATGCTAAATTGCCCGTAGTGTTAGGTAAGGGGTAAATGTAGGGGTATGGGTGGGTTTCGCTTCGGCGGGTCGGTGTGGACTTGTTGGGCCGAAGGGCCTGTTTCCACACTGTAAATCTAATCTAATCTAATCTAAGGTCAGGCAGCATCCAAGGAATAGGAAATTCGACGTTTCGGGCATAAGCCCTTCATCCAACTACTTGGAACACTCTGTGGCAGCGAGTTCAGGCCCATCCTTCAGATTGGTAAAACCTCAGTATGTGGTGACACTTGGTGCTTGTGTACTGCGGGTCTATGCACAATTTGATGCAGCTGCACATAAAAGTGACCATCAGGATGAGGGCAGCGTTGGGTACATACCCCACTTGTAGCTGTGGACATGGTTCACTTTAGACTTCCAGATGAAACGGAAGATGGCTTAGGTGACTGCAACAGTGCAGGTTCAGGAATGGGCCAGACCTGCTCCATGTGCAGCAATAAAGAGAGCACTTCACACTTAGTGACCAAGGTTTTTACCCACAATGGAGAGACAGTGGTGCTCCCAAAAGTGTTTCTGCTTCACCTTGGCAATATACTCCTCCCAAGTTTTTGTGCACACCCCACCTCCTCCGAACCATATTCTCACCACCTTTACGTAATCTGGCCATGATGATGAAGGGAATAAGGGAACGACAGCCCAGTTCCCAAAAAAACATGGCCTCTCTCTTGTCTCAATTTACCTTGGCTCCAGAGGCCATTTTGAACTGGTTGGAGGTGCTCATGAGCTTGCACACTGACAACTGATCCGAGCAGAAAATTATGATGTCATCCATGTACAGACAGGCTTTGACCTCCAGGCCTCCAGTGCCTGGAATAGTCACACCTCTTAGGCTTGCAACCTTCTTGATGGACTTGATATACTACACACAACAAGGCAGAAGATTGTGGCCAGCCCCGCCTGACACCAAATCTGATTGGGAAGATTTCTATTCCCACCCATTGATTGAGACTACACCACTGATGTTGCAGTTGGATCCAATTGCAGATTCCCTTCCCAAAGCCCATTTTGGAGAGTATGTTCTGCATGTAGGTGTGCTATATCCTATCAAAGGTCTTCTCCTGGTCCAAGCTGTTGAGACAGGCATCGACCTGCCATGTCCTGCATGTAGACAATCATATTCCTGAGGAGCGCAAGACTCTCAGAGATCATTATGCTCAGTACAACACAGATGTGGTCAGGATGAATCACAAATCCCAGAGCAGACCGGATCCAGTTGGCGATGATCTTAGACCGGATTTTGTCATCTGCAATGAAATTTGTCACCAATTTCTAATTTCTTCCCTTTCCCTTTTTTGTTTGTAGATGAGGGTGATGATACCTTTGCTCATGAATTCGCACATTCTACCTGTCAGAAGTATACCATTGCACACCTCCAACAAGTCCAATACAATCAAGTCCCATTGCAATCATCGCTTAATAAAACTTGGCCATTAAGTCGTCACTTCCAGGGGTTTTATTCTTGTCTAAGACTCGAGGGCCTTGGTCAGCTTGTTCAGAGATAACAGCTGGTCCAGCCTCTCCTGCATGCTGTTGCCTAAGGCTTACATGATAGAGGACACAAATGACTGGGAGGCCGTGCTGCCTATTGTCTATATGTCATAGTCTGGGCATAAAAGGATTTGCTGATCCTCAGAATGTCAGACTGAGATGATGTTATCGAGACAGCTTCTTCCTTCAGGCTGTTAAGGTCAGAGCTCTCGTGCAACATCTGGAAAAAGAAACTCGAGCAGGTCTCATTCTGCTCCACAGTGCAGACCCTGTACCGGAAGATTATCTTGGGGGCCTTTAAAGAAAAGAGCGAGACTGGCTCTTTACTTCCTGGAGATCCTCCGTGACACTGACCTCCCATTGTCTAAGATTAGTAGTTTCAACTTAAATAAGGGCAACACACACAGGCATGCCAAGTGTGAGCTGAACTCAGCTGTCATATGAGATTGGGGATAGATCAATGGAGATATAGTGGCTGACATTTGAAGGAATATTTCAGAATAAGTATATTCCTAAAGAAAGAATAATTCTGAAGGTAAGATCCACTCTCCATGATTGACAAAATAAGTTAAGAGAAGCATCAAATTTAAGGATAAAGCATATAACTGCAGAAGGTGAATGTTAAGTCAGATGATTGGTCAGGATGTCAAGAACAGAGAATGATTCAAAGTTTAATAATGAGAAAGAAATTGAAGTATGGGGGAATCTGTCTCAGAAAGTAAAACAGATGAGTTTCTATCAATATTTGAAAAGATAAAAAGCAAATAAAGTAAAATAAAGGATAAAAGCAAAGTATGGATTGTCTCTGGGAAGTGAGAATGGGCAGTTAGTAGTAGGTAAGGAAATGGCAGATGAAATGAACAAAGATTTTGATCTGTCTTCACTATAAAGTGTTAAAAAATCCAATATTAGTTATAAATCAGGAGTTTGAAAGGAGAGATGAATGTAGCAAAATTACTATAATAAGGAGTTACAATAACAGACTAATGAGTTGGATGATCAGTCATGAACATAATGAATGGCGCAGAAAGCTCAAAGGGCCAAACGGCCTATTCCTACTCCTGTTTTCTGCGCAGGAAGATGCCTGCACTGTTCCGACTGATTAGACTTGTACATTAGGTTCAGTCAGAGCAGTCAGAGGTATAGGTGGTAGCCAAATTTTGTGTTGGCCACTAATGCAAGAGAATTTAAGTCAAGGAGTAAAGAAGTCTTGCTGCAACTGTATACAGCCTTGGTGGAACCATACCTGGAGTGTTATGTACAGTAACAATCATATGAACAGTGAGCAGACATAAGCCATTCAGTCCCTCGAGCCCGCATGACCATTTTGAAAGATCATGGCTGATCTGATGAGTTTTGATCTCCTTAACAAAGTGAGTATATACTTACCTTAGCGAGGGAGCAATTAAGGTTCACCAGACTGGAATGGTAGGATTGCCTTATAATTTCTTTATCCATGGGAAACGGATGCCTGATTATTGCCCATCCTGAATTGCCCTTGAACAAAGGGGTTTGCTTGATAGCTAGCTAAGGTAAAAACAATGACTGCAGATGCTGGAAACCAGATTGTGGATTAGTGGTGCTGGAAGAGCACAGCAGTTCAGGCAGCATCCAAGGTGCAGCGAAATCCGACGTTTCGGGCAAAAGCCCTTCATCAGGAATAAAGGCAGTGAGCCTGAAGCATGGAGAGATAACCTAGAGGACCTGAAGCCTCTAGCTTATCTCTCCACGCTTCAGGCTCACTGCCTTTATTTCTAATGAAGGGTTTGTTCCCCGAAACGTCGATTTCGCTGCACCCTGATAGCTAGCTAAGTCAACCACAATGCTGTGTAACAAGAAGCCAGGATTCTCAAAGATCTTGATGAGGTGAAAATAAATAAACCCACATAAGACTGCCACTCAGAACACTGCTGCACTGGTCCAACTGAAAGACCTGTACATTAAGTCCAACCAGAGCAGAATGAAGATATGGGCTTGAGGGGAGGGTACCAAAATAGGTACGCTGGCTGTTTGTTTGGTGTACATGAAGAAAGAATATTCTGGATTAGTGGTGCTGGAAGAGCACAGCAGTTCAGGCAGCATCCAAAGTGCAGCGAAATCGACGTTTCGGGCAAAAGCCCTTCATCAGGAATAAAGGCAGTGAGCCTGAAGCGTGGAGAGATAAGCTAGAGGAGGGTGGGGGTGGGGAGAGAGTAGCATAGAGTACAATGGGTGAGTGGGGGAGGGGATGAATGTGATAGGTCAGGAAGGAGAGGGTGGAGTGGATAAGTGGAAAAGGAGATAGGCAGGTAGTAAAAGTCCAGACAAGTCAAGGGGACAGTGCTGAGCTGGAGGTTTGGAGCTAGGGTGAGGTGGGGGAAGGGGAAATGAGGAAACTGTTGAAGTCCACATTGATGCCCTGGGGTTGAAGTGTTCCGAGGCTGAAGATGAGGCGTTCTTCCTCCAGGCATCTGGTGGTGAGGTGGCGGCGGTGAAGGAGACCCAGGACCTCCATGTCCTCGGCAGAGTGGAAGGGGGAGTTGAAATGTTGGGCCACGGGGCGGTGTGGTTGATTGGTGTGGGAGGGAAAAATATACTTGATCTCATCCTTGCCAATCTACCAGCTGTAGGTCTATGACAGTATCACTAAGTCTGAACACTGCATAGTCCTTGTGGAGACAAAGTCCCACCTTCACACTGAGAATACCCTCCATCGTGTTGTGTAGCACTATCACTATGCTAATGGGACTGACTTTGTACAGAACTAGTAACTCAAGGTTGGGCAACCATGAGGCAATGGGGGCCGTAAACAGCAGCAAAATCGAATTCCAGCATAATTTGCAACGTCATGACCCAGCATACCTCCCACTCAGCCATTACCATCAAACTAAGTGTTCAATGGAAAGCGCAGAAGGCATTCCATGTGTCGTATTAGGCATTCCTAAAAAAAGTCAACCTAGTAAAACCATCAAACACGACTATTTGTGTACCAAACAGCATAAGCAGCAAGCAATGGACATAACTAAGCAATCCCCACAATCAACGAATAAGACTTAAACTCACCAGTTGTGAATAGTGGTGGGAAGTAAACAACTCACTGTGGAATTGCCCCATACTTAAACAAATGAAAGGCACAGCACATGAATGCAAAAGTTAAGGTTGAAGCATTCAGAACAAACTTAAGGCAAAAGTGCCAAGTGGATGATCCATCTGGGCCACCAACAGTCCCTAGCATCAGCCAATTCTATTCAGTTAACACGATATCAAGAAATGGTTAAAGGCACTGGATATGGCACAGGCAATGGGTACTGACCACATTCTGGCAATAGTCCTGAAGACTTGTGCTCCAAAACTAGCTGCTCCCTTAGTTAAGCTCTTCCAGTAGAGCTACAACACTAGCATCTACCTGACAATATGAAAAATTGCCTGGTATGCCCTGGACATACAAAGCAAGACAAATCCAATCCAGCCAATTACCATCCCATCAGTCTACTCTTGATCATCAGTAAAGTGATGGAAGATGTCATCAACAGTGCTATCAAGCAGTATCTGCTCAGCAATAACCTGCTCATTGACCCCAAGTTTGGATTCTGCTGGAGTCACTCAGCTCCTGACCTCAATTCATCCTTGGGTTCAAACATCGACAAAAGAGCTGAATTCCAGAGATGAGACGAGAGTGACATTGACTTCAAGGCTACATTCGACAAAGTGTGGCCCTTGACATCAAGGCTACACTTAACCGAGTGTGGCATCAAACAGCAAAACAGTAATCAATGGGTATCAATTAGGGGACAAACACATTGCTGCTTGGAGATATAGCGAGCACATGAGAAGGTGGCTGTGGTTGTTGGATGTCAGTCATCTCAGCTCCAGGACATCTCTGCAAGAATTCGTCAGGATAGTATTTTAGGCCCAAATATCTTCAGCTGCTTCATCAATGACCTTCTCGCCATCATAAGATCAGAAGTGGGGATGTTCGCCAGTAACTGCACAATGTTCAGCACCATTCGTAATTCCTCAGATACTGCTGAAATTGTCCAGGATCAAATGCAAAACGATCTGGACAATGTTGCAAGTAACATTTGCGCTACACAAATTCCAGTCAATGACCATTTTCAACAGGAGAGTGAATCTAACCACTACCCCTTGATGTTCAATGTTGTTAATATTGCTGAATACCCCACTATCAATATCCTGGAGGTTATCATTGACCAGAAACTAAGCTGGATTGACCACATATACACAATTGCTATAAAAGCAGGTCAGAGGCTAGGAATACTATGGCAAGTAACCCAACAACTGACTCCTGAAAGCCTGTCCACCCCTGAAATGCACAAGTCTGAAGTGTGATGGAACACCCCCCACATGCCTAGATGGATGCAGAGCCAACTACACTCAAGAACTAGATACCATCCAGGACAAAGCAGCTCACTTGAATGGATCCACATCCACAAACATCCATGCCCTTCACGAGCAATGCTCAGTACACACTGCTGCTACTATCCATAAGATGTACTGCAGGAATTCAGCAAAGACCCTTCCAAACCCATGACCACTTCCATCTAGAAAGATAACAGCAGCAGCTTCATGGGAACACCATCCGTAAAATTCCCTTCCAAGCCACTCATCATCCTGACCTTGAAATAAATCACCATTCCTTCACTGTTACTGGGTCAAAATTCTGGAATCCCAACCCCCCCCCAAGGATATTATGGGCCTATGGACTGCAGCGGTTTAAGAAGGTAGCCCACCGGGGCCTTCTCAAAGGCAACTAAGTATGGGCAATAACTGCTGTCCCAGCCAGAGATGCCCACATCCCATGAGTGAATTTAATAAAACCAACTTAGTTGATTCCTAATTGAATTTAAATAGAATTGGTGAGCTGCCTGCTTCAAATGGGTGTCCTAAAGTTGCTTGTCGGATTCAGGTAGAATCAGTATCAGAAGGGTTCATCAAGCCAACATTAAAGATAAATTTGTTGGTAGGCTCATGAACACACGATGAAGGTATAGTCTGGGAGGGATAAAGCTCAAGCCAGTAATGGCCCATTTTGTGCAATGCCTGCCCCTTCTTGCTCCAAAATGTAAATACAACCAGCGAATCTATGCACAGATTTTGAGAACAGGTAGGGCTACATTTTTTTAAAACAGTAGCAAACAGGATCTGAATATCAGAGAAAAGTTCCAGCAAAGGACTTTATCAGCTCAGTGCAAGCGCCTATGAGCTCGGCCTACCTCCCCATTCTATCCTCTGTCACCATGCAATTTTTTCAAATAATTATCCAATTCCCTCAAGAAGTGGGAATTGATTCTGCCTTTACAATATTCTCAAGGAGTGCTTTTCAGAAACTACGCACATACTGCACAACAAAGTGTTGCCTTATGTCACCTTTGGTCATTTTGCCTTAAACAGGTAGATGAAGCTGTAAGATACATTGAAGAATCCCAAGATGTTCAAAAGCAAATGGGCAGTCACCATGGTGTGTCTCCAGACATTCATCAATTATGAAAAGAAATATGCAGGTGACTAGGTGTCAGTGTGGGAGCACTTTGGGGCCAGCGACCATAATTCTATTAGATTTAAAATAATGAACTTGTCAAAATGTCTTTTAAATGTTATAACTATGCCCATACCCACTTCCTCTGGCAGTTCACCTCACATACGAAACTTCCCCAGCGTGAAAATATATATGTAGGCAAACAACTGATGCTAAGTACACATTTCTAAAGAATAAAAGGCAGAATTCGTTTTTAGGCAAACGGTATAATCATTCCAATTTAGCCAGGTGGATAGAACATTAAATCTTGCCATAGATTTGCCAAATAAATAAATGCAGCATTTAATTCTACTCATTGACTGTAGGTCCATTTGATCTCTGATCAAGACTTTACCAAGCACAGTTGATATGAAACATAGTGTAAGAACTGTCAGTGAAGCTATACATATGACTGTTGGCACTCATAAAGGATAGTGTAATGACTGTTCATACCAACAGGCTGGATGTATTTATCTCTTCAGATCCATTTTGTTTTTAAATTCCAATGACAATTTTTGGATACCCTTAGACAGCAACTTTCAAACAGACGACTGCCACTACCTGGAAGGACAAGGGCTACACAGAAATGGGAACATCAACACTTATGGGTTCCCCTCCAAACTACTCACCATCCAACTACTCACAATATACTGTCTTTCCTTCAATGCTGCTGGATCAAAATCCTGGAATTGTATATCTAGCAGCATTGTGGGTCTACCTATAGCAAATTCAAAATACATGTTGTAGAGTCTGACTTTTATCTAATTACCAGAAAGCAAGCAATATACTACACAAGGTGTGCAAATATGCGCAATTAATAATGCAGTTGTGTGCAAAAGACCAATGGCTTAGAATTTTTGGAAACAACTACAAGTTTAATTCTCTCTTAGCACATCAGCAATTTAATTAGGTACATATCAAATGGCTATCTCTGAATAAAATTTAACTCTTATAGCCAATCAAGTATTTTCTGAGTTCTGCTCATTTAATTAGAGATTGATATATGTTAGTATAACCTAGTTAATTAAAGGTTCAACAGGTTTACCTTTTCAATTAGTTTTGTCACAAAATTGCACTCATGTGCCTGTGGAAGAAACAGACGCCAGCACATATTAGAAGCAACATTTTTGCACAGTAGATTTCCGGTGACCTCCCTCAGAAAGAATCAGAAGATATTACATTTACAACAACTAACATTGTTGCGGATGATACAGATTTGAGAAATACAGCAATTTTTTTTAAATAAAAGAACACTTGGAATATTAATGGTGTTTTAAAACCTTGATTCATGTTTATTTGCATATTTGGATTTGAATGACTTACTGCCACTTGTATCTTACAGTGAATAATACAGTAAAACAAGAGTAAAAAGCTTCAACTGTCATCACATTCTGGCACAATTCTGAATAGGTTAAGAATAAAAAAAAGAGAAAAAAGGATATAACTGAAAGAGAATCTTTGTTCTGCTGTCTCCAGCATGAGTTCATCAGCTGTCTCATCAGCAACACCTGCACTGCCACTCTTCCACTGCCTCACCTCTGTCTGTGCTGGACCTGAAAACGTAGGAGGCACTATTCTTTAGGCTCCACCTTTTCACCACTGAGCCC
This sequence comes from Hemiscyllium ocellatum, assembly GCF_020745735.1. Taxonomy (NCBI): domain Eukaryota; kingdom Metazoa; phylum Chordata; class Chondrichthyes; order Orectolobiformes; family Hemiscylliidae; genus Hemiscyllium; species Hemiscyllium ocellatum. The sequence continues at coordinate 8,594,917 of NC_083425.1, read as the reverse complement.
ACCTCACCGACGTTGAGCCCCAAGCTAAACCTACACTCACCTTGCAACCAGGAGTCCCCGGCTCTGTTGCCACTGTCACCTCACCGATAATCAGGGGCCCCTGTTCGGGGCCTACTGCAACCAAGATTTCGTAGCTCCACTGCCAGACCAGACCACCGTGCCAAGAATCCCACTCTGAGATTTTACCTTGCTCTATCATCTTCCTAATTCACAGGTAGGGTTTCAAGCTAACAAGTTTGTTCTCTGATACCCATTGATTCTAGTTTTGCTAGGCCTGTAGTTACTAAAAAATGAATGATATTATGTTGAAGTATTGTATACAGGAAATATAACAAAGCCTTTTCTGACAAGATTAAACATATATAGTTTGGATTGGAGACAAAACCTCTCATTTAAAATTATTCCAGGAATAAATCACACATGGAATACTCTTGCAACTTGGCTGCCTGTATAAGGTGCAGAGGCAGAATAGAATAAAATCCAATCAGGTACATACCTCAAGAAGGTGCCTGCAACCATGGGCTTTCATTGGAGTATATTATAATCAACTAGAAAACTTCCACACTCTGCCTGCCATTTGGCATTGTAGAAGGATCTGATAATCTATACCTGTTTAGCGAATTTATGGACACACCTTCCATGATCAAATTCTGGAATGTACTTGAACATTTCTGAACTGACAGCCAGACTATTGCGACCACTAGGACTCATAACAGCACACAAACCAACAGCCACTCTCCGTCAACAACTCACCAGGACAAGGACCTGATACCCAGCATGAGCAAAACCAATGTATTGTACAAAATCCCATGCAAGGACTGCACAAAACACTACATAGGACAAACAGGAATACAGCTAACGATCCGCATCCATGAACACCAACTAGCCACGAAACGACACGACCAGCTATGCTTAGTAGCCACACACTCAGATGACAAGCAACATGAGTTCGACTGGGACAACACTACTATTATAGGACAAGCCAAACAGAGAACAGCCAGGGAATTCCTAGAGGCATGGCACGCATCCACAAATTCAATCAATAAGCACATCAACCTGGACCTAATATACCGGCCATTGCGGCGGACAGCTGGAAATGACAACCGGAAGCTGCAGATACAAATCACTATAAATGCCGGAGGAAACATCACAGAAGTGCTTCACAGGAGGCTCCCAAGCACTGAGGATGTCACCTAGACAGGGGACGAAACGTCTGCAACACGAATTACCAGCTCGGCAAACAGAACCACAACAACGAGCACCCGAACTACAAATCTTCTCCCAAACTCTGGAATGTACTTGAACCTAAAGTTTCTGCTTCAAAGTAGGAATCCAGTCCTAAACTGAAATCCTGCTTCTTAGTCTAATAGATTAGATTAGATTCCCTACAGTGTGGAAACAGGGCCTTCGGCCCAATCAATCCACATCGACCCTCTGAAGAGTAACCCATCAGACCCATTTCCCTCTGACTGATGCACCTAACACTACGGGCAACTTAGCATGGCCAATTCACCTGACTGACACATCTTTGGACTGTGGGAGGAAAGCGGAGCACCCAGAGGAAACCCACACAGACACGGGAGAATGTGCAAATTCCACACAGACAGTCACCTGAGGCTGGAATCGAACCTGGGACCATGGTGCTATGAGGCAGCAGTGCTAACCACTAAGCCACCATGCTGCCTCTGCCTTTGTCATTTGTACCAATGTTTAAACAAACTCTTTTATTAATCTTCCCATTCCAGATATCCTGAAGCCAATAAGTGACATCCATCAGAGGCAACACATCATCCTAAAGTCATGTCTGCAGGTGTATTTCCCCAAATAATCGATCTCCTGCTTTACCTTCCTCCCCTCTTGTACAGTGAGGCCACTTGTGGTGCCAGAAGCTGATTTTCAGTTGCGACAGTGAAGGAGGTCAAAGAGAAAGGGAGTATCACAATATTGATTAGATAATCAATTACAGCAGTAAGGAGGGGCGACATCTTAGAAGGCTCCTCAAATGAAGCCATTTGTATAGAACCTAAAAACTAAACAGGAGCAATCACATTGCTCCTACTATCAGTCCCTTAACAGTCAAAGCAAAAGGCCTAAGCTAGGAGAAGGCAATTTCAATAAGATCAGATATGATTTGGCCATAGTAGACTGGGAGCAGATACGTTTAAGTAAATCTGTGCCAGAGCAGTGGGATATATTCAAAGAAGAATTAAGGAGAGTACACGGCCAATATGTCCCAATGAAGAAAAGAGTTGGGACCAACAAATCTAGCAAACTCTGGATGGAGGGTTATTCAAGATTGGATGAAAAAAAAAGGGGAGGCTTATGGCAGCTACCACATCTTAACACAGAATCCCGAGAGAAGTATAGAATATGCAAGGGGAAACTTAAAAAGTAAATCAAGAAAGCAACATGTATGAAAGAATAATGGCAGGTAAGGGAAATTCCCAAGCACATCAAGGGTAAAAGGATATCTAGGACCTATTAAGGACCACATTAGTTATTTACATATGAAGCTGGAAGATGGTGCATAGGGATCGTACATATGGTATGCAAGAAGGGATTTTACTCTTTGGTGGAGGTATCAATGTCCAGGGCCATAGATTTATAGTCAGGAGCAGGAGGTTCAAGCGGGGACTTGAGGAAAGATTTTGTCACCAGAGGGTGGTGGAATTTGTAAATCACTGCCTATAAAGGGTGATACAGGCAGAAACCCTGATAACATTTAATAAGTATTTAGATATGTAGTTGGAATGCCAGGGAACACAAGACCACAAGGCAAATTCTGGAAAAAGGACTTGGAATAAATATGTGCTTGTTTTTGACCAGCACAAACTTGCCTTTATCTGTCCTGTACAGCTCTGTGATGGATTCAAGTAGTAACTCCTACTTTATATATAATGTTTTGTCCTGATCATAAATCCCTCAACAAACACAGAGACTACTGCTTGTGAGATTTTTGTGACCACGAGTCAATGTATTTCCTACGTCTCAAGAATGATTAAACTCTTTGAAACACTTCATTGGCTTCATCTTGCATAGTATCTAGTTAAGTGCTGGCAACCTTAAAATGCATTGGGGTAAAGCTTAAATAAAATGCCTAAAAGGAACATAGAAAAAAATAAAGGTTACTCATTTGTGCTTTTCAGAGTCATAAAAGTCAGCATTTTGATGCCCAAGAAAGCATTGAAGTTCCCAATCTATAATTTACTAAAACCATAATTTGATCTATTTAAGCTCTGTAGTTGATTGGTTCTGATGTTAGGAGAAAGTGAGGATTGCAGATGCTGGAGATCAGAGTCTAAACGTGTGGTGCTGGAAAAGCACAGCAGGTCAGGCAGCATCCAAGAAGCAGGATGAAGAGCTCATGCTCAAAGCGTTGACTCTCCAGCTCCTTGGATGCTGCCTGACCTGCTTTGCTATTCCAGCACCATACTTTTGATTCTGATATTATCCATATAATGTGGGTATTATTTATCTTAGTTTTTGGAGCTGTATTGCAGCTCAATTTTGAACAAAAAAAATGAAGCATCAACTCCCTTAGAATTTTTTAAGAATTTGCAATACCTCATGTTCCTAGTTGAGGACAGAATTTTTTAAAAAAAAAATCCGAAATCCAGTTATTTATTGAAAGATGGTAACCATAATATCACAGAGTTTAAACGAAAGAATTTTCACTATACATGAGTCAAACAAAGGCTAAATAAACGTGTTAGATAAACAACGAAGCAAGAAAGAAAAATAAGCTCCTGAACACAAAAACGTGGCCTCCAAAAGCCAATCAAAAACCCTGTTTTTGCGGGGGGGGGGGGGTGGAGTGGTGAGAGGGAAGGAGAGGATTTTGTGCCCTGGTCAGTCACAGTTTTCAATTAAAGGTACATCTCAAAAAAAACTTTAAAACCACACATTTTAGTATACTATGTTCAGCAAACAAAAACTGCTGTTTTTCTTTGCCACAAATTATGGTTAAATTGCCTGCTCATCTTGGATCAAATAGTTAGAATGGCTCAGTCCATGTATTTCCATACCTTAGATTAGACATGTTCTTTCCAACTGAGCTTTCATAACATTGGTCTGAGTATGGGCTAAGCATCCCATCATCAATAAATCAAATTGAAGCTTTATAGGCCGGCCACATCCAGTCATAAATGCAGTGGACAATTAAACAATGCATTGGGAGGAGCAGGATCCACCAATATCCCCATCCTTAAATGATAAGGGAGACAAGCATATCAGTGCAAGAGAAGTGAAGCATTTGCAACAATCTTCAGCCAGAAATGTCAAAGAGATATTTCATCTCAGCTTCACAGAGGTTGCCCATCAGCCAATTCTATCCACACAATTATCAAGAAACAACTGAAGACACTGTACATTGTAAAGGCAACAGGCTCTGGTAATATTTTGGCAATATTAATGATGACGTGCTCCAGAACTTGTCATGCCTCTAACAAAATTGTTCCAGTACAACTACAACACTGCTAACTACTCAGCAATTTTAGTCTATCACATTTAAACTCTTGCTAACCCTTCTGCATGCTCAAGGTAGAGCTATATTTTCATATTAATGACCTAATTAAACTAGTGTCCTATCAGTCTTCTCTCAACCAACCGTGCGACCAAGCATCACTTTGTTAGCAATAACCTACATGATGGCACCCAGTTTGGTTTCCACCAGGGTCACTCAACTCACGAGCATATTACAGCTTGGTTTAAACATGAACAATACAGCCGAACTTGAGAGAGGAAGTGAGAGTGACTGCCCTTAACAAAAAATTTGCATTTGACCGAGTGTGGCATCAAGGAGTCCTAGCAGAACTAGAATTAATAGGATCCAGAGAGAAACACTCTGCTGCTTAGAGTTATGCACTGCACAAAGAAAGAAAGGAGTGATTGTTGGAGGTTGGTGACCTCAGCTCGAGAACATTACTGCAGAGATTCCCCAGTGTGCTTAACATCTTCAGTTGCTTCATCAATGACCTTCCCTCTATTATAAAGCCAGAAGTGAGGATATTTGTTGATGACTGCCCAATGTTCAGATCTATTCATGGCTCCTCAAATGCTGTTCATGCAATCCATATTGAAATGCAGCAAGATCTGGACAATATCCAGGTTTGGCCTTACAAGTGGCAAGAAATATTTGCACCACACAAATGGCAAGTAATGACCACTTCCAACAAGACAGAATCTAACTATCACTCCTTAACATTTAAATAACATTACCATTAGTGAATTCTTCCACTATCAACATCCTGAAAATTACCATCAACTAGAAACTGAACTGCACTAGCCACATAAATACTGTGGCCATGGGCGGGTCAAGAGAATAGTGGAATACTCCCCACTTGTCTGGATAAGTGCAGCTCCAACGTCAAGAAGCTTGACACCTTCCAAGACAATGCAGCTTGTTTGTTTGGCACCACATTCACAAACATTCAGTCTCTCAATCACTGGCACACAGAAGCAAAGGTAATGTGCCATCTGGAAGATGCATTGCAAAATTCACCAAGGTTCTGAGACAGCAGCTCCTAAACACACAATCACTACTGCCTAAAAAGACAAGAGGTGCAGATACACGGGAACACTACCAGATGTAAGTTCCCCTCCAGCCTCTCACTGGCCTAACTTGGAAATAAATTACTGTTTCTTCACTCTTGCTGGTTCAAATCCTGGACCTCACTCGCCAGGGGGACTATGGGCATGTGTATCTACACCAAATGGACAATAACAGTTCAAGAAGCTAACTCACCTCCACTTCTCAAGGAAAATTAATGATGGGCAGTAAATGTTGGTCCAAATAACCTGAATAACCGAAAAAGAATTCACTTTTTATCCTGTGGCAACTCACCAGAAATAATCAAAGCTTTGTCTCAAGAGAAAAGCAGAGAAAGAATAAGAATCAGTTTTGCAGCAATTAAGCCTGAAGTTCAATGTAGCTGCTAAAGGTTCATTGCCATCCCTCTAATTTTGCTCCCAGATGTGGCTAATCACATTTTGATGACTAAAGAAAAATGAGCAATAGATATAACTACTGAGGACATGATGGTTAAGTACTTTCACCTTATTGTAGAAATGCATGTAACTTTCTTTCTAAAACAAGTACATTTCAATTTAACAATTCCCCTTGGAACATACATTGGATGAAATCAAACTCAACTGTGACGTCAAATGGTCTGCATTAATAACATTTTCATGCCGAGAGTGGCGCATATGTGGAAAGCTGCCAGTGGAAGTGGTGGAGACTGGTACAATTACAACATTTAAAAGGCATCTGGATGGGTACATGAATAGGAAGGGTTTAGAGGGATATGGGCCAAGTGCTGGCAAATGGGATTAGATTTATTTTGGCATGGGTGAGTTGGACCAAAGGGTCTGTTTCCATGCTGTACGACTCTATGGCTCTAATGCTATCTCACATTTTGACTGACTCCTTGGCTAAAATATCAATATGCTGATTAATACTCAAGGGTCATTACCTCCAGAAGAGAAGGGGACAAAAGTGGAAAGATGGTGGGAAAGAGAATGTAAAACTTCATGTGAATCAGGAAATAAAATAAATATGAATTGCATATTAAAGTTAATGACCACTTAGCATTGAGACTTTGAGCTAAAGTTACAAAAAACCTCAAGGACCGTGGGCGGCACAGTGGCAAGCACTGCTGCCTCACAGCACCAGAGACTTGGGTTCAATTCGCGCCTCAGGGGACGGACTGTGTGGAGTTTGTACATTCTCCCCATGTCTGCTTGGGTTTCCTCTGGGTGCTCCGGTTTCCTCCCACAGTCCAAAAATGTGCAGGTTAGGTGAATTGGCCACGCTAAATTGCCTGTAGTGTTAGGTGCAGGGTAAATGTAGGGGAATGGGTCTGGGTGGGTGTGCTTCGGCGGGTCGGTGTGGACTTGTTGGGCAAAAGGGCCTGTTTCCACACTGTAAGTAATCTAAACTCTGGATGCTGGAAATAGGAAATAAAAACAGAATTCAAGTTCTAAGTTTGCTCGCTGAATTAGTATTGGTGTCCTCAGTTAGTGTTCTATCCTGCTTTCTATTTATGTGTCTTGGTCTGTTGTGGTGGGTGATATCACATCTGGTTCTTTTTCCAAGAGTTTGGTAAATGGGATACAAATCAATGTGTTTGTTGATGGAGTTCCGGTTTGAATGCCAGGCCACTAGGAATTTCCGTGTGTGTCTTTGTTTAGCCTATCCCAGATACTCAACTACAGGTGCAATCAACCCACAAACAGAGCTGCATCAGTTATTTAAAAGGAGCCACAACATACTGGAGGACCTAGAAACTAATTCCTGCTGAAAGGTTTTTGCCCGAAAATTCGATTTTCCTGCTCCTCGGATGCTGCCTGACCTGCTGTGCTTTTCCAGCACCATTCTAATCTAGAAGAAAAAAACACCACTCCAACGTATTCAGGAACAATGTGTACCCAATAAGCAGAGTCCAATGATTCTTACTCAACAAACCTAAACAAGAAGACACAAAACATCCAGAGACTCTAGCCACACTACCATACTTCAAAGTCAACTCGGAGATCTCAACCAGACTACCCCGGGCCCTAGGCATCAATGGTAACTCACAAACCTACCAACACACTGAAACAGCTCTTGATGAATCTAAAGGCCTTGTACAAACAACTAGCAGATCGAACGTCAAATACAAAACCCCTACATCAGACATACTGGCAGGAAACTAGCCACCAAAAGACACAGCCAACTATCACTAGTATCTTTATACACAGACGATGAGGGACACCAGTTCAACTGGGAGAATGCATCCATCCTGGTACAGGCTAAACAAAGACACACACGGGAATTCCTAAAGGCTTGGCATTCAAACCGAAACTCCATTAACAAACATATCGATCTGCACCCCTTTCACCATCCTCTCAGAAAAAGAACTGGAAGTGGTATCACCCACCTCAACAGACCAAGACACATAAATAGAAAGCAGGGCAGAACACCAATGCTTCAACAGAAGCTCACTGATGATGTTACCTAGCATAGTGATGATACGCCTGAGAACAAACCTTCCAGCTCAGCAAGCAAACTTATAACCTGAACTACAAATCTTCACAAAATTCGCAAAAAAAGAAATTGCTAGAAAAACTCAGGTCAGGCAGTATGTGTGGAGAGAAAGCAGAGTTAACATTTTGGTTTCACAGACCCTTCAGATTCTGCTGAGTTTTTGTTTTTGCTTCTGCTTCACAGAACTCAAGATATTAAGTTAAAAACACAGAAATGCTCTTACCTGATTTATACAGGAAAGAAAAAAAACAAATGTTTACACTCTTTTACAGCATTTAAATACCACCGTGCCAAAAATGAACAAAACAAAACATAAAAATATGTTTCTCCATTTTATCCCTTATCACTTCCTTTCACCCCACAAAAACCTTTAGGGCATCTGAGTGAGTCAAACCTGTACCCACACTCCTGCTAATGCTACTTTGTTAAGTACCAAGGAAAACAGACAATCACTATTTTCTAACAAACCTTTTCTCCTCTATTTTCCTAACTCTGGTCACTTACTAACTCTGCAACTCAGACTGCAATCTCAGTAGAGATATGTGGTCTGTAATGTGTGCTCTGATACTTTATTTGAAGATTAATTTATGCAAATACCTCTCAATTAGCCATTTCTCTAAATATTTGATGAGAAAAATGACTTGAAGACAAACAGGAACAGCAAAACCAACAATCAGTGTCTCACTTTGCAGGCTAATTTTCAGCATAAGGAAATAAAGTAGATCAATATGTAGGAATGCCTTCTTCACAGAAACGATTCAATTCAATTCGGCTATATAATTTCACAGAGATGATAAGAGGTGTCACAGATCAATACTTCTAAGATTAGAGCAATAATTTCTAAAATGGTGCTTACAATGTAATAGAATTTATCACCTAATCATCCTCAGGGGCTGCATATTACTGGTTATGCTTGCAAACTGCTAATGCTACTACAAAAATGTACTAAAATTTATGTGCTACAGACTGTCACTCCATTTATTATTTTATTTGAAAAAAGTTAAGCCTGCGCTAAAAACAAATGCAGACATAAATCATTGAAGCAAGTTAAGTATCTGTACAGACACTCATTTCTGAAAAATACATTCCAGTATTGGTCAAACATTCAAGTTAGGGCTAACAAACCCCAATATGGCCAGAGTGGGAGTGAAGATGACAAGAAAGGGTAGTGTGCAGAATCTTGGGACTCAGAGGTCCTGCTAAATTTAGATGGTATCACACTAACATAATCATTGTTTGTCGACAAACTAACAGACCTATCAGCTGTCAAGTTTCATTAGTTATGAAGTCACTACTAGTAGCCCTTTGGCGTTCTCCAACAATTAGGAGAATGCCTGCAATAGAGAGGCAATGAGGTGTGGTGGTGAGATGCTGGTGCAGTGAATATGTCATGACCAAGGCTGGAGGAGTGAGCCATCATTTCATGAGTCAAAATAAACTAAAAATACTACTACCAGTTAGCACATGACCAATTAAGCATCAGGTTTTAAACAACAAGATTAACTGGGTTTCTTAAGAAACACACTTATTAGTTCATTAACAAAGCAGAACTTATTCAATCAAGGTGCAATAACTGGTTAACACACACATCTGTAATACAGAAGCACAAATGCTTACCCTCTAAATATCTCCATAATGCATAGGCAAATATATGCAACCTTTAGGAACTTCGGACAGGTTCCCATGCAGAGTTTTCTGCAAATCATTTTGGCAAATGAGTTATCCTTCAGACAAAGAAAAATGTTTAGAATGCTCTCCAATCTCTTGCTCAGATGTTCTGGCAGATGCGGTCAAGTCATCAATCAGACATGGTCATCTATAAGTTGTTGCAGACATAACTAGTTTAGGAAATACAAGTTTAAGATATTTCCTCAATCACTTTCAAAAGAACAAACAGATTTCACTCTGAACACAAAAATAGATTTTTCTTTTGAGAAATAAGAGAGATCAGCTGGGCAACTGATTTTTTGCAAGATATTCCCCAGCTTTGCTTATACTATGCAGGCTTTCCTCCAACTGAAACATACAAGGATCACTTCAAGCAGTTGCTGTTTGAAACATTTCCACCAGGCTCTGCAGCAAAGCAAGCAGTTATCATCAGCCATGTGATTTATACAAACACGTGTTCAAACAAAATCTCCAATAACCACAGTGAACTTTCAATGTGTGCTTTTAAAGAAATCATTCCAGATAGTTCCACAAAACCTGAAATCAATTTCGGACAGTTCTTCAAAACTTTAGCCCTTCAAGAGACAGGAAATGCAAAGTGTCTTCAAAACACAGGTGAAAGAAAGTGTGCAGCTGTCAGTGTTTGAAAGAGGAGCAGTTCAGTCTGTTTTGCCACATGGAGAGGAGATTACAGAACTCTTCCGAAGCACTCATCTACATAGGAGAGACTGAGGTATTTGAATCAATAACTCCTAATCACCCCTTAATGCTAGATTTTGGAATACCAATGATGTCAGGCTTTAAAATTGCATGACTTAAAATATAAAGTAAGATGATTTAAGACTGACATATTTAAGATAAAATAATGAGAGATTCTTCATTTATTGAAGTGGCAGTTGCACAGATGGGAAAAAGAAGTATAATTGTACTCAAATTAAACAAAATAAAAAATGCTTCAACATAGGAACGTACTGAACATTCAAAACATGTTTTTTAAAAAAAACTCAACCTCGTATAAAAGTGAAATTCCGAAGGTCTGCTGGGCTCCTTCCATGCTTTGTTTTAATTTTTCCTCCTGTTGCTGCCACTTTCACAGGCTTCAACATGCACGGAAGAGAACTAAAAATCTAGCTATGTCAACATTGCAAATCTGATGGCTATGTTCCTGATATCTTGAAAAGAACAACATTGTTCCTTCATAGTTTTTTGAGCAATTAAATTTGCAACATTTTGCAGGTTACACTCAAGCTTTGACATCCAACAACAGAACTCAAAAAAGACAGTCTACCTTGGACACATGAATAGTTCTAAATGTTCACAGGTAATCAAAATCTGCTGCTGAAACATGAGAGGGATTTTGGGTGAGCTCCCAAATAAAAAAGGGTCACTGGACTCAAAACAATAACTATGCTTTCTCTCCATAGATATTGTCAAATTTGCTGAGTTTATACAGCCATTTCTGTTTTTGTTTTAGACCTTCAATACAGAAAGTACTTTGCTTTAATGTTGGTATTGTATTCACTGCCCAATCTCTTCCAGGTAGGTCCACCTTGAAGTAGCTCTGCTCCTCTCACTGACGGGATTTCTGTTTTAATCTTTCTTCTTGCTCACTAACATTACTTTTGTTTTCTAACCATGACAAGGTATATGCCAAAACTTGCATCTGCAATGAGATCAGCCAGGTGGACGTCACATAATATGAATTCCCTGATTGGGGCTGTTAGTCTAGTTCAATCAGCGAGCTCTGGTTGACAGATAAGAGGAAGATTCAGACATCATGTTCACTCAGAGCTAGATTAGTGTCAAGAAGGACTCATCGCGTGTCAGTAGAGGATGAGTTGGTGACAGGACAATGGCCTCTGTGGAGATATTTCAGCTTCCAGTGACTGACTCCAGCTCAGGCATATCTCACATGGAGTGGTTTTAAATTCATTTGTTGGGCATAGGCATCACTGGCTGGCCAGCATATATTGATCATCTCTAGATGCCTTTGGAAAAGGTAGTGGTAAGCTGCCTTCTCGAACCACTGCAGTCTATGTGCTGGAAGTAGACCCTCAGGGAGGGAATTCCAGGATCTTGACCCAGCAACAGCGAAGGAACAGGATATTTCAGAACAGGATGGATCGTGGTTTGAAGGAACTTGAACGTAGTAATGTTCACATTCTTCTGTTGCCCTTGTCCTTCTAAATGGAAGTAGTGGATTTGTAAGGTTTGGTCAAGGATCTTTGGTTAATTTCTTCAGCGCATCTCATAGATAGTACTGGGAAAAAGTCAGCATTACTTTCTGATGTTGGAGATGAGAGTCGAAGAGTGTGGTGCTGGAAAACTCTCCATTGAACCAGGATTGATCCCCTGGTTTGACGGTTTTTGTTGACTTTGTTGCCAGAAGACAGTATCAGTAAGAGCAAACACTGCACTGTCATGACAAATGCATTTACTGCTAGCAAATTGGTAAGGAGGTGGTCAAGTATGCTTTTTCCTCTTATTCCTTCCTTCACCACCTGCCACAGACCCACTCTAGGGGGTATGTCCTTTAGATGTGACCAGCTCGATCAGTTGCCAAGCATTCTTGGTGGTGGACACTTAAAACCTCCATCCAGAGCATGTTTTGCACCCTTGCCACACTCAGTGCTTTCCCCAAGTGTTATTCAATATGGAGGAGAACTGATTCCATCAGCTGAGGGAGGATGTAACAAACTAATCAGCAGGAGATTTCTTTACCCATATTTAACCTGATGTTATTACACTTCATGGGGTCTGGAGTCAACTTTGAGCACTCCCACGGCAACTTCTTCCCAAATGTATACACTGCATCACTATCTCTGCTGGGTTGGTCTTGCCAATGAGACAGGGTATATCTCGGGATGGTTATGGTGGCATCCGGGTCATTGTCTCTAAGATATGATTCCTTGAATATGACAATATCAGACTGTTTGTTCACTAGTCTGCCAGACAGTTCTTCCAAATTGAGCACTAGTCACAGATGTTAGTAGGGAATACTTTGCAGGGTTGACAGAGATGTTTCTGCCATTGTCACTTATAGTGCCTTGACTGATACCAGGTGGTCTGTCCAGTTTCATTTCTTTGTTGAGACTTTGCAATGATTGTTACAACTGAGTGGCTTTCAGGGCCATTTCTGTGGGTCTGGAGTTGCATCTAGGCCAGACCAGGTAAGGATCAAAATTTCCTTCCCTGAAGGACATTAATGAATCAGGTAAGCTTCTCCAACAACGAATAATGGTCTCAGTCATCAGCAGAATCTTAGTTCCAGAATTTTTAAGTTGCATTCAATTTCCACTATCTGCCATGGTGGAATTGGAATCCAGGTCCCGAGAACATTAGCTGAGTTTCTAGATTAATAGTCCAGTGATAATACCGTTTGGCCATTCCAAATGAAGTTTATCCTTGGCATTTCAAATCCACCTGGATTACTGGTATCTCCATGATGTACAACACTCTTCAGACAACTGTTCTCATTGCATACTGAGATTCACAGTCCATGTCAGTGCTGACATACACATACTGTTGATCTCCTTTCCCATCAGCACCATCTCATTTTATTCTTGACTTATTTGACATTTTAAAAAGAAGTTGTTTCTCTTTCTTTCAGGAAAACTACAATTCAGAGGTAATGATGTCCCTCTGGAATGTACTCCCCTTCTCTTCCCTCTCACTCCTAACCCTACCTCCTGTAAGGTATTTTCTATACCTTCAGATTTTCTGCTCTCTGATACTGTGCATTCTGTATTCAGCAAAGGGCTTATGTTTTATCCTTTTGCACACTTATCTCCATGAACTGTGAACACAACATAACAGTGAATTATTCTTCTTCTGCTTTCACTTCCATGCCTATTTCTTTAAGCAAGAGTACACTGTCCATCTGATAGACACCTTCACCCTCCACTTAGAGATCCCTCTTTCTAACATCATTGCTGAACTCAATCTGTTCACTGAAAAATGTCAATGTGACATCCGTCACCTTAGTTTCTCTGTTCCCCTCACCTAATCTAATTCAGCTCCCTCTGAACTGACTGCACTGTGTGCTCTCTGATCCAATCCTAAGTTTGTAATCAAACCTACCGAAAACAGTGGTGCTGGTGTTGTTTGGCGTACTCATGTCTACCGCAGCACAGACTGAATGCCAGCTCTCTGACACTTTGCAGGATTGACAGAGATGTTTCTGCCATTGTCAGCATGGTGGCTCAGTTGTTAGCACTACTGCCTCACAGCGCCAGGGAGACTGTTTGTGTGGAGTTTGCACGGTCTTCCTGTGTATGCATGATGTGCAAGTTAGGTGGATTGGCAATACTAAATTGCCCACAGTGTCCAGGGATGTGTAGTTTAGGTGGGTTAGCTATGTCAAATGCAGAGTTACAAAAATAGGGTCAGGGGGTGGATCTAGTTGGCATGCTCTTCAGAGACTTGGTGTGGACCTGTTGGGTTGAATGGCTTGTTTCCATACAAGAGGGATTCTATTCTATTCTCACCTCCTATCACCCCTGAACAATGGCTCCGCCAGTGAACATCAAGCTATTGTATCCATGACTGTCATTAACCTCATCTCATATGATGATCTCTATAGCCTCCAACCCCCTGTAAAACCTGCTTCCAGTTTGGAAAAGGATCACTGGATCTTACATGATAATTGTTTTCTCTCTACAGATACTGCTAGACCTGGGTTTCTCCATCAACTGCTGTTTTGTTTGTTTGTTTCAGATCTCTAACATCTGTAGTTCTTTGTTTTATTCTCCCAAATAAAATGCAGAAACACTGTTTATGCTATTACTGCAGGAATTTCACTGAACTCGATTTGGGCAACCACCACTGACAACAATTCTCTATATTCACCAGCTTCAACATTGTTTCCAGCTGATCGGAAACTTTTCTGAAACATACAGCTGTCACGTAATTGCATTGAAATATATATTCAAGAGATTTTCCTGTTGAAAGAATGTTGGAACTTTCCTTCTATTCTCATTAGTTTTGGTAGAAAATTAATAGATTTCAAATTTCAGTTAAGTAAATATGTACCTATTCATATATTAGTCAGTGATTCAAATTTGCTTGTTTTATCAAGAAATACGAAGTTAAAATATATAATTGTACTTTATTGTACTAAAAACTAGTAGATATTTTCTATCATAAACGGCAACTTATTTTTCAAAGTGACTTTGGCCTCATAAAATGGTCTGCGATGCACTGCCTGAGAGGGTAGTTGAGGTGGGAAACCTCACAATCTTTAAAAAGTAACTGGATGAGCATTTCAATTGTCATAACATTCAAGTCTATGTGCCTTGTGGGGGAAAGTGGAACTAGTTTAGGTAGTGGTATATTTTTGCTGTACACACTCAATGGGCTGAAGGGCCTCTTTTGTACTGTATATTTCTATGATTGTGAAATAAAGCATGACAATGTTTCTTTTATGGAACTTATTCAGTTGAATTGGGTGATCAAAGAAGTAGGTTTTTGAGAAGCATGTTCATAAGAAGGAAAGCGAGGTGAAAGGCTGACAGATGCAGGGAATGTATTCCCGAACATGAGGATCTAAGCAAATGAAATCAAATTTGAAGACACAAAAGAGGCAGAATTAGAAAAACATATATTTCTCTCGGAATTGTGGGATTGGGTGAAATTACAAAAATAGAGAAACATGCTTGAAACTCTTAAGACGGTGGCTCAGTGGTTAGCACTGCTGCCTCACAGTGCCAGCAACCCAGGTTCGATTCCGGCCTCAGGTGACTGTGTGGATTTGCACATTCTCCCCATCTTCTGTGTGGGTTTCCTCCAGGTGCTCTGGTTTCCTCCCACATTCTAAGGACGTGCAGGTTATGTGAATTGGCCATGCTAAATTGCCCATAGTGTTCAGGGATGTCGGTTAGGTGCATGAGTCTGGGGAAATGTAGGGGAATGGGTCTGGGTGGGTTACTCTTTGAAGGGTTGATGTGGGCTTGTTGGGCCAATAAGGCCCGTTTCCACACTACAGGAATTCTATGATGTTTCTATGAATTAATGTAGATCAATGAGCACAGAGGTGATAGAAGATCAGAATTTGCTCCAGAGCTTTGAATAACCAGAGGTTCTTGGAGGGTAGAATATGTCAGACTAGCCAGGAGCAGCATTCCTTCCAGTTTTTCTTCTTTTGCACAGACCTTTGAGATCTCTGCACAACAGCAACTCCTGGAACTAGATAAACAATCAGAATATTTCACAACAATGGAACCGTCAAAAGTAGTGCTTGAGAGATACAGTGAGGTGACAGCAGCATCGACATGAGTGTGAACTTAAAATATACCGAGTGGTGGAAAGACCAAGTCTTTTTTTTCCATTTTTGATGGTGAACTGGAATGGGAAAAGAACTGCTTTAAAACGAAACATTGCTGATGGATTACTACACCGCTAGTACCATTTATACAGTTGATAGTTCAAGTGGAGAATCAAGTGGCAACAAATGCTTGATTGGTCTGGAGACTTGTGGTTAGTTATTGATAAATCATTGATGACAAAAGCCCTCTACCTACAAGCAACTATAACTATTTCTCGGGTGACTGAAAGACATGAGGCTGTGAACAGGATAGCTTCTCACTATCTATTCTCCTAACGAATTCAGGAATCCCTGTTTGCTGCAGTGAAAGCAGTTCAGAAAAAGCAGAATTACCTCAATAGAAAAGTTGTTTTTCCACTTCCAGACCAGGAATACTTGGTTGGAAATCTACATGTCATTTAAAGCTGGGAATGTCGAAGCCCTCGATTTCAGAAACATTCATGTGAAAAGGCTTCAGTTTACAGGAAAGAATTAGGAAAAATCAGTTAAGTCAAATTTAAAGATTTAATATAGAGGTAATTTCTCCAGATTTGAGTCTACATAATGGATAGTTTTAGGAAAAAATGGGACTTTGTTTTGCTTAGTGTTTTTTAAGATCTTTCAAACCTTTTACACCTAGATAATTTGACTTCTTTTACTATTGTAGTTTGTGTGATAAACTGATTCCTTTTGTTTTGCAAATGAACCTCTGCAGCCTCATATGGCCATGATGCAGTGAATAACAACCATGTTAATTAAAATAAATGATCAATCAAACTGATTTTCATACTGGAATCTGACTTGTCCAATCGTACCACCAATTAGACCATAACAGTATAGTCATTAGGATAGTTTTGTTTCATACCAAGATAGTAGACAGATTTTCTGTCATTCAACAATCTATTGATCTATACTGTAACTGCAAAATTACTGCCTATGTATGAAAAAGGTAAAGTTGACCAAAGTCTTACCAGATTATAGAGCTGTTCTTTTATTAGAGACACTCAACTGCTGGTGGTTTATCCGAATGGCAACCATGCCTCAGGCAATGGAAGAGGTTAAGAAGGAGAGTCCTTCATGATTACCAGACCATCAGGTGGTACAGGAATGGAGCACAGGCTGATGGCTAATTCTGCATCACAAATCAACCATCCTGCCAATTGAGCTAGCAGATCCCTGTACGAACAACATTTTACATTCCTCAAGTACTCTTTTGCAGAGCACTTTACTGAGAAAGAATGGATAAACAGAAACTTGATTACCAATCACTGATTAGTATTCAGGCTAATGTCCTGGGCAGATGGGTTTGAAATACTGGTGGAATATGGTTCAATTAATTCATCAATTCAATTAATTAATAATTCTGGGTAATCCAAGATGGAGGACAGGAAAAATTTCTGGCTGGAACAGCTGCTCCTTTTTTGAGGCACTTTAGGTGCTGGAGGGGTTTCCTCGAATTCCAGGAGCAGCAATTACTGTTTCATATGCTGTTGCATTGTTTTGGAACTTTGGGGAAAAAAAAGTCAAAACAACAGCAGTTTTAAAAGGGAGAAGAACAGACAAAGGAAGCACATGGTGAGGTCATTACAGGAGAGAGAGAAAGAGGAAGAAAGAACCTGCACAGTTATTGCCTTTGCTGTTTGAATTCATGTATCATTGCACATCGGAGTGCATCTGGGAAAATGAACAAACAGTGAAATTCACAACTGACCTTGGAGGAACTGTTGGGTGAAGTTCACAGCACAGAATCAGATAAGTTAATAGCTGTTTTAAGTGTGGCCTACAAAGAATCTGCAGTAGTGAGTAGAGTGGGTTCTATCTTGATTCTCCCTCCGATCGGAAAGGTGTTGTGAAACTTGAAAGGGTCCAGAAAAGATTTACAAGGATGTTGCCAGGATTGGAGGATCTGAGCTATGGGGAGAGGCTGAACAGGCTGGGACTGTTTTCCCTGGAGCGTCAGAGGCAGAGGGGTGACCTTATAGAGGTTTACAAAATTATATGGGGTATGGATAGGGTAAATAGGCTGGTAAAATTGCAACATTACTTTAGATTGTGTGAAGTAAATATTTAAAATATATTTGTATATAAAAAATTAAAGCTTTGTTCCTACACAGATTTATCTCCGATCATTTCACTGAGAGCCCACAGCTTGTTAAGCAATTTCTAATTTTATAGAGTCGTCGATCTTTTAAGCTGTCACATGAGTCATAATATTGTGTATTGATTAATAATTCTTCTAACTTCATAAAGGATTAATGAATTATGTTTAACAAAGCGGACAATCTAAATTTAGGTAGGAGAAAGTGAGGACTGCAGATGCTAGAGATCAGTCAAAAAGTCTGACGCTGTAAAAGCAAAGCAGGTCAGGCAGCATCTGAGGAGCAGGAGAGTTGACGTTTCGGGCATAAGCCCTTCATCAGGAATGTGGGGATGGGGGTGTGTGGGCAGGGAGGCTGAGAGATAAATGGGAGGGGGATGGGTTGGGAGAGAAGGTAGCTAATAAGACAATTGATAGATGATGGTAGGGGGGTGGTGGTGATTGGTTGGAGCAGAGACTGGAGCGGATAGGTGGGATGACAGATGGACAGGTAGGACTCCATCTTCTTTCCCACCTATTCGCTCCACCCTCTGCTTTGACCTATTACCATCTCCCCTCACCTTCATCTAACTATTAACTTCCGAGCTCCTTCCCCGCCAGCCCCACCCCTAACACCCATTCTGATGAAGGGCTTATGCCCAAAACAACGACTCTCCTGCTCCTCAGATGTTGTGCTTTTCCAGCGCCACACTTTTTGAATCTGAATTTAGCCACTATTTTGATTTTCACTGCATCTACACTTCTGAGCTAGTGCAAATGTTAGAATAATACTTGAGATTTGGATGCCACTTGGATTCACACCATCCAACTCTGGCAACTAAATATTACACTTCAGACTGTCAAGAATGACATCACTGATCTCACAATTATGTTGGTTTCCTAAACAATGCCTTGTGGTTTGCAAATATATGTTGTGAAATTTACCAAATCTTTTCATGATATGAAATGGAAAAACATGAATAGTGCAGCATCTCATTTGGAATATGTTGTTAATATGTCCAACATGGATAGATTGGGATAAATGTTCATCTTTATCACAGGGCCAAACATTTGGCAAAGTGGGTCACTTGCACAACTTTAAACACAATTTTCATTTCATTAAGTGCAATAAAACTTTACCCTATTAATTCCTATTTCAAATGTAAATTGAGATGTCAGTTGTTAACATGATCTTAAAATAAATTGGCTGTTATCCATTTAGCACCATCACCTTTTAAACCTCTAAATTTTCGCCAACGGTTTTTTGTATTAATTTATGATTCCCAGCACTTAGTTGCAGGCAATAAATAGCAGGCAACTTTTTTTTTTGCACAGCCCTCTACTTTTACAAGTAATTGGTTTACTAGAAAGTATTTCTGTAGCTATTTAAAAATCTGTGAAACCAGTTTGAATTAAACAAGACTTTAATTTACTTATGTTCTAAAGAATTTATCACAGAAGCAGCGAACAGATCCTGAATGAATGTTTGTTACTATGTACATTTCCACTAAGTTCATTTTTAAAACGCTTAGAATAGATGTTTAATTTTTCAATCTTGCCTAAATATACTAATTTCAAGTTGCAGGCACATATTTCAGCATTTTCTATTACGTCTCATGTGATTTTTGTTCTTAACTTGTCGTGATTAGAGACTTCTGGGATGTAAATGGAATAGTAACATCAGGTAGATTTCATAATAAGCCATCAATCCATTCTGCCAGATGCAAAGACCAAAGGATTATCCCTAAACATTACAACGGTGAAAATGTGACTTAATATATTATTTTCAGTCTTTTTTAAAATCGATAACAGGATTCAAAATCAAGTACAAGGATCAAATTTCCTTAGGGTTTAGAAACTTTATCCTCCGAGGCGCTTAGTAAAACCCAGTGACTAAACTGAAGATCATCTCAGTGTTCTCAAATTGAGTAATGGTAGAGGTAATGGAATTGGTGTCAGCAACATTTAGTTAGGAAATCATAGTTGATTGGAACCAGTTGGATCTTGTTGACTATGAGATCCTTGATTAGGACTGTTAACCCAGGTCAAGACCTGGTTGACCAATATTAACAGGGAATTCCTTGCCCTCCCCTTCACTTTTTTGGTCATGCAGCATTGCCCTCTGAGAAGGGCATTGCTTGTCACTAGTCACTCGACTGTTTCTTTTCTTCCTGGTGGTGGAGAATGAATAAAGATTTGTACACCTGTTGTTTTTCACTGTGTCACACACCTGCACACACACAACATGGGTGCTGGGGGAAAGGTAAGTACTATCTCAGTTAGACAATAGTGTGGGGGTAATAAAAAGATAGACAAAAAAAATAAAGAAAATAAAAAATAAACAAAAGGATCAGAGGTTCTGTTCACTCTTGAGAGCTGGCTCTGAGGGAGCTGGATAAAAAGTTAAAAAAATTAACAGAGAATTCCTTGCTCTCCTCTTCATTTTTTTGATCACACAGCATTGCCCTGAGAAGGGCATTGCTTGTCACTAGTCACTCGACTGTTTCCTTTCTTCCTGGTGGTGGAGAATGAATAAAGATTTGTACACCTGTTGTTTTTCACTGTGTCACACACCTGCACACACACAACATGGGTGCTGGGGGAAAGGTAAGTACTATCTCAGTTAGACAATAGTGTGGGGGTAATAAAAAGATAGACAAAAAAAATAAAAGAAAATAAAAAATAAACAAAAGGATCAGAGGTTCTGTTCACTCTTGAGAGCTGGCTCTGAGGGAGCTGGATAAAAAGTTAAAAAAATTAACAGAGAATTCCTTGCTCTCCTCTTCATTTTTTTGATCACACAGCATTGCCCTGAGAAGGGCATTGCTTGTCACTGGCCACTCGATTGTTTCCTTTCTTCCTGGTGGCGGAAAATGAATAAAGGTTTGTACACCTGTTGTTTTTCACTGTGCCTCACACCTGCACACACACAATATGGGTGCTGGGGAAAAATATAAGCACTAATGCTATTAGGTGGTAGTGTGGGGGTTAAAAAAAATTAACAGGGAATCCCTTGCCCTCCCCTTCACCTTTTTGATCACGCAGCATTGCCCTTTGATGAGAACGGCATTACTGGTCACCGGCCACTTGGATGTTTCCTTTCTTTCTGGTGGTGGAAAATGAATAAAGATTTGTACACCTGTTGTTTTTCATTGTGTCCTACACCTATATACACACGACATGGGTGATGGGGAAAAATAAGCAGTACTACAGTTAGGCAGTAGTGCGGGGAAAAAACAGAAGAAAAAAGAAAAAAAATGATCTCAGCAGGAGATTTAGAATCTCCTCAGTTTAGGGGACTGACACATAGCTGGCTGGTTACAGACAGTTTACTGTGCACAAATAAATGAAAGGTGACTTGGTGATGGACTAATGGCCTCCGTGCAGTTATTTCAGAAAACATCTAGGATACCTGCTGACCATGCCATCCCTTGCCAAAAGTGCACAGATGGACAGATGATACGATTTAAGGCTTCAGTGCCATCAAAAAAACATTTACTAATAATTCATATACATTCCAAAAGTTTGTTTCATTATGAACATCTAATCATAAAAATTTTGATTTTTTACTACGTATGTTAGCCAAACCAAATACAGCAATTGTTATGATTCCAGCTATTGTTCTTCCCAGACAAGTCAGATCCCAAACAGGAACCTGGCTTGATTGACATTATTTTGATTAGATTTTAACAGAGGTTTATTAACAAAAGAACCTTGGGTGTATAATAGTTCCAGGAAGATATTTGCAATTCATCCACTTAGAATAAAAATTCAAAGACTTTTTAAAAACACAGTAAATGTACAAATCTATGAATCCCAAAATACTCATTCATAAAATAAAAAGAAAAATAACAGCTTTTGTATAGTTCCCAAAATGCATACCAGCTACAGGATCCAAAAAGCCTCTTGGACAATATTTACCCCAGAATTCCTGCATCTAACACCTCAATGGGTTTACGTCACTATGATTTTAATGTTTAGACTGGAATTGCAAATATCTTCTTCTTTGAGCTATTATACACCTGAGGTTCAAGACATCAGCTTCAAGTAATGTCAAGCTTTTACTCCAATATTTCTGGTCTGGGACTAGCACTAACTCTTCAATCTTAAGGAAATCAGTTTACAATTTTCTCTATGTTCTTCCCTTCTCAGGAGGACAGGTATACATGCCTTCATATTCCAAGCAATGCACTAAACAGCTGCATTCATAGTATCAACTGAAATCCAAAAAATTCCCTCTCCAAACTGAGTGTTCCGTTTAGACTTTAAAAAAAGTTCCAGAAATCTCTTAAGACTGTGTAGCCCCATTATTTGCCTTGCTGTTTGTAAAACAATTTAAAATAAGCAGAAGTCCATTCATGGTGCACATAACCCATTCACTGTAAAGTCAGGCCTCAAACACAGTTTTAAAATAAATCACCACAGCTACATAAGTACTTACAAATTAATTACATTTCAGACACAGAAAATCCACTGGTCACTAACTCAAAAACCATAAACTCAGACATCTAATGAATAACTTTAAAACTGAGTCAGAATCCTTGAATTCCTCCCGAATAGAATAGTGCAACTACAGCATGCGCACTGCAGTGATTCAATGAAGGCAGCCCACCACCACCTTTTCAAGGGCAAACTAAGAACAGGTACTAAATGCTGGCTCAGCCAGTGACACCCACATTCCACAAGAGAACTAGAAACATATATTAAAATCCCACAGCTTAAATCATACAATATATTTACAAAATTGTGGAATGTTTATTTATTAAACTTACACCACTTCAACTGGCATTACAACCATGCCTTTCAAATAGCTGGCACTGAAATCACTGAGGGAATAGAAAAGTATTATGCTGGCTTGACAAGATAAGGCTTATCTAAACTCTCCTTGACAGAGCTTTACATTTGTCTGCCCTCTCCTGCAAGTTACCGTACTGATATTGCTGTTATGGAGTCATAAAGATGTGCAGCATGGAAACAGACCATTCAGTCCAATCTGTGCATGCCGACCAGATATCCCAACCCAGTCTAGTCTTACTGCCAGCACTTGGCCCATATCTTTCTAAACCCTTCCTATTCATGTATCCATCCAAATGCCTTTTAAATGTTGCAATTGTATCTGCCTCCACCACTTCTTCTGGCAGCTCATTACATACATGTACCAACCTCTGCGTGAAAAAGTTGCCCCTTACGTCTCTTTTATATCTTACCCCTCTCACCCTAAACCTTTGCCTCTAGTTCTGGACTCCCCAGCCTCAGGGAAAAGATTTTGTCTATTTATCCTATCCATGCCCCTCATGATTTTATAAACCTCTATAAGGTCACCCCTCAGCTTCCGACGCTCCAGTTATATGCATTGTTTTTGGCTTTACACAGTACATTAATGTGTATTCCATTCCCCAGGGATGAATACTTCCCAGGATGAGAGAGAAGTAGCTCCATCACATGCATACCACAAGTCTGAGAAGGAAGCCCCATTTAACAAACAATAACCAATGAAGTGAAAACTAATGGTGGTGGTAACTGACAAGTAGCCACAGCAGGGATGTTCAAGGCTGGACGAGTAGGTACAATAAGACCCTTGGATGTTTAATTAGCTAGGTTTGCACTCAAAGTTGTACAGATTATCATGCAGGATTTTACAATCTTCAGAGTCCTTGCATGGAATGGTAAAGAATATTTCATATACCAGCATGTGGATGTCTCCAAAACTTTGGAGAACCTGCAGCATAGCATGGAGGAAAGGATAAACTCCAAATTAACTGGAAGTCAAATCCACTAGGACAGGGATATTCAATGCTAATTTACTAATATTTACCACGTACTACATAGATCTTAGCCTTCACACAAATCTGGTCTCCAGACTATCTTCACACATATCTTTGGTCATCTGCAAGGGATAGCCTACAAGTGCAGAACAACTAAACAGGGGGGAAAAAAAACAAATACCAATATAAATGTCAAAGATCTGGCAGCAGTGACAATCATTTCGTTACCCAGAAGAAACATCTGTACTTATGTGGTGCCAATAAGTGTCCTGAAATGCTTTAGAGGTGAATTATCAAACAAGATCTGACACAGAATGACATAAAGAGATATTGGCAGAGGTTCAAAGTCTTGGCCAAGGAGAGAAGCTTTTAGGAGAGCCTTCAAAGGAGGAAAGACTGGTAAGAGAGACAAAGATGATTAAGAAAAAGGTTTCAAAGTTTGGGGCCAAGGCAGCAGAAGGCACAGGCACCTGTGGTGAAGCTATTAAAGTTGAGAATGTGCAAGAAGCCAAGATGGAGGAGCACAGGTATCGAAGGATTACAAATCAAACGGAAGTCAACTGCTAAGAGAGGGAGGGTGACACCAGGGTGAGACTTCAGTGCAATGATTAGAATTTGAAAATGGTGTTATTATCATATAAAAAGTCAGCAAGCACTGGAGTGAACAGGATTAGTGCAACAAAGAACACGTAGTACAGTTTTAGGATATGCTGAATTCTCACTTGGGTGAAAGCTAGGAAGTTGGACAAACTTTGGAACAGTCAAGTCTAGAAGGTAATAGCATGGATGAGACTTTCAGCCTTAGATAAGATTAGGTGTTTGCCACAGGACACTAAAGCAGTTCTTCCTATTGCAATAGTACATTAAACAAGCAGAAAGTTAAAAAATAGAGAACAAACTCCTTACACTTTCACCAACAGTTGACACTTGGACGTCAAACAGTTGTAAAAGGACACACAATATGGAAACTAGCTGGTTTCAATTTTAATCAGTGATAGAAGATTTGATTTTGGACTGAGGAGACAGAATGGTGCTGGGAGCTCATGCTTTGGTTTGTTGTGCAAGACAAATAGGTTTCAGGATATCATAGTTGTAAAGTATCAGTTTATTGCAAAGTGCATCATACATTGTTGATTTGAGGAGTAAAAACACTATTTTTAACCAGGATCTGTCAATCACGTCTTCCCACAAGTAAAGCCTTGCCATGCAGTCAAGTGCAGCCAGTTATCCTTCTTTCTGCTCTATCTCAATGAAAGTAGAGGGTATTCCTCTCGTCTTTCTTGCTATACATGGCTTGGAAAGGATGGACGCTAGGAAATTGTTTCCGTTAGGTGAGGAGACTAGGACCCATGGACACAGCCTTAGAATTAGAGAGAGTCAATTCAGGACAGAAATGCGGAGACATTTCTTCAGCCAGAGAGTGGTGGGCCTGTGGAATTTATTGCCGCAGAGTGCATTGGAGGCCGGGACGCTAAATGTCTTCAAGGCAGATATTGATAAATTCTTGATGCCACAAGGAATTAAGGGCTACGGGGAGAATGCTGGTAAGTGGAGTTGAAATACTCATCAGTCATGATTGAATGGCGGAGTGGACTCGATGGGCCGAATGGCCTTACTTCCACTCCTATGTCTTATGGTCTTATACAGATTCCCCTTTGTAAATGGTGACTTTTTGGAATACACTGTAGCTTGCATTTCTGTTACATCTGTGATGATTTTGCTCCATTAACAAGATAATAGTGTCCTTAGTTTTTTTCAAGAGGCCGTAAAAATACAGATTCTGAAAAGTCTAAGTTTGAAGGGCTTTAGGGCCAATTTGATTATAGCTAACAGATACTGCCTCAAGAAAAGACTTTCAAGTTTAAAAGCAACTTGTACAATGAAAGTGTTATGGCCAGTTCTCCCAGCTCAGCTTTTCCCTGGTTTGATTTGGTTTTGGCAGTCTAGCTATTCACTGAATAGTAATCAGGTAGTATATGAAGCTGCTGGACCAAAGAAGCAGGTCCATGCTGCTCCTCTCTCTCCGAATTGTCTCCTATAAGACCCTGTGTTTGATTTTACCTTCTGTGCCAAGGGGTGCTTATGGGGATTGTTGCAAGTAATTGGAGCAGCATCATTAAGTTGGGATAGTCTGCTGGGTATTTGGATAGTTTCAGGTATTCAGTATTCTCTTCTGTTTGTGTTTCATTTGGTAATCTTGTAAATAAATTCTGTTTTAATTAAAACCAAGTGATTTGACCAACTGCGTCCCTCCTGGAATATCCACATTACACCTACCTAAAACAGCTAGCAAAGTTAGGGTCTGGGCTACTTTATTGAAATGTTTTGAGAGAGTCTGGCCTGGTCCAAAGCATATCTTCAATTCATTAAAACAAGATTTGATAGTCACACAAATACTGATAGGTGAACAGAACTTTACGGATGTGATATGGACAGAGTTTTTGATGACCTTATGTTGAATGAAAATGCAAAGTACAAGGCTGGCCAGGATAGTGTTGAATTCATCAAGGAGGCAGTTTACGTGTGATGCAACTAAGTGTTTAGAAGCTCAGGATCAAATGTGATACCAAGGTTGCAAGAAAGCTCATTCAGGTTCAGAATGTTGCAAGGAAGAGAAATGAAGAATATGGTCAGCAGTGAAGACGATGGCTTCAATCTTATCAGTATTTCATTGCGGGTAATACTTTTCACTCAGAACTAAATAGTCGACAAGTCATGTGACAATTTAGAGGTAGTGAAGAGGTTGGATAGAGGTGGTGATAAGCTATCAATACTTTCCTGTAGCTATATAGTTGGACCCCATTTGACTTAGCCAGACATCAACAGCATTCTTTTCAATTTCTGATGCAGCTATTTGTTCTACAGGAACTTCAATGACAGTAAGAGCTGAATTGTAACTTTAACGCAACTTCTTGTGGGAGCTCCAGATGACATTAAAGAGCAAGGGGTATCTGTCTTCCAGAGATAATTCATTCATTCAAGATTAGACTTGAAATTGTGGAGGCACTATGGGCTATCAAAAGATGAAAACAGTGAGATTTCCATTAACATGGCATAGATTCAGAGTCATGGAGATGTACAGCACGGAAACAGACCCTTCAGTCCAACCCGTCCATGCTGACGATATCCCAACTCAGTCTAGTCTTACCTGCCAGCACTTGGCCCATATCCTTCTAAACCTTTCCTACTCATATACCCATCCAAGTGCCTTTTAAATGTTGCAATTGTACCAGCCTCCACCACTTCCTCTGGCAGCTCATTCCATACATGTACCACCCTCTGTGTGAAAAAGTTGCCCCTTAGGTCTCTTTTATATCTTACGCCTCTCACCCTAAACCTATGCCTCTAGTTCTGGACTCCCCCGCTTCAGGGAAAAGCCTTTGTCTATTTATCCTATCCATGCCCCAAATAATTTTATAAACCTCTATAAGGTCACCTCTCAGCTTCCTTCGTTCCAGGGTAAACAGACCCAGCCTGTTCAGCCTCTCCCTATGTCTTAAAAATCATTTGTGGTCTTCTGCTGTGACGGTCCAGTAATCAAATAAAATCCTTTGCAATTCATATATGTTCCACATGATTATACTGAGGTACACTTGACAGCTACATGGGTGCTTATGAAACTGCACTTTTGGACACCTGGGAGAACTGTTGTGTCCTCTGAATTGTAGCTTTTGCTCCATGGGGAATGTGATGCAAACAAGGTTCAGTCACCTTCCTAATGAACAGCTATATAGAATTCCAACTGATTGGGTAAATGTTCCCTGTGCTAACTTCAAATAAGCATCCGGTTTAAAAGTTCAGTGTGGTGCTTGAACTGTGAGCAAGCGAGATGCTATCTATAGCTCAGGTTTCAGTAGAGAACACAACTCAGTGACAGCTTCCCTGCTGAAACCAAAATTGAAAGTAGTTTCGGAATACACTCATGTTGTGGTGCCTTCATCAATATACATAATCTCTGGTTGCTAAGGATAGCCACCAAAAACACAAGAAGAAGGCAAAACAGCCTTTCTTCCCTCTGCAAACACAGCCATAGGAGGAAATGATTGCAGCAGAAGGCTACTGTAGAAATGCACATACAAAGCGAATTGCAGAATAGTACTATTAGGTAATGGAAAAATTGTAAGCACTGACTGAAATGACATAGTCAGTTCTGCAATTCACACGTCAAAAAAAAACAATCTAACCTTGTGTGATAAAGTGCTGAATCAAACAACATGAGGCTCCTGATGTTCATTATACATAGATACTCAGTAAATTGGGCTTGCTTTACAAAAGATTTCAGCAAATTTACTATGGGACCAATATACATAATGCTGTACAATTAAATAATCTTGTTGCAAGGGACAGCACATAATACTGCCAACATAACTGCACAACCTCCTCTCCATCAGGAATTCAGCATGTGCACACACTAAGGCTGTTTGACCTGATATGCCAATTTACACACTGCCAACAACGGGTTTCATCTAAGCAGGCCTTTGGAAAACATTGTATATTTCTGTGGTCAATTAATTAATGAACACAATGAAGCTGATGGACTGAAGTGTGTTTATTTCAATCCAAGTAGTGTTATACATATGAGCTTAGAGTCTGATGAGTAAATGGGACTATGATGTTGTGGCCATTTCAGAGACCTGGTTGACTGCTCAACATTCCAGCGTTTCAATGCTTTAGCCAAGATAGAGAGGGAGGTAAAGAGGTGGAGGAGTTGCTCTACTAATTAGGGAGAATGTCACAGTTGCACTCAGACAGGACATACTGGAGGGCTCATCCACTGAGGCAATATGATACCAGGTTATGGTCCACAAGGTTTATTTGAAAGTACAGGCTTTCGGAGTACTGTTCCTTCAGCAGGTAGCTCGCTACCTGTCAAAGGTGCAGTGTTTCAAAAGCTTGTACTTCCAAATAAACCTGTTGAACTATAACCTGGTGTCACTTGCTTTTTAACTTTGTTTACCCCAGTCCAATACCAGCACCTTCATATCATGAGGCAACATGAGTAGAGCTCAGAAATAAGAAAGGTGCAATCATTCTGATAGGATTTTACTATAGGCCCCCCAACAGCCACTGAGATATTGAACAGATATGAAAAGATGCAAAAACAATAGGGTTGTCATCGTGGATGACTTTAATTTCCCCAATATTGACTGAGATTTCCTTACAGCAAGAAGCTTAGACAGGGCAGCATTTGTTAGATGCATCCAAAAGGGGTTCTTGCAATAATATGTGGTTTGTCCAACTAGAGGAGGGGCCATACTAGATCTTGAATTGGCTAATGAGCCTGGCCAGGTGATTGATCTTTCAGTGGGAGAGAATTTTAGAAATAGTGATCACAACTCCTTAAGTTTTCAGATACGTCCTTATTCCAGTAATTCCTTACTAGAATAAAGAATAAGGATGGCAAATTATGGGACCCATGGATGACCAGGGAGATTGTGAATTTAGGAGACAGTGAGGTCTGCAGATGCTGCAGATCAGAGTTGAGAGTGCGTTGCTAGAAAGGCACAGCAAGTCAGGCAGCATCCGAGGAGCAGAAAAATTAATGTTTCGGGGCGGAGCCCTTCATTTGGAATGAAGGCTCCTGCCTGAAATGTCGATTGTTCTGCTCCACAGATGTTGCCTGACCTGCTGTGCTTTTTCAGATTGTGAATTTAGTCAAAAAGAAAAAGGAAACATATGTAAAGATTAGAAAGCTATAATCGAACAGAGTCCATGAGGAATGTAAAGAAAGTAGGAAAGAACTCAAGCAGGAAATTAGGAGAGCAAGGATGGGCATGAAATGTCCCTAGCCGAAAATGTGTTGCTGGAAAAGCGCAGCAGGTCAGGCAGCATCCAAGGAACAGGAAATTTGACGTTTCGGGCATAAGCCCTTCTTCAGGAATCATTCCTGAAGAAGGCCTTATGCCCGAAACGTCGAATTTCCTGTTCCTTGGATGCTGCCTGACCTGCTGCGCTTTTCCAGCAACACATTTTCGGCTCTGATCTCCAGCACCTGCAGACCTCACTTTCTCTCTATGAAATGTCTTTGACATGTAGGGTTAAAGAGAATCCCAAGGCATTTTGTACATATATTAAAAGCAAGAGGATACCTAGGGAAGAGGGTAGGTTCACTCAAGGATAAAGGAGGGAATGTGTGCTTGGAGGCAAAGGATATGGACAAGATTCTAAATGAGTACCTCGCATCGGTATTCACCAAGGAGAAGGACATGGAGGGTAGTGAGAGTCACGTAGGACATGCTAATATGCTAATAGCGTATTTTGAGGTCGTGAAACAAACAATGTTAGGCCTCTTGAAGAGCATTAAGGTGGATAATGATCCAGGGCTTGATGGGATCTGTTCTAGATTATTGAGAGGCAAGAGAGGAGATTGCTGGGGCCTTGACCAAGTTCTTTGTATCCTCACTTGCCACTGGAGAGATCCCTGATGACTGGCAAGTAGCTAATATTGTTCCTCTGTTCAAGAAGGGGAATTATAGACCAGTATGTCTCACATATCTAGTGGGAAAGTTATTGGAGAAGAAGCTTAGGGATAGGATGTACATGCATATGGAAAAGCATGGCCTAATTAGGGACAGTCAGCATGGCTCTGTGCAGATCAGGCTACTAACTTGATTTTTTTTTAATGGAGGCGATGAGGATGATTGATGAAGGTAGAGCAGTAGGTGCTGTTTAAATGGATTTTAACAAGGCTTTCAACAAGGTCCCACATGGCTGACTAAGATGCATTGGATCCAGGTGACTTGGCCATTTGAATTCAGAATTGTCTTGCCCATAGAAGACAGAGGGTAGTGGCGCAATGGTGTTTTTCTGGCTGGAGGCCTGTGACTATTGGTGTTCTGCTGGGATTCGTACTGGACCTCCACTGTTTGTGATACATATAAATGACTCAAATGAAAATATTGATTGGAGGGCTCGCAAGTGTACAGACGACACAAATATTGGGGGAGTTGTGGATAGTGTACAAGGTAGTCAAAGAATACAGCTGAATAGAGATCAGTTACAGATATGGGTAGAGGAATGGCAGATGGATTTTAATCCAGGTAAGTGTGAGCTGTTGTACTGTGGGACATCAAATGTCAAGTGAAAGTACACAGGTAATGGCAGAACCCGTGACAGCATTTATGTACTGAAGAATCTTAGGGTTCTTGTCTATAACTCCCCGAAAGTGGTTACACCAGTAAATAGGGTGGTAAAGAAAGAAGGAAATGATGTTGCAGCTTTATAAAAGTTTGGTTAGGCCATACTTAGAATATTGCATTAAATTCTGGTTGCCACACTACAGAAAAGATGTGGGAGGCTTTGGAGAGGATGCAGAAGATGTTTATAGGAGTGCTGCCTGGATTAGAGGGTATGAGCTATAAAGGAGAGGCTGGACAAACTAGGTTTATTACTCTGGAGTGGTAGAGGCTGAGGAGTTTATATAATTATGAGATACCTAAATAGGGATGACAGTCAGAACCTTTTTCCCAGAGTTGAAATGTCTAATCCTAGAGGGCATGCATTTAAGGTAAGATGGGCAAAGTTCAGAGGAGATGTAAGGGCAAGTTTTTTTCCCCATGGAGTGTCGGTGCCCAGAATGCGCTGCCAAGAGCGGCGGCGGATACAATAGGGGCATTTAAGGGGTTTTTAGATAAGCACATGAATAAGCAAGAAATGAAGGGATATGGACCATGAGCAAGCAGAAGAGATTAGTTTAACTTGTTCAGCAAAACATCATTGGTCAAAGAGCCTGTTCCTGTGCTGTACTATTCTATATTCTGTGTAATTCCTTTTGAAAGATACTTGAGGAAATTTATCAGTTTTCTTTCAATAATAACTGATAAATATTGCCTTTAAACAATATGACATTCAATCCACTTCATGTATAATCATTTACAAAGTGCACACATAAAAATATTATACAAAAAATGTCAAACTATTAATTACTATTTTGTTCACAAGCTTTTCAAGTTACTATTTCCTGAGTTCTTCATTTTTTAAATTAATTCGCAGGATGTGGGCATTGCTGGCTGCCCAGCATTTATTGCCCATCCATAGCTGTTCTTGAGAAAGTGGTTGTGAGCTGCCTTTTTGAACAGCTGCAGCCTACCTGCTGTTGGTGGACCCACAATACTGTTAGGGGGAATTCTGGGAAATTGACCCAGCAACCGGCAGTATATTTCCAAGTCAATTGTTCATGACTAAAACCTTTAACATTGTTTGCATTACTTAAAGATTATGACATGTTAAGATGCTACATCATTAGATCTCAACTATCCATCATTAATATTTTCTCTAAATCTCATACATCAAATAAATCCTTAATAATAAGTACAGAAAATTCTACAGATATCGACACATCTGGAAGCATCTGTGGAGTGAAATCGGATTAATATTTCAAGTCTGATACGACTCTTCTTTGGACCTTCTGGTATGTTAATTCTTTATTTATAAATCCTTGTTCATTGTTTTAAATTTCTTTACTTGGATTAGCAAGAACCTGTCACACTTTTCTAAGAATTAATCATTGAATATATGTTGCAGCCAAATGCCCTTTGTTCTTTAACAAAAAAAATTAAGAAGTGATGGTATTCCTCAATTTGTAAAGGTTGCATTATTTTGACTTCAATAATTACAAATTCTAATGAGAATTCTTAAATTTATTTTGTTCAAAAACTTGGAAGGGGTAAATAAAATTAAGATTATTGCTAATCTTTGCAGTGCATGTGCAATGTCTCCACATTCGCTGGCATATTTATAACCAGCTTTAAAAGGACTGTTATGCTGATTTTTTAAAACTTTTTATTTGTCCATTTTTCTAATTTATACCTAAGATTTTGTACCTAAGATGGCGCCGGAAATGGCGACTTTGTGCACTTTTCGCTGTACTCATGTATCCCTGTACTTGAGTACATGTGACAATAAACCTGACTCTAAATTCTAAATAAGCTCTGAATGTTTTAGACCAAGAGTAAACAAGAAAAGTTTCACCTCAGCGCCATCTGGTGACAATAGTGAATGGATGAATGTATTGTCCTCCACGATAAAACATATTTATACATTTATGTTTACTACACTTTTCTCACAATAACAAATAACTCCGTTTTTAATGCAGTTCAGTCAGTGCAATTAAAGGTGCAGACCTTATGGTAAGAATTCAGTGGTTATGTCTGAAGGATGAGAAAGCAACTACAGTGAAATCTAAACAAAGCCTTTGGTGTCAGTAGATTCCCCACTCACGCCCTCAGTATCTTAAATCGCGTCAGCAGGCACTTGCAATTTTCTTCAACTTATCGGCTTCTTTTCAATTGAACGCACTGTTAAACAGTAGTTTTGCCAGAAAGGGAAGAAAGCTTTCCAGTGCGTTCAGGATGTAAACCCCGCGGTTTATGCATACAGCGCAGTCATATGATTTCCATTATGTGTGATAGCAATGCTTTACAATGCATACATGTGTAATCAGAAACAAATGAAACGTTTAAAGCCATCATAAATGTGATCAAATCTTCATTAAGAATCAAAGAAATTCAACCATCTCCCAAAAAAACACAACGTGAAAATCGAATAAAATTTTAGTTCGGACATGCATTTTTCTTTTGGAAAATAAAAAAAAGCCCACCATTAAAATAAACCACGGGAGCTATACTTACCTCCTCTACTGTCAGGGGCATGCAAATCCTGAACTCCTTCACCAACATAGTCCTTCCTCGTAAGACTCTTTCCTTCCCAGAAACTCGCAATATAACTCGATTTACTGTATTTCGAACGTAGTCACTGCACAGTTTATGGGGTGAAACGAATCAACCCTTTCTTAGCTTCTGAAGGTTCATGCATCAAAACACAATTGAGTCTTCGCTATCTTTCAGGTCCAGTTTCAAGTTCAGATCATGTGAATGCAGACAGTCGGAATACACAGAAACAGCTCCTTTGCGAGCATTACTGTAACTGTATCTTGTTTAACGAAGAGAAATCAAAGAAGAAATCGCTTTCATTCCAGCAGAGTCATTGGTAAGACAACCTTACTATGCATTAACCAAAAAAATGTAAGAATGTGTTAAGTCGCAACGCCACGGCAGGACTTTCTTGTTCCTTCAGTCTTTCCTTTCCCAGATAAAAGCGAAGTCGGCGTATTTCCTGTTTCAGGTACTGGGTATCTCCCTTACATAACACAGCAAACCAGCCTGGTTTTTACATTAGTTCTCCTCGCAGATCTCGATGGGTATTATGTATCCGATGACTGTAACAGTTGTAGCAGAACTCCCTTCAGTTTCGTCCAGTGACGGCAGCAGAAAGGGTACTGACTCCATCCAATAGGAACAAACTGGTCTGGAAAGTGGAGAATTTAAACAAAATATCACGTCTTTTAATTGTTATATGCCCCTTAGGGGGAATAGCTTGTTCAGTCATATAATCAAATTAAATATGTGGTTTCTGATTATGACAAACGTTTTCAAATCTAGATTCATTCAATGGATATTTTAATGCACACCAAATACATTAATATTGATATGTCTGACAGTGATCAAAACGAAGTAATATTAACTAATTAGTATGAACTGATGAGCACTTCAAAACTGAAATTTGATTATTTGTAAAATGGGGTGAAAACAATAATGTAATCTTGAACAGATGTTTGACTGAATACTGCTAAAATATTTTCACAGAAACTAACCTGACTGAGCGTTTCAAATATTTTTAGTTAACTTGCTGGCGACAACAGAATTATTCTGGAAACAACTCGAGCAGTTTCCCACAGGTGAAAAGATAAAGTCGCCATATTTCAACCGGACCATAGGGATGCTCTCTTTTGAGAGCGAGATGATGACTGGTATAGTTTAAACTAGAATTCACTATGCCTCAGGCAAGTTGAGAGGTTGACAAGGGGGATCCTTTCATGCTAACCTCAGCTCATGTAGGAATTGAACTCATGCTGTTAGCATCACGCTGCAATGCCAAATCAGCCATCCAGCCACTGAGTTAACCTACTGCAATGCAGGATACATGATAAAATAATCAGGATAATTAGTTATTACTATTCTCTTTCTTGGTTTAGAATTTGGATCTTTAATAAAAATTGCTGCTTAATACAACAAAGGCCTACACTTTCAAGTATCACTACTGACGTTTGAGAAGCAATTGTACATCACCAATGGGACAGTGTATTTACTTTGACCACTTGAAAAACAGATTATCTAGTCACGACCATACTGCTGCTTGTAGAAGCTTGTGCGCAAACTGGCTGTTTCCTACAACTTACACTTCAAAATCTCCATTAATTGTAAAATGCTTTTAAGATATTCAATCATGAAAAGCATGTGTTTAGTTCCTTGATCACTGCAAAATCAAAACCACACAAGATCCAGATTTCAATAACATTATCCAGTATCACAAAAGCCTTACTGAAAAACAATCACTTAGATTTCTGCACTTGTCACATGCCTGCAAACAATTTTGACCAATCTGCCATACTCTAGTTTCCGATACTTTTTCAGAATGATTGCCAAACTTTAGTAACCCTATTTGCATTACACTGTTCTTTCTCCCTGTTTTGAATCGATCACCTCATACACTTATACCTGTCGAGGACTTATCAACAGCAATAGCAGAATCATAACTTCATGGATAGGTGCATCCCTCATTTTCTCAAAATCAAGTTAGGAAACTAATCCTGGTTCAATAAGCAGTGTAAAAGGCATACCAAGAGCACAACCATGTGAAATAACTGCAAGAAGCCAGTATCCATCACCAAGTCACCTCTAATTTACACATGCATAGTATATGACACTGACGCAACTAGCTCAGAGCCGGCTGCTAGAGTGGACAGGACCCAACACTTCTGTTTATTTTTTTCTTTTCTTTTTTTTCCTTTTTTAACCTCCACATGCTGCCTAACTGCGGTAGTGCTTATTTTAACCCTCAGCACCCATGTTGTGTGTGTGTGCAGGTGTGAGACACAGTGATAGACACAAGGTCCACCAGAAAGAAAAGAAACACCCAAGTGGCCAGTGACAAGCAGTCCCCTTCACATCAAAGGGCAATGCTGTGGAATTAAACAGTGAAGAGGAGGGCAGGGATTAATTCAAAATAGAGTTGGAGGGGGAGATAATGCACTCCACTCCCTGCGGCACCCACCTCTCCCTGAACAACTCCAGGGTGTCGGTGGACACCGCGTGCTTCTTTTCCAGAGACACCTGGGCTCTAACGTAACCGCGGAAGAGGGGCAGGCAGTCGGCCCTAA
This sequence comes from Hemiscyllium ocellatum, assembly GCF_020745735.1. Lineage (NCBI taxonomy): Eukaryota > Metazoa > Chordata > Chondrichthyes > Orectolobiformes > Hemiscylliidae > Hemiscyllium > Hemiscyllium ocellatum. The sequence continues at coordinate 8,558,866 of NC_083425.1, read as the reverse complement.
CAACCCCCTCCACGGCCCACTGCCTGGACCTGTTTATGGTCAGTTTGGCCAGACCCAAGAGCAGACCCACGAAGAGGTCTTCAGACCTGCCCTCCTTCCTCCGTATCGGGTGCCCGAAGATCAGGAGCGTGGGACTGAAGTGCAACCAAAAGCAGAAGAGGAGGTTTTTAAGAAAATCAAAAAGGGAGTGCAAATGCCACACCCAATATATACATAGTCTATAGAACCACAGAACAAACAGTTGAGCTGGAAGTCCGTGAACCACCACAATCTGCGGTTGCGGGGGACCGCTGCGTGCAGCGCCCTCCACCCCAGATTCCCGAGAGAAAGGGGGAAGACTCCCGCGTAGAGAGCCCTCCACTGGGGATCCCCACCGCCCAGTGGCAAACGGGCACGCCAAGGCGGTGGATGAGGGAGAAGAGGTGGATGGTGTGCAGCAGCAGTCGATACAGGGCCCGCCTTTTTACATCCTTAAAAGGGACAAAATGAAAATTCTGGAGGCGGCTCAGGTTGTGGGGCACAGGCTCCCGCGGAAAGTATGGGACCTTGGGGCCAATGTGAAATTCCGTTCGGGTCGGGGTGAGCGCAGACGGGATCCCACCGCACACCTGAGCATCCTCCAACTGGTGAACAACGTCGGGTCTGAGCACCACCAGTTCAAGGCGTCGGATGGCGGTGGCCATGTACCGGACGTCTACCGCTGCCCTGCTTGCTATGTCCTGCGGCAGCATCCAGCCCAGGCCCCCGGCAGCCAGCATGTCCCCGACCTTGGTCACCCTCGTCGCCACGGCCCTCCCCTCCGACAGCCACTCGAACCCACGAGTACGGAGGTGTGGATTCCTGAGCAACGGCTTCCTGATGACAGCCGCTACTCCTGCCGGAGGGTAGGCGCGGCGCAATTCGACCATGTTCCAGACAGTGATCAGGTTCTGGTAAAAGACAGGCACGTCTTGAGGGCGATCTCCAAACCGTCACCATCGACGAACAGGAGCTGCGTGTCATGGTTGAGGTTACGCACCTGCCAGAAAAAATACGTCACCAGGGTACACCACCTAGGAGGAGGCTCCACGTAAAGTTATTGCTGCAAGGTCCAAAGGCAGAACGTCGCGATCTGGGTGCAGACGCACACCAGCGACCGACCGCCCTCCTCAATAGGGAGACTCAGAACCTGCGCAGTGACCCAGTGCATCTTTTTGTCCCAGAAGAAGTCAACCAACGTTCTCTGGATGTCAGCGACAAAGCCAGGAGGAGGGACCAAAGTGACCAGCCGGTACCACAGCATGGCTGCCACCAGCTGGTTTATGACCAGCACTCGGCTCCTGTAAGATAGCACTCAGAGCAGTCCTGTCCAGCGGCCTAGGCGATCACTTATGTCTGTCAGTCAGGACTCCCTGATTGGGGCTGTTGACTCGGGCCAATTGGGGAACTTATATTCTATCAGGCACACCTGGCCGGCATTATTCCGATCTCTACATTCATCCCCCTCTAAGCCCCAAGATGTAAGCCTGTTCTTTATCCTGTAGCTTCTCCTGGGGTAATATTGCATCAGGTCTGGTTCCTCTAACTCTGCCTCAGATACTGGACCCTAGCCTATGTCTTATGAGGCTAGGGTCCAGTATCTGAGGCAGTCTCAGCCAAAATTCATCATCATCTTCAGGCAGTAATGGCGTCAGGTTTGCAACATCTGCCATGTCATCTTGTCCCGAGAGGTTTTTTTTGATGAGAGGGGGAGAACCCATAGCCTTTTCAGATGTTCTGATGGAAATGTGTTGCTGGAAAAGCGCAGCAGGTCAGGCAGCATCCAAAGAGCAGGAGAATCGATGTTTCGGGCATGAGCCCTTCTTCGGGAAGGGCTCCCCTCCATGTGCAAGGTTGCTGGACCATTTGATTCACATGCTTGTTCAGGACTGCCTCTCCGACCTGAACGTTGTATGTAACCGAATCAGACCTCACATCGATCATGCCTCTTACCCATGCAGGGCTATGCCCATGGTTTCAATACCAAATTGTATCTCCATAAATAAACCATCTCCCTCACTTAACAAAGTTGAGTCAGGCACTGGCATTCCTGGTGCCATTTCACCTCCCCCCTCAAGCCTGGGAAGATCAGATCAAACCCTGGTGCAGAGCCTTCTCTCCATTAGCAACTCTGCTGGTGGTTTCCCTGTAGTTGTGTGAGGAGTGGTCCTATAGTCAAACAGGAACTGGGACAGTTTGTTATCGAGTGAAGCTATAAGCTTCTTTTTAACTTTCTCTTCAACATTTGGACTGCTTTTTCCACAAGACCTTTAGACGATGGATGGCATGGCGTTTAAGCCATTCAACTTCAGGAAATACTCAAATTCCCTGCTTGTAAATGATGGCCTGATGTCTGTGACTAACACCTCCGAGAGTCCATGCATTGCAAATGTTGCTTCCAGCTTTTCAATGGTCATCCCCGTGTTTGACAAATAAACTCTGTGCACATTGAATGGGCATCCACATCGAGCAGGTAAAGGGGCCAGCATAGTCGGAGTGTAACTGAGTCTAGGGTTTACCTGGCCATTCCCATAACTATGGGGAAGCTGCTGGCGATGATCTTTGTCTTTGTTGGCACTCTGGGCACTGCACCATCAATGTGACAATGTTAATTAGCTATATCCAATTCTGGCCACCAGACATAACTTCTCACCAACATCTTCATTTTGGAAACCTCTGGATGACCCTGGTGGAGTTCAGTCAGTATCTGGCAGTGACCTTTGTTGAAGACAATCACTTGCTCCCCATAATATACCATGGTGATCTGGTCTCAGGGGGTCCAGAAAGGTTTCAATTCTGGTTTTGATGACCCTTTAGTTTTCCTCATCACTACCAGCTGTTTTATTTTTGCCAGGTTGAGATTTTTTTGTGTCCACAGTCTCATATTGTCAGCGATGATCAGAAGGGTGTTCAGACTATTCTAGTAGCAGCAACACCACTGGTGTATCTGCCAGCAGGAGGCGGCTCAAAGCATCCATATTGCCACTTAGCCTCCCAGATGGTGTTCCAACTCATAAGTGTACACACTCAGAATAACAGCCCACCGTTGAATTCAACCTGAAACTATGAACGGCCCAACCCTGTCCTCTTTAAGCATCCCTAGAAGGGGTTTGTGATCCATTACTATTACAAATTTACTTCTATACAGGCATTGGTGGAACTTCCTTACACAAAAGATGACCTTCCTTCTCTAATTGGGCTTTTTTTTTAAGCAATAGCCAAAGTCCAGGAAGCATTTGCTATCAGGCGTTCCTCTCCACTGGCCTATAGGTGAGCCCAACACTACTCCAATACCACATGGGGAGGCATTGCATTGTCAGTGCTACATCTCTCTTGGGATTGTAATGTGCTAACGCCTTAAATGATGATAGCGGCTTCACTTCCCTAAATGCGACATCTTGGCTTCCAGACTCTTTTCCAGGGCTGACCCTTTTTTAATAGCAGAAGCAAGGATGCCAGTTTAGAGGCCAGGTTATATACGAATATTCTGTAATAATTCACCAACCCAAGAAAAGATCTTTACTCTATGATATGGGAGCTGGGGCACCTTTGATCACATTCACTTTATCTTCTAAGATGTAATCTGGTTTTAAATCAATTCTGTCGCCCAAGAAGGGCACTTGGGATGCCTAGAACACATATTTTCTCTTCCTAAGGCATACATCAGCCTTGGAGAAATATTTAAGCATTGCATCTAAGTTCTCTAAATGCTTTTTGTTGTCTACCTGGTTATTAACACTTCATCCAGATAAATGCCAACCTTGTAAAATGTTCTCCATTGTTCACTGGAAAATGGTACAGGCTGATGATATCCCAGTATGTTGGTACAAACCCTTATGGGTATTAATTGCAGCATTCTTCTTGGAATCCTCATCTAATCAGAACTGCAGGTATTTCTCATATCCAGCTTCGCAAAGGACAGCCACCTTCCCTTTGTCAGTTTTGCATCTAAGTCCTCTATACAAGGGAATGGTTATTTGTCCAGTTGCGTAAAGTGGCTTACCAATCGCTTGAAACCTCCACAAGAGTGAACCAACCTGTTAGACTTCACAGTTGGTATGATTGATGCTACCCATTCTGCAAGCTGCGCTGGTTTGATGATTCCTTCACTTTCCAGCCTCCTGATTTTTGCCTGTAAGGCAAGTGGCACTGGCTGGGAATTGCAGAATGGTGGAATTGCTTTTTGGTCAACAAGTGAGGGGGCCTTGGCCCCTTTGATAGTCCGTCGACCTTCCTGGAAGACGCTTGGGTATTTAATTAGGATTCACTTGAAGAGTCCTGCCCGAAATGTTGTCTCTCCTGCTCCTCAGATGCTGCTTGACTTGCTGTGCTTTTTCCAGTGCCACACTCTATCTAATCTTCACTAAGGCAGTCATTTTCTAATCAGAAAATGTTGATCCAATCAAGTTGAATTTTACTCAACCAATTTCACCCCAAAGTTACTACACAAATCAGTGGTAACTGAACAAGCTGCTTCACATAACAGACCAGAAGCAAATATTTACCCTTACTCTGTAGGGGTTTCCCAGTATAGTTCTCAGCCTAACCAAGGTCTTAGGTAAACGTAAGAGTTCGAGTCCAGAGCGAATTTTGGTAAAGACTGGTTCTGCAATTACTGATACAGCCAGCCGGTAATGATATTGAACTGGGTGACCATTTAACCATACGTTTAGTTTCATTGGTTTTGCTTTGGATGTTGCTAAGCAAAAGTTGCTAAGCAAAATAACTATCACAAACCAGATGTAGATGGACTTCCGAGAGTATGCACTCTCTTGGATACCGGCCTATAAAATCTCTTATTCAATTCAGGCCCAGTGGGAATCGTTTGCTGTCTTGAGTCCACAAACTGGCAGCAACTTCAATGGTTTGCCAGCCTGGATCCTCAAGAAAATTATTACAGTTTGTCAAAGATTAGTTTTGTTTTGGGTGTTTGCTGTGGGTTGACACAGAACACTTTTGTTCGGATATGTCTTGAGTAAGGCTATGCAATTACCTTCAATCAAGTGGCATTCCCCAAGCTCATCTAGCCTAGTGAGGGTGTCTACTTCCACCAGAATACGCTGTAACTCAAAAGCTCCATTTGCTGCATTTTCTAATGATCAAGCAAGTTATACTGCCTGTTTGACGTCCAGTTGAGCTTTAGCTAGCAGCACTTTTAAATACTCACATCATTAATTGCATCTACAAATAGGCTCTCAACGTCTCACTTTAGACTTAAACCAAAATCACACACCTCTGCCAGTTGTCTTAACCCCATCAAAATTCCCGATATGAATTCACTAGTTCTTGAACTGCCAAGCAAAACTGACAGCATCTCAGAATTAGAGGAAGCTTGGGGTCGTAATAGTCCCTACTAGCTTCATAAACTCAAAAGGTTTTAGTATCTAGTGCCTTGGGGAAAGTTAGGCTCTTAATAACCAAAAAAGCTGCAAGTTCATGAGCTGTCAGGAGAATTACTCATTGGGGTAGACGTAAAGCAATGTCGTTTGCCAAGAAAAAAAAAGTTTTTTGCACATACGGGACACAGTCTTCAGGATCAAATGAGCCAAGCTTCCCAAATTACAACATGATATTAGAAATGCTTACCCCAACTCAAAGATGACTGTTGTGAGCAAATCTCTTCAGGGCTTTTATTTTCTTGTTGCGATTGAAATAACTCTATGAAGGCCGGTATCCTGTCATCCTTTATTTACGCATGCACAGTAGGTGACACTGATCGAGCTAGCTCAGAACTGGCTCCTAAAACTGAACAGAAGCCCTGACACTTATGTCTCTGTCAGCCAGGACTCCCTGATTGGACCAGGTTAACAGCCTCAATCAGGGAACTCATATTCTACAAGGTTATCTGTTTCACTTCATTCCAATCATTTCACTATGCATACCGGAAAATGTAGTGTCAACCTGGATGAAATCAAATCCAAAATGATGGACAGGAGAGGATCATTGCTGTAGGTGTTGCCCTTTTTTTTGAGGATTTTTTTCATCGCTGGAGATTATTTTCTCTCTTATAGCAGTTATTACTATTTTTATAAGTTTTGCATTGTTTTTGGAACTTTAAAAAAGATTTTTGAAAATGATACCTTGAGGAGGACAATTAAAACATTGAAAAGGCACCTGGATGGGTACATGAATAGTAAGGGTTTAGACAGATATGGGCCAAATGCTGGCAAATGGGACTAGATCAGCTCAGGATATTTGATTGGCATGGATGAGTTGGGCCAAAAGGTTTGTTTTGTGCTGTATAACTCTGTAACACAGTACAATATGCATAATAAACATTAGAAGCAGCATGCTATAAGCAAAGCTATGCAAGCCCATAATATACAAATCAGATCAAAATGCAGTCCTATCATCTTCAGCCATAAATAATTAGCCCGAGGAATGACTCTATTGACATTCCCATCTTCAATGATCACAGATGGTGTGAAAAAAACAAGGATGAAACATCTGCCTCCATCTTCAATCAGAAGTGCTGGGTAGACAATCCAACTGAACTTCCTCCTGAGGTTCCAGCATTTGTCTCACCAGTCTTCAATCAACTTAACTCACATCATATGATATCAAGAAATGGCTGAAGGTATGGGATTCAATGGGCCCCAACAACATTCGGGATGCAGCGTTCAGGTTTTGTTCTCCAGATCACACATGAATTCCTCAGGATAATGTTGTGGGGCTAACCAGTTGCCCTTTCTTCAAAGATCGTTATAAAGTAAGATGATGTTTTTGATGATTGCAAGTCAGTTCCATTTACAACTTCTCACATAATAAATCTCACCCTGTACTGCATGCAGAAATGCTCAGACAATATTTAAGCTAGAGCCGATAGGTGTATAGTAATATTCATATTGCAGTAGCATCAAGCAATAAATATCTCCAACAACGTGGCATCTAAACATTTCCACATTACATTCAAAGACATTGGCATGGTCGAAGACATCTATTGTCAGCTTCCTGGGTAGCATCATTACCCAGGAACTTAACTGCAGGAATATTTACCACATACCTTGATAGTAATATGCAACATCTACAAGGTCCACTGCAACAAATCATCAAGGTCCTTTGATGGTAGAATGGGATTTCAATTCAAGGGCACTAATAACAGTACCCCCATTTGGATAATCTTCACCCAAATCAAGTTGGGACCAGTGTTCTGGTGAATCACGTAACTAGGATTGTAGTGTGTGTATTGAAGTAAATAGTGGAGGAAAAGGATCATGGGGGACACAGTGATTCCAAGGAAAACAACGAGGTAATAGAGTGAGACAACAACGTGATTAATAATAACCAGAATGTGACAGGACAAAATCACAAATTTAAAAATGCATCAGAAAATAAGACTGCAGATTTCAAAAACCTTATCTAAATGTGCACACCATTTGTAACAAAATTGATGTATTGCTGGCAGATATAGAAATAGCTTTTTTATTCACTTATGGGACATGGTCATTGCCGGCAGAGCCAACATTTATTAGCCATTCCTAGTAGCACATGAGAAAGTGCGAGTGAGCTGCCTTCTTGAGTTACTGAAGCCCATTCCCTACAGCCACACCCAAAATGGTGTTAGTGTGAGAATTCCAGGATCTTGACTCAATGACACTGAACATACAGCGATATATTTCCAAGTTTTGATGGTAAGTGAATCGGAGGGACATTTGCAAGTGGTGGCATTCCCATGCATCTGCTGTCCTCATCCTTCAAGAGAGTAGTGGTTGTGAGTTTACATGCACTAACAGCCATCACAGAGATATGATTATAGGGTGACCAAGGCTGGGATCCTGTATATGGACAGGTACTTGACATTCCACAAAAATGGAAGCAAGGAAAAGTGGTCAATCTTTAATTAATGAGGGTAAAAAATGAGGTCTGCAGATGCTGGAGATCACAGCTGAAAATGTGTTGCTGGTTAAAGCACAGCAGGTTAGGCAGCATCCAAGGAATAGGAAATTCGACGTTTCGGGCATAAGCCCTTCATCAGGAATCTGATGAAGGGCTTATGCCCGAAACGTCGAATTTCGTATTCCTTGGATGCTGCCTAACCTGCTGTGCTTTAACCAGCAACACATTTTCAGCTTTAATTAATGATGCCATTAGTACAGTAATGAGAGATGGCCTTAGCTCAAAAGGGTTAGAGACAGAATCAGTTTGGGTAGAGATAAGAAATAGTAAAAGGTATAAGATCACTTGTGGGAATAGTTTAAGCCACTTAATAGTAATTACATTGCAGGACAGAGCACTGAGTAAGAGATAAATAGGGCATTTAAATAATGTAGAACAATAATCATGAGTGACTTTAATCTTGATGGAGAATGGAAAGATCAGATTCACAAAAGTAGCCCAGAAAAAGTAATTCACAGAGTGTATATTCAGGACAATTTCTTAGACCTGTATGTTCTACAGCATATAGCTATTCTCAACAATGGGGAGATGGGAATAACAAACAATCTCATTTTAACAAAGCATTCAGATGACAGAAAATGTAACATGACAGACGTTTATAGCCAGTTTGAAGGGGAGAGGTGCAAGTCAAAGACTACAGTTTAAACCCAAATTAAGATAATTATAAGGTAACACAACAGCGATAGGAAAAGTATACGAGGAACCTTTGCTCAAGTACAGATGATGCAGTGGCAAATCTTTTGAGAGATATTTAATAATTCAAAGCAAATATTTCTCCCAGTAAGAAAACAAGATTCTTTGAGAAGGATGTATCACCTGAGGATTAATACGAAAGATTGAAAGAAAGACTGTACGCTTCTGCAAATATTAACAGGAGACCAGACGAATGGTCGGAGATAAGAATCAACAGAAATGATAAAATATTTAAAAACAGGTAGTTCGCAGAAGACAAAAGAAAGCTTGTGAGTAATGAAGAAAAATAATAAGGGTTTCTAAGGTATTTAAAAAGAAGAGTCACAAAAGCTAGTACTGAACCTCTAGGGAGCAAGTATGGAGATCTGATCATGGAAAAGAAAGAAATAATGGAAGCATTAAACCGGTATTTTGCATCTGCCTTCACTGTCAATGACTGAGAAAATTTCCAAAGATCATTAATCATTAACTGAAATCATTAACTGCATGAGAAGGAAGAACTTCAAATAATCACTCCCACCAGGCAAAAGCACTGGGAAAACAATTAAACAAATAGGCAAATCCAAACAATTACACGCTCTGCATTCCAGTGTCTGAAAAAAAAGTTGCTGTAGAGATAGTAGATGCATTTGTTCTAGTTTCCAAAATGCTTTAGATTCTGGAAGGATCCAAGTGAAAAATAGTCAACATAGCTTTATTCAAGAATGGAAACAGAGAGAAACAGTATACTGTAAGCCAGTTGGCAGAATATCTGTCATAAGTATTCTCTGTAATTTTTTTCCCTTGCTGTGCCATGTCAGACTTCCGTGCATAAGGCTAGTTTCTGTAAGCAGAAGCCAATGCATCAAACATGCCGATTAGCGTGTGCAGAACTACCTAGTGACTGCATGGCCTTTGAGGTAATTTTGGCCATGGGGAAATTTCTTGAAAGATCCTTATTGAGCTTACAGGAGGACCATTCTTGGAAAATCAAAAAATTGCTGGATAGTTTTGTGAAAGGCAATCAATCAATGTTATATAATTCATTACTTTTTTGAGGAAGTAACATGCAAGGTGGAAAAGAGTAGCGAAAGATGTGGTGTATTCAAATTTCCAAAAGGCTTTTGATATCACAGGAGTTGCTGCATGAGTTAAGATCATATGGTGTAGGGAGTAATACGTTAATATGGATAATGGATTGGCTAGCAAACAAGAAGCGGAGAGTAGTTTGATTTTTTTTGATTGAATGCTGTAACTGGTGGAGTGCCACAGGCATTATTATTTACAATCTACATCAATTACATGGATACAGGGATTGAATGCACAGTAGCTAAATTTGACAATGACACTAAGATAAATCTGACAGGAAGTTGTCAAGAAGAGGCAGAGAATTTCGCTGAAAGCTCTTACCATACAGCCCTGTCCAGTTTAAACACTGAAACATCAACAAAACCTTTCCCTCATCTTTCCAGGCATCAATTTGCGACGAAAATATGTAAATGATAAAGCTTTGCGCTTCCTCCGCTATTTTTAAAAGTCCGGCTGAGAAGAACAGAGCAACCAAGGCCATCAAGTCGACGGCGTCTGAGATCCTCGAGACTCACGGTACCTCAAGACCGATGGCATAAAGGGAATCTGACTGAGATGAATCATGTTTTTATTGCGTTACATAAAAGAAGGCGAAGATAAACCAAAACAACCTTTGCCGGAGACAATCTCCGTCCTATCATAGATGCGGGCTCTCACATGCTTCATTGCCGCCTCACACGGCGCTTTCCCGCCGGCGACCAACATTATATCGCGATAGGATGAGTCAGGCGGGTCGAGTTGGGGGGTGGGCTACGAAGGTGAAGGCGGAGCTGATAACTGCACGTGACGGCCTGCGGCGAGGGAATAGAGTGATGAATGCGGGGAAAACATGAGTGTGGGGGCGTGGCTTGTGGGTCAGCGGGTGGGGGCGGGGTTGTCGTCAGGACGGCACACTCCTTCCGGCGTGGCTTCACTCCATCCGGCTGTTACTGGGCTACACCGGCTCGCGAGGCAGCGGTTGAGGCCTGTGAAATAACTCGTACTTTTAAATCAGACCCAAAGGGAAACACTGAGGGGTCGGAAGGAAGGAAATATTAAAGGTAAAGACTAAACGGCTTGTTAAAATGGCGGAGGGAGCCGAACGAGCTGATGGCAGGATTGTGAAAATGGAGATGGATTATAGCTCCACGGTAGACCAGCAGCTGCCGGAGTGCCAGAAGATGGCTCAAGTAAGTAAAATATATTTCTCATAGTCACTGAGTCATGCGGTTCCATTGATCAGACTCAACTAGGTCCTTGCACGTAGTAGTAGGCCTCGTTCATCGGTGTAACTGAAGAAACAATTAGATTTGAACGGTTTGCGCAGTTTTTCTTTGGTCGATGCACAAAGGTACGGAAAGCCTAGAAGCAGCTTATTTTTTAAAATTTACATCGGTGTACTGTTGTGAGATGCTGTTGAAGTCGATATTGAGACGAGCATTTAGTACGTGTGAGTGCTTTGAGACTCTTTACCCCATCATGTAGCAGTGTATATAAAAACAACTTCTAATTAAATCGTCACATTCTGGGGTTTCTATCAAATCTTGGGTATGCCAAATCTGACGGAAATATATTTGGGCTCCAGTTGAAATGTTGGATCTCAAAAATACATGAAGTGATTTATTCATTCCTCTAATCCATAAAGATTAACGATTTCCTGAATTCTCGGGGTTTTATTTGACATGTTTGAAGTTTTTTTTAAATCCATGATGTTTTACAGTTTGAAATATGAAAAAATCTCTGAGCAAGATTTTAAAATTAACAGTTGTAGTTAATCTGGGTATGTTGATAAAGATGTTTTGACAAAACTGCTTGTCTTGCACTCATCAAGACAATTTGCAAGAATCCCATTTTAGAGGTGATAACCAACACTTAGAACCATTACATGCTTGCAAAACTTTTAACTGTACTGACTGCACATGTGATTCTGCATTTTGACATGATTTTCTGGATAATTGTGATTGTGTGAATTCAGTCAGGATTGCAGTATGCCATGTGTGTATTGGAAGCAATGTATTTGAATACAATCTGTTTCACTGCAGATGAAAGGAACATGAATACACTTTGTGCATGTTCAAATCAGCCTTTTGCTGGTCCATTTCTCCAGACAATGCCTGAGTCAGCTTGCCTGACAGTTAACTGTTGATGTAAAAAATGAGGTCTGCAGATGCTGGAGATCACAGCTGCAAATGTGTTGCTGGTCAAAGCACAGCAGGCCAGGCAGCATCTCAGGAATAGTGAATTCGGCGTTTCGAGCATAAGCCCTTCATCAGCAATAAAAGAGAGTAGCCAAACAGGCTAAGATAAAAGGTAGGGAGGAGGGACTAGGGGGAGGGGCGATGGAGGTGGGATAGGTGGAAGGAGGTCAAGGTGAGGGTGATAGGCCAGAGTGGGGTGGGGGCGGAGAGGTCAGGAAGAGGATTGCAGGTTAGGAGGGCGGTGCTGAGTTGAGGGAACCGACTGAGACAAGGTGGGGGGAGGGGAAATGAGGAAACTGGAGAAATCTGAATTCATACCTTGTGGTTGGAGGGTTCCCAGGCAGAAGATGAGGCGCTCCTCCTCCAGCCGTCGTGTTGTTGTGTTCTGCCGGTGGAGGAGTCCAAGGACCTGCATGTCCTCGGTGGAGTGGGAGGGAGAGTTAAAGTGTTGAGCCACGGGGTGATTGGGTTGGTTGGTTCGGGCGGCCCGGAGGTGTTCTCTGAAGCGTTCCGCAAGTAAACGGCCTGTCTCACCAATATAGAGGAGGCCACATCGGGTGCAGCGGATGCAATAGATGATGTGTGTGGAGGTACAGGTGAACTTGTGGCGGATATGGAAGGATCCCTTGGGGCCTTGGAGGGAAGTGAGTGTGGAGGTGTGGGCGCAAGTTTTACATTTCCTGCGGTTGCAGGGGAAGGTGCCGGGGTGGAGGTTAGGTTGGTGGGGGGTGTGGATCTGACGAGGGAGTCAGAAGGGAGTGGTCCTTGCGGAACGCTGATAGGGGAGGGGAGGGAAATATATCCTTGGTGGTGGGGTCCGTTTGGAGGTGGCAGAAATGGCGGCGGATGATACGCTGTATGCGGAGGTTGGTGGGGTGATAGGTGAGAACCAGTGGGGTTCTGTCTTGGTGGCGGTTGGAGGAGCGGGGCTCAAGGGCGGAGGAGATGTGGTGGAGGGCATCGTCGATCACGTCTGGGGGGAATTTGCGGTCCTTGAAGAAGGAGGCCATCTGGGCTGTGCGGTGTTGGAACTGGTCCTCCTGGGAGCAGATGCGGTGGAGACGAAGGAATTGGGAATATGGGATGGCGTTTTTGCAGGGGGCAGGGTGGGAGGAGGTGTAGTCCAGGTAGCTGTGGGAATCAGTCGGTTTATACCCCTTCCACCTATCCCACCTCCATCGTCCCTCCTCCCTACCTTTTATCTTAGCCTGCTTGGCTACTCTCTCTCATTCCTGATGAAGGGCTTATGCTCGAAACGTCGAATTCTCTATTCCTGAGATGCTGCCTGGCCTGCTGTACTTTGACCAGCAACACATTTGCAGCAGTTAACTGTTGATCCTCATCAACTGATGCATTCTCCCTGGTAATACCTCCACCAATCAGAATGTTCTTGTCAACCAGTCACCATGGTCTTCTGATGCAATATAAATGTTGGTTTCTCCTTAAATTGGTAGACAGAAATGGGTATTGCAGATGCTGGAGATTAGAGTCCAGATTAGAACGGTGCTGGAAAAACACAGCAGGTCAGGCAGCATCCAAGGAGCAGGAAAAAAAATCAACCTTAAATTGGTAGTCTTGTGAATTGTATTGATGCATACACTCTGAAAAGCTAGCAACAAAATGTCTTCTTTTTTTCCAACAGTATAAAGAAAATATTAGTTCTACAAATGGTTTGGACTATTAACTTGAATAGAAATCATTTCTGTCGATGGTTACCCTCCATGCAGATAACTCATGTTGACATATTTATCCATTCTTTTCCGATATCCTGTCATGCCCCACTTCATTCAATGATCTATTCAATTTCGGTTTTACTATGATTAAAATTGTAAAAATGACAGACATATATTGAAATATTTACAGAGGAATAAGGAGAAAATTAATCTTAATGTTACATGCAATATACCGACTTGAATTAGTAGGGATTCCTGCTCAATGTGACAAAATTGGTGTGAAATGAAACTTGATCTTTTTCAAAGTCTTTTGGAAGCTGGTATCAGGGACAAGCTGTACTGTGTACCAGTCTGATTCTTCTGCACTGACAATAGGTTTATGTGGTGTTTGAATTATGCTGTGGCGTGACAATTGTGTGAGTTAAAACATATGAGGTATCCAGTATGTCAGATTAATATTTCATTTTTTAACTCTTAAGTATGACATGAAAGAAGGTGTTAATTTTCAAGATTATAAGCTTTGATGTAATGCCATAATTACGTCCACTTGATTTCTGAACCTTGAGCCTGCAAATTTATCATTGCAAGTCTAACTAAACAGCAGATGGTTTTAATTTACATCGAGTCATAGCGTCGTACAGCATGGAAACAGCGCCTTTGGTCCAACTTATTCATGCTGACCAAATATCCTAAATTAATTGTCCCATTTGTCAGCATTTGGTTCAAATCATCTTTGTTATTTTAAAAAGCTCAATCAAGAGACACGATTACCCATGCACAAAGCCACATTGACCATCTCTAATCTGTCCTTGCCTCTCCAGGTACAAGTAAATCCTGTCCCTCAGAATCCCCTCCTTTAAACTTACTCACCACTAATTTCAGGCTCATTTGTGTATAGTTCCCTGACTTTTCCTTATCACCTTCCTTAAACAATGGCACCACACTAGCCACCTCCAGCCTTCAGGCACCTCGTCTGTGGCTGTTGAAATACATATCTTTACAAAGGACCCAGCAATCACTTCCTTAGCTTCCCATAAAATTCTGTGATACGCCTGATCTCTTCCCAGGGGTTTATCTGCCACCTTGTGTTCTAAGACATCTACCACTAGCACTTCTGTAATGTGGACACTTTTCAAAGTACAATATCATTATTTCTTCCCCAACTTCTCTAGGTTCCATATCTTTCGCTGCATAAATACTGATGCGAAAACTCATTTAGTGTCTCACCCATTTCCTATAGTTTCTGCAATTTTCTTTTCATTGCCAGTCATATTGCTTCCAATGTTTTATGGGAGATTCCACACTAGTGTCACCATCTTTTTTCCATTAATGTGTACTCCCTGTCTCTCATTCTTAAAGTAATAAACTTGTTAGTACATTCTAAATGCAACTATCAGTCCTGAAACACAATGAGTACTTTGTTTTTGGCTTATTAGATTACATTACTTACAGTGTGGAAACAGGCCCTTCGGCCCAACAAGTCCACACCGACCCGCCGAAGCGCAACCCACCCATACCCCTACCCCTACATTTACCCCTTACCTAACACTATGGGCAATTTAGCATGGCCAATTCACCTGACCCGCACATCTTTGGACTGTGGGAGGAAACCAGAGCACCCGGAGGAAACCCACGCAGACAGGGGGAGAATGTGCAAACTCCACACAGACAGTTGCCTGAGGCAGGAATTGAACCCGGGTCTCTGGCGCTGTGAGGCAGCAGTGCTAACCACTGTGCCACCGTGCCGCCCAAACTCACTATCTATAGTGAGTTTAAAAATTCATATCTTCTGATTGTATTCCTAACTTGCGTCCATAGTTCGGTGCACTGGTATCTACACTGCTGAACCCAGATGCCAACTTGAAGACACCTTTTCCTACCGCCCCTTCGACCGTAACCTCACCTCCCATCACCAAACCATCATCTCCCAGACTGTACACAACCTCATCACCTCAGGGGATCTCCCACCCACACCTTCACCTCATAGTTTGGGAGCCCCACACCACCTGGTTCTACCTCCTACCCAAGATCCACAAGCCTGACCACTCTGGCTGACCCAACGTCTCAGCCTGCTCCTGCCCCAATGAATTCATCTCCACATACCTCTGTACTATCCTATCCCCCAGTCCAAGAACTCCCCATGTATGTTAGGGACACCAACCACGCCGTCCACCTCCTCCAAGACTTGCATTTCCCTCCCCAATGCTTCAACTTCACCATGTACTTCCAGTCCCCGTATACCTCCATCTGCCATGACCAGGTCGTCCAAGCCCTCCATTTCTTTCTCTCCTGATGTCCCCACCAGTACCCTTCCATTGACACTCTTAATTCGTTTGGCTGAACCGGTCCTCACCTTTAATAATTTCTCCTTCGAATTCTCCCATTTCCTCCAAACAAAAGGAGTAGCCATTGGCACTGACATGATCCCCAGCTATGCCTGTCTCTTTGTTGGCTAGGTGGGACAGTCTATCTTCCACAGTTACACTGGCAGCACTCCCCACCTTTTCCTCCGCTACATTGATGACTGCATTACCACTACCTCATGCTCCAACAAGGAGGTTGCATCAACTTCACCAACACATTCCACCCTGATCTTAAATTCACCTGGACCGTCTCAGATACCTCCCTCCCTTTCCTGGACCCCTCCATTTCCATCAATGGTGACTGACTCAAAACTGACATTTTCTACAAATCCACCGACTCCCACAGCTATCTGGATTACATCTCCTCCCACTCCGTCTCCTGCAAAAATGCCAGTTTCACCACAGACCAAGTGGTGGTCTCCTTTTAAAGACTGCACTTTCCCCACCCATGTGGTTGATGATGTCCTCCATCGCATCTCATCCACTTCCCGCACTTCAGCCTTTGAACCCCACTCCTCTAACCGCAACAAGGACAGAACCCTCCCCCTTCCTCACCTTCCATCCCACCAACCTCTGTATATGTTGCATGATTCTCTGCCATTTCTGCCACCTGCAAATGGACCCCACCACCAGTGATCTATTTCCCTCCCCACCCCTATCTGCATTCCGTAAAGACCCTTCGCTCCATAACTACCTTGTCAGGTCCTTCACCCCCCCCCCCCCCCCCCCCCCCCCCCCAACCCAAACAATCCACCCTCCCCTCCTGCCATCGCAGGAGTTGTAAAACCTGCAACCACACTTCCTCCTCACCTCCATCCAAGGCCCCAAAGGGGACTTCCACATCCATCAAGGTTTCACCTGTACTTGTACATGTCATTTACTGTATTTGTTGCTCCTGATGTGGTATCCTCTATATTTCAAGACAGGACACCTACTCACAGAGCACTTCAGAGATCATCTCCGGGACAACCCACCCCACCATCCTGTGGCCGAACACGTCAACTCCTCCTTCCACTTCGAGGCCATGACTATCCTGGGCCACCTCCATCGCCACTCCCTTATCACCCGACGCCTGGAGGAAGAATGCCTCATCTTCTGCTTCGGAACCCTCTAACCCCATGACATTAACGTGAATTTCACGAGTTTCCTCATTTCCACCCCCCCCCCCCCCCCCCCCCCCCCCCCAATCCCAGTTCCAACGTTCCAGCTCTCACCACCCTCACGACCTGTCTCACCTGTGCCATCTTCCTTCACACCTATCCTCTCCACCCTCCCCTCCAACCTATCACCATTACCCTCACCTCCATTCACCTATTGTGCTCTCAGTTACCTTCCCCACTCCCCTCCCATTTATCTCTCCACCCCCGAGACTTCTAGTCTCATTCCTGATGAAGGGCTATTGCCTGATTTTTCCTGTTGTCCTTTTCCAGCACCACACTCTTGACTCTAATCTCCAGCATCTGCAGTCCTCACTTTCACCTTGCATCCGTAACTGACAAGTGTGTCCCAATTTCTAAACTTACCCAACCCAATCACCAGTTAAGTTAACCTTTGCGACCAATCAAATTATAGCGCTTCAGAAAATGTTCAAATATTAGAGCTATGTTTTAAGTTTATGTCAACTGTTGGAAATCAATGGATCATCCTGTTTGATTTAACAATGTTTTACAGCTGGTATTGTGAGGCATTGGCATAAAATAGAGTTCCTGACATCTTTGAGTTTTCTGTCATTGGACAGAATTTGACATTGCTTAGTTTTAATGAATTTTATAATGATTCACATTTGCTTTTAACTTAAAATGAATAACTGGCCTGGTCAATCTGATTGACCTATGCTATGCAACAGCATCTTAGTAAAATGGCAAACTTAATTTGCTGATGCATTTAAATCTGCATTGTGGGTCAATCACTTTTAAAACTGAAATTAAATTAGTGATTGATTTGTGATAGGGGAACACCCTAGTCAGAGGGACAGACAGGTGTTTCTGTGGCCAGCAGTGAAAAAGCAGAATGGTGTGTTGCCTCCCAGCTGCCAGGATCAAGGATACCTGGGATGGTGCAGAATGTTCTCAAGGGGGAGAAGTACCAGCAAGAGGTCATTGTACACATTGGAACTAACGACATAGGAAGGGAAAAGGATGAGATTCTGAAAGGAGAATATAGAGAGTTAGGCAAGATTTTGAAAGGGAGGTCCTTGGGGGTTGTAATATCTGGATTGCTCTCGGTGCTAAGAACTAGTGAGGGTAGGGAAAAGGATAGAGTAGATGAATGTGTGCCTGAGGAGCTGGTGCAGGGGATAAGGCTTCTCATTTTCTTGGATCATGGGAATCCCTTTTGGGGTAAAAGTGACCTGTACAGGAAGGACGGATTGCACCTGAGTTGAAAGGGGACTAATATACTGGCAGGGAGATTTGCTAGAGCTGCTCGGGAGGATTTAAACTAGTAAGATGGGTAGGGAGGGGGAGAACCCAGGGAGATACTGAGGAAAGAGATCAATCGGAGACTGGTACAGTTGGGATGAGCCACGCTCTCTAGTATCCTTATATACAGATGAGGAAAGACACCACAACACATCCATCCTAGGACAAGCCAAACAGAGAGACACAGGAGAATTCCTGGAGGCATGGCACTCCAAGCGGAACTCTATCAACAAACACATTGACTTTGATCCCATTTACCATCCTTACCCCCAACCCCACCCCCGAAAAAAAAACCGGAAATGCCATCTCCAAGGGCAATGACTTCACCAACCCAAGGAAACCTAAACATACAAATACAAAGCGGGCCATACCACCAGTGTTTCATCCGGAGGCTCACTGATGATATTATATGGTATAGTGACAAAACGTCTGAAAACAAACCTTCAAGTTCAGCAAGCTAACCTACATCCAGAACCTCAACCTGAGCTACAAATTTTCGCAAAACTCACTTTCCAAGCATAATCTGGGATTGTCATTGTGTTAACAATTTAGATGGAGAGGAATTTGTGTGTACAAGAAAATTTTCTGATTCAATATGTGGATTTGCACCTTCTCTAGTAGGCACAACTTGATCTACTCTTGGGAAATAAAGGAGGGTAGGTGACTGAGGGGTCAGTGGGGGAGCATTTTGGGGCCAGTGACTATAATTCTATTAGTTTTTAAAATATTGATGGAAAAGGATAGACCAAATCTAAGGTTGAAGTTCTAAATTGGAGGAAAGCTAATTTTGACGGTGTTACGCAAGAATTTTCAAACGTTGTTTGGGGGCAGATGTTGGCAGGTAAAGGGACAGCTGGAAAATGGGAAGTTTTCAAAAATGAGATAACGATACTTCCGTATCTTCCTATTCAGGTGAAAGGAAATGCTGGTAGATGTAGGGAAAGCTGGATGACTAGAGAAATTGAGGTTTTGCTTAAGAAAAAGAAGGAATTATATGTTAGGTATGGACAGGAGAGATAGAGTGAATGCTTAGAGTATAAAGGCAGTAGGAGTATACTTGAGAGGGAAATCAGGAGGGCAGAAAGGGGACACAATATAGCTTTGGCAAATAGAATTAAGGAGAATCCAAAGTATATGTACACATACATTAAAGACAAAAGGGTAACTAGGGAGAGAATAGGGCCCTTCAAAGATCAGCCGATCAGGCAGCATCCAAGGAGCAGGAGAATCAACGTTTCGGGCATAAGCCCATCTTCATTTCTGAAGAAGGGCTTATGCCCGAAACATCAATTCTCTTCCTCCTTGGATGCTGCCTGACCTGCTGCGCTTTTCCAGTAACACATTTTTCAGCTCTGATCTCCAGCATCTGCAGTCCTCACTTTATGCTAACAAAGATCAGCCAGGCAGCCTATGTGGTGAGCTGCAGGAGATGGGGGAGATACAAAATGAGTATTTTGCATCAGTGTTCGCTGTGGAGAAAACCATGGCAGATATAGAATACAGGGAAATAGATGGTGACATCTTGAAAAATGTCCATATTACAGAAGATGAAGTACTGGATGTCTTGAAATGCATAACAGTGGACAAATCTTCAAACCTGATCAGTGTACCCTAAATCTCTGTGGGAAGCTAGGAAAGTGATTGGCGGGCCCCTTCCTAGGATATTTGTATCATCGATAGTTGCAAGTGAGGTGCCGGAAGACTGGAGGTTGGCTAACATGGTGCCACTATTTTAGAAAGATGGTATGGAAAAGCCAGGGAACTAAAGACTGGTGAGCCTGACCTCGGTGGTGGATAAGCTGTTGGAGGTAATCCTGAGGGACATGGTTTACATGTATTTGGAAAGACAAGGACCGATTATGGATAGTCAACATGGCTATGTGCGTGGGAAATCGTGTCTCACAAACTTGATTGAGGTTTTTGAAGAAGTAACAAATAGGATTGATGAGGGCAGAGCGGTAGATGTGATCTATATGGACTTCAGTAAAGCGTTTGACAAGGTTTCTCATGGGAGACTGGCTAGCAAGGTTAGATCTCTTGGAATAGAGGGGGAACTAGTCATTTGCATAAGAACTGGATCAAAGGTAGAAGACAGAGGGTGGTGGTGGAGGGTTGTTTTTCAGACTGGAAGCCTGTGACCGGGGTGTGCCACAAGACTGGATCCTCTGCTTTTCTTCATTTATGTAAATGATGTGAATGTGAACATAGGAAATATAGTTAGTTTGTGGATGACACCAAAATTGAAGGTGTGGTGGACAGCGAAGAAGGTTATCTCAGTAGATAGAGAAGAAGGCGTTTGCTATGTTTTCCTTTATTGGTCAGTGCATTGAGTATAGGAGTTGGGTGGTCATGTTGCAGCTGTTCAGCATATTAGGCGAAAGTGAAGACAGCAGATGCTGGGGATCAGATTCAAGTTTAAAGTGCTGCTAGAAAAGCACAGCAGGTCAAACAGCATCCGAGGAGCAGGAAAATTGATGTTTCGGAAAGGCTCCTGCCCGAAATGTTGATTTTCCTGCTCCTCAGATAGCTGCCTGACCTGCTGTGCGTTTCCAGCACCACTCTAGTCTTGTACAGAATATTGATTAGGCCACTTTTGGAATATTGTGTGCAATTCTGGTCTCCGTCCTATCGCAAGGATGTTGTGAAACTTGAAAGAGTTCAGAAAAGATTTTACAAGGATGTTGCCAGGGTTCGAGGATTTGAGCTATAGCAACAGGCTGAATAGGCTTGGGCTGTTTTCACTGGAGTGTCAAAGGCTGAGGGGTGACCATCGAGGTTTATCAAATCATGAGGGGCATAGATAGGGTAAATAGACACAGTCTTTTCCCTGGGGTGGGAGAGTCCAGAACTAGAGGCCAAAGGTTTAGGGTGAGAGGGGAAAGATATAAAAGGGACCTAAGGGGCAACTTTTTCACGCAGAGGACGGTGCGTATATGGAATGGCTGCCAGAGGAAGTGGTGGAGGCTGGTACAATTGCAACATTTAAAAGGCATCTGAATGGGTATGTGAATAGCAAGGGTTTTGAGGTATATGGGCCAAGTGCTGGCAAATGGAATTGGATTGGGTTGGGATATCTGGCCGGCATGGACGAGTTGGACCAGATGTTTTCACACTGTACATCTGTCCCTAATCTATCCTGTGCTACAAAGACCAACCTGGCTCCTGTGTCCCTTTTGTATACTTTAGAGCTGCATCATCAAGTATATATTGACTCTTGACATCTCTTTGGTTAAAATGCATCACCTCGCATTGGAAGATAATTTCCTTGTCTTGTGTGTTCTTGGTTCTTATCAAATCAAATATTCAGATTGTAATATAATTGAGTTGTTTTGAACTGTTGGCTGAACAAAGGTTAAGCTGTTGTGTGAGGAGTTAGTGTTTGAATGCAAGAAATAATTATGCTTAAATTGTCATTGCAAATCTGTTAAAGCAAAGAAATTGAGTTTTGGCTGTCGAATAGTTTTCACTGATGTGCTTTCTACTCATTGTTTGGTACAACGTGAACACTACTAAGAAAAAAAAATCAAAGCTTTTCTTTGTCTTGCATTCATCAGATCAATTTGCAAAATAACAAAACAAAAGGGAAAGAAGCACTTTGGTTGGTTGGCAAGTAGACTCTGTTAAAGACATTGAAATGAACTGTGTATCATGATGACTGTTGATGAGCCACGTGGCATATTAGCTTCACTGCAAGTACGATGCTATGTATATTGGCTATATGCTCCAAAGACTCGAGGATCGTATGTGAGAACTAAATTCATATCCACAGTTCTCCTGAAAAGCATCAGTTTCTTCTTGACAATTGCGAAACAAATTGTCTGCAAGGATGCCAATCGTGTAGTTTACTCCCCAGCAGTAATGCTTTCATTTAGATAACATACTTTAGAAAAGAAGGTTTTTATGATCCCTGCTGGGAGTCACTCTGGACAAGTCAGATTCCACATTGAAACCTGGTTTGACGAGTTGTTTTTATTTTTGCAGTTTAGCTGCATTTGGGGTTGCTCACTGAAAATATCCACAGTTATTTGGCTTAAGTCACATGCCTTTTTGAATTTGCTGTTTTGACCCAATACACACACAATCTAGGCCTTATCAGCAATCTAATAAATGGGTTCTGAGCCATTTGAGAGTCATTGGGTCAAAATCCAAGAATTCCCTCCCTAATGGCATTGTGAGTTGTCTTCAACACATGGACTGCAGCGGTCTAAGAAGGAAGTTCACCAATACTTTTTCAAGAGCAGCTAGGGATGGACAATAAATACTGGTCCTGTCTGCAATGCCCACATCCTATAAATGAGTAAATATTTTAAACAGTTTGTTGCTGACATGGGGCTTATCAAAGCCATCCTGCAGGGTAATGGCTACCCTAGCCAGATCATTTCTTGTTGCACATCCTGCAAATTCATGAATAGGCCAGAAGCCATCCCTTTTGATCCTGAAAATTGCTCAGTCTATCCTGATTGCAATAGCTGAAGTTAACAGTTCATTGTGCTACAAGGATTTTAGCCACCAATATGAGGCTGCCTTCAAGGCAAAAAGACTTTCTACTATTCTACAAATAAGTAATGTGGCATATGACTTTCAGTGCCAGTGTGATGTAGGCCCAAAGACAGGCAGATCAAATCATAGCCCTTTGGCGGTTTGCAGCATGAAAGGCAGTGACCATTGCCAACTAGCCTACAAACCTCACAATGCAATGTCCAATATTAACAATAATTGAACTCCATAACTGACATTTACTGGCTAATCCTGGGTGTTTTTAAATTACACTGACAATGAATTAGGATCATGAGTTGGGCTGACATTGTGGCAGTTTTTGTGATTTTGGAATTCTTCCCATCCACTTCAACGTCTTGTAGTGTAAGCAATTGTCATATTCCAAAAAAAATAATAAAACTGCATTGAGCAGTGTGGCTTTGTCGTAGAAGCAGACATTTTTATTGCGCATGGAGACTAAGCACCCTATCTAGTTATATACAAAAGAAGAAAATGTTGAACTTTTTTTTCCCTGCAATTGTATGCATTTCACATTTCCTGCCTATCTGTTATATTGAATATTTGACATGGAATTGGCTTAGCTAAGTCTGGGATATGGGAAGGATGAGTATTTTGTTGGTGACTGTAAACGTTCTCTTTGCAGAAAATGTTTTGAAATGGGAAACAAAAGTATGTTTCAAAGGGACAGTTAATATTGTTTTGTTTCTAGTGTTAATCATTTTGTCTTTCTCATTTAGGATGGAAGATTACAGGAAGGCATTGATAACCTATTGTCTTTGGAAAAGCAGACCCGAACAGTAAGTGGAAGTTCAATTATTGAATTTGAAATGAAACAGGAGCAGGAGTAGGCTAAACAGCCCATTAAATCTGCTGTACTATTCATTAGATTGTACTTGAAATGATTGTGGCCTGAACTTCATTTTCACACCATGATCATAACCTTAACTACTTTGTAAATCGAAATCTAGCACTGCCTTGAATGTTTTCAATGACCCATCCATCAATCATCTCTGTGGCAGAGGATTGCAAAAAGTAACCAACCTGACAGAAGAAACTCTTCTTCATCTTGTCTTAAGTAAGAGACGTTTTTAAACTATGGCCCCTAGCGTTCTGCAGTTTCACAATTTAGATAACGACTATGAAACAAGGGAGCAGAATTAATCCTTTAGCCCATAGAGTCTGCTCCACTATTTGATCATGGCCGATATGTTTCTCAACCTCATTCTTCTGTTTTTCCCCAATAACTCTTCTCCTCTGACCCTGTCCCTGTCAGCCTGCATTTCCCATGGTTAATCCACCTGGCCTGCATATCCCTGGACACTGTGGGCAATTTACATGGCCAATTCACCTAACCTGCACATCTTTGGACTTGGGAGGAGACCAGAGCACCCAGAGAAAACCTACACGTACATGAAGCTGAGGCTGGAATTAAACCTGCGTCCCTGATGCTGTGAGGCTGCAGTGCTAACCACTGAGCCATTGTGCTACCTCTAAGCCCCTCACTTCTCCACATTGTTTTCCAACTACCACTTCTTTGCCCACTCTCCTAGCCTGTGTGAGTCTTTCTGCACCATCTCACTCCCTCACCATTAGCTGTCTGTCCACCTACCTTTGTCGTCTGCAAATTTAGCAACAATGCACTCATGTCCATCAGCCAGATTGTTAATATATAATGCGTTGTACTGGTTCCAACACTGACCTCTATGGAACTCTACTGATCACCAGTTGCCATCCTGAAAAAGACTTCTTTATTCTCACTCTCTACCTTCTGCTGGTCAGCTAGTTTTTTCCATGCCAGTACCTTGCCCCAAATGCCATGGCCTGTTATCTTTTTTCCTAGCCTTCTGTGCCACACCTTGTCAAAGACTTTCTGGTAATCGAGATAAATCACATCCACTGGCTCTCCTTTGTCTAGCTTGCTTGTTACCTCCTCAGAGAATTTTAACAGATTCGTCAGGCATGACCTCCCCTTAACAAAGCTATGCTGATTCAGCCCTATTTTAGTGTGTATTTCCAAGTACTCTGCATCTCGTCCTTCATAATGAACTCTTAAACTCTTACCAATGTTGGCCTATAATTTCCTGTCTTCTGCCTCCCTCCCTTCTTAAACAGGGTAATTACATTGACCATTTTCCAGTACTCTGAACCCTCCCTGACTGCAAAGTTCACAGCATCTTAGCTGCTCTTCCAGCAATAGTATTTAGATGGCTCGTTCAATTAAACTTCTGGTAAGTGGTAACCCTAAGATGTTGAGTTTGAGATTCTGTGATGATGATTCCATTAAATGTCAAGGGAATGTGGTGAGACATTGGTAGAGAGAGAGTACGATGGAACCAAGGACATTGAAGCAGAAAAGAGAGTTGGGCCTCGGAGACTGGGAATTTCCTGCAGTAATGTTTTGGTGCTCTGTTGATTGGGCTTCACCAAAGACAACTATCTTTCTTTGTATAGCTCCAACAGAATTTTTCCCTGCTCTTGATGACTTTAGTATTACTAGGCCACTTTCATGCCACATGGTCACAGAGTCCCTAAGTCCAGATAAAAACCATTTAGTCCATCGAGTCTGCACTGACCCTCTGAAAAGCACCCCACCCTATCCCCTAACAACACATTTACCATCATCAACTCAATTAGCCTATGGGGCAATTTAGCCTGGCCAATCCACCTAAATTGCACATCTTTGGACTATGGGAGGAAACTGGAGCACTGGAGGAAACCAACATAGGCACTGGGAGAACGTGCAATCTCCACAGACAGTCGCCCAAGGCAGGAATGAAACCTGGGTCCCTGGCACTGTGAGGCAGCAGTATTAACCTCTGTCCCATAGTGCCAGCCAGTCAATGGTGCCTTAACAGTAGGTGCTGTCACTTCAGCATAAATTCAGCTTTTTTGCCTACATTTAAGTCTAATAACAATTGTCTAAGTCTAATTATTATGTCTGGAGCTGAGCAGCCATGGCAGAGTCCAAACTGAGCTTCGATGATCTAGGTTATTGTTGAGATAGTGCCGCTGGATTAACTGTCAGCAACATCTTTCACTGCTATGCTGCAGTTTGAGAATATACTGAAGAGTCCAGATTGAATTCGTCGTACCTTTGCGAATGGGACGTAACCGAACACTGGTCAGATAGATGGCAGTGTTGCAGTTGCACTTATACAACTTCATGAAGGACACAGCTAGTTATTGAGCACAAATCTGTGGAATATATTACAACTGAGATATTGCTGGGGCTGAGAGTCTAGTGCATTCAACTGCTTCTTGTCATATGGAGTAAGGTAAGTTGTCTCAAGGTAGATATGTGATGCTGGATCTTCATGAGAAGTCTGAAATGAATGATCCACTCAGCAATTTTGCTTGAAGGTAGTTGCTGTTGTTTAAGCCATGCCTTTTTCTCTGCACTTCTGGGCTCCTCCATTAAGTGCAGAGATGCTTGCAGAGGTTCCTGCTCTGATGAGTTAATTGGTTGTCCACCACTATTCACAACTACCAGTGGCAGAACTGCAAACCAATTTGAGGCCTGTTGGAGCTCTTCAAACCAGTTTCTATCTCGCAGCATAGAAAAGTAAATTACTGTCACAGATGATTGAATTAAGATAAACAAAATAGTGAATGAGATTCAGTATTATTAGAAACCAGTAAGATTAGATGGTGAAATGGAGCGGGTTTTTTATCTAGTTCAGAAAAAGGTCCTTTTTTGCCTGTTGTGAAATCATGTAAGCCCATATTCACCAATTTAACCCAATTCCATTAATTCGTTCTAAAACCGTTTGAGTGTGCCCTCTGCATTTGTTTGGCTTGTTTCATAATTGTACTGAGATTGTTGTTTTGACCTGGTGGTTTGTTTTTCTTTTTCTTTATAAATTCTAGGCTTCTGATATGGCATCCACATCTAGAATCCTGGTTGCCATAGTGAAGATGTGTTATGATGCAAAAGACTGGGATGCATTGAATGAAAATATTGTACTTTTGTCTAAAAGAAGAAGTCAACTAAAACAGGTAAGATCTAGTTTGTGTAGATCAACATCGTAAAACTATTCTAGACTGTAAACTATAACTTCAATATGAAAAGCGCTTTGCCAGGTAATCTTTTTTCGGAAAATTACTTAGGAATACCAGAGCTGAATTCTGAGGGAAAATTTTAAAGACATAAATATTCAATTGACATTTGTCTGCAGAAAGTCAATAAAGATTTGTTGACCTTTTTTGACTATTCACCACTTGCATTTTTCCGAGTTTTCAGCAAGAAGGATTACAGAATTTACACACGCTGCTGTTTTTAATCTTTTTATGTTGCATGTATAAAATAATTATAAGGAATAATTAAATACATCCTCAGCATATTAATTTTCTTGACAAAAGTGAATGTTTATGCCTGACCTTATTTTCTTCACGTGTGCTACCTGATGCTTGGGATGAAGGGCTCTTGCCCAAAAAGTGGATTCTCCTAGTCCTCGGATGCTGCCTGACCTGTGCTTTTCCAGCATTACATTCTTGACTCTGGAATATTATTGTAAACAGTACTTTGTTCACAATGTAATGCCTGTTAATGTAATTCAGATAATATTGGTTATTTGGTGAAATTTAAAACTATTGTTTTCATGTTGATTATGTATTCATTCTCACCCAATGTAACTAGTGTTGTAAAGCCATCATTACTCCTTGTTTTTAAATATGCAGGCAGTTACAAAAATGGTCCAAGAGTGTTGTGCATATGTTAGTCAGATCACTGACCTGCCAATCAAATTGAGGCTGATTGACACTCTGCGTACCGTTACTGCTGGGAAGGTTAGTACGTTTTCATCAGCTTACAAAATCTTGTTTTCTTTCCAAAATTGAACTTGGAAAGAAAATCATAAGCTATGTAACTTTTGAGAGTGCAAACTTAGAAAAATATGCTTTTCATTTTTGCATCCAGGGATAAAGACATTAGCATTTATATTTGGAATTTTAAGCTATTGAATTTTTTTGGTGTTAATACTGTAAGTGCTTAAGCTTGTTTGTTTAAAAATGCTAAGATGTATATTGACATTATTTGGCATTAATTACTAATGAAATATACTATAATGAAGTTGACCTGGAAGCTAACAGCACAATAAAAATCTTCAGCAACTATTGAGAGAGGGCTATTAAGTGTCAGTCGAACTATTTCAAATCATGATTGACCAACAAGTATCGATTGAGGAATTATGTCTATTGTAATGAAAGAATTTAGTTTTTTTGGTTTTTTTGATATCATCAGTTAATCTCAAAGTGCTTTGTAACCACTATTTTTATACTCTGTAAAGTGCAGGGGGGTGGGGAAGGGGGCTTAGCAGGGGAGCTGGGCAAAGTAGCTGGGAAGGCAATAGATTGATGCAGCTGGAGGGGTGATGGTGATCGGTCCGAGGGGAGGGTGGAGCGGATAGTCGGGAAGGAAGATGGACAGGTAGGACAGTTCCATGCTGTATATCTCTATGACAGTTTAAGAAGACAGTGCCGAGTTGGAGGGTTGGATCTGGGAGGAGGGGAGATGATACTGGCGAGGTCGATGTTGATGCCGTGTGGTTGGAGGGTTCCAAGGAGGAAGGTGAAGTGTTCTTCTTCCGGGCGTTGGCTGGCTTGGATTTGGCAGTGGAGGAGGCCCAGGACTTGCATGTCCTTGGCTGAGTGGAAAGGGGAGTTCAAGTGGTAAACACAGAGCGGTGGGGTTGTTTGATACCTGTGTACCAGGGATGTTCCCTCAAACATTCCACGAGTTGGCATTTTGTCCTCCTCAATGTAGAGGAGACCCCATTGAGAACAGCGGACACAGTAGATGAGGTATTAGATGTGAGGGAAAATATCTGCTGGATGTGGAAGGAGCCCTTTGGGCCTTGGACGGAGGTGAGGGAGGAGGTGTGGGCGACATCTAGGATGGGTTGGTGGGGGGCATGGACATAACGAGGGCGTCACGGAGGGAATGATCTCTGCAGAATGCAGATGGAGTGGGGAGGGGAGGGAAGTGTATCTCTCGCGTTGAGGGCTGATTGTAGAAAGCGGAGGATAATGCGTTGTATTCAGAGATTAGAGGGGTGGAAGGTGAGAACCAGGGGTTTTCTATCCTTGCGGTTGGAGGGGTGGGGTTCAAGCGCAGAGGTGTGGGAAGTGGAGGAGATGCACTGGAGGACATTGTTGACCATGTGGGAGGGGAAATTGCAGTCCTTCAAATAGGCCATCTGGAATGTTCTGGAGTGGAATTGCGAGTAATTGGAGCTCCTCTACAAGATGAGCAGGCAAATGTGCCTCATTTTGAGGACCCTCCCAACAGCTGTCCTCAAGCTGCAGTAGACAGACAGGACTTGCATATTTCCACACTTGGAGGCTGAGCACCAATGTATTGTGTGTTATTCATTGAGATATTTGATAGAATAAGCCTTAGGTGAAACATCTGGAAGACATCAATCCTGTACAAGCATACTCCTGCTCCATAACACTGTTCTTTGACGATCAAGATCCATAGCAAGCCATTGGACTAAGTGAATTAATTCTCATACCTATGTACCTCTTTTCAGTGAGGGTAGACATCAACAAGATCTCCAGCATCAATACATAGATCATTGTCCATCAGCTGCATTGGTCAGCTAGCTACAATTACTTGCCATAAGATTTTCAAAACGAGCTCTATCACAGCAAGTGTTTACCTGGAGGGCAGAGCAAATGCAGTATCCCAATGACTTGAGAGACTGTGTTACTCAGGACCATCTAAACTGGCGAAGGTGCATCTAAGAGTGTTAAACATCTAGAACATTTCAGCCCTCTCATCCTTCTGTCCCTTACAAACAGCACCTGGCCCACCTTTGCCAGAGTGTGCAGATCCAAAGTTGGACTGGTTAGTCATCTCAGGGCCGTATTTCAGGCAAGAATGTCATCCTGTCTCAAGACTGCTTTGCTTTAAAAAGTCCGAAGATGTGTCAAAGAAATAATGCCTACTTCGGCATTTTACCGAATATCTTGAATAATAATGTGGACCTTTTGTTTTTAGTTTACTGTTTCATCCAAAGATGTCACCTCCAGCAGTGCAGCACTTCTTTACTGTAATTAATATAGATTATCCTAAAGTGGTTCTTGCACAGACACCGTTAACTTGAAAGCAGTTGTACTGACTTGAGATCAACCTGATGCTGAGGAGAGGTGAAACATCTTTAAAAAATTAACATGAGAAAGCCATATATGAATAATTTTCCTTGTGAAATTTATATTTTGTATGAAGAAAATGAATAACTTTTTTTCCTGGTAATAAGCTTGCTTCTAATTTTGAAAGGATTTCACTAAGTTGCATAAAGAGAGATTCTTTTCTCATGAAACTTCCCTGTCACGGTATTTGCAAACTCTTAAAGGCACTACCAATATAAAAATCTCATGGATGCCAGCAACTCAATAAGATTTTACGCAATTGACTATTTTTGTCATGTCAGATGGAGATTGATGATTGCATGCTTATTGGTTCTGCAAGCAACATAGTTAAAGTTGCATGTATTAAAACCAATTTTACTATTCCTTAACATCATTCTTATAATGGCACATCTGGAAGGCAAACAGATATTGAGTGAACCATTTGGTGTATTTGTATAGTAAGCTATCTCGGGCCCTTCTGATCAATTAACTGTTGTTTGCAGGGCCAACATCAGTAAGCATGCCTGTATTCTTGCCTGGCCTCTCCTTTCTAAGAGGTGTTAAATCAACGCTAGGATGTTGTTGCAATGCTTCTGTATAATGGTTGTTATCAAGTTAATTTTGTTGATGTGATCTGTCATATCCAATCTAAGCCAACCACAGACATACTATTCCAAACACAATTGCTTTTTGTCAGAAATTTTAAAGACTTTAATTTGCTTCATACGCATGAACTGATCGATGGTACTTCCTGGTTTTTAAGGCATATTGAGCTAACAGACAAGGAATAAATCCAAATAATTGCAAACCATGTTGCCACTCTAGATTTTGAGCAACGTTTTAATCAAATCCACATTAGGTTCTGACAGGTTATGCTTGTGACCTCACTGATTTGTATTGTTACATTTAAAACATATCAGACTATTTTATAGGCGAGTAGAGAGCAAATCAAAACCTAAAAAAGACTCCTCCCTACAACCTGTTTGTTTTTCCAGATTTATGTGGAAATTGAACGTGCTCGTTTAACCAAACACTTGGCGATGATAAAGGAGGAAGCTGGGGAGCTGAAAGAAGCTGCTGCTATTTTGCAAGAGCTTCAGGTGAACATCAATAATATTTTAAGCTTGTAAGAGGTTCTTGCTTTTAATAATTTATGAGGATTTCCTGAAATAATTAGAATAGTTAATTCCTATGCAACAAGGAGATAATTTAAATTGCTGTTGGATCAGATCCAAAAAAGCCTCTTCAGTTCAGACTTCTGTTTTGTAGCTTCAGATTCATGAACTTGATCAGCAGGAATAAAAAGTAACTTTCTCCTTTTTTGCTAATTTTTCCCCCTCCATAAAGAAATTATGATATTGATGTTGACTTGCACATTTGACTTTGGATTTATTGTTTAATGAAACAGAGCAAAATGATATGCATATAAATATCTTGTTCCTGTCCCATGAAGTCGATTGTCAAAACATGAGTTTCCTGTCAAAGCATTTTACCTTTATTTACGACAGACTTGTCAACACTTTTTTTTTAAATCCAGTATGGCGTTGAAGTTTAAATGAAGCATACTTTGTTTTTCTAATTTGTTCAAGGGATATGGGTGTCACTGACTAGGCCAGCTTTATAACTCATCTCGAATTGACATACAGAAAATAGTGATGGTGATTTGCCTTCTTGAACTGCTGCACTTCTTGCAGTGTAGAGACTCCTACAATTCTGTTGTGAAGGGAGTTTAAGATTTTGACTCAGTGATGTGAAGGAATGACAGCATATTTCCATGTTTGTGTGGGAAACTTGTAGGTGTTTCCATTCAGCTTTTGTCCTAACCATCGAGCATTCCTCCCTGTCAGAATTCTGCGGGCAACATTCCCTCTTCGACTTCTTGTCCACTCTGCCTTCACTCTTATCCCCACTTCTAATAGCTGCATTCCATACAATTGCAGAAGTTGGAACGCTTGCTCGTTCTACTCTTTCCTCGTCAGTGTGCAAGCCCCGAAACGCATCTTCCATGTGAAGCAGCACTTGCTTCCACTTTCAATCTATTCTTCTGTATTCGCTTTTCAATCTGGTCTCCTTTACATTGGCAAGACTGAATGCAGACTGCTCTTTCAAGAAATCACTTTGCACTCAAGCTAACATTTATGGCCTGTTCATTCTACAGTATTCCAACTAAACTTAACACACACTGGAGGAACAGCACCTCATTTTTTACTTAGAGACTGTATTACCTCTAGGACTCGATATTGAGCATGACCTTAAGTCTTAGATTTATCGTACGTTTTGCAAACCACCACTCCCATCGTGTCTTGTTGGCTTTGCTGTCAGCAGGTGGACCTATTTACTTGTTTTAATACCGATCATTTAGATCAGTTTTTCATCTCTCATTTCTTTGATACTATTAACACATGCTTTGACTTTTGTTTGGAGAACCACTGCAATCTGTTCCACTCATTCCTTCACACTTCTGTGTCTACATCACTCAAAGCAAGGTGTTAAGTCTGTGTCCTTTTCCATCGATGCTACCAGACTTGCTCAGTTTCCCTTTTATTTTAGATTCACAGTATCGCTAGTATTTTGCTTAAATAACATTTCCATTATATGTTTGAAAAAAAATGTATCTTTCTGATCTTGAACCAACAGGTTGAAACATACGGGTCCATGGATAAGAAAGAGAAAGTTGAATTCATCTTGGAGCAAATGAGACTTTGTTTGGCTGTGAAGGATTACATTCGAACCCAAATCATCAGCAAAAAAATAAACACAAAATTCTTCCAAGGAGAAAATACTGAGGTAATTGATATGGGTTTTAAAATTATATTAATTCGTGGATGAAATCACCAATTTGGACATTTCTAAGCTATAAAAAGAACCCGAATTGCTTTTGTAAACTTTGAAACTTTTATTGCAGTGATGGGATATCATCTTCAAGTTCTCTTGAAACGTAACATTGAGTTCTAAGTTTGAGCTATCTCAAATTATCGTGGTTGTACTGGGTGGGTGGAAATTAATTGTGAAAATTGGAGTGCAACTTTCCTTTAGTTCATTATTTGCAATAACAACATGGATATAATTTTGATAGAGACAGAAGGCAAGTTGTATGAAAGTTCAAAACTCAGGTTAGAGGCACTGACAAGGAGAAAATGGTTTTGGCTGAATTGTTAAGAATTGAAAAGTAATGATTCTGAGAGAAATTTGACACTCTTTTTGGTGGAAACATAAGGAAATTTTCTTTCAGGCAGCAGTGGGATCCCTAGTGTAGTAATTTACTTTGAAACAAAGCAGGCTTAATGTTTGTGATCTTTCTGTTTGTGCTGCATTTTCTTATGGCTATATATTTAAATTACTTTCATGTCAGAGTTGGTCTCCATCTGACTAACAAATGAGAAGTATTATCTATGTGAATGATTGTTAAGGCATCACATAGACCATTTTTAATTGAACATACCTGCAATGATGTCAGTGCAGTTTGATATCTTTCACAGGAACTGAAGTTAAAATACTACAACCTAATGATTCAAGTTGATCAACATGAGGGATCCTATCTGTCTATCTGCAAGCATTATCGTGCCATCTATGACACACCTTGTATACAGTCTGAGAGTACAAAATGGCAACAGGTAAAGATCTGGTATTGATTATGCTGGAATGTAATAATTAAGTTGTCGGATGGAAATTTGTTCATGCACTTTTTCTGGTTTGTGAATAATCCTTTGTCATCGTTCAGCTCAGCACTCTTCAAAATGACCTGTTTTCTGACACACTTAGAAAAATTGAGTGTAAAACTAGATTTTTGCCTATTATTTTTCCTTAAGAAATTCTGAAGGTCAAAAGAATTGTATCATAGATACACTCATAGATTGTAACAATTGAGAAGTTCATATGAGATATTTGCATCTCCTCCTCCTTCCATATCAGCCTGATCAAGAAGAGATCGTGCAGCTAGTTAGAGGCTTCTGGTACACTGATGGCAACATCTGAGGCAACAGTTGGTCATTATTTCTCTGTCTACATGAACATTTTGATTAGGCTAATTTATGAAAGTATCCCATATTGTTGCAACACAACAATAGATTCTTGTTCTGAAATGATGTATTCCTATTCCCTGGCTTTTCAGTCCATCACTGGGACCTTGGCTGCAAGAATCAAGTTTACCTCTGTTGTTACAACTTTGCCAAAGTTGGAATGTAAAACCAGTTCCATTAATAAATTGCTAATTTGGAACCTCTTGGGTAAATGGATTAGAGGTTTTATAGATTACAATCCCGTGAAAGAAAGATTTCTATAAACAAAGTTCCTTATGTTAAAAGTAATGCAATTTATTGATAATGTTACATGACAAAATAAAGTTTACAACATATTATTTCCTTTTGTGAGTGCAAATCCTGTGATTCTGTGAAATGAATATGAATGATCCTTTGTTAATATGGAATTATGTCAATAGTTTGTATCTTTTAATTATGTGGATAATCATATTTCAAAAAGTTAAAGATTCCTACCATCCTAATCTGCCATTTCTTCTCTACTCCATAATTATTTAACAATAATGCAAAATCTTAACCTTGTCATCTCTTGAAAGGATGCAATTGCTTTCTGAAAATGTTGATTTGCTGTTGTTCAAAAGGAAAATAATTGTCAATGGCATTGATTGCAAAATGAGTCTGTCAACTTCAATTTAGAAATAGTATGAAGCATCAGAGTGCAAGACAACTGGAAGAGAGGGGGGGAGCAAGGTAAATCAAAATGGTGGTGATGGTGGGAGAAGAGACCCGAAATCCAAAGATTGACTGACCCACAATACATTTGCAAATGTAGTTTGTCAGTTGCTAACTGGTAAATATTGAAGCTGTCCCAACATCTTGCTGTTTATTTGCTATGTAGTGTTAATTGCTTCCTGAATAATCAATTAATGTGATTTGGGAAAACAAATACTTTGGTATTAGCTTTCATCAAATCTAATATAATTATTAGTGTTGTGATGTATAAAAACATGTTTGACAGAAGAATTAAAATGAATATTCTGAAGTTAACCTCTCTCTCTAATTATCAATCACTCAAATAATGTTCCGGATTTACATGAGATTGTGACCAGGAAATCGAATGATTTCTCAAGATAAATGGGGGTCTGGTCAGTTAAAGTTGGAAGGGGATGTACTCCAAGAATATATATTGAAATAAACCTTTCTGAAGAAGAGAACAGCTGTTTTGTTTCTACCTTTTGTCTTTTGAAGTAACCAACTGTAATAAGCAGAGACATTTACTATCTGAAGTGCCAGATAATTGAAGTACATGCCCTTCCAACTTGAACTGCATAGGTCAATGTTGGAGAGATTATCTGGGGAGGGGGAGGGGGGCGGGGTTTAGGGTTCACCCCAGGGGAAGTGTGGGGAGAGAGAGAGAGGGAGTTCAGTCATTTAGAGACTGTGCCTGGACTGTCCAGGACTGTTCCCGGAAGCATTTCAGTTCGTTTTTAATCATTGTACCTGTAAACAAAAGATGCTACAGAGTTGAACAGCTCTTTGATGTAACGTTTCTATCTGGACCCTTCAGATAATCCGATATTCGGATAATTGAAGTTTCTCTAAATGCTGTGTGAATTTATTTAAATTTCTTGCGTTTCAATTTCCTTTATTTATAACACTCCAGGCTTTGAAGAGTGTCGTTTTGTATGCAATCCTGGCACCCTATGATAATGAGCAATCTGACCTCGTTCACAGAATTAGTCTGGACAAAAAACTTGAAGAGATTCCAAAGTACAGGTATAGTGAAGTTTAAAATGAAAACAAAATAAACACTATGATTGCATTATCAACAAATTCAGATTTTGAGTTATTTTCTCTTTCTTTTTTGTTTAAGAATAAACTGAGTTTCAAAAAGAAGAGTTGGCGCTACCTTGGCGAAAGAGAGAACTTGTACAGTTCATGTCTTAAGAATATCCCTAAAAATTGCAAAACACTAATTAATTGCTTCTAAAATGCAGCTATAGTACTTTAACAAAAACCAATACAACAGACACTCTGCATAATTAGGTCCCAAAAACAGCTAAATAAAACAACTAATAAATATCAGTAAATCAGACATTGGACAGTATCCAGAACAATGCAGTCTGCTTGATTTGGCACCACATCCACAAGCATCCACTCCCTCCACCCCGATGTTAGTAACAGCAGTGTGTGCTGTTGACAAAATGCCCTGCAGAAAAATTCTCAGACAGCACCTTCCAAACCCACCACCACCTCCACATAGTAGGACCAGGGCAGGAGGTACATGGAAGCACCACCACTTGCAAGTTCTCTCACCATTCTGACTTCCTGTTGCTGGGCCAAAGTCCTGGAATTCCCTCCCTCAGAGCATCGTGGTTCTATCCACAGTTCATGGACTGCGGCAATTCAAGAAGTTACTCATAACACCCTCAAGGGCAACTGGGAATGGTAGTAAGTGCTGGCCAGCCAATAATGACCATGTCCCACAAGTGCATTTTTAAAAAAAAAATTAGGGACAGATGTGTGCAAAGCTTAATTTTGAAATCAATTTAAATTTTGACTACTTTACATTTTAAGGAAATAAAGAAAAAAGTTAAATATTGTATGAATTAAAATGCATTTGTTTGTAATTTTAAAAAAAAATTACTCTAGAAGACCTGTGTTACAATTTACTGCTTCTTTAGAGTGATTAATATTTTTAATGAGAGTAAGTAGTTTTTGAGTTGTAATTGCTCCATTGGGAAAAGTTGAACCTGATCTTTTAATAGAGGAGTTGGTGATTTGTAAACTATGCTAGCTTTCAGATCAAAGTATGCACACTGGTTGAAGAATGCCAGGTGTTCGTGTGAAATTCTTTGAATCCAGTGGAATTATTTTACATGTTTTTCAATTGCTTTGGAGAAAAGATGCTGCCTACAACTATAATAATTCAAAGCTGTGGTCATTCAACCTGCTGTACCATTAGATATGATTATGGCTGATTTTGTTTGCACTCTGAATTCCATATGTCCATTAATCCAATCACCTATTGATTTCCTCGCCTAACAAAAATCTATCTAACTCGACCTTAAAAATACTCAATGACCACCCCCTCTATTACCTTCTGAGGCAATATTTCATAGTCTCTCAATCCCCTCAAAGAAAATATTTCTCTTTATCTCTGGCCTAAAAGGGCGTCCCTAACTTTTTTTAAAGTATCCTCTAGTCTTGGACCTGCCCACAAAAAGACAACATCCATGTCCACTTTAAGACTATTAAAGATCTTATGCACTTCAATCAAGTTATCCCTCTCTCTTCCCATTTCCAGTGAAA
Organism: Hemiscyllium ocellatum; assembly: GCF_020745735.1. Taxonomy (NCBI): domain Eukaryota; kingdom Metazoa; phylum Chordata; class Chondrichthyes; order Orectolobiformes; family Hemiscylliidae; genus Hemiscyllium; species Hemiscyllium ocellatum. The sequence continues at coordinate 8,521,641 of NC_083425.1, read as the reverse complement.
AGAAGCCCAGCCTAAACTAGCGTTTGACATAAGACAACCTGCTCATTCCAGGTAAATTTCATTTACTAAACCAGCTCCTGAACAAACCCCCAATGCATTTACCTCCTTATTTGGATAAAGACAGCAAACCCATACAGAGATTGAGATGTCTCCCCTATAAAACTAAAGCTTAACCTTTTTAATTCAAGTATTCCTGTAACAATAGCCTCCTTAATTACGTGCTGTACTTTCATACTAACTTAATGTGACTCATGCACAAGAGCAGAGGTGAGTGAGAACTGTAGATGCTGGAGATCAGAATTGAGAGTGTGGTGCTGGAAAAGCACAGCAGGTCTGGCAGATCCAAGGAGCAGGAGGATCGATGTTTCGAGCATAAGCGTATTCCTGAAGAAGGGCTTATGTCCGAAACGTTGAATCTCCTGTTCCTTGGATGCTGCCTGACCTGCTGCGCTTTTCCAGCAACACATTTTCAGCTTATGCCTGAAACATCCATCCTCCTGCTCCTCGGATGCTGCCTGACCTGCCGTGCTTTTCCAGCACCACACTCTCGACTCATGCACAAGAACACCTGGGTTTCTCTCCACTTCAGAATTCTGGATTTGTTTTCTGTTTAAGTTGTACACTTTTTAAAATTGCTATTCTTGCAAAGAGCACAATTTAATTTCCCACATGAAACTCGATCTGCCAGGTTTTTGTTCCATTAATTTAAATCTATTGGTCTGCATGGTTGTTATGCCACCTTCACAACATTATTTTCTACTTGTCTTTCTGTCATCTGCAAATTTTGTTACCATAACTTCATTCTCCACATCTAAAGTCATTAATATGAATTGTAAAATCTTGAGAGCCCAGCACAGACACCCATGGGAGTTCATTGGCGCAAGCTGTGAATTTGACAAATACCCACCTGTATGCTTTTTCTCTAACTAGTCCGCTAATCTTCTATTCATATTAGTGTGCTATCTCTTACACCATGTGTTCATATGTTGTCCAGTAAGTTTGTGTGGCACTTTGTTAAATGCTTCTGTACAACATATCAATGGGCTGTCCTTTACTTGCAGGTAATTGTGCTGTGGATAATTAGTTAAATAGAATTTCCCTTTGACAAAACTATGCTGACTCTTTCCAATTATTTTGAGTTTTTCCAAAATCTCAGTTATAACCTTGATGATCAATTCTAATAAGTTATGTGATTAAGATCAATCCTGGTATGTAATTTCCTGTTTTCAGCCTGTGTACCTTGAATAGAGGGAGTTATATTTGCTACTTTTCAGTCTGATGGAATTTTTTTTAAAGTCCAACATATTTAGAGAAATTAACACCAACACATCTTGTTACTCAATACTCACCTTACAGTTCATCAGGACCTAAAGACTTCGACCAACTCTCGACTCCATCAGTTTGTTCAGGACTACTTCTTTTGGGTGGTTACATTTGTGCCAAATTTCTCTCCTTTCAATTTCCTAACTAACAGGATTCCTGGGCTTTTATATCTAAACATTTATTCATATATACTCTTAATTCTTTATTAACTACTATTAATTCCCCATTCTCACTGTCGAGTTCAAACATTCACTTTACTTAGTACTTGTTAGGTAGCTGTAGAGAATCTTGCTAGTTGCTTTACATTTCTAGCAAGTTTCTCCTCATGCTCTAATTTAGTTGTCCTGATTAGCCTCTTAGTCATTCTTTGCTATTTTTAATATTCTGACATCTGACTTGCAATATCTTCTCTGTGCAGTTATGTCCTTTATTCTTATGTTTGATGCTTTCCTTAACTTGAGCCACAGGTGGTGAGTCCTTCTCTTGGACTTTATAGAACGAATATATACATACAAATATGCTGAAATATCTCAATATCTGCCTCTACTTCTCTACTGATCTATTTCTTAGCCAGATCATTTCACCCAGTTTAACTTTCATCTAGCTTTTAAGGTGCTTAAGATTAGCATAGCTTAACTGCTTCTGAACTGGATCAAACCATTGTTTTTGTGTCCTGACTGCTGCTTGTCGAAATGAGAGTGCTTTGGAGTTAGTTGAAAACATGAAGTTTTAAGAGGTAAATGGTAATTAAACTTAATTTCAGGGCTAATTTTCAAACTAAATTCGTTCTTTAGTATCGTAACTTAAACTGCTCTGTTTTATTCACATTTCTGAAACAAGAGTCAGGTAAGTCACAGTTAATGAAGCTGGTTAACTGAACAATTGGTTTGATCCAGTTCATAGGCATTGCTTTTGGGACCTATAAAAAGGAGGCAACTTCAACACTGCTTGGTTAAACAAGAGTGCTTTGAAGTTGGATGAAAATAGGATGTTAGGTGAGATGGGAAGTGGATGATCTTGAAAAACTGAGTGCTGTGCTCAGTTTCATTCTGGGCAGTTCAGAAAGTGACATTCTCAACAGACAGTTCGAGAGGGATTCCTGCTGGGTTTTTTCTTAGTTTCTTAAGCATAATGTACTAGCTTAATAAAGCATGGGACTTAAGTTTTTTTTTGAAACGACGGAAGGTCTGTAGCTTAGTTACTCCCTTTAGCGGAATTTAATTAGCATGATCTTGAGAGAAGTCATGACAGGAGATCTCAGATCCAAGGTGTGCTCGTCTTGCAAAATGTGGGAAATAAGGGACACCTCCTGCGTCCCTGATGACTCTGATGACTGGCTGCAGCTACCAGCTTTTCAGAGCAGGGACTCAAGGAAGACTCACTGGAGCAGCCATGATGCTGAGAATTTTGTGAAAATCATGTATAGCCAAGTAGTCACAATGCAGTTGAGGATTAAGCAGGCAGAAAGGGTATTGTTGATCATTTAGACAAAGTAAAAGGCTCCGGATGGAAGTTGGGGGGGGGGGGGGGGGGGGGATTAGATTTGGCTGAGGTGGACTGCACAAGACTGCTAAAAGATAAATCAGTGCTAAACCAGCAGTAGGCGCTAACAAGTGAGATCCTTAGGGCAGAAAGCAGACATGTTCCTCCCAAAGAAGAATTGTATAGAGAAGATTAAACTGAAAAAGAAAGCTTATGATAATCACAAAAAACTGAACACCTGAAGATAATCTAGAGGAGTATTGATAGTAGAGGGTTCAAGTGAAAAAAGAAAATAAGGAAACAAAGAGGGGATAAAAAATATTAACAATAATTTAAAAAATATTGAATTCTTTGAGAAAGTGGTGGGGATTGAGGGTAGTGCAGTGGATGTTGTCTACATGGATTTTAGTAAGACATTTGACAAAGTCCCACATGGCAGACTGGTCAGGAAAGTAAAAGCCTGTGGACACAAGGTAATGTGTCAAATGAAACTCAAAATTGGCTTAGGAACAGGAACCAAAGTGCAATGGTCAGTGGCAGCCCTTTTCAACAGAAAGCTGTTTCAAGTGATGTTCTGCAGAGCATAAATGTTGAGATCACTGCTTTTTAAAAATAAATTAACGATTTGGACTTGAATGTGGGGGACACAATTGGGAAAATTTGCAGATAGCACGAAAATTGGCAGTGTTGTGTATAGTGTAGAGGATAGCTGTCAGCTCCAAAATGATACAAATGGGTTAGTGGAATGGGTGGGAAGGTGACAAGGTTTCAGCTCGAAGTGAGGAAATGTATTTAGGGAGGTCAAACACTAAAAGCAAATACATATTAAACAATATACTAAGGGACAGGTCAAGTGAGGGATCTTGATGTGCAAGTGCAAAGGTACCTAAAGGTATCATTACAGGTATATAAGCTTGGAAGGAAGCCTATGGAATGCTCTCCTCCACTGGCATAGGTACAGGATGTAAAAGTAGGGGTATAATGATGCTGGTGAGGCTACAACTGAAGTATTGTGAACAGTTCTGATCACCTTCTCGGAAAGATGAAATTGCTCTGCAGAGAGTGCGAGGAAGATTTACTGGAAGGTTGCCAGGTGTCTGAGCTTGGAGAGTTGGAGGTGTTTTCCTTGAACAGAGAAAGCTGAGGGGTGACCTGACTGAATACACAAAAGTGAGAAGATTAGTGATCCTTTGGACTGGAGGAACCTTTCCCTTGGCAATGTGTAAAAACCATGGGTCATAGCTTCAAGCTAAGTGGCAAAGGATTAGAAGGGATGTGGGGAAAAACACGTGGGTGTGTGGAATTTGCTCCTTGAGTTGGTGAGGCAGAGACCCTAAACTCTTTCAAAAGTACCTGGATCTGCACCTTAAGTCCTGTAAGCTGCAAGGCTATGGGCTGTGTGAAGGAGGATATGATCAGGAAGGGCATCTGGGTTTCTTAGGGTTGGCATGGACAAAATGGGCCCCTTTATGTGCTGTATAATTTCTTTGGTTCTATGGTAAATACCCATTTGATTGCCATTATTTAACTTTCATTTACTAATCTTCGACTCCAACTTCCCCCTTTCAAACTGGATGTAAAAGTCAATCATAATGAGTGCTACTGGCTAGAGGATTCCTAACTATAAGATGAGGAACTAATCCCGTCACATTTATACAATATCAAATATTGTTATGTCTGGTCAGTTCCAGTATACGCTGCTCTAAGAAACTATTCTGAAAGCATTCTATGAAGTCTTTGTCGAGGCTACTACTACCTGTCTGACTTTTCCAATTTACAGGTATTTTCTGATCAACCTATTTTGAAATATTATGATACACCTTTGGGACTGGTGGAACTTGAACTTGGGCCTCCTAATTCAAATGTAGGGACCCTAACACTGTGCCCCAAGAACTCCTAAAAATCAAAGTTAGATATAAAGCTCTCACATGGAGGGATGCCTATAGATATATATTAAAACTATGTATCTATGTTAAAATCTTCCATTAATATTACTATGCCTATATGACAAAGACCCAATATTTCTTGTATATTTTTTCCCAATATAGTAGTTACTGTAAATGTTCCACTAATGACGTCTTTCCTCTCTATTCCTCAACTCCACCCAAATCAATTCTACACCTGATCTCGAGTCAATGTTATCTCTAACTATTGCACCAATGCCACCTTTGATTACAAGAGATCCCCTCTGCACCTACCTCGTGGTTTCTATTCTTGACTCTCACTTACCCCTGAATATTCATATTTTGTGTCAGTAATGACTATCAAATCATATTTGTTCATTTCAGTGTGTGTTATCAATTCACTTGCTTTATGCATGCTGTGCACACTCCTATACAGAGCTTTTGGTTTTTCTTAATATTTACATTGTGTTGACTGGTATATTATCTTTTTTCTTTCTGTCCCTTCCTGCCATTTCCTGACCTTCATTTTTCCATTTCATATTTTGCTCTCATGCCTCCATTCTGTTCTTTGATTTGTTGCATTTACCCAAGTTTAATCCTTCACCATCACCCTCTACATTGTTTGAAACCAATGAATGCACTGACCTTGTAGAGAACATGAAATGAATTACTTATTATAATGAGCAGAGACAGATGTATGATTTGCAGTCCAAGGTTGCAATTGAAGATTATGTACAGTAAAACTTTGCAGGACAGACGGTTCTGCTATAACTTAGTAGTTCTGTTCTCGTGCATCCCTGTTATAAGAAAATCACATAATAGCAGCAATATTTCAATGATGGGGCCGAAATTGCGTTATAACCAATGCAGTGTACCTAATTAGTCAATCATGTTGTTGTGAATTCGCATCAACGAAATGCATATTGTTGCAGAACGACCTGTACTTAACTGTCGCTCACAGCAAGGTTCTATTCCTGTTTTACAGAGATCTGCTGAAACTGTTTACCACAATGGAACTTATGCGTTGGAGCTCGCTGGAAGAGGATTATGGCAAGGAATTGAGGGAAGAGTTACCTGAAAATGTTTGCACAGATGTTTTTTCTAGCACAGAAGAGGGAAATAAGAGATGGAAGGATCTAAAAAACCGTGTAGTGGAGCATGTATGTGTTAATCATATTATGTGTTATATTTATTAGAAAATGGGAGCTAAAGCTGCTTAGTGTTCTTGAAAATTCCTCTTTATTCTTCATCTATTTTATGTCCATTAACAATTCTGAATCCATGCTGGGATGTTCCCCTTGGTTGAAGGTGCCCTCATTTTCTTTTCTAACCTCTTGAGACAGACTTAACAAAAGCTTTTTGGCTGAGTATTGAATTTTCTTATCCATTATTGAGTCTGTTGCTAACAAGATTTGCTAAATTCAACCCTATTTTTCTCCACAATCCATTCTTAACAGGCAGGCCTATCTCCCATTCGTGGTTTAGAACTGATGCAACTGTGAACATGTTTTGCTGTGAAACACTCGACTACTGTAAATGCTACAGTTCAATTTCTTGCTGCAACTTGAGTAAAATAAATCCAAAATACTCTAACTTTTATCCTGCTGAGTCTCAGATACTACATTGGTCCACATTCAAATGCAGCAAACCTGGACAATACCCACTTTTTAAGGAGGGTCACTGGACTTGAAACTTTGCTTTCTCATCACAGATGCCGCCAGACCTGCTGAGTTTCTCCCAGTGATTTCTGTTTTTGTGGATCATATCAAAGTTTGGGCTGACAAATAGTAACATTCACCCCACAAGTGCCAGGCAGTGGCTGTCTCCAAAAAGAATGAATCTAACCATCATCTCTAGGTATTCAGTGGTATTACTATCATTGAATAGCCTAATATCAACATCCTGTGGGTTACCACTGACCAGGAACTGAATTGAACCAACCATATAGTGGATAGATGAGCATGTCAAAGGCTGCGAATCTTGCAGCGAGCAATATATCTCCTGTTTCCCCAAGGCTGTCCAGATATAAGTCTGGAGTGTGATGGAATGCTCCCCACTTGTCTGGATGAGTGAAGCTCTCTCAACATTTAAAAGGGTTTTTCCTGTCAGTTAATGATTTATTATAGATTATTAATTCCAGCTTTTTATTGAATTGAAAATCCACCATTTGCTGTGGTGGGATTTGAACCTGGGTCTTTGAGTGATAGTACCACAAGGCCATTACATAGGTTATGTGTGGTACAGGAAAATGAACAGCTGAATATCATCATGTTTGAACTATTCATTTAACTTTGTGATTTTTCTGACAGAAGTAACAGTGAGCACTGAAATTGATTTTTTTTGTGCTCAAATGAGACAATAACAGTTGCAGCTTCTGATGTTTACTTATATTCACCAGTACTGGAGAATGGAATTGCCTATAATTTCCTCACTCACTTCCATCCTGTCACAAAAATACAGCTCAAAAGTTGGCTAAGTCTGCTCAATCTTTAGGCTTGCACATCATATTTCTCAAACTCTACCCAAGCATGATACAATAGAAAGTGAAATGAAAGGTCCAAATTGTTGTAATGAACATTCTACAAAGCTTTTTGTTGAAGTAGATAAGCAAGATGTTTGTCAAGTAGGAACTATACTGCAAGATGTTTGCTCTGCATGAGGCTGCGCTTTGCACATTGACAGGGAAATTAACTTGATTTTGCGTAATAACTGTCACAGTGTCAATGTCCCAATTGCAGTCGGTGAAGTGTTTTTGAACATAATCACTGTTATGTAATACATGAGGTATAACCCATAAACAACAATGTGACTGAACAGAGAGAGCCTATAGTGTTGTGAATGGAGGCATGTGTATTGTTAGGATATGAGGGATAACTCCACAGCTGTTCTGTGAAAGTGTCATTAGATATACAAGGTCTCTCTCAGAAAGCAAGTTAATTTAAAGCGTCATTTGCATAACAGTACTTTTTTACAATGCATTTAGTCTAGTATTTTGTGGTCAAGTGGGATTTTAACCCATGACCTTCTGATACGTACAATTGTGCTTCCAATGTGACTCAGATGATAACTGAATATTATCTACTATGGTAAGCGTGCATTTCTTGACTGCGAGGTACAGTTGCTGTGATTGCACCTTATTAATATTCAGAATGGGAATTCCTTATCTGAACATGTCTTGAGTATACCATAACTAAAGCTTGCACCAAAAAAGTTTTAAGACCATGTATCCTTTACCATATGCCTCTAATGCACAATGAAAAGCACTGTTGAAGATCAGTCAGTGTACTAATGCATTTTAAGATATGGTTTTTCTTTTTTTTTTCCTTCTGAACACTATATTCTATAGGTAATTTTCTGTAATCTATTCAATATGCATATGTTTTATTCAGCTGCCTTTAACTTGCTTTGAAAAGTAATTCCTTTTAACACTGATATTTCAGAATATTCGAATAATGGCAAAATATTATACAAGAATCACAATGAAAAGAATGGCAGAGCTTCTTGATCTTTCAGTTGATGTGAGTATCAAACTTTCTGTAATCTATATCGAGAATTTCAAGGAAACATATTGGTTTGTGTGTAGTTTCTGAATTGGAACATTATAAAACACAAAAATCATGGAGTATGATTTTACTTTTGTTTCAAACTTGTTCTGTTCCAAGGAAGAGTATTTTGAGCTGTGTAACAAAACATGAATGACTAGTTTAGGGAAATAAGTTAACTCCATTATTGTTCACTTGTCATCTGACTTAGTTCGTGATGTATTGGTGCTGTCTTCGTGTTCATTAAAATTAGGATATCAAGGTGTTCTTTACAGACCAGATATCAAATGGTGTTATGGTGCTTATTAATTTAACAATGTTGAATGATACTGATATACTGAGCAATTAGTACGTGTGAACAGTGTGCTGGACATACAGAGATGGAAAGCATATGATAGAAGAGCAAGAATGAAATTATAAAATGGAAAGGACTGTACATTAGCTAAAAGCAGATTTTGGAATTAAACCAGTAGCTGTAAGTTGCTCATCTACAGAAATAGAAGTTCTCACCACATTAGTGAACGTATCCTGGGAGCCAGCACAGAACCTACAAAGGAAAACAAAATAAATCCATGCTTAATCTATGCACAGTGCACACATGCATGTCCCCATTTTACAATAGCTGCTTTCACAAATTGATGATTCACATTGTCATTGGTATGTAAAATTACACTAACTTAGTCACTTCAGACCGTTTTGAGTTGCTGTTATAGGTAGTCATGAAGCTGTCAATTTGTGCAAAACTCCTCCACTGTGAACATTCTGTATCCATTGAATTGGATTAACTTCATTGTCACGTACCCTTTTGAGTACAGTGAAAAGTGTAGCATCATCTTAGGTAAAAAGGTACTTGCAGCATCACAAGTGCACTACAGATGTTCCTGTATTTCAACCTTTGTAGTCTAGGAATTCTATGGAGAATGTATGCTGCAAATGTGAAGAAACTAATTCTCCAGCAGATATCGGCATAGTAAAAACAGCATTTGAGACATCACCATACGTTTTGGGGTTTCCCTTTGTCAAATAATCTTGAATGTTACAATTTGGTTGAGTTAGTTTTCCCTTTTACTGATTAGTTTTTATTTTTTTCCCTCTTTTTAAATGTTTTAATCCATGTTTATATTTTATTGCAGGAATCAGAGGAGTTTCTTTCTAATCTGGTGGTAAACAAGACCATTTTTGCAAAAGTAGATAGGCTAGCAGGAATCATCAATTTCCAGAGACCCAAGGACCCCAATGACATACTCAATGACTGGTCTCACAAACTGAACTCTCTGATGGGACTTGTGAACAAAACCACACATCTCATAGCCAAGGAGGAGATGATTCACAACCTCCAATAGAGGATAAGAGTTAGTGTGTCTTTTGAAAAGACATTTTAAGATCCAAAATAATCCTTCTGAACCATGCAAAAAAGTTTTTTTTTTGATTGTGCTGAACCAGAAACAGCTTCTGATTTCTCTCGTGCATGGTCTCCACATGGTTAGATATTGAAGAATGGGGATTCACAGTATGGTTGATTTGCCTCTTTTTAAAAGAAATAGTACAACCTGGAATTTGAATTAAGTGGAATGTTTGTATTTTGTGATGTGTATTGTAAATGGAATAAACCATACTATCAAAACATTGTCACCAGGGTGACTTTCAATTGAAAATTTCCATTATTTTGTTTTTTTTTAAATGTGTGTTTACTAAATAAAACTTAATGTTTCAAATTTCCTTTCCAATAATTGCAGCATTCTACTGCAATTCCATTATATGATTCCATTTACAGTACAGTGCGTATAAAAGTTTTAAAAAATAGTGGAGAAGTGTAGAGAAGTTCAATGTACTTTTCCCTCTTTCCTCTCATGAAGCATGGTTTGTCACTGCACTTTATGTTTTAAGTTATGTAGCCATCACTAACAAGGCGCTGATTTAACTGTTTGGTCATATTTGTTTAACAACACCCTCGCTTCCCCTCTGTTGAGTATTTTATAATGGCATTATATTTAAAGTATTACAGCAAACTTTCTGACATAACTAGCATTGTTTATGGTTTCCCCATTGAGAAACCTATAAAATTTTCTCAAACATCAGTCCTGATGACCCAGTTTCTTTCATGATTCCCAAACGTAGCATTATCAGAGGAGGATCTATTATAAATCAGATTTATATCATTCAATCTTGTAATAATCAACTTGACATCAAGAAATTTCACAGAATGATGATTCTTCATTAAGGGTGAAGCACACAATATTTAAACAGTTAAGCTTTTTTATTTTTATCTCAGCGAATAAATATTCCCAACAACATTGGCGATCTTAAACAGCAGATTTAGATTAACAATTTACAGCAATCCCTTAAGTTTGACCAGAACCATCTTTTTCATTACCTTCAATTTGTTTTCTTTAAATAATAGTGTTATGTTCTCTGCTGTAACTGAGGTTGTTGCATTCAGGTTTGCCTCACTTATTTTCAAATGTTTAAAACAAAAAAAAGACAAAACTTTAGAGATGCATTATTATCAAATTAGCTTAGAATGTGAAGGTTGCTACCACATGAAACTATTGAGGCAAATATCATAAATACATTCCTATTTCAGGATTTGGATTATGTGATTAGATAGATGGAAAGAGGCTCGTGTGGAGCAGAAATATTGCCATGGACAGAATTAATACAACATATAAACAGTGTCATTGTACTTTGGCAGTTTATTCACACATTCCACAGTGAGTATGTTGGTGCAAATATGCTGATTGGCCTCTGTGAGCTGATGGTGGTAGAGGGGGAGGTGACATAACTGACTTATAAACAAAATCTAATCCAATCCTCAATTATAAATCCGCTTTCTTGGGGACTGTAATTTAGAATCTCTACTGTGTGCAAAGAGGCTATTCAGACCATCAAGTCTGCACCAACCATCTGAAAAGCATTCTCCTACCCTTAACCGTAACTGCATTTATCATGCCTAATTGCCGAAATCTACTTATCCCTGGACACTACCGGGAAATTTAGCATGGCCATCCACCTAACCTGCGTACCTGTGGACTATGAAAATGTGGATGTAAAGTTGTTTCCAAGGGAATTTATTCCATTTGGAAAGTAGATTGTTAACCAAACATAGCTTACAGAAAAGCAGAAATAAACAGTTTTGAATTTTTCACCCCAATGACCACTTTTTTTTTGACTACTGACTTTTTAAGGTAATATTTCTTTGTGTTGGTAGTGCAGGTACTTTATCCCATTGGTAGTTTTCCATATTGTATATATCACTGAAAAATGTCTCATGCAAAACATGCAATGAATTGCTAACTGTTAATGTGTGCATGTTTTTAGCCAAAGCATGATGGTATAAACAGCAATTGAATTTAAAAAAAAAACAAATAAGGTTTTGTTTTGATTGAAGGATTCATGTTACACTTTGAGGGTAGCAGATTAGAAATCAAGCTTCTTTATTCCTGGAGTCGTCATAAAAGATTATCATCTTATCAAAGTATGTGTAGTCCTAAATTTACTAATCTGATACTCAGATTGACAGAAAATATGAACCAGGTTTCTGTACTTAACATGACCTGCTGGTTATTACAAATCAATTCTAACCAAAGGTAAACAACTATGAACTATGACATAACTACTACTTATAACTCGAAAACCCCTCCATACATGTAGGTAGATTGTCTTCTAAAATTGGTGTTATGGAGGAAGCAGGAAACAACATTGGCCAAGCAGTTCAATAACACCAATCCTCAGGATTTGATGTGTTCCTTTTGTCAACTCAGTTCTTCAGTTGTCTGAGTTTTTCCCTTCAGTCCTTTGGAATTCTTCATAGATGCCACCTAGGGGCTATTTCACAAATATAAAGTCTCTGACTTATTAGTTGAAAACAACACTTGAGGCACTGGTAGGGAGAAAATAATTGGTTTGTCTCGGGTACCTTTACTGCAAAAAGAGAGACTACTTCCCCTTCCAGAGATTTGAACATTTCTCTCATCATTCGCATCCAGAAGCTACACAGCTACCCCAGAACCAATCAGCAACCTGTTGCCAACTGTATCTCATTTTTATTTGTCTCCACATCCTGGTGCATGGCTGTCTCCTCTTAGACAATCCCTTACTGCTTGCAAAGCAACGGTATAAACCTGACCCACAATGAGTTTCATTAGCTTTGTGTATAGCAATTCCTTACTTGATTCTTTGTAAAATAGTCTTTTTCCCAGTTCAGCCACAATCAAAAATAAAATAAAACTATGTAATCTTTGGAGTATTTAAATAATGGAAAAAAAAACGGTTTACATTTACTGAGCACCTGTTACTACTTCCAGCTGTCCGAAAGTACTCTTATGGCTAGTAAAAATGCTTTTTGAAGTTTCATTATAATGTCAAGCATACAAGTAAGTTTTCAATTTATGAAGTCCCACAAATAACAAAAGAATGGTGGCAATTTATTTTAAGCAGTTTTGGTTTAGAATTTAACTTTGGTCTAGACCTTGCAACGCCTTTCTTTGCGCTTTTGAAATACTGCCCTGAGATGTTTAATGTGCACATGAGACAACATATATATTTGAAAATGCAGATTTTACTGTAAGCCTTGAAGTGAATGTTCTCTGCTTCTGAGCTTGAAGAACATGATCTCTGTGCCATGGATTAACCTTCACTGATTTTAATCTTGTCAGCTATTGGTGATCACCAGTGCTGAGCAGAAGTGATAGAAACTTAGAAAGTAGGAACACGGGTAGGGCCTCTAGGCTTGCTCTGCCACTCACTATGATCACGGCTGATCATCCAATTCAGTAGCCTATTCCTGCTTTCTCATACTCTTTGACCCTTTAGTCCGAAGACCTATATCTAACTTGTCCTTGAAAGCACCCAATGTTTTGTCCCCAACCACTCTGTGACATGGAATTCCACAGACTCCCCTCTCTGGGTGATGAAAGTTTGTCTCATCTCAGTCGAAAATGGCAGCCTTCATATCCTGGTGATCACCGAAAGATGACATGATTAAGTGAAATCCATGCCACGGAGATCATGTTCTTCGAGCTCAGGAGCAGTGTGTGTTTACTTCAGGGCTTGCAGCAAAATGTGCATTTGCAGATGTGTTGCCTCACATGCAGATTAACTGTCTCGGCATTATTTAAAAAGTACAAGAGATCCCTCTCTCATTCGTCTAAATGCCAGTGAAATGTGATCTAACTGATCCAGTCTCGCTTCGTTTATCAGTTCTAGTGTGCCAAGAATCAGTCTTGTAAACTTTTGTTGCACTCTCTTCATAGTCAAAACATCCTCAGATCAGAAGACCAAAATTGCATACAACAACCCAAGGCCCTAGACAATACGCAGCTAGACATTCCTGATCCTATTCTTGAATGTTATCATGTTTAAGGCCAATATACTGTTTGCCATCCTGATAAAAGGCCACGACTTCAAACGTCATCTCTATTTTTCTCTTTACAAATGCAGTCAGACCTGCTGAATTTCCAGCATTCACAGTTCTATTTCTATGCAATTTGCCTTTTTAAAAAAATATTTAAAGCAGTGCCCTTTCAAAGTGAAGTAAAGGGCAGGGCAGTGATTAACTCAAAATAGAGTTAGAGGGGGAAATAATGCACTACACTCCTGTGGTGCCCACCTTTCCCTGAAAATCTTGAGAGATAATTTGCCTTCTTCCCCTACTTGCTGCATTCCATACTTTAAGAGACTGCCGTACAAGGGCGCACAAATCTTGTATCTCCACCACTCAGATGATAATTGCCTGTGGCTTGAAGGGAGTGTGCAATGTCAACAAAACAGCACAAGTGCCCTGCTGGCTGCTGTAACAATAATCAATGGGAGTGAATGTTGATTATGATTGTACATTTATTTGTGAATGTAACAGCACTTTCATATGAGAGTTGCAATTTGTTTTGCACCAACCATAGTTTTAAAGAGTGGAAGATAATATGTTAAGCGTAGAGATGGATTTTGGCTGTTTGAAGTGTTTTTTTTCTATTAGAGACTAGTTTCTTTGCTCTCACTGCAACCAGGCTGCTGTAGTATGATCTGACTCATTGAAAAGAACAGAGTAAGAACATAAGGAATAGGAACAGGAATAAGCTATCCGGTCCCTTGAGCTTGTTCCACCATTCAATAAAATCATGGCTGACCTTTCTCAGGGATGCAGCTCCACTTATCTGCTGATTCACCATCACCCTTAATTCCTTTAATGTTCAAAAATCTATCTTTGTCTTAAAAATATTCCACGAGGTAGCCTCAATTACTTCATTGGACAGGGAACTCCACAGATTCACAACTCTTTGTGAGAAGAAGTTCCTTCTCAGCTCAGTCTTAAACCTGCACCTGCTTATTTTCTGGCTATGTCCCGTTGTGCAAGTATTACCTGCCAGTGGAAACAACACCCCTGTTTCTTTCTTATCTATTCTCTTCATAGGTTTATATGTTTCTCAAGTGCTGCTCTCTCCCAAGACACAGCAGATTAAAAGTCATACTGGAACATCTGGATAAAAAGGACACCTACATCAGATTCCTACACGTCAATGACAACTCTGCCTTCAACAGCATAATTCTCTCCAGTCTCAAAACCTTGGTCTCAGCTCCACCCCGCAGCTGCATTCTCAGTTTCCTTACCCACAGATTACAATCAGTGAAGATAGACAACTGCATCAACTCTAACAATAACCCTCAACTGGAGCCCCCCAAAAAAATGCATTCTCAACCCATTATCTATTCCCTGTACATCCACAACTGTGTAGCCCAATTCTGAATTTCATCATCAACAAGTTTGCTGACGACACCACCATGATAGGATGGATATCAAACAACGATGAGTCAGAATACAGAAGGAGATAGAATGCTCGATGTCAGGGTGCAATGAATACCTCTCAATGTCAGCAAAACAAAATAACTGACCTATTGACTTTAGGAAGAAAGGAGGAGGACACACCTCTGTATATATCAACAGAATTGAGCTGGAGAGGGTTGAGAGTAGCAAGTTCATAGAAAGTGATGATAACTGACAACCTGTCCTGGACTTCCCATGCAGATGCGATGGTCAAGTAGACACAACATCCCTTCTTGCTCAGGCAATTTAATATGTCCATAAGGACCCTCACCAACTTTTAAAGATACACCAATGAAAGTATACTGTCCCAATGCACAACAGCTTGGTATGGCAACTGCTTTGCCTCGGACTGAAAGAAACTACAGAGTTATGTGCACAGCCCAATCCATCACAGAAGCCAACCTCCTATCCATGGACTCCCATTTATATTTCTCGTTGCCGTGGAAAGGCTGCCAACATCATCAAAGACCCCTCTCACTCTTGTAATGCTCTCCTACAACCTCTTTTGTCAGGCCGAAGATACAGAAGTTTTGAACACGCACTAACCAGTTCAAGAACAGTCTCTTCCCTGCTATTATTAGATTGATGAATGGACGTTCTAACTTCAAATAATGATCTTGCCAATGTTGATCTTGCTTTGCGCACCTCCAGCGCAGTTGTAACCTCGCACTGTCTCAGCACCTAATGTTCCATTTGTTCTTGTTTGCTATGATCTGCCTGTACTGCTCACAAAACAAAGCCTTTCACTGTACTTAGGTACATGTGACTACAGTAAAGCAAAACAATTTTAAATACATTTATCAGACCTAAGGCTGATTTTAAATAGAAGTCCACATTCCAAGTGGAGAACTCAACAACCTCTCAGCTGCCCAATGGACAATAAACCTTACCAATGGGCTGTGTTCACATTGCTGAAAGCCAAACCAAAATTTTCATTTTTGTAGATTTATACTTTCCTGAGATAAGAAGCAGACTTTGCACTATGTTCATGTCCTCCTACAGCTCTATACCTCCCCATCTCAGAAACCACTTTTCCATTCCCAAACTTAAACCCTCCAACAATTCCTGGTAGACGGGAGATATTTTGGATTATATTGTGATGGGCTTACTTTGAGTAAATTCCTCTAGTTCAGCATAGAATAAAGGCCATCAAAACCCCATCATTGGGTGTACAAAGTTAAAAATCACACAACACCAGGTTATAGTCCAACAGGTTTAATTGGAAGCACACTAGCTTTCTAGTGGTAGTGGAGGAAGGAGCGTCGCTTCGAAAGCTAGTGTGCTTCCAATTAAACCTGTTGGACTATAACCTAGTGTTGTGTAATTTTTAACTTTGTACACCCCAGTTCAACACCGGCATCTCCAAATCATGACTACCATCATTGGGTGACTGCTTTGCAGAACATTTGTGTTCAGTCTGTAAAAATATACGACAGTGCTTCCCCACTGAGATTTCTATTACAGGCTTGCTACACTATCCCAGCAAGTTTCAACACAAGCTCAAAAGAACATTTCCATGTGGGGAACCTGCAGCTTCTAGGATTCAACATCAAGTTCAATATCTTTACAACCTGATCCCATTCTTCTAGGTTTTATACCCACCCAAACACTCAGTCCTGTTGTGACCCAGTAGCTTTTAGCACAGCCAACCCACACTCACTCATTTTCAGTAGTAGGTCTTGACTTTGCCCAATAAAAGGAAGAAATGACAGCAGTAGTTACAATTTTATTTGATCAAATCAATACTGTAAGCTCTTTAGGTTGGTATAGAAGATGGCAACTAACAACAAATCAAGGAGCAGGTTGAGAAGAGCATCTGACCAATGTAAAGGAACAGGCAGGTGTAATATAAGGAATTGAGAGAAAAAAATTGCATTTCAAACTTGCCTTTGACTTCACAATATCCTAAAGCACTGTGCAGCCAGTTAAATATTTTTGAGGTGTAGATGCTAATAATGCTGGGAAATGTCATCCAATTTTGACATGGAAACATTTGAATAAAGAAAGTTAGATAAACAGATGATCTGTTAGAATAATGTAGGATAAAAATGGTTCATGTCAGATAAATGTTGACCATGACGTGAAGAATGGCCCTGCTTTTCTGCAAATATAGCCAAGGAACTTTTGCATTAATCAGATTCCTTAAAAAGTAGCTTCCCACAAGTAAGTACCTCCTCAGTATTCAAGGTGTTGTGTTAACCTGGATTACGTTCTCATGTCAGGCATGTGGAACACAAACCTATAAGGCAGAAGCACTACCCTTTAAATTGAAGTTGATACATGTACCAGAAAGTAGGGCATGCGGGTGACCAGCCTGTAAATTGCATCTCAATATCACAGTTGTAAATGTCAATTTACTTTTCTTGAATACTCAGTTTATCTATATTACCAGCTGTTAAAAGAAACAAATTATAGATGTGTAGATGTGTTTCGATTAATGATACTAATTTTGATTTTTAAAATAATTTTCTTCCTCCGGGTGGCACTGTTACCTCCATAAAACAAGATCCAAGGCTCCTTTTTTTCTTGTTCCAGAGTATTGTTACATCAGCTCTTTGGAACTAACATTGCCAAAAGTCACATTGACAATACATTTTCCAGAGTTGTTACCATTAAAATGGCTTACCAACATTACACAGCATGATCTACGACCATGGAAAATTATATCATGTTAACTTCAATCATTACCTTCATCATTATAGGTCATTTCTTGAGATTTGAGATTAATTTTGGTGATTTAAGACTGTTGGGATCACCATTCGTGGTGGCATTTGTACCATTGCAGAATGATGCTGGTGTATTAGGAAATCATCAAGGAAACACATGTAAAAGAGGCAACATTACCTCTTCTAATTATTGTTGATAACTCTCGGCCATAAATCATTAGTTGTGGCTCATGTTCCTCTCCAGAGACTTAAACATAAAAACCTATAGGACACTTGATGTTTTGAAGATGCTGCTTTTTTGGACATGAAACTTAGGCCTACATGTAAGAGATAGGTGGACACTAGAAACTTTGTGTTGCTATTTTAAAAAAATAACAAGGAAGTTCTGCCAAGTACCCTAACCAACATTGCTAAAAGAAAACATTAAATAAAAACTGAAAGATCTCTGGTGTTGTAAATCAGAAACATAAACAGGAACTGCTGGAAAAGCTAAGCAGGTCTGACAACATCTGTGAAGAGAAATCAGAGTTAACATTTCGGGTCCAGTGAAGAAAATAAATCTGATCATTATCACATTGTTTGTAGGATTTTGTGCAGATTGGCTGCTGTATTTCCAACATGGCAACACTGAATACACTTGAAAAGTAACTCGCTGGCTGTGAAGTGCTTTAGCACATCCTAAGGCTATGAAACACTCCACAAATACTGCTAATGTAGTCAACTCAGCCACATTAGGGAGATTTAAACAATCCTTAGATAAGCACATGGATGATTTTGGAATAGTGTAGGGGGATGAGCTGAGAATAGTTCTCAGGCCGGCGCAACATTGAGGGCTGAAGGGCCTGTTCTCCACTGTATTATTTTATGTTCGATGTTCTATATAAATGCAAGCTTTTTATTGTACAATCGTTAACATAATATTACATTTTTTGTTGAAATTGAAGCTAGCCCATATTTTGAATATTTAATGTAATACGATTTTGATTGTTATTTATATTTATTTCTGATACTAGGACATAGAACAGTACAGCACATTACAGGCCCTTCGGCGCTTGATGTTGTGCCAACCATTTATCCTGCTCCTAAGATCAAACTAACCTACATACCCAATGTTTTACTATCATCCATGTGCCTATCCAAGAGTCACTGATATGTCCCTAATGTATCTGACTCGAATACTACTGCTGGCAGTGTATTCCACACACCGTTGTTGTGGTTCTGTTCGCCGAGCTGGAAGTTTTTGCTGCAAACGTTTCGTTCCCTGGCTAGGGAACATCATCAGTGCTGTTGGAGCCTCGTGTGAAGCGCTGCTTTGATGTTTCTTCCGGTATTTATATTGGTTTGTTCTTGCCGCTTCCGGGTGTCAGTTTCAGCTGCAGTGATTTGTATGTGGGGTCCAGGTCGATGTGTCTGTTGATGGATGTTCTTGCCGTTTCCGGGTGTCAGTTTCAGCTATAGTGGTTTGTATATGGTGTCCAGGTCAATGTGTCTGTTGATGGAGTTTGGGGATGAATGCCATGCTTCTAGGAATTCTCTGGCTGTTCTCTGTCTGGCTTGTCCTATGATAGTGGTGTTTTCCCAGTCAAATTCATGTTGCTGGTTGTCTGAGTGTATGGCTACTAGAGATAGCTGGTCGTGTCGTTTTGTGGCTAGCTGATGTTCATGGATGCAGATTGTTAGCTGTCTTCCTGTTTGTCCTATATAGTGTTTTGTGCAGTCCTTGCATGGTATTTTGTAAACTACGTTAGTTTGGCTCATGCTGGGTATTGGGTCCTTTGTTCTAGTGAGTTGTTGTCTGAGCGTGGATGTTGGCTTGTGTGCTGTTATGAGTCCTAAGGGTCGCAGTAGTCTGGCTGTCAGTTCTGAGACGCTCCTGACGTATGGTAGAGTGGCTAGTCCTTTTGGTTGTGGCATGTCCTCGTTCCTCGTGGCTCCAACAGCACTGATGATGTTCCCTAGCCAGGGAACGAAACGTTTGCAGCAAAAACTTCCAGCTCGGCGAGCAGAACCACAACAACGGATACCCGAGCTACAAATCTTCAATCAGATTCCACACACCCACTACTCTGTGAAAAGAACCTACCTCTGACATCTCCCCTAGACTTTTCTCCAATCATCTTAAACTTATGCCCCCTCATGATAGTCATTTCCGCCCTGGGAAGAAGTCTATGGCTATCCGCTCTATGCCTCATCATCTTGTATTCTCTGTCAAGTCACCTTTCATGCTTCTTCATTCCAATGCTAAAATACTAATTGCATTTATTTCAAAATATAAAAATCCTCATCTTATTTTCAAATCCCTCCATGGCTTCTCCCCTCCCTATTGCATGTCATCCAGCATCATAACCATCCGAGAAAACATTGTACAGCCAGAGGTGAACCTTTCATTTTACCTGCCTTTAGCTGCCAAATCCCTAAACTCTGAAGTTGCATCTTTAAACTTTTATCTCTCTTTCACCTTTAGGATGGTCTTTAAAACCTATATCCTGACAAAGCTATCAGTTCAGCTGTGAGTCGCTGTTTGGTGCTGATCAACACAGAGGTTCCTCACAGCTAGTGGCGAGCTGTAGTACCTGCTGACTGTTAGGTCAAGCTTTCTCGATGACTAGCTTGTTTGGTAAGATGGGAGGCTAAATATTAATGAGGTGAAGATGCAAGATGCCCTTGTTTGAGAAAATTCTATCAATCTCAGTCCTGAAAGTTTTCATAGTCCCCCATCGTATTAACGGCATTTTAGAGAGAGAATTTCAATTTTCTACCATATTTTTCCTGACAAGCTGCTTTCGTATTTCAGTTCAAACTGATCTAGGTGTAATTTTAAGATCATGGCCCCTTGTTTATGGCTCCTCTTCCATAGGAAATAGTTTCTCCATATGTACACTGCCAAATTTCTCAAACATTTTATTCATTCATAAAATCTCTCCTGAAGCTGAACTCATGACAAGTTTATATAAAATTGATCACAAAGTGGGTGGGGCATTCTTTGGCTTCAATATTCCTGGCTACATTAATCATGTTTTATGCAAGGTGACCCAGTGGTTCAGTGGTGAGCACTGCTGTCTTGCAGCACCAGAGATCTGGGTTCAATTCCATCTGCGGAGACTGTCTGTGTTACCAAAAGAGAAAATGCTGGAAAATCGAAGGTCTGGCAGCATCTGAAAGGAGAGAAAAGAGCTGACGTTTCGAGTCTAACTGACCCTTTGTCTGTGTTAGTTTCCTTCCACAATCTAAAGATGTGCAGCTTAGGTGAATTGGCTATGCTAAAATTGCCCATCGCGTTCAGGGATGTGTAGGTTAGGGGCATTAGATTAGATTAGATTACTTACAGTGTAGAAACAGGCCCTTCGGGCCAACAAGACCACACCGACCTGCCCATACCCACCCATACCTCTACCTTTACCCCTGCACCTAACACTCGGGCAATTTAGCATGGCCAATTCACCTAACCTGCACATTTTTGGACTGTGGGAGGACACCGGAGCACCCGGAGAATGTGCAAACTCCACACAGTCAGTCGCCTGAGTCGAGAATTGAACCCGAGTCTCTGACGCTGTGAGGCAGCAGTGCTAACCACTGTGCCATCGTGCCGTTATGGGTAAATGCAGAGTAATAGAGTAGGGGAATGGGGAGGGTGGGTTACTCTTTGGAGGGGTGGTGTGAACTTGTTGGACCAAATGGCCTGTTTCCACAGTCTAGGGATTCTATGATTCTATGAAAATCCACTCTGTCATTGGACTGTAGAGCCAGTGGATCATTAATTAAAATGAATTTCTTTCTGATTTCTGACCTTAAATTAGAAAATTGTTGATGACTCAAAGTGTGATTCTCTGGCATCAAAGGTATAACAAGCACCTTGGTGGTGAAGGGAATGAATGTCCATAAATGTGGTGCCAATCAAGTGCACTGGTTTGTCTTGGATGTTGTCAAGCTTCTAGAGTGTTGTTTGAGTTGCACTCATCCAGGAATATGGGAATATTCCATTCCATTTCCTGACTTGTACCTTGCACATAGTGGACAGGCTGTGAAGAGCCAGGAGATGAGTTACTTCCAATAGACTTCTGAATTCCAAGATGCTGTAGTGCTGCAATTTTTAATTTGACTGGTGACGTTCAGTTGCTGCTCTATGGTATTCTGAAATACGTTGAGGGATTCAGTGACAGTAATGCCACTGATCATCAAGGGGAGATGGTTATATTTTCTCTGGCCTAAGTTTTTTTTGGCACTTGTGTGACATGAATCATGAGTCACTTTTCAGCACAAGCCTGGATTTGTCCATTTTTTTGCATATGGACACAGACTGTTCAGTGTCTCAGGAGTCATGAATGATGCCGAATACTGCAGAGATGTCGGAGGGCTTAGATGACTGGTATCCAAAGAAAATCGCCTTCCTTTGTGCTCAGCATGACACCAATCACCATGCAACTCCCCACCTTCCACCATCTCTGATTTTCATTGACTCTTAAATCTTCAATGCTGTCTTTATGTTAAGGACAGCCACTCTCACCTCACTCCTGAAGTTCAGCTCTTTAGAAGCCTTGGTTCAAACATAGACTAATTAGGTCAGGAGCTAATTGCCCCTCGTGGAACTCAAAAGTGCACATTAGTGAACAAAATGTTGCTAAGCAAGTACTGCTTTATAGCTCTGATGATTACTCCTTTCATATTTTTGCACATGATTGAGAGGAGACGAAGGTGATAGAAATTGGCGAAGTTGGATTTGTTCTTTTTGTGGACAGGACATAATCTGTAACTTCAGGCCAAGTTATGATTGCATAAAGTTCTGCTGCTATGGTTTGTCCACAGCACCTCATGGATGCCTAGTTTTACGTTGCTGAGATTTGTTCAAAATCTATCCCTTTAGCTTGGAGAACATACTCAATGTGATATTGTCTCAGTAGTGGTCAGTACAACTGGTACTGTTGGACAGATGAATCTGTGACATTTAAATGAGTGAGGATAAATTCAAGTGGGTTTTTTTCCTCTTATTGGTTCCCTATGTTCATCTTGAAGAGTGGCTTTGAGTTCTCCCATCCAGAGCATGTGTGTCCATATATCCTTCAGTTCTTTGTCCAGTTAGTGTTCAACATGAAGCAGCTGAATAGAACTGCGGTCATCCACCGGTTTCTTTGGCCGTGTGTGGTCAAATACCAACAAATGCCATGGGGTCCAGAGACAATGTTGACTAGATTCCTGCCTCCTCTGAAATGGTGGTGGTTAAGGACATAAAAATTGTACTTTGCAAACAATGACACTATTAGCTCTACCAAATTTGGCTCAAACCACCAGTGACTAGAAGGGACAACGTTACAGGGACCAGAAAGCTGGGTTTCCTATTGTTGTTTTCAGTGTCTAAGACAATGCCAGGTGATTCAATGAGTTTCATTCTTTCTCTTGGGTTTTGTAGAGGTTTGGTACAATTGAGTAGTTTGTTGGGCCATTTCAGATGGCCTTTAAGAGTCAACCATGTGACTGTTGTTTACCACAGAAGGATAACAGGTTTCCTTCCCTAACGGACATTACTGAATCAGATAGACGTTTATAATAAAGTTAGTGGTTATGTGGTTGTCATTAGGCTGGATCCTTATTCAAAATATATCACTACATTTCACCACTTGGCCTCAATAGGATTTGAACCCACGTCCTGAGAGCCATGGTCTCCTACATGTGGATCACAATAGTCCGCCTCAGCACCTGCCGAATTCTGTCACTGCATACACATCAATTGTCACACTGCTGCATGACCACAGAAAAGTGAATATGTCCAGGTTTTGCCAATTCTTGCATCATGTTTTAGTTTGGTCCAGATGGACTATCATTGCAAGGTAAAGCAAGTTCTGCGGTGGTAATGTAAGCAAATGAATAAGAAATATACTAGGACCTGATGGATGAAGCTAGTATTTTACAAAAATATAAGAGACATTTCAGCCCATCGTGTCCATATGAACACTTCACAAGAGCAGCTCGGTTAGTCCCACATCTATGCCTGTTCTCTATAGACCTGCAGGGTATTTTCTTCAGCTGCTTATCTAATAGGTCTGTGCAGAATGAAGAAACATTATTGGGAAGGATGCTGTTCCACACATCTAATATCTGGCAATATAAGTTGTCCAGAGGCTTCAGACATAAATCACAATCACAGGAACAACCCTCAATCCCTCTACAGCATTCTGGTGTGGACCCACAGGCTGATCTGCAGCATGACCAGTGGCAGAACAACATCACCAACGACAAGGTGAAGCAATTAGGATGAGTGATGAACCTGGCCTATCTCAAAACAAACCAAAAAATACACAACTGCCATGTGGAATGGGAAAATGAATTTCTGTTCACATTTGCAAAACGTAAAAACATTTGCCTGATACGTCACCAAGGTTTATCAATAAGCAAAAAGGGAATTTGGAACAATGCCACACAATGATATATAGTAAATTCAAGGGTAGCTTTCTCCTGAACAGGAGGCTTTAGACAAAGAAAATTGAAACACAGATGTCGATGTTTTGAAAGCTCAATAGTCATTTTTTCTAAGCCAATAGCAAAAGGCAAGATTCACACTGAAGCATCATTTCACGTTTCCCATCTTCTGGCAAATAACACAAATCATTCACAGACGGCAGAGTAATTAAAGAAGCAACTGTGGCCATAGCTTCTTTATTCAAATCTTAAGAGCAAAGGGAAAAAAAAATGACGACAATCAGGGCATTTCACTTGATGCTTATACAATAGCAAAAGAGGTCTAACAACAACTACAGCAGGGCCTGAAGGACTGTGAATGCTACTGAATCCACTGACATGACCGACACAGTCCAGTTGATTGTTCTTATGTGCATGCTTCTTAAGGAATAATAACTAAACTTCTTACCTGTTCCCCTTTATAAAAAGATCAAGGGGTAAGAATATCTATAACAAATTCAAAAGGTAGGTGTGTGAGAAAACATTCCAGTCAAGAAACTGGTTTCGATCACAACTGATGGAACCACAGCAATGCTTGGCACAAATGGGGGCTTTGTTGCATTTTGCAGAAATGATCCAGATTTCTCCTCTTTTGCCAATTATCATTGTATAATCCATCAGCAAGAATTAGTGAGTAATGAAATGTAATGACAGTTGAGATTGTCAGCTCGATTTGAGCAAAATCCCTTCAGCACTACCACAGCCTTCCTCATTGAGCTTGATGCTGCCTAAAGTAAATGAATTCCCCCTGCTGACGTGAGGTGGTTAAGTCAAGGGAAAATCTTGGAAAGGTTTTTAGATCTGATGACTGAAAGTGTTACATTTCTTAAATCAAGGAATGAAATATGCAGTGAGCTGTCAGTTAATGCTTGGTTGCTTGATTTCAGACTCCTTATAGATGCAATACCAAAACTGAATGAGCTAAACTGCAGGCAAAAGACAGAGGGTTAGCAACATATGATCAGTGCTATGAATACATTCAAATTGAAACTGGGTCCTAATTTAAAAAAAATGCTACATGACTTACTAAGACTAGAGAAAAGACAAGAAAACATAAATCAAAGACAGAAAAATGATTGTACCCAGAAATCCACTGTGCACACCTGAGGAAGTTAACAGAGGAATTCAACAGGTGATTTCAGGAATTAGGCGAGATGGAACAAATCACTGCTTTTGTCTCAAATCCACTCTTTTAAGAAGACATTGGTGGGTTGACTATCAAATTCCAGCAGGTGTTTGATTTACAAAGCAATGGAGTTGATATGGAAATTATTACGATGCAAAATGATATTGAGCTGAAAGTCAGATAAAGGGGGCAGTCATTTTTGGAGACTCAAAAACAAAGAAAAATGCACACTTTTATCATCCTATACTTTTAAGGTGAAAGCTTACTTTTGCTCCACACACCTCTGAGAGACAGTGTTCTCCCAAATGAAGGTAATCAAGTCCAAGTATCCCTGTTACCTATTTGATGAACACAACCATCAATGCAAACTAAGACCCAGACTTCAAGGCACTGACAGATAATGTGCAGTCACATGTGTCACACTGAAACCTTGTGTGAGGAAAGGACAAAATGAATAACCCATACAAATATTTGTTTACATTTCTACAGTACTAAAATAAAACCGTTTAATCTATATGATCTTGAGGGTAGATCCTGCTTTGCACATAAATTCAAAAAGTGATGTTTTGGATGTGGGTTTGCTCGCTGAGCTGGAAGGTTAATTTTTCAAATGTTTCGTCATCAGACTAGGTAACATCTTCAGTGAGCCTCCGGATGAAGCACTGGCGGTGTAACCCGATTTCTATTTATACGTTTGGGTTTCCTTGAGTTGGTGATGCCATTTCCTGTGGTGATGTCATTTCCTATTCTTTTTCTCAGGAGGTGGTAAGTGGGATCCAAGTCAATGTGTTTGTTGATAGAATTCCAGTTGGAATGCCATGTTTCTAGGAATTCTCATGTGTGTCGCTGTTTGGCTTGTCCTAGATGGATGTGTTGTCCCAGTCAAAGTGGTGTCCTTCATGCAGAGACTTGAACAAATAGCTCTGCCAACCATCCAGCCCAAACTTAGGGTCCAATATGCGGATAACACCTTTGTCATCACTAAATGAAACAAATTAGAGGAAACCTTCAAGACTATCAATAATGCCCTTACTGGCAGAAAAGTCACTAAAGAGGAGGAAAACCACAACAAACCACCATTCCTAGATGTTGCTGTCAATGGGGAACTTCAAACCAATGTCTACAGAAAAACGACATATACAGACCAAATATTGAACTACAAAGCAATCATTCCAACACCCATAAACGAAGCTGCATTAGAACATTATTCCAACGAGCCACCACACAGTGCAGTGCAGAGAAACGATGCAGAGCAGAGGAAAATCACCTAAACAGTGTATTCAAAAAGAACAGGTACCTAATGAACACAGTCCGCTAATTTCTCACCAACAAACCCAAACAAGCAGACAAAAAAATGTCCAGAAACCCCAGCGACTCTCTCCCTACATCAAAGCCATCTTGGAAATGAGTGCCAGACTACTTAGACCCCTTGGCATCATGGTAGCCCACAAACTCACCAACGCACTAAAACAGCAGCTAATGAACTTGAAAGACCCTGTACAAACAACAAGCAAAACGAATGCCATTTACAAAATACCTTGCAAGAACTGTAACAAACACTACATTGGACAAACAGGCAGAAAACTAGCCACCAGGATACATGAACAACAACTAGCCACAAAAAGACATGACCGACTCTCACTAGTATCTTTACATACAGATGAGGGAGGACACCATTTAGACTGGGACAACACAACCAGCCTAGGACAAGCCAAACAGAGACACGCACGAGAATTCCTAGAAGTATGGCATTCCAACAGGAACTCTATCAACAAACACATTGACTTTTTACCACCATTTACCACCCCCTGAGAAAACAAGAAATAATGTCACCACAAGAAATGGCATCACCAACCCAAAGAAACCCAACTATATAAATGAAGCTACACCACCAGTGCTTCATCCGGAGGCTCAGTGAAGATGTTACCTAGTATGGTGACAAAACATCTGAAAAACAAACCTTCCACTTCAGCGAGCAAACCTACATCTAGAACCTTAAACTAGCTACAAATCTTCTCAAAACTCTCTAGTGAACCTTTGTATGAAAGGTTTGGTGACCACTACCCTGAAGCATTATGCTGGGCCTCTGGAATTACTATGATACCAACGTCTCACCAGTTTGAACATATTGTAATGAATTGCCTGCTTCTTTGCTGGAAATCATTTTAAAATTGTTGGAAATATATAATGTGACTTATTCATGTTCAGATATATATAGATTAACTTGCTTTATTACCAAAACAGTGTGCACTATCTACAGGATTCACTGCTCTAATTCACCAAGGCTCCTTTGATAGCACCTTCCAAATCTGAGACCTTACCCTGGAAATCCCCCTCCAAGAAAAAAACTATTCTGGTTTGAAAATGGATCTTTCAGCACCACTTCAACAAAATCCTGAAATCATAGAATTTCAACTTCCTAAATACCTACCCAGCTAGTCCCATTCTCCATTGCCCTCAAACATATATCCAGCTCTCCTCTCTCCCTTACAACGCTGTGGGTGCTGTACACCTCACAGACTGCAGATATTGAAAAAAAAACTCAATTCACCACCTTCTTGAGGGCTATAGAGGATAGACATTGACCTGGCTAGTAGTCTTGACATCCAATGTACATTGTTTTCAAAAGTCACATTTTAATTGATTATGTCTGCAGTAAGTTAGAGAAAGAGATTGGAAGTAGAGAGCCCCTGCCACCACTTCAGCTGCGACTTCATTTCACCCATCTCAGTTATTTCTGCTCTAGCCTGTGGCTACTACCCTTCACCTGCTGTCCCAGCCCCTTACCTGCTCCAACCCTTCACCTACTGTCCCAGCCCCTTACCTGCTCCAACCCTTCACCTGCTGTCCCAGCCACTTACCTGCTCCAACCCTTCACCTGCTGTCCCAGCCCCTCAACTGCTCCAACCCTTCACCTGCTGTCCCAGCCCCTCACCTGCTCCAACCCTTCACCTACTGTCCCAGCCCCTTACCTGCTCCAACCCTTCACCTGCTGTCCCAGCCCCTTACCTGCTCCAACCCTTCACCTGCTGTCCCATCTCCTTACCTGCTCCAACCCTTCACCTGCTGTCCCAGCCCCTTACCTGCTCCAACCCTTCACCTGCTGTCCCAGCCCCTTACCTGCTCCAACCCTTCACCTGCTGTCCCAGCCCCTTACCTGCTCCAACCCTTCACCTACTGTCCCAGCCCCTCACCTGCTCCAACCCTTCACCTGCTGTCCCAGCCCCTTACCTGCTCCAACCCTTCACCTGCTGTCCCATCTCCTTACCTGCTCCAACCCTTCACCTGCTGTCCCATCTCCTTACCTGCTCCAACCCTTCACCTGCTGTCCCAGCCCCTTACCTGCTCCAACCCTTCACCTACTGTCCCAGCCCCATAACTGCTCCAACCCTTCACCTGCTGTCCCAGCCCCTTACCTGCTCCAACCCTTCACCTGCTGTCCCAGCCCCTTACCTGCTCCAACCCTTCACCTGCTGTCTCAGCCCCTTACCTGCTCCAACCCTTCACCTGCTGTCCCATCTCCTTACCTGCTCCAACCCTTCACCTACTGTCCCAGCCCCATAACTGCTCCAACCCTTCACCTGCTGTCCCAGCCCCTTACCTGCTCCAACCCTTCACCTGCTGTCCCAGCCCCTTACCTGCTCCAACCCTTCACCTACTGTCCCAGCCCCATAACTGCTCCAACCCTTCACCTGCTGTCCCATCTCCTTACCTGCTCCAACCCTTCACCTGCTGTCCCAGCCCCTTACCTGCTCCAACCCTTCACCTGCTGTCCCAGCCCCTTACCTGCTCCAACCCTTCACCTGCTGTCCCAGCCCCTTACCTGCTCCAACCCTTCACCTACTGTCCCAGCCCCTCACCTGCTCCAACCCTTCACCTGCTGTCCCAGCCCCTTACCTGCTCCAACCCTTCACCTGCTGTCTCAGCCCCTTACCTGCTCCAACCCTTCACCTGCTGTCCCATCTCCTTACCTGCTCCAACCCTTCACCTGCTGTCCCAGCCCCTTACCTGCTCCAACCCTTCACCTACTGTCCCAGCCCCATAACTGCTCCAACCCTTCACCTGCTGTCCCATCTCCTTACCTGCTCCAACCCTTCACCTGCTGTCCCAGCCCCTTACCTGCTCCAACCCTTCACCTGCTGTCCCAGCCCCTTACCTGCTCCAACCCTTCACCTGCTGTCCCAGCCCCTTACCTGCTCCAACCCTTCACCTACTGTCCCAGCCCCTCACCTGCTCCAACCCTTCACCTGCTGTCCCAGCCCCTTACCTGCTCCAACCCTTCACCTGCTGTCTCAGCCCCTTACCTGCTCCAACCCTTCACCTGCTGTCCCATCTCCTTACCTGCTCCAACCCTTCACCTGCTGTCCCAGCCCCTTACCTGCTCCAACCCTTCACCTACTGTCCCAGCCCCATAACTGCTCCAACCCTTCACCTGCTGTCCCATCTCCTTACCTGCTCCAACCCTTCACCTGCTGTCCCAGCCCCTTACCTGCTCCAACCCTTCACCTGCTGTCCCAGCCCCTTACCTGCTCCAACCCTTCACCTGCTGTCCCAGCCCCTTACCTGCTCCAACCCTTCACCTGCTGTCCCAGCCCCTTACCTGCTCCAACCCTTCACCTGCTGTCCCATCTCCTTACCTGCTCCAACCCTTCACCTACTGTCCCAGCCCCATAACTGCTCCAACCCTTCACCTGCTGTCCCATCTCCTTACCTGCTCCAACCCTTCACCTGCTGTCCCAGCCCCTTACCTGCTCCAACCCTTCACCTGCTGTCCCAGCCCCTTACCTGCTCCAACCCTTCACCTGCTGTCCCAGCCCCTTACCTGCTCCAACCCTTCACCTGCTGTCCCATCTCCTTACCTGCTCCAACCCTTCACCTGCTGTCCCAGCCCCTTACCTGCTCCAACCCTTCACCTACTGTCCCAGCCCCATAACTGCTCCAACCCTTCACCTGCTGTCCCAGCCACTTACCTGCTCCAACCCTTCACCTGCTGTCCCAGCCCCTTACCTGCTCCAACCCTTCACCTGCTGTCCCAGCCCCTTACCTGCTCCAACCCTTCACCTACTGTCCCAGCCCCATAACTGCTCCAACCCTTCACCTGCTGTCTCAGCCCCTTACCTGCTCCAACCCTTCACCTGCTGTCTCAGCCCCTTACCTGCTCCAACCCTTCACCTGCTGTCTCAGCCCCTTACCTGCTCCAACCCTTCACCTGCTGTCTCAGCCCCTTACCTGCTCCAACCCTTCACCTGCTGTCCCAGCCCCTTACCTGCTCCAACCCTTCACCTGCTGTCCCATCTCCTTACCTGCTCCAACCCTTCACCTGCTGTCCCAGCCCCTTACCTGCTCCAACCCTTCACCTACTGTCCCAGCCCCATAACTGCTCCAACCCTTCACCTGCTGTCCCAGCCCCTTACCTGCTCCAACCCTTCACCTGCTGTCCCAGCCCCTTACCTGCTCCAACCCTTCACCTGCTGTCCCAGCCCCTTACCTGCTCCAACCCTTCACCTACTGTCCCAGCCCCATAACTGCTCCAACCCTTCACCTGCTGTCTCAGCCCCTTACCTGCTCCAACCCTTCACCTGCTGTCTCAGCCCCTTACCTGCTCCAACCCTTCACCTGCTGTCTCAGCCCCTTACCTGCTCCAACCCTTCACCTGCTGTCTCAGCCCCTTACCTGCTCCAACCCTTCACCTGCTGTCTCAGCCCCTTACCTGCTCCAACCCTTCACCTGCTGTCTCAGCCCCTTACCTGCTCCAACCCTTCACCTGCTGTCTCAGCCCCTTACCTGCTCCAACCCTTCACCTGCTGTCTCAGCCCCATAACTGCTCCAATCCTTTACCTGCTCCCCCTGCCCCCCACCTGCTCCAGCCGTTTACCTGCTCCCCCTGCCCCCCACCTGCTCCAGCCGTTTACCTGCTCCCCAGCCCCTTACCTGCTCCAATCCTTTACCTGCTCCCCCAGCCCCTTACCTGCTCCCACAGCCCCTTACCTGCTCCCACAGCCCCTTACCTGCTCCGTTTAGCTGCTGCTGCTGTTGTGGATGTAGTTTTGAGGGCGCACTCCCCTGGAAGAGCTCGCGCAGGCGCAGTGGGCCAGCCTCCCACAATGCCTCGGGGGACGCTGACAAGTGGATCCAAGATGGCGCAAAAGTAAAGGCAAAGGTAGGTGCGGAGTTGTGTCGGTGTCTGAGCAGCTGCTGGCTCTGGGTTGGCCGCTCCCTCGGGCCTTATGATGGTTGGGGCCAAGCGGTGGGAGAAGTCGGCGAGGGGCATGTTTGTCTGTGCTGGCGGAGCTATCAGTTTGTTGTTTGAGGGAGGCGCTGGGGGTCGGTGTTACTGAGGCCGCCTTTAAATCCAAGGCCTGGGGATGGTGATATCAACAGGCCGGCTCCGTCGCCCTCTCTCTCCCTTCAGTGAACGCCGCCGTGTTTAGGAGAGCGAGCTCGCTCTGGGAAGTGTAGGCCGAGGGCTTGTCTTGGCTAGAGAGTGGATCGTGTAAACAAGTGGCGGCGGTGGTGCTTCCGAGGATGGGCTGGGAAGCATCGCCGTGCCCTCTCCACATTCTCTCCCTTTCCCTCCCCCCCCGTTATGTTTGTCGTGGGAACATACTTCACCTTTACTATTACAGGGGTCAGTTGTTAGAACACTGCCGCGTCGCTTTTTTTTTGTTTACCTGCTTGCTTTTTAATAAGAGCTGCAAAATCAAACTTTAAAGTAAGCAAAGCTTTGTTTAATTAAAGAAAAGTTTCTTCGCGCTGGTGCTGCACGATTAATAAAACCTATCTCTGAAGGCGAACTTTTCATCCAGTCTCATTAACATTATTCTATGGACACTTGTTTTGAACTAGGATTCCATTACTGTGATATTACATCACTTAGTAGCATTCCCCGAAACTTTTGCCAGTTGAACTGAACTGATCTTTGTAGTTGTCCTGCTAATAAAGGATTAAAATATATTTGCAGATCTTTTGTGAAATAATGAAATTAAAAATTTCAAACATAATGTTCAAAACGTGAACTTTCTAGTTTTTGTTTCCAGCTCCTGGATTTGTACATCTGAACGTTTGTATGTATTGAAACAATAACATCAACTGCCTTTATCTTATTCTTCAGCCATTTTTCTCATTGGATGTCATGTTGCTAAAATAAATATTTCCAACTTTTTATGTAAATGTACTTGAGTTTAATATGAGCAATCCACTCCCATCCCTCCCCTCCACAAACCCCCGGAACTATTCTCTTCAGCATTGCTTTGCTATCTCTTACCTCTTGATCCCAATCAGTTTATCTTTCTTCACTATCCACTCGCTGTCACCTGAACCTTCATAAAATACCTTCATAATGGGTGTTTATTTAATTACACCTTGTTCATGATTGAAACATGCAAAGCATGAGGGGATATGGCAGGGCAGATGTGGAGAGGATATTTCCTCTGATGAGAGAATCGAGAACTAGGGTTACTGTTTAAAAACTAAGAACTGATAATTTAAAATGCAAAATGGTCGATATTTTTCCCTCAGGATTGAGCATCCTTGGACTGCTCTTTCTGAAAGGATGAGTATTTATAAGGCAGAGCAAGATGGATTCTTGCTAAGTAAGGGTGTGCAAGGTAAGGCAGTTAAGAATGCAGATTTGTGGTTACAATCAGACCAGCCGTGATCTCGTTGAATGATGGAGTAAGTTCAAGGGGCTGATTGGCCTACTCCTGTTGGTTGTATGTTAACATATTCTAATCTGAGTCGAGAGTGTGGTGCTGGAAAAGCATAGCAGGTTAGGCAGTGTCCGAGGAGCAGGAGGTTTGATGTTTCGGGCAAAAGCCCTTAGTCAGGAAACCTGAAAAGTCTATTATCCTGCTCCTTGGATGCTGCTTGACTTGCTTTGCTTTTCCAACACCACAAGCTCGACTCTAAATCTCCAGCATCTGCTGTCCTTACTTTTGCCTATATTCTAATTTGATGCAGTGATTATTGTGGAAAGACTATTTGCGGCATTTTAACAAGCAAACTACCAGAATTAGAGTCTTTTCCCATTTTTGCATGCTGGTGAGGTGACTTGCATTGATGTTTGTTTTGAATGTTGCCCTGGGTATGCTCCAGTGACGATTTACTTGTCTTTCTACTTCTCTATTTGATACTTGCTGTTTCGTGCCAATGAACTTGATGCTTTTCTTCTGGTTCCAATTTGGATGAAAGTGGCCACTTGAATTTTCATCGTATTACTGTATGATACACAACACTGGTGCACCACTGTGCTTACTGCCACTGAACTCAAGAATATAAGTGATCAATTTATTATGTGCCAACCAGACATTCTGGTCGATATCTGCTGACTTAGGACTAGCTGTTTGGATACAAAATTGGCTTGAAGGTTGGAGACAGAGGGTGGTAGTGGAGGAGGCCTGTGACCAGTGGTGTGCCACAAGGATCAGTGTTGGGCCCAATGTTCGTCTTTTACATACATAATTTGGATGTGAACATGGGAGGTATACTTAGTAGATTTTGCTGTTGTTACAAAAATTGGTGTAGTGGGCAGCCAAGAAGGTTCCTTCAGAGTACAATGGAACATTGGTCAGATGGAGTTTAATTTGGATAAATGAGAGATGCAGGTGGACTTTAATTTGGATAAATATGAGGTGCTGCATTTTGGAAAGGCAAATCAGGGCAGGACTTATTCATTTAATGGTGTCCTGGGAGTTTTGCTGAACAAAGAGACTTTGGAGTGCAGGTTCATAGCTCTGTGAAGATGGAGTTGCAGGTAGACAGGATTGAGAAAGAGTTTAATATGTTTGCCTTTATTGGCCAGTGTATTGAGTATAGGAGTTGGTCATGTTGCAGTTGTGCAGGGCATTGGATAGGCCACTTTTGGAATATTGTGTTCATTGCTGGTCTTCCTGCTATAGAAAGGATGTTTTGAAACTTGAAAGGGTTCAGAAAAGGTTTACAAGGATGTTGCCAGGGTTGGAGGGTTTGAGCTGTAGGGAGAGGCTGAATTGACTTAAGACTATTTTCCCTGAAGTGTCAGAGACTGAGGGGAGACCTTATAGAAGTTTATAAAGTCATGAAGGGCATAGTTAAGATGAATAGCCAAAGTGTTTTCCCCAGGGTAGCAGAGTTTAAGGTGAGAGGGGAAAGATTTGCAAGGAACATAAGGGACAACTTTTTCACACACGGGATTGTGATGTATGGAATGAACTGCCAGAGGATGTGGTGGATGCTGATACAATTGTAACATTTAAAAGGCATCTGGATGGGTACATGAATAGGAAGGGTTTAGAGGGATATGGGCCAA
The DNA here is from genome assembly GCF_020745735.1 of Hemiscyllium ocellatum. Classification (NCBI taxonomy): domain Eukaryota; kingdom Metazoa; phylum Chordata; class Chondrichthyes; order Orectolobiformes; family Hemiscylliidae; genus Hemiscyllium; species Hemiscyllium ocellatum. The sequence continues at coordinate 8,487,045 of NC_083425.1, read as the reverse complement.
ATGCTGGCAAATGGGACTAGACTAATTTAGGATATCTGGTTGGCATGGCCGAATTGGACCAAATGATCTGTTTTCATGCTGCACAGCTCTATGACTCTATCATGTGTTGAAGCTGATACTTGATAATTTTGTTTTTCTTGGTGTCAAATCATTGTACTGGATAACTGCAGTTGGTTCTGCTATTATGCGTGTTTCTTCCATGCGAATTGGCAATAACGCGATTGAAGAATGTAAGACCATTATTTGTTGAATGTGAACTTTGCTTACCTGTATTGGCTGTAATGTGATTCTGGTGTCATTGGTTTAAATGGTGCTGCTGTTACGCGATTTTCTTACAACGCAGGATCGCAAGGGAATGGAACTATCGCCTTATATCAGAACAGACTGTACGTTGGCTTTTCATTCATTCATTTGTGTGTAATGCAGTTCTTTCCTTCTGTATTTCTGCACGGTTACCCCTCTTCCTCTTTCGGTGCCTCCGAAGCACTGTTCCTGCTAAGGTGTGCACATTTGGCTCATTTGGCAAACCAGAAAGTATTGCATAGGCCTTAGTGTTAAAGCTGCATATATAGTCTGAGGAATATTTTTGTACAGTTTGTTCTAGTTTACATGCTAGATTTGTTGCTATTCTCCACAGATTTTATAAATCAAGCTCCTCTGGATTGATACCTACAACTTGTTGAAAAACAACCTGAGAAATAGTTTTAGTTGATTCATTCTTAGCCAGTATTGGTTTAACAGACCTGAATTCTGTTGGTGATGATTTAATTTGATCTCGGAAAAGTATTCTGAGAGATGCAAAGATCATGTCAAATTTCATCCCGAAGATTGTGTAGTAGGGCGTGTGTTTTTATGAAATATTTTTCTTTGACATTCCCAGTGAAGCAGGCAACTATGGAGAAGGCAAGTGACATTTTAAAATCTGTGGATGGCTACAACAGTTGGTTATAAAATAATTGTTGAAGACCAGTTGAAATTTTAAGCTTCGAGTTTGCTGTAATGTGGCCATATTACTGTAATTCAGTGTGTTAAATTTAATTGCTGTATCAATATAAAACTTGCATTAAAAGAATTGGGAGTCCTCCGACATGTAGATGCTGCCTGCAGTTACTGCGTTTATCTTGCCCTTATCATTTGTGGTGAGTTAATTAATTTAAGCAGAGAATGCCTTTGGATACTGAACTTGGTCTTCATGTCCTTGGTTCAAAAAAATTGAAATATCAGTCCAAACTGCTGTCTAGTGTGTCTCATGGAAAAGTACACATAGGAGGCGGCAGAAATGGGAACTGCAGATGCTGGAAATTAGAGTGGTGCTGGAAAAGCACAGCATGTCAGGCAGCATCGAGGAGTTGGGATATCGACGTTTCAGGCAAAAACCCTTCATTAGGAATGCCCCTCATTCCTGATTATAGGGCTATTGCCCAAAACGTCAATATTCCTGCTCCTTGGATGCTGCCTGACCTGCTGTGCTTTTCCAGCACCACTCTAATCTTGACACGTAGGAGGTGGTCCAGTGAGAACTGGATTAGATTGAACTTTGATAGTTTCTGTGCTAAAATAGTAAATTTGGAGAAGATTTTTTTTAGATTAGATTACTTACAGTGTGGAAACAGGCCCTTCGGCCCAACAAGTCCACACCGACCTGCAACCCACCCATTCCCCTATATTTACCCCTTTACCTAACACTACGGGCAATTTTAGCATGGCCAATTTCACCTAACCTGCACATCTTTGTGACTGTGGGAGTAAACCAGAGCACCCGGAGGAAACCCACGCAGACACGGGGAGAATGTGCAAACTCCACACAGTCAGTCGCCTGAGTCGGGAATTGAACTCGGGTCTCTGGCGCTGTGAGGCAGCAGTACTAACCACTGTGCCACCATGCTGCCCTTTCTGAAAAGAATTGTGAAAAATTCAGTGTTTACAATATGGGACCTATCCAAGTAATAAATGGGAGATGTTTTATGATGTACATTTGTCACTCTGTAATTTTGACAAGTTCAGTTTTATTGTTTAATTGACTGAGGGATATTGTTTTGAAATTTAAAACATATGTTTTTTTATATCTTTTGCAAATTAATTTTTGAATGCATATTTTTCCCAATTTTCCTAATGAGATTAGAATGCAATTTTTATCTGTTCTTTGTTTCCTTGCTCTTCCCTTCGCTCGCACCTTTGCTTTGTCCTGCATTCTTTGGCAAAGCTACACATTACAGTTAAGAAACAATCCCTGAGACTTATGCAAGCATTTTCTTCATGACGTGGCTGGTAATATTAATTGTCACTTGGTTCTCTGATTATTTCTAGTGGCAGTAGATACCAAGCATTCTTTAACTTTTTCACTAGTTTCCTACCTTCAAGGTAACAATTCTGATGCTTTCTGTTGTTTTTACGTTGAGGAACTTGGGTCACTCCCACTTCTGGCATATTAAATTATATATGCCGTGTACCTTTGTATAGTCGCATACTCGCATTCTGATTACTTTATTAAGTTTTGGTTATGTCTTTAATTTGGTTTGGGAATTTTAATAACTGCAGCTGTTAAATGTAAGCACAAATTATCTCCCACTCTACTGTGGTATTGGCTCTTTGCTGATGTAAAGTGTAGCTTTCTAGTATTTTATCTAAGTTGCATTCACTGCATGTTGCAATAACTTATTCAAATATTGCGACAACTGAAACCCAATATGAATGTCCACAAATGCATTTCTGTGAAGTTTAATGGCATGAGTAGCAAGCCTGTCTTTTTTTTATCTGCCCCTCTAAACTGGAGTGCTGAGGCCAATTCCAATGCCTTTACATATGTTGTGGTTGAGATCAGCTAATGTAGTGTAGACTGAGAATGAAGGCTTGCTCTTTTGCTTTGCTACTCATTGGACAAACTCGGTAAGTGATTAGCATAGCTAAGACAATCTCTAATGGCTCAGTTTTCAAATTGGAGCCAATGTTTATCTTGTATCAGCACCTGAAAACAAAATCCCAGGTGTTCTACAAGCGCAAGTCAGAATTAATACATTTTGAGCAATTCTTTGCCTTTGTTCTGATGTTATCATTATGTAGTCCTTTATTTAAAGTGTTGATTAAACAAAGGTATTTGAATTGAACAAAGCAGATTGGTTTTTTTTGTAGTTTTTGTTACTCTTGAAGTAATGTTTCAAACTGGACTGTAGATTTTCGGCATGTTCCCATAAATGAAGTGTGGGCATGTTCCAGTCAAAACAGATTAGAGATGTATACTGAAATAAGTGTAATATAATCTGGCATTAGTAGGATTTCAGTAATAGATAATGCTAGGCAAGTGAAAGCTTGAGCCATGACAAACACTAAGCATTGGATATTATTCTTACAAATAAAAAGTGAAAATGGAGTGAAAACTTTAAACTAAGTGGTACTACTGTATACTATTGGTTAATGATGTAATATGTGATGATGGGTTTAATCTGAACTGACAGAGCAGTCTTCACTCAAAATATTTTACAGCATGTTAAACTCTAGGTTTTGAAGCAAATTAAGCTCTGGGCAGCACTACAATTTTGGAAATCCTTGTAGAAAACTGTCATCAGTGAAGAAATATTAATCTGGTTTGTCCCCACAGTTTTGTTCTCATGCTTTCTAAATGAAAGTTTATGGATGTTTGCGCCCAGTTTTTTTTTATTCCATCTGGTTTAGTAATCGTGTGCAATAATCTATTTTCTATGTTCTAATACTGGCTCTTGACTGGCCAGGTGAATATTGGAAGTGATCAAAATTGCCCCACAGGAGAATTCCACATGATTCAACAGTCACTCACTGTTACTGAATTTAAATTGAAGACTGTATGTCTGACCTCCTCTGAATTACTGGACAATTCTCAAGTGTGCAAACTCTCTCCATGTTTGAAATCTATTATTTCAATATACTTTTCAAAAACCTACCAGACCTCAGTACCAGAAACCAAATGCAGATCATATCATCCAGACTAACTCTCTAGTTTGAGTCTTTAGCTATACTGTGGAGTGTTTGACGTCTGAGTGGAAAGTGCAGTTATTTTTGAATGCTTTCAAACTCTGAGAGTCTGTGATGCTAGATGGTATAATGCACATCAGTTTCATACAACGTGAATTGAGGTTCTGTGCTCAGTGGCTTTTGGAATTTTGTTCATAATTTCTAAAGATATGCTTCAATAATGCTCCCTTTTTACTAGTTTGTTTTTCATTCAAGGAAGTAAATGTGTAATTTGAGCTCTGTAACACACACTTTTTGTTACAATTACCATTTAACAAAAAAACCAATTTTCCTGCATTGTTACTGAGAGAGATGAGTGTCACTAGTGCATAGGTTCAAGCTGCTATCTATCTTTGAAAACATTACTAAAGTTAACAAGGTGAATTTTTCCAACAAGAGTGAGGATAAAGCTGAGTTTACTGTTACCCTCATCCAATGTCTATAAATGTGGATTTCTCACTTGAATGAAGGAGATCCTACTTTTAGAATTAGCTTCATTGTCCTGTTCTCACATGAGTGCAGTGAAAAATTTACAAAGGTGCAACTTACACTGTCATCTTAGGTACAAAAATACAACTGTACCAGATTGTAGGAGTAAATTAGCAATATTAGTATTATAAACCTTTGTGCCATCTTACATACAAGGAACATAGATACATAATATTAGAAATAATTTAGAAAATATAAGAAAATGTTCAGTATTACAGTCCTTCAAGCAGAGCAGACCGGGCTTTGTCTCCAGACTCTGAAGTAGCAGGAGACTTCTGTCACATAAGGGGCTGCATGTAAGCTTGAGTTGGGAATTGTCAGGAAAGAAAAGAAAACCATTTAATCAAGCTAGGGAGATAGAATATTTGGCAGCACTTATTGAACAATTGTTGCAATTTAATGCATAGTTTAATATTGAAGTGAAAGCCATTTAGTTTCATTGGTTAGTTATTAATTATTTTGGTAGTAGTAGATAGACACTTGAACAGATATAAAGTGCATATTGATATATATCAATTTCATCCAGTTATGAGGTATTATAAACAAAATCCATCAAATTGTGCGTGTGTGAAATGGCATGTGGACTTGTTTCAAAATGAGCCACTTAAGCTATTGTGTAATGTTTACATGCAAATTATAAAATTGGTCATAAAATTGTCACATTGTTATTCAAACATCCAACTAGTTTACAAATGTTCCTTGGAATGGTCTAAATATGAATCAATCTCATGCCATTATGCTTGATGTTAAACTACTTTTTGAAGCAGTCAAGTGAGTTACTTTGTTCCATCAAACCACCTGGAAGGCTGAGTAAGAAAACCACCAATTCAAGATAACTTGAGGGGCAAGTTTTTTTTCATATTTATGGGTTGTGAATATTGCTGGCAATACCAACATTTGTTGCCTTTTGTTTGTTGCTGTTGAGAAGACGGTGATGAGCTGTCTTTTGAACTGCTGCAGTGTATATGGTATATGTTGGTACTCGCATAGTGTGGTTAGGAAGTTTGTTGTTTCCAAGTCTTGACACTGCGTCAGAGAAGGAATGGTGATATAGTTCCAAGTCAGCATAGCATGTGGCTTGGATGGAAAATTGTGGGTGATGTCGTTCAAGTGCTTCTGCTACCCTTGTCTTTTTAAATGATAGGGACTGTTGCGGTGGAAGGTATTAATGGTGGACCCTTTGTGAATTGCTGTAGTTGCATCTTCTGGGTGATATACATTGCTGTCACTGAATGTTGGTGTTGGAGGAAGTAAATGTTGATTTGGCTGCTTATTCCTTTAGATGAGCAAAGAACAGTACAACACAGGAACAGGCGCTTTGGCCCACCAACTCTGCACCAATGCATGACACCTTTCCAAACTAACAATCTTATAGTTACAGTTCTCATCACTTTAATCTCTGCACATTCATGTATCTGTTAAGATGTCTGTTAAACATTGCTGTTGTATCTGCTTGCACACTTCCTGTGGCAGCACATTCCAAGCAATTGCCACCCTCTGTTTGGAAAAAAAATTGGCTTTGATCTTTAAACTGTCCCTCTTTTATCTTAAGCCTGTGTGCCCTAGTAATTGACATTTCTACCTAGGGAAAGAAACTCCTAACTATCCAGTTGATGCATGCCACTCATAATTTTGTAAACATCTATCCTGTCACCCTTCAGCCTCTGAAGTTCAGGCGAAAACAAAACAAGTCAGACCAAGTCTTTTCCCTGGGGTGGTGGAGTCCAGAACTAGAGGGCATAGGTTTAGGGTGAGAGGGGAAGGATATAAAAGAGAACTAAGGGGCAACTTTTCACGCAGAGGGTGGTGCATGTATGGAATGAGGTGGAGGATGCTGGTAAACTGCAATATTTAAAAGGCATCTGGATATGAATAGGAAGGGTTGAGAGGGATATGGGCCAAGTGCTGGTAAATGGGATGAGATAAGGTTGAGATATCTGGTCGGAGTGGACTGTTGGACTGAAGGGTCTGTTTCTGTGCTGTACATCTGTGATTCTAAGTATGTCTAATCCCTCCTCGTAGCTAATATTCTCCAAATCAGGCAGTATCCGGGAAAACCTTTTCTGTACCGTTTCATTCTTCTGCTAGTGTGGCACCCAGAACTGTGTGCTATATTCCAAATGGGGTCTTAGTAAAGTTCTGTATACCTGTAGCATAACTTGCCAAATTTTATACTCTGTTCCTTGACCGATGAAGGTTAGCATCAAAATGCCTTTTTGACCACCATATCCACTTCTGTTACCAATTTCAGGGAACCGTGCACCAGGATGCTTAGGATCCCTCTATGTTGATGTTTCTGCAGGTCCTGATATTTACTGTGCACTTGCTGCTGACTCTAGACCTTCTAAAATGTTGCCCAAGTCTCCAGCCCATCTATACCCTGTTGGACCTTCTGGCCTTACAATCTGCAGCTCCTCCAATCTTTGTGTCATCTACAAACTTACTCATCAGACCACCTCCATTCTCCTCCAGATAATTTCTGTATATTACAAATAACAGGGGTCTTGGCACTGACCCTGTGGAACACCACTGGTCACAGATTTCCGGTCAGAAAAACCATCCTTGGCATCCTATCTGTCTCTGAAGTGAGCTTCTCACCCCTCTTCCACTCTGACTGACAATTAGCTCAATAAAATTGCCTGTCATTGTTGCTGCCTCATCTGTTGAACATTTATTTGCATCTCTATTGATTCAAGACTTGTATCTATTTCAGTGCTCAACTTCATTGAAAACTCTGCGTGAAAACTAAGCTGAATCATCCTATTCATCCATTACCTGTATTAGTGTTCCAGTCTGCTTCTAAATTGAAGATTATTCTTGTTTTCATATCCTTCACCCTTCCTTATATCTGCATTCTTATCTTTGCCTTCAGTCCTCAAATCTCTGTAATCTCAGTTTTAGCTGCTACTGAGTCCCATCATCCGCATTTCCATCCTTTATTATTCATGCATAAAATAATTCTAACCCTTTTCTGAACCAATGCTTTAGTTGTTTTTTGCATAGTGATATTGATTTCATTATACATTTAGAGTCTACAGTTGATTTGCAGCATTTCATTAATTATTTGGGGTAACCTGGTTGAAGTTGTTGTATAGGTCTCGCCCAACATCTTTACCTCTCTTACACAAAGCTTATAAATGTGTTTGTTTTACGTTCAAAAACTCATGGCCAAGAAATTACAATGGAGTAGATGTAAGTGTGTCTACTGTTTGTATAGTGTGTGTGCTGCAGGGAGAACCTGATGTTGAGGATGGGAAGCAGATAGCTGCTATATTTCTGCATTAAAATATATCTTGTTAAATGTTGTGATCGTATTTGTGTGGATAGACCGAAAGACTGATGCTATTCTGTTTCATGCAGTCAAAGGTAAGACAATATTTGATATTTAAATCCAAGAAAGGTTTGGATAGATTAAGCAAAGAAACTATATCCAGTGGCTGAAGTGTTTATATTCAGTCCTTTTCATTGGCAAAAGAATCAGAAGCGATGTTAAAAATGTTTTTATTCATCACGTTTTAGGGTTTGTAATGCACTACCTGTGTGTGATACACACAGCTTTAATGCAACCTTGAAACGGGAATCTGATAAATATTTGAAGTACAAATATTTAGGGGAAGGACATGGAAAAGAGTGCGCATTTGGATTAATTGGATTGCTTATCAAAAGAGCAGATACAGTCACAGTGGTCCAAATGGCTCCCTTCCATGCTACACTAATCTATCAATTGTTAGAAATTAGGAATTTAATTTACTACTTGTCTATCCTCAAAGCTCAAGAATCAGATGCTATTCCAGCTGAGGTCTACAAAATTAATGCTAGGAGTCGATGCCTGGTTAAGAAGTTTACTGAACACTTTGTCTATATGATATTGAAGCAAGGAATCGTTTTGCAAAAATACTAAGATGTCTTCATTACCATCTGTACAATTGGAAAGGAACAAATCTCACTGCATGTACCACTAAAATATTTGTTAGGATTCTTTAATCAACTTGTTGACCAGAACCTGTTACTGAAGAATCGGTACAGTTTTGGAAAATATCAAAAAAGATTGACATGGTGTTTGCTGGTAAACAGTTGCAGGAGAAATATCAGACCAGAACGTGGACTTCTACTCCACGTTTTTTGATGTGACCAATATCTTTGACATATTGAACGTGAACCCCTTTGGAAGGTTATGTAGGAATTCAGCTGACCAGAGAAATTCATCATGATATTAGAATTAAAATTCCTACAGTTTGGAAACAGGCCCTTTGGCCCAACAAGTCCACACCTACCCTCGGAAGAGTAACCCACCCAGCCTCATTCCCCTACCCTATGTTTACCCCTGACTAATTACCTAGCCTACACATCCCTGAACATTATGGGCAATTTAGCATGGCCAATTCACCTAACCTGCACATCTTTGGATTGTGGGAGGAAACCAGAGCCCCCGGAGGAAACCCATGCAGACACTGGGACAACGTGCAAACTCCACACAGACAGTTTCCTGAGACTGGAATTGAACCCAGGTCCCTGGTGCTGTGAGGCAGCAGTGCTAACCACTGAGCCACCGTGAAGATTTGACAAATCCATAATGGCATTCTTGGAGATCTCCTGGTGGTTGGTGAGTTTTTTGACCTATTTTCACTCACTAATGGAGTTAATCAGGGTTGCTTGGTCATACCTATCCTTTTTGGTATGTTTTATTTTCTTGTCATGCTCTCTGCTGTCTTCATGGAAAACTGGCATTGAATTCAGCTATCACATGGTCAGGAAGCTTCCCAATTTGAGTCAAGTCCAGTTCAGGATTTCATGATTTCTATTTTGTCAAACACTTTGCAGAGCTGGGTACCCAGTATAGCACGTTCTCCAATGCATGCAACAACTTATATTAATTGTCTTGTTCACTCTGTTCTCCCTAGCTTCATACCAGTAACTTCAACCAACTTCACTTGATCTATTTGCTGACGCTTTGGATTTCAGATGATAAAACGATATTAGAAACTGAAGTGCTCATTTCAGTTAGCATATCAAGCATTCTCATCTACATTGAGATAGTCACAGATGGCAGTCGGTTACCAAAGTGAATCTTCTGTGGAAAGCTTGACTCTAATGTGGGAGTCAAAGAAAATGTTGCAAGGACCCTGCAAGCTTCATTTGGAAATTCTAGTTTCAGTTTCAACTCTGAGAAGCTTGCTCAGGATTCATAGTCATAGAGATGTACAGTATGGAAACAGACTCTTTTGTCCAACTCGTCCATGCCGACCAGATATCCCAACCCAATCTAGTCCCACCTGCAAGCTCAACCCTTCCTATTCGTATACCCATCCAGATGCCTTTTAAATGTGTAATTGTACCAGCCTCCACCACTTCCTTACAGCTCATTCCATACCCTCTCAACCCTCTGCATAAAAAGGTTGCTCCTTAGGTCTCTTTTATATCTTTCCCTTCTCACCCTAAACCTAAACCCTCTAGTGCTGGACTCCCCCACCTCAGGGGAAAGACTTTGTCTATTTATCCTATCTATGCCCCTCATGATTTTATAAACCTCTATAAGGCCTCCCCTCAGATCCGAACCTCCAGGGCAAACAGCCCCAGTCAATTTCGCCTCTCCCTGTAGCTGAAATCCTCCAACCCTGGCAACATCCTTGTAAACCTTCTCGGAATCTTTTCAAGTTTCATAACATCCTTCCAATAGGAAGGAGACCAGAATTGCACGCAATGTTCAAAAAGTGACCTAACCAATGTCCTGTACAGCCACAACATGACCTCCCAACTCCTGTATTCACAGTGGCTCAGTGGTTAGCACTGCTGCCTCACAGCACCAGGGTCCCAGGTTCAATTCCAGCCTTGGGTGACTGTCTGTGTGGGTTTCCTCCCACAATCCAAAGATGTGCAGGTCCATTGTATTGACCATGCTAAATTGCCCATACTGTTAGGTGTGTTAGTCAGAGGCAAATGGGTCTGGGTGGGTTACTCTTCGAAGGGTCGGTGTGGGCTTGTTGGCCAAAGGACCTGTTTCCACGCTGTAGGTAATCTAATCTAATCTAAAATTTGGAACCATAAAATAATTTTTCTAACAGGTGACAGAGTGACAAAAAACACCATGCACTCTGTATAATAGTTGACAAGGTGCCAATCCCTAATATTCTCAAATGCTTGGCAGCCTTCTTAGTGATGGGCGTCTTGGCTGCCATAATTTTCAGTAGAGAGTCCTGTATTTACTTTTGTTTAGCAGGAGTATGGCGATGTGAAGGTTAGTTGTTACGATGTTGCATTCAATTTGGTTTCATAAAATGAGCAAGTGCCATTATAGCACTGCTTATCCTGCTGAATATTTCCAACAGTTTCTGTTAACATGAATCAAATGAAAGATTAATATTATTATGGAAAAGCTGTCAGTTAGACTTCATTAAATCTTCCACTGTTTTTCAGTAATGCATATTCCCTGAATGATTTAAGTAGCAATGCAAAACTATAGAAGAATGGATGGGAAATTTGCTGTTCAACATGAAATGAGAATGCTGCTCGTTCAGAGAAAGGTTAAAGACTACGTACTTGCTGAATCAGAATCAACTAGGAGGCAATGAGGTCTGCAGATGTTGGAGATCAGAGTTGTGTGTGTTGCTGGAAAAGCACAGCAGGTCAGGCAGCATCCGAGGAGCAGGAAAATCGATGTTCCTACGCCTCGGATGCGCCCTGACCTGCTGTGCTTTTCCAGCAACACACTCAACCCAGAATCAGAATCAAGTTTGTTTGTGCTGATTATTTAAATAATTTTAAGACATCTGTTTAGAGAACATAGTCTTGAAAGCTGACACAAAAATAAGGGATATGCAATGAGTGAGGAAGTTACATAGACTTCAGAAACATAGGGTACTGGAACAGGCAGAAAAGTGATAGGTGAAATGTGGGTTGTGGGTGAATGCATTTTGAGAGGGAAAGATCAGTTCCGTACACCCTTGAATTTACATGTGCACACTGAAAAATGCTGAAGGGTATGAATGAGCAAAAATATAATTCAAAATGTAAATATTCACAATCTTTGGAGAAATATGGATGTTTGTAGATGACACCACAATGATCAACTAAGTCTTTTAAATAAAAAAAACTGAATGTAGTTTAAATGGAAATTAGTCTAGCTGCAATTAGAGCACTGTGCAGTTTTAGAAAGTATATTAAAGCCAGAGAGAGCCAATAACCTAGGTGACTGCAATTGTTGCTAATCTGTCGGGGGTGGGAGATTTGATGTACTGCAGTTTCATGTAAGGCATATGAGGTAAACTATCAGGAGTGGTTAAACCAATGATGGTTCTATTTCTTATGGGAAAATTAGATAAATATTTGAGCATAGAGCTAAGTAGTGCATCCAGTGTGAAAGCTCTAAGGAAAAAGCTGGCATAGACATCTTTGGTTGCATTATCCCCTGCCATCACCACTGTGTTGTTTCTGTTAATAATTTCACTTGTCTTTCCATTGTAGTGCTGAATTAGTATCACTTCAGGGCCTTTTACTTTGGAACAGTAAATACTATACTTGCACCTGGTGCTTTAGTTTCAATGGACTGATGAGAATTTGAGCTAGGAATTTCCTGAATCAACCTAACAATATTCTCTCAACCAATTCTGACAAAAAAAAATCTGTTTGACTTGCCACATCTCAAATTATTTGTGGGATATTGCTGTGTAGAAAGTGGCGACTGTTCTTGACCATTTAATAACCAGTTGATGTGAATATGTCGCACAATATGGAGATTTTGAAATGTGGTTCGATACTATTAAAATATGCCCTTTTACTACACCCTTGAATTTACAGTAAAATGATTTTTCTGGTAATAGATCAAACTGTAGGTCAGAGAATCAAGTGTCAATCCTTTGTCTTGTTACAGACAGTAATACTGTACTTCATGAGCAAATTATTTTAAAGAGCTAGAGTAGATGACATTTTAGATTAGATTAGATTATATTACTTACAGTGTGGAAACAGGCCCTTCGGCCCAACAAGTCCACACCAACCCGCCGAAGCACAACCCACCCATACCCCTACCCCTACATTTACCCCTTACCTAACACTACAGGCAATTTAGCATGGCCAATTCACCTGACCCGCACATCTTTGGACTGTGGGAGGAAACCGGAGCACCCGGAGGAAACCCACGCAGATACGGGAAGAACGTGCAAACTCCACACAGTCAGTCGCTTGAGTCGGGTCTCTGGCGCTGTGAGGCAGCAGTGCTAACCACTGTGCCACCATGCCGCCCATTTCTTAAAACCTGTGGACTGAGCCATCCCAGCATTGATTCAAACTGCTGAAAACCTTTTCTCCAAACTTCAGCATATTGCAAGTATTTTAATTTCTTTTTTGATGCAGCAATGGTCTCAATTACAGGTTAAGCTGAAATTCCAAACAGCTACTGCCCTAAGATTGTCTTACTGTTTGTATTGCTATTGACTTCCAGTACACCAAGACCCCATAGGTACATGTCCATTTATATAGTTGAAGATGTCCTGTGGCTTGAAAGGTGAAGATGAGAGTAAGTCAGAAAGGGAAATTGATCTTAATTCAATAGTTTTCGTTTTTGGAGGAGAACACTTCACTTGTAACTGTTGAATTTTATGGCTTGTGATACTTTTGGAAAGTGATGACCCCTCTCAGACTCCAATGTTTGAGTTGATCACATGTGATTAAGTACCCTAGAGTTGTTTCTGCCAAAGTGAACTTAATAAATTTGTGGAACCATATTGTAACATGTTGCATAACAACATAATAACCAATATGTTCACCATACTCCGTACTACTATCGGAAGGCTTATCTTTAGTCTGGTTCTTCAGTCATTCTAGATGTGACTTCTTTTTAAAAAAAGTAGTCAACAAATGTCATGGCTCTGTTTAGTTTTAATGCAAAATATAGAATTGTTTAGTTGCGCAGATATTAGTTAGAATAAACAGTGATCTTAAGTTATAAACAGCTCTATTATCAAGACAAGGTCAGAGGTAGTCTGTTTGTTGACTCACCAATGCATTATTTCAGAGCCGCCTTTATCTTCTAATGAGTCTTTGATTGAGAACATTGTAGTATTGTTAGGGGACATCAAGCTGATATGGATTGCCTTTTAGAGCACGCACTTGAAATGTGACTGTGTCAAAACATTCCACTTGTCTGGAATGTCTCTTAGGGACAAGCTCTTCTTGTAATGTTAGTCGACATGTGACAATTAGGGCTGAAAGAATTTAGTGACCAATGAATGAGTGTGATTTACAGCAATGAAACTACATTTTAATTGGAACTTGCACTGTAACCTAACCACTGCAATTTCAGACATAATTTATTTCCAAACCCCATCTTTTACTTTGCTCAAGAATGCTATCTTTAGACTTGTTTTCAATCATATGTTTTGACAATACAGCTGCTATTACAATCCTATGATCGATTTTGGGTTAGGGTCTTCTGTTTAATATCTGAAGTAATAATTATGGCATAATATCAAATAAAAACAGAAAGAACTGCAGAAGTTGTAAATCAGAAACCAAAACAGAAGTTGTTGGAAAAGGTCTGGCAGCATCTGTGAAGAGAAATCGGTAACGTTTTGAGTCCAGTGACCCTTCCTCAGTTCTGAGGACAGATGAAGATTGTCAAGTTTCAAACAGTGCAACAATTTGTACTATGTGACAAAAAGGTGCTTATTGGTTAGTGAGTTGATTTTCATTCTTGTTGACCGATCAGTTTGAGAGGCAGCGAGACATAGAGGGTTACAGCAGAGAAGAAGGCCCTTGAGCCAGTTGAGTCTGCACAAGTCAAAACAAGCACCTAACTATTCTCACCCTATTTTCCAACACTTAGCCCATTGCCTTGTATGCCTTTGCATTGCAAATAGGTTTTTGCAAATATCATTCTTATAAGCATTGAGTTTCAGATTCCAACCACCCTGAGTGAAAAATGTTTCTGCACATACTCAACATAAATGCATGCCCTGATCATTAGTCCTTCTATCAAGGGGAAAATTTTCTTCCCATCTACCCTGTCTATGCCCCTCAATTGTATACATCTCAATCTTGTTCTCCCTCACTTTGCTGTGCTCCAAGAAAAGCTATTCAATCTCTCTTCATATCTAAAACTCTCCAGCCCAGGGAAATCTCCTCAGCACCCTCTCCAGTGCAATAGGAGATTCCTCCTATAATGTGGATTCCAGAACTGCACTCTGTATTTTGTACTGTAAAACAGAGGACGGTAGTGAGAAGTGACTGAGGAGGATTCTGAGATGTTGGTTCACTCACTGCAACTGAAAAGGGATCACTGAAATGAGAAACAAAAACAAATTGTTGGAAAATCTCAAGAGGTCTGGCAGCATCTGTGGAGAGAAATCAGAGTTAATGTTTTGGGTCCAGTGACCCTTCTTCAATTCTGAGATTTTCCAGCAATTTCTTTTCTTGTTCCCTCTATTTCCTGTTTGTTCATGTGTGTCTAAATGCATCTTAAAAGTTGTGATCATATCTGCTCCAACCATGTCCCCAAGAGCATGTTCCAGGTGCCTATCATCGTCTGTAAAAACATATGTCTCTCATAACTCATCTAAATGTAACTCCTCTCACCTTAAACAAATACCCCTTAGTATTTGACATTTCCGCTCTGGGAAATACACTCCAAGTATCCATCCTATCAATGCCTAATTTCATATATTTCTATCAGGTTGCTCCCTCAGCCTCTGACTCTCGAGTAGTAATGATCCAAGTTTGTCCGATCTCTCCTTATATGTAATACAATCAAGGCAACATCTTGGTAAACCTCTTCTGACCTTCTCCAAAGCCTCCATATCCTCCTCATAGTATGGCAACCAGAACTCCAAATATGGCCTAACTAAAGTTTATTTAGCTGTAACATGACTTGCCTACTTTTATACCCTGTGTCCTGACCGATTTAGGGCAAGCATGCCATACACCTCTTTCAACTTATCCACTTGTGTTGCCAATTTTAGGGAGGTATGGACTAGCACCCCAAGATCTCTCTGTGTATCAATCGTTCTCAGAGCACTCATTTACTATATACTTTCCACTAGCACTTGGCCTTCCAAAGTGCATCACCTCACACCTGTCCAGATTAAACTCCATCTTCCATTTCTCCATCCAATTTTCCAAGTGATATATATCCTGCTGTTCATTTGACAATCTTCCTCACACATTTTCATGGTGGTAAAAACAATGACTGCAGCTGCTGGAGACCAGATTCTGGATTAGTGGTGCTGGAAAAGCACAGCAGTTCAGGCAGCATCCGAAGAACAGTAAAATTGACGTTTCGGGCAAAAGCCCTTCATCGCAAATACACGTATTTTGCTTGAAATGTCGAGTTTGCTGCTCCTCGGATGCTGCCTGAACTGCTGTGCTTTTCCAGCACCCCAATCCAGAATCTCGCAAATTTTCATGTCATCTGCAGACTTAGTTACTGATTTATATATATGTGTGTGTGTATATATTATAACATCAGCAAAATGAAAGTGCTAGTCATTGACTTCAGGAAGCAATATAGAGGGCAAGCTCCTGTCTTCCTCAAAAGTGTTGAGGTGGAGATGTTCGAGAACGTCAAGTTTCTAGAATTGTTGGTCACCAATAATTCGTCCTGGTGTACAAACGTTGATGTGATGATCAAGAAAGCTCAACAACACCTCTACTTCCCTAAGAAGCTAAGGGCATTCAACGTGTCCATAAAGACTCTTGGCAATTTTTATAGGTGCACCATAAGGAACATTCTATCTGGATGCATCATGGCTTGGATTGGCAACTGCTGTGCCTGCAACTGGAAGAAACTACAGAGATTTGTGAACAAAGCCCAGTCAACCACGCAAGCCAACCTTCCATCCATTGACTTCAGCTGTACGTTTTGCTGCCTCTGAAAGGCAGTCAACATAATCAAAGACCCGTCCCACTGAGAATGTCTATAGGGATATAGCAGGCAGGGAAAGAGTTACGTTCTGAGTTGATGAAACAAGAGGTTCAGCTGAGCATGACTCAGATCAGATAATAATTTACAGTTCACAATGGAGTGATGGAGGCAAGGGTAATGGCTTAATCACTGCTTTTCCATCTTGTTATGTAGAGCCATTTAACAAGATGAGATAGCATTCAGTATGTGACGTCACTTAAGGTGAAAAGTATTCATTATGTGAAGCCAGTTATTCATTGTGTAATAGCCGATTGGCATAATCTTTACTATTGATACTTATTAATTGGGTGACCGTTACAATCAACATGTATGTTGCCTTATCTGGATGCTCCTCCCTGTAAAATGACTATATAGTTCATCAAGAAATTGCTGTTCCAGCGAATACCGTGAACTCCTGTCTCTGCGTACATGGGTGATCGTTCTCTCTCCCTCCAGGGCACAGAATAAAGATGAAGGAGGTAAAACTGTATTGTGTCTCTGAGCGTTTTGCTTGAAATGAGGGGTGGGGGAATGGGACGACACCATCCTGTTTAGAATTTCTTCTAACCTTTTCCTTCAGGCAGAAGATACAAAAGCTTAAACATGTACCAACAGATTCAAGAACAGCTTCTTACCTGTATTATTAGACTTCTAAATGGACCTCTCAAATTTTAAATTTAATGTTGATTTTGCTGTTTATGCATCTTGTCTGCAGCTGTAACATTTGTATTCCTTTCTCTGTTCTATTATCCTTCTACACTTGCGGTATTATTTGCCTGCACTGCATGCAAAACAAAACATTTCACTGTACCAAGGTAAATGTGACAATAGTAAATCGAATCAAATAATAAGGCAGATTTCCCCATATAAAGTGCTGCATCAGGGTAGTGGAACAGAGTTCAGAAAATAGTATTACAATTGCAGAGAAGGTGTAGAGAGTGAGATCAGCATTAACATTTGAGAAGTCCATTCAAAAGTCTGGTAACAGTGGGGAAGAAGTTGTTATTGAATCTCTTTGTACATGTATTCAAATGTCAAAATCTTCTGCTCTGTGGAAGAGATCTTTGGCTTTTTGCATAAATTATTTCCTTTGCCCATTAGTGAGCGTACTCTTTCTGTAGCTAGCCTCTTGCACCCAATATAAAATGCCTTGGAATTCTTCTTACTCTGACTTGCCAAAGTCATTTCATAGCTCCTTTTAGCTTTCATAATTCCTTGTTCAAGTTCTTCCCTGCTTCCTTTATATTCCTCAGGGCCCTTGTCTGATACCTTACATATGCTTCATTCATCTCGGAGTCATACAGCATGGAAACAGATCTTGCATCCTGCCAGTCCCTGCTAACGGTATTCCCAATCTAAACTAGTCTCACCTGCCTGCGCTTGGTTCATCTTCCCCCAGACATTTTTTATTCATGTACTTATCTATCTAATTATGCCTTTTAAACATAGTAACTGTACCTGCAGCCACCACTTCTTCTGGAGATTCATTGCACACATGAACCACTCTCTGTATAAAAAAAGGTTGCCTCATGTCTTTTAGAAATGTTTCTCCTCTCACTTTAAAAATATCTTTTTGACTAAACTTGCAATGTCTCATCATCCAGCATTCCCAAATGTTGCCATCCTTATCTTTCACCCTAAAAGGAAGTTGCTAGTCCTGACTTCTGGTCAACTGGCTTTTAAAAAGACTCCCACAAGCTAGTTAAGGATTTACTGTCAAGCAGCTGCCTCCAAACTAATTTCTCCAGTTCCTGCCTTATACTGCAGTAATTAGCCTTCTCCCATTTTAGCACTTTGACCTGAAGACCAGTCTTATCCTTCTTCATAACTATCTTAGAACTTGCAGAATTTTGATCACCATTCCCAAAATGCTCCCCCACTGAAACTTTGATGTCCTGGTTATGCTGATTTCCTAATCCAAGTTCTTGTATGGCTCCTTCTGTTAGTTAGACTATCTGCATATTGTTTCAAGAAACATTCCTGAAATGCAGCGAACAAATTCTGCCTCATCTCAGTCTCTGGGACAAAGGGAATCCCAGTCATCACCCACAACAACAACTGTGTTGTTTTTCACATCTTTTTCTGATCTGCTTACATGAAATCGTAGAGATGTACAGCACTGAAACTGCTTTGGTCTAACTCATCCAGGTATCCTCAATTAACCTACTCTCAATTGTCTGCACTTGGCCCAGATCCCACTAAACACTTCCTATTCATATACCCATCCACATGACTTTAAAATGTTGTAATTGTATCATCCTCCACCATTTTCTCTGGTGACTCATTCCGTACACGCACCACCCTCTGTGTTTCAGGTTGTAAGTTTGCTCAGAGATGGAACATTTGTTCTCAGACATTTTGTCACCATGCTAGGTAATAACATCAGTGAGCCTCCGTCGAAGTGGTGGTGTGCTGTCCCACTTTCTATTTGTGTCTTGGACTGTTGTGGTGGGTGATATCACTTTTGGTTCTTTTTTTGAGAGGTTGGAAAATGGGATCCAGATTGATATACTTGTTGGTTGAGTTCTGGTTTGAATACCAGGCCTCTAGGAATTCACGCGTGCCTCAGTTTAGCCTGTTCCAGGTTGGATGTATTGTCCCAGTTGAACTGGTGTCGCTCATTATCTGTGTGTACGGATACTAGTGATAGTTGGTATTGTCTTCTGGTTGCTAGTTGGTACTCATGTATCCTAGTGGCTAGTTTCCTGCCTATCTGTCTGATGTAATGTTTGTTGCCGTCCCAGTAGGGTGTTTTGTATATGACATTCGTTCTGCTGTTTGTTGATATAGGGTCAATTAGATTCATCAAGAGTTGTTTCAATGTGTTGGTAGGTTTGTGGGCTACCATGATGCCAAGAGGCCAAAGTAGTCTGGTTGAGATCACCAAGATGTCTTTAATGTATGGTAGTGTGGCTAGAGTTGTTGAATGTGTTTGTGTTCTTGTTTAGATTTGTTGTGTAAGAATCAGCGAGCTGCGCTTATTGGGTACCCATTGCTCTTGAATGTGTTGTATAGGTGTTTTGCTTCGGCATCTCGTAGTTCCTGGGTGCTGCAGTTTGTTGTGGCTTATTTAAACAATGTCCTGATGGAGTTATGGATGTTGGAATGATTGCTCCTGTAGTTGAGCATCTGGTCTTTGCATGTTATTTTCCTGTGGACACAGGTCTGCAGCTCTCCATTGGGCTTTTTGTTTTACTGTGACATCTAGGGAGGGGAGTCTGTTGTTGTTCTCTTCCTCTTTGGTGGACTTCACAAAAATTGCAAACCCTCTGTGTGGAAAATGTTGCCCCTTGGGTCCTTTTTAAATTTTTCCCCCTTCATGCTAAATCAATGCCCTCTTGTTCGGTACTACCCCACACCCATGGGAAACGACCATGTCCATTTACCCTATCCATGCCCCTCATGATTTTGTAGACCTCTATAAGGTCACCCTTCGCCCTCTGACGCTCCAGGGGAAACAGCCCCAGCCTCTTCAAATCCATCTCCTTTTATTTCCCCAAAGCACCTCCTTGAAGTAGAAGATTGGATTCCGTGTCTATTGGGGATTATTAATCTCTAACGGGAAAAATTCTCAGGACTCGATTTACATGGAAGAGGTGGACCTTTTCACCTCTGGTAGAGAGGCGAGATGTTGAGTGGTTTCGTTGTGTTTGGATTAAACATGAATTTCTGTTTGGATTTGTCTCTTGTCTAATCTGTCAGTTTCACAAAACATCTAAATGGTAGAGAGCTTGGGTTTGGAAGATGCTAACAAAGATGTTGTGGTCTGTTGTTGCAGTGCATTAAGAGAACATACGTAGTCATGGTTGATTTTTCAGGGACACACTACTCCAGTATCTATACACATGACTGCATCAACCCAAAGTGATCCCAGCAGCGATTCATTTATCTCCCTCTGGCTATAAGGAGAGAGATACAATATAACCCAGTCAGAAAGATAGTACTTTCTTTTCTCCAGAGTTCTGCCCATAAGGCCTGGCTGGATGTGCAAGACAGTGAATGAAGAGTTTTTTCCCCTATTGTGTCGCCACAAGTATCTATCCTTAACTGTCTCCTGGTTTTCATCAACTTAACATTCTTGAGTTTCATTATTCAAAATCACAGCTTTAAATTTCCATGGCAACCCTGGACTCCACTTCCACTACTTGAACCCTCTGTTATTTCAAAATTGTAAGACGTCTAATATTGAGTTAGCAAATATTTACTCATTCTCAACGTTGGGAAGATTAAAGCTATTCTTTTTGGTCCTTGTCGCAATCTCCTTTCCCTTCCAACTACTCAGTTCTTGATTGTGGCAACTGCTGGAGGCTGAACGAAACTGTTCACACCTTTGGATCCTGAGATAAAGTTCACGCTTCTGCATCATCACTAATGCCACTTCTTGAGTTAAAAATCACACACCAGGTTATAGTCCAACAGGTTTATTTGGAAGCACTAGCTTTCGGAACACTGCTGTTTCATCTGGTGGTTGTGTATTCTGAAAACTAGTGCTTCCAAATCAATCTGTTAGAGTATAACCTGCTGTTGCGTGATTTTTTAAACTTTGTACACCCCAATCCAACACTGGCACCTCCAGATCATGGCCACTTGTTGAGACCTCCATGATATTGTTTGACCCGACCGATGCCTGAAATCACTTTCTGCAAATCTCATAGATTTGCATATTCCAACACACATCTGCCTGACCTGCAATATTTTTCTGTCTTTACACTTCAATTCTTAACTTGAACCAGGGCCATTCACCTATCACTCCTGCTGTCACTGGTGTTCAGTGACTCTCAGTTCAGTTAAAGAACGAATTTTAACTTTTTCATTCTTGTTTTAAATCCTTCCAGAACTCAGCACTTCCAGTCCCTCTCTGTAATTTCTTTCATACCTCAACTCTCCGAGATAGCTCTTCTCATCCAATTCTGGCCATTTGAACATTTGCTATTTTAATCACTCAAGTTTAGTAATGTGCCAAGGGTTTATCTTTGAAATTCCATTCCAAATTTCTATTATTTTTCCCATCTCTCCTTCTGAAAAATTTTCATTAAAGCCTATCTTTTTAGCCAATCCTTATGTTAACCACCATAGTTTATTTTTGGTCAAATTTTGTTTGATAACACTGCTGTGAAATGTCTTGGGAAGCCCTCTACAACAGAGGTACTGTATAAATACAAGTTGCTTTTATATATCAAGAAACACTATATCTTCCATTCTCTGAGCTTCAGAAGTGTCAGCAATAACTCAGGTGAAAGTTTGTGGCTTTCAGTTACACTCTAGAGCTTAGGCACAAAATCGAGTGTGCGAGAGGTGGTATTTTGTTCTTCAAACGTAAAAGATCTTTTTGCAGTGTTTTGAAGAAGAGCAGGATATCTCTGGTAGATCACAGACCCGGAAGGTTAATGCTATTTCTTTCTCCACAGATGTTCCCAGACTTGCTAGGTATTTGTAGCACTTTTACGTTTTCATTCTTCTTCCCCATATCTTCAATGAACATGACATTGAATAGATTACTATGCCAGTATGTATGCATCAGTCCTGTGGTGGGTTATCAGAATGATCCATTCACATTGACGGAGAGAGCTTACTGCATACAACTGACCTGTAGCTGTCTCCTGGTAATACCTTGGATCATTGATTTGTTGAAATTATCAACTTGAGAATTATGTATCACATGTTTTGAATTTATGGCTGTAATCTGATAGTTGGGCATTCACTGCTTAATCTCTTGCTGATTTCTAGTTTCAAAATTATTTTGTGTAGACTCAGAATATGGCTAGAGAATTGGTGAATTTTCTAAACTGATCATTTTCCCTTTTTGTATATTGTAGCTTTTGTCTGTCAATCTCAGCAACCTCCTCCAGTGCCATCACCTCAGAGATGTCTGTACCTTGTAATTTTATTCTCTTGTATATTCTTGATTTGAAGCATTCCATTACTGGTGGTCATGTCTTCAGTGTCCTTGGCGTTAAACTCTATCATTTCCACCCCCCCCAAGTTTCTTCACCTTCCTTACATTCCTCTTTTAAGATGCTCCTTAAAATGGACCTCTGTGACCAGTTGTTTGATCAATTATCCTAATAGCACCTTATGGAATCCACTTTTTGATTGCTCCTTTGAAATGCTTTTTGAATATTTACTATATTAAATGCTTCATATGAATGTAAGTTATTGCAAACAGAATGGTTTAATGCAAGGAGAATGGAATGTAAATGTAGGGATGTTTTGCTGCATTATATTTATTGTTGGTGAGGCCACTATATAACGTAAGGTCTCCTCATTTAAGGAAGGATGTACTTGTGTTCAGAGAATTCACTCAATTGATTTCTGAGGTGCTTAGGGTGTAATCTTAGAATTAATGTGCAGGAGATTCCTATATCCAATGGAATTCAGAAGAGTTCGGGGTGATCTTATTAAGACATAAGATACTGAGGGGAATTTGACAGGCTGGATGCTGAAAGAAGATATTTCCCGTTATCGGAGAGGCTAGAACAAGTTTAAAACCAAAAAGTTTGCTAATTAAGGTGGAGGTGAGGATTTTTTTTCTGAGGGACATGCCCCTTGTGGCTAAGGGGATGGAGGGGTATGGAGAGAAAGTGGGAATGGGATACTGAAATTGCATGATTGGTCGTGATCTTATTGAATGGTGGTGCAGACTCCAAGGGTTGTATGGTCTGTCTTGCACCGATTTTCTATGTTTCTATTTGGAATTCTTTTCAATACAATCATGGAAATAGGTCCATGGAAAGCTTTTAAGGCTGAAATAGATTGTTGATGAGTTAAAGGTTATTTAGGGTAGGTGGCAATGTGGGGTTGTAGCCACAGTCACATCTGCCGCAATCTTACAAAATGGCAGTGCAGGACAAAGGGACTGAATGGCCTACTGATAATTTGTATGTTCATATGATGCATTTCACCCATTCTCTTATGTGCGTTGATTTCCAGAAAGCATTTGACAAGGTGCCACGTAATAGGTTATTGTGCAAAGTGGGAGACCATGGTTTAGGAGATAATAAACTGGCCTGACCAGAAGATTGGCTGGCAGAAAAACTGAATATGTATAAATGGGTCTGAACATCTGAAAATCTGAGGATGCAGATGCATATGAGTTGAGAGAGTTGAGGCACAAGTCTGTGGATAGGGTATAGTGTGAGAAAACGTGAAATTGTTCACTTTGGGGCAAATGGTAAAAAAAAGAGTATGGCATAAATGGGAAATGATTACATAATTCCCAGATATGGATGGATTTAGCTGTTCTAGTGCATGACACCTAAAGAGTTAGTATGTAGGTACAGCAAGTAATTAAACAGAATGCTATTACAAGATGAGCTGAATATAAGAAGAAAGGATGCTATGCTTCAGTTACTTAGGGCATTGATTAGATTACATCTTGAGTATTATTTGCTGTTTTGTTCTCGTTATATTGGAGACTCATTGGATTATTGCCTGGAATGAGTGGGTTGTCTTCTCAGGCAAGATCCTACAGATTGGGTTTGTTTCCTTTGGGGTTTCGAAGAGTGAGGGGTAGCTTGGTTGAAGTATATAACACTCTGAACAGACTTCACAAAGTACAAAGGATGCTTCATCTGTGGGTGAGTCCAGAACAAAAGACATTGTTTGAAAATTAAGGGTTACCCTTTCAGGATAGAAATGAGGTGAGTGTTTTTCTGCAGATTGGTCTTCTTTGAACTCTTCACTTCAGGAGGCAGGATCTTTGAATATCTTAAGGACGAATTAGATGATTGTGAGGCAAGCATATTCGGAAATAGATGGAAATGTAGAATTCAGAATGCCAACAGATCAGCAGTGATCAAATGGAAGATGAAGTAGGTTTGAGGAGCTGAATGCTTCTAATTTGTATGTTTATATGTAGTCTTGCCTTCTGGTCTCCGTCAATGTTAATGGGAGTTACACCAGCAAAGTATTACCTTCCTCCATTTGAATGGATCAATCTGATAACCCAGCACAGGGCTGATGCATGCATACTGGCATGGTATTTCGTTTTTTTTGTAGTTAGTTGAAGCTACACTTCAAAACTTTAATTAAAAAGACATTCTACCTATGTCTCCATTTGGTAGTCCTGGCCATTCTACTAATATATGCAGTTTTAATAAGGCAAGCTCTATTTTGGGTCAGCATGGTGGCTGAGAGTCGCATTGCTGCCTCACCAGGGTCCCAGGTTCAATTCCAGCCTCGGGCGACTGTGTGGAGTTTGCATATTCTCCCTGTGTCTTCATGGGTTTCCTCTGGGTGCTCCGCTTTCTCCCACAGTTCAAAAGTGTGCAGGTCAGATGTATTGGCCTAAATAATTTGCCCATTGTGTTAGGTGCATTAGTTAGAGGGAAATGGTCTGGGTGGGTTACTCTTCGGAGGTCAGTGTGGACTTGTTGGGCCTAAGGGCCTGTTTTCACACTGTAAGGATTCTAATCTTTAAAAAAAAATCATTGGTGAATAAGTGAAGCCTTTAATGTGTAAGTAACATTTCTAAAAAGAGTTCTAGAAAAGTCAACCCTAATTGTCTGGATGTACCAAAATGTACTCCAGTGGGTCACTAGGTAAGCACAAACTATATGGCACTGAGCTTTTGACCTTAGCTTCCTTGACTATTGATGTGGATGAACTGTCGAGGTTCTCACTTGGCTTTGCATCATTAGGCTAGGCACTGCAAAACAAAAACACACAGATTTTATGTTCAGATTTTTGTCTTCTATACAAAGAATGCTGAAACATGTCTGGAATTTCTGCTGGCACAGGAAGGAAACTTGCGTTTGAACTGGAAGTCACTGATCCTTAATGCAGTCCCTTACGTGAACTGTGCCACTGGGTTGGGGGTGGAGGGTGGGGAGGGGGGGGGTGGCGGGGGAGGGGGTGAGTGTGGGGAGATGCATATTCTTCCAAGCATCAGTCCCTCCTTCTTCCCATGGCTTTACCTCTGACTGCAGAGCAAAGCATTGGCATGCACTGGATGTAAACTTATCTATTGCATGGACAATAGTTTTGAAAGGAAAGTAGCTGTGAAATAATATTTATGAAATAATTAATTACCAAGCCTCATTATTTTCTCCAATGTACTCCTTTAATCTCTGAAAGATGTTGAATTGCAATTTTACATAGTTCAATGGGTGTCAGGAACCTCTTTATATCTTGTGTGATCCATCTAGGAATCTACATTTTCAACTTTAACGGATTGTTAATGTTAAGGAGTGTTGCAGGTCAACCTTCAACATCCTTCGGGATTTTTTAGTAGAAGTCAGCATTTTTCCACTCCAAGTGGGAAGCCCGGTTCGTTGTTTTTCCCTCAGTCCCTCACTTGGGGCTACTAAGGTCACTTGTAACCTGCCTATTATTATCTAGGTGTCATCTACCAAGGTCAGGGGTCACGTGAGGCATTATTAGAGCTGCATTCTGCAGTCAGTAAGCAATGATGGAATGCTGAGTTGGAAGATGTTCTTTGACATAAAGTCATAGAGCTGTACAGTGTGGAAACAGACCATTCAGTCCAACTCATCCATGCCAACCAGATATCCTAAATTTATTAGTCCCATTTGTCAGCATTTGGCCCATATCCCTCAAAACTATTCCTATTCATATACCCATTCAGATGCCTTTTAAATGATCTCATTGTACCAGCCTCTATCAGTTCATTCTGTGCACACACCACCCTCAGTGTGAAAATGTTGCACCTTAGATTCCTTTTAAATCTTTCCCCTCTCACCTTAAATTACACCCTCCAGTTATGCAAACTATTTCCTGACTCAGTGATGCCCCAACTCAATGTAGGTGTGATGTGCTTCAGTATTGGATTGATGGGAATGCTGTGAAAGCATTTCAGAATGGAAGGGACTGAATGAGAGTTTAATTTGATAATAACAGTAGAATAGTAGTAAATGGCTACCCAAGTGATGTGTGAATTACACTGGCTAGTCATCCACATTCCTGCATGTTGTCTGTGAGACAATGTCATCCCCACCTACTTCCAGAATGTTCAGCTTCTTGGAGAAAGACAGTCCAGTTTAACCCTTTAACATTACTCTCTCTCTTGACATTAATGTACAATTTAATCTTTTAACATTACATTCCACCCTTTATCATTCCATGATAAATACCTAGATGGCACTACTGGCTTTTATAAGACTCTGACATCCATATTTAAGTAAATTACTGATGCAAAACATTCAATGATTATAACAACAACATTATTACTCCATGCAATAGATAGAATTTGTAGGATCCTCCCACGTGGAAAAAAAGTTAATCAGTAACGTTCTTAAATCCACAGAACTCAGTGACCCCTCCATCCCCTCCAAGTCAAGTGGAAACGAGCCAGTTGTTCAACAACTCCTTCAGTAAAGTGCAACCTGAAATCAAAATCAGTCTGTCCTTCTGCATCACTCCATGGAGAAATCTGATTTCTGGGATTCATAACCATATCCCAGAAACTGAGAATCCCACAACAAAAACCTGGGCAAAGCTTTCCTGGCAGTCAATGCACTTCACGGTCAGGATCCGAGTGGACTGGATCCACTTTCTCCCCCTTTTCCCGGTGTTGTCCTAAAAATACTTCTAAAGGGAGGTGTGGGGGATAAAGGCAATAACTTTTAAGAAGTACCAAATTCTAATTTTAATGCTCTGGAGCCTAACACCTTGTGTCTGTAGGACTTTAGATTAGATTAGATTCCCTACAGCACGGAAACAGGCCCTTCAACCCAACAAATCCACATCAACTCTCCAAAGAGTAACCCACCCAGACCTTACTGATGCACTTATCACTATGGGCAATTTAACTTGGGCCAATCCACCTGACCTGCATATCTTTGGATTGTGGGAAGAAACCGGAGCGCCCAGAGGAAACCCACACAGACACGGGGAGAATGTGCAAACTCCACGCACACAGTTGCCCGAGGCTAGAATTGAACCTGGGTCCCTGGCGCTGCGAGGCAGCAGTACTAACCACTGAGCCACGGTGCAGCCCTAAGTTTAAAACTTGTTTTTCCGGGGACTTTAACTCCCATTTACCTAGGGCACTCAAACCCCTTTTCTTCCTCTATATGTCTGGGGACTTGAACCCCAAATAAAACCTAGGAGCCTAACCCCATTTAAAACCCAGGGGATTCGAATCTCAATTAAAACCCAGGGGACTCTAATCCCAGTTAAAACCCAACTTCATGCAAAGTGAGTAGTTGGTGTGCAAGTGTGCGTGTCACCTCAAAGATTCTGTCACCATCGAGTCAGGAGGCAAGGGGTCAATTGAGTGTTAAGAGAGCGATATCAAGGTGAATCTTACCTTGTGGGCTCGTCTCATGCAACCAACACTCAGACGATCGCTTATTCAGTCCACCTTGAAGTTCTGTGGATGTTGGAATCCCACTGCTGCCATTATATGTTAAGTTCTTTTCCCTAGGGTTCTCACGAGATGCAATTTGCACACGCCAACTTCTGCAAACGGTTAAAGTGTATTAAAGCTTGCACAAGCTAGGTGTGACCCCTTTGACCCTCTTCGCAGGCATACAAAGTCAAGTCAAAAGAACCCCCGAGCAAAGGGAACACATTCCTTTACACAGGTCAGTTGATAATGCTCACAGGTATTTCGGCCTCTCCCCTGCCCCTCCCCACCCCCACAATAACCACACTACCCCAGGTACAATGGGAGGAAGAGGTCATTCTCTGTGATCATGTAAATGCCCTAATCTTGGGGAACCTTTATGTAAACGATTCCTGACACTGTGATTCCCCAAGACAATAAGTGTGATATGCTTCAGTTTCGAGGGATGATTGTGCAAACACATTTGAGTGGTTGCGGATGGCTGTGAAAGCGCTTCAGAATGGAAGGGACTGAATGAGTGTGTAATTTGATAATGGCTGTAGAATAGTAGTAAATGGCTACCTGAATGAAGTGTAAATTACCATGGCTAGTCATCCACGTTCCTGCATGCTGTCTTTGAGACAGAATGTCATCCTCACCTCCTTCCAGAATGTTCAGCTTCTTGGAGAAAGACCGTACAGTTTAACCCTTTAACATTATGTTAATGTCCAGAGAGAGAGAGAGAGAGAGAGAGAGAGTACAATTTAATCTTTTAACATTACGTACCAGCCTTTTATTATTCTATGGTAACCACCTAGATGGCACTACCAGTTTTCGTTAAGACTCTGACAGCCAGTATTTAAGCAAATTACTCAGGCAAAACATGCAATGATTATAACAACAACATTATTAGTCCATGCAATGGATAGAATTTGTAAGATCCTCCCACGTGGAAAAAAATTCATCAGTAAATTTCTTTAATCCACAGTCCTTAGTGACCACTCCATCCCCTCCGAGTCGAGTGGAAACGAGCCAATTACTCAAAACCTTCAATAGAGTCAAAATCCTTGGGAATTCTGATTTCTTGGATAAGGGCAGTTCAATACTTAACAAAACTGTCATCCCCACATACTTCCAGGATGTTCAGCTTCTTGGAGAAAGACAGTACAGTTTAATCCTTTAACATTCCATTAATGTTCAGAGAGACAGAGAGTACAATTTAGTCTTTTTACATTACACCACAAAAAGAAGTGTTTTAATGCTGGTATGTTGCTGGTCGAAAAATTGGGGCTGAGTGTAACATAGAGTCATAGAGATGTACAGCATGGAAACAGACCCTTCGGTCCAATCCGTCCATGCCGACCAGATATCCTAACCCAATCTAGTCCCACCTGTCAGCACCCGGCCCATATCCCTCCAAACCCTTTCTATTCATATACCCATCCAAATGCCTCTTAAATGTTGCAATTCAGTAATGGTCAATGGATATTTTTCAGGCTGGATGAAGTTTTGTAGTGCAATTGCCTAGGAGTTGGCGTTGGTTCCCTTCCTTTTCCTGAAATATAATAATGATCTGGATCTTGGTGTGCAAAGAATTTGATAGCTTGCAGATGACACAAAAGTTGGCATAATTGTAAATTGTGAGGATAGTATGGACCTCCAAAACGACAATGACAAGTTGGTGGAACAGATTAGTGCAGAAGTTGTAGATGAGATTCAATGCAGAGAAATGTGAGCTAGTACACTTTAGTAGGAAAATTATTGAAAGACCATATAAAATGGAAAACAATTTTTAACAGTGCGTGGAAACAGAGGGCCCTGGGTGTATTTGTGCACAAATAATTGAAGATGTCAAGACAAGTGGAAAACGTGATTAATGAAGCATATGTTGACATTGGTTTTATAGATAGAGATATGGAGCACAGAAGTGAGGAGGTGATGTTAAATTTGTACAAGGTACTTGTTAAACCTCAGCCGAATATTGTCTGTAGTTGTACGTGCCACACTATAGGAAAGATATAATTATATTGGAGACAGTGCAGACATTATTAACAAAAATGTTTACAGTAATAAGGAGCTTCAGTTCTGAGGATAGATTGAAGAAATTGGGACGGTTCTTCTTGGAGAGAAGGCTGCAAGAAGATTTGATAAACATTTTCAAAGTTGAAAGTGTGTTGGATAAGTAAATAAGGAGATATTGTTCTGGCTCAGAGGAGCATGTGGATTTAATCGCTGTGCAAAAACAAAATCAGGATGCTGAGAGGAGAAACGTTGTCACTCGCTGAGTATTGAGCATACAGAATGCACGACCTGGAAGTGATATGGAGGCATGCTCAGTTGAGACATTCAAGACAGCATTGGAAGGTTATTTGAATATAAATACTGAAGAGCCACTATGGATGCAATGGGCCAAATGGCCTCCTTCTGTGTTATCAAAATTCTGTGATTATGTGAGCCATTCTATATGAACCCTATAATTAAATCAAGTCTTTTGATTTGGATAGTGTTCTAAAACCATTGTACAGATGATGGACTGTTTCACTGTATTTTCTCCCATTTCACTTGAGTGTAGACTGTTGTTGGTGTATGAGTACATGGATGCCACCTATGCAGTAGTACTTTGTTGGAGTGGTAATTCTTCACGTAGACCCCTGAACTTGAGTGTCACAAAGCTATTCTGTCATACTTTGCTTTGAGATCCAGAGGAGGAGTGCTACACAGGTTAAGTATTGGGGTACATTGGGTCTTGTCAGAACCTGTGAAGATTTGATCTATATTTTGGTGCTGAATTTTGCAGTTTGAGTATTTTTGTTTTGGCAAAGAGAGAAATGTGTGCTTAATCCTGTGGCATTTTGTTTTTCTTCTGCACTGATTAGTGTGTGTTCGATCAGTGCCTCAGGCATTTCCTACATTTATCTGGAGTAAGAAACCCGAGACCACGTGACATTGGTTTAGACTGGGTATGCGGATGAATGGCCTGCATTTTTACAATGTAATGACAGCAAAACTGTCAGCCTTTGCTGCTGTTACTCTGCTCAAAGTGAAAGGAACTTTGGGAGTCAACTAATGTGAAAAATAATGTCAATCTGTGCTCTTACTATGAATGCTGTGCGATATTGTATGATGATTCTCTTTACTAACTCACTCACAAGCACTCTGTTTACTATACCCCGTTTCCATTCATTCATCCATAAAACTGCATTTTTGTAGTACATTTTACTGTTACAAGATAAACTGACTTAAGTATTCTTTCCTAGGTTGCCTACCCATTACTGTTTCTTTACACCTTTGTTATTGACCCCATGCTGCAAGCAGTGTTGAGACCTTGTTCAAGTGTAGCCTTTGATACAGAAAAAGTGTTAATATTGTCAATTACTCAGAACAATGCCAACCCTGTCATCGTCTGTCCATAACTGACTTGAAACAATGGAAAGATTATAATATTAATTAGCCTCAGTACATGTCTTTCGGGACCTAAATAGGTTGCAAAGCATCAAACAGTTTTCTCCACTAGTGTGTACCTTTTAAAACATATTAAATAACCCCCCTGAAGAAACTGATTATCAAAACAGCATTTCGGTGAAACTGCATGAATGGATGTGTAAAAACTGTCAAAACCGGCAATAGTAAATGAAATCTCACGACCCAGCTGCAGGAGATCTGTTTAATATCCTCTATACTTTTATTTAGTGTGCATATAATACCTCACTTATTTAGATCATATAGGTCTAGTTTTTTTTATGCCTTTACTAACTTTTACGTACACTGTCGCTGCAAAAAATACTGAAGTGATGTCACAGGAAATCTGTAGTGAGTTTCAAAAAGAGCATAGCCGAGAAGTATTAGAAATTAATTAACTCATAAATGTATATAAGTTAATCATGGAACTAATTAAGTAGACATGGCAGGGCAGGTAATATGCTTCAGTTGTATGATGTGGGAGCTAGCTGATCCCAATGTGAACTGCAGTGACCACAATCTGCAGCAACTGTTGGTTGCTGGAGGAATTCTGGCTCATAGTTGACGAGCTGGAATTTGAGCTTCAAATACTGCAGCACATCCTGGAGGGGCCGAGTTACTTGGATGCTTTGTTTCAGGAGGCAGCCACACCTGGTAGATTAGGTCATTCAAATTTAGTCAGTGATCAGGGACAGCAGGGTGTGATTGCAAGTGAGGCAGGTAGGGGGATCCTGAGTTCAGGAGCGGAGGAGTTTCCGCTCTTGACCTTGTTCAACAGGTATGAGGTACTTGTACCCTGTGTGGATGGGGAAGAGGGCTGCGGGGAGGATGAGCCAGTTGACCAAGGCACACTGGTACAGGAGGCCTTTCAAGAGGGGGGAGGAAAAAGATAAGTAGTAGTCATGGGGGATTCTGTATTTTGGGGATAGATAGCCTGATCGAGAGTCCCGCATGGTGTGTTGCCTGCCCAGTACCAGGGTGCAGGACATCTCTGATTTGCTTGAAAGATATTGGAACGGGAGGGGGTGCATCCAGTTGTTAAGACAAACAACATAGGTAAGGAGAGGAAGGAGGACCTGTTTGGGGATTATCAAGCATTAGGAACAAAATTAAGGAGCAGGTCCTCAGATTATAATTTCCGCATTACTACCCCAGCCATGTACAAATTGACTTCGAGATAAGAAAATTAGGGAAGTAAACTTGTGGATATGGGAGTGGTGTGGGAAAGAGGATTCCATTTCATGGGGCATTCGCGTCAGTTTTGGAACAGGAGGGATCGGTCCCTATGGGGTGATCTCACCTGAACTGATCTTGATCTAGCAAAAAGGATAAATAGAATGGTCACTAGAATTTGAAACTAGTGGGTCATGGGGAGGGAAGGGAAAATGACAGGAAGTATGGTGGTAAATAAATAGGAAAATAGCAGGTTAGTATGTGTGCAGCAGGTTTAACTACATAGCAGACTATGAAAGAAGTAAAAGGAAGGATATTATTAGCGAGATAGGAAGTCATGAGGGTCTGAAACTAGCATAAGGGCACTTTACCCAAATGCTCGTTGCATTAGTAACAAGGTTGATGAGTTAACAGCACAAATCATCGCAAATGAAGATTCTGTAGTCATTATGGAAACATGGTCACGATTGAGAGTTAAATATCAGACTATTCTGAAGGACAGATACAGGAAGGTAAGGGAGGTGGTATAGCTCTGATATTCAAAGGTGACATCAGGGCAGTGCTGAGAGATGATATAGGCTCTGAGGAGAATAAGATTGAATCCATTTGGATGGAAATTAGAAATTCATAGAAGAAAAAGTCACTGATAGGCGAAGGCTCCAGACCACCAAATAATAACATCACGTTGAAGTGAGCAATAACCAAAGAAATAACTCATGCCTGTAAAATTGGTCGGGCAATTATCACGGGGGATTTTTGATCTACATGTGGAGTGGTCGAATCAGCTCGGTCAGGGTAGCTGTGAGGAGGAATTTGTTGAGTATATCCGTGATAGTTTTCTTGAACAGTATATAATGGATCTGATGAGGGAGCAAGCTATCCTACATCTGGACCTGCGTAATAAGACAGGAATAATTAATTATTATCATAGTTAGGCATCCTCCTGAAAGGAATGATCAGATGCAAAGTTTTCTGCCTGTTTGTCCAATGTAGTGTTTGTTACAGTTCTTGTAACAGTATTTTGTAAATTACATTGGTTTTGCTTGTTGTCTGTAAAAACTAGCCAGGAAGAGGATTGCAGGTTAGGAGGGCGGTGCTGAGTTGAGGGAACCGACTGAGACAAGGTGGGGGGAGGGGAAATGAGGAAGCTGGAGAAATCTGAATTCATACCTTGTGGTTGGAGGGTTCCCAGGCGGAAGATGAGGCGCTCCTCCTCCAGCCGTCGTGTAGTTGTGTTCTGCCGGTGGAGGAGTCCAAGGACCTGCATGTCCTCGGTGGAGTGGGAGGGGGAGTTAAAGTGTTGAGCCACGGGGTGATTGGGTTGGTTGGTTCGGGCGGCCCAGAGGTGTTCTCTGAAGCGTTCCGCAAGTAAGCGGCCTGTCTCACCAATATAGAGGAGGCCACATCGGGTGCAGCGGATGCAATAGATGATGTGTGTGGAGGTACAGGTGAACTTGTGGCGGATATGGAAGGATCCCTTGGGGCCTTGGAGGGAAGTGAGTGTGGAGGTGTGGACGCAAGTTTTACATTTCCTGCGGTTGCAGGGGAAGGTGCCGGGGGTGGAGGTTGGGTTGGTGGGGGGTGTGGATCTGACAAGGGAGTCACGAAGGGAGTGGTCCTTGCGGAATGCTGATAGGGGAGGGGAGGGAAATATATCCTTGGTGGTGGGGTCCGTTTGGAGGTGGCGGAAATGGCGGCGGATAATACGTTGTATGCGCAGGTTGGTGGGGTGGTAGGTGAGAACCAGTGGGGTTCTGTCTTGGTGGCGGTTGGAGGAGCGGGGCTCAAGGGCGGAGGAGCGGGAAGTGGAGGAGATGCGGTGGAGGGCATCGTCGATCACGTCTGGGGGGAATCTGCGGTCCTTGAAGAAGGAGGCCATCTGGGTTGTCTGGGGGGAATCTGCGGTCCTTGAAGAACTCTCACTAGTATTCTTACATACGGATGAGGAAGGACACTACTTTGACTGGGACAACACATCTACCCTAGGACAAACCTAACAAAGACACGCATGAGAATTCTGAGAAGCATGGCATTCCAAGCGGAACTCTATCAACAAACACATCGAGTTAGATCCCATCTACCACCCCCTGAGAAAAAGAACAGGATGTGACTTTACTGGAAATGACATTGCCAACCCAAAGAAACCCAAACATATGAATAGAAAGCAGGAATTATTAGCAGCGCTTTGCCTGAGGCCCACTGAAGATGTTACCTGGTGGGGTGACGAAACCTCTGGAAATGAACTTTCCAGCTCAGCGAGCAGATCTACTTCCAGGACCTCTGCCTGAGCTACAAATCATCTCAAAACTCACTAAGATGACTGGCAGAGTGAAGTCTGCAGAGGAACATAGATACTTTGTGCAATGGTTTTGCAGATGGAATACAATGTTAATAAATGTGAAGTCATCCATTTTGGTAGAAGTAACAGTAAAAAGGATTATTATTATTTGAATGGTAAAAAGTTGCAGCATGCTGGTATGCAGAGGGACCTGGGTGTCCTTGTGCATGAATTATAGAAGGATGGTCTGGAGGTGCAACACATAGTTAGGAAGGCAAATGGAATGTTCATTGTTAAAAGAGATTCAGTTTAAAAGCGGGGAGGTAATGTTGCACCTGTATAGGGTGCTGGTGAAGCTACACCTGGAATACTGTGTGCAGTTTTGGCCTCCTTATTTGAGAAAGGATGTACTGGCATGAGAGGAGGTTCACGAGGTTAATTCTGGATTTGAGGGGGTTGGCTTATGAGGAGAGACTGAGTAGGCTGGGATTATATTTATTCAAATTTAGAAGAATGAGAGGGAATCTTATCAAAATTGTGAAGGGAGTAGATACGATAGAAATAGAGAGCATGTTTGCACTAGCAGGTGAAACTAGGACGGGGCATAGACTCAAAATTAGGGGGAGCACATTTAGAACTGAATTGAGAAAGAACTTTTTCACCCAGAGGGTTGAGAGTCAGTGCAATTCCCTGCCCAGAGGGGTAGTTGACGCAGTAACTGTTTTTAAAGCTAAAATAAATAATTTTTTGATCAACAAAGGAATTCAAAGTTATGGTGAGAAAGCGAGTAAGTGGAGCTGAGGCCATGAGAAGATCAGCCATGATTTTACTGAATGATGGTCATCTGGCCGTTCAAGCCTGCTCCACCTCCTGCTCCTTGTTCTTATAAAAGTACTAGCACCTCTTAGTTAAGCAAGCTTAGACCTGACAGATATTTTAATCCATCAGGAGTAACAGATAGCATTTAGCAAGTGCTTAAACCATCTGCTTCTCCAAGACAGATGTCACATAAATTTGTGTACATTAGACGCAACAATGTGACACCATAGTGCTAAAACTTTATGTATATAAAAACTGTGTAAAAGAGGCTATTGTAAACCTTTATTGGATTCCATCGCTGCCTCAAACGGTGCTACTGCAGATGTTCAATAAAGAGGCCACTTTCACCGCTCACTAATCTCTGTCACTATTGAACACGATCCCACAATCTGCAGTCAAAGTTCCGTGAGGCTGCAATCATGAGTTCATAAAACCTTCTACTCGAGCACTGCAGGTTTGTAAAAGCCCTTGAAAAATGTTTGAATATTCATAATTAGATTTTTAAATATGTATTAAAAAACTAAGTAACCAACAAAAACACATCCTTCTTTGATGTGCTGAATACTTTTTATGATCATTTTGAACAGAATGCTGGTGGCATGGTGTCACTTGCTCCGACAGCCCCAGACACACCTGTTCCTTCTATCAGTGCTGCAGATGTCAGCTCACTCTTCTTGAGAGTAAACCTGAGGAAAGTGACTGGCCTAGACAAAGTCCCCAGCCATGTGCTCCAATCCTGTTTGAAACAGCTGGCAGAGGAATTTGCTGACATCTTCTTCCTCTCCTCTCCACAATCAGACGTCCCCACCTGCTTCAAGAAGTCCACATTCATCCCAGTACTAAAGAAAGCGCATGTGACATGCCTCAATGACTACCGCCTAGTGGCTCTGACCTCCATAATCATGAAGTGCTTTGAGAGGCTGGTCGTGGCCCACGTCAACTGTAGCCTCCCAGCCTGCCTCAATCCCCTGCAATTTACCTACCAACGAAACAGGTCCACATTAGATGTCATTTCTCGAGCTCGACAGTCATCCCTGGAACATCTGGATACAAAGCCAACTACATCAGGCTCCTAGTCATTGACTGTAGGTCTGGCTTTAACAATATAATCCCAATCAACCTACTCTCAATACTCTGTGGCTTAGGTCCTGGCTCTGTCCTCTACAACTGGATCACAGTTCCTAACCCACAGACTGCAATCAGTGAAGATGGATAAAAGCACCTCCTCCATGATAATCCTCAACACTGACACCCACAAAGATGCTTTTTCACCCTCCTATTGTACTCCCTGTGCACCCACGACTGTGTAGCCAAATTCCGTATGAACACCATCTGCAAGTTTGCTGACGATGCCAACGCGGCAGGTCAGATATCAGAAAATGATGAGTCAGAATACAGGAATGAGCTAGAGTGCTTAGTAGTGTTGTGCAGTGATAATGATCTCTCAGTGTCAGCAAAGGGAAGGAACTTATCATTGACTTCAGGAAAGAAAGAGGAACACATGCCCCTATCTGCATCAACGGTGTTCTGTTGTACAGGATTGAGTGCATCAAGTTGCTAAGAATGATGACAATCAACAATATCCTGGACCTCTCACATTGATAGGATGGTCAAGCAGGTACAACGACACCTCTTCTTCCTCAGGCGACTAGGAAATTCAGCATGCCCACAAGGGGATGCCCACAACATTTACAGATGCACCGGAGAAAGCATGCTATCTGGGTATATAATGGCCTGGTACAGTAACTGCTCTGCCCAGGACCTTAAGAAACTACAGAAGGCCATGTGCACAACCCAGACCGTCACAGAAGCCAACCTTTCATCCATGGACTTGATTTACACTTCTTGTTGCCACGGAAAATCTGCCAACGTCATCAAAGACCCTTCCCATCCCAATAATGCTCTCTTCCAAACTCTTAGTCAGGCAGAAAATACAGAACCTTGAACACATGCACCAACTGGTTCAAGAACAGCTTCTTCCCTGCTGTTATTAGACTGATGAATGGATCCCTCTAATTTCAAAGAATGTTGATCTCTCTTTGTGCAACTGTTGTGCAGCCGTAACCTTTAAGCCTCACTCTGCCTAAGCACCTCATGATCCATATGCCCTTGTTAGTTATGATCTACCTCTACTGCTCACAAAACAAAGCTTTTCACTGTACTGAGCTACATGTGACAACAATCAGTCAAATCAATTAAATTCGTTAATGTTGTGAAGCACACTCTCTTTTATGTTAGAGGCATGACATTTTGTAGTTTATTTATACTTTATTCAAGGTGTGAAAAATAAAGTATGAAATGAAGGGATTTAATTATTTGTAAATTCTTAAGCATTACCTGCTTGCTGATGTTGCTGCTGCTCATGGGTGACATATCCTTGACTTGAGAGATTTAAGGTGGTGTCGAGAAAGGGGAAATCGGTACTGCAGACATTGCTTGATAGTTGTGGTCATCTTTCTTTGATGTCAGCAGTGTAAACTACAGTCTGGTCTGTTACTTTTGAACAGTTTTCTATTACATTTTCAGACAGCTCGGTATGATAAAATCCTTGGAATACACCCTTTTCAGGAAATGAGACGTTGCACGATTACCTATATCCACTGATATAAAGCAAGTCACTATTAGGACCTGATTGCTGATATGTGACATCATGACAGAAAACCTGACCCCATCTCAATGCATGCTACAGCTAAGACATGAACGTTAGCCTATGTACTTTCCGACTGTGGACCAACAAAACAATGGGAAATAATCGTGTCCTTTCTAAAGTCTCCCATGCTCTCAAAAGTTAAGTTAATTCACTTTCTACACATTCCTTACAGTCCCTCTTCTGTGAAGTTACATGAATAATCCAGCAGTGTGTGAAAGCTAACCCAAGGGCCCAAAAAGAAGTTTCATAATATTTCTTAGAAACATTTCGTTCTCCTGTCCTGAGAATAAATAAATAAAGCGAATTAGCATGGGATCTTGTTTTTGATGACTATCCCTCGAGTAACCTTTTCAAAAATGGACAAAAATAAAGGTGAAATATCTTGCCTTCTAAGGTGGAATAGTTGTTGCTGTTCACTCAACTAACCTTTGAACTCTGGATATGGGTTCTGGTATTTTTCTGGCTTCTGGAGAAGAAAATTATGGGGAGACATACTTGAGGTTTCTGAAATGCTGAAAAGAATTGGTGAAGGCAAGACTACTGAGCATTTCAAGCGAAATGACCAGAAATATAATTGTACTGGCGCAGTGCTCTTGGTTCCTTGAATAACAGTACTGCAATTTTTTTTGTTACAGTTCTGTCATTTTTAAAACGACTTGCTCTACCTTTTTCCAATATTAATGGAGTCTATTGTCACTGGTTCTGTTGTTGATGTATTTGTCTGATGGTGTTGAGACATCATACAAGCACAGTGGTGCATAGAACTATCATGTCAATGCATTTCCCGCTATGTTCCATCATCAAAAGCTTGATTAGACTTAAACGGAGTGCTTGCACACTATACCTCCATTCTGTGCATTTGCGAAATCGTGTTTTCACTTTGAGTGTCCAGCAATGTCTGTCCCAGTTTATTGTGCTTTCATTAGATCTTACAAGAAACCAAGCTATTTTCCCTGATAAAATATTAATCTTGTTAATTCTTTTAAAAGAATAGAATAGAATAGCCTTTATTGTCACATATACTCATTGAGTATAGTGAAAAGTTTATACATCACCAATTACAGCACCAACTTGAATACAGAAGTACCTAGACACAGCTTCTTTTGTTACAAGATTAGTGACAGACAAATGTCCAGCATTCTAGAAAAGAATTCAGTCCAGCAGACCATGATGACACTTGGCTTCCAGCTCGCGCTGGGCCCAGGCTCCATACTGCGCCAAAGACAAGCCATGCCAGAAGGTCCCTATGAGAGGATGCCACTGCAGGAGGCTGCCATGCCATCTGGGAGCCCCTGCAGGACGATGTACCTGTGCCACGCCAGGAGGTTGCCATCCACAGCAGAAGGCAGCTGCGCCAGGATAGGAAACGTAGCTTGCCAAAGGCTGGGAATCATTACTTGCTGGAGGCTGGTGATCATTGCCTACCGAAGGCTGCGAATCATTGCTCACCAGAGGCTGGGTATCATTGATTGCCGGAGGCCGCTGATCGTTGCTTGCTGGAGGCCACGAATCATCGCTCGCCGGAGGTCGGGATCATCGCTTGCCAGAGGCCGTGAATCATGGCACGTCGATTTTACTGATTCTCGGATGCTGCCTGAACTGCTGTGCTATTCCAGCATCACTCTAATCTATCTAGCTCCTGGAATGTAGTTTCAAGTTCAAGTTCTGAAATGTGCTTTCGCTCTTCCCTCTTTTTCCCAGATCCAAAATATCTTTATATTGGGGTGTCAGAGTCTTAAAATGATTTGGTCGATCATGTTGGGTAATATTTATCTTTGTTAACCGGCTGTTCGTTGTGAACTTTGACAATGAATATCATTGAGATAGTTGATGGGAAGGCCACCAGTTCTGTGGCTATTCTTAAGCTTATCTTTTTTCACGGATGTGGACTGTGAGCGTGTGCTGTCTGAATTAAAACATAGAACCTTACAGTGCAGTACAGGCCCTTTGGCCCTCGACGTTGCGCCGACCTGTAGAACCAATCTGAAGCCCATCTAACCTACACGATTCTATTTTCATCCACATGCCTATCCAATGACCATTTAAATGCCCTTAAAGTTGGCGCGTCTACTGCAGTTGCAGTATGTTCCACGCCTCAACCACTCTGAGTACAAAAACTACTTCTGACATCTGTCCTATATCTGACACCCCTCAATTTAAAGGTGTGTCCCCTCGTGCTAGCCATCACTATCTGGGGAAAAGGGCTCTCACTGTCCAACCGATCTATCCCTCTGATTATCTTCTATGTCTCGATTAAATCACCTTTCAACCTTCTCTCTAATGAAAACACCCTCAAGTCCCTCAACCTTTCCTCGTAAGACCTTCCCTCCTTACCAGCCACGATCCTAGTAAATCTCCTCTGAATCCTTTCCAAAGCTTCCACATCTTTCCTATAATGCAGTGACCATAACTACGCAATAGTCCAAGTGCGGCTGCACCAGACTTTCCATAGCTACAGCGTGATCTCATGGTTTCAAAACTAAATCCTTCTCCCAATAAAAGCTAACACACTGTGTCTTCTTAACAACCCCATTAACCTGGGTGGTAACTTTCAAGGATATGTGTACCTGGACACGCCGATCTCTCTGCTCATCTACACCACTAAGAATTTTACCATTAGCCCTGCATTCTCCTTCCAAAGTGAACCACCTCTCACTTTTCCGCATTAAACTCCATTTGCCACCTCTCAGCCCAGCTCTGCAGCTTATTTATGTCCCTTCACAAAACCCTGTTGAAAATCCCTAATCAACTTATTCCTTTCTAGATGATTATAAATCCTATCTCTCATAACTTTTCTAACACTTCACCCACAACCAAGATAAGACTGTCTGGTCTCTAGTGACCAGGGTTGTCTCTACTCCCCTTCTTGAACAGGAGAACATTTACCATCCCCCAGTCTTCTGGCACTATTCCTGTAGACAATGATGACATAAAGATCAAAACTAAAGGCTCGGCGATCTCTTCCCTGGCTTCCCAGAGAATCCTCGGATAAATCCCATCCAGCCCAGGGGACTAAGCTATTTTTACACTTTCCAGGAATGCTAACGCCTCCTCCTTAAGCACCTCAATCCCATCTAGTCTAGAATTGACATAATGTCATTTAAAAAGTTGAAACTGCATTTTCAAACAAGTTCCTCCAAAACTAGGATGTGTCTGAAGCATGCATTGCTGGATTCTTAGGAACGTAAAATGTTGGAGTCTTGTCCAAAAGTACATGTACTAAATGATCACCTATCTTCTGAACAAGAGTCCTACTGGACTCGAAACATCACTTCAGTTTTCTCCCCCCACAGATGCTGTCAGACCTGCTGATTTTCTCCAGTGCTTTCTCTTGATTCCCAGATTTCTAGCATCTGCAATATTTTCCTCTGTTTATTCTTTTTTGATTAGCTTTAACAGTATCGTCTCAGCAAACCAAATAAGTTGCATAATAAATGATGTTTTTGTATTTCTTTTCTAGGCTTTTGTTTGCCGAGTCATGGCATATAGGAGACCGGATAAGTCATGTGAACAAGCATTTGAATACCTGAGAGTGCAAGAATATGAGCTGGCAGCCAAGTACTGTACAGAAGCACTCATTACCCTTAGCAATCCTTCCATTACCACTGCATCATGCCAGCCGGAGCTAGATCGTATTCGAATTGAAACTCTTCTTTACAGGATAGCCTGCTTCTTGCAACTTGTGAGTATTGTGTTTTGTTTTAGCAATGTACGGTGTAGGATAAAAGGAGGGATGGACTCACTGGAAGCGGGTTGTTCACTTCATAGACATGGCCAGTTTTTGTCACGCGAATGTATGTTATGTATTTAAAAGTGAAATCTTCTTGGAGCACCACTTGATTGGCCACACTGTTTTGGAATGGCGTTTTAGGTGTGTTTAGCTTACAAACTAGAATATACTTTTGGATGCATTGTTGAACTCGCCAAGCGCTGAAATGGCATCAGGAAACCAGAAAATTATTACCTGCCCAAAAAATGTTTCTAAACTTCAAGCACTACTGACCATTTAGTCTGAATTCTAATGGCAAAGCATTGTCAATACCAGAAAACTTTAGCTCACGTGGTAAGGCAGCTATTGAAATAAGGTGCAATGTAAAAAGCTTCAAATCCTTTCACTGTCTCAGCACAGTTGTGAGGAATGTGATATTCATCAATTTTGAAGTGATATTCGCAAACTGTTATGAATGTTTAGTGCTTTTATTGGAGCAACAAATACTGGCTTTGTCAGTAGCACCCATGAAAGAAAGTAGAAGGTAAACGTGCCATGTGGAATTTATATTTTTTATTTTGGTGTTAAAAATGTTTCATGAATCAGTGCAAACTGATGCTCATGTGGAGAGTGTATTGAAGTAGAACGAGTACTCTATGAACATAGATTTTGTTAATTATTTCAATGGGTTTTGGTGTCCCTAGTCAGGCCATCATTTCTTTTCTATCCTTAATTGCCCTTGAGAGCAGTTAAGAGACAATTAAATTGCTTTGAGTCTGGTGTCACAAGTCAGCCAGAATGAGGAAGGCCAACAGATTTGCTTTCCTGAAGGGCATAAGTGAACTTGTCGTGTTTTGATTCAATTGAAATGTGTTTCATGGTCTTTGCTCAGACTAGCTGTCAATTCTGCATTTTTTGAAAGCAAGTCTTTATACGTTAGATTTGAAAAGAATATGGTGTTATCTTATTGAAGTATTCAAAGTTCTGAAGGGGCTTGACAAAGTAGACATTGCAATAATATTGCTGATGGAAATGTCAACTGGGAACAGA
The DNA here is from genome assembly GCF_020745735.1 of Hemiscyllium ocellatum. Taxonomy (NCBI): domain Eukaryota; kingdom Metazoa; phylum Chordata; class Chondrichthyes; order Orectolobiformes; family Hemiscylliidae; genus Hemiscyllium; species Hemiscyllium ocellatum. The sequence goes on along the minus strand of NC_083425.1, from coordinate 8,444,254 downwards.
GAGAATAAGGGGGCATTCATAAAACTGAGATGCAAAGAAATTTCATCTTTCAAGGTAATGAATATCTAGGATTCTCTACTACAGAGGATTATGGTGGCTAAGTATTTAAAGAGGAAGTGGATGGATTTCTGAAGTATTGATGAGTTGAAGACTATGAAGACCTGGCATGAAAGGGGAGATGAGGTCTGAGACCATGATCCTGTAGAATGGGGCAGACTTAAAGGGATGAAGGTCCCATTCCTTACTATATTTTTTAAGATCTTGATTTGATTCTTGGATATTTTTCTTCTGCTTTCCACATTCATTTCAGCTTTTCTACTTCCTATCATCATTGTGTTTATTCTATCTGAATTCCTTCTTTTGGATTCCTGGAATGGTAGATGACTAACTGTAGAAGACCACCAGGATTATCCTGAAATGCAATGGATCATCCATCTCTGCCTCCTGAGGGACTCAGCATCATGGATTCCAATCTTCACCCAATCAAATTTATTTCACATGCTATCAAGAAATGACTGAAGACACGCGGAATACTACAAATGCTGTGCTTCCTGACAACATTCCAACATGAGTTCTAAGCACTTTTGGTTTTAGAACTGTCTGGGTCCCCAGCCTAGCTGTTCCAGTATGCCTAAAACGTGGCTTCTATCAACTATGTAGAAAATTGTCTTGGTTTGTCCTGTGCACAAAAGACAGGACAAATCAAATCCAGCTGATTACCATCCTATGAGTCTGTTGTTCATCATCTGTGAAACAATTGAAGATGCAAGCTTTTTTTTTGTTGCGCTTGAAAAGTGTTGGTGAGCTGCACCCTTCAACCACTGCAGTCCATGCAGGTGCTTCACAATTCTGTTGAGAAAGGAGTTTCAGGATTTTAACCCAAAAATGCTGATGGAATCAGGATATATTTCCAAGTCAGAATGGTGAGTGGCTTGGAGAGAAACATCCATGTTGCGGGGTGCCCATGAATCTGCTGCCCTTATACTTCCATATGGTAGTGGCTATGGTTTTGGAATTTGCTGCCTAGGGAATGTTATGATCCCAACTGATGTTCCTGCTGAATATTTTAAAATAAAGTTTCATTTGATGGAGCATACTTTAAAAATTAATTTAAGGTGGTGGTCTTTCATTGTAACATAAGGACACAAAGTCTGCAGATTTGTTTTAAACAACAAAAAAGACCAAGCTATCTAAACTTTACACTGTTTGAAATATTTCAAAACATGTAACCAAAATATTCCATTTACTTCCCATCTTTGGAACTGATCAAAATCCAGGGAAATTTTTCTTTCATGTCTAGTCAGTCAGTTTGACTTACTTGCTTTTCAGTTCCGGTCCTGTGAGCTCTGAAGTCTTTTCCCTGGCATGGAGGGTCAATGTTTGTGGTCATTTTGCCATTTAAGCAACCTGCTTTGTCCTGTATTTTTATCAAACTTGTATTGTTGGAGCTGCACTCACCCAGGCAGGTGGGGCGTGTTTCATCGCACATCCTTCTTGTGCTCTAAAAATGATGGACTTTGTGGAGTCAGGAGGAGAGCTACTCACCAAAGGATTCCTAGCCTCTGACCTGCTCCAGTAGCCATAGTATTTACATGACGAGTCCCATTCATCCTCTACTCAATGATAAACTCTAGGATATTGATTCAGTGGTGGTAATGCTGTTGAATCTCAAGGGTCAATGGTTACACTCTCGTTAGAGATGGCCATTGCCCAGGAACTTTACGTGACACGAATGTTACTTGCCACTTATCAACCTGAACCTGGATATTGTATAGTTTTTGGAGCATTTGGATAAGAACTGCTTTAGTATCTAAGGAGAAAAGAATAAGTGTTGAACATCATGCAGTCATCTGTGAACATCCCCATTCAGAGTCATAGAGCTGTACAGCATTTTCGATCCTCTACCCTGGGGAAAAGATCTTGTCTTTTCACCCTATCCATGACCCTGTGGTCAAACTCATCCATACCAACCAAATATCCTAAATAAATCTAGTCCCATTTGTCAGCATTTGGCCTATGTTCCTGTAAATGATCCTTTTCATATACTCATCCACATGCCTTGTAAATGTTGTAATTGTACCAGCCTCCACCACTTCCTCTGGTAGCTTATTCTATAATTCCCCAGGGGGGCAATGGCCCCCATGGTATTATCACTGGACTATCAATCCAGAGATCCAGATGACATTCTAGGGACCCGGGTTTGAATCCCGCCACAACAAATGGTGGAATTTGAATTGAGTGAGTATCTGGTATCTAACGATGACCATGAATCCATTGTCGATTGTTGGAAAAATGCGTCTGGTTCATTAATGTCCTTTAGGGAAGGAAATTGCCATCCTTATCTGGTCTGTCCTACATGTGACTTCAGACCCACATCAATGTGGTTGGCTCTTAAATGCCCTCTGGGCAATTAGTGGTAAGCAATAAATGTCAGTGACGCCTTCGTCTAGTGAATGAAAAAAAAACCACCTTCTGGGTGATAAAGATGTCTCTTTGGTCCCTTTTTAAATCTTACACCTCTCACCTTAAACCTAAGCCCTCTTGTTTTGGATCCCCTTCCCTGGGGAAAATATCTTGTCTATTTACCGTATCCATGCCCCTCATGATTTTATAAACTTCTGTAAGGTCACCCCTCAACCTCCGACGCTCCAGGGAAAACAGCCCCAGCTTATTCAGCCTTTCCCTATAGCTCAAATTCGCCAACCTTGGCAACATCCTTGTAAATCTTTCCTGAATCCTTTCAAGTTTCACAACGTCCTTCCTATAGTAGGGAGAGCAGAATTATTTGCAGTATTCCAAAAGTGGCCTAATCAATATCCTGTATAGCCACAACATGACCTCCCAATTGCTATACTCAATGCACTGGCCAATAAACGCAAGCATACTAAATGGTGGCTTCACTATCCTGTCTACCTCCGATTCTATTTTCAAGGAACTATGAACCTGCACTCCAAGGTCTCTTTGTTCAGCAATGCTCCCCAAGACCTTACTAAGTGTATAAGTCCTGCTCTGATTTGCTTTTCCAAAATGCAGCACCTCACGTTTATCTAAATAAATTCCTCGACCCATTGACCCATTTGATAAAAATTCCATTGTACTCGGAGATAATCTTCTTGGCTTTCCAGTACATCTCCAATATTGGTGCCATTTACCAACTTAGTAACCATACCTCCTATGTTCATATCCGGATCATTTAATAATGACAAAAAGCAGTGGATCCATCACTGATCTTTGTGGCACACTGCTGGTCACAGGCCTCCAGTCTGAAAAGCAACCATCCCCCACCACCCTCTGTCTCCTACCTTCGAACCAGTTGTGTATCCAAGTAGTTTGTTCTCCATGTGATCTAATCTTGTTAATCAGTCTATCATGCAGAATTTTGTCGAAACGCTTTACTGAAATCCATATCGATCACATCCACAGTTTTGTCTTCGTTACTTCTTAAAAAAAAGCTCTATCAAGTTAATGAGACACGATTTACCATGCACAAAATCATGTAGACAATCCCCAATTTGTCCTTGCCTTTCCAAATAAGTGTAAATCCTGTCCCTCCAGATCACCTCCATCAACTTGCACACCACTGATGTCAGGCTTACAGGTCTATAGTTCCCTGGCTTTCCTATCACCTTTCTTAAATTGTGGCACCATGTGAGCCAACCTCCTGTCTTCTAGCGTCTCACCTGTGGCTATTGATGGTACAAATATCTCAGCAAGGGGTCCAACTTCCCTCGCTTCCCACAAAGTTCTAGGGTACACCTGATCAGGTCCTGGGGATTTATCTACCTTATGCATTTTTTCTTCTGACTTGATATGATGCAGGAATGGCAGTTGATGAAGTCACTGAAGATGGTTGGGAACTTGAGGTTCTTGTGGCACAGTGGCATGTCCCTACCTCTGAGTCAAGAGTTCTGGGTTCAAGTCCCACTTGCTCTAGAAGGATGTAATAACAGATCTGAGCAGGATGATTAGAGGATATCTACCCTGAGGAGCTCAAATGATAACACAACTATTTTCCATTATGCTGGGCATGAATCCAACTGGTAGAGAGTTTTCTACCTGATTACTATTGACTCTAGTATTCCTCTGGTTCCTTGATGTCTACTGGTCAAATGCAGCCTTAATTTCGAGGGTATTTGTGCTTACATCAGGTCTGGAGTTCACCTCTATTTTTTGACCATGTTGGTCCAAGACTGTAAGGTAGTCAGGAATTGAGTGGTTCTGGCTGAACTCAAAGTGAGCATCACTCAGCAGGTTATTGCTGAGCAGGTCTCATACCACTGTCGATGTCTTCCCACAGTTCACTGATGGGCAAGAGTAGACTGACGTGGTGGTAGTTGACCATGTTGGATTTGTCCTGTTGTTTGCAACAAATGTTTGAATATTCATAATTAGATTTTTAAATATGCACTAAAGAACTAAGTAACCAACAAAAACACATCCTTCTTTGATGTGCTGAATACTTTTTATGATCAGTTTGAACAGAATGCTGGTGGCATGGTGTCACTTGCTCCGATGGCCCCAGACACACCCGTTCCTTCTGTCAGTGCTGCAGATGTCAGCTCACTCTTCTTGAGAGTAAACCTGAGGAAAGTGACTGGCCTAGACAAAGTCCCCAGCCATGTGCTCCGATCCTGTTTGAAACAGCTGGCAGAGGAATTTGCTGACATCTTTCTTCTTCCTCTCCTCTCCACAATCAGACGTCCCCACCTGCTTCAAGAAGTCCACATTCATCCCAGTACTAAAGAAAGCGCATGTGACATGCCTCAATGACTACCGCCTAGTGGCTCTGACCTCCATAATCATGAAGTGCTTTGAGAGGCTGGTCGTGGCCCACGTCAACTGTAGCCTCCCAGCCTGCCTCAATCCCCTGCAATTTACCTACCAACGAAACAGGTCCACATTAGATGTCATTTCTCGAGCTCGACAGTCATCCCTGGAACATCTGGATACAAAGCCAACTACATCAGGCTCCTAGTCATTGACTGTAGGTCTGGCTTTAACAATATAATACCAACCGACCTAATCTCAATACTCTGCGACTTAGGTCCTGGCTCTGTCCTCTGCAACTGGATTTTCAGTTTCCTAACCCACAGACTGCAATCAGTGAAGATGGATAAAAGCACCTCCTCCATGATAATCCTCAACACTGACACCCACAAAGATGCTTTCTCACCCTCCTATTGTACTCCCTGTGCACCCACGACTGTGTAGCCAAATTCCGTATGAACACCATCTGCAAGTTTGCTGACGATGCCAACACGACAGGTCAGAGATCAGAAAATGATGCCAGGACATTTCTGGAAAATACTTCATGTTGTGGGTTTGATGTCAGTTATTGTAGCTGCATTGGAACAGCTTGACAAGGGGCTTGGCAGGTTCTGCAGCTCTGGTCCTCAATACAGTTGCTGGAATCTTATCGGAGGCTGTGGACTTTGTAGAGTCCAGTGTCTTGAGCTGTTTCTTGATACCAGGAAATAATGAAATTGAAGGAAAACTGGTGTCTGGGATGTTGGGACCTCAAAGTAGCTGAGATTCACTTTGCACTCCGAGCTGAAAATGGTTACAAATGCTTCAGCCTTTTGCACTGATGTGTTGGGCCCTCCTGTCATTGAGGATTGGGATATTTGTGGAGTTACCTCCTCCAGTGAGTTGTTTAATTGTCCACCACCATTCATGATGGGATTGTAAATCTGCAATCTGATCCGTTTGTTGTTGAATGACTGATCTTTGTTTATCACTTACTTTGTTGTTTGCCAGATAAGGAGGCCTCTGTTGTTGCTTCTCAAGTTTGATACTTTTTTTTAGATATGTCTGATGCTGTTCCTGACATTTGCTCTTTCACTGTTCTTTGAACGAAAGTTAATGGTAATGGTAGAATGAGTATGCTGGGCGGTGAGGTTGCAGGTTGTGTTGGAGTACAATTTTACTGCTGCTGCTGATGACCCCAGCACCTCATTGATGTATTCTGTTGCTGGATCTGTACCATTTACCATAATGGTAGTACCACAGCACAATGAAGGATATCCTCATTGTGATGTCACCACAGGGATTCTGCTGTGGCAATCCTATTGGTTCTATCCTGAAATATGAGCCAGTGGCAGTCATATGTGAGAGATGCGGTTAAGAATATTATTCCCCACTTGTTGGTTCCTTCCTCACCTGCAGCAGACCCAGTTTGGCAGCTCTGTTCTTTAGGACTCGATCAGCTTGGTAATAGCTGATGCTGAAAATGTGCCGCTGGAAAAGTGCAGCAGGTCAGGCAGCATCCAAGGAGCAGGAGAATTCCCGACTCAGGCGACAGACTGTGTGGAGTTTGCACGTTCTCCCCGTGTCTGCGTGGGTTTCCTCCGGGTGCTCTGGTTTCCTCCCACAGTCCAAAGATGTGCGGGTCAGGTGAATTGGCCATGCTAAATTGCCCGTAGTGTTAGGTAAGGGTTAAATGTAGGGGTATGGGTGGGTTGCGCTTCGGCGGGTCGGTGTGGACTTGTTGGGCCGAAGGGCCTGTTTCCACACTGTAAGTAATCTAATCTAATCTAATCTAATTGACGCCTCGGGCATGAGCCCTTCTTCAGGATTGGGCTCATGCCCAAGGCATTGACTCTCCTGCTCCTTGGATGCTGCCTGACCTGCTGCGCTTGTCCAGCGGCACATTTTCAGCTCTGATCTCCAGCATCTGCAGACCTCACTTTCTCCTAATAGCTGATGCTGCCAAGCCATTCTTGGTGGTAAATGTTGAAGTCCCCCACAAGAATATATTATCCACACTTGCCACCCTCAGTGCTTCCATCAACTGGTGCTTAACATGGAGGAATAGTGATTCATCAACTGAAAGGGTATGCAGTAAATGTTCCTTGCCCATGTTTGAGGTGATGCCATGAGACTTCATGTCGGCATTCAGGACCGCAGAGTAACTCTCTTCTAATTGTATCCTATCATGTTGCTACTTCTGTTGGAATGATAGTAATGATATTCAGGGATGATGGTGCTGTTGTCCAGAACTGTTAGGTGCAGTTCTGTGAGCATGACAATGCTTGACTCTTCTACAAGATAGTTTTGGCATTGGCTCCCAGATTTTAGTCGAGAGGACTTTGTAGGGTTAACGGGTTTGAGTTTGCTGTTATAGTTTCTGATGCCTAGGTCAGTGCCATGTGAATGTTTTTGTACTTGTGAGACTTTGTAGCAGCTTGAATGGATTGATTGGCAGTTTCAGAGGGCATTTTGCAGTAGGTCTGACCAGACCAGGAAAGGATGCCAAATTTATTTCCAAAATCAGTGAAACCACATGTCATTTTGCAACAATCAAAAATAGTTTTGAGGCCATCATCAGGCACTTCATTTGTTTTTGTCTTCCAATTCCCCCTAACTTTCATTGGTCCCCACTAGTTACCTGGATGTCCAGTGCACTGGCGAGATAATCATGGCAGTTAGTCAGCAATAACCTGTTTGCTGATACCCAATTTAGGTTCCGGGTTTTAGTACTGCCTTTATCTAAACGTGGTTAATAATGCTGAATTTCAGATGTGAAGTAAGCGTTAATGTCCTTAACAGCAAAGCAGTATGTGGTGGAAGATACTTTAATGTCCTTAGGAAAATAGATGGGAATTGTGGACAGGATCTCTTTGCAGGTTGGAATCACACCTGGTGTCCATGAAGTTGGTTGGGATTGCTGCAGGTCAATTATCTTAGCCCCAGGGCATCACTTCAGGAGCTATTCAGAGTACTGTCTTCACAAAATCATCTTTAGCTGCTTCTTGAAAGACTTTCACCTCCACTCGAAGATCAGAAGTTGGATGTTAGTTACAGTGTCCCTCTAAGTCGTGCACCCTTAACATACTTGCATTCTGTGTGCACATTGATTGCTCCAACAGATTGGCTCCTGGTTCAGGAAGTCACTGTTGTATGGACTTTGGAGGTCCATATGGGAAAAAAACATAAGTGGGAATGCTGGTTCACTGATGAACAGTGTTCAGTACCATTTGCAAATCTTTTGACACTAAGCAATTTGTTTCTAAATGCGAAAAGACTTGGATAGCATTTAGGATGATAAATGGTAATTCAGTTTTGTCAGAGAACAGTTAAATAGCCATTTCCAATTTAAAGTGCACGGAATCTAACCATTTCCTTATGGTATACAGCATTGCCATTGCTTAATGCTGCATATAAGGGGTTCCTCTTGACAAGATCCTCAACTAAACCAACCATGTAAATGCTATGGCTGCAAGAACAAGTCAGAGGCTGAAAAATCTATGGCAAGTAACTTGCCTCCTGTCTCCCCATTGCCGATCCTACATTAATAAGGCATGAGTCAGGAATGTGAAAGAAAACTTCCCATTTGTCCGTGTGACCTAACAACACTCAAGAAGCTTGACACCACACAGGATAAAGCAGCCAGTGATGCCAACACTCCATGAATAAATGTAGAAAACTGTGCAATGTTTGCCAGTGTTCTTGGCTGAGGAGATCAAACAGTTGATCATCAAGAGTCAGGATTATTAAGACAGCCCAATGTACATATAGATTATGTTTTTTACTGTCATTATATTTGCAAGTTAATCATCAATTTAGTTGTAATTTACTATCAGCTTGTTCTTGAAGTGACGATTATTTCAACATTCATTAGTTAATGTGGTGTGAAGAAACCAACTGCAAAACGTAATAATTTTATACTGTTTCTGCATAGTTTGGAGAAGAGATTCCGTCGTTATTTCCAAATGTTTGTTAAGTACTTCCGAGTGAAGGTGTTAAGGAAATTGCCTTTCCTTGTGCTATAGCAGAATCTCAGAAGCTTCTCCATCAGATTTGGGAACTGCACTTTGCTGTAAATGTGAAGCTGTTCTGTCAGTGCATAACCACGTGGCTAAATAAGCTGCTTTTGTCTAGAGTATAGTAGAATGCAATGAAAGATCTTTTTCCCACAGAAATATTGTTTAAAAAGAAGTATTATAACCAGACCAGAAATAAGTGAGAATTATTTAATTTAAAATGTAAAGATTACTTGGCCTGTAAATTACAATTAAGTAATATTTTATTGAGCTGTCTGCAGATGGTAAGATTTGTTGGACTATAAGTTATTTTGGGAAAAGCAGTAACGACTTTATATAATTTGTCAAAAATTACCTTGTTCTCTCTGTTGCAGAAAAACTATGACCAGGCTGATGGAGACTGTAAAATTGGTATGTATTACAATCATTTTATTTAAATTCACTGTTCTGCTGATTTGGAGCTTTGGGCAGTGGGTTGCGGGTGTTAATGGATATTTATGCACCAGTGAATTGTCTGCCATTCATCACTCACTAAACTTTAATCAATACTAGTAGAAACTATCCATTTTGGTGTTTAATTGTATGGAACAATTGCTAAATTAATTGCCAAAGACAAATGTTAAAATTGAAACAGTTTAGATGTTAATGTAGACCAACGCTTTTTACCATGCCTCATCTGAGTGCCAATTAAAAGTAAGCTTGTTCTCATGGTGAAAGAGGCCTGTTTTTATTTTCTTCATAATTTCCCATCCTGCTAGCTAGCTCAGGAGTATGATTTGTGGGCATTCTTGGCTCTTGCTGAATTGACCATTCTTCTTCATGAGAAGTTGATAGGCTGTTTTACTGTTGAGAATATTGCACCTGAACCACATTTAGGATTTCCTTAAACATCCACATTCTGGAGTCAGTGGGGTACAATTCGGATGCAATGATTCTGCAACTGTTTCCCTAACTCCTGCCCTCTTATTGCTTTTGTCCACTGCTGTTCACACAAGTCATTCATACCATTGCTTCCCCACTCCTGTGTTTGTGCCACTATCACTCTATCTGTCATGCAAACCAATACCACCAGCCCCAACCTGGTCAAGTGGGTCACTGCTCCATCATTTCTCCCACACTGCCTCTTCCTCTTATTGCCATGCACCTGTCTCTAGCTTTTGGTTGAACTCTGTTCTACTAACACAGACAGAAAACCGAACTGGCGTACCATCTAAGGATGCTTTTATTCTCTTGTACCCTATTCAGATGCTTGTCAAAATTTTAGTGGCATAAGTAAAATTCCAACACTAGAATATTCAGACATTTACTACATTTCAACTATCTGCAATTTAGTTTCTGATCTGTTCTTTTCCCACTCTACGTACAGCAAGCAGATAGTATAGTTGATAAGATTTATAACCTCTAGTCAAGTTTTGAAGAAGGAAGCCTAAAGCTTGTGCAGAATGCTATTATCAGGAAATGCAATGGATTTCACTGAAATGTGACCAACTCTTTCTCATGTACCATTCCACAAACTGGTCCTAATATCATGACTTCTTACATTAACCTTTGCTGCCTTTTCTTTGGAAATGGATGCCATTCTGTTCAGCTTATATATAATAAATATTTTAATTAATTTCCCTGAAAGTTATTCCATTACCGTTAAGGTGAAACGTATGTATTCCTCAATGCAACTCCTCCTGAAATGTGACTAATCTGTCTCGATCAGTTCTTCCAATTCCTGTGACAATTTTGGGTATTCTCAGTTGAGTCATCGTAAGATCTGCTATTTCAAGGAAAACCTGCCCAGCGTGAGAACTATAAGCCATTCAAGGCCATTAGCCTTGGCTGCCTTTTTAGATCATGTCCAATCAGTACATGAATTCCATTTGACCATCTTATCCCTCAATACTCTTGTAACAATTTCCATCTTAATGAACAAAATCCTCATGTTCTTTACTATTTTAAGCTGACTAATGAAATCGTTGATTTTTGATGAACTTGTTTTTTCTGCTTTAAGCAGCAGCACTACAAGTCCTGTTAATCAATGCCTATGGTTATGTAACCCAGTCTGCAAATGCCTTTTTTCTTATGGCTTCATCTTAGAATTTACTAGGGATTACTAAGATTTCTGAGCAAATCCTCCAGCATATATTTTCTGATCTCACACCTTAACACTGTACAAGACACAAGACAGAAGTTTATAAATACACAGCTGACATAATTAATCTCCTGGGATTTCAATTCTTAACTTTTGTTGACAGACTTTGGGAGTGAAGTCTGTGAAGTAAAGAAAGGTTTATATTTCTGTGTCTACAGTGTTGGCAGAGAGACTGGCCAAGGGAGACGGCACACTGCAAGCAGTGTTTCGCTGCATGTACGTGGAGGGGAAGTTACAAGCAGTGTCCAGCATTTTATCAAAATCCTTGATGGGGGAATCTTTGGTAGGTTGTGTGTTATAATTTTTATTTCCCCCTCATATGATTTAGCAGAAATTTCTTGTATTTATGTTGAACAAGTTAAGTGGTAGTGAAATGATGAGCTGCCCCGTTTCAACTTCTGGAGTTTTTTTTGTTCTCCTGTCCTGTGCCATGTATTATAATTTCCAGAACTCTCTTTGACTTATGTTAGAGCTAGTTGCTGGAGGTGTGCAAATGTGATTTGGGGACTTTTTTTTAAACTCGCCTGTTAGCCTAACTGATATAATGTGATTTTTGTAAAAAATCTCAAACTTTGCCATTTAACACTGCAGTGTGCAGAGGATCCAATGACTTCAATATTGATAAAAGGTTTAGACCTAAAAAGGCAAATATAATAATGTATGCTCCACAAATTCACCACTTTTCTTGAATGACTGTTGGACGGTTTATGGCAACCGTACATTTGTATTCTGATTGCTACACATTAGGTAAATTTGGATGGTAGCTCAGGAGATGACAAAAGTCTGTTTGATCTGGCAAACCATGTGCAATCAATTCCAGCATCTTGGGTCCTTTTTTAAAGAGAGAAGGACTGTTGCATGTAACACAGATATGCACAGCCGTCTTTGACAGCTGTATGAATGATCACTTCATACCACTGTGATAAAGTTTTACTCTGCCCAACAGACACGCTGGGAAATCAGCATTTGCACTTCACCTGAAAGTAGCGAAATATGATATTGACTGTAGCCCCATTTTGAAGGATTACTTGCCCACATACCTCTTGAGCAATCAAACTATCTCCTAGATAAAAACTGCAGACCAGTATGACAAAACAAGGAGAACTATTCCAACCAATGGAACATTTTAGCTAATTCAAGCAGGTAGTTCTTGTTTTTTTCCCTCAGCACACACAACGCCTGGGGACCAAGATCAGGTAGATTGTTTTAATCCATAAACATATGCTGCTTCCAGCAGATGTACAGCCACAATAAGCTTAATTAATCAATATATTTTCTAACAAACCCTTAACAGATTCTCTTTTAAAAATAAAAAGCACATGCTTTATTGTTCAAGCTGAATTCTAATAGCAAGCCGTATTATTTCCACCATGCATTCATGTTTTTGTTATGTGGTCTTGAGGCCTGTGATCAACGAACTGTGAGAGTAATATGATTGCAAACACAATGCAAAAACATTTCGTCTGTGCTTATCAGAATTTATGTGCAAAATTAATTTTGTTACATTTGATTACTCTGTAGAAAAGCATGTAGTCAGTGGCCAAAATGTTGTCCTGGATTTCTTCTGTCCTATAGCACAATAAGTGGAGTAATTCTTCACTTAATTTGCTAGTCATGTCCTTTAAAATTGCAGATTTAAGTGAAACAACTTTAAGTGAATGATGTTAAAACGAGAATTTTGTTTTTCTTGACAAGGAATGCCATAAAGAACCCATGCACAAATTCAAATTCTGTACTGTTTATGTTCACTGTTGTGTATTCCCAGCTGAAATAACTTATAAAATTACTAAATATAAATGAAAAGTTGCATGAATCTGAATTAATGCTTGACAATTTTTCTGTCATCGAAAATGATTAAATCTCTTTTATAGAAGACATGGACTGCAGCAGTTCAAGGAGGTGGCTCACTACCTCATTCAAGGACAATTAGCAATGGATAATAAATAGTGGCCTGACCAGGAATAACTACATTCTATGAAAGAATTGTTAAAAACAATATTATTCAGTTTACATAGTATTTTTAATTTCAGGTGAACCAATGCTAGAGAGTATGTCTATACATTGTTACATGAATGCAAATGTATTATCATCTCCCCACCTCCTGTTTAAACATGGAAGTAATAACTACCCCCTACCAAGGCACTCCAAATATACTGTCTAACATTGACTAGTATTTCCTGAAATAAAATTACTTTCTTCCAAAGTAATTTGCTTCTGAATCACATCCCATCTCTGTTAAAATCCAGTGTTCTCTTCATTCAGTAAATTTTGTTTACATTACTCTCTTCTGTGTAACAGGAGTATTTTTGATCTCTTTCCTCTTGCCTTGACTCTCAATATTTCATTTCCACTGTCTGTGGAACACTCAGAAGTCAGCTTATCATCAGTGCCCATGCACCAGCAACTTTTCAGTGAAAACCATCACTTTAAAGGGGTATGCACTGTCTATTGTCTCCATGATGTTAAAACAAATTGCTCAAATCTGCAAAGAGCAGGGAATTTCTGTACTGATTTTTATTTTGTAATGTAGTGAGTTGTTATGTAATGTACTGCCTGAGAATGTGTTAGAGGCAGATTCAGTTTAGACTTTCAGCAGGTTATTGGATAATTTATCAAAATGTGGTGACTTGGGTCAGTGAATCTGCCTGACAGCGCCAGGGACCTGGGTTTGATTTTACCCTGGGGTGATTCTCTATTTGGTGTTTACACATTCTCCCTGTGTCTGCGTGGGTTTACTCTGTGGTCTGCAGTTTCCTCCCATTGTCCAAAGACGTGCATGTTAAGCCTATAGTGTCCAAGGATGTGCAGGCTACATGGGTTAGCCATGGAAAATACAAGGTTACAGGGATGGGTAGGGTGGTGGGTCTGGATGGGATGCTCTTTGGAGGGTGGGTGTGTGCTTGATGGGCCGATTAGCCTGCTTCCACAGTGTAGGGATTCTATGATTCTACGTAAGGTGAAACATTTTCAGCAATCCAAGGTAAAGGAAGGGAAGTTGGACCAGTTGAGTTGCTCTTGGAAAGAACGGGGATGGATATGGCAGGCTAAATGGCCTTCTGTGTACTTATCCAGATAAGTTGACATCATCTCATAACACAATGTGAGCAGGTATGTTCATATTTGCGGAAGAATAGTTCAAAGAAGGATATGGTTAAAATTTACTAATGAGGCATAGATTTGTTTGCTATCTTAGCCTTTTTGCTATCATAACCATCCATGACCATTTTGTTACAAGTAGCACTCTGCAGTAAAATAATGATTTTGTTTGAGGTTACCTACTGTATTTTCATGAGTTTGACAATGAGCAATATTGTGGCAAAAGCCACAGCAATGAGATTGACTCTCAGCTGCCCTCTGGGCAATTGGGAACCGGCAATAAATGCTGGCCCGACCAATGATGTCCACATCCTTGGTGAATGAATTTTTAAAAATTCAAACTGCTTGCATACACAAATACAAAAGTGACTGAAGTGACAGAGCTAATGAGTACCTCAAGCATTCCTCAGTGGGATTAACGGATCCACAAAAACAATTGGACTTAATAATGGGTCAAACATGAACCACGAAGCCACAACTGTTATTTTTGGTTTGATCAAGTTCTTTAATATACTATTCAGGGTCATTATGGGTATTGTTAGAGAATGCCATCAGAAATTTTATTTTTAATAAAATGCCCTTAAATTGAGAATATAGCATCATTCATGTATGTAATTATGTAATTGAGGAAGAGGAGTTTTTTGTGCACTTTAGTTCCAGAAAGGTTTCACATTGCATGCAAAAATCACCCATAACCATTCTAAACTATAGTTAAAATTTATTCCTGTCAGAGAGTAAATCTACATTTCATAAATATTTGCTATCAAATTGGTACAGCTTTACACGTTTTTTTTCTAGAATGGGATGATAACAAAAGATGTAACCAGGCTCAAAATGCTTCTTGAAGAAATGGAGGTGAGTAATCTGTTCAAAGCAGTAATAAGGGGTCTTTTTTTTTCAAATAAATTAACTTGTGTCACAGATTGTGCTGCTTGCTTTTCATGCCCTTCATATTAGATTTGATCACTGCACGGCTATAACTCTCAACTATCTTCTCCGTTTTTTTTCCCTCTACTGTGCATGTGACAACATTTGCAAATTGCTATTCACAACGAATTGCTGAAGATGTTACCTTTTATGACACCACTCAATTTGCACAGCTGCACAACCCTTGAAATGAATGTTCTCTTAAAAAGTTCGATGTTTTGAAGTTTTACTAATAATTAATTTCAAATAACCAGCATGATATTCCCAGAGTTACCAACATGACATGGCTATATTCCTCCAGTTTTGCAAATGGAAAATTCCTGATCTTGAATCAATACAGAGCAACATAAAATTAATGTGAAATTACCTTGGACTGTTCTTGTACGTTCCGGTATATTTGTTACTAAGTAAAAGTTTCTGTTACACACAGTCAAATGTTCTCATTAGTCAATGTAAAATTAGAACTAATGTAAAGAAAGTAGTGAGTGCTGTGTTATTGCTTTACATTTGATCTGGGAATTGCTGTCATTGTCTGTTTTGCCTTGTGTTGTCTGCAGCCAATTCCTGTTAGTGAAGAAAACATTTGAAGGGGGGTTGGGTTAGGGAGCACTTTGGTTGTGACCAAGATGGACGACAGAGGTCCTGCTCTGAAATTAATTTCTTCATCTCTCCTTTATCACCATTTGTCTCTTTTCTGGGGGCACTCACCATCTGTACAAAGGTAATTCCTTTTGTTTCCATTATCACCTCACCATATCAACATCTAGCTTGTGGCAAATTTGCAGAAATCACTGTAATGGGTAATTTGGGAAGTTTTGGTCAAAATCCTATTGACCAATAAAGCTTTTGTGCTGGCAGTGATCAAGACTATGCTAGACTCTTCTTGAATGCTGCCTTTTAAAACTGTTGAAGATTTGTTCTTCATCACTGTACATTAGTTACATTAGACCATTCAACCATTAAGCCTGTTTTGTTTTAGATTAGGTTATTTACAGTGTGGAAACAGGCCCTTCAGCCCAACAAGTCCACACCGACCCGCCGAAGCGCAACCCACCCATACACCTACATTTACCCCTTAGCTAACACTACGGGCAATTTAGCATGGCCAATTCACCTGACCTGCACATCTTTGGACTGTGGGAGGAAACCGGAGCACCCGGAGGAAACCCACGCAGACACGGGGAGAACGTGCAAACTCCACACAGTCGCGTGAGGCGGGAATTGAACCCGGATCTCTGGTGCTGTGAGGCAGCAGTGCTAACCACCGTGCCGCCCACTACCCTGTTCTACCATTCAGTGAGACCGTGACTGATCTGTGGCCTAACTTCATGTGCCTGCCTTTGGCCAATATTCCTTTATACCCTTTGCTTCACAAAACATTATCAATCTCACATTTAAAAATAAGAACTGATCCTGCATCCACTGCCATTTGTAGGAGAGACTTCTAAACATCTACGCCGTGTGTGTGTAGAAGTGCTTCCTAATATTTCTTCTGAATGGTCTGGTCCGAATTCCCAGACCATGTCCCCGAGCTCTAGAATCGCACAAGCAGTGGAAAGAGTTTATCCATATGTCCACTTTCCTTTCCTCGTTAACATCATGAAGATTCCAATCAAATCATCCTTTTAAGCTTATAAATTCTAGAGAAAACAGGCCTAATTTATATATTGCTATTTATATATCTCTCCTCATAACTTAACCCCTGATGTTCAGGTCTCATTCTTGTAAACCCACGTTGCACTGCCTCAAAGCCCAAAATGTCTTTCCTAACATGTGGGGCCCAAAATCTTTGTTTTCAACTTAAATGTATTTGAAAATGAGTATTTGATTCGCGATTGCCTAATTTTCTTTTCAATGTCCATCAATTCAGGAGTCCAAAAAGGATCTCTTCTCTCCTACTTACTTATCAACTACTTTAATGTACATAGCCAAATTTGTCATCATCTAACCATTGTTACATGTTTTGATTTTAGCTCATATTAATGTAGTTTTACTCTCTCTTCTGTCCTTCACTTAGCTGTATCTTTTTAAGATACAGAACATTTTTTTAAAAAAATCTACCAGTCGTGCTCATTCTTTTTTTTTTGTAGATATTTTTATTGAAATTTAACATTTTTGCAAATTTACAAAAATAAACAAAACTCTCAAATACAAACATTGATGTACAATTAAATCATATATACAATAGTCATAATTTAACAAAGAAAAGAGAAAGAAAGAAAACAAAAAAAGAAAGAAAAAGAAACGAAAAAAGAAAGAAAAAAAACCTCAACTTTCTACTAATCTAACCTATAACTAACCAGAGTGTATACCTAAGTCTCTTACATGCTCGGAATGTATAAACATCAAATATAATAAAACCCGTATTCGCGCAGGATTCCTCTCCCAAGGGGCCCCGGAGCAGCCCGGTCTGAATTCTTCACTAAATAAAAGCCCTTGTTAGGATAGCCGAAATATCTGCATTTATATAATTCAAAAAGGGCTGCCATATTTTATAAAATAATTCAGTCTTTCGGTGCACCATATTTGTGAGGAAGTCAAGGGGGATATATTCCATAATTAATCTGTGCCAATTTGAAAGTCCAGGGGGGCCCTCAGCCACCCAGTTCACCAAACTATTTTTCCTTGTACAGAAAGAGAGAATAGAAAATAGTCTCTTCCCATGCATATCCAGAGATGAGAGGTTCGAAAAGCCCAAAAGGAGAGATACAGGGTCCACCCTAATTTCCGTTCCTAAAATTTCTGTCAGGGTATTTGCCACTTTAGTCCAGTATCTGTGGATTTTCTGACAAGTCCACAAACAATGTACAAGAGTACCCACCTCTATTTTGCATTTAGGACACATTGGAGATGCTCCTGCCTTAAATTTTGCCAGTCGAGCCGGAGCTATATGGGCCCTATGAAGTACCTTTAGTTGGATAGCCTGAGTTCTGTTACAGATAGCAATTCTTCTAGCATTTTCCCAAATGTCATTCCACATATCCTCAGAGATTTCTAGCCCCAAGTCCTGCTCCCATGTTTTAAGCAGGTCATCCATGTCTCCTGAGACTCCATCATGTAGCAAATGGTATATAGTACTAACGGAGGATGCCCCCGCTGGTCGTAAGACATTACGTTCTCTGTCTGATTTATAAAGACTATCTATTAATGTAGTCTTCCTCTGTATATAATCTCGAACTTGGAAGTATCGAAAGAGATCCCCATTAGGTATTCCGAATTTCAGACGCAGCTGCTCAAAGGACATCAGGATCCCATCTTTAAATAGGTCCCCTAAGCATGAGATGCCCCTGGATTTCCAGAGTTTAAAGGTGGCATCTGTAATCCCCGGTTGGAATCCCCATGCGCCTACTATTGGTGCATGGGGGGATGTTTTATGTGAGTTACCCTCATTTTGCCGCATTATATTCCAGGCCTTAATTGTGTTTAATATTATGGGATTTTTACAGTGGTCTGTAATGATTTTCCTCTTATCTGAAAATAAAAGGTTAATAAGTGGGTATTTTACTTGAGAGGCTTCGATATCCAGCCAAATTGATTGTGGATCAGATGAAACCCAATCAGCTATGTAACTTAGTAGGGAGCTTAACTGATATTTCCTAAAGTCTGGGAAGTCCAGTCCTCCCCTTGCCTGTGGAAGCTGTAGCTTCTTCAGCTTAATAAGGGGCCGTCTATGGTTCCAAATAAAGGAGCCCAACCAGCCATATAATTTACGTAGGGCTAGCCTTGGCAGCATCAGCGGGAGCATTCTCATAGGATATAAGAGACGGGGCAGAACATTCATTTTAATTAATGCTATTCTCCCTAGCCAGGAAATCGGAAGGTCTCTCCATCGCTGGAGGTCCTGCCTTATCCTTTCCATTAATTGTACAAAATTAGCCCTATACAGCTGATCAAATACTGGCGTGATAAAAATACCTAAATATAAGAAGCCCTCCAGGGACCAACGGAAGGGAAAAGGGGATCCGTCCATTAAGTGGGGTATCATAGCCAGACCACCCATTGGCATGGCTTCCGATTTTGAAAAATTAATTTTATAGCCTGAGAATGCACTAAATGTATTAATAACTTGAATTAGACGAGGCACTGACATTAAAGGATTACTGAGGAATAAGAGAACGTCATCTGCATAGAGGGTAATTTTGTGTTTACCTGTACCAATCCTCGGGGCCGTTATATTAGGATCAGTCCGGATGGCTTCTGCTAATGGTTCGATTATCAGTGTAAACAACAATGGTGAGAGAGGACATCCTTGACGGCAGCCCCTACCCACACTGAAGCCATCCGATCTTAACCCATTAGTAATAACAGCTGCTTTGGGGTCATTATACAATGTTGAAACCCATTTGGTAAACACCTGTCCAACGCCAAACCTTTCCAATGTGTAAAATAAATATGACCATTCAACCCTATCAAATGCCTTTTCCGCATCCAATGAAATTACTACTCCTGGTATCTTTCCCTGATGACAGGCTTGGATCATATTCAAGACCCTTCTGATATTATTGGATGATCTGCGGCCCTTAATAAATCCCGTCTGGTCCTCCTTTATAATATATGGCAGTACCCTTTCTAGTCTTAGTGCTAACATTTTTGAGAGAATTTTAAAGTCTACATTTAGTAAGGATATTGGTCTGTAAGATGCACAATCTTCTGGGTCTTTTCCTTTTTTGAGGATAAGAGAAATATTTGCTTCTTTCAGCGTGGGCGGGAGACAGACCTGACTATGCGCAAAATTATACATATCCATAAGTGGGTCAACCAATATTCCTGTAAATTCTTTATAGAATTCAGCTTGAAAACCATCTGGGCCCGGTGCTTTTCCGCTCTGAAGTTGCCTAATTGCCTCAAGTATTTCTTGGACTGTTAAAGGGGTATTTAGGGCCGACACCTGTTCCGGAGTCAGGCCCGGGAAGGTCAAATTTTTAAAAAATGACTGCATCCTCCTAATCCTATCTTCACAATCCTGCGATCTATATAGTTCAGAATAAAATTCTTTAAAGGTCGCATTGATCTTTTTATGATCATGAGTCAGGGTACCTGTACTTTCCTTGATGGTCGGAATAGTTTGAGGGGCTTTCTGTTTCTTTGCAAGAAATGCTAAGTATCTACCCGGTTTGTCGCCATATTCATATAATCTTTGTTTTGCAAATAATATTTCCCTTTTAGCCGCTTGAGTAAGCGCGGTGTTTAAAGCTGTCCTAAGAGCTGTAATCCTCTGCAATTTTGTGATAGAAGGTCTATCAGCGTATGCTGTTTCGGCTGCTTTTAGGCGAGCTTCGAGCAGACGCTGTTGCTCTCCCTTCATTTTCCTCTGGGTCGCTGAATAGGAGATGATCAAACCTCGTGCATAAGCTTTGATGGTCTCCCACATCATTGACGGATTGCTAGCCGTACCAGTATTAATTTCTAAAAAGGTTTTAAGTTCTTGGGAGAAGTACTTTAAAAATTTGCTATCTTTTATCAGGAAGGGGTCCATACGCCAATGCCGAGCAGATGTCCCATTGTTCTTTACCTTAGTTTCCATGTATACAGCGGCATGGTCAGAGATTGCTATAGTACCTATTTTACAGGTTGCTATAGAGTTTAGAAAAATCGATGGGGCAAAAAACATATCAATTCTTGTGTGACATTTATGTGGATTAGAGTAGAAAGAAAAATCTCTACCCTGTGGATGGAGACATCTCCATACATCTACCAATCCTAATTCTTTATTCAGGTCCGCCAGTTGTCTAGATCTGGGAGATACTCCAGCGGCACTCTTGGGAATCCTGTCTATTTCCGGATCCATAATACAATTAAAGTCTCCCCCTATAATTGTATGACGGGCACCAAAGGCCATCAGTTTTGAAAAAGCTTCCGTTATGAATTTAAAGGGGTGTGCCGGGGGGCAGTATACATTTAAGATCCCATATTCCTCTCCATTTATGAGGGCTTTAATCAAAATATATCGTCCAGATTCGTCTTTTATCTGATTTAGAATTTTCAAAGGGAAGTTCTTCCGGACAAGGATAACGACTCCCCTGCTTTTTGAATTAAAAGAGGAAAAAAAGGCCTGATCAAATCCGCCCTGTCGTAATTTTAAGTGTTCTTTATCCGACAGGTGTGTCTCCTGTAGGAGAGCTATATCAACTCTCTCCTTCTTAAGATTTGATAATATTTTCTTCCTTTTAACTGGCGAATTACTCCCCCTGACATTCCAGGTGCACCACTTAACCGACTGTTCAGCCATAATCATCTGGACAGATCCGAGACCCCTCGGGAGGGGAAACCCTATCTAGAACATCCCGAGCATGGAGCATACAAGATTTACAAAAGTAAAGATTCTCTGATACACTCAAAACAATATAACAAAAAACTCTTTCTAAGTATAAAAAATATAAAACATTCCGAATTGGAGATTTTCTCCCTTGTTCCCAGGGAGCGTCACTTCCTCTCCCACAGTCCATCTTACCCTCTTCCAACCAGTGCCCCACCCTTGACCCAGGTGTTCCTCAATAAAATGAGGAGAATTCAAATATAATATAAAGCTAGAGTTAACAGTGAACACCCCACCCCCACCCACACCCACATCTAAATATATTTGGGAATATTAATACCATATATAACTATAAGATTACAATCTCAACATGTAATACTTAAATATAATACCACAAAATAACAGGGGAAAGAAAAACAACCCCTCTCCTAAAATCAGAAATAAAATAGAATAAGGTAACCACCTCTCCCCATCAACATTAACCAAACGCCCCAACATATATATATATACATACACACATAGGGGGAAAGATAAGAAAAGATGAAGGGATGTAAACCAAAATAATGGGAAAGGCAGACCAGCGTCCACAATCTCTTACAGCTTATTTAAGAGAGTCCAAGAATTCCTTAGCCTTCTCCGGTGATCCAAAGTTATATATGGATCCTTCGTGGCTAAGGCGTAGCGTCGCTGGATATCGTAAGGAGTACTGAATATTTAAGTCCCTTAAACGCTTCTTCGCCTCATCGAATGCCTTCCTCTTTCGGACCAAAGCTGGGGAGAAGTCCTGGAACAGCATGATCCTGGATCCTTTGTGGGTCATAGCTTGGGGATCTTTTCCCAGATTTCTTGAGGCTTCCAGGAGCATCTGCCTCTCCCTATAGCTCTGCAGCTGGAACAGGACCGGGCGTGGGCGCTGGGTTGAGCCGGGCCCACGTACTGTGACCCTGTAGGCCCATTCTACCCTTACCCGGCCTGATCCATTATGCAGATTTAAAAGTTGTGGCAGCCAATGCTCTAAGAATGCTGTTAGCTGACCTCCCTCTTCCTGTTCAGGCAGGCCCAACAACCGAATATTTTTTCTACGACATCGATTTTCGAGGTCATCAATGTGGTTTTCTAGGTTCTGGACTCGAT
Source organism: Hemiscyllium ocellatum (assembly GCF_020745735.1). NCBI lineage: Eukaryota > Metazoa > Chordata > Chondrichthyes > Orectolobiformes > Hemiscylliidae > Hemiscyllium > Hemiscyllium ocellatum. Next base: position 8,421,939 of record NC_083425.1, on the reverse strand, counting down.
TCTCGAGAAAACGGATGTGGTCGGCTGTTGATTTTATCCCAGTCTCTGAGGCTGCGGCCTTCGACTCCACCTCTCTGACTCGGCACTCCAATTCCTGAATGTCTCTGCCCTGCTTCTGCAGCTCGGCTGATAGTGCTTCTCTGCTCTGCCGAGACTCATCGATAAAAGCATCAATCTTCGCCTCCCACCTGGCAAACATCTCCTCAAAGCTCATCTTCATTGGTAAATCTCCTGAAGTAGCTGAAGACACCTTTGTTGCAGCTGAAGAGGGAGAGGGTGGGGGAGGGGTCCCTGCTTTCTTAGAGCCGCCTGTTCCCTTCCCTTTACTCATTTTCCAGCTAGTATTAGACTATTTAAATGTACTAATAGGTAACTATTTAAGGTTAACAACTATTATAAATGGTTTAGTGAGTGTGGTGGGGGTGGATAGCCCACTTTTCCCAAGTTTTGGGTAGAGCACTGTGGACTCAGTCTTGCTGGGTCGCCGCCATCTTGGATCCCCCCAGTCGTGCTCATTCTTATTCATTAATTCAAATTGTTTTTCCTCTTCTGGAAGGTTTTTATAATTTAACGTTTCATCCTGTATTCTTGAAGGTGCTCTTTAACAAGGATTGCTGAATGGCAGTCAAGAATAGAGACCTTGTTAGTTGTATGTTTTCTCCCCCTCAGTGATTCATTCTGATGTCAACCCAAATTTCCTAACTGCTCTCTGAATTGAGAATTGTTCTGTTCTACTCATGTGTATTGTCTGCTTTCTATTTTTCTTGCAGATAACCAGCAATAAACTGATGTCCACATATTTGGAAGGCACAGAAGAAGGTAATTCACAAAATAAGTCTGTAGTGTTTGTTGAATTTAGTTATTTGTTGTCCAGCATAGTTAATATACCTGTGAACAAACTTTTATAAAGCATCTTGTGTCCTGAAGAAGTTCTAAAATGTTTCAGAATCACTGAATTACAGTGGGCAAGAAAGTTGAACTGTTTCAAACTAGGTGCCCTTTGTTTGAGGATAGCTTTTCAATCGACATTTTGTTGGAGGCAGTTAAGGACTGACAGAACATATTCATCCAACTCCTTGAAAACAATTTTAAATAGTCTCTCCCAATAGCCCTGTGAATAAAGGCTTAGTCTGCTGGCATTCTAAACCATGCAGCCCAAAAGCTGCCAGGTTTCATTCCTAATATACTTGGTTTGGAGTTTTTAGCCAGATTGGCTATTAGAATACAATATCAGTGTTCCTGCTCCTGAATACTGTTCAGGGAGCCAAATAAAGAAGTGCATGGGTTGGTGTTTTGTTTGGCACAGCATCAAGTTCTGTCATGTCCGCCATGACCATAAACTGTATTAAAAATCATTGATCTATGGCACATGGAATGCTCCCATCGGCGAGCTGCCTATGGGCCTTATGGAACATTATAGCTTTGAAAGATGATCCTTTTAGATAAGAAGGGAAAACTATGTGATTATATATTGTCCAAAAATTTTTACTTTTTCAATTATCGCTGTGATTGTGAAAAGAAAGGACCGACTGTCAAAGGACAAATAATCAATAAAATAGGATACATTTTGGGCTCTTGGACTATCATCTGGAAAACTGTAAGTCAGGCTTCTGAATAATCTGTCTCAGAAGTTATTTTGTTTTACTTTTACATTGGCAGGCCAGTTTAAAATATTTTTAAATTTTGCATGAAATTCCTTGTTTTCTTGCTGGATATCTGATGAGTTTTGGTTCTGGCTGATCACTGTTGTTCGAGCAAGCTGTGTAGGCTTGAGTGTCCTTTGTCATTCCAAATTCAACCTAGTGTAGACAGGCAGTTAACTGTTGCTGTTGCAAGGTGACCATTTGATCTAAAAATACTGTAGGAAAATAGAAAAGCTTTTTAAAGAATAATCTTTAAAATGTTTTCAAATGATTGGTGCAGATTCTGAAGATGGATGGCAGTTTCGGCCTCCTCCCCGAGGTGTCACCTGTAGTGAAGAGTACACATTATGTAAAAGGTAAGCAATCTACTATTTAATTAAATAACCTCTTGCTTTCTCATTGGATTAACTTTTGATACAGCGTTTTTGTTGCTTCTCATCTGTCTCAAATGACGAATTTCTTGTACTTTGTGCATTTGGGCATTCTCTTACTTGTCTGGAAGTGAACGGCACGGTGGCACAGTGGTTAGCACTGCTGCCTCACAGCGCCTGGAGACCCGGGTTCATTTCCCAACTCAGGCGACTGACTGTGTGGAGTTTGCACGTTCTCCCTGTGTCTGCGTGGGTTTCCTCCGGGTGCTCCGGTTTCCTCCCACAGTCCAAAGATGTGCGGGTCAGGTGAATTGGCCATTCTAAATTGCCCATAGTGGTAAGGGGTAAGGGATAATGTAGGGGTATGGGTGGGTTGCGCTTCGGCGGGTCGGTGTGGACTTGTTGGGCTGAAGGGCCTGTTTCCACACTGTAAGTAATCTAATCTAATGAACATCTGTATGTTCATATTTCATTGTTTGCTGAGCTACAAGATGAGCAGCATGGCAGAATTCTACGTTTTCTGGTATAACATTCTGAGAGGTTAAAGGGATTGAGGATAGGGCCAGAGAACTAACACCAATTTGTAAGAAGACAGAGGTTGGTGGTTGATGGGCAGTGTTCATCCTGGAGTTCAGTTACTACTGGTGTACCCTAAGGATCTGTTTTGGGGCCACAGCTGTTCGTCATTTTCGTAAATGACCTGGATGAGGGTGTACAAGGATGGGTGAGTACATTTACGGATGACACTAAAGTTGGTGGAGTTGTGGACAGTGTAGCAGGTTCAGAGGGACATAGATGAGCTGCAGAGCTGAGCTGAGAGGTGGCAAATGGAGTTTAATGCGGACAAGTGTGAGGTGATTCACTTTGGAACAAGCAAGAGGAATGCAGAGTACTGGGTTAATGGTAAGATTCTTGGTAGTGTGGATGAGCAGAGAGATGTGTGTCCACATGCATGGATCTCTGAAAGTTGCCACCCAGGTTGATAGGTTAGTTAGAATGCATACAGTGTGTTAGGTTTTATTGGTAGAGGGATTGAGTTTTGGAGCCACGAGGTCATGTTGCAACTGTACAAAACTCTGGTACGGCCACATTTGGAGTATTGTGTACAGTTCTGGTCACCACATTATAGCACTGGAAAGGGTGCGGAGGAGATTTACCAGGATGTTGCCTGGTATGGAGGGAAGGTCTTAACGAGGAAAGACTGAGGGACTTGAGGCTGTTTTCTTTACAGAGAAGGAGGTTGAGAGGTCACTTAATAGAGACATACAAGATGATCAGACAATTGGATAGGGTGGACAGTGGGAGCCTTTTTCCTTGAATGGTGGTGGCTAGCTCAAGAGGGCATAGCTTTAAATTGAGGAGTGATGGATATAGGACAGATTTCAGAGGGTGATTCTTTACTCTGTAGACAGGGCATGAAATGCCCAACCTGCAACAATAGTGGACTCATCAACTTTAAGGGCATTTAAATGGCCAATGGAGAAACATTATGATGTAAACGGAATAGTGTAGGTTTTTTTTTAGATTAGATTAGATTAGACTTACAGTGTGGAAACAGGCCCTTCGGCCCAACAAGTCCACACCGACCCGCCGAAGCGAAACCCACCCATACCCCTACATTACCCCTTACCTAACACTACGGGCAATTTAGCATAGCCAATTCACCTGACCCGCACATCTTTGGACTGTGGGAGGAAACCGGAGCACCCGGAGGAAACCCACGCAGACACGGGGAGAACGTGCAAACTCCACACAGTCAGTCGCCTGAGTCGGGAATTGAACCCGGGTCTTCAGGCGCTGTGAGGCAGCAGTGCTAACCACTGTGCCACCGTGCCGCCCACAAAGGTTAGATGGACTTCAGGTTGGTTTCACAGGTCGATGCAATATTGAGGGCCAAAGGGCCTGTACTGCACTGTAATGTTCTATGTTCTATTTCAAAACATATATAGACAACAATCTCACCAGCACTCCAGAATTGAGACTGATAATTTGCAACTCCTAATATCATTGATTATCTGCAGGAATGGTAGATAAATGGTAAAAACAGCCCCCATACAGTCTCTGAAGACCTCCCAAGAACAAACAGACGTATCAAGTCCTTATAAGTAATAGGAAGTGGACAGTGCCTTGCTGGCAATCAAGTCAGGCAAAAATATGAGTTGATGGGATTCAATCAGAATTCTTGAAAAACATTGGTTCACAGGAATGAAGTATCTAGCAAAACTATTTAACAATATCAGTTGTTCAGGCTCCATTCCAAATATCTGGCACCAATTCAAGTTAGTGGCCTTTGACAATCCAGGAAGGCCACTCAACAAGTCATGCAGCTACTGCCCTTCACCCTGGTCTCAATAATATGCAAGGTCTTGGAATGTTTCCTGTTTAACAAACTGAATCCCATTCTGAAAGCAGCAATGCTTTCTGTTATAAACATTGCTCATGGTAATACTGGACAATTCAGATTCCAGAATGAAACATAGTTTGATAGACCATGCGTTTAATCTTTGCAGTTAGTCAGCTTGGTAGTTAGTCACTGAAGCATAGACTCACAAGGCTACTGATGTTCTTTAACAACGAAGTATAAGTTCAAGACACAAAGAAAACAAACCTAACTATGTAGTACAGATAAAAAGGTCTTGACATAAACATGCAAATTTTAAATCTTTTCACCAATGTCAGCCCCTATAAAGACTCAATCCCTCTTTATTCTCAAAACATGTTGCAATTCCTTTCAGAGTCCCATGGCGTGAACCTTTTATATTTCTAATTCTCTAAATGGTCTCATTTGTAACAGTTTGAAGATTTCTGTCCAAATACTCCGAGCTATAAAGCTTCACAGACTAGAAGCTATTTCTGCCGAGTGGCCTTGAACTAAACTATTAAAAAGAAATCTTGGTACCCCAGCTATCAGAAACTATTATGCCTTCTGTACTGAACTCTGGGTTTTTCTGAACTAGAATCTTGGTTCTGAAGTCAAAACTGAACCAATTGCTTTAAAGTGTTCACTCTACTTGCCATAAATCCAGCATTATCAATATTATCTATTTCCACCCAGGCACTTGACTGCGATGATATGTCGTCTTGAATGCAATGCACTTGAGTCACTATCCAAACAACTTTTGACCTGTCTAAACTTAACCTTCAAAGACTGACCAAAATCCACCTGTCTCATTTGTGGGGAAAAAAAATCAATTTTCAAATAGGATAATATAAGCACTGTTCTTCACCACCCACCTGGCCAACCAAGCAGGCAGTTTTACTTATGACAGAAAAGCACACAGGCTTACTGTTAACACTTTTCAAAATCATCTGCTGTGTGAAAGCCAACAAATCAAGTCTAGGATCAACAATTAACAGTCCTATGTGCAGCCTGGAGATCAAATCAGCTATGCATGCATGCATAGGCAACAACAAGTTCCTCTGGGCTTCTGTCCTCACCACTTGGCTTCAACGCGTATACTGGTAAGATTTCTTTCTCTCAGATCCATGGCAATAATGGAGTCGTACTGCACGAAACAGTCCCTTCAGTCCAACCAGTCCATGTTGAATATGATCCCAAACCTGCCCTGCTGATGGCCCATATCCCTCCAAATCTTTCCAATTCATGCAGTTATCCAAATATCTTTTCAATGTTGTGCCTGTGCCTACATCCACAACTTCCCAGGATGTTCATTCTACGCACAAAGCACCCTCTGTGTTTAAAAAAGATTGCCCCTTGCCTTTTATAAATCTCTCTCTTCTCTCCTTAAAAATGCACTACCTAGTCTTGAAATCCACCATCCTAGGGCAAAGACACCTACCATTAATATACCTTTCATGATTTTATAAACCTCTGTAAGATCACCTCTTAACCTCCTACACTCCAGTGAAAAAGTGTCCCAGCCTATCCAGCCTTTCTTGATAACTCAAACCTTCCAAATCTGGCAACGTCCTGGTAAATCTCTTCTGAACACTCTCCAGCTTAATAATATTCTTCCTTCAACTGGGCAACCAGAACTGGATGTAGTAGTCCAGAGACGCCTCACTAATGTCCTGTAGAACCTCAACATGACTTTAATCTGTCATACTGATGACTTGGTAGCCCAGCCTTAAGAACTTCACAACATTGAGAAAAAACTCAGCAAAGATCTGAAAGTCTACTTCAGGAAATAGAGGCTTCAACTAAACTTTGTCAGTATTGTTGCTTCAACATTTTCCCTGAAGGCCAAGGAAGCACATCATCATCCATTCTATGATTAACCCCTCATCCATAACATAACACCAAATCTTCCTCGACATTACTGGGGTGGCACAGTGGTTCAGTGGTTATCACTGCTGCTCCACAGCACCAGGGACCTGGGTTCAATTCCCACAGCAATTGGCTGTGTGGAGTTTGCATATTCTCCCGCATCTGTGTGGGTTTCCTCTGGGTGCTCCGGTTTCCTCCACCCACAATCCAAAGATGTGCAGGTCAGTGAATTGGCTGTGCTAAATTGTCCATAATGTTCAGAGTAAACATAGGAGAATTGGTCTGAGTCGGTTACTCTTCAGAGGGTTGGTGTGGATTTATTGGGCTGAAGGGCCTGTTTCCGTATTGTAGGTTATGTAATCATTACTCTTGGTCATGTGTTGGCCTACCAGCAATATGTTCAGATTACCTAAACCAAGATTAAGACAAGAATGAATTTGTATGGAACCTGCTTCAGTCACTCTGGTCTGTCCAGCAGCAGAGTACTGCTCAATCTGGCTTAGGTGTGCAGGACATCTGAAATCCTGTGCCTACTGGAACATATTGCATGCCCTATAAACAGACCTCCTTGTTGATTGCAAACACCACTTACAACCTAGTAACTGACCATGTGGTGAAGTTCCACAGAAAATTGAGTTGACCATTGACCATTTGAGGACAGACCACGGAAGAATTATCTGCTGGCCCCTAAAGTGAAGTATGAAGAACAGCCGGATTTGTGACTAGATCCATTAAATTTTGGCCGTCACCCATACACTGAACTTCTGGCTTGGGATAATGGTTCTAGGTGGCATTACAGTCACGCATGCTGCATCAGCTGAAGCTATTGAATGGATGGGGAACCTTGTCATCAAATGACAAACACTTCCCAGCCACTTAAATAAAACGAAGTAAATTTTCAGTAAATGATTTGCAACAATTGAGCATTATTGCTTTCATTGTTAAGTCGGGAAGTTTACAAGCAACAAATTATAGAACCTTTAAAATAGGAGATTTATTGCTTCCTGTTAAGTTAAATAATGTATTTTTGTTTTGCTTCAGGTTTATAGAGCAGAAAATATGTAGATATGGTGCTCAATGTACATCTGCACACTCGCAGAAAGAGTTGACAGAATGGCAGAAACGTTACTCTTCACGGCTGATGCGCTTGAAACAGCAGAAAGAAAATAAACAATCTATTGGGAATTATATGGAAACGTTAATTGAAAAATGGATGAATTCTTTATCTCCAGAAAAAGTGGTATGTGAATCACTTAATTTGGCACGTTACTTAAGAGAGAAGAAACTTGCAATATATGTCTTTCACATTTTCAAGTGTCCAGTCATTAGTTAATGCATAGCTAATTTATTACTTTTCAGTATAGTCAGTCGCCGTTGATTTGGGGCTAACCTGAAGGTTTGTGCAGAGCAGTCTGTGCCAAACTTCATTGTGATAGATTGCCAGTAAATCTGTTTTGGTGATGAGAGTTGTGTTATGGACCAGACCAAACACCCTCAAAGAGTGTCAAGGAGATAGTCTAGACTCTAACTTTTACCTTTTTTTAAAGACAAGTGTAAGGTGCTGTATTCCAGATGTGATTTGATTGGTGAAACAACTAGGCTTCATGCAAAGCATTCTTTATTCTTATACCACAGTTAAAATACAAACAAAAGAAGGATTAGCATAACTATAACTATTGAAATACAAAGCAAAATAATATGTTATTTAACTGCTACTTATCAACTGTTCCAATATATCAGCTTTCCATTAGCGCACTCTTTGCAAAGGCAAATTCAGCAAAACAGATTTCCCTTATTTGCTATCTCCTCCATACCACTGGTAGAATTAATCCAGCAGCAGAGTGCATTAAATCTTTTGTGACAGCAGAGAGTGAGAGAACACTGTATCCAGCAGCTTCAACTCCAAAACTCCAACTTCAACAACTGAAAGAGAAACTAAAACCCTCGGTCTGTGTGAACCTGACTCCACCCACTCAGGCTTATTTGTCTATTTAAAAATAAAACCAAAGCTATTTACTTTCCATGAAGCAGATACCACAGCACAAGGTTTACAACACACCTTTCAAGTGAACCAGGACAAAACACATCAGTCTTAAAAGTACAGATGGTCACAGTTGAGAGATCAGTGTTGTTCTGAGGATCCTAAAGTTGTGTCACGCTCCACATTCTAATTATCTGTTGGTGCACTGTGAATATTTGCTTTTGAATGCACATTTGCTTGAAATACTCAAGACTGAATGTATCCAATTGTACCCAATCATTTGTTGATAGTTTTGGACAAAAGGAAGCTGAATTTGCAACATAACAAATGCCACAAAGCAATGTTTTGGTTAGATAATTGTGGATTGGTAGACAACGATGAGAGAAATTGAAGTAATATTATATTCATTCAAACTTTAGAGAGGGGAAAAAAGCCCCTACTAATTGAAGTTCATTTGATTTGTGGTCACTATTTCTCTTAAACATATTGATTTGCTAGGGTGGATTTGTTTTGTGTTTTTCAAGCTTAGCGAGTTTGTGGATGGAGTAACAGTGGAACATAGCCCAGAATTGTCAATAACGGTGACAACCAAGAAATCTAGTCAAGCATGGACCTTTGTACTCCATTGTAAGGTAAATATTGTAGATTCATTTTGAAGTTTGTTGATTGAATATAATACTTGGAAGCCTTTAACACGCTCAAATCTGAAAATACTGAATTTATTCTTTCATGCATTTGTACCAAGAATTTCCAGTGAGAAAGGGGAGTAACAGCAATGTTAGATCTCATGCATATTTGCACAAGTGCACCCAAAAACAAAGTGGTTGAGGGTTTGGAACTCTTCAGTTATATTGGTATCCTGGGAAACTCCATGTGTTGTTTCTACAAGCATTTAAATCTCTGTACTTTGGAATTGTCCTACTTTAAATTTGTCAGTATTTACTTTGTCAAGAAATACATAAATATCTGTGAATTATAACTTTTATTCAAGCCAGCCCTATATTAGGCTGCAAAAACTTCCTGTGAGTGGTTCATTTTATTTGGTGTATGTCCAATTGAAACATGAGCCCTCTCTGTAGTTCAAAGTGTCCAACTTCTAAACTAGCCCAGAAATCTATTCCTCAAACTAATCCATGAAAGTTAGATTTTTTTAAAAATTGAGGGATACTTAAACTAGATTAATGGGATCACTGCTAGTTTTACTTATAATGAAATGTGCAGATTATTTTCATTAGTGCATTACAAAAAAAAAGTTAAACTGGTTGGACCAGCAGCCATGTAAAATCTTGCATGTAATTTGAAGAAATGTGGCTCGTATTAACGTCAGACAGCAATACACATAGAAGGCAAACTGTTAAATTACTTTGCAGTGTTTGATCAGGTAACTGGTATTATGCTGGTGGTTTTCTGCGTACAGTAATGACTGCCAATGAATTGGTTTATATGACGATGAGATCATTCTAAAGTACAGGGTAATCCAAGGGGTTCTGTGGCATGGTGTAATGTCACTAGACTAATAATGCAAATCACGAGGCTAAGGTATATGGATCTATTAGTAACAAGTCTGACTCCTGACGTGGTGGCAGAGGTTCGGCTGCTAAAGCAGCTGGAGATGTCTGGGCTAAGAATAGTTCCCTGAGGAAATCAAGAACTCAATTAGGAGAAAGAACTGTCACTAGCTGATCTTACGTTACAAGATATAAGACCAGAATTAGGCCATTTGGCCCATCAGTTCTGCTCTGCCATACAGTTAGGGGCTGATATGTTTCTCAACCCCATTCATTTGCTTTCTCATTGTAACCTTTGACTTACTAATCAAGAACCTATCTATCTGTCTTAAATGCAGTCAATGTCTTGGACTCCACATCCTTCTGTGGAAATTAGTCTCACTGATTCACCACCTTCTGACTGAAGAAATTGCTCCTCATCTCCCTTTCCTGTCTGCTCTCATATCCCTAAGTATTCTGAGAGACCAAATAAGATCTGTCATCCCCACCCTTATAGGTATTCAGCAATGGCACATCCACCACCATTTGGGGTAAGGTGTTCCAATGGTTCTTGCAACCTCTTTGAGTGAATTAACTTCTTGTCTTAGTATAACTTATAATACTTTATGACCCCACCTTTTATTTTTGTTGGTCAAGAAAATGTATCTTGGCATCTACCCAATCTAATTCCTGCAGACTGATTCTGTGTATTTGGGTGTCCAGAAATGGAACTAGTGAATCCAGTTAAAAAGTGAGATCTCATTGCTGTCATAATGTATGCTGTCATTAGTTAGTTTGGAAGCACTGAGAAAGAAGTTACAGTCATTTTAAAGGAGATAGAACAGGTGATAAATGCTGCTTTTGGAATTAATGTTGGGTTAATTTTTTTTCTCTCCTCAGCCTGCACGTTTGCTGTATCGAATAGCTTTGCTCTACGATGCTCATCGTCCTCATTTTTCTATTATGACTGTCTCTGTTGGTGATCTCAACACCCAGGTGGTACAAGATGTACCTGAGAACTGTCAGGAGTGGCTTGGAGGAGGGAAGATGACTCAGAATGGAATGGACCATTGTATCTATAGAGTCAGTGTACAATTCAATACAGAAATATTTGGAACTTTTCGTCAAACTGTAGTTTTTGACTTTGGATCTGAGCCAGTCCTGATGCAAAGGATTATGGTGGATGCTGCTTCAATAGAAGGTCTGTATTAGATCATTTTTGCTGTGTGATTAGAAAGCTTGCTGTTTGCTTTCAGTATTGGAAATGCCAAGACATATTGAAGAATCTAAAGGGTCCAGAAATCTCATTTGACAGTTTTATTTGTGCCATGGTGAAGGGCGTCTGCTAAGAAAGTTAATTAAAGGCAAAAAAGGATGACAGTAGTTAATAGACAAACAGACATGAGAGAAAAAAATGGTGATTAACAATTCTAACAATTTCCCCTTCAGAAAATATAATTGTGAAAGTTTTGGAGTAGGGCAATGCATAGAAATTCGCGCCCGAGCGATCAGAAGTGAAATTAGGAGGCACTCATACATGCCAAGGATGTTCAAAATTTGGAACGCTTTTGATGCTGGATGAACTGTTAATTTTAAATTGAGATTAAAACAATATTTATTGTATTGAGATCTTACAAATGAGTCATGAAATAATTGAATGGTAAATCTCATTGAAAACTGAAATGACCTATTCCTGTTCCTATGTTCCAAAATTAAATAATAGTCCCTTGTAAGCTGCTGTGGCTTTTCACTCTATAAAAAATGTAAATATGTTGCAGGTGGTTTGAATATTTGATGGATCCCACTTGTTATGATTGCTGTATGCCCCTTGAGCCTGTTTCACCATTCATTCAGTTAATGGCTAAACATCAATATCCACTTTCCTTATCCTGTTATTCCTGTATTACCCAAGAATCCAACGCTCTTAGTCTTGAATATGATTTCATGCACATAGAGAATGAAGGGGACTCAAAAGGTTCTTGGAGTGTGACATTAACTATCTCAAGAAACCAGAAATATTCATTTCCTCTACTGTCTGATTTCTATCCTTCAGACATTGCACTATCATGCTACCATATCAACAGCTTGTATCTCTCAAGTACTTTGGATGAAATAAACATCCAAACGTACTTAATAGAAGTGGCAAGGTGACCAAAACTCTGATTTTAAAAAGTGATAAAATTTGAAAGATGGAAAGAAAATGGAATAAATATTGCAGTTTAAGTCACTGTCATTTTATGCATTGATGAGAAAGGTGAGACACTTTTTTTGTTGTAGTTTGAGATTTTTAGCCATCTTAGCATGGGAATTACTACTTGTGAGTTTATATTGCAACTATTACTAATAAGTAATTGAGGACTTAAGTAATGTGACAAAGACATATTGGAGCCGCTAAGCTTAAAATTAGGACACATGTTAATAAAAATCATTGAAAGTTCATCAGCTAACCATTGACAAGACATCCTAAAGTATCAATGGTACACTGTAAATATCTGAAAAACTTGGAGAGGCTGAATTAATTGGTGCACCAGTCTAGTATGATTGCATGGAGCCGATGCTTTAATGTTGTAGTAGTTGACTTTGTCAGTAGAGCTCCAATTAACACATTGACCAGGACAAAGTTGGAAATGAACAACGAATTTTCAGATCACCGGGGGAAAGGATTATCAGTTCTTGGTGGAATGAGGAACATGGTCCATAGGTTGTTAGTCTATTTGTTTATTCCCCTTGGTCAATTCAGAGAAGAATTCAGCAAAGTCACTGTTTAATCCACTCACAGGAACAGTGTACCAGCAATTAATGCTGGAAATAATGCAGAGTTAAGTTGAAATGGAATAAAAATTACTACAGATCTTTCTGATTCATTCCCTTAAACAGTTGCAGAATAAACCAATTTGTGACTTGAATTTTAGCCTTAATACATCAAAATGTAAATAAATCTACCTTTTGAAAATTCAAGAAAGATTTGAATTTGTATGTTGCCTTTCTCAGCCTATGAAGTACTTTTGAAATTGGTTATTGTTGAAATATAGCACACCCAGCAACCGATTGGTTCACTGCAACCCCACCCCCTCCCCAAACCGTAGTGCAATGATGTGATAATTGAACAGGTAGGAACACCCGCAAATTTCCAGTAGTTGCTACATTTAACCTAGGGAACAATACATCCCTTTGGTATGTTAATATTTAATATTAGGCAATCATTAAAGAAAGAGGCCAGTGACTTTGAGCTGGGAAGAATATCTAGGACTGACTGTAACTTGTAACAGCTTTATATTCCTGTTCATCTCTTTTATTTAGATACCCAGTGTTTTAGAGACTGAATCCAGGCTTTATGGAGTGTGGATTCACTGCTTTATAGAAAAAAGAAAATCATTTGATCTCTAGTGATCTGTCTGACAGTTGGTGTACTGCATAATGGTTTTCTGTTACAATTCCTGTGTGTCCGAATCATTTACTATTTTAATATAGGCTAGTGAAAACAACATGATATCTGGAGCTGAGGCAAAGTGGGGTCCACTGAATAGATCAATCTGTGATATTGATTCTGAGAAATATGAAGTACAAAAATCTTTTGATATTAGCCTTATATAAACTCTATGACTGAGCATCTTCTAAGGTAGAGAAGCCCAAATTTCACTCCTCACTGACTGAGACCATGTTCTGGATTCATCAGCTCGTTGAAGGTAGCTTCTCAACATGTACCTTTCATCGAACCTTTACTATTGTCACTGGAAGAAGAAGCCGTAAGGTTACATAATTGCTGTTTCTTTTGATTCAAAATTGATACTATGGAGCATGATGACCTGTTTCACCTCATCTAAGGCAACAGAACTGCAGAGCTATGGTCTGTATTGCAGAACCACAGTTTTTTTTAGCAAGGTAAATTTGGACCCAATCTCCAGAGATATTTCTAACTGCTAGTGGTGTGAAAGCAGACAGTATTGGTTCATTAAAATGCAAATTAGATTCCTTTCACATAATAAAACTTTCTGACAGTGCTAGAGTAATTTTAGGCAGTAAAAAACAACTAACTTAGTTTGAATATTTCAACTGCATGTCTGTGCTTCCCAATTTTTTATCACTGGGGTTTTGTAGGCCATATATCTGGGTCTGTTGTAGACCAATTAATAAAGGTTGATTGTGGCGATTGAGTAAACATCTCCATTATCATTATGTCAAGCCAACCACCAGGCTGCTGATCGGTGGAAGTGATGGACTTTGGTCCTTTCTCATCAAGCAGTTCCAGTGTTCCGAAAAGAGAAGTGAGTGAGCTATAGTTTTTTACAGCATTGCAAAAGGCCCTTTGGCCCATCACGTGGCCGTGCCTGCCATCAAGCATCTATCTATTCCCAATCCCATTTTTCAGCAATTGGCCTGTAGCTAAATATGATATGACATTTCAGGTGTTCATCTAAATACTATTTAAGTGTCTTGATGCTTCCTGCCTCTCCCATTCCTTTAGGCAATAAGTTTTAGATGCCCACCACCCTCCAGATGTAAAAATGTTTCCTTAAAACTGCTCTCAACCTTATGCTTCTTAGCTTAAAACTGTGCCCTCTGGTTATTGACTTCTCTTCTAAGGAGAAGTGTTTTTCCTTATCCACCTCAGTCAGGTTGTCCCTCACCCTTCTCTGCTGCAAGGAAAACAACCCAAGCTTAGGTTGTCTATCTTCGTAGCTGAACCACCTCAACTGAGGCAATATTCTGATGAATCTCCTCTGCAATCACATCCTTCCTATACTGTGGCGACCAGAACAGCAGACAGTACTCCTGCTGTGGCCTAATTAACATTGTATCCAGCTCCAACACAACCTCTCTACTCTTGTATTCAAGCTTGGACTAGTAAAGGCAAGTAACCCATATGTCACAAAATCATCATACCTTACCCTGCAGGTTGAGGCTATTTGAGCTATCACATCTGCACTGATCCACTGAAACGCATCCCACCCAGACCACCCTATCCCCACAAGTCTGCATTTGCCATGGTTAATCCAAATAACACACATTCTTGGACAGTATGTGGTAATTTATCATGGCCAATCCACCTAAACTGCACTATTTTGGACTGTGGTAGGGAACCGGAGCACCTGGCAGAAACCTATGCAGGCATGGGTAGAGAGTATAAACTCCGCACGGACACTGTCACTGTGCTGCCTATCTTAACTGTCTTTATCTGTCTGTCCAACTGTCTTTATCTGTCTGTCCTACTGCCTTCAGGCATCTATAGACATGCACATCAAAGTCACTCAGGACATGAGGAAGTACAGGTATTCAACCATTCAATATTTACTCCCTTGCCATGAAACTACAATAAAGATGCCTTGTAATGTAAACCTGATTGAATATAATTGCTTGTCACTAATACTTTGCCGGTTTAACTTGGTATTACTGAGCTTACTCCCAGTTGCTGGAGAGCAGACAGGTTGGTGGCTCTGTGCTGACTGAATCTAGCTAGAAGTCAACACCTACTGCTCTGGTTTAATCTGTGTGCTTCTTTAGTTTCTGTTAATTTAACTTCTCATGTTCCTAGAGGCTAAGAAGATGGTACAGAGGTGTAGAAACAATTTTTTAGTTAAAGCAAATACTGATTGTAAATTTAATTTACAGATTTAGAACACCTGATGCAAGCAAGGCAGCAACTTCTCACCACAGCTAAACGATGGGATTCCACTTGTAAAACAATTGTAGAGTTTGAGCCAAATGAAACTACTGACTTGGAGAAAAGTCTCTTGACCCGGTACCAGATTCCGTTGTCTGCAGACCAGCTCTTCACACAATCTGTGCTTGACAAATCATTGACCAAATCTAATTATCAGTCTCGATTACATGATTTACTGTACATTGAGGAAATAGCACAGTATAAAGAAGTCAGCAAGTGAGTACAATGTAGCAAATAACATTTAATTGTTTTACAGTGTTAATCTTTTGTCTCTATAGATGTATTGCAAATGACTTGCTTTTGCTAAGCAGATCCTGTATACAGGGCGAAATGATTTAAACCTCAACTCCTGCTATACTGCGGAATCAAATTATTGCCAATAGTTTTATTTCTGGACATCTATATTTCAGCCTTTGAAATAACTTTTGCAGTGGTGTTTTCTCATTTTCCCCAACTTTACAATTAATTCAGAACTGTTCCACGGTTTATTTCAAAAATGCTGATTTGACACTGATGCTAAGTAGCTCCTGCTCAGGGATTTTTCAGTTATTGATTTTTAAAATTTCTTGTTGGAACTTGGCTGTTCACCGTAGTGACGGTCTGCTGAAATATTATTAAAACATTGACCTATGCAAAGATTTATAAACAAGAATTACTGCATTTAAAAGACATCTGGATGGGTACGTGAATAGGAAGGATTTAAAGGTTTATGGGCCAAATGGTGGCAAATAGGACTAGATCAGTTCAGGATGTCTGGTCAACGCAGGTGATTTGGACTGAAGGGTCTGTTTCGACGCTATCTATCTGTATGCTTCGCTTTTAATTTTTTTTTCCTCAACATCTCCCCGATGCTTGATGATTTGCACCAGGTGTGTTGTGAACAGGAGAGACTAGAAAGACCCAGATTTAGTTTGATTTTTTATGACCTGTTATTTTTGTCAAGGTGACAGTGTTGCAATTGACTTCAGTACTTGCTTCTGGGAAGGGGTTGGTAGGAATGTGATTGACACAGTTCCTTAACTCCCTTTTTTCATTTTGAAGATTTTGTACTCATGTACTCGAATATAAGTTGACAACTCTTTTATTGCCAACATTGGAAGCTGTACAGAGACCTTTGCAATTGACGTTTGAGTTCATCAAGGCCATCAGTACAAATGTTTTGAACTGTTTCTTGAATCACCAGTTACTATTTTTCATCTGTTCACATTCCTTCAGAGTTTGGTTAAAACGTTATTATATTAAAACGGTTTTTCTTTATTATGTAACAGCAATTCTTCCACCAGATGGAGCACTTATGACACATAAGATCTGTCATCCAAGAGTTAGGCACGGTGACAGTGCATCTATCTCACAGATCCTATGAATTACATATTTTGGGTATTAGGGCCAGCCTTCATTTCGAGGGAACCCCTGGGTTGACAGTCAGAGCAGCTGCAGTGATCATTTAAATTAGGATTGTTTCACTTGCACTTTCACTTGTAGAAAAGTTGTATTTAGCTGTAGGAATAGAATAACTGATTCACCCTTATAATTCAAATATAATGTAAATTGCTTTTACTTGCATTTT
This sequence comes from Hemiscyllium ocellatum, assembly GCF_020745735.1. NCBI lineage: Eukaryota > Metazoa > Chordata > Chondrichthyes > Orectolobiformes > Hemiscylliidae > Hemiscyllium > Hemiscyllium ocellatum. The sequence continues at coordinate 8,405,000 of NC_083425.1, read as the reverse complement.
GTCAATTAACATTACTGCAAAGATGTGATAGCCACTTATTTTAAAACTAGAGCTTGTTTTAATTTGCACTGCAAGAAAAATACACCATCCATATATTGAAAGGCTTGCACTTTGACAGTTCTATTCATTTTATTTCTATTTTCCTGATTTTGTTATTGCTTGTAAAGAGTTTTCATGAAATTTGCACAAGTCTACATATTTGACTTTATTTAAATTTAGAATATAAATTATTTTTGAAGAGAGCAAATTAACTACTTTGCTGCTTTCCCTTTTCATGTTGGACAGTAGGGCTCTTGTGACCCAGTTGTAGTGTCCCTACCTCACCATCAAACCGGCAGACAAGGGAGGCGCGGTAGTAGTTTGGTGCACCGACCTTTATACCGCTGAGGCCAAACGCCAGCTCGCGGACGCCTCCTCTTATTGCCCCCTTGACCATGACCCCACCTCCCACCACCAAACCATCATCTCCCAGACCATCCATAACCTCATCGCCTCAGGGGATCTCCCATCCACTGCCTCCAATCTCATAGTCCCACAACCCCGCACATCCCGTTTCTACCTCCTGCCCAAAATCCACAAACCTGACTGCCCCGGCTGACCCATTGTCTCAGCCTGCTCCTGCCCCACCGAACTCATCTCGGCGTACCTCGACACGGTTCTGTCCCCTTTAGTCCAAGAACTTCCCACCTACGTTCGGGACACCACCCACGCCCTCCACCTCCTCCATGATTTTCGCTTCCCTGGTCCCCAACGCCTTATCTTCACGATGGACATCCAGTCCCTGTACACCTCCATCCCCCATCACGAAGGACTCAAAGCCCTCCGCTTCTTCCTTTCCCGCCGCACCAACCAGTACCCTTCCACTGACACCCTCCTTCGACTGACTGAACTGGTCCTCACCCTGAATAACTTCTCTTTTCAATCCTCCCACTTCCTCCAAACTAAAGGAGTTGCCATGGGCACCCGCATGGGCCCCAGCTATGCCTGTCTGTTCGTAGGATATGTGGAACAGTCCATCTTCCGCAACTACACTGGCACCACCCCCACCTTTTCCTCCGCTACATTGATGACTGTATCGGAGCTGCCTCGTGCTCCCACGAGGAGATTGACCAGTTCATCAGCTTTACCAACACCTTCCATCCCGACCTGAAATTCACCTGGACTGTCTCAGACTCCTCCCTCCCCTTCCTAGACCTTTCCATTTCTATCTCGGGCAACCGACTCAACACAGACATCTACTATAAACCAACTGACTCCCACAGCTACCTGGACTACACCTCCTCCCACCCTGCCCCCTGTAAAAACGCCATCCCATTTTCCCAATTCCTTCGTCTCCGCCGCATCTGCTCCCAGGAGGACCAGTTCCAATACCGTACAGCCCAGATGGCCTCCTTCTTCAAGGACCGCAGATTCCCCCTAGACGTGATCGACGATGCCCTCCACCGCATCTCCTCCTCTTCCCGCTCCTCCGCCCTTGAGCCCCGCCCCTCCAACCGCCACCAAGACAGAACCCCACTGGTTCTCACCTACCACCCCACCAACCTCCGTATACATCATATTATCCGCTGTCATTTCCGCCACCTCCAAACGGACCCCACCACCAGGGATATATTTCCCTCTCCTCCCCTATCAGCGTTCCGCAAAGACCACTCCCTTCGTGACTCCCTCGTCAGGTCCACACCCCCCACCAACCCAACCTCCACTCCCGGCACTTCCCCTGCAATCGCAGGAAATGCAAAACTTGCGCCAACACCTCCTCCCTTCCTTCTCTCCAAGGCCCCAAGGGATCCTTCCATATCCGCCACAAATTCACCTGCACCTCCACACACATCATCTATTGCATCCGCTGCACCCGATGTGGCCTCCTCTATATTGGGGAGACGGGCCGCCTACTTGTAGAACGCTTCAGGGAACACCTCAGGGACGCCCGGACCAACCAACCCAACCACCCCGTGGCTCAACACTTTAACTCTCCCTCCCACTCCACCGAGGACATGCAGGTCCTTGGACTCCTCCATCGCCAGAACATAACAACATGAAGGTTGGAGGAAGAGCGCCTCATCTTCCGCCTAGGAACCCTCCAACCACAAGGGATGAACTCAGATTTCATCCCTTCCTCATTTCCTCATTTCCCCTCCCCCCACCTTGTCTCAATCGATTCACTCGAACTCAGCACCGCCCTCCTAACCTGCAATCTTCCTACTGACCTCTCCGCCCCCACCCCACTCCAGCCTATCACCCTCACCTTGACCTCCTTCCACCTATCACATCTCCATCGCCCCTCCCCCAAGTCCCTCCTCCCTACCTTTTATCTTAGCCTGCTGGACACACTTTCCTCATTCCTGATGAAGGGCTTATGCCCGAAACGTCGCATTTCCTGTTCCTTGAATGCTGCCTGACCTGTTGCACTTTAACCAGCAACACATTTTCAGCTCTGATCTCCAGCATCTGCAGACTTCACTTTTTACTCCCTACCTGTGAGCCAGGTTGCATCAGTTCAAGTTTCATCTGCTCCAGAGGTGTACCGTAACACATCGAAACAGGTTGATTAAAAATATGTATCAAAACTTGGTTACTTGTTATGTTACATGTTAAGTTACTTGATGACAGACTCTGTAAGCTTTAGTAAAGTGCTTCTCTTTTACCTCTTTTTCTGCAGGTATTGATTTGCTGGCTAATTATTCCAAGGATATAAAGTCCTCTGGTGCCTCACCCAATAACTATTCATCTGAGTCTCACTGTTAGTAAAATATTTGACCACTTAGGTGTCACAGTTGAGTATTTCTTGGCCCCGTACTCAATTTTGATAGTGGTCATTAGGCACAGTAACAACAATCTTGACCAACTTTGCTTGCCTTACTCTTTGAGTCCTTTCACCCACTTAAAGCAAGAATGCTGAGACCATCTGTAATGCACATATTACAGTTAAGGTTAAGGTTAAATAACTCAGCACAGGCTGTGGTATGGACCTGATCTATGTTACACCACATAGGCCTGCTGCTCATTAACCAGCGCAACTCAGAAATCTGGAAGCGGTGTTTAATGCTGGCTAAAACTGTCTGCCTGAATGACACAACACATTTTATTTTCCAATATGTTGTGCCAAGGATTCTCCAGGACTTTTAAGTGCCTTCATTTTGTCTCCACTGTATGCTTCTGACCTTGCTGTTTACTGCTATGCATGAGCACTTTAATATTTCACAACAGAAAAGAAGTTTTAGAAAGGGAGAAATGATGTTTCAAGTCCAATATTACTGTTCTTTGGAATTTGAGAAAGTTAGAAAAGTGATGAGTTTTCTGTGAAAAGGAGCGTTGGAAAGAAGTGTGAAAATGAGCAAGTCAGGGGAAAGGTAGAGAGTGAGAGAGATTGGAGGGCACAGGCATTTTGGAACAAAAGGCAAGTTTATGGTCTGAATTGTTGAACATAATCTAGTATCCAGAAGATTGTGAGAGCTTAAACAGAAAATGAGGTGTTGTTTCTCTAGCTGGCATTAACTTCTCTGCAACAGGTCTAAGACAGAACTCGAGATGATGTATTAAAATGGCTAGGGATGGGCAGGTCGGCCAGCGATGCCCACATCCTACAAGTGGATGCTTAAAAAAATTGCTCTTGGCCTCTGCGAGGTAAGAGTATATACCAGGTGACCACAACATTCCCCTTTCTGACAGATTTGATAAATTCGTGGCAACAGTCCATCTTCCGCAACTACACTGGCACCACCCCCCACCTTTTCCTCCGCTACATCGATGACTGTATCGGCGCTGCCTCGTGCTCCCACGAGGAGGTTGAACAGTTCATCAACTTGACCAACACCTTCCATCCCGACCTCAAATTCACCTGGACTGTCTCAGACTCCTCCCTCCCCTTCCTAGACCTTTCCATTTCTATCTCGGGCGACCGACTCAACACAGACATCTACTATAAACCAACTGACTCCCACAGCTACCTGGACTACACCTCCTCCCACCCTGCCCCCTGTAAAAACCCATATTCCCAATTCCTTCGTCTCCGCCGCATCTGCTCCCAGGAGGACCAGATCTAATACCGTACAGCCCAGATGGCCTCCTTCTTCAAGGACCGCAGATTCCCCCCAGACATGATCGACGATGCCTTCCACCGCATCTCCTCCACTTCCCGCTCCTCCGCCCTTGAGCCCCGTTCCTCCAACCGCCACCAAGACAGAATCCCACTGGTTCTCACCTACCACCCCACCAACCAACGCATACAGCGTATCATCCGCTGTCATTTCCGCCACCTCCAAACGGACCCCACCACCAGGGATATATTTCCCTCCCCTCCCCTATCAGCATTCCGCAAAGACCACTCCCTTCGTGACTCCCTCGTCAGGTCCACACCTCCCACCAACCCAACCTCCACTCCCGGCACCTTCCCCTGCAACCGCAGGAAATGCAAAACTTGCGCCCACACCTCCTCCCTCACTTCCCTCCAAGGCCCCAAGGGATCCTTCCATATCCGCCACAAGTTCACCTGCACCTCCACACACATCATCTATTGCATCCGCTGCACCTGATGTGGCCTCCTCTACGTTGGGGAGACGGGCCACCTACTTGCGGAACGCTTCAGAGAACACCTCAGGGACGCTCGGACCAACCAACCCAACCACTCCATGGCTCAACACTTTAACTCTCCCTCCCACTCCACCGAGGACATGCAGGTCCTTGGACTCCTCCATCGCCAGAACATAACAACACGACGGCTGGAGGAGCACCTCATCTTCTGCCTGGGAACCCTCCAACCACAAGGAATGAACTCAGATTTCTCCAGTTTCCTCATTTCCCCTCCCCCCACCTTGTCTCAGTCGGTTCCCTCAACTCAGCACTACCCTCCCAACCTGCAATCTTCTTCCTGACCTCTCCGCCCCCACCCCACTCCAACCTATCACCCTCACCTTGACCTCCTTCCACCTATCACATCTCCATCGCCCCTCCCCCAAGTCCCTCCTCCCTACCTTTTATCTTAGCCTGTCTGGCACATTCTCCTCATTCCTGATGAAGGGCTTATGCCCTAAACATCGAATTTCCTGTTCCTTGGATGCTGCCTAACCTGCTGTGCTTTAACCAGCAACACATTTTCAGCTCTGATCTCCAGCATCTGCAGACCTCACTTTTTACTACTTGATAAATTCATGATAAGGTCTGAGGGAATGGAGTGCAGCAATGAGTGAATTAAATGAAAACTTTAACATTAGCTTAATTTGATATTTTACTTCGGCTAAACATAACAAAAAGCAATGTCTGTTTATCAAATCTTTGATTAGAGGAGTTAGTATCAGAATACAAAATGTGCACCCATATCTTGTTGCTTCATAGTCATCAAGTATGCATTTTCTTGTAGCATTATTTGATCACCTGCTAATGTACATCATTTTGGCTGATAGTAAAGTACAGTAATGATTATGGTTTTGTGCTGTATCTTTGGGATGGGTCTTCAACCATAGTTCCATTTAGGAAAATAGACAAGATCCTATTGCTGTGTTCAAAAAAGAGCAGAGCTCTCCTCATCCTGATCAATAATTTTACTTCAATCATATTCCACCACTATGTAATGAGTCTCTCAGTTACTGTGGGACCTTCAGTGCTTTGATGCTGTATTTGCTTCTGACTTCTCAACAGTGTTTGAGAATGTTCCAAGACTGGAATATGGGTTCTTTTTAATTGCAAGTTCTATCTGCTTTTCCAGTGGTCATATAAGACCAGATTGCTCATCAACTCAGCAATGTCATAATGAGAGAGAATAAAATAATATTAGGAAATGGCAAATCTAAGAAATTCACCTCCATGAAAAGTAAGAATGCATGTATTTGATTTGGTTTCACATTGTCTTGCTCTTTTGAAGAACTTGCAACATTGGCATAGGAGAAACATGTGACTATTCTGGTCTGTTTTGCTACATTGCTAGATATCAATTTACCAAAACAGTATACAGGAGTCAGTCTGCCTTCCACAACTGTTTATTTGTGTTTCATCTGTCAATTAAGATTTAATTCTGGTCTGTCTCTTCCTAACCGCTCTGCTTTGTTGGGCAAAACCAGCTCTTTATGGTTTAAACTGCTGAACAAGACGTATTTGTCCCACTAGTTTTATATATCTTAACCAACCTGTTCAGACATATCATTACACACTTCCAAGCAGGTCGGACTTGAACATCAGTCTCCTAGCACAAAGTGAGGGACACAGCCACAGCACCACAAGAGTTCCTACCCAAACGTATCCTTTATTTTAGTACAAGAATCACCTGATCACTCAAGGATAGTACTCAGTGTCAGTCTCATTTCGATGATCCTGAAATAGAGTTTGATCCTATGATATTATGAATCTCAGACCTGAGAGGTACCAGTTGTGCCATGCTAAGTGTTATGCTCAATCCCAACCCTTTCTTTTCTTATATCTGGACCTGTTATCACACGACTGAACAGCTTTCTCTATCACCAAATCACCTGTGACTGTTTTCTCCTATTCACCAATTAACTATCAAAAGGCTTCAGTTTTAACACATGAAGGTTGCATTTGGACTCACTGCAAGATTGACCATTAGATACAGGAGCAGAATTAGACCATTCAGTTCCACCATTCAGTTGTGTCTGATTTGTTTCTCAAACCCATTCTCCTGCCTTTTCCCTGTAACCCTTGATCCCTTTACTAATCAAAAACACATGTATCTCTGTCTTAAAGACATTCCATGACTCGACCTTAACAGTCTTCTGTGGCAATGAGTTCCACAGATTCACTACCCTCTGACTGAAGAAATTCCTCCTCGTTCTAAAGGGTTGTCCCTTCACTCTGAGGCTCTCCTCGATCCTAGTTTCTTCTACTGGAAACATTTTCTCTATGTCCACTCTATCCAGGCCTCCTCATGTTTTGTAAGTTTCAATGATGTCCCCCTCATCTTTCTAAACTTCATTGAATACAGACCCAGGGTCCTCAACTGCTCCTCATATGACAAGGCCTTCATCCCTGGGATCATTCTTGTAAGCCTCCCCTCAACTCACAATGCCAACACATCCTATCATCAATATTGGGCCCAAAACTGCCCACAATATTTCTTATACATCCTCAGCATTGCATCTCTGCTCTTGCATTCTAGCCTTGTTGAAATGAATGCTAACATTGCATTTGCCTTTTGAACTGCATGTTAACCTCAAGAGAATCCTGAAATAGGATGTCTTCTTAGTGTAGAAGTTAAGGCTGGACACTTTAAAACAATGTTTAGCTAATGGTATAGTGGCTCAGTGGTTAGGATTGCTGCCTCTCAGTGCCAGGGTTTGGTTCCAGGCTCAGGCAACTGTCTATGTGGAGTTTGCACATAGAGTCATAGAGATGTACAGCATGGAAACAGACCCTTCGGTCCAACCCGTTTATGCCGACCAGATATCCCAACCCAATCTAGTCCCACCTGTCAGCACCCGGCCCATATCCCTCCAAACCCTTCCTATTCATATACCCATCCAAATGCCTCTTAAATGTTGCAATTGTACCAGACTCCCCCACATCCTCTGGCAGTTCATTCCATGCACGTACCACCCTCTGCATGAAAAAGTTGCCCCTTAGGTCTCTTTTATATCTTTCCCCTGTCAACCTAATCTATGCCCTCTAGTTCTGGACTCCCCAATCCCAAGGAAAAGACTTTGTCTATTTATCCTATCCATGCCCCTCATAATTTTGTAAATCTCTATAAGGTCACCCCTCAGCCTCCGATGCTCCAGGGAAAACAGCCCAAGCCTGTTCAGCCTCTCTCTACAGGTCAAATCCTCCAACACCTTGGCAACATCCTTGTAAATCTCTTCTGAACCCTTTCAAGTTTCACAACATCTTTCCGATAGGAAGGAGACCAGAATTTCACACAGTATTCCAACAGTGGCCTAACCAATGTCCTGTACAGCTGCAACATGACCTCCCAAACCCTGTACTCAATACTCTGACCAATAAAGGGAAGCATACCAACGCCACCTTCACTATCCTATCTACCTGTGACTCCACTTGCAAGGAGCTATGAACCAGCACTCCAAGGTCTCTTTGTTCAGCAACATTCCCTAGGACCTTACCATTAAGTGTATAAGTCTTACTTTCCCAAAATGCAGCACCTCGCATTTATCTGAATTAAACTCCATCTGCCACTTCTCAGCCCATTGGCCCATCTGATCAAGATCCTCTTGTGACTGAGGTAACCCTCTTCGTTGTCCACTATACCTCCAATTTTGGTGTCATCTGCAAACTTACTAACTGTACCACTTATGCTCTCATCTAAATCGTTTATATAAATGACAAAAAGTGGAGGGCCCAGCACCGATCCTTGTGGCACTCCACAAGTCACAGGCCTCCAGTCTGAAAGACAACCCTCCATCACCACCCTCTGTCGCCTACCCCGTGTCTGCATTGGTTTCCTTTGGGGGCTCCGGTTTCCTCCCACAGTGCAAAGATGTGCAGGTTAGGTGGATTGGCCACAATGTAATTGTCCATAGTGTTCATGGGTGTGTAGACTAGGTGGATTAGCCATGGTAAATGTTAGGTTACGGGATATGGTTCGGGGCTAGGTCTAGGTGGGAAGTCCTTTGGAGTGTAGGTGCAGACACAATGTGCCAATGGCCGCCTCCTGCGCTGTAGCGGTTCTATGATTCTTTGTACTTCAGATTTCTGAAACATTTTCCCCCACAGAAAATAATCTACGTCTTTATTCTTCTGGCCAAAGTATATAACCACTCTCACTCCCACATTATATTCCATTTGCCAATTCTTTGCCCACTCTACTAGCCTGTCCAAGTCCTTCTGCAGCATCTTGGTTTCCTCCGCACTACGTGTGCCTCCTATGCAACACCTGGTCAAAGGACTTGTGGAAATCCAGTTAGATGTCATCCCCTGGCTCTCCTTTGTCTATCTTGCTTCTTACCTCAGTGAAAGAGCTCTTGGCAAAGCCATGTTGATTCAGCTCTATTTTACCATGCGCTTCCAAGTACTCTGTAATTTCATTCTTAATAATCTTGCAAATGACCAAGGTCACTTTAGAATTCCTAGCATCTTAACTACTATGTGAGTAGTCCAGTTCAATGTCTGGCTAATAGAACCATGCAAATGTTGATGGTGAGGGAGTCAGCACTGGTAATGCCACTGAATGTCAAGAGACGATAGTTGGATTCGTTGCTTGTTGGAGATGGTCATTGCGTGGAAAATGTAACAAGTGTTACTTGTCATTTATCTATCAAGCCTGAATGTTGTCCATGTCATGCTGTATACAGCCATGGACTGCTTTAGTATCTGAGGATGTTTACAATGCTGAGCATTCTCACTTCTAACATTATGATGAAGGGAAGCTTCGTGATGAAGCCGCTGGTTTGGCCAAGAATACTACCCAGTGACAGTCCTGCAGTGATGTCCTAGGGCAGAGATGATTGATTTCCAACAACCATACCTTTCTTCCTTTGGACTTTATATCATCCTAATTCACATTGACTCTAGTTTTGCTCAGGTTCCTTGATGCCTCATTCTGTCAAATGCCTTAACGTTAAGGGCAGTTGCTATCACCTTACCTCACCTCAAGAATAGAGCTCTTTGTCCTTGTTTGAACCAAGTTATAATGACGCCAGGATCTGAGTGACTCTGGTAGATAAGTAATTTGATTGGATTTGTCCTGTTTTTAGGACGTCGGACACACCTGGCAAATTTTTCACCTGTCAGCTGCAGAATGTAGCAGGGCGAGAACAGCGTTACTGCCAGAATGCTGTCAGGGCCCATAGCCTTTGCAATATTGAATGTCTTTAGCCATTTTTTTCATATCATATGGAATGAATTGAATTGGTTGTAGACTGCCATCTGTAATGTTGAGGATATTGGAAGGATGCTGTAGTAGATCATCCACTTGGCAAATGCTTCGGCCTTATCCTTTTGCACTGTTATGCTGGATTCCTTCATTGTTCAGAATGGAAATATTTGTGGAGAATTAACTGCAGAGCTTAGATTTGATCTGTTGGTTGTGGGATCACCTAGTCCTCTCTATTGCATACTGCTTCTGTTACTTGACATGCAAGTAGTCCTGTGTTGTACCCTCACTAGATTAATACCACATTGTTAGGTATGCCTGGTGCTGCTGGCATGCCCTCCTGTACTCTTCATTGAACAGGAGTTGATTTCCTGAATTAAAGTTGGTAGCGTGGGGGATGTCATGAGTTTTGATTCTATAGACTGTGACTGAGTGCAATTCTACAGTTGATAACCCACAGTTTGTTCATGGTTGCCCAGCCTTGATTCGCCAGATCTGATTGCATTCTGTGCAGTTTAGCATGGTAGTGTCACATAACATGTGGAGGGTATGTTCAGTGTTAAGATGAACTTTGCCTCTTCAAGGATTGTGGAGTGGTCACCCCTACCAGCACTGTCATGGATGAGCATATCTGCAGCAGGCAGGTAACGATGAATTAAAGTAGATTTCTTTCCTCTTGTTTGTTCTGTTGTCACCTGCCACATATGCTGTCTAACAGGCATTTTCTATTGGACTTGGCCAACTGTGTTCCTCAATGCAATTCACAGTGATGGACTTGGAAATCCTCTATCTGGAGTACATTGTTTGCTCTTCTCACTCCTGGTGGTAACTTCACATGGAGGAATATTGATTCATCTGCAGAGAGAGGTGTGGTTGCTGGTAATCAGCTGGAGGTGGTCTTATCCATATTTGACCTGATGCCATAAGATTTCTTGGGTCTAAAGCCAATGCTGGGAATGCACAGTGCAGCTTATTCAAACTATGGTGGTCTGTCCTGATAGGGTATACCCAGTGTTTGTTGTCTTGGGCATTGTCTGTCAGTATGATTCTCAGGTCATTGCTTATCTAGTCTGTTGGATAGTGCTGCCAATGTTTCCAAGGAGGACTTTGCAGGGTCAACAGTTGTTTGCAATTATAAATTCTGAATCAATGCCAGATTGTTCATGCAGTTTAATTCCTCCTTTTTTGACTTTTTAACAGTTTGATCCAAATGAGTGCTAGGTAATTTCAGAAGGCAGTTTAGAATGCAAGATAAGAATCAACCACATTGCTGGAGTTGCATGTAGGTCAGTTTAGGTAAAGATGGCAGATTTCCTTTACAAAAGATATTTGTGAACAAGATAGGGTTTAATGACAACAAGCAGTGGTTACATGGTTCCCATTATGCTAGCTTTTTGTTCTGCATTTTATTGAATTCTAATTTCACCAGCATAGTGGGATTCAAACCCATGCCCTCAGTTAGCCGGCATTCTGGATTAATAATAGAGTTGAATTACCACCTTCCTGTGCGACACCTGATGCTCTCCAAATGTTTTTCTGATGCTTCAACCCTTTGCTTTCCTGCTAGCATTATAGTGTTGAGGTGAACGAAGAAAGTGGAGCTAGTATTTGTTCCTGTCAGGCCAGAGGATCATGACATTGCATAGAATGCAAGTTTAAATCACAGCTGTGTGCGACATTTGGCATGGGTTAATCCCCCAAGCATCTACAAGAAATGTTTGGCATGTACTGCCATGCCAGAGCTGCGTTTAGCTTGTAACTTGGCTGAACTGCAAATATCTTGTGTAACATTTCATCAGCTACTGCATAATTTCTTTCATGCAAACCATCACCAAATGAACTTTCTTCATCAATGTACATAACTATATTTAAGTTCTCACGCATGTCCCTAAACCTATAATTCATAAATTCCCCTTCAATATTTTTGAGATTTTATTGGTGTTCCAAGAGTTGTGCCAACCCAGTTGTCCACCACATTATCCACTTTTGTTTGTTTGGCCATCTTGTCTATTACCAGAGATATGCAAATCCAGTAGCCATACTTCCAAAATATAACAGAAATATTTTGATCATTGTACCCTATGTTTTAGTCCATTGCCACAACCCTATTCCCAGTCTAATGGAACACTTAAATCTGGATGTGATGGTATTATCTAATATTTGAATGTACATCACATTAAAATGTGGATTCTCAATAAAAATTGATATCCCTTGTCCATAACTCTAACATCCTTGAGCAGTAGCTTAAGTTGTTGATGAAGGAGCAAACTGTGTATGCAACTTCCAGAAATTCTCCTTTTGTGAGGTGCACTCCTCTCTCCAGAGGTCAGTCATAATTCTTCTCAGCAAAAAAATGTGGTTTCTTTAAGAGTGCAGTAAATGTTTTCATATCCTAGCTCTTTTTCGTTTTTCTTCTCAAAACATTCTTGGCATTATCAGTATGTGACTCAAAATGACATTGGTGCTGAGGAAATGATTCATTCCTGCTATTCGACATGGGAGGGTTGCTTCTTAAAAAGATATTAGTGTGTTATCGTCCTCAAACCTAAAGTCGTTACTGCTTTCATATTCTTTAACCTTAACATTTATATGTCTCCAAGGGTTTCTAAGTAACAATTTAGCCAATGAGCCCCACATAGTCTTGGAGCTGCAACCACTATCTTATATATTACAATTGAATGCATTAGTGACTAAGACACTCATGGCTTGACTTAAATTTTTAGCAGCTAATAGCTTGCTTTTGTGCCATTGATTCTCATCATACTCAGCATCAAAGCTGTCTGTATTGGCAGTTAATTTAATTATTCAATTCCTGTTTTTTGGACAATTCCTTGTGGAATGGAGTCTAATTATCCTGATGCATTTCTAGGGTTCAGCTGCTTTCAACAATCATTCTAATCTAGTATTTTGTCTTGAGTCACAAATCTACTAAAAGCATGACCCACCTCAGAACGTCTTCTAGCAAAGTGCCTACAACTAGCCCCCTGCCAAGATCTGTGTCACTGCAAAGTTTCTAATTGGAATGATAGCTAGAAATGTTTGTTTCCTCCCCCAAAATTATTTAGAGCATAAATTGTTTATTCTAAAAGAATATTAACCATCAAATTGAACTCCTGTTATAAGAAAAAGGCTATGTGCACATGAGATTTGCGTATAATGTAATAATCTGACCACCAGCACAAATTGGACATTTCTATATCTTTTTTTCAGTAGTTTGTATAACACATCAAAACCTATGACACATTTTTCTGTGGACTAATTGACTGTCTCATTAAATTTATCAAATGTTGGCCAGACCTCGAGTTTACACCAAATTACCTTTTTGTAATTCCATTGTTTGTACTAATCAAATTATGAAACCAAAGACTTGTGGGTAATCATAGGTAGACAGTCTATAGTATGACTTGGCCATTTCAGGAGCAATTCTTTTGCCAGAAAGAAAATTCTTAATTATTTTCATTCCCAAGGAGACTGAAGTTCACGCTCACAACCAAATTATGTTGCTAGTCAAATACTTACCGAAGAAGGAAGCACATATTGGTTCGCTTTCCACAAATGTTTATTTGTCTTTCACAGTTCAATGCAAACTCCAGTCTGGTTTCTCCTCTTCTTAACCAACTTTCTTTATTTAGCAACCCATCCTTAAATCCTCCAATGAGTATCAGCTTATTTCTGGAGTATGTCCTGGTTCATTCTTAAAAGGTCATTCTTTAATTTACAACAGTGACTTTGAGCTTCTTAAACACAAGATTGCATTTTTGAATTAAAGTGCAACCCAGGATCTACCTCTTAGTTCGTTTGGTTGATTGCATATAATTCTTTAAAATGATTGATGCTGATTTCCTCAGTCCTCACTTAGAGGTTTTCTGGAAATATGTTTTTCTTGTCTTTGAATTTGTTTTCTAGTATTTTCTCCAGATTCAAAGTGTTGCAGCATTTTACTTTTAAATTGGGAGGAACACCGATCCAGTCAAGTTGAATGCATTCTCGGCACAGATTATGTGTCAATTCTCTGTCCACAGTTCACAATCCAGCTCATTCAATTTAGCTGTTATGTTTGCAAGGATTCTGAAGTTGAGCAAACTCACACTGTCTGACAGCTCACGACACAGTTCATTCCTTGGTTTGAAAAAAGGTGCACCATCTCAAAATGATCACATCATCAGTTGTGATGGAAACAAGTTTCTTGATTATAATGTTTATCTCAGGCATGTATTTTTTGTATTTGTTGTAGGTATGTTTTCTCTTTAAGGGCCAAAAGGGTGAGAAGATCCTGTTTAGTTCTGATATCCTTAAAAACCATATACAAAAACAAATCAGCTGGTCTGTGTCAGGCATGTCAATGTATCCATCGAACTGTCATGAGAACCATTCACTGTCGTTAAGGTAGTTGCGGAAGCGTCTTTTTGGACAAAGATTCCCCTCATTCTGCTACGGTGTAAACACCAAGTGATATGCGCTGGACTGTTATTATTTTTTCTTTCTTCTTAATGTCTTTGAATAAAGAATGTACAGCCACAGTCCTTGCTTCTTGAATAACTTCACTACCTGTGAATGATTTCTTGTGTTTGCCAGAAGTTAGCAAATGTAAAATGATGCTTCATTGCTGGCCTTGCCTTTTGCCTGTTTGACTGTTGAGCTTTCAACTTATTAACTTGTTTTGTCTGAAGTTTGCTGCCGGAGGGAAATCTACCTTGAGTTCATTGTGCATCGTGTGGTGTCATTTATTCCTTGTCAATACACCTGTGATATAAAAGGCAAATTGTCTTCTCTTTACAGTTGTGAATAGAAATTAATTTTCTATTTCTATGTGGAGGCTGTACATTTTTGGTTATTTAATCCAATTTAATCGCTCGTATTTATTGCTTCACCTTTAGTTCGTGATTTCCCTCTGCTATTGATCATGCTGCAGATTGGCTCTGAGTCTGTGCCTCTGAAGCATCCAGAATGTTGCTGGCTGTTTTCAAGTGTGATGGCACGAGAGGTAATTTCTGGATTTGCAATTTGGCTCCACAGCTCCTGGTGACTTGCATTGCTCTGACGTGTGATGTAGCAGTATTCCCTGTAATTTTTCTTCATCCTGCACTGACCTATTAGATAAGCAGCTGAAATAGTACCCGGCAGGTCATAGTCATACAGCATCGAAACAGAGCATTCGATCCAACTAGTCCATACCAACCAAATTTCCCAAACTGATCTCGTTCCACTTGCCTGCATTTGACCCATTTCTCTCAAACTTTTCGTATTCATGTACTTAGGCAGATGCCTTTTAAATGTTGTCATTGTTGTTTAATAAATCCTTGTATAGGTAGATGCTTTAACAATATTTCAGCATTACTTCAGTACAGTAAACAGCTAAGTTTCAGTATTTCTTATTCATTTGTTTGCATTGCCACAACAAAACTTTAGTTTACAAGCTGGCAAAACCTGTTCAGAATATTAACTCTTTTCTCTAGCCACATGGCTTCTGGAAGCAGAAGTCAAACAGTGGTGTGACAATCGATGTGCACGTGGTGAGGGAATTGGGAAACTAATGACTTCAAATATCAGAGAATAGGGAGAGAATGTGGGCAGTCTCTGAAATCAATCAGACTCTGCAATTGACCAGTTAATCGTGATCCAAATACTGAAGTCCACGAATAGAAAACATTACATCAGTATTGCACCTAGGGTGTTTTTCACTGAGCCATTCAAATGCTTTGTAAAATGAAACTCCTAAAAAGTGATTTTATGTGATGTCTGTGTCATTTAATGGCAAGTTATACATTAAATGCTTGCTGAGTAAATTTTTTTTTAATGTCCATTAGTGGGTGCGATTTTGATCAGGAATCTTATGATGTTGGCATTGAGTTTGTCGCTGGTTAAATGTATATCTAATTGAAACTGATTTTCTGTATGCAGTAGTTTCTTGGTCAAGAACTGAAGAAACTTAATTAGTAAAGTTAACTTGACAGCACATTTCCTGTCAAGAGTCAAAACTCAGATGGGATGTTTGTCTTTGAATACAGAACTGAAACATTGTCTCTGAACTGATTATCAAAGTTATAAAGCCGTATTTGTTGCTGAGACGTTTCATCTCGCACTTGTACAAACAAGAATGCCAAATTCCAAATGCTGATGACAAATTACTCTACAATAAGAAAGGGTGATAATTGACTGGTAAGATGACTGTGGCTGAGAAAAGATTAGGTAGTCCATGCTGTCTGATATTTAGAAAATTTGTAAGACTTGAGCATATTCCTTTTGTTTGCAAAGGACGGGTCTCTGCGTATGAATGTATGTTATTTCTTTTATCGAGCATGAATCAGCCACATTATGAGCTTGATGAATAATTTAAAGTGTTGATAATGAAAATATTGAGTAAGTTTTCAACAATACTCAATTTTTGTGCTACCAAGCAACTGTTTGTTTGTTTCAGTGTAACTTCGCACAATCATGATTGACAACACTTACTGAATCATTGTGGACTCATACCTAGCAATAGACATTTGGTTTGAGTTTTACAAACTGCAGGCTCATTGAGTGTGATCTGCATGCTGCCTATTACAAAGAACTGAAGGAATATGTTGTTTGTTCAATTGGTTAATCAGATATACGACTGACATACCTAGCAAATCACTGGCATTGCTATTCATTCATAGTTTTGTTCAATTGTGTGCTTGGTAGAATGTCTTTTTGTATGGATAACAGCACCCTGTTAGTAGAAAATTTCTGTAGTGTAAATTGTTTCAATTGTTTGAGCTTTGGCTTTCTCAGTTTTTCATTTTGCACTCAAATATTTGATAACTGCTGAAAATGTGCAATTTCACCAAGTGACTTAATGTAATTATCAACTGTCAAGGCATTTAAATGTCCATATTTTTTGTTTTAGAACATAGAAAAATACAGCGCAGTACAGGTGCTTTGGCCCTCGATGTTGCGCCGATCCAAGCCCACCTAACCTACACTAGCCCACTATCCTCCATATGTCTATCCAATGCCCGTTTAAATGCCCATAAAGAGGGAGAGTTTTAATATTCAACATATGTCACAATATGCATTTGAATCAGTTAATCTATAAAATAACTTGGTTGTGCACTGCTACTGTCTGGAGATGTAATATTTCAATTGCTGGTCTAATAGACTAAAATACTCTATGGATGACCAGCGAGAACTGGAATCAGTCATATGTTCTGCAAAAGTGGTGTGTGAATAATTATACAGCATGTTGACTGCTTAAAAAACAGATTTTAAATATGTTTTCTGAGTAATAACATGTAAAATGTACATGTTATGATTAAAACTATATGCAAAATGCTTCTATCAATGGTCATGTTAATAGTCACCTCTGATTTTCACCAATTATTTTCAACAAAAAGGATTTTTAAAGAAACTCACGTTTGAGTACTTTCTAATTCCATGAAATATTTTTTCTCAACCATTAAGTGGGCCTCAGAGGTCATATTAATAATATGTTATAGGTCGAGTTTGTTGCATAGTGACAGCAGTTTTCATATGGCGTGTATTCGTGCAAGTTTGCAGTAGTGTAATTAAATATGGAATGCAGTTAAAGTTCGAAATCGCCTTGAATAGATTGATCATTTGAAGATAGTTGTTTGTCTGCACACTAACTCATAGCCCCAAAGTGCCCTGAACTGCAACACAAGCTATTCCTGTAGATGTTGCATTCATTCTGGATGTATAAACAGACTGTGCAGCAACAGATAATAGCTTTGGTTTCTTGAGAGAGCTCCTTGTTGACCTTGATGTGCAGTTAACGAGATGCTGCAAGGTGAGAATTAGCTTGTCGTTTTGTTTCATGAAGCAAGAACTTGCATTTATATCACACCTTTCATGGCCTCTCAATATTACAAAGTGCCTCTCAGTCCATGAGCTGCTGTACTGTAGGAAACATGCAAAAGATTTATGGCACAAACAGCAATGTAATGACTTGGTATTCTACTGGTATTCCTGGTAGAAAGAAAAAATTACCAGGAATACCAGTCCACATTTCTTCTCCAAAATAGAGTCATGAAATCTTTTATGTCTATCTGAGAATGCAGATTGAGTTTCGATCTAACGTCGCATCTGGAAGAATATAAGAGGGCAGCAGTTCGTCACACTGCAATCATACATTAACCTAGATTTTGCCCTCTAGTCTTCAGAATGAGTTCTGAACCCTTGATCTTCTGATTCAGTGCCACCAAAGGAGTTACGTCTGGCACCTCAAAGATGTAAGATGGACAGTAGCAATGTACACTTCACCAGCCTAAGTTTTGTTCTAACTGTCCATTCAAGAGTGCATTATTGTCTGCAACCGCAGGTATTCCATGAAATGGTAGAAATTAATTGATTTTGCATAGAAATAAATTGAATTGTAAACCAGCCAGTCAGCCCAACCAGTCTGCTTAAGCACTGACCACTTGTGCTACCTGAAGTGATAATCACATTTTACCACCAAGTTCCCATTTTTTCCCCCACTACTATTACCTTCATTCACCCATGCTATATTGAATACTGCAATTTCTACTTTAACCATGAATCGTGGAAATGAATTTTATAGTCTCAACTACATAAAGTTTCTATTTGTTTTACGTATCTGCCATGAAATATCTGTACTGTAATTTTCTTTCTAACAAGAAGTAGTTTCTTTTGCAGTCTAAATATCTATTTGATCCAAACCAGCCAACTTGCTAACAATACTGTTATATTTTCATTAAGGCCTCTGGATTCATCTGATAGACTAAACCCACTCTAGCTGGAGTTGATCAAGATTTTATAAAGGATATTTGAATCCCTGTAATAAAAAGTAAAATATCATTGGTTTTTGTGTGAGTAGTTTTCTGCCTTGAGTGTCTTCTGAACATATAGCCTTTGATGGCACTGAACTTTCCTCCATTTGGAGTACAGTTTGAAAATCTTTTGTTGTCAGTTCACATGTATTGAGATGAAATTTAGTCCACTCTTTTTTTAGCCCATTTCCCCCAGTACATCAGTACCAATTTGTACTTGCTTTAATCTTAATCTATTAATCCCTCTTATTTTGGTGCCATCTGGAAATCTCAAGGCCAACTTCTTGTAGATTTGGCTTTGTTTTCTTTACAGATTGGGTGCATTGGTATACACCACATCCAAAGATTTTAGAAGTACTTTGGATGACAATTACTCCTCTGATCCTTTGCTTCCTCGTACAGCAGATTATCGCACCAGTAGGTGGCATAGTAGCACTTCAAAATTGAAGTATTGTTAATGCTCTGAGTTAATCATTCCTCTTCAAGAGGACATCGGAAGTTCAGGTATTTGTGAAGTGCCCTCATCAATAAGACAGCCTTTAATATCAAATGTTGATCATGCAGGTGAATTAGAATACTGTTGCTTCTCAATTTTTTTGCCTGACAAGGTGTACCAAATGACATTGGAAATTGTTTCTCCTAATCTTAAGGATTGTCAAACACCATTTTTCTCTGCTTCCTAGTACCATAATTCACCTACTTAAACTCTATTTCTGTGTCAATATTTCTGATGCCTGTACCAGAATCTTTATAGGCTTTGCAATTGTGATTATTAATTTATTAGCAATTTATGCAGACTTGGCAATTTGAGAGTGTGTGATTTCTTAATCCATTGAATCTCTGCAGCACATGGATTCTGGTGAATTTATGTGTAATGATCTTGCACAGTGCTATCTGTTGTGCACATTTAGGACAGTTATGTTTTTTAGACTTCAGGGCTGTGTTAATGGGTATATGAGTTCATGAACTATCTCTGCATGGCAGACCTAAATTGAATCAGTGGTTATTGATTAAGTGCTATTTGTTAGAACTGTTAATAGCACTTTCCATCACTTGGTTGATGATTGATGGTAGATTAATTGTGCAGTAATGAGCTTGGTTGATATTGTCCTCTTTGTGGGTAATTATCTACTTTTGGATGGATGCCAGGGTTGAAACTGTCCTGGAATAACTTCACTTTGTTCTGGAGCACAAGTCTTTAATACTATCACTGGGGTAACCTGTGGTCTTCTCAGTATTAAAATATGAGTTCATGAACTATCTCTGCAATGATAATTTTATTTCATTTATTTTATTTATGTTTTTTAATTTTTTTCACTTCTGTACCTCTTATTTCTTGATTGTCTGTCTGTCTGTCTGTCTGTCTGTCTGTCTGTCTGTCAGTCTCTCCCTCTCTCCCTCTCTCTCTCTCTCTCTCTCTCTCTCTCTCTCTCTCTCTCTCTCTCCCTCCCTCTCTCGCACCCCATTCTCTCATCACCTTTTTCCTCTTCACTTCCCCCTTTGCTACCCTCCTCCCCTGTTTTCCATTTTGCCTCCCCATCCCCCCCTCTCCCACATATTTTGTCACACAACCGTGGTCATTCACAGCTCCTAATCTCCCTATAATCTCTCTATGCACTGTCATTATCATCTCTTTATTGTTACCTTTGCTTCTGGAGCCATGACTCACCTTCTCTCAGCCTAGTATAAATACCTCCCTATTCACCCCTTTTTTTTAGCTTTGACAAAGGGTCAGTTAGACTCGAAAGGTCAGCTCTTTTCTCTCCTTACAGATACTGCCAGACCTGCTGAGATTTTCCAGCATTTTCTCTTTTGTCTTCATAGTATTATCTGCCTTCAACCACTTCAGGGAAAGTGAATTGAATTTGCTGAAAAATGACATCTGTGTTGCTCAGAACTCAGGAGGAGGCTGAGGAGTCCATTTGGTACTTCCGGCTGAAGATGTTTACAAGTGCTTCAGTCTTGTTTTTGAGCAGAGGTATTGGGTTCCTCCGTAACTGACGATTAGGACATTTTTGGAACCATCACCATCAGTGAGTTAATTGTGCATTATTGTTCTTGACTAGGTGTGGTAGGACTGCAAAGCTTAGATCTGATTTATTTGTTGTGGGATTACTTTACATTACTCATCACATGTTGCTTGTGCTGTTTGGCTGCAAGTAGTCCTCTTTTGTTGCTTCAGGTTTTTAGGTAAGCCTGGTGTTACTCCTGGTATGCCCTCTTGCAATCCTTGTTGAATCAGATTACTCCCTTTGCTTGGTCTTAAAGATGGGTTGGAGAATGTATTGAGAGTTTAGGTTTCAGTGTGGAAATAGGCCCTTCAGCCCAACAAGTCCACGCTGACCCTCTGAAGAGCAATCCACCCAGATCCACTCCCCACACTTACTCCTGACTAATGCACCTAATACTACAGGCAATTTAACATAGCCAATTCACCTGACCTGCACATCTTTGGACTGTGGGAGGAAACCGGAGGAAATCCATGCAGACATGGGGAGAATGTGCAAATTCCACACAACAGTTGCCCAAGGCAGGAATTGAGCATGCATCCCTGATGCTGAGGCAGCAGTGTTAACCACCGTGCCACCCCCTTTGCAGTTGTTGCTGATAATTCAGTGCTCCTTAGATACCCAGTCTTAAATTGAGATCCAATGCAAAATGACATAAGCATGGGAGATCAAGATGCAGAATCAGTCTGGGCAGAAATAAGAACTAGCAAAAGGAAGACGTGCTTGGTAGGAGTAATCTGTAGGTTCCCAAACAGTAGTTCTGCAGTGGGGCACAGTATAAACCAAGAAATGTTCGAAGCTTGCAAGAAAGGTACAACAATAATCATGAGTGATCTTAATATGCAAATAGATTGGAAGAATCAAATTGGCAAGGGTGGAACCCAGAGGCACAAGTTCATTGAATGTTTTAGAGATTGTTTCTTGGAGCAGTAAGTTGTGGAACCAACCAGGGAGCAGGGGACTCTGGGTTTGGTATTGTGTAATGAGAGATTAATTGATGGCATCATAGTTAAGGATGCTGTAGGAGTAGTGACCATAGTATGGTAGAATTGAAAATTCAGTTTGGGAATGGAAAAATAGAGTCCCGCAGTAGTGTTTTAGAATTAAACAAAGGAAATTACATAGGCATGATGACAGATTTGGCCCGAGTGGATTGGGCAGGAAAGCTAAAAGGGAAGACAGCAGATGAGCAGTGGCAGTTCTTTAAGGAGCTACTTAATTCCTCACCACTAAAATATCTCCCGGTGAGAAAGAAAAATGGTAAGGGGGGGTAAAACATATCCATGGCTAAACAAGGAGATCAAGGACAAAATAGTCAAAACCTAAGATATACCAAATTGCCAAGGCCAGTGGCAGGCTGAAATACTGGGAAACTTTCAAACATAAATGAAAGGATACGAAAAAATTAATCAAAAGAACTAAGGTAAATTACAAAAGAAAACAAGCACAAAATATAAAAAGGATAGCAAAAGCTTCTATAGATATATAAAAGGGAAGAGAGTTGCTAATGTGAATGTTGATCCTTTGGAAGATGAAACGAGAGAGTTAATAATGGGGAACACTGAGATGGCAGAGATACTCAATCAGTACTTTACCTTAGTTCTCATGGTGGAGGACAATAGTACAATTCCTATTGGAAGGGGCAAGTCAGAGGCAATAGAAAGGGTAGAACTTAGCACAATCAACATTGATCGAGAAAAGGTACTCAGCAAATTATTAGGATTGGGGGCAGACAAGCCCCCTGGGCCTGATGGCCTACATCCTCGGATACTAAAGGAAGAGATAGTGGATTACAATATTCCAGAATTCTTTAGACACGGGAAAAGTTGTAGTGGATTGG
Source organism: Hemiscyllium ocellatum (assembly GCF_020745735.1). Taxonomy (NCBI): domain Eukaryota; kingdom Metazoa; phylum Chordata; class Chondrichthyes; order Orectolobiformes; family Hemiscylliidae; genus Hemiscyllium; species Hemiscyllium ocellatum. The sequence continues at coordinate 8,382,608 of NC_083425.1, read as the reverse complement.
AAAAATGCTGTTGTGACACCCTTATTCAAAAAAGGGAGAGAGACAAAATGTAGGAAATTACAGACCAGTGAATTTAACATCTGTTGTTGGGCAAGTGTTAGAATCAGTTATCAAGGAAGTCATATCAGGACATTTGGAAAGTCAAAACATCAGAGTCAGCATGGATTTATGAAGGAAAAATCATGTCAATAAATTTCCTAGAATTCTTAGAAGATGTGACAAACAAAGTGGATAGTGAGGTTACTGTAGATGTAATATATCTGGACTTCTGGAAGGTATTTGATAAGATGCCGCACAAAAGGTTAATTCACAAGAATGGATCATAAGGATTGGGGTAATTTATTAGCTTGGATAAGTAACTGGCTGATGGAAGATAAATGTTTTTTCTGGATGGCAAGATGCAACCAGTGGGGTGCCACATGGTTTGATCTTTGGGCCCCAGCTTTTTACAATCTACATTAACAACTTAGATACAGGGACAGAAGGCTCGGAAACCACATTTGCTGATAACACAAAAATAGGTGGGAAGGTAAATCGCAATGAGGAAATAAGAACCTTACAAATAGATATAGGGAGGTTAGGAGAGTGGGCAAAAATGTAAGTTCTACGTGGATAAGTGTGAGGTCATGCATTTTGGTTGGGAAAAATAGGAAGGTGACCTGTTATCTAAATGGGGAGAGACTTCAAGGTGCTACGGTACAGAAGAATCTGGGTGTCCTTGTTCATGAGTCACAGTAAAGTAGCATTCAAGTACAGCAGATAATAAAGAAAGCAAATGGAATGTTGGCTTTTATAGCTAAAGGAATTGAATATAAAGGTAAAGACGTATTTTTGCAACTATACAAGGCATTAATGAGACCACACCTGGGATATTTTGCACAGTTTTGGTCCCTTATTTAAGGGAAAATGTAGTTGCATTGGAGGTAGTTCAGAGGAGGTTCGCTTCATTGGTCCCAAATATGAGGGATTTATTGCAAGAAACGAGATTGGACAGTTTAGGCCTATACTCTCTGGAATTTGGAAAAATAAGGTATTCAAGATGATAAAAGATGCATAAAATAGATGTTGAGCAGATGCATCCTCATGTGGGGCATTCTAGGACGAAAGGTTGAAGTCTTAGGATAAGTGATAGCAAATTTGTGAGTTGAGAAACTGCTTCTCCTGAAAGGTTCTGAATCTGTGAAATTTGCTACGTCAAAGTGTGGCAGATGTTGGGACAGTGAGTACATTTAAGGTGGTGATGAACAGATTTTTAATTGGTAATGGTTTGAAAGTTTACAGGAAATCATATCAGCCGTGATCAAATGGCAGATGTACCGAATGGCCAAATTCTGCTCAGATATCTGATGAATCTTTAAAATTTTCTTGTTAGTTTTATCACTACCTGCCATAGGCCCAATCTAGCGGCTATGACCTTTTGAACTTAGCTAGTCTGCATTTATGTATCTTCTCAACATAACTATTTACTAATGTAATCTTCAATTAAATATTTCAAAACTTTCCCGGCTGCATTCATGCTCTAACTCCAAGTTAGCCTTTTTGGCTGATTGGTTGTACATTTGCAGAGGGCTGCAAAGCTGTCAATATTGATAGATTCTCCATGATCCTCTTCTCCTCCTTTTAAACAATTTGGGTGTTTTCCCCACTATCCTTCTTTGTGAATGTTGAAACAAAACACTTGTTAAGCATCCATGACAAGATTAGTTTCACTGCGAATGACTCACTGTTTTAAATTCTGCAGTGTCTCCTCTTCCCCAAATCTGCCAAAAGTAAACAATTAACCGAAATTTCTTTTAACTGAATTTTTTGTAAAAGGATGTGCTATTCGTTGTTTTAATTTCTCTCCTCTCACTTCCTCTCTGCTTTCCAGCTGCCCACCTCAAGCTCACCTTGTTTTCTATTTTTAAAATTGTTGTCCATTTGGCTTGTTAAGATTTTCTTTTCTGATTTCTGTTTATCTGCAGCATCCCAAACCAGTACTTATTCTTAAATGTTTTTTGACAATGTTGCAGTTTTCTTTTAAAAACTAAACTAGTTGTTGATCTAAAATTAAGCGATGATGTTTTTTCCAAACTCATTTAGCTGTATCTACCATATTTCATCTGCTGACTTCACATTTTGGTTTTTGTGTTTCCCTTTCTGCTCGCGTCTTAAATCTACTGTGTAATGTCCATTACTCCCAGGTACTCTTCACGTTTAATGTCATCTACCTGATCATTTCATTTTTCATATTCAGATTGAGGAATGTCCCTCCCTTTCTTGAAGTGCTGTGAGATAATAAGAATTCTCCTGTTTCAATTTGTGAGTGGCAATTCATATCTCCTATATGAATAAGTTATTCCTGTTAATGTCTGTAAGCTTTCTACAGATATTATCTTACATTTACCTCCCACAATTAGTGTTTGCAGTGTAGTCCCACTAATGTAACAATTGTTTTAATTTTTAATCCTTTACCATAATAATTCTGCCTTAGTTTCCTTTTGTGAGATACTTCAATTTTCTGGGAATGTTTTTTTAAGTTTTCAGAATCTCCTTTTTCATTCTCACTAATTAATTTATTAACTGACAAGTCCCATAGTAACATTTCCTTCTGTATTTTGTTGACACTTTGGGTATTTGGACTTTCAGAAACTAAATTAATTAAAATCCAGAATTATCACCACACCTCTATCAAACTGAAAACCACAGCAAAGAAAGCAATAATTTCTTAAATACTGCAGGATTTAAATGGTGCAAGAAAACAGGTGTCAACTAGCAAGAGATTTTTAAAAAATTGACAAGTGATGGAGGCAACTCTTTTCTCATTTGTCACCCCATGATTGATTTTCTACAGCAAAATTCACCCGGTGAATATTTTGAACCCTTTGAGATAGCACTTTCACCTCTGACTTAGAACGTTAAAACTCCAAGTCACTGCAGAGACTCGTGCATAAAAATCTAGATTGACAATATAAAACAGCACTAAGGAATCTATAGCTCACAGTATTGGAAGTGCCATCTTCCAGATGAGATGATAAACAGGGATCTCTCTCAGATTGATGTAAAGATCCCATGGCACTATTTCAAAGAAGAGCTATGACACTTCTCATTTGTCCCAGTCAATACTTACCCTTGAATCATGATCAGTATAGACATTATATCTGTTCATTGTTGCACTGTAATTTGTGAGAGCTTGCTGTGCACAAATTGACTGTTGTGTTTCCTACAACAGTGAATGGAGTTCAAAAATACTTCATTGATTATAAAGCACTTTGGAATGTACTGAAGTTGTGAAAGGTGTTTTATCAAGAAACTTTTTAGGTCTTCATCTCTGCCACAGTTTTAATATCTTGAACTCAAGAAATATCAGTTGGAAATAGTTCCCTCAGATCTCAATGTCCATGGGTTATTAGATGGCCCTCATAGCCTGGGGAATTGTGGCCATCAATGTTAGGATGGCAAAAGAAGAAAATAAAAATTGGGATTAACTGGTGATTGATTTGAACTTGGTATTGAATAATGCAGATTGCCAAGTTATAGACCTATCTTACATGTGTGGTTTGTATATTTCTCAAAACAACTAATTTCCACATGTTGCATCAATGCAATTTGCTTAATGAGGAAACAATTGAGTTTGTACATCCGATCTCCATGGCTTAAATTTAAACATTGTATATATACTTGAAAATTTCTGCCTTTGTAATGAGGTGACTTTTTTTTAAATTTGCAGGTTCAACATTAAAGTAAATTTATATCTGGTAGCAAACTTCATGCTTACTGGTGTTTCAGGCGGTGCTAAATATGCTCAAGGAGGACAACTTTTTGCTCGCTTCAAACTCACTGAGACTCTTTCGGAAGAAACATTGGCTGGACGATTGGTAATGACCAAAGTCAATTCTGTCCTGTTGTTGCCAATAACTAAGGAGAGGTCCATGCAAGCCCAGGGAACCAAAGAAAAGGTTTACGAAGCCATGATTGAGGAAAAAACTAAAGAATGCATTTACTTAAGGTTGACCAAGGATTGCTGTGAGGAGCTAAAACTTCGAGCAGACAGAGAAATGCAGGTAATTTATGTTGCTACTGCTCATTTTATCCATTTGTGCTTTTTGCATTCATTAATAAAGTGGCTAGTGTATTGCAGGATTATTGTCACAAGCTAGTCCAGATAAGTTATTTCCTGTGGGGAGACTAGCTTTTTTTTTACACATAATCTTGGACACCTTCAGCAGATGGTTTTATTTTGCTTCTTAGGTTGTACATTTTATTCATGTGATTCTCTTGACAATATTCCAACCTGCTCCCCATAGAATGCACAATTTCTAACCAGCAGAATGGATGAGTGATAATTCATGTTTTTCCCCTCCCACAAATGTATGGTCAGCTTAGCCATTGCTTTGATCATTAAACATTAACTCTACCAAATCACACTTTGAAGACAAATAAAACCAAGACAAATAAAACAAGCAAGAAAGTATGCAAGAAAAGGCTATAATTTTTGGGCATGCAGTGACTTGAATTTTTAGATTCAGGTGATGTCTATACTAGTGTTCAATCTGAAGCTGTCACAGTTTAGAGCTGCACATATCCCTTGGCGTCATTATGTATTGAACAGATTGCCTTCAGATTTTAATGTAATACTACTACCTTGACTGTGATAAGATTTGCATTGTTCACAACAATGTTATCAGTGTCTAGAATAGAAGAATTAATTGTACTTGGATGTAAAGAAAGCCATTGCTTCCACGATTATTTGAGTCTCTGTGTACAGAACATGGCAATATCTGTATCTTGAATTTTGAAGAATAGACAGTTTCAACGCATTGACAACTTTGGCCATGTCCCAGATGGTTAACATAGTGAGCATTTAAGTCATAGAGACCATGAAGGTCTCACTTTTGAATGCCACTCTGTGCTGCAGTATTAGCTGAAGCACCTTCGAGGAGAAAAATGAAAACTGCTGGAAACACTCAGTAAGAGAGGCTGTGAAGTGAGCAATGCTAATGACTTGGGTCAGTGACCTTTCATCACAGTTATGCTCAGCAGTGTTTTCCTTCTGCATTCAGGCTGATTAAAATTGGCACCATAATTCTTCGATTAGGAAAGGAAAATTGGCATTAATTCTTTGGTGATCAGATTTTTATATGTGATAGCTCCCATTGTCAGTTAGCTGCTTGGGTGAATTTCCAGAAGGTGTCTATGGATCTGTACTGCAGCATAAATCAGTGCATTGAGCAGGAAATTAGCAAAGCAAATTGAACAGTTTCTGTATTTTGTTCTTGGCTGGGAAAAAGAAGTATGAAACTTTTGGCACATCTGTCAAAACAACTGTATAAAAAATTAATTTCTTTTAAAAAATGTAAAATTGGACAAACTTTCTTGTGAATATATAATCTACTCTGTGGGCGGCATGGTGGCACAGTGGTTAGCGCTGTTGCCTCACAGCGCCAGAGACCCGGGTTCAATTCCCGCCTCAGGCAACTAACTGTGTGGAGTTTGCACATTCTCCCCGTGTCTGCATGGGTTTCCGCCGGGTGCTCCGGTTTCCTCCCACTATCCAAAAAATGTGCAGGTTAGGTGAATTGGCCGTGCTAAATTGCCTGTAGTGTTAGGTGAAGGTAAATGTAGGGGAATGGGTCTGGGTGGGTTAAGCTTCGGCAGGCCGGTGTGGACTTGTTGGGCCGAAGGGCCTGTTTTCACACTGTAAGTAATCTAATCTAAGTAATCTAATCTAAATCTAATCTACTCCAGTGCAGGGCATATAATTATTATTTTCCTTCAATCAAACTGAACAGGTATTGGAGCAAGTCATAAGCAAAGATAGGAAGCTTATTTTGCACTGAACTGCATTTTACCAGTTCGGTGTAAATTGTAAACTTTTAATTATTGCAAGATAACTTTGGTTTCACAATGCTATTTTATGGTACTGGCAACAATTTGTGATTTGAACTTTTGTTTCAAAAGGGAAGGTACTGCCATACGGACAATGGTGTCAAATCTGTTTGGTGCTAGTGCACTGATTATAAGCGCCAAATATTGGCGTAACTCTTTTTAGAATTGATGTCTTAATCGCACTATGGCAACTGGTAAATTTCTATTCCAGAATAAGTAATTGAATTTAAAACTTGTCTTTGGTATGATGACTGAAGAAATCACTACTAGTCTTGAAATCTTATCTAGTTTACAAATGTCCTTTGGGAAGGGATAGCCAACATGGCTTTGTGCATGGGGAAATCATGTCTCACTAATCTGAGTTTTTTGAAGAAGCAATGAGGGTGGAGCGCAAAGCGTGTTGTCTATATAGACTTTGGTAAGATGTTTGACAAGGTTCCGCATAGTAGACTAGTTAACAAGGCTACATTGCATAGAATACAGGGAAACTAGCCATTTAGATACAGAACTAGCTCAAAGTAGGAGACGGGGTGGTGGAGGGTTTCTTTTCAGACTGGAGACCTGTGAACTGCAGTGTGCCACAGCCATCAGTTGGGTCCACTGCTTTTTGTCATTCATATAGATGATTTAGATGAGATATAGGAGATATGGTTAGTAAATTTGCAGATGACACCAAAATTGGTAATGTAGTGGACAGCCAAGAAGGTTACCTCACAGTACAATGGGACCTTGATCAGATGGTGAGATGGGCTGAGGAGTGGCAGATGGAGTTTAATCTAGTAAATGTAAGGTGGTGCTGTATTTTCATAGGGCAAATCAGGGCAGGACTTGTGCATTTAATGGTAAGGTCCTGGGGAGTACTGCCAAACAAAGGGACCTTGGAGTATAAGTTCATCGTCCCTTAAAAGTGGAGTCGCAGATAGACAGGGTAGTGAAGAAGACATTAGGTATGCTTGCATATATTGGTTAGTGCATTGAGTATAGGAGTTGGGTTGTCATGTTGCAGCTGCAGAGGACATTGGTTAGGCCACTTCTGCTATACTGTGTTCATTTCTGGTCTCCTTACTATATGAAGGATATTGTGAAACTTGAAAGGGTTCAGAAAAGATTTATGAAGATGTTGCTAGGGTTGGAGAATTTGAGCTATTGGGAGAGGCTGAATAGGCTGGGGCTTTCTTCTCTGGACTATCTGAGGCTGAGGGATGACCTTATAAAGGTTTATAAAATGATGAGGGGCACGGATAAGGTGAATAGTCAAGGTCTCTTTGCTGGGATAGAAAAGTCCAAAACGAGAAGGCATTGGTTTAAAATGAGAGGAGAAAGATTTTAAAGGGATCTAAGAGGTAATGTTTTCGCACAGAAGGTGGAGCCTGTATGCAATGAGCTGCCAGAGGAAGTGGTGGAGGCTAATGCAATTACAACATTTAAAAGGCATCTGGATAGATACAATAATTAGGAAGAGTTTAGAGGGATGTGGGTCAAATGCTGGCAAATGGGACTGATTAGTTTAGGATATCTGGTTGGCATGGACGAGTTTGGCCAAAGTATCTTTTCTGTGCTGTTCATCTCCATGATCTCTGACTGTATGTCCTTAACTGCTCTGGCTGACACATGACTGCAGACCCACAAGAATATGTTTGACATTTAATTTTCCTCTGAAATGGTCTCGGAAGCAATTTAGTTGAAAGATATTTAGGATTGGTCTCAAATGTTTGGCCTTGCCAGTTGTTCCCATACCACATGAAAAAGTAAAGAAAGACATCTGACCAGTGAAGTTATTTTAAAAATAAAAGTCAGAAAGGCATGATTTGGCACAAAAATTTGCCTCCTTCATTTGGTACTGGTTTACAGTTAGGGTTTTGAAGTGCAATGCATTGGGTAATAAATATGAAAGTAAGATACTTCATTGATGGTCCACTTGATCTTCACTTTGTCTCCTATGCACGTTTTACTTTGTGAGTAAACACTCTTATTGAATACTGTGTCATATCTCAATATTTAATTTTGACTGTCATTTTGTGATCATCAAGGATCTCACAGGCATGGTCTACTGAAGGTTGGAAGTAAAAGAGCTAAATGCTCCACCAAGCTTTAATTATAATTGAGCACCATAAAGTGAATGCAGAAAACTCACTTTACTCTGCATTGTTATGATTTTAATTTTTGGCTTTGACTAGTTCAGAAGATGGATCAGTACAGTGCAGAAACCAGTCCTTTGGCCCACTATGTTCTGTGCCGAGAATGATATCATTCTAAACTAATTCCATCTGTCTGCACGTGGTTCATGTCCTTACATTTTCCCCCATCACCTTAAACCTATGACCCTTCGTATTTCACTTTTCCACCCTGAAAAGACTCCAATTCTACCCCTATGCCTACCTGTTCTACTTATTCCTACTTCTATCAGACCGCCCCTTAGCCTCTGACACTCTAACAAAAGAATCCAAGTTTGTCCAATCTCTCCTTTTAGCTAACACACTTTAATCCAGGCAATATTCTGTTCTGGGATGAGAGGCAGGCACTTCAGATACACTTGTGAAATATTCTATTGATGTTGGAAATATTTCTTTAAAAATCTTACATATTTTATTGCAATGCTGCAGAAAGCAGTCTGTACTTTGTAATAGACATTTGCAATAATAATAGTTTCCTAAAAGAGTTAAATTAATCTTTTCAATTGGATTGGGACAACGCCAGCTTGAATTTGATGGGCCACAATTCTGTTTGCATCCAAAGGTTTGATGAGCAGCCCAAAGATGAGAGTGTTCTCTTTCCCTCACCCATGCAGTTAAGGTGATATCATACTGTGCCTACCACCTTCTCCAGTGCATTTATATCCATCGATAACAGCTGTCAGCTGTTGAAGGAATGATTGAACCTTACAACTAATTTGTTATGCAAAAGTAACTGTTGTGTTAGTTTACTTGAAACTTATTCCTGCTTGCCTGCATCAAGCTCCTTGGAAAAACAATTTCCATTCATGTTTTTCAGTTCCAATTTCTGGGAAGTTGGGAATCTCCTCATGTAACTGTTCTCTCTTTCCCATTGTATAATGTTGACACCATCTCAAACAATATGAAGGGCACTTTTGACAGTCGGAGGCTGAAAATCTGATTTGAAAGCAGATTTTGAAAATAAACTGTATTGGTTAAAATCTTGTTAGGTTTTTTTGCACTCTGCATGTAAGCTGCATACACAGCCTCTGTTTAAATTATGTCAGTTTGTTTTTGTTAAGACAGTGTACTGAAGCTGATGCAAGATTATTGGTACCTATTTATTGGGCATTTTTGAACTGTTTACAACTATCTTATTGATTTATAGGTTGAACTTCAATTTCAACTCAATCGCTTGCCTCTCTGCGAAATGCATTATGCTCTGGACAGAATCAAGGACAACAGTATTCTCTTTCCAGATGTCTGCATGTTTCCTACAATTCCCTGGAGTCCCATCAGGTATGGTGTGCCAACAACGTGGCACTTGAGAATGTGGCATTAATATTACATCAGGCATGCAGCTCGTCACAGATGGCTTTATTGAAGCTATTATATACAATTGGCTACATTTCTTAGCTCTTCACCCGTGTTTTCAAAAAGATCAGACTGGATTGACTGCTCTGTGACCGAGAGAAGAGCGGGTCACAACAATTTGCATTCATGTATATTCATGCACAAATGCAGAAAATGTCAGGGGGTGGTGCTTAACCTGTTTATTGTGATTAATAGTTTGTGTGAGGCTAGCAGCTTGTAACTAATTGATTTTCAGAATTAAAGTTTTTTTTAAATTTAGGAGCTTTTGAAAAGAATTCTGTAAAGCTCACTATCTTGATAAAATATGGGAAATGCCTTTAATTGTATTCATAAATCCAACAGGCTTTTTTGAAGATGAGTCTGCACAACATAAGCTTTCTACATGCAAATATTTAGTCTAACTAGCACCTTGTGCATAGTTCCCGTCTATTCACTTGAATGAAACTTTTCTGTTTCAATTTAACATAAAATGCTAAGCACCTTCCATGCAAAGAAATTGCTGCCTTCTCTTGTGTATAGTGCTGTAAGAAGAGTAGACCTGCTAATTACACGTCCTGAAAGAATAATGCACCAACTAAAACTGTACAATCTGTAACTTAGTGGAAAATTAGTGCTGTTCAAACTAAATGAGTTGCAAATAAAATGTTTGGTCCAAGGTCCTCATTAATAAACAGATGGTTCTCCGTTATGACCCAGTTTTTGGAAAATATTGGATCCTCTACAGAGAATCATCTTTTCTCTCTTTCACAAGATTCAACTGATTAATTTGGTACAACTCCCTAAATGGAGCAAATTTGTAAAGCCTTAAGAGGGTGTGTCAAAATACAGCAACGTATTTTCTATTATAAATATACTTATTTCTAAAAACCAGAAGAATTGCAGATGCTGTAAATCAGAAACGAAAGCAGAAGTTGCTGGGAATCAACTAAATATAGTTTTCATTTGTGGGGCGTGTGTGTGTGTGTGTGTGTGTGTGTGTGTGTGTATATATATATATATACGCATAGATACATATTATATATTAAAATTGGTGTAACTTGGTTTGGATAATGTAAAACAGGATTTATTTGAAAGTTCTGACTTTTTAAGACTTGTTGGTTTTGAAAGCTGCATAAGTTGCAAATAGCTGTTTTGTTTTGTCTTACTGGAGTAGACAATGGGATGAGCAGTTGGATCCCCGGCTAAATACTAAACAGAAGGAGGCTATTCTGGCAATCACAACTCCACTTTCCATCCCACTTCCTCCAGTTCTCATCATCGGTCCCTATGGAACAGGAAAAACATTTACACTGGCTCAGGCAGTCAAACACATACTGAAACAGCAGGATACAAGGTGAGCTTTTCACTGCAATTTTTCATTACACATTGAAAATGTTCTGCTCTATGTAAACCTCTTTCAAAAGAAAGCATCTTTTTCTTTGAGAATTGGGTGGTAACTATGTTAGGAGAAAGTGAGGACTGCAGATGCTGGAGACCAGAGTTGAAAAATGTGGTGCTGGAAAAACACAGCAGGCCAGGGCAGCATCCGAGGAGCAGGAGAATCGACGTTTCGGGCATAAGCCCTTCTTCAGGAATCATAAGCCCTTCAGAATTCAGGAGAAGATTCCTGAAGAACGGCTTATGCCCGAAACGCCGATTCTCCTGCTCCTCGGATGCTGCCCTGGCCTGCTGTGTTTTTCCAGCACCACATTTTTCAACCCTGGTAACTATACTATGTTACTTTTAAAACACATTCACTTACGTGATGTAATAAGGGTTGTGCCAATGACCTGAAGATTCTTTCCAGCAAATAACTGAATGAAACGGTTCAAGATTAACCGAGGTTTGACCCTTGCTCTGTGCCGAATTATATGATGGAAGTTTTGGTATAATTGGCTGTGAAGATCTTGAAACAGTTAGTCAATGTTGACCATTACAAATCGCTCACCAAGACCAACAAAACTGGCCCCTTTGAATTTGACCTTAAATCTAGATATATTGCAACATTGAAGAGTTAAGTTACACATCTTTCCTGCCATTCGATGCCAATAATACATTGCAACCAGGGCAGGGCAAATGGAAATGATTAAGTCACTTAATTTTGACGGTGGTAGTTGATCCATATTGAATGGTGAGGATTAGATAGAATTTGACTGTGACCATAATAATAAGATGTTGATTGCATCCACAGTGGCTGTGTTTAGGTGTTTATATGCAACCTGAACCATAATTTAAGCCTTTTCAAAATTGATTGCAAGTCCGAAATATTGAGCCTGTGGAGCAAAGTAGTGGAACAGCACATGAATATCCTTGAGAATATTGGTGGACAGTGTACCATCATCTGTAAAGGACATGTGAAAAATAATTATCTGCATTAGTTTTGTTAGAGAAATCTGCCAGCAATGATTGAAGATGCCCTGTATGTGAGTTGTCAAAATTATGTACTTTAGCTCTTGTCAAAATTATCTGTATTCAAATCCATCATCTCAAATAGTTGGGATTTTGAAGTTTAATGTAGGTTGCTTCAAGAACTCTACTGATGATTGTGTTTTCAGAAATCTTGTTACCCTGCCAAACTGTTTAAAAACGGGGTTGGATTGAGCCAATTACAACTATGCATTCTGAGCTGATATCAGTTTGCAGGGAACGTACAATATATGAATGAACTTAGCACTGACTGTGTTTGGGATGGTTTTCTGAATGAATATATTGAGGAACCTGTGAGAGAACAGGCCATCCTAGACTGGGTATTGCATATGAGAAAGAAATAATCGGCAGTGTATCTGTGTGACACCGTTGAGGAGTAAGTGTAATATGGTACAGTCAATTCTGCTAGAACACAGTAGTTCCGTTCTTGTGCAGTCCTGTATTATGAGAAAAATGTCTAATAGCAGCACCATTTAAACTAACGTGGCTGGAATTGCCTTATAACCAATACATGCTTTAAAACTTTGAGCTTTAGAAAGTGTCCCCACTCGTGTTATAGCGAATGCGTTAACAAAATACATGTCACACCAAGACGAACTGGAGAAACATTTGTGTCCTACAATCTTATACTCCACAACCACTTGATGAAGGACCAGCACTCTGAAAGCTAGTGCTTCCAAATAAACCTGTCGGACTATAACCTGGTGTTGTGTGATTTTTAACTTTGTACTCTCCAGTCCAACACTGACACCTCCAAATAATAAAATATTTAACAACTCTTGGCAAACAGTGACAGGATCAGACAGAGTCTATGGATCTACAAAAAGGAAATCATGCTTAACAAATCTACTGGGAATTTTAAGGATGTGGCAAGCAGAGTTGATGAGGGGGAACCAGTAGATGTAGTTTAATTGGACTTTGAGGAGGCTTTCGATCGGGTCCCACATAAGAGATTAGCATGTAAAATTAACATGCACGGGATTGAGGGTAGTATACTGACATGGATGGAGAACCAGTTGACAATCTGGAAACTAAACAGTAGGAATAAACGGGTCTTTTCCTGAGTGACATGCAGTGAATAGTGGGGTATTGCAGGGATCAGTGTTTGGACCCCAATATTCACAGTGTACTCATGATTTAAATTAGATAATGAAATGTAATTTCTCCAGGTTTGCAGATGATACAAAGTTGGTTGGGTGGGGGAGCTGTGAGGATCATACAGCGATGCTTAGTGTGATTTGGACAAGTTGAGCAGTGGACAAATCCATGACACATGAATTATGAAGTGAAAAAATGTGAGGTTATCTACCTTATTCACAAAAGCAAGTAGATTGCTATCTGAATGGTTATAAATTGAGAGGGGGGGAAATGCAATGAGTCCTAGGTGTCTTTATACACCAGTTACTGCAGATAAGCATGTAGGTGTAGCAGGCAATGAAGAAGACAAATTATACGTTGGACTTCATAGCCAGAGGATTTGAGTGCAGGAGCAGGGATATCTTGCTGCAATTATGCAGGGCCTTTGTGAGAATAAGCCTGGAATATTGCGAATCGTTTTAGTCTCCTTACCTGAGGAAGGATGTTCTGGTCATGGATGGATTGCATTGCAGATTCCTGAGCTGGCAGGACTGACCCATGAAGAGAGACTAGATCAGTTATATCTATTTTTGCTGGAATTTAGAAGAATGAGGGGGCATCTCATGTAAATCTATAAAATTCTAACAGAATTAGACAGATTAAATGCAGGAAAGATGTTTTTGATGACTGAGGAGCCCAGAGGATGCAGAAGTCTAAGCGTGCAGAGTAGGCCATTTAGGGCTTGATCAGGACAAATCACTCCCCCAACAAGAGGTGAACCTATGAAATTCTCTGCCACAGTAAATGGTTGAGGTCAAAACATTGATCCCTTTAGCCCTGAGAACAATATCAAATTCCTTGAAAGCATTCAAAGGGTGTGGGGAGAAAGTGGGAACTGAGTACTGGGTTGAATGAATAGCAGACCAATATCTAAGGACTGAATGGCCTATTCCTGCTCCTGTTATCAATGTTTGTGCTCTAATGCATTTTTCACTGCAACTCCACCATGATGAACATTAGACTGTTCTTGGTGAGTTTTTGATGTTTGTTTGAATCAGTTCATTAAAAAAAAACCTCCACTAGTGGTTAAGAAAAATATTTATACATTCTGAAATGTGTACAATAATATTTTATACAAGAAATATAGTCATAATCCAAACAATGAATTCTAATAAGGCTTATATCAAATTCATGGAAAGACTAAATAACCCAGTTAATGCATGTAGATACGTAACAACCATATAGTAACAAAAATATCTGCTTATTTAATATGCTTGATAGGCTTATAAGACAGATTTTTGAAATGCAGCTGTATGTGAGACAGGAATTGTGTACCAACAGATGGCTTTGCTTTTGGCTAAAATAAATGCAGTGAAAATACAACTTGGAGATACGAGCGTCCAAATGTTACAACTCCCAAGAACTGTCAGAACAGCCATTGAGGATTGAATCTGTTCTCAATAAGGAAGTTGGAAATCTAATTTCACCCATTTCTTATCTGAATTTATTGTATTTTTGTTTGTTACGTTATTCCCTAGTTTTAGCTCATGGTGCTCCAAGCTGCATCCAATAATCTAATGTTAAGACTGTATAAATGAAAACATTTTTGTTTTTGAGCAAGAGGTAACTCATTATCTAGTTTTTTCCACTAATTGGTAAATGAGCCACTTCTGTATAGTTTTCCAACTGTTTGGAGAGGTCAGATCATTTACCTATCAAAGCATGTAATAAACATAGGGATGCAAAAAAAATGTGAAATCTGTGCACCTAATCCATTTGTGTGCTACTTCCTCACCATTTTTTGCATGACTCTTGATCCTAGCTTTTAATCCGTGTATGCAAACCAATGCGAGATGGCTCGTCTTTAATGTTGAATAATTTACCCATCCTGCACAATCCAAACTCCGATTTCAACTATTGGCTGAATGCAATATTTTTGAATTTATAAAAATGCCAGATTTCAAAAACAAGCAATTAGTTCAGATTTGTTTTTCACTATGAGTTCTGTTTGGGTATCTAATGGATGGGTTGAGTAGGCTATTTACCCATTTAGTAGGTTCATTGAGGGGTTCCAAAGTCTTTGACAGTCAGGCCTTATTTAAATATTTCTGATGAGACGTCTAAATGATTTCAAGCACAGGTGGGCAGCTCACTTTTTTTGAGGGCAAGATGTCTTGAAGACACGGTACCTGCTTAAAGCAAAATTGCATGCCTTAACACAAGGTTGTTGTTGAATTTCTTTGATTATTGCAACGTGACATTGGCTGTCCTTGTGCAATCTTTCACCCAAGTTTTTAGATGTATTGTTAACATTGCTGTAGCAGGTAATGCTGGGCAGTCCCAGCTGACTCCTGAAGCACTGCTTTCTTAAACACCATTCCTCAGCAAACTGGAGGTCCATCACCCTGTACAGTGCATGTGGCTACCTTCATGTCACTTCCATCCTAGCCTCTGGCTTCACTGGAGGTGTCTGTTTTCTTCTACTGATCCTGCTGTGATTGGTCCTTGTTCGGTCAGAAAGGAGCTACAAAAAGCAATCCCATTCTCCACTCTGTAGATCTCAGAACATGCTGAAATGTTTCACACAATAGATGTATCTTTGTTCACGCTAAATCCTGACAGTAAATCATTCAGTTAGATTCACTGTGCCAAAGACTTTCAGGAAAGTGGCTTTCCAAGCTCTTCTTTTCAAACTTATGTCCTCTACTGGGTGAATCCTGTACTCAGCATTAGACCTGCCATTTCAGCTTGACCATCCAAGTGGATAAGGGCATCCGGTCCATGCAAACTCAAGCACCTCTAGTGCATATTATGTTTATACAACGTCTACGTACTTGTCTGCTTCCAGTTATATTTTTTACAGTGTGTCATACTTCTGTTGTTTCTTACTTGACCTATTTCCCTGCTCGTGTCACCTCTACCAACAGTTCTTCCTACAGTTGCGGAATAGTTCACAGTGTAATACATTTGTGATACGGTTCTATAAATCTTGAAGTTGTTTATGTGCATGTTGGGAATGAGCAGATGAAGATTAAAATAATGAGTGAGGAACCAGTTTATCTACCTTTTGTGTCAATTAGGGAGAGCCATTTGTTAATGAGACAATGACAATATTGATTGATTGAAAGGCAGTAAGACTAACCAAAGTATTAAACAAAGCTACCTGTTAAGTATACTTTGGGTTTTTTTCATGAAGAGTTGTGCGCCAAAAGTAGCTGCTCGAGTATGGCCAAGTCATATTTAAAGGACTCCACCAAAGGACTGCTGTGTCTCTTTTGGGAATTTTGATGTCTTGTTCATATTTCATCTTCAGAAACTTGAGGCAAGTGTAGAATGGATATTTTAGCAGGTGATTTTAAGCTTAAAGTGAGCAAAGTCGTGATGCTTGCCTTAACATTCATGTAGACATTTGTTATTTGGTGTTCCTTGCTGCTTGTGTGACCTGATTTTCTTTTATGTTTGCACTTTAACATTGTTTTTTTTTCCTTCCCACATGCAGAATCCTTATTTGCACCCACTCTAACAGTGCTGCTGATTTATATATAAAAGATTATCTCCATCCTTACGTAGAAGCTGGAAATCCACAGGCTCGGCCTCTCAGGTATGACTTTGAAACATTTGACATAGTTATTACTTGGCAGTAATATACTTCAGCTGATAAATGCAATAATATGTTGTGCCAAGCAATGACTGTCTGCAGGTTTTGATATTTGCACTGAATGCTAGAATGATGCATTGCAAACTGGTGCATAATGAGATATCGCTTTCCTCCCTTTACCCTCTATCAAATTGAGGATGATAGGTCTTAAAACGTAACTTGTTTCTCATAGTAAACCAGAAGTTTAGATTTTCTCTCTCTATAATTTAATAGTTAAATAATGTGTGAAGAAACGATGATAAACCTTTTGGTGATAATTAAAATATATTTTACAAAATATTTGTAACCTCCTTGTTAAAATCTTGTGTATGTATTTATAGAAACATGCTTCAGTCATCGTAAACCCATGCAGCATTACAAACTGCTGGCTAATTTCTTTTATTCCTTTAAATTTCTCCAAATGACACTTTGTTCAAAGGGATATCTCATGACAGATAAACCCGTTTCTGTCATTTTTCTGGCTACCTCCTATACTTATTGTAACAACTGTTGTTGACACGCCTGACTGAAGACGTGTTCAACTGTGTTGAACATTTAAGACCAAGTAGAGCTCAAAATCCTTTCTTAGATTAGGATGTCTTCTGTCTCTGTGAAACCCTGAGGTTTAAAGGGTTTGCCTCATTCAGCAACTGCTAAAGATTGAATATTTTGAGTTGTTGTCTTTAAATCTTGTATTAGTGACAATGTGAAACAACATCTTCGTTCAGTTTAATGTTGTGGCTTGCAGATGTGGGTGTCACAGTCTAAATTAGTCAATTCTCTGATGGCCTTTTATCTGTCTTATTAATCCATTATCATGAGCCTTCAGAATTACTATGGAAATGTATGAAGTGATTTTGTGCAAAGTCCAGCTACTTTACAAATGGTAATATTTATCTTGATCTTGTAGTCAAAAAAAATTGAAACCTCCTTCCAATATCACCTTCCTTTTGTTGAACCCAAAGATTGTTCTTATTGTGTTTGGTTGGATCAAGGGCTTATGCCCAAAATGTCGATTTCTCCTGCTCCTTGGATGCTACCTGACCTGCTGCGCTTTTCCAGCAACACATTTTTCAGCTCTGATCTCCAGCATCTGCAGACCTCACTTTCTCCTCAAATAAAAAAAAAGACTTGTAATTTATCTTGTTCCTTTCCCAGTTGTAATGTTGGAAATGTGGCAGGCAGTCTCATCTTGGCAGCAAACTTCGAAAAACAATAATGTGATAATGACCAGACAATCTGTTATTGAGATGCTGTTTGAACAATAAATATTGGCCAGGATATGGAATAATTTCGCTGCTTCTCTTTGAGAAAATACCATGGATTTCTTTACATTTATCTGAGTGAACAGATGGCACTTGGTTTAATATCTCCTCCAGATTGTTTGAATCTCCACTTGTGCATCACTCATCAATTGTATACTGGGATGTCAGCCTTAAATTTTGTACTCAAATCCTGGGGTGGGTCTTGAACTCTCAACCTCATAACCTTGTGTAACACTTCTGAATTGATTCTGAGTTTTGCATCTTACCTTTTAAGTAGATCAGCCTTAATCCCTCATTGTATATCTCACTTATTTTTCTCAAGCGATTTTTATATAGCCTTAATTTGAAACTTTTCTCTGGAAATGTTTAATTCTGTAAGTGCCCCAAGATGCAGTCTGTCTGAGGCATTACCTCAGAAATCATGTGCAATGATAATGTTCCTATCTCTGAACCAAAGAGACCGAGATTCAAGCCCCACATTCTCCAGAGGGATGCAACCACACCTGAGCCGGTTGATTTGAAAATAAAATAGAATCACTTGCTCAAGTTTATTTTCAGCCAATGTAAAAATCAGTTAATTCATTGGCCAACTTAATGCAGTGCTGCAGTTTAAATGTTTTTAAGTATTTCTGTCTTTTCTATAGATGATTCTGAAGAACTTTGAGTTTGTCCTGTGCAACTAGTTGAGGATAGATTTTGATGTGCATTTCTTTGAACATTACAAGCAATGTTGATTTAGGTAACTGAAATCTCAGAGTTCAGTTCAAATTAGTAATCTGCAGAGATTCAGATAACTTTTAGTGTGGCAAGAACAAAGTTCATGCCTTGCAGGATCTTGCCAGCAATCCCAATAACTCTGACCTTTTTAAGTCTTTTACAACAAATATCTGGTATTGTTAAAGCTTTCTGGATGCTCAGAATGTGCAGGCATTGCCTGTATTCAGTTGGGAAGATACTAGCTTTTGACCCCTGCATTGTGCTGAGTTTGCTGATCTGAGCCAAATCAATGGAAGAGTCTCTGTCATAGGTTAGGAAGGGATATAGTGAGGAAGAAGTATTA
This sequence comes from Hemiscyllium ocellatum, assembly GCF_020745735.1. NCBI lineage: Eukaryota > Metazoa > Chordata > Chondrichthyes > Orectolobiformes > Hemiscylliidae > Hemiscyllium > Hemiscyllium ocellatum. The sequence continues at coordinate 8,363,768 of NC_083425.1, read as the reverse complement.
TCAGCCATAGTCAGTGTTCCTGAACCTTAACCAGATGCCTTAGCTAAAAGATACATATCTGGGCACTGAATGGGAATAGCTTTGATTATCATAGATTATTATGTGAGTCTAAGATAAAATATCAAAGGATCCTTTTTTCCCTGTGGCACTGTACTCTACCTTCAGGAGAAGGACAATTAAAATGACTGAGTGAGTGGAATGTTTTACCCAAAGTCCTGCCCCCATTTATTTGTACCTGTTGCTGTGCCATACACTGTTCAATGATGCTCAACAGCCTAGTCCTGTAGCTTGTTTGTTGATTTACTTTCTAATGGCACCTTCCCAAATTCTAACTTGCTAAGATGGTGTGAATAAAATCTACCATTCAAATAGAAGAATTTATTTTCTTAAAGTGCACTGCAGTCTACCATTGCTCATTGGGCCTTCAGTGTACGGTATTGTTCTGTTCAGGTTGGTTGGCTGATCTATTAATTTGTTTTTAATTTCACATCTGTTAGATGCAGAAAAATTGGACTTATAAGTGAAGAATTGAATGTAAAGGTTGATATGTTTGAATTGGAAATTTCCTGAAGTTGTTTCTGCAATTACAGGGTATATTTCAGAAATCGATGGGTGAAGACTGTGCATCCAATAGTGCAACAATACTGTTTGATTTCAAGCACTCATTCCACCTTTCAAATGCCACAGAAAGAGGATATCTTGAGACATCGAGTGGTGGTGGTTACTCTTAGTACATCGCAATATCTCTGTCAGTTGGACCTTGAATTAGGTGAGTAATACAAGAAATACCATTGGACTGAAATTTTGCCACAAAGATCGAAAACAAGAGCAGTTGTTTTCAAATGAGGAGCAACTTCCATTGGAAATCTGTTCAAAGTTCAGGTTCTCAGTTGGAATGGAGATGAGTTTCCTATCCAGTTAAGAACATAAGTAATAGAAGCAAGAATAAGATGTTCATGCTGTCATGTTGATCCTGCCATTTTATCATAGAATGGCTTAACAGCTCCAGCATTCAGCTCTTTCATGCTCGCTCCTCATAGACCTCAACTCCTCTATTTCAAAACTCTACCAATCACCTCTTTAGATACTTTCTGATCGAGTCTCTACGACTCTCTGGGATAGAGAATTCCATCACTACCCACTGAGAGGAGAAATGCCTTCACCTCAGTTTTAGACGAATGAAACTATGTCCCCTTGCCTGAGACTCCCTGACTCGTGGAACCATCATTGCAGCATGGTCTCTGTCAAGCCCCCTCAAAGTCTTATACATTTCAAAAAGATCACACCTCACTCTTCTAAGCTGTAATGAATAAAGGCCTAACCTATCTAGCTGTTTTGATATGTCAACCCTTTCATCCCAAGAGTCAACCAAGTGAATCACTTGAACGACCTCCGAAGTCAGAACATCTTTTTTAGATATGGAGACCAAAATTGTACGTAGTGCTTCACATGCTACCTCACCAGCATCCTGTATAATTGTCATAGAGTCTTACAGCAGGAAACCAACTTGTCCACGCTGATCAGACATCCCAATCTGACCTAGTCCCTTTTGCCAGCTTTTGGGCCATTGTCCCCTCTTCCCTTCCAATTCATATACCTATCCAGATGCATTTTAAATCTAACTGTCCCTGCCTCCACCACTTCCTCTGACAGCTCGATCCATGCAGCACCGTTTGTGTTACTCCTCAGATCATTTTTAAATTGTTCACCTCTCACCTTAAACCTGTGCCCTCTAGTTTTGGACTCCCTTCCCGAGTAAAAGACCTTGACTATTCTCTCTACCCATGCCCCTCATGATTTCTCCATTTTTTCAAGTATCACTGGCAATATAGACCAAAATTCCATTTGCTTTCTCAATTACTTATTGCACCTTTATATTAACTTTTGATGCTTCATGCACAAGAACACCTAATTCCTTCTGTGCTTCATTTTATTTTTTGGAGTTTTTCTCCATTTAAATAATAGCCTTCCTTTTGATTCTTCTTACCAAAGTGCACCTCTCATTTTCCTATATTCAACTGTGCCAAGTTTTTGACCACTAATTTAACCTATCTGGAGACTCATGTGAATTCTTTGTCCACATCACAGTAAGACCTATTTGTACTGTCGACAAATTTGGAGACATTGCACTCTGTGCTCTCCTGCAGATGATTTATGTAAGTGGTAGGTAATTCAGTTTCCCAGTTTCAGGGAAGCACCTCACTACAGTACAGACTAAGCAACTAGGTGTGTGGATCAACGCAAGGCCACATGTCAGACACTTTTTTAAAAACCTCATTTAAAAAAGAGAGAAATCAGCCACACTTTCACGGTTGGATGAGGAGGAATTCCCACTACAGGGTGCGCTTTGACTGGATCACCACCCAGGTGAGCAGGGAAGACCAATAGACATGGCAGGAGTGCTTGGAATGGCCTGTAGGACCATTGAGGTTCACTTCCTTCTCAACTTGCCTCAGGAAACTGGAGGCCATCTGGATAATCCCAATCAACCTCTTAATCCTGCCTTTTAAAAAAAATAAAATCCTTACTGGCCTGATTATCAGCCTGTGTGACTGGGACCTAAATTCACCTCAAAATGGTCAGTTTTAGAATTGGCATCTTGAAACTGAGCCTAGAAAATGATGTGATGAGTTGAAAATTCAGCCTATAAAGGTTTACAAAAAGGGAATTGGAAATGAGATTAATCGTGTCAGCATTTATTATTATATATTTGTGCTTTCCTAATGTGCTGTATATTTAACACACATTGAGGGCTACAAAATGGTTAATCTTGGGCAATATATATTTAAGCTCAATCTGATTTGTGGGCTTGGTTTGCAACTTTTCCTGTGTGCTTTTGGCAGGTTTGGCAAAGCATGATGAATTTTGTTCTATTGGAGTAAAAATAAACTTGAACATTCGACTGCATATGTACACAGCTACCCCATTGTTTTGAGATTTTTGCCTTGTTTGAAATGGATACATTGTCAGATGGTGCAAAGAGGAGCATCTCTCGCCTTGCTGAAAAGGCATGGAATGTAGGGAGTTAGTATTTTTCAATTGGCTGCAAATACTTGCAGGAAGGCTACCTACTGGTCAAGTCTAGTGCAATGCACATACCTAAAATCCCCAGCTATCTTTGCAATGTGCTCTAACCCAAGTTTATGTCACTAATGGATCCCAGTATAAAATCTGGCTTGATGGATCTTTTTCAATTTAGTGTGGAGATGGTTGACTGAAACAGATTTGGTTTTGACAATAACAGTTTACAATATTTCAAAACACATGACAGAATGAAGTTCCAACTGCTCCCCAACAGCACCACTTCGCAATTACGTCAAAGAAGTAAACATTTTCCTTGCCTGATCTGTAGATAAGACAACTTTTAACCCTCTCTGTTCCCAGTGAACTGTGATGTATTTCCCTTGAATCCTCACATTATTGAGATGTTAGACTTTCTCAGCTTTAAATAAACAATACATATTTCTAACTAAACACTCCTGATCTGGAAGTTCTCTAAAACTGAAACACTGAACAATCATATCAAGGTAACTTATTCCTTTTACTGTACTGAACAAAGTATGTTTCCAGGAAAGTCTATTCATGCATCCGACGATAGTAAGATTTCTTTCATACTGAATTTAAAAGCTTCTAACTTTTTTTAAAAAAGGTGCCCATCCTAATTTCTGCAAAGCTAATGTCTTAATGTTTATTTTTCTATCTGTCACAAGCCCCAGAGTATGAAAAAAACTTCCATTAACATGCCAGGAAACCTTCAGTCATCTCTCTGATACATACTACTTTAAAATTATGGTACTGAAATTGCTAATATTGTTAATTATTAAACCCTTTCATTCAAATAGACCAGTGTAGAAGTGCCACTAGTTTATAATCCAAACTTTTCTTGAAATGATTAAATATGTATAAATCATCTCTGCATACCTCGACACGGTTCTGACCCCTTAGTCCAAGAACTCCCCACCTACGTTTGGGACACCACCCACACCCTCCACCTCCTCCATGATTTTCACTTCCCCGGTCCCCAACGCCTTATCTTCACCATGGACATCCAGTCCCTGTACACCTTCATCCCCCATCACAAAGGACTCAAAGCCCTCCGCTTCTTCCTTTCCCGCCGTACCAACCAGTACCCTTCCACTGACACCCTCCTTCGACTGACTGAACTGGTCCTCGCTCTGAACAACTTCTCTTTCCAATCCTCTCACTTCCTCCAAACCAAAGGAGTAGCCATGGGCCCCAGCTATGCCTGCCTCTTCGTAGGATATGTGGAACAGTCCATCTTCTGCAGCTACACTGGCACCACCCCCCCACCTTTTCCTCCGCTACATCGATGACTGTATCGGCGCTGCCTTGTGCTCCCACGAGGAGGTTGAACAGTTCATCCACTTCACCAACACCTTCCATGCCCAAAATGTCGAATTTCCTGTTCCTTGGATGCTGCTTGACCTGCTGCGCTTTTCCAGCAACACATTTTCAGCTCTGATCTCCAGCATCTGCAGTCCTCACATTCTCTCTGTATAAATCTGTCACCTTCCATCACTATATTAAGGGAAGATTTGGTGAAACATGCTAGTTGGCAGTCTGCTTATGTGTTCATACAGAAATAAAACATCAGATTGCAGTCTTCTGCTGTTTGTGAAGTCTTCCAACAATTGTCGCAAGATGCTTGAATCCTCAGAATTCAATGCAATGCCTGCAAACAAATGAGGTTTGTAAGTTTAGCATTAAATCTGATCAGGGTGTTCTGATCCTTTCTCAACATTTCATTGTGCAAACCAGTGCCTTTAGTAGCAATGTAATGTCCAACAATTGAAAAGAGCTTTTAAAGTGAAAGTGAATAAATATTTACAAAGGAAAATGTTACAAAGGAATCAGGGCAGCACATCGATTTGGAATTGAATAGATAGCTCAATAACTGCAAGTTTTATTATCTGAAGGCTACTCCGGGCTGCAAAATATTTAATTCCAGGATATATTAGGTGTAATTGGTTTATTTTTTGCTGGATGTCATGCAAACTGCTGTCCAGTTGGGTGGGCTAATAAATTGAATACAAAGACAGGTAACTTAGATAGTATTAAATATGTACATCTATTTAAATTGATGTATGCTGCAAGTAAATCAGTTTTAATATGGATATTGCAGAAGTTCTTTTGAAATGAATGTAAATTCCAACCCAAGTACAACTCTAGTTGAAATTTGACCTATTCTTAAAAAAAAACTAATTAACTTCACTTGTACAATTCATGGATTACCTAATGTTCTGAATAATGTCTGACAATAAAACCTCAAGAGAAGAGTCATGACTGGGATGCAGATGATAACCTGTTTGAAGAGGAGTCATCTATTACAAGCTGTTTTCTTTGACAGGTGCTCACATGATGTTTATTGCAATTTTAATGCAGAAGAGTCAGGGGAGCACTCTTATGTGTTTGTGGTGCAAATGAATAGTTAGCATTGTGCTAAATTCTTGACTTACTGCTTAAGAATTTCTCTGCACTGATCTGACAGCTAGAATGGCTTCCATGTATCTTTAACCCTTCCAGTATTCAAAATTAATTTTAATTTTGAAGAATGTAACCTCTCTTTTCACTTTCCACATGGTGAATCTGTAGTGTACTCCAGTGATTTTTGTGTTTCAGAAGTTCCAGCAGTTGCAGTTTTGTGTTTTTAAGTTTTCAAATTTGTTTTCCTTTACAAGTTCCTTTACAGGCTTAATTGAAGAGGGCTTACATGGATTTATTAAGGGAAAGTCATGCTTAACTAACTTACTGGAAATGGTTGAAGGAGTAGCATAGAGTGTAGGTGAGAGCATTGTCTTTGATGTGGTGTACCTAGACCTTTGGATATTTGATACAGTGCTGAACAACAAGCTTGTTAGCAAAGTTGGGGTCATGGAATAAAAGGGACAGGATGCAAAATTGTAGGTGATGGCCTAGTGGTATTATCGTTAGGTTATTAATCCAGAGACTGACGTAATTTTCTCAGGACCTGGGTTTGGCAGATAGTGGAATTTGAATTCAATATTGTCAGGAATCAGTGAATCTGTCTAGTTCACTACTGTCCTTTAAGGAAGGAAATCTGTCATCCTCACCTGGTCTGGCCTACATGAGGCCAAAAATGCAGGCAAATGAGACTAGTTCAATTTAGGAAACCGAGTTGGTGTGGACAAGTTGAGCTGAAGTTGTTTCCATGTTGGATGAGTATGACTCCAGACCTACACAAATATGGTCAACTGTTAACTATCATCTGCGGAATTAGGAATGGGCAAATAAATGCTGGTTCAGCCAGTGGTGCCCACATCACATTAATGAAGTCTTTTTAAAAAAAACTTGGCTGAGTGACAGGAAACAGGGAATTATGGTCAATGAATGTTTTTCTGATTGGGGTAAGTTTGTAATGGAGTTTCCCCCATGGGTCTACGTTGGAATCTTTGTTTTTCCCGATGTATAACATTGATCTGGACCTTGGTGTTTCAGCACTATTTAAAAATTTGGCAATACTGTAAAACTTGGAAGCTACGTAAGCTATGAGGAGAACAGTGTAGAACTTCAAATATAGCGGGTGAAATTCATTGTGGAGAAATAAGGTGATACATTTTAATCAGAAAAACTTGCAGGGACTGTACAGAATAAAGATATAATGCTCTCGCAGATGCAGGAGCAGAGGCACCTGGGCATATCTATAAGTCATTAAAGATGCTAGATAAGTTGAAAGAATATTTTAAATTCACAAGTACAGTATCCTGAACGTCATTGTGTATAGGAGCAAGGCACTGAGCTTAGGAAAGATACTGATTCAGCCTCTGCTGGGGTATTGCCACTGGATGCCACACCTTAGGAAGGATGTGAAAGCATTGGAGAGAATGCAGAAAAGTTTACATAAATGATTCTAGGGATGGGTAATTTCAGCGATGAAAATTAATTTGAGAAGTTGTGGCTCATTTTCACTGGGAAGAGAAGTATGACAGGAGACCTAATTAAATTAATTAAATTGGTCTAAGGCCTGGTCTGAGTAAATAGGGAAATAGTTCCCATGTGAAGGGATTGAGAATGAGAGGGCACAGACTTAAATTAGTCACATCCTCTGAGAAGCAAGAATAATGCAAGGAAAATCTTTTGTATGAAGTCTGATCAGGGTGTACAGTGCACTGCCTGCGAGTGTGGTAGAGGTTATGCTCATTGGAAGCATTCAGTAAGAAATGTTCAGAGTCGTGGCAATTCTAGTGCCATTAACTATGACTATTAATTTTGATGAATTCATAATATTCTGGTCTCTTCTATTCAGCTAATTAATTGATTTAATTGTATTTTACAATCTTTTATTTCTCCTTTTTTTTTAGTTTTTGTGGACCATCTCATCTATCTTTTTAAACAAGATTCTTTGGATCCCAAATATACCACTGTACTTAGGTCAGGAGAATTTTCTGCGCCTGCATTCCTGAACATGGAAAGATTACTAATTGTAGTGTGTTTATAAATTATAGTGAATCAGTCAATATGTATTAATTGAAAGAGCTGTTGACTTTTTTTTAAAGTTGACCTGCTGAGATGTGTTATGATACACCTCTGGAACAGGTAGGACTTAAACCTCAAGCCTTCGAGCTCAGGGGTGGGGATACTGTCATTGCTTCGCAAGAGCTCTTAAAACCCCTTAGTTTATATGTGACAAATTTTGATGCTGTGATTCAAAGTTGATTTGTAGTTTTATTTTGGTGAGCCTGTAGACTTCGCTATCACAGAAAGCAGTCAAGGCCAAAAAAAAGTATGATTTCAAGCGGTTGGATAAAGTGCTTGGGGCGAAAGGGGCCAAAGGATATGGAGGAAAAGTGGGAATTGGATGAGCAGCCATGACTATAATGAATGCCAGCGCAGCGGTCTTGAAGGGCTGAATGGTCCACTCCTTGTTTTCGATGTTTGTTTCATACAGAGTTGAAAGTGTGACTATTTAACTCTCCTTTGGTCATGTTATTTATTGTTATTTATGGAATCGTTTTTATTTATGGAATCATGCTGTGCGCAAATTGTTTTCACCTTTCTGCATTTTTTAGTTGACACCTCTAAAGTGCCTTGGGATGCTGTGATGTTGTGAAAGATGCCATATAAATGCAACTTAAACTGGTGTTGATTTGAAATCTAACCCATGCTGCCCTGAGAGTTCTGTTTCATCACAACATACATTTTAAAACAGCCGCTGGAGAACCATTGAGATAGTTGCCTTTCCTGTCACTATCTGTCTGGTGTTGGTGCAGACAGAGTTGGTGGAATGCTCCAATTTCATCAGCAAAGCTATTTTTTTGGAACTTGCTATCAATTAAAAGGGAAGTGACCATATAAATGGGATGTTATTCGGATGCAAAGAACCCTCTGACAGAAATCATTTTGGTTCAAACATTGCTGCACTGATCAGCCCTGCTCATTAATTTCCAACTGGGAATAATATCCTGAAACAATCAGATTTTTTTTCTTTCATGTGTGTTAGTAAACGCAGACTGTTTGCTTTAATCACTGTGCCAGTAAACTTAATTCATTAGTCTCCATTGCTACTTCAAGGGAAAAAAAACAAGTGGAGAAGCACACACTCAAGTTCATAATAGAAGATGTATTTGTTTATTATATTTCCCTTTGAGTCATCATTGTATGGTGTTTCATGTGTTTATGAACAAGCTAAAACTGTTGCTGTCACAGTGGTAGTTCCAAATGAAGTCCGTCTTCTATGCACTAACAGCGGTGATTCTTTGCAGTAATCTATGTCTTTATAATGAAGTATGGATTTTGCCCAATGGATTCAGAGCTGTTCTTCAAACTCGTAATTGCTATGATGAAACAAATTTCATTAGACTTTCTAATGAAAGATGGTAATCATGTTATATTTGGGCTGCTGTCTTTTTTTCATGGGGAGATGCTTTCTGATTCAACATTCTTCCATTTCTGAAGGAATGAGCTTTCAATGAGGAGTAACAATGTCCAAAGTTAACATTGATAATATCCCTGTGTGTCTGTATTTTTAAAACTGCATACCCTCAATTGGCAGTCTTTTATAGGTGTTCCTATGTGCTCCTAACAGTTAAATATTTCAACTCAGAACAGTCTTTTCAGTGCTTGCAGACTGTGGCAATGGCACAGTGGCTCTGTGGTTAGCACTACTGCCTCACAGCACCAGGTCCCAGGTTCGATTCCAGCCTCGAGTAACTGTGTGTGTTGAGTTTGCATACTTCTCTGCGTCTGCATACATTTCTTCCAGGTGCTCAAGTTTCTTCCTATTATCCAAAGATGTGCAGGCTAGGGGGATTGGCCATGGGAAATGCAGGGTTACAGGGATAGGGGAAGGGGTCTTGGTGGGTGGGGTCAGGGGATAAGTTGAAGGTTGTAGGTTGGATGTGTGTGGGATGCTCTTTGGAGGGTTAGTGTGAACTCGATGAACCGAAGGGCCTGCTTCCACACTGTAGGGATTCTAAGTTGTATCTCTACAATGTAACCTATTTAATTCAGAAAGTATCCAAATTGATGATGAATGTCACAGCAAAACAAAAGGCACCAAGTTCACAGCTTTCTTCAGAGCATGTTCTATCTGTGTTCAAATTCTGCATCATTGCATTTCAGATGTGTTTTTGCCAGACTCCTGGATTATTTGGACTCGAGTCCCTTCGATTTGTGCAGATTATGTACTATGGGAATTCATGAGGGATGTTTTAGACTGTGCCTCAGTTAATCTGTGTCCCTTTGCACATACTATTTAACTGGCCGCATTTACTAACATGTTAGAGTCAATAACTTTGAGTTCTTTTCACTGGATTGCATCAAATTGATTGGAGCTGAAATCACATCATACACTCAGCCTGACAACTGACTGCAGTGGACAGTGTTTCTCAAATTTGGGCTCAAAGTTCTATTTTAAGAGTTGATGGAAGAAATTAATACTTGGGCATGAACATACAAACTAGGAGCATTAGTAGACCTAGAGCATGTTTTGTTATTCAGTAAGATCATGTTGATCTGATGACTTAACATCCTGCATAAGTCCAATAACTTCCGCCCTCTTGCTTATCAAGTATTTATCCAACTCTGCTTTAAAGACTTTCCCTCTACCACCTTTGGAGGAAGAGCTTGTGAAACTTTGCAGAGGAACATAGATACTTTGAGTGGGCAAAGGTCTGACAGGTGGCATACAATGTTAATAAATGTGGTTGGAGTAACAGTAAATAGGGCTGTTACTTGAATGATTAAAAAGTTTTACATTAGATTACTTTAGATTAGAAACAGGAACAGGCCCTTCGGCCCAACAAGTCCACACCGACCCGCCAAAGCGCAACCCACCCATACCCCAACATTTATCCATTACCTAACACTATGGGCAATTTAGCATGGCCAATTCACCTGACCTGCACATCTTTGAACTGTGGGAGGAAACAGGAGCACCCGGAGGAAACCCACGCAGACACGGGGAGAACGTGCAAACTCCACACAGACAGTCGCCTGAGTCGGGAATTGAACCCGGGTCTCAGGCGCTGTGAGGCAGAAGTGCTAACCACTGTGCCACCGTGCCGCCCATGCTGCATGCTGGTATGCAGAAGAACCTGGAAGTCCTTCTGCATGAATCACAGTAGTTTGGACTGCGGGTGCAATAGATAATTAGGAAGGCAAATGGAATTTTGCCCTTCATTGCTAAAGGGAATGAGTTTAAAAGGAGAGATCTAATGTCGCAGCTGCTTAGGGTGCTGGTGAGGCCACACCTGGAGTACAGTGTGTAGTTTTGTCTCCTTACTTGAGGAAGGATGTACTGGCACTAAGGAAGTGCAGAGGAGGTTCACTAGTTTGATTCCAGAGTTGAGGGGGTTGATTTATGAGGAGAGACGAGTAGATTGGGATTATATTCATTGGAATTTAGAGGAATGGGGGGTAATCTTATAGAAACACACAAAATTTTAAAGGGACTAGATAAGCTAGAAGTAGAGAGGCTGTTTCCGCTGACCATTGAAACTTAGATAAGAGGCCGCAGCCTCAAAATTAGGGGGAGCAGATTTAGAACTGAATTGAGAAGGAATTTCTTCACCCAGAGGGTTATGAATCTGTGGAATTCCCCGCCCAATGACGTGGTTGACGTTATTTCAGGAAATTGTTTTTAAAGCCAAGATAGATACTTTTTCAAACAATAAAGGAAATTAAGGGTTCTGGTGAAAGGGCAGGTAAGTGGAGCTGAGGGCACAAAAAGATCAGCCCTGATCATCTTGAATGGCAGAGCGGGCTCAAAGGGGCGGATGGCCGACTCCTGCTCCCGTGTTCCTATGTTCTTACGTTCAAAGACTCACAGCCCGTGTAGAGAAAATGATCTCTCTTTAACTCTTTTTGAAATGGAGAATCCCTTATTTTTAAATAGTGACCCTTCATTTTAGATTGGAGAAGGGCTTATGCCCGAAATGTCGAATCTCCTGTGCCTTGGATGCTGCCTGACCTGCTGCACTTTTCCAGCAACGCCTTTTCAGCTTCATTTTAGATTATCCTACATGAGGAAACATCCTCTCTACAGGTACACTGCACCTTGTCAAGAACTTGTATGTCTCATTCAAGTATTTCTTGCTCTTTCAAACCCCCAATGGATTCAACACATCCCCATAAAACAACCCAGGTGAGACTTCTCTGAACTACTTGTAATGAATTTCTTTTATATCCTTAAAGAAAGACACTAGTAATGTGCACAGGATTCGAGTGTGATCTCACCAATGTCTTCTGTAGCTGAAGCATAAACTCTCTACCTTTATGTTCAAAATAATTGTTAGTACTAAGTAACTTTTCTAATTACTTCCTTATCTACCAAACAGCTTTTTGCAATTCATATATTAGGACACCTAATTTCTCTACCTCTCTAAACTCTGTACACTCTTACCATTTGGATAAAATGCTGTTTTACTCTTCTTGCCAAAGGACAGTTAATATTTTCCATATCTAACCCACTTGTTTATCAAAGCTATATACCTTTGTAGCTTCCTTAAGTCTTTCCCACAACTAAGTTTTCTGCACATCATAATGTCATCAGCAATTTTCGCAACTATATCTTTAGTTCTTTAATCCAAGTCATTTATCAAAATTGTTAAAAGTTGAAGCCCATGCACTGATCACTGTAACACAACCCATTACATCTTGCCTCCCCAAAAATGACCCATTTATACCTATTGTTTTCTCTTAGTTGGCTGATTCTTCTGTTTTTACAACTCATTTGAAGTAGCAGACTGGAAAATCAAGCCTGGCTATTCCCAGGGTTGTCACAAAAAGTAAAGATTTTAAATGAAAGGCACAAAATCCCCAAACTATGTGATCTTCAGGCTCTGATGATAGAAAGCAAGGACCACTTTTCAGTACTGATGTGGGATTTGAATCTGAGATCCCTGGCGTAATTTGGTGATGTGAAATAAGGATGTACTTCCAGACAAGTGAGATAACATAGCCATTGATCATCCGGGATAATGTAGGTGTCTCATTAATACATACCTGACCAGTCGCCCGGTTTCAAGGTTGTCCCAGGAAAATTAGATGGATTGTCAAATAAAGGAAATGGTGATTGACTTTAATAATGAAAATTTTAAATCATAAACAGAGGTTCGTTCACACGCCTTTAGTCAAGTTTGCATGCTAGCATCTAGCATGGCCTTTAATAAGTTTTTAATTAGTTTTGGGATAGAAGCACCCTCAGTTATAGAGTCATACAGCAGGGAAACCCTTCGGTTCAACTTGTCTATATCAGTCAATTTACCAAACCAAACTAGTTCTTTTTGCCTGTGTTTGACCTATATCCCTCTAATCCTTTTCTATTCTTTTAAATGCCTTTAAATACATTATGCCTTTTAAATGTTGTGATGATACATGCAACTACCGCTTCCTCTGGCAGTTCATTTCACCTATGAACCACTTTCTGTGTGAAAACGTTGCCCCTCAGGCCCCATTTAAATCTTTTCCCTCTCACTTTAAAATTATGCCCTCTAGTTTTGAACTCTCCTTCATTTACTCAGGCATTTTTTGACATTTTTAAGTCTAGTTCTACTTAAGTATGTGCTGTATCTGGGAGTCTTCACAAATCTTAAAATAATAATTCATATGAGGGCATTATTTCTCATCAGGGAAGTATGGAGTATTTAAGAAAGCAGCTCAGCACCAATTTCTCAAGGGCATCTTAGGACAGGCAATAAATGCTGGCCAGCCAGCAACGCCCACATCCCACAAAATGAATAGCTAAAAGATAAATTCACGTCCACTCATCTCCAATGGTTCCCTGAGATTTGAAGTTCAGTTTGTAATTAAACTTCGACATTTCCTTTTGAAGCAGTTGTTTTTCTGCAATGAAATTTCAGTTACATGAGGAGACTGGAGATTCTGAAGTGGTTATCCTTGGAAGAGAGAGTTAAGCTGGTATTTTTTTAGGGGTGTTAAAATTTATGAAGGGTTTGAAACAGTATGTAACCTGTTTCTAATGGCAGAGGGGTCACTCATCAGAGAACTTAAATTTCTGGGATGCATGGTAATTTTGCAGAGATAGTTGGATAAGCAGTTGAAGGAATAGTATTTTCATTTGTGAGGTGTGGGTGTTGTTGTTTGGGCCAGCATTTATTGCCTGTCCCCTGTTGCCCTTGTAAAGGTAGTGGTGAGCTGCTTTCTTGAACCACTTAATTCTACCTGTTGTAAGTTGATTTGCAATGTCGTGAGGGAGGGAATTAAATTTATCATGATCTAAGGAGCAAACCAGAAAGTTTGCTTCGGATATTGCTGTTTGAAAGAATTCACATCAACATGATGGGTAGAATGGCTTCCTTCCATGTTGTAGTAATCTCGTTCTGGAATTTAGTCATAAAAATATACAGTACAGAAAGAGACCCTTCTGTCCAGCTTGTTCATGCCGACCAGACATCCTAACCTAATCTAGTCCCATTTGCCAGCATTTGACCCATATTCCTCTAAGCCCTTCCTTTTCATATACCCATCTAGATGCCTTTTAAATATTGTAGTTGTATTAGCCTTCCCAACTTTGGCAGCTCATTCCATACATACACTACCCTTTCTGTGGAAAAAGTTGTCCCTTAGGCCCTTTTTAAATCTTTCCCCTTTCATCACTTAAGGCAAAACTAAGTGAAATGCAAGTCTTGAGAGACGTTTTTGTTTCAAAAGGTAATGTGTGTTGAAGTCTGTTTTGTGTAAATTAACTGGTTAATTGCGTAGAAGAATTCATTTTGCATTATCATCAAGCCATTCACCAAGGCTCCTCAGACAACACCTTCCAAACCCACCACGACGATTGTCTGGAAGGACATGGGAGACAGATGCATGAGGACACCACCAACTGCAAGTTTCTACTAACTACTCAACATCCTGTATCATTGCTCCTTCAGTGTTACTAGGCCACAATCCTGAACCTCTCCTGACACCATTGTGGGATTACCTGCAGAAAATGGATTGCAATACTATAAGAAAGCAGTTCACCACTGCCTTCTCAAGGGCAACCAGAGATGCGCAATAAATATTGGCCAAGCCAGCAATGCCTAGGTCCCACAAATGAGAAAAGGGACAAGTTTGATTAAACAAGATCACTACACTCCATGTACCCATATATTCACAGCTACTCAAAATTTCTCTTGAAGCACTGATTATAACTTGTCACAAATTTTACATTTGAACCTATTGGCTAAGGCTCTGCATTGCCAGTTCTTTGTATGCATGTGTATCTTCCAGGTCTGAGTGCCTCTTCAATGAAATGAAAGCCAAAAAAAAGTCTCATTAGGTTTTCCTGACTGTCTTCTCAAATTATAATATTCTCTTTATACAGCAAAAGGAAAACTTGCATTATTATAACACTTTATGACATTTCTTGGAGATGTTTCTAAAGGAATCATTTAGGAACATCTAATCATTTAGTTTGAAATCGTTGTTATGTAGGTTCATATGGCAACTGTTGTACCCACAGTAACATCCCATGAACATTAATGACTTTATATATGCTTGATAGCTGCTGCAGAAAGGAATTTGGTCAGAATATTAAGAGAATTTGCTATTCTTCTTTCATGACTATCATATGATCTTTATTTTTAACCTGAACAGGCAGTTGGCTTCTCGGTTTGATGTTCTGTTTGAATGATGACACCTCTGATGTCTCAGTTTCTTGGTACTCTCCGAGTGACAATTTAAATATGCTTTCCATAAAATGACATTTAAACCAAGAACTTCCTTACTCTAGTTGAAGTGCTACCTGTTCAGAAAAGTGAAGCCCTAAATTCCACCCATTAAAAATTGTCATGATTTTAGTGGGTGTAGGAAAGGGTATTTAATTTGGTTTTCTGAGCGAGTAATATTTAAGTACCCTTTCTTGTCACTTTCAAGAGAAGGAACTGAGTGGACAGATATGAATATCATCCATTAGGCTGCCAAGAGACATCTGGATTAATCTTCCTCTGATAGTTTCTAGTTTCGAAGTGAATGCTGATGAACCTGGTCAATCCAGGCCAATGTTGAGCTTTTGATTTGCCTTTTAATGTCAGTCTGAACCTCCAAGAATCAGGTTTTTTTTGTTGTCATTGGCAGTCCTGCACGGCTGTCTCAGGAGTAATCAGTTGATTGCTGATTTAATGGATTTCCATGTCTTCACATCAATTCAAGTAAGAACCTTTCTTCAAGATATTCATTCAGGCCTGTTCTCAATTTGCACTGTTGATGGGAAACTTTGACCAAAGCATGGCAATAGGCTAAGGTTTAGCAGATGGAAAATACTTGTCAACATAAATTTTTCATCTGTAGTTAAGGAGGAAGATTGTTGTGCTACTGGCTCCAGAAAACCACAATGGTAATTCTTCTCCCTCTGTAGCAATTTGTGCTTTGAAGTAAGTAGAAGGTGTTTTTATTCAGAGTGTATGGAAGTCTACATTATAGGTAGTCTGCTTCTTTTTTGGAAATTATTAAGTCAGGGACTTGAAACCTATTAGGACCTGAGGTGCCCTATCTATGATATTCTCATTCTATTATTAATAGCAACCAGATGTTATTTTAAATGAAAGCCATTTACAACTATGATGTTTCCATAATTATCTGTTAAAAGTCATATTCTGCAAGGGATGATTAGAAAGGCGAAGCATACAATTTTTGTGATGTGACCAGAGTGAAGGACAGCATTAACTAAAATAAGATCCCTGTTCTCTGAAATGAAAGCTGCTGAATGGACCTTGAAGAATACAAAATTAATGGGAATAAAATTAATGACTTTTTAATCAAATTCTTAATCAGTTGGCAGTAATTCTGAAGATATGCTATTTATTTTAGAAATTAGCACATCTGATTGCATTAGGAACTGAGTTACCACATTAATGAGAAAATAATTTTGATGGCAGTGGTGTGCATAAACTGTACAGAATTAGAAAGTTGAGCTTGTCTCTGTTTGTGCTGCAGCATTACGTTATGTAACAAACTCCAGCTTTATGTCCCTTCAGAACCAAAGTAATGCCTTCACTGACAGCTAAACATTGCAAACATTTCCAGTATGGAAATAAACCAAAGTTAGATCACTCTGAAATCATTACCAGTGTTGTGACTGGTTGTCTTAGACCTGTGCAGTTTGCTACTCGTTATCTCTGCGTCTTGTTTTAGATACTGTTCTTATTTCTTATCTGGAATGTACATTAGCATGAGGCTCAAATGCTTGACTGCCTTTGAAGTGCTTGCAAAGCAAGTAGGAGTTTGATCAGAATTATAAATCTGAAATAAACTAGCAATTGTCTCAACAATTGATGCACTACTAACAGTATTTCAACTGGTAGGTAAAAGCATTAGAAATCTTGAACTCTTCATTTCTAATTTCTTTTAAAAATCTTAGACCATTTTAATTGATTTAGAAATGCCTCCTGTTATTAAAACCTACTTAACTCCCTACAAGTATATTCAGTAAAATTATCTTGTTCCTTTTATTCATTCATGGGACATCGGCCAGGATTTACTGTCTATCGTTAGTTGCCTTTGAGAAGGTAGTATGAGCTGCTTTCTTGAACACTGCACTCTGTGCTGTAGGTTGACCCACAATACTTCAGGATTTTGATCCAGTGACAGTGAAGAAACTGATATATTTTCAAGTTAGGATGGTGAGTGGCTTGAAGAGAAATCTGCACATGGTGGTATTCCCATATATCTGTTGCCCTTGTCCTTCTAGATGGAAGTGGTCATGAGTTTGGAAGCTGCTGACTGCACTGTGTTAACCAGCAGCCCTGTCTTCTGTGGCTAATTCTTTCTCATCAGACTAGTCTTTATTCAGTGCTTCAGTTGAGGCATTGAATAGCAAAATTCTGTAATGCAGATGAGCTCGTTGCTGATGAAGGTGCAATATAACATTTCAGGCCAGGTACGAATCTTCTGATAGGTCCTTTACACAGTTCGGTGGAAACTCATTAGATGAATCATATCTCACAAGTCAGCACAAAGAAAGTGTAGTGGCACTGAGCTGTGGCGATTCCATGTTGGAGAGTACTTTCGTTTTCAAACTCTGCTCAGTTTGATGATGCTGAATGCAGATAGGTATTGATTAGAGGTCCAGCTCGGACTGCCAAGAACACGTTCCTCAATGGCACAGGGGATTGAGGGGTCTAGTTTAAACATGTGTGAAAAGACATCACAAGGGTTTGAAAGCTGCAATCTTCCGTTGACAATCTAGCTGCCTCAGTGAAAATGATACCGTTGAAAAACTGCTGACCCAGCCTTGTTAACACTGCCTGCCAAAACATCTACCTGGTTTCCACATGTAGTATTAGTAATACTAGTTACAATTATGCAAAATGTTGTAGTGCGTCATCTGTAATGTCAGATCACGGATAGCTGAAACCTGAGAAAGCTTCTGATAAGATCCTGCTACAGTTCGCCTTCTAAATAGTGTAAACAGCCAACAAATACTGATTAACTTATAAAAGTTTCCAGCTCTCTTCTGTTGAACACATGAAAATCCCAACCGGGGTCTTAATGCATGGTGGCAATTATCAGCAAACTGATTCACAAGGATCCCCATCATTATTGGAAAACGTTGGGAAAGCTAAAAAGCAATCAGCTCAGCAGAGCAGAGTCGAAAATCATTTTTTCTGCAACTGAATTGATACTGGAATCCCACAACAGTTGAAAATAGGTACGCAGAGAATTGAAGAAAGCCTGAGTCCTCCCAAGCCTCTGGACCATACCGAGGGCAAGAACCAAGCCACACAACTGGACCAGTTGGCACAGCTGCTTCAACATTACCACATCACCTCCAACGTCAACAGGCATCAGGTCAGGGTGCTACCACATGACTGGGTTGAAGAAGAGACACTCTTAAGAGCAAAGTGCTGCAAGTAGAGAACTTAATATTGAAGTTACTGCTGTTAGAACATGTGAACCCACAAAAGCATGCTGAAAACTCCAGAATGACAGACATGAGAGGCCAAGTGTGCAATTCTGGGCTTAGTACATCTCTTAACAGCAGGAAGAATTCTTCCTTTGATTCTTAAAGATGTCTTTGTACTGGCCTGACTTCATTTAACCTGTCTTCTTGCAAAGAACATTTGTTCCATAGCAGGTCTAAATAGCCTGAAAGCAGTTCGTGTTATAAAAATCTGTGATTATCACAATTTTAACAAAATTGTTTTTATTTCTGATCAAAATACCATAGGTTTGTTTTGTAGTCTGCACCGAGTTAGTCTGAACCTAAGTTCATTAGATTAACTAAATGTGGCAGCAAAGATGTTACGTTTATCTTGAGCATTCAAAATCTAGGTCAGTAAATACCACTTCATATTTTTTATTCCTGAATACACTCCAGTGATTTCTGCTGGAAAGTGTGCACATTCAAAAGGTCAGTTTAGACATAAGGAGTCTGCAGTGTTTTATAACATGTTCTTTTGTGGATTAACTTATGAAGGATGGCTCCTTGTCTAAAGTGTTGTGGAATGACCAGTGTCTACAGCACTGATCTAAAAAGTAGTTGTTTGCGATTCAGGTGAAGGAAGTCAAAATTGGATCAAAACAAATGCTTCCTGTATCTTAGCTTCAATATTTTAAAAATCTTGGTTCTGAATTACATTCATGCTTAAAACCCTCACTGTTCACTCATTTTTTGAGAAAGATTTAAGACATGACAACGCAATAAACTGCTCTTAACACTGAATCAGTGACAAGGGATGGGCTGTATCGTTTGCCATGGGGCACCTTAATTTCCTTGAGTAAATGCTAACTTTTTATATGGATTGTTTTGGAACTATAGAAGGCTTTTTTTCCTTTCTCAAAATGTAAATAATGTGTAGATATACCTTTTATTTTTAGAGTAGTTGTATATTGCTACTATTAATCTCCACAGGGGACATAGAGAACGCAGTGCAGGTGAGAAGTCATTCTGATCTCTTGGAGAGCCAACTAGAAGAGTTCTAACCAGGCACCCAGAGCGCTGCTTGCTGAGCTGCTACTCCAAACGATTTCTCTCAATTTGGAAAAAGTTGTGGGAGAGTTGGTTATTTTCTGTTGGCTAAAAGAATGTTAACTGTGCAGTCAGTTTGTGGGTAATTAACAAATTAATTACCCTCACGCAGTGCCTTTACAACTGGTGCAATCTCCTGCCTTTTGGAGTATTCATCCTGCATTTTATCCACTTTTGTTGAATCCCCACAATGCAAAATGTGGATGACAAAAGAAAAATTACCTTATTTTACTTTTGGTTTTTTTTCAGGTCAATACAATAGAGTGCACTTTGAGACTTCTCAGGCACCTATTTGTAATACCATGTGAAAACGTTGCACATCCATTGTTGCTATATATGTGCAAAGGGCAGAGTAGATTATAATTAAAATCTATTGTGGTTTAGTTGGACTGGTGCCTTGCCTTTTGAAACTCATGAGATATGAGAATCTCTGACAAGGCCTCATTTCCACTATAGCGATGAGTTGCAACTTTGAATGCTTGCAGTTCATGTGGTGTACTGCTGTTTGAAAGGGAGGTCCAGAATTTGACCCAGAGACTGCAAAGGAGTGGTGAGATATTTCCAAACAAGAGGGTATAGGATTTGGCAAAGTTGTGATGTTCTCATTTGATTGTTGCCCTTGCTGTTTGGGTAGTGAAGATCGCAATTTAGAAGGCACTGCAAGAAAGCCCTTAGTAAGTTATATAGTGTAGTTTTTAGATGGTGCACTCTGCAGCTACGGCACATGGCAACTGGGTGGGGTGTAAGTCATTGAGTTTTAAAAGATGATGTTCAGCTTCTTGAGTATTCCTTTGGAGCTCCATTCATCTCAGCAAAAATTATTCCACACGTTATTTCCTTATGCATTGTAGATGATTGATAGGTTTGGGAAGTTGGGACCCTTGTGACCATGGTATTTATTTGACTAGACCAGATGAATTTGCCAGTGCCAACTTCCAGATGTTTATGGTGAGAGTTTCATTGATGATGATGGTCATGCAATTAAGCACCAAGGAAGAGTGTTAAATTATTTATTTTGACAGAGATGATCATTGTCTAGCACTATTACCTCAACCCTGAATGTTGCAAATCTTAAGTGTGTGTAGGAACTAGTTGTTTCATTTTCTGAGGATGATGTGGAGTTGAACACACAATATTGTGATTTAATTGTTTCTGTAATAACTATGATTACCCAGTCTCATGTTCTTGTACATACCTTGAGTTCATCTGCGTTACCTGTAAGATCCCTTGCATTGAAATAAATTCTGTTAATCCCAAAAATACACCTTTAGAGATTGACAAAACACCTCCAGGGTGCCCCAAAGCCCCTCATGTGCAGTACTCACACTATTCAAAAACTGCTTTCTCTAACATTCATTTCACTGTCACTTCCACTCCCAGTTTGGAAAAGCTGATAGACACTTCCTGGAGCTTTCATACACCAAATCTTAAATATTTTCAGCTTCAAATGACCTTTTTGGAGGTTTATCCAAGCTTCCTTGGTCTGGAGCTATTACTAAACTCCTTGGTCTCAGGTAATCTACTTTAAGTATCTTCTTCCTTTCTCAGGAGTTTCCACAGCTATATTAGTTCGAGACTTCTGCAGAACTGCTCCAAGCTTAAATTTTTTAAAAACTTAATAAAACTCTGGGTATTTCTCCAAACATTTTTAAAGTCCAGTAATCTCTAGCTGAAATGTCGATGCACGGTTGTCTGTTTTGGTTAGTGTTAACTCTCCTCATGTCAACAAAACCCACTAGTCTTGGAAGCTCACTGCCTGTGAGTGGTGAATGCAGATTCAGCAGTGGCTTTCAAAATGAGCATTTGATAAGCATCTGAAGAGTGCAAATGTGTAGTGCGACAGGAAAAGGCAGAGGAGTGACAACCCTTGCTGAGAGTTCACATGGAAATAATGGACTGATTAGCCTCCACCTGTACAGTCATTCTGTGATCCTGTTGATACATTTCTCAATAATTGCATGAAATGAGATGTTTAAGAGCATGAAACCTGAGCTATTTATGCGCTCTGTTCTTTACATTTGTTTACAAATGGCACCTATTTTGATGGAGGGGCTTCAGTAGCTACTGTTCAGAAATGCTTGCAAAAAACAAACCAATTTATCCTTAGATGTTTTTTCACAATCTACTGAATAAATAGGAAGCTTTTTTCATGGCGTTTGGGGAGGGTGGAATGTTTGAGTGCATTAAAACTTAACCAGTGAGGAAAATAAGTTCATGTTATTCTAAATGGATTTGATTAATGTGCTGTTGAAAAGAGTGGGAGGAGTTACAGACTTCTGCTTGTACGTTTCTGATTTCAGATTTGCCTTGGCGGGTGTGAGCTTAATGCTTGCCCAAGATTCATCGCGGGCACTGCTTAATGAATTTCTCAGTACACAGCTTGAGAATAAAATTGATGGAGCTTAAAAGCAGATTGTTCACTTGACCTGAGATGATATGTAATGAAATTAGAGGCAGTGTCAGTTATATATCTGTCTCTGTGTATTAAAAGAAAAATAAATGACCTTCTATCTTAAGTTGAAATTTACATTTTAGTTAAATGTTTATTTCCATATTTTAAGGTAACATTCAGTAACGCTTGGCACAATGTTTGTTTATCAGCAGGTTTATTCACTCATATTCTGTTGGATGAAGCTGCTCAAGCAATGGAGTGTGAGACCATCATGCCTTTGGCACTAGCAAGTAGACACACAAGGATTGTCTTAGCCGGTGATCACATGCAGGTGACCAAGTTTAAACTTCATTTACAACTATATCAGGATATGAATTATGAAACTGCTTCCTTCTCATGATTGCAAACCTCCTGGCTATTGTATTTCTTGTGTTTCTGTGGCACCAGAAGATGCCACAAGGTCATACTTATTTATCCTTTTCTTGCAGTTTAATTGCCCTTAGACTTTGCAAGATGCTGTTTGGGGTCATCCTGATTTTGTAGGTCTTTAAATCATAATAATTAATATCGTAGCAAAGAATGTAGTTGCTTATGTTTTGTTTGTAGTAAGTGTTTTCTTAAAAGCCAAAAATGCTTAGTTCATGTCCAGGTCTAATATGCTGTGAATGGCTTACTCTTTTAATATAATTGCAATGCTGATACTGAATTTCACTGCTGCCTTCCACCATGATCCCATAGTCTTTTTTTTAAAGAAACTCATTAAGTTCAGTTGTGCGATGTCCGGATCTTGGCTGAATGACAGTCTGTTTAATTTTCTTTTTAAATTAGCAATTTGGTTTTCTTTAAGCAAATTTTGGTGACCTGATTCTCCCGAACATTGTGAGGGGAATATAGTGTGCAGACAGCTTGGCTCTGCAATCAGGCCCTTTTACGTAACATGACAGTAACTGTTTATAAAAGAAAGAAAAGCACTGAAAAACTGGTTCCTGTTGCCGGATAATATTCCCGCAATAATTGTGCACCACTGCCCTTTAAACTAAAGTTTAATAGATAAAAAGCTCTTTTAAATAGACTTCATCTACAGGTTTTGAGCAGATGCAACGCAACCATTATGTGAAGGTTGGAGTTGGCAACTGTAGATAATTGATTTGAATTTATTTCCAGAAATGCAAGGCTGCCAGGAGTTTTTCAACAAAGACTTATTTGGGACACTCTCAAATGTGCATGTCATTTAAGTCCAAGAAAGTCGCCTTTGTAAAATTGATGAATGGAAGTTTTGCCAACTTTACTTCCTGACCATCTGTCAGTTTAACAGGGATTTCTGGCTTACAAACCTGATGTAGGACAGAGGACTTTGAGTGTTTTCTGAGTGGAGGAGATTTGGAAAGTAGGGTGGGTTAGGCATGTGCTGTCACATGAACTATGTTTTCCCTTTTAAGACATCCTCCTCATGCACCCAGAACGTATTTCTAATTCTTCTTCCAGTTGAGAAGAAAGCTAGGGAAGTACTCTGCTCTCTGCTTTTACCAATGTTGTTCTGTAACTGGGTCACCTGGATATTAATTTATTTCTCCACTTTTCTGATCAGGTGCAAAAGCTAAGCTTGTTTGGGAGGAGGGGGAAAGAAAGTTGATTTTTGGGAAGAATGCGATCGAATTGCCTTGCTTTTTTCCCCCCTTTATTTATACTTAATGGTTGCACGGCCTCCTTCAACACATATATAATAGTGATATAACAGCATTGTGCAACTTTTTATATACCACTTTTGTATCCAACTGGGGTTTTATTTTCAACTGCCCCATCAACAAAACTGTCGCACAAAATTCAGCTTCTCCAAAAGGCTATGATTTTATAATGAGCATTTTCAGTGGATGCTGTGATTGAATATTAACATATTGGTAAATCTATTTATGGATTATTGCACATGTCAGATCATGAATTAGTGTTTACTGACACAATTTCTTATTTGTAAATGGCAAACTTGCTTTAAGGAAATTTTTAAGAGAACTGAACTACTGAAAAATTTATTTGTAGTCATATATTTGCCATTGTAGCATTGTAAAAAAACTTCACCAATAAGTAGAGCAGAAAGATTTTTGAAAAATTTATGATTGCACTTCTAAAACGCTTGAGACTTTCATCTGTATTTTCTGTCCCTTCATGAAATTTCTGTTTTTGAACTTGAGCATCTGAAAGAATTTTCTCCATTCTGATCCTCAAATTCATTGATGTGTACATTTTTCTTTAACTTTACATTGTTTTGTATTTTTCAAGAGTAATTTATGGAACCATAATCACTGGATGTAATTTATACCTTGTGTGTTCCAAAGCATTTTGGCTGATGTAATGCTAGATCACCTGGCTTCACATTCAGTCTCTATCATTTGTACTTGAACTTCTAATGGGTTGGTACTGAAGAGTTGCAGAATAGTGGCAAAATTGTTGGGAATAGATGCAATTAGTTTTCCCTTTTTCTTAATTGCTGCTACTTAACCGCTGAATGACATTAGCTTTGGAGATACTCGTGATCACCCACTCATCTCACATGGTCTGTTGGTTGCCTGACTGGAGTTTGCAGTAGCAATTGAATAAATGATGTGTTTTCACTGGTCACAGAATCACAATGTATTCCAGGCTATCACAGAAGTTACAGCTCTTACCACCATTACTCAGACAGCTTTTGAAAGAAAATTGCACCAAAAGCTGGTAGTATTTACTGCATTGCTTCCAGTTTTCCCTAGCTATAATTAGAATCACTTGTCAGTTTGCATGGCATTTAATGTTTATGAATTATTTCCCGCTTGATAATTCAAGGTAGCAGTCTCTAGTCGCCAGTTTTACAGTCAAACATTTTTTAAGTGAATATAGATAGGAAAATGACTCCTGAAGCCTCCTTTTGATCAATGGCTTAATAAAATGCAGAGTAGTCTGGATTTTTCAGTGAAAAATATTTTTAATCCATAGGAATTAAATGTGTAGCGCCAGTTTCGAAAATGTTTCTTTTGCTGTTCATTGTTAATTTGTTTGCATCAGCATAATATATATCCTTCTGTATTCTTGTTTGAAGTTTTTTTGTTAAAAATAACACTTCAAAAGTAGAAGCAGACATTGAAATAAGTTTTATACATCTGTTCTGATTGTTTATTTTTCTAAATGTTATTATGGCACTTTTTGCAAGCTAGTTCATATCTCCTTTTTCTTCAAAAGTAGCTAATTGTTCTCCAATCAGTTATGACAATGACCAAGGGCTAGAGAATTCCATTTCTTTCTGATCATGTTGCATGAGATCCACTGACCATTGCCTTGCTTTGTTCTTTTGCTTACATTTCCAGGCACAATAACATCTTCCTGTTTTAACCAGTATACCAATGATATATAGGAGGAAAGGTCATAAAAGCAGAAAATCAGAAATAAAGTATCCTTGCTTTCTAGCTTTATGTTCAGCAAAGCACAAATTTAAAAATAGCTAACATTCTGCTTTACATTTTCCAGCTTAGTCCGTTTGTATACAGTGAATTTGCCCGGGAAAGAAATCTTCATGTATCGTTGCTAGATCGTCTGTATGAACACTATCCTGCAGAGTTTCCATGCAGAATTCTACTATGTGAGAACTATCGTTCCCATGAAGCTATTATCAAGTAGGTTATTGAGTTTATGGCATTTCCTTGGTGTATGACTCAATTGAGTTAGTTCTGGTGATGTTGGGAGGGTTTCCTCTAAGAGACTTGGAGCTACCATACCCAAGTGAGGGAACTGAATTAATTTGCACAATTGTCTTTATGTTTGTACCTTCATTGTTAATATGGCTTCCTCACAGTGATTGGTACCATTTGATTGTTGTGGTTCTGTTCGCCGAGCTGGGAGTTTTTGTTGCAAACGTTTCGTCCCCTTTCTAGGTGACATTCTCAGTGCTTGGGAGCCTCCTGTGAAGCGCTTCTGTGCTGATTTAGCATGAGCAAAACCAATGTAGTGTGCAAAATCCCATGCAAGGACTGCACAAAACACTACATAGGACAAACAGGAAGGCAACTAACAACCCGCATCCATGAACACCAACTAGCCACGAAACGACACGACCAGCTATCCTTAGTAGCCAAACGCTCAGATGACAAACAACATGAATTCGATTGGGACAACACCACTATTATAGGACAAGCCAAACCGAGAACAGCCAGGGGATTCCTAGAGGCATGGCACTCATCCACAAATTCTATCAACAGACACATCGACCTAGACCCTATACACCAGCCACTGCAGCGGACAGCAACTGACAACCGGAAGCGGTAGATTCAAACCATTATAAATGCCGGAGGAATCAGCACAGAAGCGCTTCACAGGAGGCTCCCAAGCATTGAGGATGTCACCTAGAAAGGGAACAAAATGTTTGCAACAAAAACTCCCAGCTCGGCGAACAGAACCACAACAACGCGCACCCGAGCTACAAATCTTCTCACAAACTTTGAATACCATTTGATTTTTAATAAGATTGCTTACTGACTGGCAAATACTCCTCAACCTGGACAGATATTTTGCTGGTTCTAAAACGGGAATGGTGACTGTTCTAAAATGCCCGATATTTGTTGAGACTGTCCAATTGTCTGTTTTTACCAAAGGAGTACAGTGCAATACAAAAACAGTACAAGAATTACTTCACAACATTAATATTTGGTTATTACCAAAGCATTTATTTTGCAATAAATCTTCCATCACAGTCCAACCTAAGCATGTAATTCTAATATAGTTGCAGTTTTTGCAACAATAATTAGTGATAAAACTTTGTTGTGATATTTTTCTAAATATAAATTCTTTAAAAAACTGACATACCTGTAATTTAAAAATAACTTCTTTGAATCCTCATGCCTATATTACATAAATGTGAGGATTGAGCTAAATTGTTGACACTGCTCTATCTACTCTCAATTTATTATCTCAATAACCACCTAAACCTCTTGCAAAACCTATCTCTTCAACCACCCTTGCAGTCACCACATCTAATTTTACTGTTGCTTTGCCTCCATTCCAACACTATCAATTACCTTGTGTTATTTACCATATAGCAAATAATTACAGACTGTTCACTTGAATTAATCATTGGGTGTATTTTGTGCTGAGCTTCTGGGCACCTGACAATTGAGAGCTATCACTGTGTCTCCAACTATGCTTATGCATAATGCAAAAGTTAAACCATGTTTGCAGAAACAATGGCAATTGCATTTCGGCTAGACCCCAGGAATGTGATTTGCACGAGAATATGTTTGCTCTGGGAAGTGACCAATTTAAATGTTTGGACTTTTAGGTTACGTGGCACGGTGGCACAGTGGTTAGCACTGCTGCCTCTCAGCACCAGGGACCTGGGTTCAATTCCTGCCTCAGGCGACTGACTGTGTGGAGTTTGCACGTTCTTCCCGTGTCTGCGTGGGTTTCCTCCGGGTGCTCCGGTTTCCTCCCACAGTCCAAAGATGTGCAGGTCAGGTGAATTGGCCATGCTAAATTGCCCGTAGTGTTAGATAAGGGGTATATGTAGGGGCATGGGTGGGTTGCGCTTCGGCGAGTCGGTGTGGACTTGTTGGGCCGAAGGGCCTGTTTCCACACGGTAAGTAATCTAATCTAAT
Source organism: Hemiscyllium ocellatum (assembly GCF_020745735.1). Taxonomy (NCBI): domain Eukaryota; kingdom Metazoa; phylum Chordata; class Chondrichthyes; order Orectolobiformes; family Hemiscylliidae; genus Hemiscyllium; species Hemiscyllium ocellatum. Next base: position 8,336,314 of record NC_083425.1, on the reverse strand, counting down.
TTGTCCGAGCTTAAGCACCTAGCCATGTACCTATCCAATTGCCGCTTAAAGGTCACCAATGATTCTGACTCTACCACTCCCACAGGCAACCCATTCCATGCCCCCACCACTCTCTGGGTAAAGAACCTACCCTTGACATCCCTCCTATACCTTCCACCCTTCACCTTAAATTTATGTCCCCTTGTAACACTCGGTTGTACCCAGGGAAAAAGTCTCTGACTGTCTACTCTATCTATTCCCCTGATCATCTTCTAAACCTCTATCAAGTCACCCCTCATCCTTCGCTGTTCCAATGAGAAAAGGCCTAGCACTCTCAACCTATCCTCGTACGACCTATTCTCCATTCCAGGCAACAGCCTGGTAAATCTCCTCTGCACCCTCTCCAAAGCTTCCACATCTTTCCTAAAGTGAGGCGACCAGAACTGCACACAGTACTCCAAATGTGGCCTTACCAAGGTCCTATACAGCTGCAACATCACCTCACGATTCTTGAATTCAATCCCTCTGCTAATGAACTCTAATACACCATAGGCCTTCTTACAAGCTCTATCCACCTGAGTGACAACTTTCAAAGAGCTATGAACATAGACCCCAAGATCCCTCTGCTCCTCCACCTTACTAAGAACCCTACTGTAAACCTTGTATTCCACATTCTTATTTGTCCTTCCAAAATGGACAACCTCACACTTTACAGGGTTGAACTCCTCAGCCCAGCTCTGCATCATATCTAAGTCCCTTTGCAGCTGACAACAGCCCTCCTCACTATTCATAACTCCACCAATCTTCGTATCGTCTGCAAATTTACTGACCCACCCTTCGACTCTCTCTTCCGAGTCATTAATAGAAATTACAAACAGCAGAGGACCCAGACTGATCCCTGATGAACTCCACTTGTAACTGGGTTCCAGGCTGAATGTTTACCATCTACCACCACTCTCTGACTTCTACTGGTTAGCCAGTTCTCTATTTAACTGGCCAAATTTCCCACTATCCCATGCCTCCTGACTTCCCGCATAAGCCTACCATGGGGAACCTTACCTCTTCCCACCCTATCTCTTGCAAAAATGCCCATCCCGTATTCCCAATTCCTCCGCCTCCGCCGTATCTGCTCCCAGGAGGACCAGTTCCGCCATAGAACACATCAGATGGCCTCCTTCTTTAGAGACCGTAATTTCCCTTCCCACGTGGTTAAAGATGCCCTGCAACGCATCTCGTCCACATCCCGCACCTCTGCCCTCAGACCACACCCCTCCAACCGTAACAAGGACAGAACGCCCCTGGTGCTCACCTTCCACCCTACCAACCTTCGCATAAACCAAATCATCCGCCGACATTTCCGCCACCTCCAAAAAGACCCCACCACCAGGGATATACTTCCCTCCCCACCTCTTTCCGTCTTCCGCAAAGACCGTTCCCTCCGTGACTACTGGTCAGGTCCATGCCTCCCTATGACCCACCCTTCCATCCTGGCACTTTCCCCTGCCACCGCAGGAACTGTAAAACCTGTGCTCATACCTCCTCCCTCACCTCTATCCAAGGCCCTAAAGGAGCCTTCCACAAAGTTTTACCTGCACATCCACTAATATCATTTATTGTATCCGTTGTTCCCGATGCAGTCTCCTCTACATTGGGGAGACTGGGCGCCTCCTAGCAGAGCGCTTTAGGGAACATCTCCGAGATACCTGCACCAATCCACCACACCGCCCCGTGGCCCAACATTTCAACTCCCCCTCCCACTCTGCCGAGGACATGGAGGTCCTGGGCCTCCTTAACCCCCGCTCCCTCACCACCAGACGCCTGGAGGAAGATCGCCTCGTCTTCCGCCTCGGAACACATCAACCCCAGGGCATCAATGTGGACTTCAACAGCTTCCTCATTTCCCCTTCCCCCACCTCATCCTAGTTTCAAACTTCCAGTTCAGCACTCTCCCCATGACTTGTCCGGACTTGTCCAACCGGCTTATCTTCTTTTCCACCTATCCACTCCATCCTCTCCTCCCTGACCTATCACCTTCATCCCCTCCCCCACTCACCCATTGTACTCTATGCTACTCTCTCCCCATCTCACCCTGCTCTAGCTTATCTCTCCTTGCTTCCAGCTCACTGCCTTTATTCCTGATGAAGGGCTTTTGCCCGAAACATCGATTTCACTGCTCGTTGGATGCTGCCTGAACTGCTGTGCTTTTCCAGCACCACTGATCCAGAACCTTATCAAATGCCTTACTAAAATCCATGTACACTACATCCACTGCTCTACCCTCATCCACATGCTTGGTCACCTCAAAGAATTCATTAAGACTTGTAAGGCAAGACCTATCCCTCACAAATCCGTGCTGGCTGTCCGTAATCAAGCAGTGTCTTTCCAGATACTCAAATCCTATCCCTCAGTACCCTTTCCATTACTTTGCCTACCACTGAAGTAAGACTAACTGGCCTGTAATTCCCGGGGTTATCCCTATTCCCTTTTTTTGAACAGGGACACAACATTCGCCACTTTCCAGTCCCCTCGTACCACCCCCGTCGACAGTGAAGACGAAAAGATCATTGCCAACGGCTCTGCAATTTCCTCTCTTGCTTCCCACATAATCCCAGGATATATCCCGTCAGGCCCGGGGGACTTGTCTATCCTCAAGTTTTTCAAAATGCCCAACACATCTTCCTTCCTAACAAGTATCTCCTCTAGCTTACCTGTCCATTTCATACTCTCCTCTTCAACAATACGGTCCCTCTCATTTGTAAATACTGAAGAAAAGTACTCATTCAAGACCTCTCCTACTCTTCCGACTCAATACACAGTCTCCCACTACTGTCCTTGATCGGACCTACCCTCGTTCTCGTCATTCTCATGTTTCTCACATACGCATAAAAGGCCTTGGGGTTATCCTTGATCCTACCCGCCAAAGATTTTTCATGCCCTCTCTTAGCTCTCCTAATCCCTTTCTTCAGCTCTCTCCTGGCTATCCTGTATCCCTCCAATGCTCTGTCTGACCTTGTTTCCTCAACCTTATGTAAGCCTCCTTCTTCCTCTTTACTAGATATTCAACCTTCCTCGTCAACCATGGTTCCCTCACACGACCATCTCTTTCCTGCCTGACAGTTACATACATATCAAGGAGACGTCATATCTGTTCCTTGAAAAAGTTCCACATTTCAATGACATCCTTCCCTGACAGCCTATGCTCCCAACTTATGCTCCTCAGATCCTGTCTTGCAGCATCGTATTTACCCTTGCCCCAATTGTAAAACCTACCCTGTTGTGCGCACCTATCTCTCTCCATAACCAAGGTGAAAGTCACAGAATTGTGGTCACCATCACCAAAATGCTCACCCACTAACAAGCCCATCAGTTGTCCCAGTTCGTTATCGAGTACCAAATCCAGTATGGCCTCCCCTCTGGTCGGACAATCTACATACTGAGTTAGAAAAGCTTCCTGGACACACTGCACAAACACCGACCCATCCAATCTACTTGATCAGTAGAGCTCCCAATCAAAATTTGGGAAGTTGAAATCGCCCATGACTACTACCCTGTGGCTTCTGCACCTTTCCAAAATCTGTTTCCCAATGTATTTCTCCACATCTCTGCTGCTATTGGGGGGCCTATAGTAAACAGCCAACAAGGTGACTGCTCCTTTCCTATTTCTGACTTCAGCCCATACTACCTCCAAAGGCAGATCCCCCTCGAACTGCCTTTCTGCAGCCATTATACCATTTCTAATTAGCAATGCCACACCACCTCCTTTTTTACCACCTTCCCTAATCCTTACTGAAACATTTGTAACCAGGAACCTCCAACAACCATTCCTGTCCCTCTTCTATCCACATTTCCGTGATGGCCACAACATCGTAGTCCCAAGTACCAATCCACGCCTTACGTTCACCCACCTTATTTCTGATACTTCTTGCGTTGAAGCATACACACTTGAGCCCATCTCTGTGTCCGCAAGTATTCTCTGTCAGTGCTAACTTCTCCACAGCCTCCCGACATTCTTGGACATCCTGAAAAACAGCTAACCTACTTGCCGGAGTACAAGTCCGGATCCCATCCCCCTGCCAAATTAGTTTAACCCCCCCCGAAGAGTGCTAGCAAACCTACCTCCCAGGATATTGGTGCCCTTCTGGTTCAGGTGCAACCTGTCCTGCTTGTACAGGTCCCACCTTCCCCAGAATGCAGTCCAATTGTCCAAATACCTGAAGCCCTCCCTCCTACACCATCCTTGCAGCCACGTGTTCAACTGCACTCTCTCCCTATTCCTTGCCTCACTGTCACGTGGCACCGGCAACAACCCAGAGATGACAACTCTGTCCGTCCTAGCTTTTAGCTTCCAGCCTAACTCCCTGAGCTCCTGAATGACCTCCCCACCCCTCTTCCTACCTCTGTTGTTGGTGCCAATGTGCACCACGACCCCTGGCTGCAAACCCCCTAAAGGATTCTGAAGACACGGTCCGAGACGTCTCGGACCCTAGCACCCGGGAGACAACAAACCATCCAAGAGTCTTGCCCATGTCCACAGAACCGCCTGTCTGTCCCTGTAACTATAGAGCCTCCTATAGCTAGCACTCTCCTCCTCTCCCCCTTTCCCTTCTGAGCCTCAGAGCCGGACCTCGTGCCAGAGACCCGGTCACTGCAGCTTACCCCTGCTAGGCTGTCCCCCCCAACAGTATCCAGAGTGGTATACTTATTGTTGAGGGGAATGACCACAGGGGATCCCTGCACAGCCTGCTTCCTCCCCTTCCCACCTCTAACTGTTACCCAGCTACCTCTGTTCTCTGGCGTAACTATGTCCCTGAAGCCTCTATCCATCACCCCCTCAGCCTATCAAATAATTCTCAGTTCATCCAACTCCAGCTCCAGTTCCCTAATGTGGTCTGTGAGGAGCTGGAGCTGGCTGCATTTCTGGCAGATGAAGTCGGCAGGAGTATCGGTGGTCACCCCTACCTCAAACGTCCTGCAGGAGGGACATTCCACTGCCTGTACTGCCATAACTCTACACTTTGTCTCCAAAACAAGAACATTTTGTAACTTTCCTTTTTTTTAGGTTAAAGGAGGAGGGAGGGTGGGAGACACTACACGTGTAGTGTCTCGGGTTCCTTCTCCACTCAAAAATGAGTGGAGTTTGCACGTTCTCCCCGTGTCTGCGTGGGGTTCCTCCGGGTGCTCCGGTTTCCTCCCACAATCCAAAAATGTGCAGTTTAGGTGATTTTGCCATGGGAAATTGCCTGTAGTGTTCGGTGAAGGGGTAAATGTAGGGGAATAGGTCTGGATGGGTTGCGCTTCAGCAGGTCGGTATGGACTTGTTGGACCGAAGGGCCTGTTTTCACACTAAATAATCTAATCTAATCATTTTCAAATTTATTACTTCATAAAAGCAAAATGTGGCTAAAATTTTCTTAGCACTTGTAAGTTAATGTGTTAAGAATTGCACTTTGGATAAAGCCTTTGAGTTGGAAAGGATGCATATTGATTTAGCGTCACAGTTGTAATATGAGATTGGGTGTGTTGTAAATTGATTTACTTTTCCTGAGAAGAGGTTGTAAATAATCAGAAGTGCAAGAAGATACTTTCTATATCTTTGATACAGAATCAGTAAGGTGTAAGATTGAAAGCTGAAAGCTAAATTTGATTCAAAATAAAGTTACTCAGCATGGATAATTTTTGTTTGGATTTTGCTATTTGAAATTTACATGCTAAATCAACACATGAAGATCCACTAGTATTTCAGAAGTTCTGCTTAGTGAAATTCAACCATTTTTAATTTTATTTCAGCTACACTTCTGAACTATTCTATGAGGGTAAGTTGATGGCGAGTGGAAAGCAACCAGCACATAAAGATTTCTATCCACTAACATTCTTCACAGCCCGAGGAGAGGATGTGCAAGAGAAAAACAGCACTGCTTTCTATAACAATTCAGAGGTAAAGTAACAAAATATCCCTACTGGTCATATCTGTCCATTGTCTGTTTTTACCACAGACTGTGATGATTTTAGGCTTTGATGCAATGCTGCACTTGAATATTTTGTTATCTGTAACCACAATATACATGTCAGTAAGAGTGTTTTGAAATAACAAAGTTGTCCATTGAATGAATCTCCAACCTGAATCAGTTTAGGAAGACTTGTGTGGAACAAATCATATATTTCTTCAGTGACGTTTTGGCCTTTGGTATAAAATTCTGGAAGCTTTCCTTGGTGTTGAAATTAAACGTATTGAGTTTCTTCGTATTCAGTAATGTTTCTGCTTGAATTTCAATCACTGTCCAATAATTTTTTAATCTCTATTTTCTCCCCTGTATCTGTGAAATAATGAACTCATTGCTATTATGATTCCCCAGGTTCAGGGAGTCACCTTGGTTTTATGAGTCCTGAGTTTATGGAGATTATCTGACTATTATTGATAGGGCTTTGCTGTGCACAAACTGGCTGCTTGTAAAACAATGTTCGGAATTCACTCTCCCCAGTGAGCAATGGATGCTGGGCCATTGTCTGTACTCAAGACTGATTTGGATGGAATTTTTGATTGAAGAGGGAATCCCGACTTTTGAGGGGCAGATGGGAGTGGAATTTAGGCCACAATCAGATTAGTCATGATCCTATTAAATAGTGCAACAGGTTCAAAATTAATTCAGGCTTTCTGGCCTCTCCTATACAACTCTGTGACTCTAAGTGACAGACGTATATGAATTTGGCTTCACTGAGCCTGGTGGTTGATATATCATTACCTTTAGTTTGGAGGTAAGAACCAGATTTTGCAAGAGTTGAAATAAAATTGAAAGAGCGTTTTTATGAAGTGGTCACACGGCACATTTACAGACCCTTCAGTCCAACCAGTCTGCACAAATCTAAATTAATCCCACCTGCCTATACTTGGCCCATATCCCTCCAAACCTTTCCTATTGGTGTACTTATCCAAATATCCCCTCAACGTTATAACTGTACCTGCGCCCACTTTCTCTGGCAGTTCATTCCATAAACAAATGACTCTGTGTAAAAAAAAGTTGCCCCTTATGTCCTTTTTTAAACCTTTCTTCTCTCACCTTAAAAGTATGCCCCCTAATTTTAAATTCCCCCACCCTCGCAAAAAGACCCTTGCCGTTCACCTGACCTATGCCCCTCATGATTTTATAAACATCAATAGCCTCCCATTTCTTATGTTTAGAAAGGTTTTATGGTAAATTCAAAGTGTGTTCTAAACATAGCAGCAAAAACAAATGTCAGTAACAAAAACGAGAGCATTGTTATTTTGATTTACTTAGCGTTATATCAAACCATAAAGCTGAACTTCTGCTAGGAATGTCAATACCTATGGTCAAGTGATATACTAACTCATATTGTCTAAATATCATCACTTCATGTCAAGTTCAGTATTTGTTTGCTGCATTACAATAATATTTGATGAGCTCTAGCAATCCAGCATGGAATAGCTGAAGCTAGAAGTGATTGGTTGGCCTCATCGTAATACTTGTGTCGTCAGTATTTTACCAAGTTGAGAGAAAATGTTATGTGGTGTTCTGCCTGGATTGCAGTCATTGTTAGTTCTTAGGCTGAAATTAGTAGCTTGACAGCAGAGAAGGGCAGTAATACAGCCCTTTTAAAATTGATGATTACACCATGTTTAACTAAATAGTATCAGATGTTGGATTTCTCTTTGTGAAAATGTTGGACCTTCTCTTTTGCAAAATGTTGATCCTACAGTTTAATAAATTATGGTGCTTCAACCTTTAGGCTGTGCTGAGGAACAATGTGAAATACTTAATACTATAAAAATAGTCATCACTTATTGAAAATGCACTACAGGCACACTGTAAAGTGCTAATGTTTAATAATGCATATACATACAAATAAAATAAAATTCTGGATTTCTTTTGATGTGGGTGCAGCGATGTCCTCTGGCATTGCATTGAGAAAATAAATAAAACACTTGCAGTTATTTTATGTCTTACATCTTTGAAGTCTGAATATTTTATACAATTATAGTGACTATTGTTTCAGCAATGACCCTTAATAGCATGAATGGTTGCGATGTTTGATTAGGTGCTAGGCAAAGAGAAATGCTGGCCAGTGCACAAAACTTGCTCCTATCGCAAGAATCCTCTTGGATTTCTACAGTCAGTAGGAGTGAGCATACTGGATCACACTTACTTTTAGCATTCTTTTGAAATTACCTTAATCTCTCTGAGCTGCGTTACAATTTCCACCTAGATTATTTGCTAAAGTTCCTTTGACAATCCATCCAAGTTTCACTTTGCTGGAAAGAGAATTGATGAAATTGTCTCAACGATTTGATCAATAAGTTAATAGAAGAATATCCATCTGTGGAGCTGTGCTTGTCACAGGTCAGCTGTCAATCACACCAGCTTCCTGGTAAGGACACAGACCTACTCAAAACCAAACTGATATATTGACTGTCAAGCATGAACAATTACATGGGAACATTGCTGTTTCATTTTGCATTTCTGATTTTTTCAGCCATTAAACACACCTCCCAGTCTCATTTGAATCATGGCAGGAAAATATTTTATCTTTTACTAAACTTTCAGTGAATACCTGTGCAATTTCTTTTAAAAAGTCTGAAAATCAAATAAGCAAGGCAGAATCCATGTTAGCTCGGTTTGATAGACCTGGAAATCAGAAAGTCCCAGGTGATATCCTTGGCATTGGAATAGAATGAAATGAAATAGAATCCATCCAGTGTGGAAGCAGGCCCCACCCAGTCCCAACCCATCCCTGTAGTCCTGCATTTCCATGGCTAACCTGTCTAGCCTACACATTCCTGAAAGCTATGGGCAATTTAGCATGGGCTAGCCACCTATACCGCACATCTTTGGACTATGGGAAGAAACTGGAGCACCTGGAGGAAACCCACACTGACACTGAGAGAATGTCTGTGTGGAGTTAGCACAGTTACCCAAGGCTGGAATCGAACCTGGGTCCCTGGCACTGTGAGGCAGCAGTGCTAACCACTGAGCCATTGTGATTTAATAAATCTTAGTTCAGACTGTACAATTGATTTAGCTCCTAATAGGAATTACCTGAGGCCCCACTTATATTCCAACATGTTTGCATCTCTCGACATTGTGCGCTTTTATTAAATGTTGCTTCCCATATAAATAGTTCACTTGAGTGAGATCTTGAAATTATTTTGATTCTGATTTTTGTTGCTTATTGTCCATGTTTTATACCTTTGTAGACTTTGGGTATTTAATGAAACGATTTCATGGCTGCAATTTAAATTTAACCCTTTTGGTTTTGGTTCCACATCTGTTCTGCTCAATGTGGAGTGATTTATCTTGGGGTGACAGTGACTGAAGAATCAAGTCATGTCTAAGTTTGTGAAATTGAATTTGAAGCATTTTGTTTCCAAAAATATGTTTTTTGTTGAGCCTTTATCGAAATAAAATGACACTTGATGAGAATGGTTGATTATAAAGTAATTCTTTTGGGGCACTGTAGCTTTGTGCATCAGGGAATATCTTTGTGTTTCACGATTCAGTTGTATTTTATAACAGTAATTGTAACAATTGTGCAACTCTGTAGTTGAACATTCTATTTATACTGAATTCCAGACTGGTTTGGCACAGAGTTGTCAGTTAGCTGCTGTGAGAAAGTGAGAACTGCAGATGCTGGAGATCAGAGTCGAAGAGTGTGGTGCTGGAAAAGCACAGCCAGTCAGGCAGCGTCCGAGGAGCAGGAAAATCGATGTTTTGGTCATGAGCTCTTCAGGAACGGGGTGGTGGCCCAACGGGCTGAGAGTTAAATGGGAGGGGAGGGTGGGGCTGAAGGGAAGGTAGCTGAGAATGCGATAGGTAGATGAAAGTGGGGGTGAAGGTGATAGGTCAGAGAGGAGAGTGGAGCAGCATATAGGTTGGAAGGAAGATGGGCAGGTCAAGAGGGCGGTGTCAAGTTGGAAGGTTGGATCTGGGATAAGTTGGAGTTGGGGAAATAAGGAAACTGGTGAAATCCACATTGATCCCATGTGGTTGGAGGATCCCAAGGAGGAATATGAGTTGTTCTTCCTCCAGGCATTGGGAGGTAAGGGTTTGGCGGTGGAGGAAGCCCAGGACCTGCATGTCCTTGTTGGGGTGGGAAGGGGAGTTGAAGTGTTCGGCCATGGGGTGGTGGGGTTGTTTCGTGCATGTGTCCCGGGGATGTTCTCTAAAGCATTCCGCTAGTAGGTGTCCTGTCTCCGCAGTGTAGAGGAGACCACATCAGGACCAATGGATCCAGTAGATGACGTGAGTGGAAATGGAGGTAAATCTCTGATGGATGTGGAAGGCTCCTTTGGGGCCTTGGATGGGGGTAAGCGGGGAGGTGTGGGTGCAGGTTTTGCAGTTAGCTGTTGTGGCTAAGTAGATATTATGTTATGGAATGTACTTTACGCATTATTCACCATTGTTGGAGTGATGAACAAAACTTTGAATATCTTCAAATGCAGAGGTTCTGTTCTTTTAATGTTAAGATGCAATGACTAAAATCATACTTTGTCCCTCAAAAAGGTTTTTGAAATTGTGGAACGTGTTGAAGAACTCAGAAGGAAATGGCCAGTTGCCTGGGGGAAATTGGATGAAGGCAGCATTGGAGTAGTAACACCATATGCTGATCAAGTGTTTAGGATTCGATCAGAACTTCGTAAGAAGAGATTGTCAGAAGTGAACGTAGAGAGAGTTTTGAATGTTCAAGGTGAGTTCCCACTTGTTTGTCAAAATAAAGTTGTTTTCTTCTGTTTCTCTTGTTGTAAGCCATGGGAAATTGTCTTACTCAGGATGAAGGCGATCACAATAAAACTAACAGAATACTGAGAGGCCTAGATGGAGTGGGCATGGAAAAGATGTTTCTACTAGTGAGAGAGACTAGGAGCCAAGGGCACAGCCTCAGAGTGAATGAGATGAGATGTTTAGAACTGAGATGAGATGTTTCTTCAGCCAGAGGTCGGTGAGTCTCTGGGAATTCATTCCACAGAAGACTATGGAGTCCAAGTCATTGAGTGTCTTTAAGACATAATTTCTTGATTAGTGAGGGGATCGAAGGATGTGGAGAGAAGGCAGGAGAATAGCATTCTGAAATGTATCAGCCATGATCAAATGGTGGAGCAAAGTCATTTGGTCGAATGACCTCATTCTGGTTCCATATCTTATAGTCCAAGGTCTTATGGTCTTATTGAGGAACTGGGTGACAGAAATGCACTGAATCTTCATCACTCTACTTATGTGAGAGTCCAAGCCTGCATAATACATTTTCTGTCTTGGCTGTTGCTTGCAAGAGTTGCCCTTAAGGAGGGGAAACTGTTCGATGGTTTCTGGAGGTGACAGACATGATTGAAGCAATAAAGGCTGCCCGCAAGCCACCCACAGCATTTTATGTTTGAGAAATGTTGGGTAGTGTATTTGGACAAGTATATTGTGGTATTTGAGAGTTGATGAAAATGAAATAAGAGACATTTGGTTGAGTTATAGAGTCATTGAGATGTACAGCATGGAAACAGACCCTTCGGCCCAACCCAATCTAGTCCCACCTGCCAGCACCCAGCCCATATCCCTCCAAACCCTTCCTATACATATACCCATCCAAATGCCTCTTAAATGTTGCAATTTTACTAGCCTCCACCACCACCTCGAGCAGCTCATTTCACCCTCTGCGTGAAAAAGTTGCCTCTTAGGTCTCTTTTATATCTTTCCCCTCTCACCCTAAACCTATGCCCTCAAGTTCTGGACTCCCGACCCCAGGGAAAACACCTTGCCTATTTACCCTATCCATACCCCTCATAATTTTGTAAACCTCTATAAGGTCACCCCTCAGCCTCCGACACGCCAGGGAAAACAGCCCCAGCCTGTTCAGCCTCTCCCTATAACTCAAATCCTCCAACCTTGGCAACATCCTTGTAAATCTTTTCTGAACCCTTTCAAGTTTCACAACATCTTTCTGATAGGAAGGAGACCAGAATTGCATGCAATATTCCAACAGTAGCCTAACCAATGTTGTGTACAGCCGCGACATGACCTCCCAACTCCTGGACTCAATACTCTGAACAATAAAGGAAAGCATACCAAACGCCGCCTTCACTATCCTATCAACCTATGACAGAAACGGGTGAATTTATTATGGGGAATAAAGAAATGGCAGAAGAGTTGAATTGGTTCTTTAGATCTGTCTTCACTGGGGAAGACACGAGCAACCTCCCAGATGTAATAGTGGCTGAAGGACCTGAACTGAAGGGAATTTATATTAGGCAGGAAATGGTGTTGGAGAGACTGTTAGGTCTGAAGGCTGATAAGTGCCCGGGACTTGATGGTCTGCATCCCAGGGTACTGAAGGAGGTGGCTCTAGAAATCGTGGATGCATTGGTGATCATTTTCCAATGTTCTGTAGATTCAGGATCAGTTCCTGCTGATTGGAGGGTGGCTAATGTTGTCCCACTTTTTAAGAAAGGAGGTAGAGAGAAAACAGAATTACAGACCAGTTAGTCTGACCTCAGTGGTGGGAAAAATGCTGAATTCAATTATAAAGGACGAAATTACGACACATCGGGATAGCAGTAACAGGATAGGTCAGAGTCAGCATGGATTTACGAAGGGGAAATCCATGCTTGACTAATCTTCTGGAATTTTTTGAGGATGTAACTCTGAAGATGGACAAGGGAGATCCAGTGGATGTAGCATACCTGGACTTTCCGAATGCCTTTGATAAAGTCCCACATAGGAGGTTAGTGAACAAAATTAGGGGCAAAATACTGACGTGGATTGAAAATTGGTTGGCTGACAGGAAACAAAGAGTAGTGATAAACGGCTCGCTTTTGGAATGGCAGGCGGTGACCAGTGGTGTGCCACAGGGATCAGTGCTAGGACAGCAGCTTTTTACAATGTACATTAATGATATAGATGAAGGTATTAAAAGTAATATTAACAAATTTGCTGATGACACAAAGCTGGGTGGCAGGGTGAAATGTGAAGAGGATGTTACGAGATTACAGGGTGACCTGGACAGGTGAGGTGAATGGACAGATGCATGGTAGATGCAATTTAATGTGGATGAATGTATGGTTATCCACTTTGGTGGCAAGAACAGGAAGACAGGTTACTACCTAAATGGAGTCAAGTTAGATAAAGGGGCAGTACAACAAGATCTGGGTGTTCTTGTACATCAGTCAATGAAGGTAAGCATGCAGGTACAGCAGGCAGTGAAGAAGGCTAATAGCATGCTGGCCTTCATAACAAGAGGAATTGAGTATAGAAGCAAAGAGGTCCTTCTGCAGCTGTACAGGGCCCCAGTGAGACCGCACCTGGAAGATTGTGCACAGTTTTGGTCTCCAAGTTTGAGAAAAAACATTCTGGCTATTGAGGGAGAGCAGCATAGGTTCACGGGGTCAATTCCTGGAATGGCGGGACTATCTTACGCTGAAAGATTGGAGCGACTGGGCTTGTATATACTTGAGTTTAGAAGGCTGAGAGGGGATCTGATTGAGACATATAAGATTATGAAAGGATTAGACACTCTGGAGGCAGGAAACATGTTTCTGCCGATGGGTGAGTCCCACACCAGGGGCACAGTTTAAAAATATGGGGTAGGCCACTTAGAACAGAGTTGAGGAGAAACTTCTTCACCCAGAGAGTAGTGGGTGTATGGAATGCTTTGTCCCAGAAGGTAATGGAGGCCCAGTCTCTGGATACTTTCAAGAAAGAGTTGGGCCGAGCCCTTAAGGATAGTGGAGTCAAGGGTTATGGGGATAAGGCAGGAACAGGATACTGATTGAGGATGATCAGCCATGATCATAATGAATGGTGGTGCTGGCTCGAAGGTCAGAATGGCCTACTCCTGCACCTATTGTCTATTGACTCCACTTCCAAGGAGCTATGAACCTGCACTCCAAGGTCTTTGTTCAGCAACACTCCCATGGACCTTACCATTAAGTGTATAAGATTCTAGATTAGAGTGTTGCTGGAAAAGCACAGCAGGTCAGGCATCATCCGAGGAGCAGGAAAATTGACGTTTCGGGCAAGAGTCCTTCATCAGGAATAGAGCTGTATTCCTGAGGAAGGGCTTTTGACTGAAACTTCAGTTTTCCTGCTCCTGGGATGCTGCCTGACCTGCTGTGCTTTTCCAGCACCACTCTAATCTAGAATCTGGTTTCCAACATCTGCAGTCCTTGTTTTTACCATTAAGTGCATATGTCCTGCTAAGATTTGCTTTGCCAAAATGCAGCATCTCGCATTTATCTGAATTAAACACCATCTGCCATTTCTCAGCCTATTGGCTCATCTGGTCAAGATCCTGTTGTAATCTGAGGTAACCTTCTTCGCTGCCCACTACACCTCCAATTTTGGTGTCATCTGCAAACGTACTAGCTCTACCTCTTATGCTTGCATCCAAATCATTTATGTGAATGACAAAAAGTAGAGGACCCAGCACCGATCCTTGTGGAACTCCACTGGTCACAGGCTCCAGTCTGAAAAACAACCCTCCCACCACCACCCTCTGTCTTCTACCTTTGAGCCAGTTTTGTGTCCAAATGGCTAGTTCTCCCTGTATTCCATGAGACCTAATCTTCCTAATCAGTCTCCCATGGGGAACCTTGTCAAATGCCTTACTGAAGTCCATATAGATCACATCTACTGCTCTGCCCTCATCATTCCTCTTTGTTACTTCGTCAAAAAACTCAACCAAGTTTGTGAGAGATGATTTCCTACTCACAAAGCCATGCTGACTGTCCTTAATCAGTCCTTGCCTTTCCAAATACATGTACATTCTGTCCCTCAGGTTTTCCTCCAAAAACTTGCCCACCACCAAGGTCAGACTCACAAGTCTATAGTTCCCTGCCTTATCCTTACCGCCCTTCTTAAACAGTGACACCATGTTAGCTAACCTCCAGTCTTCCGGCACCTCACCTGTGACTATCGATGATACAAATATCTCAGCAAGAGGCCCAGCAATCACTTCTCTAGCTTTCCACAGAGTTCTCGGGTACACCTGATCAGGTCCTGGGGATTTATCCACTTTTAACCGTCTCAAAACATCCAGCACTTCCTCCTCTGTAATCTGGACATTTTTCAAGATGTCACCATCTATTTCCCTACAGTCTATATCTTCAATATCCTTTTCCACAGTAAATACTGATGCAAAATGCTCATTTAGTACCTCCCCCATTTTCTGCGGCTCCACACAAAGGCCGCCTTGTTGATCTTTGAGGGGCCCTATTCTCTTCCTAGTTACCCTTTTGTCCTTAATGTATTTGTAAAAACCCTTTGGATTCTCCTTAATTCTATTTACCAAAGCTATCTCATGCCCCCTTTTTCCCCTCCTGATTTCCATCTTAAGTATATTCCTACTTCCTTTCTACTCTTCTAAGGATTCCCTCGATCTATCGTGTCTATACCTGATATATGATTCCTTCTTTTTCTTAACAAAACCCTCAATTTCTTTAGTCATCCAGCATTCCCTATACCTACCAGCCTTTCCTTTCACCCTAACAGGAATATACTTTTTGTGGATTATCGTTATCTCATTTCTGAAGGCTTCCCAATTTTCCAGCCATCCCTTTACCTGCGAACGTCTGTGTCCAGTCAGCTTTCGAAAGATCTTGCCTAATACTGTCGAAACTGGCCTTTCTCCAATTTAGAACTTCAACTTTTAGATCTGGTCTTTCCTATCCCATCACTATTTTAAAACTAATAGAATTATAGTTGCTGGCCCCAAAGTGCGACCCAATGACACCTCAGTCACCTGCCCTGCCTTATTTCCCAAGACTAGGTCAAGTTTTGCACCTTCTCTTGTAGATACATCCACATACTGAATCAGAAAATTGTCTTATACACACTTAACAAATTCCTCTCCATCTAAACTTTTAACACTATGGCAGTACCAGTCTATGTTTGGAATGTTAAAATCCCCGACCATAACCACCCTATTATTCTTATAGATAGCTGAGACCTCCTTACAAGTTTGTTTCTCAATTTCCCTCTGACTATTAGGAGGTCTATAATACAATCCCAACAAGGTGATCATCTCTTTCTTATTTCTCAGTTCCACCCAAATAACTTCCCTGGATGTATTTCCGGGAGTATCCTCCCTCAGCACAGCTGTAATGCTATCCCTTATCAAAAATGCCATTCCCCCTCCCTTTCTATCCTTCCCGTAGCATTTGTATTCTGGAACATTAAGCTGCCAGTCCTGCCCATCCCTGAGCCATGTTTCCGTAATTGCTATGATATCCCAGTCCCATGTTTCTAACCATGCCCTGAGTTCACCTGCCTTCCCTGTTAGGCCCCTTGCATTGAAATAAATGCAGTTTAATTTATTAGTCCTACCTTGTCCCTCCCTGCCCTGGCTGTTTGACTCATTTCTATTCTCAACTGTACCAGTCTCAGATTGATCTCTTTCTTCACTATCTCCCTGGGGTCCCCCCCTCCCCCACTTTACTCGCTTAAATCCTCCTAAGCAGCTTGAGCAAATTTCCCTGCCAGTATATGAGTCCCCTTCCAATTTAGGTGCAATCTGTCTGCCTTGTACAGGTTACTTCTACCCCAAAAGAGATTCCAATGATCCAAAAATGTGAATCCTTCTCCCATACATCAGCTCCTCAGCCACGCATTCATCTGCTCTGTCCTCCTATTCTTGCCCGCACTAGCTCATAGCACTGGGAGTAATCCAGATATTACTACCCTTGAAGACCTCCTTTATAAATTTCTGCCTAACACTCTGTAATCTCCCTTCAGAATCTCAACCTTTTCCCTTCCTATATCATTGATTCCAATGTGGACAATGACCTCCTGCTGGCCCCTCTCCCCTGTGAAAACATTCTGCACCCTCTCTGAGACATCCTTGAACCTGGCACCAGGGAAGCAACACCCCATTCTGCTTTTTTGCTGCTGGCCACAGGAACGACTGTCTGTATCCCAGACTACAGAATCCCCTAACACAATTGATCTCTTGGAAGCCGACGTACCCCTCGTTGCATTAGAACCAGTCTCAGTACTAGAAACTTGGCCATTTGTGCTACGTTCCCTGAGAATCCATCACCCCCGACATTTTCCAAAACAGCATACCTGTTTGAAATGGATATATCCACAAAAGAGTCCTGCCCTCAGTACCTACCTCTCTTACCTATCCTGGAGTTAACCCATCTATATGACTGTATCTGAGACTTTCCCTCCTTCCTATAACTGCCATCCATCACATACTGTTACTGTTGCAAATTCCTCATCGCTTCTAACTGTCTCTCTTACCGATCCATTTGATCTGATAAGATTCACATCCAACAGCATTTATGGCAGATATAGTCCGCAGTAACTCTTAAACTCTCTTTAAACTCCCACATCTGACAAGAAATACATATCACTGTAGTAAAGGCCATTTTTGCTCCTTCACAATCTACAGACCCAGAAAATAACACCATCTTATTCCTCTACAAAACACTGCCCCAGGTTAAATTAATAGTTATGGCTTATATTTTAAGATTAATCAAGAGATTTTTCTACAAAAACACATAATCAAGAAAGAAACCAATCTACTCACTACTGCAGCCTTTCTATTGGACAGACTTAAAACAACGATTAACTTATCTGATTCTGTGCTGTGAACTTCGCCAACAGTTCCTCCAAGATTAGTTGTGAATTTCACTGTTTGTTAATTTTCCCAGATGCACTCCGATGTCCAGCGATATATGAATTTAAAATAGCAAAGGCAGTAACTGTGCAGGTTCTCTCTCTCTCTCTCTCTCTTTCCCTCTCTCTCCCCTGCACTGTCCTCACCATGTGTTTCCTTTGTCTGTTCTTCTCCCTTTTAAAACTGCTGTTGTTTTGACATTTTTCCCCAAAGTTCCAAAACAATGCAACAGCATATAAAACAGGAATTGCTGCTCCTGGAATTTGAGGAAATCACCTCCAACACCAAAAATACTTCAAAAAAAAGGAGCAGCTGTTACAGCCAGAAATTTTTCCTGTCCTCCATCTTGGATTACCCCCTTATCCAACAGAAGTAAACTGTCTTTTTCTATTGTAGTCGTGTACTAAGAATAAAAAGAGTAATGTTTTATCCTACTTTGACAAAGGTCAGAAAGTACCAAATGTTTTGAAAGCTTCATTATTGAAGCAAGGCCCATGTGGTTTGATGTATTTCTGTGAAATTATACAACTTGCTTTCATGGTTCTTGCAGGGGGAGTGCATAAATTAGTTTCTTCTTGAGTTTCATTGTCACAAGCAGCATGTGCCTTTGAGGGTTGAAATTAATCAGAAGGGCAAGGATGGAACTTGGGAATTTTACCTACTGACTGAACCTTGTTGATGCAGGTTTTGATGTACCTGCAGGTTTTGAGGAAGATCATTGCTTATCTCCATCCCCTCCTGGCAACTGGTTGGAGTGAGAGCTTGTGCTAAGTGAAGCTTCCTTAAGAAAGTGTTAGCTTTCTTAATCTATTGTTGTCTAAATAATTTCATCAAGTAAAAAATGAGGTCTGCAGATGCTGGAGATCACAGCTGCAAATGTGTTGCTGGTCAAAGCACAGCAGGTTAGGCAGCATCTCAGGAATAGAGAATTCGACGTTTCGAGCATAAGCCCTTCATCAGGAATAAGAGAGAGAGAGCCAAGCCGGCTGAGATAAAAGGTAGGGAGGAGGGACTAGGGGGAGGGGCGATGGAGGTGGGATAGGTGGAAGGAGGTCAAGGTGAGGGTGATAGGCCGGAGTGGGGTGGGGGCGGAGAGGTCAGGAAGAGGATTGCAGGTTAGGAGGGCGGTGCTGAGTTGAGGGAACCGACTGAGACAAGGTGGGGGGAGGGGAAATGAGGAAACCGACTGAGACAAGGTGGGGGGAGGGGAAATGAGGAAACCGACTGAGACAAGGTGGGGGGAGGGGAAATGAGGAAATTGAACAGTTCATCAACTTTACTAACACCTTCCATCCCGACCTGAAATTCACCTGGACTGTCTCAGACTCCTCCCTCCCCTTCCTAGACCTTTCCATTTCTATCTCGGGCGACCGACTCAACACAGACATCTATTATAAACCGACTGACTCCCACAGCTACCTGGACTACACCTCCTCCCACCCTGCCCCCTGTAAAAACGCCATCCCATATTCCCAATTCCTTCGTCTCCGCCGCATCTGCTCCCAGGAGGACCAATTCCAACACCGCACAACCCAGATGGCCTCCTTCTTCAAGGACCGCAGATTCCCCCCAGACGTGATCGACGATGCCCTCCACCGCATCTCCTCCACTTCCCGCTCCTCCGCCCTTGAGCCCCGCTCCTCCAACCGCCACCAAGACAGAACCCCACTGGTTCTCACCTACCACCCCACCAACCTGCGCATACAACGTATTATCCGCCGCCATTTCCGCCACCTCCAAACGGACCCCACCACCAAGGATATATTTCCCTCCCCTCCCCTATCAGCGTTCCGCAAGGACCACTCCCTTCGTGACTCCCTTGTCAGATCCACACCCCCCACCAACCCAACCTCCACCCCCGGCACCTTCCCCTGCAACCGCAGGAAATGTAAAACTTGCGCCCACACCTCCACACTCACTTCCCTCCAAGGCCCCAAGGGATCCTTCCATATCCGCCACAAGTTCACCTGTACCTCCACACACATCATCTATTGCATCCGCTGCACCCGATGTGGCCTCCTCTATATTGGTGAGACAGGCCGCTTACTTGCGGAACGCTTCAGAGAACACCTCTGGGCCGCCCGAACCAACCAACCCAATCACCCCGTGGCTCAACACTTTAACTCCCCCTCCCACTCCACCGAGGACATGCAGGTCCTTGGACTCCTCCACCGGCAGAACACAACTACACGACGGCTGGAGGAGGAGCGCCTCATCTTCCGCCTGGGAACCCTCCAACCACAAGGTATGAATTCAGATTTCTCCAGCTTCCTCATTTCCCCTCCCCCCACCTTGTCTCAGTCGGTTCCCTCAACTCAGCACCGCCCTCCTAACCTGCAATCCTCTTCCTGACCTCTCCGCCCCCACCCCACTCCGGCCTATCACCCTCACCTTGACCTCCTTCCACCTATCCCACCTCCATCGCCCCTCCCCCTAGTCCCTCCTCCCTACCTTTTATCTCAGCCGGCTTGGCTCTCTCTCTCTTATTCCTGATGAAGGGCTTATGCTCGAAACGTCGAATTCTCTATTCCTGAGATGCTGCCTAACCTGCTGTGCTTTGACCAGCAACACATTTGCAGCTGTAAATAATTTCATCAATCTTCCTCTCAGCAAAATGGCAGTGACAGGATAAATCTGTTGATTTTTCGATACAAAACAAATAATTGTATAAAATCTTATCAAGTTTTATTTTATAAAATCATGAGGGGCATGGATAGGATAAATAGACAGTCTTTTCCCTGGGCTGGGGGAGTCCAGAACTGAAGGGCATAGGTTTAGGGTGAGAAGGGAAAGACATAAAAGAGACCTACGAGGCAACATTTTCAAGCAGAGGGTGGTACATGTATGGAATGAGCTACCAGAGGAAGTGGTGGAGGCTGGTACAATTGCAACATTTGAAATGCATTTGGATGGTATATGAATAGGAAGGGTTTGGAGGGATGTAGGCCGGGTGCTGGCAGGTGGGTCTAGATTGGGTTGGGATATCTGGTCAGCATGGATGAGTTGCACCAAAGGGTCTGTTTCTATGCTGTACATCTCTATAACTCTATAATCTTTTAAAATCTAAATAGATTTTGGTCCCCTTTTTACTAAAATGAAAAATCAATGCAATGGAAACACAGTATGTCTGAGAGTCAATGTGTATTGTGGAAAAAAAAATATTTCAGCTCAATCATTAACATCAGTGAGTATTGGATCCATACAGGTACAACTACATCTGCAGGGAGTTTGCATTTACTCTTTTGGCTGCAAATGTGTTGCTGGTCAAAGCACAGCAGGTTAGGCAGCATCTCAGGAATAGAGAATTCGACGTTTCGAGCATAAGCCCTTCATCAGGAAGGGCTCTTTTGGCCTAAGTCTGAAAATCATCCTACTCCGCAATGGATATTGATTATCTTTGCATTGTTATATTCTTTATAGCTGTGATGTGAAAGAGTAAAATGCTTGCAATTTTAAAAAGCCCTCTTCATGACCTTTGGTACATCCTATGTAGCATTACTGTAACAGAAAGAAATGCAGCAGCCAGTCTGCATTTGGATGGGTCCCATGCGCAGCAATGAGATGATCTGATAATTTGTTTCAGTGATGCTCTTGAGGATCGCATCAGTATTTGCTGTGGAAAAGATATGGAAAATATAGACTGTAGGGATATAGATGGTGACATATTTGCAAAATGTCCAGATTACAGAGGAGGAAGTGCTGGATGTCTTGAAACGCATCCCTGAAGCTCAGATCCTCCAACCCTGACAACATCCTTGAAAATCTTTTTTGATCCCTTTCAAGTTTCACAACATCTTTCCGAGAGGAAGGACACCAGAATTAAACACACTATTCCAACAGTAGCCTAACCAATGTCCTGTACAGCCGCAACATGACCTCCCAACTCCTGTACTCAATAATCTGACCAATAAAGGAAAGCATACCAAACGCCTTCTTCACTATCCTATCTACCAGCGACTCCAGGATCTGATCAGGTGTACCCGAGAATTCTGTGGGAAGCTAGAGAAGTGATTGCTGGGCCTCTTGCTGAGATATTTGTATCATCGATAGTCACAGGTGAGGTGCCGGAAGACTGGAGGTTGGCAAACGTGGTGCCACTGTTTAAGAAGGGCAGTAAGGACAAGCCAGGTAACTATAGACCAGTGAGCCTGGCCTCGGTGGTGGGCAAGGTGTTGGAGGAAATCCTGAGGGACAGGATGTATGTGTATTGAGAAAGGCAAAGACTGATTCGGGATAGTCAACATGGCTTTGTGCGTGGGAAATCATGTCTCACAAACTTGATTGAGTTTTTTGAAGAAGTAACAAAGAGGTTTGATGAGGGCAGAATGGTACATGTGATCTACATAGACTTCAGTAAGGCGTTCGACAAGGTTCCCCATGGGAGACTGATTAGCAAGGTTAGATCTCATGGAATACAGGGAGAACTAGCCATTTGGATGCAGAACTGGCTCAAAGGTAGAAGACAGAGGGTGGTGGTGGAGGGTTGTTTTTCAGACTGGAGGCCTGTGACCAGTGGAGTGCCACAAGGATCAGTGCTGGGCCCTCTACTTTTTGTCATTTACGTAAATGATTTGGATACGAACATAAGAGGTAGAGTTATCAAGTTTGCAGATGACACCAAAATTGGAGGTTCCGTGGATAGCATGATTTGGAGATGCCAGTGTTGGACTGGGGTGTACAAAGTTAAAAATCACACAACACCAGGTTATAGTCCAACAGGTTTAATTGGAAGCACACTAGCTTTCGGAGCGACGCTCCTTCATCAGGTGATCGTGGAGGGCTCGATCGTAACACAGTATTTATAGCAAAAATTTGCAGTATGATGTAACTGAAATTATACATTGAAAAATTGATTGTCTGTTAAGCCTTTCATCTGTTAGAATATAGTGATAGTTTCACTTCTTTCATGTGTAAATCACAAAACCCTTTTTTTTCAAGTTGCATTCTCGCGTTAGCTGTTAACAATGGTGATAGCTAGACAACATGTTGAAGGTGTTAGCCCCCTGTGTTCTCTGTCTCTGACCTGATGTTTAGATTGTTATCTCACTTTTTAGATTACACACACACACACACACACACACACACACACACACACACACACACACCCACATGCACACACCCACATGCACACATATATTTTGTGGGGTGAATTTGTACTTGCAGAGTTACATTGTACTTTGCTCAAAAACTGCATACATTCATGTCGAACTCTGAGCTCAAAAACTGCATGAATTTATGTAAAACTCTGATTCTAATCTATAAAGTGAGATAACAATCTAAACATCAGGTCAGAGACAGAGAACACAGGGGGCTATCACCTTCAACATGTTGTCTAGCTATCACCATTGTTAACAGCTAACCCGAGAATGCAACTTGAAAAAAAAGGGTTTTGTGATTTACACAGGAAACGAGTGAAACTATCACTGTATTCTAACAGATGAAAGGCTTAACAGACAATCAATTTTTCAATGTATAATTTCAGTTACATCACACTGCAAATTTTTGCTATAAATTCTGTGTTACGATCGTGCCCTCCACGATCATCTGATGAAGGAGCGTTGCTCCGAAAGCTAGTGTGCTTCCAATTAAACCTGTTGGACTATAACCTGGTGTTGTGTGATTTTTAACTTGTGGATAGCAAAGAGGGTTACCTCAGACTGCAACAGGATCTTGACCAGATGGGCCAATGGGCTGAGAAGTGGCAGATGGAGTTTAATTCCGATAAATGCGAGGTGCTGCATTTTGGGAAAGCAAATCTTAGCAGGACTTATACACTTAATGGTAAGGTCCTGGGGTGTGTTGCTGAACAAAGAGACCTTGGAGTGCAGGTTCATAGCTCCTTGAAAATGGAGTCGCAGGTAGATAGGATAGTGAAGAAGGCGTTTGGTAGGCTTTCCTTTATTGGTCTGAGTATTGAGTACAGGAGTTGGGAGGTCATGTTGCGGCTGTACAGGACATTGGTTAGGCCACTGTTGGAATATTGTGTGTAATTCTGGTGTCCTTCCTCTCGGAAAGATGTTGTGAAACTTGAAAGGGTTCAGAAAAGATTTACAAGGATGTTGCCAGATCTGGAGGATCTGAGCTTCAGGGACAGGCTGAACAGGCTGGGGCTACTTTCGCTGGAGTGTCGGCGGCTGAAGGGTGACCTTATAGAGGTTTACAAAATTATGAGCGGTATGGATAGGATAAAAAGACAAAGTTTTTTTCCCTGGTGTTTGGGAGTCCAGAACTAGAGGACATAGGTTTAGGGTGGGAGGGGAAAGATATAAAAGAGACCTAAGGGGCAACCTTTTCATGCAGAGGGTGGTGCGTGTATGGACTGAGCTGCCAGAGGATGTGGTGTAGGCTGGTACAATTGCAACATTTAAGAGCCATTTGGATGGGTATATGAATAGGAAGGGTTTGGAGGGATATGGGCCGGGTGCTGGCAGGTGGGACTAGATTGGGTTGGGATATCTGGTCGGCATGGACGAAGGGTCTGTTTCCATGCTGTACATCTCTATGACTCTAATAGCCATAAGTTAAGGCACTGAAGAATAATTTAAAGAATGGTATGAGATTTTTGTATCTACCGCAGAAATCAAGTGCGACCTTACTTCAATGTATCAATGAAAAGACAGTCCCTTAACACTGCAAGCTGCCTAATCTAAACCAAAGAGTAAGCCTCAAGAGAAGGATGTAAACCAAAATGTTTTGCCTTTGAAGAGAGTGCTGATGCTTTTTGTAAAATCAAATCACATCCTTAAAATTGAAGACTAAAATTGCAACTTTGAAACTATGCATATCAGTCATAAATTTACCTGTAATAAAGGTGCCATTAAATCAAAATGGCTCAAGTAGTGTGGGCATAAAAGGACAACATGGCTTCATTGAGTTAATCGCGGCCAACATGAATCATATGCAATATCTTTGTAGTAGCTGTGATCGCTTTTTTCCAGATAATCGTTGCTTTTAAGTTAGCTTGACTTCAAAAAATCACATGAATCCTTGTTTCTTTTTAATTTTTCAGGCAAGCAGTTTAGAGTCTTATTTCTCAGTACAGTAAGGACAAGGCATACATGCAAACATAAGCAAACCCCCATCAAGCGAAAGGAACAATTGGTAGAGGACTCCACCGAGGACCTGGACTATGGGTTTCTTTCTAATTACAAGCTACTTAATACTGCCATCACTCGGGCACAGTCCCTGGTTGCTGTGGTTGGAGACCCTATAGCTCTATGCTCAGTTGGGAGATGCAGGTAAAGTAAAACCATTTTCTTCAAGTTATTAATCAGAAAATTAATGAGTACTCACTGGTATAACTTCACTCATTACAGCCTCTAAATACATTTTTTTGGTTTATCTGAGAGATTTCTTTGATTCAGATCTTTCAAATGGGATGCACCAATTTGCATTGTGGGAAATTCAGTAGATCAGTGAGAATTAATGACTGATATTAATTGCGGTCCAGGTAATTTGCATTAAGCTACTTTTTCAGCCTTGATTCAGAGTGACAACATCATTGAGGGGATGTCCACCAAAACGGCTTCTTGACACCTGCATGACCAGCATGATCTCCTCTTTCTCGAACATAGTCAAGTATGCGTCCATGCACGATCTCTTGCAGCATCTGGCAGTTTATTCTGGGAGTGTTCATTTCCTGCAGGAGAGTTCAGTCATGTTACACACAGTGATTGAGCTTTGTTTGGTGAGATAGAACTGTTGATTTGCTTATTAACTGAAGATTGACATGTCTCAGTTTATAAGTCAACAATGCTCAGTATGGTGTGTGTGTATATATACATATATATATATATATATATGTATTTTATATATATATGCACGCACACACTTATCTGTGATAAGTCTTTGGATTTGTTTGATTTTACATAGAAGATAACCCATAAATCAACTTTAATCTTTCAGTACTGCTTACACTTAAGCACCTTCTAGCATTTATCATTATTATTTCCAAAACTGTACTTCAAAAGTCTATCTAATTTCAATTCTCCTGTTGTGGTTCTGTTCGCTGAGCTGGAAGTTTTTGCTGCAAACGTTTCGTTCCCTGGCTAGGGAACATCATCAGTGCTATTGGAGCCTCCTGTGAAGCGCTGCTTTGATGGTTCTTCCGGTATTTATAGTGGTTTATTCTTGCCGCTTCCGGGTGTCAGTTTCAGCTGTAGTGGTTTGTATATGGGGTCCAGGTCCATGTGTCTGTTAATGGAGTTTGTGGATGAATGCCATGCCTCTAGGAATTCCATGGCTGTTCTCTGGCTTGTCCTATGATGGTAGTGTTTTCCCAGTCAAATTCATGTTCCTGGTTGTCTGAGTGTATGGCTACTAGGGATAGCTGGTCGTGTCGTTTTGTGGCTAGTTGATGTTCATGGATGCGGATTGTTAGCTGTCTTCCTGTTTGTCCTATATAGTGTTTTGTGCAGTCCTTGCATGGTATTTTGTAGACTACATTAGTTTGGCTCGTGCTGGCTATTGGGTCCTTTGTTCTAGTGAGTTGTTGTCTGAGTGTGGAAGTTGGCTTGTGTGCTGTTATGAGTCCTAAGGGTCGCAGTAGTCTGGCTGTCAGTTCTGAGACGCTCCTGACGTATGGTAGTGTGGCTAATCCTTTTGGTTGTGGCATGTCCTCGTTCCGTGGTCTATCTCTTAGGCATCTGGTGATAAAGTTGCGTGGAGGACACTACAACACACACACTAAACAGGAGGACACTACAACACACACCTGGGTTAAAAACCTCTCCCACAGACAGCTCACAGACATGGAAAGAACTATACTGGCCAAGGGACTCAAATACAGCTACAGGGATGCCAACACTGCAGACTTCCTAGCAGCACTAGAATGCACACTCAGGAACAATGGACTGACAGAAGAGACACAACAAACAGTGAGACAAATGGTCGTACCTATGATGATAAGAAAACGACATACACATAACCTCAACACCAAGGAGAGGGAAGCACTGAAAAATGACAAGAACATAATCATACTACCGACAGATAAAGGCAGAATGACGGTCATCTTAGATAAATCAGACTACATCAATAAAGCACAACAACTACTTGCAGACACCAACACCTACCAAATGAAGGATTCCGACCCCACACCACAACTCACCAATAGAATAATCAACACACTAAGGAATCTACAAAAAAACGGACAGATAACCAAAGCGGACCAGCAAAGAATGAAACCTGAAAGCAACAACACCCCCAGATTCTACGGACTACCCAAAGTACACAAACCAGACATCCCACTCAGACCCATAGTATCACTACCAGGGACACCAGCATACAAACTGGCCAAAGAACTACAACAAAAACTGAAACACCTAGTCAGTGGATCCAAACACTCCATACAATCAACACAGGAATTCTTGGACATCATCAGGAATACACACATAGACAAAGAAGAAACCATGGTATCATTCGACGTGACGGCACTGTTCACATCAATTGACAAAACCCTAGCCAGAGAAACAATAGCCAACCTACTGGACATACATAACAGAACACAGGAGGCCGAACCTATCAACAAGGACGGCATACTTAAACTACTAAACCTGTGCCTCACCACACACTTTACATTCAACAATCAGATATATGAACAAATCAACGGAACACCCATGGGATCACCAATCTCGGGACTCATAGCAGAGGCAGTTATGCAAAGGTTAGACCATACAGCCTTACCACAAATCCAACCCAAACTCTGGATCAGATACGTCGATGACACCTTTGTAATCATCAAAAATACAGAAATAGAAAAAACACACCGAATCATCAACGCCACACTCACAGGAATACGATTCACGAGAAAAGAGGAAAAGGATAGCCAACTCCCATTCCTAGACGTGTTAGTAGAGAGAACACCCAACGGAGAATTCACCACAAGGGTACACAGGAAACCAACACACACGGACCAAGTCCTAAACTATGAAAGTAACCACCCCAACACACACAAACGAAGCTGCATCAGGACACTATTCAAAAGAGCCACAACACACTGCAGTACACCAGAACTGCGAAAAGAGGAAGAGGAACACCTATACAAGGTATTCGCCAAAAACGGATACCCACGCAACTTTATCACCAGATGCCTAAGAGATAGACCACGGAACGAGGACATGCCACAACCAAAAGGACTAGCCACACTACCATACGTCAGGAGCATCTCAGAACTGACAGCCAGACTACTGCGACCCTTAGGACTCATAACAGCACACAAGCCAACATCCACACTCCGACAACAACTCACTAGAACAAAGGACCCAATAGCCAGCAGGAGCCAAACTAACGTAGTTTACAAAATACCATGCAAGGACTGCACAAAACACTATATAGGACAAACAGGAAGACAGCTAACAAACATCAGCTAGCCACAAAACGACACGACCAGCTATCCCTAGTAGCCATACACTCAGACAACCAGGAACATGAATTTGACTGGGAAAACACTACCATCATAGGACAAGCCAGACAGAGAACAGCCATGGAATTCCTAGAGGCATGGCATTCATCCACAAACTCCATTAACAGACACATGGACCTGGACCCCATATACAAACCACTACAGCTGAAACTGACACCCGGAAGCGGCAAGAACAAACCACTATAAATACCGGAAGAAACATCAAAGCAGCGCTTCACAGGAGGCTCCAATAGCACTGATGATGTTCCCTAGCCAGGGAACGAAACGTTTGCAGCAAAAACTTCCAGCTCGGCGAACAGAACCACAACAACGGACACCCGAGCTACAAATCTTCAACCAGACTTCAATTCTCCTAATTCAAATCTCAAAGTAGATCTGACTTCAGCAGCTCTCTTGTTTTACGAAGGAAATGTAAGATGATAGATAGCAGCATTTATTATAATAGCGATTGGCAATGGAGAAATTTGTGTTTTGGGTGCTGGCTGATTTGAAAATTATGTGAAAGAAAGTGAACCATACGTTAACCTTTTCACTGAGTTTTATGATTAAAGCCCACTGAAGTTGAATATGGTACGTTACTCGTGACCAAGAAACCCTTCAATGAAAGGTATGTAATATGTTTACCATCCCACCAAACCATAGGACGACTCTTGCATTAGAGAGTGACGACTGGTGGTGTTTTAATCTGAGGGTCACGACATCTCAAGCTAGAGTCGAGGTTAAGGAGGTGTTCATCTTTATGGTAATGTCAGCTGGTATGTGAATTGAACACGTGTTGGTGTCACTGTGAATTGCAAACCCGCTATCGGGCCAACTTTGACACTGTGACTAGGCATCTGGTGAGCTTGGCAGAACTCTAGTGGTCAGCAGCATTGCGGCATCGTTGAGGTTTGAAGTGGTTGGCAGTGAGGTGGCTGGTGAGCTCAGCCAGGCAGCACTCTGGCAATCAGCATCAAGAGAGCAGCATAGGCAAGAGAACGAGCTGACCCCTCATGGGGAAAGCCCAGCATGGAGTATCTGCAGGCCCGTGGCTAAAGAAGAACTGTAATGCTGAACTTTAATCTTTCTTTCTTTATTTTTCTACATTGTACTAAGATTTGGTACCTAAGATGGTGCTAGGAATGGCGACGTTGTAAACTTTTCACTGTACTCATGTATTCCTGTAGTTGAGTGCACATGGCAATAAAACCTTATTCTAATTCTAAACTGAGCGATCATCATTTCTAGAATTTGGATTTCAACCAGTGACACTTGGTGTTGGTTACTTTTGTGAAGGTTTTTATTAAAAAAGGGGCCAAGTGTCTTTTATGGAACAGTAACTTAATCTGTCAGAGAGCAGGTGACTGTAAATCCCTTGGAGTGTTAATTGAAGATGGTGTGGAGTTTATGACACACAGAGTAAACATTGTAAGACAAATTTGCTTTTGGTTTAGAATGATCAAGAATTTATTTTACCTTGGAAAATCTAGAAATTTCAATCTTCGTTCTTTGAGCAGTTTTTGGAGGAGGCCTGACTGGGGTTGTAAGCAAAAAGAGTTTCTCTCATAAAAACAAGTATTGGACAGTTCAAACAAAGCCAGGTACCTTGGTTTAGCTTGTGAAACTTCCAGGCTAGCAGTGTATGGTTAGAAATTTGCAGATTTTTGGAGGTCTTGAGAGCTTTTCACTATGATGCCAAAGAGTGTTTTCTCTGGATTTGAAATGTAATGAAATGATAGAGTTGGGAAACAGATGAGATTTTGTGTTGCTGTTGGTTCTAAGATTGTCCAAACTGTGTTTTATATTTAGCTTGACTTGTTTTAGCTTTTCCTTTTGTTTAATAAACTTTATTGTTAAAGAAAATCTGCAGCTTTGGGCACCTACATTTCAGTGAATGACCACCACGTTAAATTTTTTAAAAAACTGTTGTTGCAACATGAGATACACTCTCCTTTATTTAATACCAGCAACACAGAAAAGATTTATCCCATGCAGTAATCTGTGAAAATTCAATAGGCCAAGAATTAGTTTATTTAAAATTAGCAACTTTATTTCTTAAAGTATAACAGAGAATAATTAGCAAACAGCGATTTACAATTCCTTACTGTAACAGATCTGTTACCTTCCCTTATATAATACTAGTCCGATAAAACTCCAGATTACAATTTACCAAACAAAACTTCTTATCTCAAAACCAGGCCGCTTTCGTTTTCTCTGAATTCTGGTCGTCTTTTCTTATTCGGGATTTCTGCTTCACAGGTTACTGATCGGTAAAGGTACCTTTTAAGAGAACTATTTTTTGGGCAGTCTTTTTACATGCTGGTGCTTGGCAGTTCCCCTCCCAACTGTTCAATTTTCCCTGGTCTTATACCCCAAAAGCATCTGATTCTATCATTGGCTTTTAAGATTGTCATTATTCTAAATTCAAACTGGATTGGAGTTTGGTATTTTGGGGCGTATAATATAATCTGATTGGCCTATTTTGAATCTGTTTTGTCATTTCCAGGCAGCCAGCTAATCGAGTTGTTTGGCCAAATGTTACATTATATTTCTTTTCAGAACACTGTCAGATAGTTCTGTTGCTTTTAACTCTCTTTAAGGTACAGTACACCCACATCTTCATAACGCTATCAAGCCAGATTTCTTTAAGGTCTGATTTATCTAGTAGTAACATCAGTTGGGATTATAACAATCCTGTAATGGTAAGCCTTTTCCTATTACATATTATTTGAAAATTATATTGGCTAAAACATTTCTTTCAACTAAAAAAAACAGCTTGACCATTTGGAAATTGAATTTAAACAAATCGGGTAATTCATCAATGAGAAATTTTGGGATTGTTCCAATCCTAGGAGACATTAACATTTAAAGAGAAATCCAAATATATCATCTTAGCAATCAATCTGCGTTTCAAGATCGTGCATATTTTTAAAAAAACATACTTCATTGTATAAAAGGATTTGAACAAAGTAAGCATGATTAATGTAACAATATGGCTCATGACTATGTACATTATGTACTCTAGTTTCCTCCTTGTATTCTGTTATAAGACATCAATCTTAAGGTTATTTTCTTGTGCACAGACCATAAACGTCCTGGAGTATTTTCCTCAATTCTGGTTATTCTGAGAAAAATCTTTCATTTGCTTTCCCTATAGATGTTTCAGTACTACCGAATAATTCAGCTGCTTAGTTAGATTTGCACTAAGACACTGTGAGGCCTGCCGAGAGGCTCAGTCACCAACTTCAAACTGGGCAATCTAGTCTTCTGTTCCTCGCACCGTTCAAACTGAGATTAATCTTTATGCAACTTTCATGTGGACAATGAAGTTAGTGTTTTGCTCTGCTTACTGTGTAGGTATATCTAATTGAAGTTTATTTTGGCTAATTTCTCTCAGCTGCAAACTGAACAAGTTCTAAACTGTAGTTAAAAACCTCTTCTAGCAAACACCCAGATAAATTGAAACAAAAGAGTTTTCCCACAACCCATCCATATCCATGAAAGTAGTCAGCAAACCTCGGTTTGAATTTGAAGCAAATTGTCCCTTCTGTCCCATTACTCCAACTAGGTAAAGCCACCAATTATGTTATTGCTCTGTGTCTTCTATTAAACAAACGTGGGAAACCGCATCTGCCATTTTAGTGTGGTGTTTTGGTAAAATCATCAAATCCCAGCATTCTAATTACTTTCGCAACAGTAATCTTCCTAGAGCTAAGCAGTACCTCTAAATTATTAACAACCGTGAACTAAACATTCACAACATTATATTGTTAATGAAGCTCATAGTAGGAGTTATTTGTTTGGCCATTATATCTCCACAAGCCAATATCACAGGAAACTCCTCCAAATCAGTGAAGAAATCTGAAATTTGATTTATTTTGCTCAGCCTGAAGTATGAAGAAAGATTTAACTAATGCTATGTAGATCAGTTAGCTTGCTCATACGTTAGTGAACAACCATATTATTGTATTTCTCCTGAGGGTCTGGTTTGTACATCTTATGCGTACAATTATTTCTGTTTCTTTTCTGATGAGGAGGGAGAATTCTATGTGTCGATCTACTAAGATTTATTTTGAGAGTTTGGTTTGTGTTTGATGTTAATTTGGTTTGATTGATTGATTTAACTGCCTGTTGTGATATATAAAAGGGATAAATCACAGCTGTGTCATTGGTCATTCTGTACTTGAACAAAACCGAATTGAAGCTTGAATCTACTTCAGTTCTGCAAGCATGATTGAGCATCTGCTCATCTTTGTGGGCATGTCACTGAAGAATGTGGCCTTATCAACATTTCGTATCTCAAATTAAAGCGATGATTTGATGTTTCAAATTACCTTGTTACAGAGCTTTCTTCTGCAAGAGGCAGATTTGTTGGAGCATTAGGTAGCCCTCAGACCCAGCTGGAAGATACAGAAACAGCTGGAATGATTTTAATAATTACCATTCCGCACTGATTGTAAAAGCAACCTGTTTAGAAATATATTCCTCAGAGTTTCAAGTTCACAGTGTGCTCAGTAAATACCAATTTACTTTTTTAATGAGCCAGAAAGCATGTAGATAGTCTTTCTTCCAGTATTCAATCCTGAAATAACAATGTATTTATTGATTCTAAATGCGCTCTGAGGACAGAGCACAACAAGTTTCACAGGAATGGGCAAACTTACAAAAGGTTATTTTAACAGAAAACTCTGTTCATGGGATTTGGACTTCACTGGCTAGGTCAACATTTATTGCCCATCCCGAGTAGGTCTTGAGAAAGTGATGAGCCAGCAACTTACGTTGCTGCTGTTGTCGTACAGATACTTGTCATTTTAGTGTCAAGACACGGGTCCAGGAGTTTCTTCTGGGCCCAGTCACCTTGAACTGCTTCATCAATGACCTATCCTCTGTTGTAAAATCAGAAGAGGTACTGCTGGGTAATGATTGCAGAGTATTCAGTTTCATTCAAGACTCTGAAGCTGTCTGTGCCAACATGCTGCAAGACCTGGGCACCACCCTCCGCTTGGGATGATAAGCGGCATGACATTTGCACAGCACAAGTGCTGGACTGTGGCCATCTACAATAAGAGACTGTCTAGCCATCGTTGTTTGATGAACGATAACATTATCATTGTTGAAACCACCATTGTCACTATTGTCAGCGGCTACCATTGACAAACATTTATTGGGAAAGATGATGATTTAGTGCTAATGCTACTAAATTAGTAATTCAGACACCCAGGCTACTGTTCCAATTCAAATCCCACCATGGTAGCTAATGGAATTTACATTCAGTTACTAAATCTGTGTAATGTAAGGCTATACTCTGCAAAGGTGACTCTGTTAACTTAGATAAATAGTCGTATCACCCCATTTGCCTCATTAATGTCCTTTTAGAAAAGAAAATCTGCCCTTACCCTATCTATTCTTTATGCTCGTCCAGGTTGACAGCAATTTGGTTGATTGTTAACTGTCCTCTGAAATAGCCTTGTAAGCCCATTCGAGGACAATTTGGAATAGGGAACAAGGCTATCCTTGCCACATCCCATGAAAGAATAAGGGAAAAAAGCACTGTGGCGAAAAGAGCAAGTGAGAAAGTCAAGCATCCTGCAGCAAGTCACTTACCTCTTGACTCCCCTTTCCACCAGCTACAAGGTATAAGTACTGTGATGAAATACTCTCCACTTTTCTGAGTAAGTGCAACTCTGGCAGCACAAGAGGGGACAAAGGAGCTGCATAACCAGCACCCCTCTACCTGACAAATATATATTGTCTCTGCTACAGATATGCCATAACTGTAATGGGTACCAACTATAAGATGCACTGCAGCAACTTGACAGTGCTCCCTCAACAGCATTTTCTAAATCCATGTGGCAATCCTCAACTAGACTAACAAATGTGGAACTCCCCTAACCGAGTTTCTGCCTACTTCTGCAAATGTCTCCTTGCCTGTCCTCTCGGAACTTTTCAGTGACCCTCTGATCTGTCCTGAGTGACCTATTGAAAACCTCCCAAACAGCTCCTCCCCTTTTGCTGGGATAAACTGAATATTGAATTGAATCTACCAACTCCTGCATCAGTCTATTCCGTAAATGTCACCAGTCTTTGATTGCCAGTTTGCTCAATACAAAAAATAGATTCAAACTGAGGGTTTCATCACACCTCCAACTTTACCATCTAGAAGAGCAAAGAAAGCAGGCACAAGCGCACCTGCAAATTTCCTTCCAAGTTTGCACCTCATCTTAGTATGGAAATATATCTCTCATATTTCTGTTTTTCCTTTGTCAATGTGTCAACATCCTCTGAACTCTTTTCTGAAAAGCAGTCACTACTTGGACTGCAATGAATCAAGTGGGGGTCTCAAGGACAACTAGGAGTAGCTATAAATGCTGTGCTGGCGAGGAAAGTGCACATCCCTGAATGAATGATTTATAACAAAAGCCTCAGCAGGACAATTGAGGGGCACTGGAGCTATGCAGTAATTACTGGCCTTCCAATGCATCCATAATTTGCGATTTTTTTTAAAAATCGCCTTTAATAGTGGGCAGGTTCTCTGAATGTTCAGGAATAATTGTAGGACCTATTCTTAGAAAATTCCTTTTAATATTTAGAAAGCAACTGCTAGAAATGTCTTCAGTTCCTTTTTCAACACCACTTTGTGTAAACATGTAATAGGTTATGGGATACTTGTAAGCTATCTTCCAATAGTGTGGGTAGGGTGAAGTAGAGTGCATATTGAATTTATAATAACGGAAACAATATGTTGGTGTACTTAGTCATTTTTTTTAAAGCTGCAGGAGGTGGAGAAAATACAACTGGTTGATCTACTTAGTCCTTTTTGTGTGCGAGAACATGACTCTTTTCTACTCAACCCCACACATAAGAATCCCTGGAGAGATGAGAATTTCAAAAGAAAGTAGAATTGCATGATGTTCATCAGTATTGTACCGACGACATCATGTAGTGAGCACATGGAATGTTGTGCAGAGTGATCCATTAATTTTGAAAGGCTGATTGGCAAAACTTCCTCCATAATTGACACCTCAATTTAGTTGGAGATGTATTTCTGCCTTGGCTTTTTACACTTCACTGAAAGTGCCTTTTGAAGAGCTTGGGGCACTCAATAAATGTGTGCTGTTCCCTAGGCACAGATATGGTGAACATTGCTACGGACTTGGCTGCCACATTGCTTAATCAAGAAGAATTTGTTTACCAGCAGTACTCCAGAGAAACTTTGATATTTTTACTGTTCTTTTCAGTTTTAAAGTGAATAAACTCACATTTAATTTGTCAGCCTCAGAACGAAAGCACAGAATTTTGCAACCAGGAACCTCCCTGTTTCCAAGAGATTTGATTTGGACTCTTTGGTGTCATCACTTGGTCATTCTTAATTTCTTCTCTTTCACGTATCGGCTACCTGGATGCTTTCCAGGCACTGTCACCTATCTTTCCTCAGTTTATTTAAAAAATGTATTTTGATTTGCAGATTTATTTTCTACAAGGAAATCTTTACTGATTCTAACCTAATATTTCCTCAGTGGCTTGCAATGGACTGGGGCTTTGATTTGTGTAAATGGTTAATGTGTTGAAGAAATGTCCAAGACCCGTAGTTTATCCATTCTGATTTGGTCAACTCCTAATCTAATCGAGAGTATTATCTTCACTGGGGTTTTGGTGCTTGTAAGGGTATTGCTTGGGTAAAAGAAATAGTGTGAATTTGAATCATTTTCTGATATGAGTAATTGCTACAACATTTTTTTCCCTAGCCACAGAGTCATAGATGGACAGCACGGAAGCAGGACACTCAGTCCAACTCGTTCATGCCGACCAGATATCTTAACCTATTCTGGTCCCATTTGTCAGCACCCGGTCCATATCCCTCCAAACCCTTTCTATTCATATACCCATCCAAATGTCTTTTAAATGCTGTAATTGTACCAGCCTCCACCACTTCCTCTGGCAGTTCACTCCATACAGGCACCACCCTCTGCATGAAAACATTACCCCTTAGGTCCCTTTTAAATTTTTCTTGTCTCACACTAAACCTATGCCCTCTTGTTCTGGAGTCCCCCACCCCAGGGAAAAGACTTTTGTCTATTTATCCTGTCCATGCCCCTCATGATTTTATAAATCTCTGTTAGGTCACCCCTCAGCCTCCAACACTCCAAGGAAAACAGTCCCAGCATGTTCAACCTCTCCCTATAGCTCAAATCCTCTAACCCTGGCAACATCCTTGTAAATCTTTTCTGAACCCTTTCAAGTTTCACAATATCCTTTCTACAGGAGGGCGACCAGAATGCAGACAATATTCCAAAAGTGGCCTAACCAATGTCCTGTACAACTGCAACATGCCCTTCCAACTCCTATAATGAGTGTTATAAAGCTCAAGTTTTTTCTTGTTCAATAAGTATTTTATTCTTCTGTGAGAGTGTTCAGTCACTGACCTCCATTTATTAAAAAAAATACAAAGTAAGGGACTACCAAGCCAGGTTTTCACTTTGAAAAATGGTTTATCCAGAAACAACAGAAGAAGGTTTAGACTGACAGTTCTGAGATGTTACAATGATCAAGAACGACACAATGTCTTTCATTACAAAAATGAAGGCAAGTAGAAAACCTTTTAGAGGCCTTCTGAAATATCAAGTCCAATAAGGTCACTGGAAATGTTTTCATTTATGTGGGAATCCAAAACTAAGTTGCCTTTCTCCTATAAGGATTGACGCAAGCAGTAGATGTGTCCTTTAAAAGGATAGCTTGATAAGTACGAGAGAGAAAAAAAATAGGTGTGATAATGTGACTGAAATGAACTGCAGTGAGAAGTGGTTTTCGTGGATTAGATGTACCAATATAGACCATTTGGGCCTAACAGCCTCGCTCTTTGATGAAAATTCTGTCAAAGCAAACTAGAGATAGGGTTGTTTGTGCCTCTGTGTCCTTTTTAAAATCAGAAATAATAGTTCTGTTTCTTTGATCCTCCTTTTTGTTCTAAAGATGTCTGCCTCACAATTTCCTTTCCCTATTTGAAGTTCCTTTGATGTTTCACACCTTATCTCATTGAAGAAAAGATTAGGCAGAAATCTTGTTTCTGACCTCTGCTAATGCCCTTTAAATGAATTTGTGAAGTTAATACAAGCAGCCCAAAATCACTTTTTTTCTTGTTCATTAGTTCGTTCCTTCTCCTCCCCAGGGGCGTGCCTAATCTCTCCAGAATTAACCTCTCCCAAAATTGTAGTTTATTTGAAATGCAGCATCTGATGACCCTCCATGATAAAAGTTGGTATCCTTTAAAGATTGATTTCAATGATACTTTAGGGGTGTAAGAAGGAATTAAATTTTAATTACCATTATCTGTATTTCATTCATTTTGTTGTAATCCTACACATTGTTAATAAAATATGAAGGAGACTTTCAGAGCAAAAAAAGGGGAAATTTTTTGACCAAGGTACACATTACTACATATTTGTTTCCATAATGTTCATGCATTTGGGACAGTCTACCTGATATTTCTGAACAGGATATTATTTAAGTATTAAAATTGAACTCTGATTTGTTAGTCTGCAAATAAATTATGTTTGTGGTCCATTGAATGTTTGATGTACAGTTTAGACTGTGAAGTTTTGACAGTGTCTGTTTTTGATGTAGCATCTCTTGAATAAAACTGCTGTCAGCTCCATCATTAATTGCTCTTGAATTGCATTGCAAGACTTTACCTTACCTGAATTAATGTCGAAGATTATAAGTGGAACAAATTATTGGTTACGTGCTGCCATACTGCATTGAAGCAGCTTCACAACTTTATCCACTGTGACAGCAAATATTTGAAGCAAAATTGTTTGTGCAATGGCATTAATTTTTTTGTGTTAGCAACAGTGTCACAGTAAATTTAGATGACCAACAAAGTAAATAATTCTTAATGTGTGTTGAAATCTAGCTCTTGGCCTCATTTATTCTTTGCTTTACTCTCTGTGCCATTTGCACGTATCTGTTACTGAAACTATGCGATTCTATCTGTATGCATATCAGTTGAGGCATTCAATTTTGACAAGTTAGACCTTTCTATAAGAAGTCAAAATGCAAGTAGAATTTTTAATTAAATGGCCTGCTTCTGCTCCTAATTTGTACATTTGGTGATAGACACAAAAGTGAAGTTGAGGCTATAGTCTGATCTGTCAAGATCTTTTCAAATGTCAGCAGGCTCAGTGCAAGCTTTCATTTGTATTTATATTTGGTATTCATTTTGGACAAGCTCCTTATTTTGCATATTCA
The DNA here is from genome assembly GCF_020745735.1 of Hemiscyllium ocellatum. NCBI lineage: Eukaryota > Metazoa > Chordata > Chondrichthyes > Orectolobiformes > Hemiscylliidae > Hemiscyllium > Hemiscyllium ocellatum. The sequence continues at coordinate 8,298,078 of NC_083425.1, read as the reverse complement.
GGAATTATGAACAGACAGCAGAATCAAGGTTAATAATTATAGTCATCATCTCTGTATTTCTGTCACCTCAGCTCCTGTTTCATCTTGCACTTCTTCCCCTTGACAGTCTAACTCTTTCTTTGTCAATTTGGCTTGTTTTGGATTCCAGGCACGTGACTCATGTGGCATGACCTCACGTCAGTTTTGGGGTATCTTGTTTTTTTTTGGTTGTTCTCAAATCAAGTAGTGAATTTGCTCCATAGGTGCCTGTCTGCTGTGTACCATTGAACCTACCAAACCAGAAGAGCCCAGGTTATACCCCTGATGTACTGAGTAAACCTCCTCATGATGTGGATGTACTGGGTTGGACAAGATCAAAAATCACACAATACCAGATAGTAGTTCAACACGTTTATTTGAAAACAGCTTCCGGAGCCTCATTCTTCATCCACGTGTTAGCACCACAAGAAGCAGATCTGAAAGCTTGTTTTCAAATAAGCCTGTTGGACTATAACCTGGTGTTGTGTGATTTTTGACTTGAACCTATTCAGTTAGGACACTGCTACAGTCATAACCATGGTAGGTACCATTCCTGTCTTAAGAGAATAATTGTCAACACTTGTTAAAAGATTAATTATAAGCTGATTGTGAGACTTGCAATAATATAATTGGATTGCATATGTTGCTGTGCTAGTTTTTCCCTTTCAACAACAATTAAGAGTTTCCACACATGCTGTTGATGGCCTGTCTGGCTGTTTGCCAGGAACCATTGATCGCATTGTGAAAGTTTCCTCTCTTTTCCCAACTGCAAGTTAGTTAAAGCTGTAAAAATTGTTAAACAGAGTAAGAGCGTGTGTGTATGTTGCGCACATGTTGTCTAAGTAGTTGAGAGCTGATAGCTCTTGAGCATTGTCTCAATGGATGATCTTCCACTATAGAAGTGCCTTTAATATATTTGCAGCTAATGAATTGCATTTGGAATATAATTTTATTTTTAAGGAAATGAGGCCAGGACTCATTTCTGCCAGCCTCTGAACTTGTGTACTTGAACAAGCCTGAAAATTTTGCGTACCAAATTCCGAAAGGTCATTATTGTAAGCAAATTTTTTTTTCTGTTTAATCTGTCTGAATATATACAACGCAAAATTAGATGGAGGATGGGGTTTATAGAGATTTCAGTTACAGCTTGCATTCCAAACCAAGATAGTGCCAAGCTTCTCTTTCATAGCTGAGGCTTGGGTGTTCCAATCCCCTCTATCCTGGCAACGAGTAGGCATCCTGAGCATATTCTCAGCAGTTTACCTCCCAAGAGTCTATGGATGGAGTTTAGTCATTTCAGATTGTACAAGATTAAAAGTATGGGCATGCTAAAGGCCCATATAAAGCATGCTATATGCTAAAGGTTATGATCTTATAAAGGGACAGGGTTCTTGCGTTTGGGTGGAGATACCTTTTTAAATAATATTTACATTTCTAATCTGAAAGCTGCTAAATGTTCTTGCTGATTTGGAAGTCAAGATTTATGCAATGTTAAGGCACCGGTAAAATGTAATGCTGATGTCAATCCAAGTCCAAGAACACAGAAAGAATTTACATATGTAAATAAGCCTCTGAAGTAATTTTGAAGAATAGTCACTCTTGTGTACAGTCCTCTAGTGACATCATATCTCAATAATGGGGTAAAGTCCAAGATTTAAAATGGCATCATCACTTCCCTCAGACCTAACCTCACAAATCGACTTCCTCAATCTCTCTGCCTTTGTCTCATCTCATGGTACTCCTTAGCAGCTGCATCTTTGATCTTTTAAAATCTTCTGTGATTCAGAATCAGTCTTCTACCACACACCTGTGAAGCTCCTTTCAAAGACACTTTACTTAACTTTGTTGAAGATGCTCAATAAATTGTTTGTGGTTATGTTTCCATCCTTTGTACCTTTGACTGCTGTGAAGTCAAGCAGGCAACAAAGAGTCACGCAACTCACTTGGGTAAAAATATATAGTTGAGAGAAAGAAAATCAGGTAGCTGCTCAACTTGGGATTTTAAGAACCGATGTGTGAATAAGGAAGTAGAGGATATTAAAGAGGATAAGAATCCTAAAAATTAAAACTAATGTCCAAGTTAAGGTTTCCCAGGTTTGCTAAAAACTGAAATTGCATTTATGAACTGCTTTTATGATTTTATAAAACATTGTGCTCAAAGGAAATCTTTATTACTTGCTTTCCATAACATTTTCTTGAGCACTGTTCTAATGCTAGGATTTGAGTTTGTGAACATTTTATTTCCACAACTGCCCCCTACTCATGATTTATCTTAACTCTAAGTTAAAGAAGCAGTAAGAGTATGTAATCTGGAATGTGACCGCAAACCATTTACCATATGTTTCTAAACATCATGCAGAAATTAAAATTTAAAACAATGAGGCACTGAATTGTCCATCCTATATCTCAAAGTCTTTCCAGCAACAGCCACTGAGCAGGGGTAAAAAAATGACAACCATGGCTGTGACCTCATTTCCTCTTCTGCACACCAACCCAAGAACACGGAGGCACACTGCAGCATCAACAACTGAGATCAGCTTGATGTCAGATCCTGACTCAAACCTTTTCTGTTTGCTTTGTACAAACTTGGGTAGTACATTTACTCACAACAATGTTTAGAAAATCATTGTACATTCAAATTTAAATGCAAGCACTTTCTCCTGGTCCAGTTCTCAAAGCAATTTTACTATTATGACCTTAGTTAATGTTAAAACTGGACAAGTCAAATCCCAGAATGAAACCCAACTTGATACATCATATGTTACTTTTTGGAGTTAGTTATGAGGTATTTAGTACTGAATCATATTCACACAACTCTGCACATGTTCTTTGACAACAAAGCACAAGTTTATTACATTAAAAAAAGATCAACGCTCTATGTTGAAAACGGATGTTAACGTGCACACCAAAATAAAGTTTCAAATAGTTTTCCCAGCACTGTCTTCTGTAGAGACTGACTTCCAAAGAAATATCAAATTTTATACTTAACTGGCTTTCTGTTGTTCCTTTTTCTATCGAAACAGTTTTAGAGTTCCTTTCTGTGTCTACTGGCATGAGCCTTTCACAATTGTGATAGCCTAAACTGTTTCTAACAATTTGAAGATCTCTATCCGTATTCTCTTAGTTTGGAGCCCCATAAATTGGAAATCATTTCTGCTAAAGTGACTTCTTCCCCTGCCCTGACCAGATTCTCTGGCCGGGAGAAACTGCATTGTCTCCTACCTTAAATTCCGGATTTTTCTGAATTAAAAACGTGATTCTGCTGAACTAAAACTTTGAGAGTTCAGTCTACCAGAAGCCTCCGGAGGGTTTCATGAAGGCTTTCTCACATCAGGCCCTAGTGTGTCTCCTCATGCTACCTTCCCAAGCTCATCTCTAAATTATTCCCTATCAAATTCTCCCACTCGAGACAGGTAAACATTCCACTGGTGGGACCTCCTGGGATTCTTGGCATTGGTGCCATCTCGAAAGCCCATCCATGCACCTGTTCAAGCAGTTTGCAACTGACCTGCATAGTTCCTCTCAACTGACCCAGATATGTCAGACTGGAAAATTAACATCTTGCTTGCCAGCAGGGACCTGAAGGCTATTCTGGACAGGGGTATGTGCAGTCACTGACAACAGAGTTAATGATGGGTGTCCAAGGTGGAGAGTCATAAGAAAAAACAAAGAGCTAGAGTTGTTGTGACTTCCTTGTTGAGAATTGTTGCTGTTTGGTTTCTGTCCACCAGCTGAGAGAATGAGGAACTATATATTAATAAGGTGAGGTGATATATTGCATATGTACATATGCATGCAAACAGCCCTTGCTGCTTACTAACAAACATCTTGACTTGCCATCCCATGCTTGGTTGGAAAATTAAACTTCTTGCTGTCAACATCAGGAATCGTTCACTACCATCTCAATGATTCTCCCAACCTTTTGCCATTAGCTGCTTCATTCATTGCTTATCAAGATTCCATCTGAATCTTCTGTTCTAAATCTAAACTAACTGCCATAACTTTACTCTGCCTGTCATAAACATAAGTGTAAGATCTTCAAGTGCAAGTTTATAGTTCCTTGTAAGTAAAGTCACAGGTAAGTAGCCGAGAGTTTGGTGCTGGAAAAGCACAGCAGGTCTTCTGGCTTACACCTGCAACATTGATTCTCCTGCATCTTGGATGCTGACTAACCTGTTGGGCTTTCCAGCATCCTCCACACGGCTCTGACCTCCAGCATCTGCAGTCATCACTTACTCCTCACAGGTAACTAGGAGAGTAAAGAATATGTTTGGTATGCTTGCCTTTATTGGTCAGTGTACTGAGTATAGGATTTGCGAGATCATTTTATGGCTGTACCGGACATTGGTTAGTTCATGTTTGGAATACTGTGTGCAATTCTGGTCTCCCTGCTGTAGGAAGGATGTTGTGAAACTTAAAAGGGTTCAGAAAAAATTCACAAGGAAGTTGCCATGGTTTGAGGATTTGCGCTATAGGGAGACATTAAATAGACTAGGGATATTTACTCCTGGAGTACCAGAGGCTGAGGTGTGACCATACAAAGGTTTAGAAAATAATGTGAGACGTAGATAGGGTCAATAGACAAAGTCATTTCCCTGAGGTTGGGAAGTCCAAAACTAGAGGACTTAGATTCAAGGTGAGAGGGGTAAGATATAAAAGGGACCTAAGGAGCAATTTTTTCACATAGAGGATGGTGTGTGTGTGTGTGCGTATAGAATGAGCTGCAAGAGGAAGTGGTGGAGCTTAGTACAATTACAGCATTTAAAAGACATCTGGATGGGTATATGAATAGGAAGGGTTTGGAAGGATATGGGCCAAATGCTGGCAAATGGAACTAGATTTATCTAGAATATCTGGTTGGCATGGACAAATTGGACTGAAGAGTCTGTTTCTGTGCTATGAATCTCTATGACTCTGTAATTTAATACAGTATAAACATTAATCTATTATCTACAGGAATTTGCTGTGCAGTTAACTGCATTCTTTGAAAAGATTTATTTGGTTGACTCTCTAGATGACTTTTTGGCCTTTTCCAAAATATATCTCCCTCTGTTTTTAAAACCCAGAGTCAAAAATCATGTGTTATATATATTATATATATTTATTCCAAATTGGGGGAGAAAAATTCTGTTCTTACTATACCTATGTTCTTGCGAGCAATTTGGTTCTTGCAGCATCAAAACCTGTGGCTCCTTCTTAACCCTATAAATCAGGCACATTTAGATTCCATGAGTTTTGATGAGATTAAGAAGTTTTAGTAGTTCATCTGTACTGTTAGAAATGTGTGTCCCAATCCAGTTGTTAACTGAGCTTCAGGTGTTTGAGTAAAGTGGTTTTTGACTGACTTTACATAGTAATATATTTAGGTATTTTAATATTCGTGCAGAATGTTAAGAATGGCCTTTTCTCATGCTAACTCGAAAGGTTTGTTAAAGAATTCATAGTCGCTGCTATTGTTGTCACCATCTTGCAGCTTTTACTGGAAATGCATCAATGCTACTTCACATCTGCATTTCCCAGTAAGGTTTCTCATCTGTTTTATTCTTCTTTTCTTCCTTAGTTAACATAGCTGAGGTGGTTATGTTTGATTTGAACATAAAGCTGCCTACATCTCTTTATCTATGACCTCTATGTGAATGCTCATTCGTGACCGAAGGAAAGCATTCATGTGTGTTTTGATGTGGAAATTGAAGTTACTTTCATTTTTTTGTATTTTACCTACATTCCTATAACCCTATTTTTAATTTTTTTCAAACCCATACTTCATTTTCTTTAAATTTTTTGTGGTCTGTTGTCCCTTTACCATCCCCCCCTTCCCTACATCCGCGCTCATTCAATTTTTATTTTGTTGTCTTAAAACCATTAACGTGGCAAATTGAATATAGTTCTAGACAAGCTGCTTTCCATAACCATTCCAGTGGTTCATGTAAGCAAATTTCACTTCAATCAACAGCAGCGAGTAAAGCTTAAAGCTCAGCTGTCCAAAAATATAAGCGTGACTAATACCTTGTATAAATCTGCAAATTGAATCTGAATCTCTAAGCAAGATAATAGACATTAGTACTGCAAAACGCAACCTTTGAGAAGCACTCGGTACTAAAATGAATGAGCAGCTGCTTTCATAGGGCTTGGTTCAGACGGCTAGATTTTTATCTATTCGTGGTCAATGGGTAGAAAACCTAACCCAGGAAATTTAGGCAAGATCTGCTTTGGAAGGGATGCATTGTAATTTTACTGCACGTTGCCTCAGACTCTCTCGTGGCATTTTGTACCCTGGTCTACTGTAAGGATGAAGTTTTGCATTTTTTTTTAAAGTCATCTGCGAAAGTTGTATTTCTTAATCTCAAAGCTATTCACTGCCAATAAAGTGCTTTTAGTGTAATTGATGTTGTAATTTGGAGAAATCCGTCAGTCAGTACACGCCGTAAAATATTGTGGACTGTGAGATACAACACCAGATAATTTGTTTTTGATCGTGTTATTTAAACAGTAAATATAAATCAGGACTCATAGAGCACTCCTTTCCTCTTCAAAAACTGTGATGGATTTTTTAAAAATGTCCATCTGAGGGTTTAGATGCATTCTTCAATTAAGGTATCATCTGAACAACAGTATCACTAACAACGTGCATTTTCAGTTTTGCACGTATCATTTTACATAATGTGCTTAAATTTCAGTGAAGCTTGAACTTATCGTCTGCAGGCTGAGACCTTGAACAGAAGCCATTGCTTCCAGATGTAGTTCAGGATGAGATTCCAATGCTGTACTGTTTGTGTGTGTTCCCTGAGAGAGGAAACTAACATTTTCAAGGGTACTGACAGTGATTCTGATCAGCATAAGATAATCCAATTGTTCTTTACTTTGGAGTTTGGAAGCAGAAATATTTTACTTTATCACATACAAGTCTATTAATGTACCTTCCTTTTTCAAGAGCATTTTATAAGTACTTCATCCAATTTATTTGCTTCTGTCAAGAGTGAACTATAAAAGACCAAAAATGCCGTTAGTGGGAGTTTTTGTTTCCATTTTGATTAATTTAGGTGATGCTCATCAGACAGCGATATTTATCTATAGCCAGTGTGAAGATGGTAATGAGTTTTGTCCCTTGAACCACAGCAGCCCTTGTGCTGCTGATTGTTTCCACAAAAATTCTTAATAACGTGACAACATCGAAGTTTGTCCATCAGGACAGTTTGTGAGAAGAATTTGGAGGTTATGGGATTCTCATGAATTTATGCTACTTGTCCTTCACACTAGTGAAGCTCATAGATCTTGAAGCTATTATCAATCTAACCCAGTACATTTATGAAAGATCTGCTTTTGAAGGATGCATTGGTAATTTTACTGCACGCTGCCTCAGACTCTCTCATGGCATTTTGTACTTGGAGTTATACTGCAGCTGTGGTATCCCAGTGAGGTAGTGAGGATGGAATCCAGCATGAAAGATATTGATTAACTGAATTGTTTTTGATTAGACTTTTCAGTCTTGATTTAATATTTCACCAATTCTGAAGAGAGTATTCCATTTGACTCCTGATTGGAATCATGCAATGTTTGTTTTACTTTTGCATTTGAAGGATTTTTTTCCCATCCTAGGCTTTATGAGCCATGTAGGTTGAAAGCTCTGGTAACCTGGTTAGACCCCATCCAGTTCTATTCACTGGTGAGTAGAAAGTGAGGACTGCAGATGCTGGAGATCAGAGTTGCGAGTGTGGTGCTGGAAAAGGGACAGCAGGTCAGGCCTGATGAAGGGCTTATTCCCGAAATGTCGATTCTCCTTCTCCTCAGATGCTGTCTGACCACACACTCGACCTATTCACTAGTGAGGCCAACCTTTGGATGACTCGTCTAGCTTCACTTTTTCTTCGTACACCTTTATCTTATATTCACAACAAAATTCGCTATGAAGACTACTTAAAACACATTGTCAAGGCAGCTGATTATAGAGCCTCTTAGAATATATTTGTGCGGGTGTTAAGTGTTCCAGTGTATGGCGTACCTGTATCTCAGTTAAAGTTTATCGTTTTTGCTTTATTAATTTTTTAAAAGTTATTTTTGTATGTTCAGAAAAAGATTCAACCAAAAACCTTTATCTGTCACCTTATTACCTCATGAAAGCAACTAAGTTCAATATTCATGAAATTTAAAATGATATTACAAGTGTTCTGCCTCTGTAGTAATCAAAGCTTTTGCCTCCAGTCAGAAATGTTGTAGATATTTTTAAATGGTAAAGAGACTTTCAATCATGTTGATTGAATGAGACATTATTTATAAACAGCTTCCAGCACATATCCAAACCACGGGAAGTGTTAAGGAATGGTAGAAAATGTATGTATTCTTTTTACTACTTCCATTTTCAGTCCTCGTCTGCAGATGTTTGAATGATGGTGTTAATTTTATCATAATTGTGTATTTACTCACGTTCAAATAGTGGGCATTAAAATAGATTCCGCCTGATAGAAATTATGTATTGGATTAGGAGGTGGATTTTTATTGTGTATCTCTAAATGGATGGAATTTAAAAACAGGTTTTGCTGCAGTTGTGTAGGGTACTGGTGAGGGTGTGCCTGGATTACTGTGTACAGTTTTGGTCTCCTTACATTAGAAAGGACATACTGGCACTGGAGGGTGTGCAGAGGAGGTTCACTAGGTTGATTCCGGAGTTGAGGATTGGCTTATGCGGAGAGATTGAGTAGACTGGGGCTAGTCATCTTGGAATTTAGAAGAATACTGGGGATCTTACAGAAACACAAAATTATGAAGGGAATAGATAAAATGGAAGTAGGAAGGTTGTTCCCACTGATAGAATTAGGGAATATAGCCTCAAAATAAGGGATAGCAGATTTAGGATTGAGCTGAGGAGGACCTTCTTCTCCTAAAGCATTGTGATTCTGAGCACTTCCGTGCCTGCTGAAGCAGTTGAGGCTACCTCATTGAATGTTTTCAAGGCAAATATAGATTTTTGAACAGTAAAGTATTTCAGGATGATAGCGAGTGGGCAGGTAAGTAGAACTGAGTCCACGAGAAAGATCAGTCTAGATTAGAGTGGTGCTGGAAAAGCACTTGGTGCTTGAGGGGCCAGATGGCCTATTCTTGCTCCTATTTCTTAAGTTCTTATGTTCTTAAGTAAAAACAGGCAAGTGTACAAAGACTAGACTTCCATTCCAGCTTTCACCACCTGACTTATCTAGAATTAAACTTTAATAGCCTATCCAGTGTATGTTTGTTGGCAACCAACTTTGGAGTCATTGCCATTGAGCCTCATCCTAATTGTGTTTGATGTCCACACATTCATATTCATTAGTTTCTATTATTATCATCATAGAACCAGGTGGAAGGAATTTATTCTATCATTGAAGAACTATCCAATTACACCATTTTCCCCTGTTATCCAATTAGCCCCAGTCTTCTGTCATCCAATTAGTCTCATTCCCCTGTTCCTTCAACATGACACTTCAAATTTGTTGTTTTAAAATGTTTTAATATGTAACACTTCAACCAGTTGCAGATCTCCTAGTGCCAATCTGCATGAGATCAGCAGCCCCAAACTACAGATATTCATCGAACTACTGAGGAAAAAAGCACCTCTTGAGATTGATTATTTTATCATTTTACATGGGTTCACTTCATTGGAGGGCGATTTAAAATGTATATTCCATGAATTGACATTGGTTCATAAGTACAAAATGAATTGAAATGCTGACAAAAGACTCCCACCAAGCTGTATCATTTCAGGGCTTTCAGTTTGAAATGCTGCCAGTAATATGTATAGATATTAGAAATTCTTGGAATAAAACTTTTCAGCAGCAGATGGTATTTTCTTTGGGAATAGTATGTTCACGGAATGATTTTGTCTTGAAGTTATATAGAAATAATTATTTGTGCTGCTCTCCAATTTGAGGCCTATTACGATTCTTTTGTTTAAGCTTGGTGATTCTTTTCCTCTTTCCTTTGTTATTTACTTTGATCTGCTCATACTCCATAAACTATTTGAAGTCAGACCGATAACCTGTTTTAAGCTTCCAGCATTATTCCTACAAAATTGTCTTACATGTTGTGGAGCAACTTGTTTTGTTTCCTGTAACTCTTCCAGTTGCCATATGGTGGCTGAGGTTGGGAATTTGATACAGGTGAACCTCCAAGCACAAGTCTTTGCCATGTTACTGATTGATAGAACAATAGTACGTACCAGTATTAATTCAATGCTTGTTATAAAACAATTTATACATGATTACCTTAGCCTCATGCCAAACTCTTTCATTAGTGCAAAGGCTTAAAATTATTATTGAAATGCATTCATCAACAATTATGAAATCTCCCAAGGTCTCAGTTATTAATAAATCTATTGCATGTCATCTTCCACCACTCACTCAAAAGTTTTTTTTCTGTACAATTGACACAAATTTCAAAAAATACAGAACAGCATTTTAACACTATTTTGTTTGAAAATATTAGTACTATATTATGGTGCTTTACCTTTATTTGCAAACTTCATCCCATTCTTTCTTTATCTATTTCAGAATAGACTTGTGACGTGTATTTTGCCTCCTGTCCAGTTGCTATACAACATTGAGTGTGATTTCTGTATTTTTACAGAATTTACTTTAAATGACAAGTTTTTTGACAAGGTTCCCCATGGGAGACTGGTTAGCAAGGTTAGATCTCATGGAATACAGGGAGAACTAGCCATTTGGATACAGAACTGGCTCAAAGGTAGAAGACAGAAGGTGGTGGTGGAGGGTTGTTTTTCAGACAGGAGGCTGTGACCAGTGGAGTGCCACAAGGATCGGGGCTGGGTCCACTACTTTTCTTAATTTATATAAATGATTTGGATGTGAGCATAATAGGTATGTTTAGTAAGTTTGCAGATGACACCAAAATTTGAGGTGCAGTGGACAGTGAAGAAGGTTAACTCAGAGTACAACGGGGTCTTGATCAGATGGGCCAATGGGCTGAGGAGTGGCAGATGGAGTTTCATTCAGATAAATGGGAGGTGCTGCATTTTGGGAAAGCAAATCTGAGCAGGACCTACCCATTTAATATTAAGGTCCTAGGGAGTGTTGCTGAACAAAGAGACCTTGGAGTGCAGGTTCATAGCTCCTTGAAAGTAGAATCGAAGGTAGGTAGGATAGTGAAGAAGGCGCTTGGTATGCTTTCCTTTATTGGTCAGAGTATTGAGTACAGGAGTTGGGAGGTCATGTTGCGGCTGTACAGGACATTGGTTAGGCCACTTTTGGAATATTGTATGGAGTTTTGATCTCCTTCCTATCAGAAGAATGTTGTGAAACTTGAAAAGGTTCATAAAAGATTTACAATGATGTTGCTAGGTTTGGAGAATTTGAGCTATAGGGAAAGGTTGAATGGGCTAGGGCTGTCTTCCCTGGAGTGATGGAGGCTGAGGAGTGACCTTATAGAGGTTTAGAAAATCATGAGGGGCATGGATATGATAAATAGACAAAGTCTTTTCCCTGGGACGGAGTCGTCCTGAACCAGAAGACACAGGTTTAGGGTGAGAGGGGAAATATATAAAAGAGATCTAAGGGGCAATGTTTACACGCAGAGGGTGGTACATGTATGGAATGAGCTGCCAGAGGAAGTGGTGGAGGCTGGTACAATTGCAACATTTAAAAGACATCTGGAAGGGTTTATGAATCGGAAGGGTTTGGAGGGATATGGGCCAGCTGCTGGCAAGTGGGACTAGATTAGGTTAGGATATCTGGTTTGCATGGATGAGTTGGACCAAAGGATCTGTTTCCATACTATACACCTCTATGACTCTAATTGCTAATATCTACACATATTACTGGCAGTATTTCAAACTGAAAGCCCTGAAATGATACAGTTTGGTGGGAGGTGGTTTGTTAGCATTTCAATTTATTTTATATTTCTGAACCACTGTCAGCTGATGCAATATACATTTTAAATTGCCCTCCATGAAGTGAAACCATATAAAATTCTAAAATCAATCTCAAGAGGTATTGTTTTCCTCAGTAGTTTTATGTATTTTACACCTGTATTGTTTTATGAATGACTTCTTGGTTTGTGTGCCTGTACGAATGTAACTTTCTATACCTGGTTTAAAAATGCATTTCTTGATAATCTGAGCTGTTGCAAGTTGAGGCTGAACTTCATTTTAATCTCCCTCTTGCTATCTCTTCAAGGAAATTCTGGGAAAGCTTCATTGATATCTGTCACGAGAACAACAGTCTCCATGGCATCACATTTGAGCAAATCAAGGCACAGCTGGAGGCACTTGAGTTGAAGAAGACATATGTCCTTAATCCGCTGGCTCCAGAATTCATCCCGAGAGCTCTCCGACTTCAGCAGCCAGCAAATCCTAACAAACAACAACAGCAGCAGCCATCTCCACCTAAGGTACAGTAACCCTTTCTAAAAATGTTTCTTCTTGACTTCTGGGTTCGAGCTATGTTCTATTTAAATGCTTGTTTAAATTGAAACCGCTGATATCTGTAGACGTATTTGAATTCATAGTGGCACAGACTGATACGTAATGTCACAATGTGACAGCATACAGCTTCTTTCCATATACATGGTTTAGCGATTTTCCTATCCCAACCCTCCAAACGAGGTATTTTCCTTGAGGCAGAAGAAAGTAGAGGCCATGTCAGTTCAACCATCACGTAATAATCAATTCTAAAGGACAAAGTTGTTTTTTTTAAGTAAACATGATTGGAAATGAACTAATTAGCAATAATGAGCACATCTTATCAATAAAGGATGTTTAAATTTGATTTGGCTGAACTTCCTTGGACAGTGAAGACAATTTTGCAAGTTTTTTGTGTCTGCTGCCACAAACCTTTCGCAATTCTGATAGCCTGAGCTTTTCACTTCTAATAACTTTTTCTGTAAACTTGATTCCCTTACTCCCGAAAACTCCTCTCCCTTCTGAACTGAGACCTCAAACTTGTGTTATGACACTGAAACTAAACTAATGGCTTTCTGGTCTATTGTAAATTCCGCAGTACAAGCATTCCATCCATTTAACATTGGCTTTGTTCTTCCAAGCATTTGACGACAATCAGATGCTTTCTCAATTGATGCAGTTAGCTTACTATTCCAAATGACTTTCAAATCTGTTTCATAAGAGAACTTCACAGAATTGACCCAAATTCTTCTGTCTCTATTTAAAATCTAAATACCATATACAACTTTCATCACAATGCAAGTCATTGTTTATGCATGAAGGCTTACTTAAAGATTTTCTAGTATCAATAATACCAAGAGAGGATTAACAATCCAGAGTAATGACACTACTGACTTTCATATAAAATACTTAAAATTGAATAATGCAATAAGTTTACTTTGCATCTTTTAGCTGACTGTAGATGCGTCTTTGAAATCACTCCAAATATTGATGAATCTCACTAGTTATTTGTAACTCATCATGATGCTTTGTTCTCTTTCTGTCTTGAGCTATTAAAATTTAATTGACTAAACAGGATTTTACAGCGATGTAAGTTTGGACCCTTTAGATTGAGTTTTAACTGTTGAGAAGATGCATTGTTTTGCAGTTATGATATCTGGATTTGTTAGCATGGCGCTGTAGGCAACTGAGAATTCACACATTGTTCACCTTATCCATGTTGTGATTGTTGAAGTATGAGATTGCGAACTGAATTGATTTACTCTAAGTACAGAGTTAATCAAAGTAATATTCAGGACAGCACCAGCCTGGTAGTATTATTGTTACACAATTAATCTGGCGACCCAGTTAAGTTCTGGAGACCCAGGTTTGAATCCTGCCATTGCATATGGTGGACATTGAATTCAATAAAAATCTGGACTCAAATGTTATGATGACCATGAAACCATTGTCAATTGTCAGAAAAATCCTTCTGGCTCATTAGTGGGAAAGAAACTGCCATCTTTACCTGATGCGGCCAACATGTAACCGCAGAACCACAACAATGTGGTTGATTCTTTACTGCCATCATGGTAGTTAGGTCAATAAATGCTGGCATAGCCAGCGAAGCCCTCCTCCCTGAATGAATTTTTAAAAAGGAAAAACTGAATTAAGTAAATTTTCAAGTGAGATTAAAGTAAAAAGTCTCTTGGGCTTCTGGCATCATCTGTTGACAGGTTTCTGACTCAATAGCTTCTACAGGACCAGTATGTTTGATTCTATACATTACAGCAATTACTATATTTCAAAATTACTTAAATGACTAAGGAACTTTGGGACATACTGAGTTAATGAAAAGCACTATATATCCACAAGTCTTTTCATTTTATTTATTCTTTTTCTTATTTTGGAGAAGACACTTAATCTGCTAACATTTAAACCTTAACATCGGTTCATTCAACTGTTTGCATGGTGGCACGTACATCAAAACTGTTAAAAGAATCCAACGAGGGCTGTTGAAACTATGTTTCTGGAGCTTTATTGAACTCTTAGGTTGCCTGGCAAATTTGTACTTTCATTCTTCACTGCTTTGTTCTATTTTTAATCTCTTAAGCCTGGAGGTTTACACAAAGCTATTGAGTTCATTAGCTGAACTATATGTGTAAGCAGTGATTTGGCCTCAACTCTGTTAACAATATCACTTCAATCTCCAAAATCCTTTTAAATTCAACAGTTAATTTAAAACACCAATTCAGTTATCCGAATTCTTTCCTTGGATATTTTGAGTTTTTCGTCCGTTCCATACACACTCCACATTCGCCTTAGCAGAAGCCTTTGAACAGTGAACATCACTTCCTTAGTTGCTTGCTACACCATGTCACTTCAAGATCAGCTCCTTCCAGTTTTTTGATGTGGTTTAGTGGCCATAGGATTTAAGATGTGAATTGTGTTTCTTGTTAACCTCTGTGACCAACTTTGTTCTTAATCATGGTTCTGTTCACTACCTTACTGTGCTTCAGGCTCTAGTGTTTTGAAATTTATCTTTTCCAGACTTGCACCCTTTTTCTCCTATAGATGCTGACTCATTCATCAAACATCATCTGGTCACTTGTTCAACTCATGATTCTATCAGAAAATGTTTTATTCCTTTATTAGATCTGTAAATATAAGACAGTCACTTATAAATCCAGTAAGAACTTCAGAGGTCATTTCTTTACCCAGTGAGTGGTGAGAATGTGATACTTGCTGCCACAGGGACTAGCCGTGAATAAGATTAATGAGAGGCAAAGTACGTGAGGGATCTAGGTATGTCAGGTCAGCGGGTGAATGAAGTGGGATGGGAGGAGTCTCATATGGGTCATCAAAAAAAACACGGACCAGTTGTAGCAATGGTCTGTTTCAATGCTGAGGTTTTATGTAACAATTGGAGCTTACAGCAGAGTCAGGTGGAAATCCAGATTGGTGACTGAGTAATTACTCAAGACAGAAAAACACAATACCCCAACCCCAAACATTGCAGGGAGGGCCAGTTGTACACAGGCGTTGTCTTTGCTGAGATCAATTAATGCAGTGCATTCACTTCCTGAGAGCAAATCCAACGTATAAAAACTGAAAAATATCATTCCTATAATTGGTAGGTTTGTAGATCATTTATGCCAGTATATCAAATGATGGCTGTTGAAGTTGACGGCCATCTAGAAAGAACAACAATTTTAAACCCTAAAGCTTTGATTCTAATGTTCTAAACATTAGGACTAAAAATTCTAACTTTTAGAATGTAAACTTTAATGTCCATGTATATGATTGTCTTGAGTTTTCCTTCAGTTAAGATGTGTCTCCTCTGTTACACTTGTTGCTTTCAACAGTCTTAATGAATAATTTTTATTTATTCAGCAAGCAAAATACTATTTCTTCTATTTCTTTGTTCATCCATTTATAAGATTAAAAGCTTTTTTAAAACTTCATAGCACAACGAGGACTTGCTAACAATAATCTGCATAATCAGCATGTTTCATGAAAGAGTTGGAATTAGAGGCGATTAGGAAAGGTGACCAAGACCATGACCTAACATTGTTAGGGGTGTTTGAAGTTGGAGATTGATTTAAAGCAGTAAAATAAAGACACAATAGGTCAAAGTTGCAAGAACAAAGGATTGATTGAAATGTACAATGTAAGTTATAAAATCCGTCAGAGTGGAAGAGGGAAGCCAAATCTGGGAATAGAAATAAGAGTTGCTGGCAAATGAGGAGGCTACATTTTCCTCTGAAAAGTTATTTGCAGAGGTGAATGTGAAGGGCATATGGGTTGAATGAATGGATGATTTTTATTGTCACATGTATTTTATAGTGTGAAATACAAAACGTGGAGAAAACCTTTCATTCGACATCATGACCTTGTGCCATTTTGATGGATTTAAGAATAAGAGGAAAATGAAAAGAGAAGTCCATCCACGTTTGAGTTCTGAACCGGCTCAGAGCCATCACTGCTTCGCCTCTGTCTATGCTGGGTATCACTGTTGCCTCACAGCACCAGGGACTCTGGTTCGATTCCTGCCTCGGGCAACTGTCTGTCTGGCATTTGCACATTCTCCCTGTGTCTGCGTGGGTTTCCTTCAGGTGCTCCAGTTTCCTCCCACAGTCCAAAGATGTGCAGGTTAGGGTGATTTGGCCATAGGAAATTGCCAATAGGTGCATTAGTCAGGGGTAGATATTGGGTGGGGGAATGGGTCTGGGTGGGTTACTCTTCGGAGGGTCGGTATGGGCTTGTTGGGCCGAAGGGCCTGTTTCCGCATTGTAGGAAATCAAACCTAATCTGCGCTGGACTGAACTATTGTCAAAGTCACCAATCCTCAGGTGCCGTGTTTTGCCACTCGGCCAATTCACCTCTGCTGCTGCCCGCACCAAACACACCAGAGCCTGAGTTGCATCTCTCGCCACAATCCACCTTGTCGATGTCTCCGTGATGCACTTCTGCCATTGCCAGAGCCAACCAACAGTGAAGTCACCGATCCTCAGGTGCCATCTTTCACCAGTGGGCTACATCACAAACATTGCCTCTACTGATGTAACACCAGCTGACTCCGGGGTCCAGGGCTTGCTCTCCTTCATGTTGGACTCGCCAAACCAAAACATCCAAGGAAAAGATTCAGATGGGAAGCCATTAGAGGTCAGCAAAAGCCACTTTGATTGGCGAATGGGACTTGAAACCAAGAAGCAGAATGTGGATAAGAGAATTCTGTCTGAACTGAAATTTCCATAATATGAAGCTTCAGGCGACAATAAGGAGAACATTAAGAATTGAACCAGGAGCTGGTGAAAGCATAGATTAGGACTTTTGGCAGAAGTGATGGTGGCAAGCATATTCCAATTTCTTGAGTCTCAGTTGCAAAATTTGAGTTGTGTAGTCTTCAGCACTTTGAAAATTCAGCCATTATTAATTTAATTCAGAAATCTGAGTTTAAAATTGTCTATCAATTTTATTTCATCTTGAGCCCTGCCAAACCTTTATTGCATTGTTGTTCTTTTTCAAACACTTCTGTTAGATATTTGCCTTGGGGTTTGTATCATATGAAACAAGGGAATGATTTTACAGCCTTTTCTGTTATCCGTGTTATCATCATCCTCTTGAATTGATTCAGCTTTGAAGAATGGAAACCTACATGACAGGTTCTGATGGAAAGATTTCATTTTTTTTACACTTGTATTAAACTTATTATTAATCTGACTTCAGGAAGGAAAATATCAAATGAATAATGTAATTCTTACACTCTGGTAATTGAACAGATGTGTCTTTTAGGAGCTCAAATATAGTGATTTTATCTATGTTGTCTTCTACATTGAGCTGCACCATATACAGCTAAATGAAGCATGCTGTTTTAAAATAATAAACATGTTGTCATATTGTATATTGGAGGGTTTGTACTCACTAAGTCAGTGATTTGTTTAAGATATTGATGTGTTTTTCCTTTGAGTGATTGCTGAGTTCCAAAGACATGAACTGAATTTTAAAAAGTTCCTTCAGTGCACTTAAGGACATTTTTGACTCTCTAAATTTATAGCTAAGAGAATAAAGTTGTCTGAAACCTCCTTTCTGGATAATGCCACTGAGGTGACCCTTAACTTCCATGTCTACTACATTTTCAAAGCTATTACAAATCCAAACATCCATAATTGTGCTCCTGTTTCAATTGCTGTGTACTACATAGCCATTCACGTTAAAAATGATTAACATGTGAATGCTTCTGTCACACTGGTCTTTAGCTGATCTTCATCTGCAAAGATGAAATGTTATCCAATTTGGCCCTGAATCAGATGGTCGCTGGGCTCTCGGGCAGTCTAGCACATAGCTAAGTCCAGGAAAGAAATGAATATTTTGAGAACAGAAAGTGCTTTTGATATGTTGCAGAATACACTATCATGCTTTGTGTCACTTCTTTGCAGAGCTTTGTTTGTCTCTTCCAATGAAGTAATCATTGAGTCACTTCCATATAGATTTCTTTCTTGGCAAACACTGACGGATTTAGGATTGACAAAAGATATTAGTTCTGACAGAGGCACTGTTTTGCCCACTGATGCTACAAGTACTTCAAATTTAAAGTTGGTCTTTTGTTGTTTGAGGTAAACCTTTACTAACTGAGAGAAGTTCCTTTTTTCCAAAATCAGTAAAGCCAGATGTGCTATATTATAATACATTGCAACTAGCGGGAATTGTGTTTCTACTTCAATTCATTCAGTCAGTGACTGTACTCTGCGGTAGTTTCCCCTTAGCAAATTCATCTTTTCTATCTGCCATTGCTTGCAAAGCAGACTTCATTTTGGTTATTACTAAGGATATTTTTATCTCCATTGCTTTGCAAGGCCCAGTGCATAGCCAGACAAATAACAGTTTGTAAATTCTTGCTGGTGCAACATTATGGGACAACCCACACATCTTTAACAATTAATTCCTATAATGAAATTAATTTCAATACCTACAGCTCCACTTTGTTGCTGTTATTGCATCAGTCTGTCTGCCTATTACTCTTCATTGGTGCTAAAATCATATTATACATAATCTCACTCCTTCCTGCTGTTAATCTCCCAAGCACTTTATCAAAAGACTTGCAGAAGTCGAAGTAGATTGCATCGACGTACTTGGTCACCTCTTTGAAAATTCAATCACGTTGATAGGAATGAGCTCACCTTAATAAAACCATGCTGACTGTTCTTAATCGATCACCAGCTTTCTATGTGCAGATCAGTTGTATTCCTCGCAATTGCTTTCGATAGTTTCTACACCACTGAGGTTAGACTGACTGGACTATAGTTTGCTGGTTTATTCCTTGCTCCCATCTTGAATAATGGTACCACGTTGACTGTCCTCCAGTCGTCTGACACCTCTCATATGACCAGAGAGGAATTCAGAATTATTCCTGTTATTTCCTCTGTTGTCTCACTTAACAGTCTGTGATCTATTTCATCTGGCCCAAGATGTTTACTACTCAGAACTTCCTCTCTGTCTATGCTAACTTCTTTAAGTGTATCACAATCCCCCTTCCTGATTTCTTTACCTACATCACCCCTCTTGCCAATGAACACTGATACAAACTATTCATTTAGAGCTCAATCTTCATCGAAATGTTTAATTTCAATAGTTGGAACTGAAACTTGAAATTCAAGCTGCAACATGATATATACTTGGGTGTTTCTAGCTGTTTTTCTAATCAGCCTGTTCAGACATGTTGTGACACACTTTTGAAGCATGTAGGACTTGAACCCAGGACTCCTGGTCAAGTCGGGATGCTATAACTGCATCACAAGAGCCTAACTTGGCTGACAGCTGTTGATTGGATGGAGACTGTCAGCTCATCCCTCAACTGTTCATGCTGATGACAAGAGTTAGGAAATGGACAAGGACGAGGAGCTTCTGATAATGGATTCTTGATAGCTTTGGTAGGTTATGGGAGTCAGTTCGCTTGGTTGGCAGCTCGGCCAGTTTGCAATGCAGAGTCATGTCAACAACATGAGTTCAGTTCCCACACCAACTGAAGTTACCAAAAGGACCCTCCTTCTCCACTTTCCTGTTATCCACCAGTCATCTCTCTCAGAGAGCAGCCATATCCGTAGGTTATAGTTTAGGAGTAGGAGGAAAACTCATAGCCTTTCGGAAGGATGTTGTGAAACATGAAAGTGTTCAGAAAAGATTTACAAGGCTTTTGTCAGTTTTGGAGGGTTTGAGCTATAAGGAGAGACTGAATAGGCTGGGGCTGTTTTCCCTGAAACATCTTGAGTTTGAGAGGGTGACCTTATAGAGATTTATAAAATCATGAGGGACATGAATAGGGTAAATAGACAAGGTTTTTTCCCCAGAGTGGGGAAGTCCAGAACTAGAGGCCATAGATTTAAGCTGAGCGGGGAAGGATATAAAAGGGTCCTAAAGGGCAATTTTTTCACACACAGGGTGGTGTGTGTGTGGTATGAACTGTCAGAGGAAGTGGTGGAAGCTGGTATGGTTACAGCATTTTAAAAGGCATCTGGATGGATATATGAATAGGAAGTGCTTAGAGGGACCTGGGCCAAATGCTAGAAAATGGGACTAGATTTATTTAGATATCAGGTTGACATGGACGAGTTGGACCAGAGGGCCTGTTTCCATGCTATGCTGTTTATCCGAATGACTCTGTCTAACTGGCTTTAAACACATATGCAAATACAGTCTGTACAGGTGAATAAAGGATGAGAGCTCAAGAAAATATTTGGCATGTCATGTACCTCAGATACCTGAAGGAGTTGATTAGATTAGATTCCCTACAGTGTGGAACCAGGCCCTTTGGCCCAACAAATCTACACTGACCCCCAAAAGAGTAACCCACCCAGACCCATTCCTCTCTGACTAACGCACCTAGCACTACAGGCAGTTTAGCACGGCCAATTCACCTGACCTACACATCTTTGGATTGTGGGAAGAAACCGGAGCACCCGAAGAAAACCCATGCAGACACGGGGAGAATGTGCAAACCCAACACAGTCGCCCACTGGAATTGAACCTGGGACTCTTGTGCTGTGAAGCAACAGTGCTAACCACTGAACCACCGTGCTGCCCCAGCGTTGAAGAAGGACAACAAGAAATGGGACACAATTGTTACTTTTAAAGGGATTGACTTAAGTAAATTTCTCGAGTTCTTTTAGGTGCTGTGAAATTAGTGGAAACTGGGAGAAAAACAAATCGATGAGTGAAATGGCAGTTCAAGAGCTCAAAGAAGAAAGGAAAGTAAATGATGTGTTGATGGACAGTACCGAAGATTTAAGGGTGGATTTTTGGATGTGAATTATTGATGAACAGTTTTGAAGGTTTAGCACTGGAACGGTGTCAGCTCCCACAAGGACCAGAAGGACTAATTCAGTATCTGAAGTGGATTGGGATGGTGAGGAGGAGGGTGTAGTCAGTTGTCTATCACAGAGATTAGTTCTGTTGAGGTATGATTACAAAATGGAGATGGAAAAGCAATTTTGAAGTGATAACAGTGTAGTGTAAGATAGTGGGAGGTCGTAATCAGAGTGGAAGAGGAAGTTGTGAAAGTCACAGGCACCTATGTGGAAAAGTTCTTTGGTCCTGTCCCTTCATCTTCAAATACAATCTGATTGGGGATGGGGGGGGGAGGTTTATAGTTTGCTATGGAAAAGGGAAGCCTCATGTTGCCTCTGCCCTGCAGGAGTAGTTTATGCATAAGTATGCATACTGAGTTAAAGTGCGGTGGTCAGTACAGTAGTTGTGGGACCATCCCATAAAGAGCAATAGGAATAACTAGACAGCTGTTTCCAATGGCACAAATTAGGAGAGGTATGTTGTGACATTGGGAGGGCATTCAAGCAGATTGACAGAAGTTCACCAGAGTAGAGCAAGTTTATTAGTACCCGTCAGTACTGTTAATCTAGATTAGGATCTCAGACTCTGAGCATTGGACTTCTTGATCAACTGACTCAGGAACTACAAATAATCTGCTGTTTTGAGCAGGTATAAATTCAGGCAGATAAGTGTAGACACCACCATTTAAAAAGTAATGTTACACAGGTTAGATATTCCATTGTTCTCTGATTTGTGGTACACAGGACATTAGAGCTGAAAATGTGTTGCTGAAAAAGCGCAGCAGGTCAGGCAGCATCCAAGGATGCTTCCTTGAATGGTGCCTGACCTGCTGCACTTTTCCAGCAACACATTTTCAGCTCTGATCTCCAGCATCTGCAGTCCTCACTTTCTCCTACACAGGACATTAGACCATCAATTGCAAGGTTTTCAAAATACACTTACTTTGTTACCACTGTTTGTACTAAACATTTGAGCCTTTTTTCAATGTCAAAACCAATTTATCTTTCTACACATCAACACTGTAGAGATGCCCTCTTCGTTTATCCCAATTTGACCCTGTTAATATGTTCCTGAGAGTGAAATTGTTTGAGACAGATTTAAAATTTTGTTCTTAAATATTTTGCCCTTGGAATAAATGCAATAGGCCAAAGGGTTTCAGTTGTCTGCTCTGGAAGCCTATAAAGTGAGAGAAGTTTGATTTAAACTGTAGATTCCTACGTTCGATGGAAAGCATGGGTAGTCATCTTTGTTAATGATCCTAAGAATGTTAATTTTAACTACGTGGATTTCACAGGCATCTGTCATGAGTAGTGATTTGGTAAGTATTAACTTTTGAGCATTACCATGTTTAATTTATTTAATAGAACCATCCCTAATCAAAACAGTTAAAATAATAAATTCCCTTACACAATGTCTCCACAACCCTGGGACATTCTGAAGTACTTTACAGCCAATTAAGTATTTGAAGTATAATCAATGCTGTAAATGTAAAGAATGTGCAGTTGACTTGTACCCAACAAGCTTTCAAAAGCAGCAGGAGGATAGATGGCCAGGCAACCTGTTTTATTGGTGTTGATTGACCCATAAATATTGGACAGGAATGCTGGGAGGAAATAACCATATTTTCTTCCTTTAATGTTGAGGTTCTGTTCGCCGAGCTGGAAGTTTTTGTTGCAAACGTTTCGTCCCCTGGCTAGGCGACATCATCAGTGCTCTGGAAGCAGATGATGTCGCCTAGCCAGAGGACGAAACGTTTGCAACAAAAACTTCCAGCTTGGCGAACAGAACCACAACAATGAGCACCCGAGCTACAAATCTTCGCACAAACCTCTTCCTTTAATGTCATGAAATCTTTTACATCCATCTTGAAGATAGGGGTCTCCACTTGACTATGGTAGCTCCACCAGTACACGATTCATTCAATCTCTGGAATAAGACTTGATCTCACAGTCATCTAATAAGAGGCAAGAGTGCTTTCAATATCTGAAGGCAATTCTGTCATAACCTTCGATCCTTGTCTTGTGCAGTTTGCTCAGTTTAAAATAGAGTAAGTTTTAGTGTTGGCTCAAAAGGTTGATTTAAAAATAGGCTATAATTTCTTCAATCCCGAACATTGGCGATGAACGAAAGGAGTTATAATAGATTTGGGTTTTGTCTTAAATAGAAGGCATTTTTGCATTGCCTTTGATTTACAGCACACCCCTAGGTAGATCCAGCCACCTTGAATTACTTTATGGCTTTAAGTGGAAAAAAAATGTTTGCGGAGCAAAAAGAGAGATTTGGTATGTGTGCCAGTTCTTAGCTATTGAAGTCCAAAATTGATCCCAGTGCTCCACAATCTGCTCATCATCCTGTCAACTTCTGTATCAAATATTTATTCTATTTTCTTTTCAAAGATGCAATGGCCTCTGCATCAGTCACTCCTTTGGCAAGTGACTCCTTTGTATTCATGTTCCTACAGCTTCTGTGCAAAGAAATCTCTCCTATTCCCTCTCATTCTTTGATAATTGTAAATTTCCAATAGCTTTTATAATCCCATGAGGTGCATTTTAGCATAAACTTGCCTCTTCATGGTAAGTTTTTTAATTAAAGTTGACACCAACTAAAATACTAGAGTACAATATAAGTTATGGGTCTCTTCTCAAGTGCTTTTGTGCAGATGCAACATTTTCAGAATTGTTATTCCTCCCATATACGATAAATTCCAGTTCATCAATGAAAGCTAAATTCAATTCTCATCCTTTACTGCATAGTAATGGTTACATTGATAATTAGCAAAAAGGCATGACTATGAGCTGATTTGAATTAGAGATAATATTTAGCATTACAGTGACAATTGTTCACTCTAGATTTGAGATTTAAGGTATTTTGCAATGATGTCACTACGAATTATTTACAACTGAGATTGTAAGTAGAATCATACAGAAGTTTCAACACAGAGGCAATTTTGCCAATTCTGTCTGAAAGTTTAATTCCCAATACATGCTTTTTTAAAAAGTGTGACCTGTGGTATTGGTCAGCATTGCTGCTTGGCTCTTGAAATATAATTTTCAGCCAGTTGAGATGCGATATCAGTACAGTCTGGGGTCCATTGCTGTTTCTTATGTATTCCATTAGCTTAAATGATAAAGTGCAAAAATGTCTTTAAGGAATTCAGTTATCTCAGCATCTTGAGAGAAGTTGAAGTAGTACCTGATCTCTATTTTGCAACCAAGCCTACTTGAGCATTTTACTAGCTGAACAATCCACATTTCCACGGTGCTATGGTGGGCTGTATTAGGATTATGACATGAAGAAAATATTTAATGAGTTAACATTGCTTTAAGCAGGCAGATAGCAGATGTGGAAAGGTCAGCAGGCTCATGCGTTAATTGTCTTTTTGTACAGATGATGCAACTTGAGTATTTCCAGCAATACCTTTTGTCCAATTTCAAGAATCTACAGTATTTTACTTTCATTCTAGTGCTAAATAAAGGTGCTTTTATGAATACAAAAAGTACTTTTAATGGCTAGATATCTTTACATCATCCAAATAGCTGCTTGGAACCTGACGATTAAATGTGACTTGCCAATGAAGTGTAATGGGAACATGTTGAAGGCAGTGTCATAAATAAGTGCATTTTTCTCCTTAATTTAAATACAGTTCAAACTGTACCTGTTATTTGAAAGATCAAAGACTAATTTTGCTTTTACTCCTTAATGGTTGCAAAACTGCAACTGCAGCTACCCTTTTGGTCAGAGAGGCAAATGTGTGAATGCCTGAAAACCGAGAGCCAACATCCGGAAAATAAATGGACCTTCTAAAGCTGGTGTCCATTTGTGCCGCTTTCCAAATTTGGATTGTTCATGTTAATATTCAATGCACTTCAATGTTGTGCTGTTTCATCTGACAACTGAAAGCAAGCTTTTGAACTTGACATAAAAAAGAAAATATCTGCCTTCCCAGAACTTATGAAAGTTGAAGAAATTAACTATAGATATATGTGCTGTGTAAGAAAGGAGACACTCCCTCAATGAAATGAAGACTATAACCAAGTGCTGAAATAAGGAAAGAATTTAGTATTGCTACTTATATACAGCAGTTGTGTTGTAAAGGATACATAACTTGCAAAGAGTGCAGTAAGTTGTTTTCACGTCTTATGTTTGCAGTGGTTCATATATTTTATAGTTGTCAATAAATACTTTGCAAAATTTCCTTTCATCTAAAGTGAGTTTGATAACATAGCATGAGATTGTATTCAATCCAAATCCTCTAACTAGGTGATTCTTAATTCTCTTTTGTCATACAAATATCCACAACAGAACACAGAAAGGTAGTGAAAATTCCTGAATTTTTTGAGACAAAATCCTCTGACAGAACTGTTTTGAAATGGTTTTATGAAAATCTCCATTTATAACAGGCACTGAAGTAGACTTTATTATTAACCTCACAATAATCATTATGACCTTGTCATATTATTTGTAGAATAAAGGCCACCACCACAATCAGGGCGACCACTTTCCAACAGATGGATTTGGTAAGTTAGCTTTAAATGGTTATTGTCATTTCATAAAAATAAGGTATAATGACTCCCACTTTCCATTATCATCCTGGGGTTTGGGGGGGTGTGGGGAATTACCATCACCAGAAACTGAACAGCACCGGTCGTATAAATATTGTGGCTACAAGAGCAAATCTGAAATTAGGAATTCTGCAGCAAATACTCCTAAACTGAGTCTCCCAAACCCTATCTGCACACGGTACAAAGTAGGCATATGATGGAATACACCCGACCTGCCGATAAGTGTAACAAATGCTTGACACCACCCAGGACAAATCGACCTGTTTGATTAGCACCACATCTACAAACATCTATTCCCTCCACCACCAACATACCTTAGCAGTGGCTTGTGCCACGAGATGCACTGCAGAAATTCACCAAGGCTTCTAAGATAAACCACAACCTCGATCATCTAAAGCAACAAGGTCAGCAGACATATGGGAATACCAGTCCCTGCAAGTTTCCTCCACATCACTCGCCATCCTAATTTAGAAATATATATTGCGATTCTTGAGTGTTGCTGGCTTAAAATTCTGGAACTCTTTCTTGCCCAACAGCATTGTTCATGTACCTGCACCAAATGGACTGCAGTTGTTCAAGAAGCATTGTTCACTCACTCTTTCAAGGAGAAATAGAGATGGGAAAGACTTGCATGCCCAGTCAGCTGAGGCCTACATCCACTGGATGAATTTTTAAAAATCAAAACAAAACTAATTATGATTTGAAGTGCCATAACTGATACTCAAAACCAGAAGATTGGTTTGGTTTCAACAAAGTCGATAAAGTGCAGCACTTTGAAAAGTATTGGTCAGACAGCATCCGAGGAGCAAGAGGGTCGATGTTCTGGGCATAACTCTTCATCAGGATATCTTGATGAAGGGTTATGCCTGAATCGTCGACTTTCTTGCTTATCGGATGCTGCCTGACCACCTGTGCTTTGCTAGCACCACACTTTATCAACTCTGACTCTCCACAATCTGCAGTCCTCACTGTCTCCTAGGCTTCAATAAAGTAATAGTTTTAAATCTGAGTGTTAAAATGTTGTCTGATATTGAAAATATCTTGACCTCCATGTATAAAACGTAGGCGGGAGAGCAGGAACTTTGATTAAACTGATAGATATAGGTTTCCTATTGTGCTGTCAGTTATTGCAGATCATGATGAGCTGAATGACACAACCACCTATTTTAATATTAACTTCCTGTGTATACCTAGCCTGCTGTTTCAAATATCCTAGCAGATATACTTTGCACTTTCCAGACTTTGTGAATGCAGATAGTGCAATAGATAGGTACACTATAAGCATGTGAATATTTCCTCCTCTTTCTGCAAGACACTTGTCATCAAGTTTTGAGAAGATTTGTAGCTCAAGTTTAGGTTCTAGTTGTAGGTTTGCTTGCTGAGCTGGTAGGTTTATTTTCAGACGTTTCACATTAACTAGCCACAAAACGACATGACCCTGTCTCACTAGTATCCTTACATACAGATAAGGAAGGGCACCACTTCGACTGGGACAGCACATCCATCCTTGAACAAGCCAAACCGAGACATGCACGAGAATTCCTCGAAGTATGGCATACCAACCGGAACTCTAACAACAAACACATTGACTTGGGCCTGATTTACCACCCCCTGAGAAAAAGAATAGAAAATGACATCTCCATATGAGATGACATCACCACAGGAAATGACATTACAAACCATCACCATACATATCAATAGAACGCAGGAATCATTAGCAGTGCTTCATCCTGAAGTACACTGAAGATGTTACCTAGTGTGGTGACGGAACGTCTAAACCTTCCAGCTCAGCGAACAAATCTACATCCCGAACAGTTGTAGGCAATTACAGTATGTGAAGGCTGGGGAAACAAGACTAAGTTGGATTTTGTGTTTTGCTGACAATCTAGAATTAATTTATTCAAATTTAATGTTTTTCAGTTCAACCTAATCCTACAGTATTAATTGGGAATCCCATCAGAGCATATACTCCACCTCTTGGTCCTCATCCTTCCCTTGGTAAATCTCCAAGCCCTGTCCAACGGATAGATCCTCATACCGGTACTAGCATCCTTTATGTGCCTGCTGTCTATGGTGGAAACATGGTGATGTCTGTGCCTTTGCCAGTAAGTTTGTTTTAAAACCTGAATGGATCAAATGGATTTGTAATCAAAAATGTGAATTATTCTTCTATCTCTTTCTACAATTTTACCTTTTTATATGCTGAATTAATTTCAAACTCTATCAGTTATCAAAACGTTTACTGCAACATTCATAGCTGAATATATTTGTACAGCAATTGTTTGGTTGGGTAAATAGGCTTTGGATGCCTGAACTGAAGATATATTTACAATAAAATGCTGTTTAAAAGTCCAGGCAGTGTTAATCCTTATTTTGGATTCCACACATGTTGGCCTCAAAGATTAACCATTTCTTTGAACTGAGACTACCAGAAATGTGAAAGGTGGCACATTGTTGAAGATTGCTGTGTAGAGCTGTCAATGGTGCTCTCAGTATAAACCAGTAAAGTTGAAGTTTGATTCCTCATTAAGAAGGGATAAGATGTGAAGCTTGAGGATTAATCTGGGAAGCATGCTTTATGACAGACATGAGGATGGATTGAATTGAGAAATACACCCAAGTGAATTTCTGAGAAGTGCATTTCAAGTTGAAACATGAAATGATTTGGACGG
This sequence comes from Hemiscyllium ocellatum, assembly GCF_020745735.1. Lineage (NCBI taxonomy): Eukaryota > Metazoa > Chordata > Chondrichthyes > Orectolobiformes > Hemiscylliidae > Hemiscyllium > Hemiscyllium ocellatum. The sequence continues at coordinate 8,269,618 of NC_083425.1, read as the reverse complement.
AAATCAATTGTACAGTTACCCATTGAGTTGGCCTGTCATACTATGTTTTCAATTTTGTTTTTTTTTACAAAGGACCTCATAAATACATTATTCAAATCAGCTCTCACCTGTCCTCTAAAATGTTGCCATCTACTGAAGGAATTTAAGTGAGATAATTTACTCTGGCATGCCCCATAGCTCCAATTGTAAAATACATTTACAGTTGGTCCAAAGCTTAACAATTTTAGATTGGAGTAACTTCCAGATGTTTTCATTGACAGCGTGTCAAATATCAACTCTCTACTTTAACCAGTATTTATAGATCCTCTCATAAGGTGACGTGCAAAAGTTACTTTTATTTATTCCTGAGCTGTGGACATTGCCAGTTGGCTAGAATTTATTACCTGGCTCTTATTGCCTTGAGAAGGTGGTGTGAGCTACCTTTTAGAATAATTTAGTGTAGGTACCCACAATGCTATTAGGAAGGGAATTCCAAGGTTTTGATGCAGCAACAGTAAAAGAGTATAGATTATATTTTCAAGTCTAGGTGACAGTGGTTTGGTGGGGAAATATGGTGATGTTCCTAAGATGGTAGAGTTTGTGGGCTTAGAATGCACTATCTAAGGTGCTTTAGTGACTTTCCGAAATGCACCTCCTCGATGGGTGTACGTTGCTGCTGTTGCACTTTGGTGCTGGTGGGAGTGAATATTTGTAAATGTGGTGCTATTTTGTACTGGATGATGTCATGCTGCCAGAGTGTTGGTGGAGTTGTACTTATCCAGGCAAGTAGGAAGCACGCCACCACACACCTAACTTGTACCTGGTTTTGGAAAGTCAGGAAGTGAGTTTCTCACTGCAGTATTCTGACTGGTCTTGTTGCCAGATTTAACCATTGAACCAGGTTCACAGCCTGAATACTTGGTTATGATGGCATGGGGGATATGCCATTCCAAGAGTTAGCAGAATTGTACTCGAGCACAATCTGCAGTTGCACATAGCACCTCATGGATTGACCTTGATTTTTCTCAGATTTTTTTAAGGTTTCAACTGTTTAACACAGTGGTGGTAGTGCCATAAACATGATGGTGAGTATCCTCAATGTGTGAATGGGAGTATTTCACTTCAACGACTCATGTGGATTCTGTAGTTGTAATTCTTATTGATCGTTCAGGCAGATTGGTGAGAATAAGGTCAATTCCTCTTGTTGGTTCCCTTACCACATCTGTTCAGCCAGTCTAGCAGCAATGTCCTTTGTAAGACTTAACCAGCTCAGTCTGTGATGATGCTGCTGAATTATTTTTTGTGTTGAACATTGAAGTCTGCACCCAGAGTACCTGCATGTCTGTGTTGCCATCAGTACTTACCTCGAGTGGTGCTCAACAATAAGAGGTACTGAAGCATCAGCTAAGGGTGGATGGTGTGTAGTAATCAACAGGAGATTCCTTTCCCCAGGTTTGACCTGGCAGCATGCAACTTCGTGGAGTACACAGTCAATGTTGAGGACTCTTAGAGCAACTCTTCCCCGACTGTATGTCACTGTGCCAGCACTTCAGCTGGGTCTGTCTTGCATGACAAGACATAACCAGGGATATAAATGGTGGTGTCTAGGATATTGTATGTGAAGTACAATTCCGTGAGTATGACTGTCAGCCACTAGCTCCCCAGTGCTGGTCAGGAGAACTTTGCAAGATCCACAGTACTGAATTTACCATTATCATTTCTGGTGGCTAGGTCAATGCCGGTCAATATCATTTCTCATTTGGGACTTTTCATTGGCTTGGATGATATTTGGATCTTTTGCTAGTCCATTGCAGAATCAAACATATTACTGTGGGTCTGGAGTCATTTGTAGACCGGATCAGGTAAGAACAGTTTCTTTCCCTAACAAACGTGAGTGAATCAGATGGAGTTTCAAAGCAATCAACAATGATTTTAATGTGGCCATTCAACTTTTATTTACTGGTTGTTTTTGCATTTAAGTTTGACCATCTGCCAAGGTCATATTCAAATCAGTGTCCTCAGATCCGAGTCTGGATCAGTGCTCCTCTGCTTGTGCATCTGTGTGCACAACCGCTTCAAGGGTCCACACTTGACCATGAGTGTGCCAGTATTATTTGAAGCACTCACTTCCAGTTCGAGAGATCACTAGGTATAGAAGTCAATGTAGAAGAAAGAAAAGTTATTGGGAACATTGTTCTAGGTTACTAATCCAATGACTATACCAGTACACCATTGCTAAGTAAGAGTTATGGTGTAAAGGGTAACAATAACATGGATGGAGGATTGGTAGGCTAATGGAAAGCAGAGAGTGGCACAAGTGTGTCACTTTACTGGCTAGATCTAATGGATGTTGTGCCACAGGGATCAATATTGGATTCTCCATTATTTAAAATCCATGTACATGTGTGGATTCAAGGAATTATTGTACATTTAACGAGTTTGCTGATGAAACAAAGACAAACAGAAACATGTTGTGAAGAGGGTATAAGATGTAAGAATGTAAATAGGTCAGTGGATAACAATCTGGCATCTTGAGTATAATATGGGAATGTGAACTTGTCCACTTTCAGAAGAGTAGAAAAGGAGCATATTAATTAAATGAAGAAAGTGCAGCGTTCTGAGATACAGAAAGTGATTATGAAGGTGAATGGAATTTATTGCAGTAGGGTACTAAGCGCAGTATGGTACTAAGATGTGTGCTACAGTTATGTAAAGCATTGCTGATACCATATCTCTGGCACCATATGCACTTTTGGTCCCCTTACTTATAAAAGGATGTAAATGAATGAGATGCAGTTCAGAAAATGTTAGCTCAACTGAATCCTGGAAATGTGGTAGATGTTGTCATCTTATGAGAAAAGTTGGATAGGCTAGGTCTGATCTGTTGGAGGTTACAAGAATGAGAGGTGATCTTATTGAAGTATTTAAGATCATGAGGATGCTGGACAGTGTGGTTGCTAAAAGATTATTTACTCTGGTGGGGCAGACTAGAAAAAGTTTGAAACGGCTTGTCACCCACTAAAAATGGAAATGAGTTTTTTTTTCTCTGGGGGTCATGAGTCATTTAAATCATCTTTCCTGGAGAACAGTGGAGGCGGGATCATTCAGTACTTTGAAGGTAGAGGTAGATAGATTCTTGGCTAAGAAGTCATAATTTATCCGGGGTCAGCAGGAATATGGTTTTGAGGCCCCAGTTGGATCAGCCATGATCTTACTGAATTGTAGAGCAGGTTAGAGGGGCCAAATGGCCAAATTCCTATTCCTGATCCATATGTTAGAAAAAAAATTGATTTGGGATTGAGTTTCAGTTTTATCGTGGTTTGTTTGCTGAATTGCATCAACATGATTTAATTTAAAACAGGGCAATAATTACCTTGTCACTGTTGCGTATTGTCACTGGGGATAGAATTGTCATTTTTTTTTGTTGTACCCAGTGACACTTCTTAATAAGAATGGCAAGGTTTGCTGTAGTTAAAAACACTGTGCTTGGGCCCAACCTGATTCCCAGGTTTCCTTCAGCGCAAGTGTTAAACTTTAATTTTCTATTTTCGTTCTGATTCCTGAATGTCAAATAACCAAATAATGGAAGTACTTAATGGTGGTTTAGTGCATTCCACCCATATCTGTGAACTGGATTGCAGCAGTGGAACACATTTCAGTTAAGATCTATGATCGTAAGAGCCAACAGTCCTTTCCCAAGCCTTCATTGGCATTGACTTGGCTTTCTGAAATGTAAGTTCCAATGAAGTATTTACATAATAATTTAAAATAGCAGCCGAGGTAACCTAAACTGCCAACATATTGTGTTGTATGACTCAGTGGATCAGGACCTTTCAACAAAGAAAGCATCACTCTCTCTATACGATAAGCAGTTGCTCCTGAACACCATCTGTTTTTCCCAATTCTGCAGCAATATTAATTAAACTGCATCACATTCGTGTGTAACATTTGAACAAGGCTACTTCGCTACACTGGCTAGAAGTCCTGTGGAAAGTCTTTCCAACTTAAAATTGCTCTTCTGTTTTTGCAGACACCCTTCACATTGATACAATGTGGCAGGCCTTTTCTGAGGAACTGAAAACAGTGTGACATGGTATAATAAGAGAATATTCATGCTGGATTGAAAATATTGAACAAAGAAATTACTGCAAATAATTTTCAGCCATTTGAATTTGAGACTTTGTAGGAGCAATGTCATTGTATTTCTCTTCAGTTTCTTCTCCCTGAGTTGCAGGCTCGTGGGTGACATTTTGAGGATGTCCAGAGACCATGAACCTCCAATAACTTAAATGTGGATTTTCTCATTTTATCCATCACTTAGTTCTTTTTAAAATTGTTGCACCTGAATTGGTCCACGAACATTTTCAAGAGAAAGCTATGAGGTTTCACCACAAAATTGTAATTTGCTTTCAACCAAAATTCATAAACTTCCATTTTGTTCAGTTATCAAGTTCTTTGGGGTTTTCTCTGAATCTTTGATTTCACATAAGTTCATTTTCAAAGGTCTAAAAACAGTAGATGATAGGTCTTTGTTAATAATGGCCAATATAATCCAAGAGCTGTCTGTGTCACCGTGAAATCAGCTACATCTACCAAAACAAACAGTCAGGGCTTTAGTTTAATATTGCATCCCCACAGTGAAGAAGGCCTTATGCCCGAAACATCGATTTTCCTGCTCCTTGGATGCTGCCTGACCTGCTGCGCTTTTCCAGCAACATATTTTTCAGCTCCCCACAGTGTAAGCAAAGATTATGTGAAATTAATTCAGGTATTAAGAATAAATAATTATTTCAGTTCACGTTGTTGGAATTTTGTAGAATCTGCCAGCTCCCAATAAACAGTGTGAAATGCCATCACTCATCAAGGTGAGGAATTTTAGTATTAGACTTTGAGACATTTTCCATTTTGGGCATCCATTGCTTCAGCATTGAGCACACAGAAATAGCATCAGTTGGATGTTGAATTAAGCTTCCATTATGGCCTGGCAATATGCTGAAACCCCGAAGGAGTGCAGTTTAGGGTAACATTTTCACTTCTGCACTGTATCCTCATTGACTTTGATTGTCATGTTTGTGCTGTGCACTTGAGCACGTTCAGTATTAAACTTATTTCACAAAGCATTATCTTTGCCAGCAAATAGTACATACCTTAATATCATCAGCCTCTGAAACAGGTGCTGGGTGGAAAGTACCTGAGCTAAACCCCTCAACTGGTTGTGCAAAATAAATTGAATGATAAATGGTACAGTGAATTGGATGAACTTTTGGGACAAACTATAATTTGATATGCCCATTCAAGTTAATAATATGACTGAATACAGCAGCATCCTGTGAGAGTGAGAAATTGTTTGGAATATAATTGTAGTGTGTGTAAAGTGTTATTTATTAGGGGAAAGTGATAAATCTGATAACTTCTCATCACATCTGTCATGGATGAGATTTTGATTAAAATTATTTATGAACTTCCCATGATCGTTTTCCAGTGCACTTGAGTTGGTGTGAGAGTTTAGAAAGCAGTGATGTTTGTGAATACAGTATCACCCACTAATTAAGAACTTGGAACTGCAATAGGTAATTCAGCCCCTTGAGCCTGTTCTGCCATTCAATATGTTCATGGCTGATCCTATCTCAATCACAACTCCACTTTCCTGTCCGCTCCCTGTAACCCTTCAGCCCATTACTAAGTAAAGATTTGTGTCTCCTCTCAAATTACTGAATGGCCGAGCATGTACCACACTGTAAGGTAAAATTCCATAGATTCATGATCTTTTGAGAGAAGTAGTCAAAACATTTAATCAATTCTTTCCCTGAGTATATGGCTTTGCAAAACACAAGTTCATCCTCAGCTGCGTAGTATTGATTAATTCTACATTTCAGGAAGAATGTGAGGCTTTGGAGATAGGACAGAAAAGATTTACTAAAGTAGGGTTTCTTTTTATTCATTCCTGGAACCGAGAGTGTTGTTAACACATCTAGTATTTATTGTCCACCTAATTGTGAGCCTTAGTGAGTTGCCCTCTTGGGCGGCTGCAGTATGTCTGATATAGATAAACCACAATACTGTAGGTTTTACAATTTGATTAAGCTACAGTGAAGAAACAGTTATATAGTTCTAAGCCGTGACAAGAAATGGGTGTTATAAGTGGTGGTGTTCCCATGCAACTGTGCTCTTGTTCTCCTGGGTACTACAGACCATACGTTTTGAAAGTACTGTCAAAGGAGTCTTGATTACAATTAAATGAACAGATTGGCAAAGCTGGGTTTGATCCCTTTACCACAGTGGTGTATCCAAGAGGAGCTTTGAGGTTGTTTAAAATCTTGAACGTTTAAGATAGACTAGACTAAAAAAAATTGTTCTAGCAGCTGAAGGGTCACTTATCAGAGAACACACCTTTAAAGTGATTAGCAAAAGACTAAGAGGTGACTTTGTTCTTTAAAATGTATTTAGGATTTAGAATACACTAGAGTAATCTTCAAAGACAATTCCTGAAGGAGGAAACAATTGCAGAGATGAAGTAAGAGAAGGAATGTGGGACTTAGTGATTCATTCGCCAAGACAAATAGTATAGTCTTTATGGCCTAATGCCCGAAACGTTGAATTTCCTGTTCCTTGGATGCTGCCTGACCTGCTGCGCTCTTCCAGCAACACATTTTCAGCTCTGATACTCCAGCATCTGCAGACCTCACTTTCTCCTTATGGCCTAATGGCTCCAGTAGTGCTACAATTGGGCTACATTTATGGTAAGTTGAGGGGAATGATCATGATATGTAAACACTAGTTGCTATTGTCTGATAAACCCCCATATCTCTCTAGCAGTTCATTGAATAGCGAGAGGATGGAACTCCATTATTAGGCTTGTCACAGTTGAACAGAGCATCTTCCTGCTGATGTTTGGAATAAAGGACAGTCTTGTCAGTAAAGTAGCAGAGATCCTATGGGACCAATTCGCAATAAAGACTGCAGGGTAAGATGACTGAAAAGGGGCAGACTAGCATTTTTTGAATTAATGAATTGCTGATTAACACTGCGAAGTAACTGAGACTAAAAGTGATTTTGTTTTTTTGAAGCAAGAACAGTTGTGATTTCTGATTTTGTTTGTTGGAAGCAAAAGGACATTGTCAGTAAAGCACAGTTAGCCCAGTATTCCCTCCCTGTTGGTTGTGTGTGTTAAAATGCAAAGAGATTCCTAAAACCACGTTGAGAAGATTGTTAAATTGAGATGTAATCGGTCAGTAGAACATTCTGCACATCATGCCTTTAAGTTATTTGCATATGAAATATGACTTTTAAAGCAATTCAATATCAGTGCAAAGAAACTCAAAAAGTTTAAAATATGGAAATAACAAAGATTAATTACACGGTTGACTGAACTATCTTCATGTGTAGACAAGGTTAATACGTTGACTTTTTGAAATGTTTCAGGCCATTTGTTTTGTTATCATAGTGAATTTATTAAATAAAGCTGTGCAGTTTATCACTTCAGTGCGAATGTAAATCATATTTTTATCTAGTCTGAAGCAGAAACGAAGTTGCATAAATAAAACTAGTGTAGACAAAAATGAGAAACCATAACTTCCCTGCTAAAATGCACGAGATGGCAAAATTCAAGAATACTATGAATGAGGGACCTGAGGTCCACAGTTTATGCTCTGAAATGTGAAAATTGCAAATGGTAATCTCATGATTTGCTCACTCGTCCACTGTTTCCCCTTTAGCCTTTCTCTTTCCTCCCTGCTTTCCAATCTCACCCTTCCTGGAGTTGGTCCATGCTCTCTAATCTGCTTTCCTCCCTATATCCCACTCCGTTTCTCTTGTTATCATGTTCTTGCTCTCTCTCCTGTGTCCTATTGTCTCTGACACACTGTTATGAAATATCACTTCAAATTGTTTGTTGTTTCTATCTACGCACGGCCTAGATTATAGTGTCTTCTGTGTGCCATCCAGGCTGTGTTTTCTTGCGAGATTCATACCAAAAGTACAATTTAACAGAGTTCGATCCTATTACTAATGAAAGCAATTCAAGTGATGAGATGACTATAATGAAACATGATTTTTCTTTTTGATTTTTTTTTTTCCAATTTCACTTGCCGTAAAAATGTAGATAGTAGGAAATGGCTTTCCCTTCTGGGAATGAGAATATACTAACTTATCAAGATTGAATGAAGGGTTGTCACTCTACATTTAAGATGATGGGATTACTTACATGCTAATGCTTGGTGTGGGGAAAAAAATAGGAATTGTCGAGGTCTCAGCACTGATATGCTTCCCTTTACTAGCATACTCAGTTCTCAACCAAAAGCATGTCGAAACATGAAAAAAAAACTAGATAATGGATCCAAATTGCACATTCCTGCTTCTTTCTGTCATCTTGACAAAATTGAAGAGCTTAATACTGTAATTGAGTTTCTGTTTGTCTTATAACTATTCTTTTGGGAGATGGTAAGGAGGAGAAAGCACATTTGCTGGAAAATTACTGCAATGCAGTTTCAACTGTGTTTCATCAGCTACTAAAATAATAATTGAACTATTGGTTGACTATTTTCCCGATGAAAATATGCAATTATTAGGAAATGCAACTTAATAAATCTCCCCAGTAATGAAGTTAATCATAACCAGCTTTCAAGTTTTTCAGTAAGCCTTGTTTGTGGAAAGATCTTTCATGAGACTGCTGAGCAGGGGTTTACCAATAATGTTCACTGATGCAGTCGCTTGCTAACACTTTTGAGTCTGAATTTGCATAGGAGGAATGTTACTTTGACAAGAGTGGAGGTGGATGGTAAATTGTGGCAATAGACTGTACTTGAACTGAACTTGGGAAATAACATGAGAAAAAGAGGAGTGGGAGTTAAAGATGTACCGCAAATACTGAAACATTTTATTATTCACTCGTGGGACATGGGTGTCACTGGCTAGCCATCATTTATTGCCTGTCCCTTGCTGCCTTGAAACATAAATGATAACATTCCAGTTTATAAGTCGCTTTCTCTATTTTGGTAGCTTGAAGGGTCAGAAAGGTGTGACATGAACATCAGGTTCTTCTTCATGCAGAAAGCATGAAAGGTTGAATTTATCAAAGGATAAAGCAACTGTTGAATCTTATATTTCCATGCCCACATCTGAGCTTCTAAAATAAGTGGTTGTCATACATTTGAAAGTTGTCATCATCATTTTATTTCTCTGTGTAGAAAATGCTTCCAATAACTAGCTAATTAAGTGCTGAAGCAAAGGTATCAGACAGATATCAAGTCCACATGTTCACTCTTGTGTAATGCCAATTGTTCTTTCTCATCCTATCAGAATGTCTTATTAAGATGGAAGCTAATTTTGGTATTGTAAATGTAATGGGACTGAGCCTGACATTCAATTTTCAGAGCTGAAGTTAATAATTTCTGTATCTCCACTTTGAATTCATGCAAATGGGGAAATTTGACTGTTACTTTTATGTCGTAAGTTCAACAGTAGAGCTAAACATTGTGCAGAAACATTACGGATTTGTGCGCTGAATGCGCATCTGAACTGATGCAAGAGTATGCTTCTCAATTGATGCAGTGCCATTTTGTAATTCCACATTGGCCATAAGATGCAAGCAAATGTCAGTCTTTTGGGGAATTGCTGATTAAGGAAACTAAGCACTTCCTTCAAGACCAGGTGATCCAATAGGTAAGTGTTAGGTTTGTGCAATTGTGTGAGAACGTCATAAATAAAATGCGAAGGATATTCAACCCACCAAAACTCATTGCATTTGTATTTCAACTTTCCCAGTCCTCTGTCAAATATATCGTCTCCCTATCCTGCCTGGCAGATTATTCCAACTGTTACTAATCATTTGTATCCATAATTCTTTTGTTGTGGGTTCATATTCGTGCTTACTGCGACTAACATGCTACCTTAATTTAAAGCAGTTTTCAGATTATTTTTAAAGATTTTTAATTGTCTGTGTAGTTCATAGGCAGGTCCTTGAGGAATATGGGGATTAAGTTTCTAAACTTGGAGCTTGAACTTGGAGTTTGAGTGAAGTCTTAGATTGACGGCTGTACTGACTACCATCTTGCTCACTCAGCATAGGAATGATGCTAATTGAATTCAAATAGTTATAGCTGTAGCTAGTGTTCTAAGATCATTTCTCTTCAGTACAATTAAGTTTTTCATGAATAACTATCATTAAAACCTTTATTGTGTCTTGCGCTATGCTATCTTTCATAAAATTCTTATGATTAAACTACATTTCTGAACCAGTTATCCATCAGAAATCTTGGTGGTTCTCCATTTCTTTCCTGCTGCTTTCAAACTTCAGAGTTGTCATAGAAAGTGTCACAGTACTTATAATTCTGATGTTGATGATTAAAATATCCTCTACCTCATTCAGCATTGCAAATATGTTAGCTGGCAAAGTGCAGTCAACACTACAGAGAGGAATGATGATGGATTCTCACATTGCTTCAATGGATTAGTGTTCTCAAAATAACAAAAAAAGATCAGTTTGCAGCCGAGGTTGATGTGACATTAGCTCAAGTCCAAACTGGAATGTCTGATTGCAAATACTGTATTTGAATTCAGTGTTAGTTGGATGAGGGCACTGACTTTGTACCATTTTGCTTGTTCTGATGATATATAACTCTGTTGCTCAAATGTGAAAACTGACAACTGAGACTTCTTCATTGGGTCTGCCCAAGGTTGATTTTCAGCAGAATCATAGAATTGCTACAGTGTCAAAGAAGGCCATTTAGCACCAAGAACAGATTTCTGCCTTTTCTCTATATCCCTGCATACATCTCTATCCAAATAACCATTCATACCCTCTTGAATGCCTTAATTAAACCTACTCCAACTGCATTCCTGGCAGTGCATCCCATATTCTATACGCTGGGTACAAAAGATTTTTTTCTTACACAACTCTTGCTTTGTTTGCATGTCACTTTAAATCTATGCCGTGTAATTTTTTTTTCTATTTTACGAATGGGAACAGCATCTCTGTATTTTCTCAAGCCAGAATGCGCAAGCTTTTGAAAACCACCTCAGCTGTTTTCTCTCCAAGGAGAACAGACCTAACTTCTTTTATCTGACCTCATAACTGAAGCTACTTATTCCAAGAGCCATTCTGCTAAATCACTTCCACACAGTCTCGAATACATTGGCATCATTTCTATAAAGTGGAACAGTACTGTAGCTGTCATGTCAAAGTTCAACATTGTCTTCCTTCCCTTGTACTGTGCCTTCAGTCTGAAACTTCTGAGGTTGGCTATTAATTTGCTTTTATATCCATGTTTGGGAGGTCCAAAGATGCACGTTAGCATGCTCAGCAAGTTCCATGCCGCTGTTTGGGTATCTGGGAATCCTCCATGTAAACCACACTGCTTACCCAACAAAGCTGAACTCTGAGGAGCATATGCTTGATGCCAGGTATTGCCAGATACTTTGCAAGAACTTCTGTTGGGAATTTTGACCTACCTATCCTGATGAAGGGCTCTGGCCCGAAATGTCGAATTTCCTGTTCCTTGGATGCTGCCTGACCTGCTGTGCTTTAACCAGCAACACATTTTCAGCTCAATTTTGACCTACCACCTGATATTGCAAATAGATCTTGTAAATAACTGACAAAATATGGAGTTTGTATTAGAACAAAGAACACAGCACCAGGCAATGGTCCTCATACCACTTAGAGTCAAAATCTGGGCAACATGAAGGCATCTCTCGGGAGAAGAAAACTGCACAAATAGGAAGTGGATTCTGACCGACTTGTAGCCTTGTTGAGAACTAATCAGAATTTACCAGGCATGTGAAATTCTATGAAATAAAAGCAAAATGCTAGAGTTACCCTGCAGGTTTGACACAATCTGTGGAGAGAGAAACAGTTGAAGTTTTGAGTGCGATGTACTCTTCTTTAGAACCGAACTCCTCTCTCCACAGGTTCCTCCAGCGCACTGTTTTTATTTCAAATCTCTAGTACCCACAAGTATTTAGCTTTTATTTTAATGTAAAATCATTCACTTGCTGCTTCAGACAGCATGCCTCCTATTTGCAACTCAAGCTGAAAGTACCAAATGCTGTTTCACTAAGTCCCTGCATACTCCACAGCTATAGAATGTAGAACATTACAGGGCAGCACAAGCCCTTCAGCCCTTGATTTTGCGTTGACCTGTGAAACCAATGTCCTTAAAGTTGGCAAGTCAACTACTTTTGCAGGCAGTGTGTTCCATGCCCCTACTACTCTGAGTAAAGAAACTACCTCTGACATGTGTCCTATATCTATCACCCTTGACTTGAAAACTATGGCCCCTCATGCTAGTCATCACTATCTAAAGAAAAAGGCTCTCACGTTACACCCTATCCAAACCTCTGACTATCTTCTATGTCTCAATTAAGTCACCTCTCAACCTTCTTCTCTGTAACAAAAACAGCCTCCAGTCCCTCAACCTTTCCACATAAGATCTTCCCTCCATACCAGGCAGTATCCGAGTAAATCTCCTCTGAATCCTCTCCAAAGTTTCCACATGCTTCCTATAATGCGATGACCAGAACTGTATGCAATAGTCCAAGTGCAGCCGTACCACAGTTTATCTCAAACTTTTAAATAGCGCAGGTTTTCCCTTCTGGGTTTTGGCAATCACTCAAGTGATAGCAATTGTAAAAAAAAGTTGTAATGTAAAAGCAACAAACATGGCAGACTGTTGTATACAATTTTAATTCCCTTTGTACTTAACAGGTTTTTCCCTGACTTTTGACAGTCAGGTAATTGATTACCACCATACATCATTGGAATTTGTTATTGCAGTGTGCTGGAGTTAATGAGGGTTGCCTGTCCTTACAGGTTTCGTGGCCTGGTTACCAAGGCCGTTTCGCAGTTGATCCTCGCATTATGAGCCATCAAGCAGCAATGGCATACAACATGAACTTGTTGCAAGCACATGGACGTGGATCTCCCATCCCCTACAATTTAGGTCATCATTCCCCAATTGGACCAGGGCAGCAACACTCGGAGAAGGATCACGAACAAAACAGAGCTGGTGAGTTTCTTTTGGTTAGTTTGGTGCTAAATTACATTGAATACTAAATTTATTTTCAAAAGCATTGGGACTATGACTGCCATCCAGCTTTAGCCTTTGTTAAACTAAGTGCACAAAATAGAACAATGTATTATCAATGTTATGGGTGTGTTAGAATTTCTGTGAAACGATTAGCACATAAGGTTACATTCTTTAGAAGAATAAGGGATTTGGTACTCATAGAGTCACAGAGATGTACAGCATGGAAACAGATCCTTCGGTCCAACCTGTCCATGCCGACCAGATATCCCAACCCAATCTAGTCCCACCTGCCATCCAAATGCCTCTTAAATGTTGCAAATGTACCAGCCTCCACCACTTCCTCTGGCAGCTCATTGCATACATGTACCACCTTCTGCATGAAAACGTTGTCCAGTAGTTCTCTTTTATATCTTTCCCCTCTCACCCTAAACCTATGCCCTTTAGTTCTGGACTCCCCGATCCCAGGAAAAAGACTTTGCCTATTTACCCCATCCATGCCCCTCATAATTTTATAGACCTCTAAAAGGTCACCCCTCAACCTCCAACACTCCAGGGAAAACAGCCCCAGCCTGTTCAGCCTCTCCCTATAGCTCAAATCCTCCCTATAGCTCAAATCCTTGTAAGTCTCTTCTGAACTCTTTCAAGTTTCACATTATCTTTCCGATAGGAAGGAGACCAGGATTGCACACACTATTCCAACAGTGGCCTAACCAAGGTCCTGTACAGCCGCAACATGACCTCCCAATTCCTGTACTCAATACTCTGACCAATAAAGGAAAGCATACCAAACGCCGCCTTCACTATCCTATCTACCTGCAACTCCACTTTCAAGGAGCTGTGAACCTGCACTCCAAGGTCTCTTTGTTCAGCAACATTCCCTAGGATCTTACCATTAAGTGTATAAGTCCTGCTAAGATTTGCTTTCCCAAAATGCAGCACCTGGCATTATCTGAAATAAACTCCATCTGCCACTTCTCAGACCCATTGGCCCATCTGGTCAAGATCCTGTTGTAATCTGAGGTAACCATCTTTGCTGTCCACTACACATCCAATTTTGGTGTCATCTGCAAATGTACTAATTCTGCCTCTTATGCTCGCATCCAAATCATTTATGTAAATGACAAAAAGTAGAGGACCCAGCACCGATCCTTGTGGCACTCCACTAGTCACAGGCCTCCAGTCTGAAAAACAACCCTCCACCACCACCCTCTGTCTTCTACCTTTGAGCCAGTTCTGTATCCAAATGGCTAGTTCTCCCTGTGTTCAGTTAAGATCTAACCTTGCTAATCAGTCTCCCAAGGGAAACCTTGTCAAACGCCTTACTGAAGTCCATATAGATCACATCTACCGCTCTGTCCTCATCAATCCTCTTTGTTACTTCAAAAAACTCAATCAAGTTTGTAGGACATGATTTCCCACACACAAAGCCTGTATTGCTGTTATGCATGCGTCTAAGCACTTCCTTCAGCAAGTTTGTTGTGGACCTAAATTTTTTTTTAAAAACGGGTGTGTAGATCAGTGCGCTGTGTCCAATTTTTAGTCCAGCTTTTCACTTTGTCTTTAAAAAAAATTGTTACTTTATTTGAATTAATATATTCAAAATTTAGGCAAAGTTGTGAATTCTGGAGTAAAAGAAAATCACAAGTTCTAGAAATGCCTGGTGATTGAAAACTGTTGTATGTTATTATCCTATAATGTAGGAAATGCCCTGAAATGTGATGAGACTGACACAAAGCTTTTGTAGAAGTAGTTACCAAAAGCCTGTTCAAAATTTATGAATGGAAGAAGCTTTTGATGGAGTCATGGAGAAAAGGAGTGTAAAGAAGTTTCTGGGAAGATTTGTAGGAAGTTGTATTGAGGTAGATAAGCATTTCTGCTACCAGTGGACTTGGTGGGGGCGGGGATTCGTGAGTGGCAATACATACTGCAAACCAGTGTCACAGGACTGAGTTTAAGGGCTGCACGAGAAAAATCAAGTCTGAAGTTGAGGAAAGCATGCATTAAGTTTGTAATTTTAATGAGATGAAAGTTAAACAAAATTTGGTAAGCAGTTGTCTTAATGGATATTAAATCTGAAGCTTAGTTTGGGTGATCAAAGCAAAGATTTTGTGCTGTCAGGGACAACTATTACGTAAGATACGGAACTTTGTTGGGTGTTGAATAAAATGGCTGCCTGTATTTTCATTGTTCACTTTAAGGAAATTCTGTTTAATCAATTACTTTGTCTCGCAAGCAGTCTCGCAATTCATAAGGACATTTCGTTTAGCTGGTTCTAAAATTTTTTCAAAAGATATGTATATTGCTCGTTATTATTACCAGCGTTTATTACCCATTCCTAATTGCCTTTAAGGGGGAAGTGAGCTACAGCCTTCAACCTTTGCAGTCTCTATAATACAGGCACACGAACAGTGCTGTTAGGAAGGTGTTCCAAGATTTTGACCCAGTGACAGTGAAGGAATAACGATGTTGTTCCTACAGAGGACCGTATATGTCTTGAAGGGGAGCTTGCAGCTGATGGTGTTCCCACTCATCTGTCTTTATCCTGGAATTCCCTCTCTATGGGTGTACTTAAAGCACATAGACTGCAATGAGTCAAGAATGCAGCTCACTATCACCATCTCAAGCAATTAGGGATGGGCAATAAATACTGGCCAGCCGACGACACCCATGTCCCACAGTGTGAATAAGAAAAAGTATTGTTTTCATCTCTCTCTCTCTCTCTGGTTTCTGCACCATCAGCTGCAGACCCAATCTAGCAGTTGTATCCTTTCACACTAGTGCAGATTGGTCAGTGGTGGTGTTACCAACCCAATCTCAGTGAAATTTCCCATCCAGAATGCGTTCTAGGCCGTTATCACTCTTAGTATTTTTCAACATTTTACTTATCATTGATTCATTAGCTGAGGGATTGTTAAAGGGTGGTTGGTAATAATCAGGAGGAGATTTCCTTGTCCTTGTTTGACTTGATACCACGACACTTCATGGGATCCTGAATAAATATTGAAAACTGGCAAAGGCCGTTCCCTTTCAGCTGTCTACCCAATGTGGTGTCACCTCGTGTGGGTCTGCCCTGATGATGGTTTAGGACGTACCAGGGGCTGATAATAGTGGTGGCTAGCACATAGCCATATTTATAACTATGTAAGGCTTTTGCTTGACTAATCTGTGGCACAAGATCCCAGTTGTTCGTAAGGGGGACTTTGCAGAGTCAACAGGGCTCGCTGTGCCATTGTTGTTTGCAGTGACTAGGTCACTGTCAGGTGGGTTTCATTTCTTTTCTGACTGTACTGTAGCATTTTTAATGACCGTTTCAGATGACATTGAAGAGCTAGTCACATTGCTGTTGGTCTGAAGACGCATATACATGAGATCAAGTAAGATCTACTTTCCCTAAAGGTCACTACTGAACTAGATGGGAATTTACAATATTTGACATTGATTTCATGGTCTTTATCATCTAGAATAGCTTTTAATTCCAGATTTATTAATTGAATTAGCATATATCTGGAAACACTTTTCGGATTGACAATGTTCTCCAGTAGCAACATGTAATTAAAACAGAATCAGGAAATAAATTGGGGAAAACTGGAGTACTGAGAGCTGGGAATGGAAATACAAGAGGCTGAGAGTCGGAGGGAGATGAGTAGGGAATGGTGTATTTGAGCTGAAAATGTGTTGCTGGTTAAAGCGCAGCAGGTCAGGCAGCATCCAAGGAACAAGAAATTCGACGTTTCGGGCATAAGCCCTTCATCAGGAATTTCAGCTCTGACCTCCGGCATCTGGAGACCTCACTTTTTCCTCAATGGTGTATTTGATCATGGAAAAATATCACAAAGGAAGTGAGAAAGCAGATTTATGCAGGATGTTTTGATCACTTTGGTTAGGATAGTCTCAATGCTTTGAACAAGATGGAACCTGGACTGAAGGGAATTGTGTGAGGAATTGTAGGATAGGAGCCTCTGAATTGGTTAATAATGCACAATCAAATAAATAGATCAATGGTGGAATTGAGAAGAGATTGTGGTGAACCTTTTGAGAAGAATGTGTAGTAAATAGCTTTGTTGATTAATAATGAAAATTACACAATTATCCAAGGAATAGTAAAATCTGAGCAGGGAAAATTAGGTGCAACAGCAGCTCCTAATACAGAGAAACCTCGATTACCTGAATGACACAGGTGGGGAGTATTTTGTTCGGACAATTGAATGCCGGATAGTACAGTTTATCAAAGCATCAGGACCTTGCGATCTTGTTCAGATAATCTGAAATTCAGATAATTGAGGTTTCTCTGTAAAGCAATCCCCAGGTTCCATGCTGGAGTTTGTTCACAAGTTGAGTTGTGCGCAAATCAGACACAATGCAGGACAGCGTAAAGCAACTGTTTCCATGTCGGGTATTTAAAATTGTAATCAGGTGTAGAATTGCATTCATAAGTACAAGTGTTCATAAGTCATATCTTTGTTAACAACACCCCCCCCCCCCCCCAAAAAAAAATTTTGATTGTTGTATGTGGACAATCTTTTCTTTTCAACATTTCTAGCAAAATGTGAGGGTAGTGTGAGAACTGAACAAAACAGGCTTCAAACTCCTGAGAAGAAACTGCCTGATTCAAAGGAGAAGCAGGTATGTGTCAAATTTATACAATTGCTGGAAATTAAATGCTCTTTTTTGACTCTGTTTAAAATTGAAGTTAAAGAATTGGGGGTTAATAGACTAAAGCACACACTTATCTCTCTTGCCAAATTTGGATAAATTTATTATCGAGAGGACAGTTCAAAAATAATTTTTGTTTTAATATTCTTGTTCTGTAAAATTTGTCTAGTTTCAGTTGGACTTCTACATGTATGCTGAAGAGTTTCTTTCTTTTATCATCATTATAAAGATAAAATGTTTGGAGGCTATTTAATCAAGGTTTGAGGAAGCATCACTCGAGTGAGAATTTCTGTGAAGGATACAAAAATGAGACGCTTGATGCAAGACCGACTGAAGTGGGAAACAGAAATCAGTCAATTTTGGCTTTGGTCAGAAATGTTATATCAGATTAGAAATATGATGTACAAAATCTTTGGGATGGTAGCCCTCAAAGGTCATCTAATGTGGAGAGCTGCATGATGAAACAGTTCACAATTATAGCTGCAGTTTTTAGTATTCAAAAGCAAAACCAAAACAATAGACAAACATTTAAAATGCGCACATCTTTGTGAGCATTTGTCTTAGGTTTTGCCTTTGCTTGCCTGCTGCCTGGCTTTTCTGAGAGGTGG
This sequence comes from Hemiscyllium ocellatum, assembly GCF_020745735.1. Lineage (NCBI taxonomy): Eukaryota > Metazoa > Chordata > Chondrichthyes > Orectolobiformes > Hemiscylliidae > Hemiscyllium > Hemiscyllium ocellatum. Next base: position 8,251,353 of record NC_083425.1, on the reverse strand, counting down.
AATTTTTATTTGGAAGTAGAAGTTCCTGCATGTGCCAAGATAACAGGATGATCATTTGGCCCATCCTAAATCACCCATCCAGAAACATCTTAATATCGCCTCACTGAAGTACTCAATTGTTTCTTAAATAATTCAAGGCATTTTCACTTTCATGGCATTTGGATTGTTTTCATGCATTAATCACACTGGAAAAGACATCCTCATTTATCTCCAAATTACCTCTCACTAACCTGAATCTGTGCCCATTTGTTCTATTTCCACAATTTAAATGAAGTATTCCAAGATTATTTATTTGATCTAGGATGAAATTCTACACACTTCCATCACGCAACTCCATTCTGTAAAGAAATCCAAAGTTCTTTAGTTTTGTAACTGTAATAAGGAGGTATGATTAACACAAACCCTTCATCCTGTCTAACATTTGAGACTTCTATAGCTGGGGCTATAGCAGAAATCTAGATGTATGAAGTATTGTTTGATGTCAGTTTTCACCTTGCTGCCTGGATAGGAGACAACAGATGTTGAGCATTGGTTATTTAGTTAGGCAATTGATATTTCTGATTTACGTGGGCTGAAATTCCAGAGCAACAAATTCAAAATCTTTCTTGTTGTTTGGAACTCTGCCAATTGAAGTGATAAGAAACTGGAAAGTAGTCAATGCATTTCTTTATGTGCATTTTTTTGTTGATAATCTGCACTGGAGTCATTTGGAAACCATATGGGTAATTGAAAGGGACACAAATCATAGACTAAATCACCCACAGAGAGGGTGTTTTGCACTTTGGTGCACTATACACCATGCTAGACTATTGATCCTTGAATCAATCTGCTTGGATTTATATTCCCTTTGCAGCACGCTTGGTCACTCTGATTTCACTGGCAGATTTTTTTTGCCACTCTCACTTAGATCTTGGAGAGAAGAAAACCAATTGAGTTGGGAGGGTCTTTGTACCTATCTTAGAAGTGCTGCTGGATTAGTTGAAGAACAGCATTCAAGGTGACTGCATGTGGTTGTGTAGATAATTCAGTCAAGATAGGTATGCATTTAATTTCAGAGTTACAGAAGGCAGTTGGGTATATTTCATATTAGCGACTTTTGAGAAGATGTGTAGCTCAGGTTGAAGTTCTGGGTGTAGATTTGCTCACTGAGCTGGAGGATTTGTTTTCAGACATTTTGTCACCATACTAGGTAACATCTTCAGTGAGGCAAAAGTGAGGACTACAGATGCTGGAAATCAAAGTCTAGATTAGAGTGGTACTGGAAAAACGCAGCAGGTCAGGCAGCATCTGAGGAGCAGGAGAATCGATGTTTTGGGCAATAGCCTTTCAGGAATGAAGGCAGGGAGCCTCCAGGGTGGGGAGATAAATGGGAGGGAGCTGGGGCTGGGGAGAAGCAAACAAAGAATACAATAGGTGGATCCAGACCAAAGGGGTAGCCATGGGCACCCGTATGGGCTCCAGCTATGCCTGTCTCTTTGTTGGCTACGTAGAACACTCCACCTTCCGTAGTTACACCGACACCACGTCCCACCTCTTTGTCCGCTACATTGCTGACTGCATGGGTGCCACCTTGTGCTCCCACGAGGAGGTTGAGCAGTTCATCAACTTCACCAACATGGTCCACCCTGACCTTAAATTCATCTGGACTACCTCTGACACCTCCCTCCCCTTCTTGGACCTCTACATCTCCATCAATGACGACCGACTCAACACTGACATTTTTTACAAACCCACCAACTCCCACAGCTACCTGGATTATACCTCTTCCCACCCCACCTCCTGCAAAAAAGATCTCCCATATTCCCAGCAACCCACCCTCCCCTCCTGGCACCTTCCCCTGCCACCGCAGGAGTTGCAAAACCTGTGCCCACACCTCCCCCTTCACCTCCATCCGAGGCCCCAAAGGAGCCTTCCAAATCCATCAAAGTTTCACCTGCACTTCCACACATGTCATTTATTGTATCCGTCACTTACGATGCAGTCTCCTCTATGTTGGGGAGACTGGACGCCTTCTCACAGAGCACTTTAGGGAACATAGAGTCATAGACATGTACAGCATGGAAACAGACCCCTCGGTCCAGCCTGTCCATGCCGACCAGATATCTCAACCTAATCTAGTCCCACCTGCCAGCACCCGGCCCATATCCGTCCAAATCCTTCCTATTCATATACCCATCCAAATGCCACTTAAATGTTGCAATTGTACCAGCCTCCTCCACTTCCTCTGGCAGCTCATTCCATATATGTGCCACCCTCTACATGAAGAAGTTGCCCCGTAGGTATCTTTTATATCTTTCCCTTCTCACCCTAAACCTTTGCCCTCTAGTTCTGGATTCCCTAACCCCAGGGAAAAGACTTTGCCTATTTACCCTATTCATGCCCCTCATAATTTTGTAAGCCTCTATAAGGTCACCCCTCAGGCTCCAATATTCCAGGGAAAACAGCCGCAGCCTGTTTAGCCTCTCCTTACGGCTCAAATTCTCCAATCCTGGAAACATCCTTGTAAATCTTTTCTGAACCCTTTCAAGTTTCACAGCATCTTTCTGATAGGAAGGAGACCAGAATTGCATGCAATGTTCCAACAGTGGCCTAACCGATGTTCTGTACAGCCACAACATGACCTCCCAACCCCTGTACTCAATACTCTGACCAATAAAGGAAAACATACCAAACGCCGCCTTCACTATCCTATCTACCTGCAACTCCACTTTCAAGGAGCTATGAACCTGCACTCCAAGGTCTCTTTGTTCAGCAGCACTCCCTAGGACCTTACCATTAAGTGTATAAGTCCTGCTAGGATTTGCTTTCCCAAAATGCAGCACCTCGCACTTATCTTAATACAACTCCATCTGCCACTTCTCAGCCCATTGGCCCATCTGATCAAGATTCTGTTGTAATCGGAGGTAATTCTCTTTTGCTGTCCAATTCACCTCCAATTTTGGTGTCATCTGCAAACTTACTAACACGATCTCTTCTGTTCGCAGCCAAATCATTTATGTAAATAACAAAAAGTAGAGGACCCAGCACCGATCCGTGTGGCACTCCACTGGTCACAGGCCTCCAGTTTGAAAAACAACCCTCTGTCTTCTACTTTTGAGCCAGTTCTGAATCCAAATGGCTAGTTCTCCCTGTATTTCGTAAGATCTGACCTTGTTAATCAGTCTCCCATGGGGAACCTTGTCGAACGCCTTACTGCAGTCCATATAAGATCACATCTACTGCTCTGTCCTCATCAATCCTCTTTGTTACTTCTTCAAAAAACTCAATCAAATTTGTGAGACATGATTTCCCACGTACAAAGCCATGTTGACTATCCCTAATCAGTCCTTGCCTTTCCAAATGCATGCACATCCTGTCCCTCAGGATTCCTTCCAACAACTTGTCCACCACCGAGGTCAGGCTCACCGGTCTATAGTTCCCTGGCTTGTCCTTACTGCCCTTCTTAAACAGTGGCGCCACATTTGAAAAACTACAGTCTTCCGGCACCTCACCTGTGACTATCGATGATACAAATATCTCAGCAAGAGGCCCAGTAATCACTTCTCTTGCTTCCCACAGTGTTCTCGGGTACACCTGATCAGGTCCTAGGGATTTATCCACTTTTACCCATTTCAAGAAATCCAGCACTTTCTCCTTCATGGGTACCCGCATCAATCAACCCCACCGCCCCATGGCCCAACACTTCAACTCCCCCTCCCACTCTGCCAAGGGCATGAAAGTCCTGGGCCGCCTCCACTGCCACTACCTCACCACCCCCCAATGCCTGGAAGAAGAACGCCTCATCTTCCGCCTCGGAACATTTCAACCCCAGGGCATCAATGTGGACTTCTTCAGTTTCCTCATTTCCCCTCCCCCACCTTACCCCAGTTCTAACCTTCCAGCTCAGTACCATCCTCCTGACCTGTCCTACCTGCCAATTTTCCTTCCCACCTATCCGCTCCACCCTCCTCTCTGACCTATCACCTTCATTCCCACCCCCCCCCCCCCATCCACCCACTGTACTCTTTGCTACCTTCTCCCACCCTCCTCTCTGACCTATCACCTTCCTTGGGTGATAGAAATCCAAGGAAACCAAAACATTTAAATAGAATATGGGATACACCACCAGCTGTGGGAGTCGGTGGGTTTGTAAAAAATGTCAGTGTTGTGTTGGTCGTCGTGATGGAGATGGAGAGGCCCAAGAAGGGGAGGGAGGTGTCAGAGATGGTCCAGGCTTCATCTGGAGGCTCACTGAAGATGTTACCCAATATGGTGACAAAACGTCTGAAAACGAACCCTCCAGCTCAGCGATCAAACCTACAGCCATGTTTCATTTTGTAGGGAAGTTAATAATTCATAGATTTGAGAAATAACCACTCCAGGAGATATTTCATTTTCATTTCCATTGTCTGTGTTACTTGCTGCCTCATTCCCTTGAAGAGAGACTCATTGTTTGCAATTATTAAACTAGTTGATAGTTAATTCTTCCTGCAAATCTTTTCTTGTTCATTTCTTTTTACCGTGGTTCACTTTGTTTTAAGTTGATTTAAATTTAGTTTGGATATTAAACTCTAACCAAATATTTTAGATTGTTCCAAATTTGCCTTTGTGAAACTATTGCAGTTTAATCCTAATATGTTTTTTTTCTGTGGGTTGTTGATAACGTTTCTATATTTTATCCACCTTTTAATTGGTATTCTTTGCTCTTAATTAGGTAGAACCTGAATTGCTGGCACAGAACAGAAGCCCTGAAGTGCACCCCAACTTAGGCTATCCCATTTCTAGATTTCACCGTAAGGACAATCTCAGTCAAAGGCAGCTGAATTTCCATCTAGCTTCTTCACATCCACCACCTGCACCTTACCATCACTCATCTAATCGACAGTTCCTTCATCAGCCCCCTGTACCGAAGCAATCATATCCAGTGCAACAACATCAACTGCCCCAGCAACACAACCAAATGCCACAGCAACAGCCATCACAGCTTTCTCCTGCTTTTCCACAAGCTCCTAACCACACCTATTTTCCTACTTCCCATTCTCATCCATCTCCGCATTCCCCAAACAATGATAACGTGTGTCCGGATCAGTCTCTCTCTGGACTAGAAGGACTAAACCCGCTGAGGTCAGTTCCACACTTCAACAACCCCCATGCTCGTCCATTTAATTTCGTCGAAAACAATACCTCAGGACACGGGATGGGGGAAATTTTAGGTAAGCAATATTTTGTGAAGGATGTTTGGTGAATTGCAACGAATAAATTAAGCCACGCAACTTGTCGTAAAGCCTTTTATATAACTGATTGGTAACATTTACCTGAGGAATTGACTTTGCTTTGGTTTTAATAATTTTAGGACCTTTGAAACTGGACTGCCTCAATTTTGACCATTGAGAAAGCTTTAAAGGATGGCTGCAGTTGACCTTTGCTTTGTGCACCAAATAATTGTGTGAATTTATTTCCTTCAATGCCAGCTGAGACTCCATGGGTAATAGTCGTGCTACTGAGTAGAAAGTTTCTGGATATAATCAAAACAATGGAACTTGAACACAAACTCTGAACGTTCAGTGCAGTACTGAGGGAGCACTGCAATTTTGGAGGTTCTGTCTTTCTGGTGGACCATTAAAGTGAGGCCCCATCTGTCCTTTTCTGTGGATCAAGTTAATATTTTGAAGAAGGGCAGGAGAGGGTTGTCCCTGGTGTTCTGGTCAATGTTTATCCATCAACTTTGCAAAAGAAAACGTGGTCATTGCTATTGTGAGAGATTGCTATGTGTAAATTTATTTCCTACATTGCAGCAGTACTTTCAAAAAGTACTTTCTAAAGAGCTTTGGGAGGCTCTGTGGTAGTGCAATCTGTGAATAATTCCAAATATTTTGTTTGCTTATGTTTATGGGAGAGTGGTGAATCCTAACTATTCGATCAACAGGCTGAGAAGAGAATACCTGAGACATTTATGCTCATCATTATGAATTGCAAAGGTTTCTTGAAGCCACTGAGGCCGTCTATAGACCGAGATAAAATGGACACATTTTGTGAAGCTTCTATCGCAGGAGCTTCATACTGATACTCTTGAGGCAATTTCCCTGTTGTCAAATCGATGGATGTACCACCAGAAAAGCTGCAACAAGCATCAATTAGGACTGTTAGGAACAAATAAATAATGTTCTCTGAGGCCTTTCCTCCTTGACCATTGCAGAGACGTTCTCCTGCTTTGCCTGCTTCCTGTAACTGATATTTTTTCAGAGATGCAGTGTGGTTTTAGTCCTTCCAGAGGAACATTGGCTTTGTTGTCAGACATATCCAAACAAAATATCAAGGGCAATAGCAGGAACTCTTCCTTGCATTGATTGAGTTGACCAAAAGCATTTGATTCATTGAATCTTGAGGTTCTGTGGATTATTCTCCAGAGATTTGGATGCAAAAGAAACTGATTCATGGTGACATGACTGGGCAGTAAATAGTCGGTGTCCAGGACATCACAAGTTGCAAAACGCTTATCTGCACCCAAAAAAAACTAACAATAAAAATCCACATCCGTGGGCAAAATTTGCATAGCTGCGATTTGTGACGAGTTCTGCATTTGCAAATGTCTTCATTGACAGATTCTCAGGGTTGGAGTCCTTATGGATATGGCGGAATGACTGTAATTATATTGAGCCATAGATGTAAAACAGTTCACTTCAAAATCCATACCAAGGTCAAACAAGGCTATAAGATAGCCCCCTTACTATTTACACGCTACCTGACAATGACTATGAACCTCATCAAAGATAAATGGCCCTCTGGTGTCAGCATTAAATACTATGTAAATGTGAACCCTTTCCACCTCAATTGTGTCCATGCCAACATGAAACTGTCTTCCATAGGCATGCTTGGTCTACAGTCTGCAGATGACTGTAGTGCTGTTGCCTACACTGCATCAGGTTTTCATTACTCCCTCAATTTCTTCAAAATGTGAAAATGTTGGCCTGTCCTTGAGTGTTGCCATAGATCAAAACCCATCGACCAATCCCAACCTCATGAGTTAAATATCCCACTTCTTTTGCCTGTTCAAGGAGAAGCTCTGGATTGTGCTGAGCACTTCATTTGACACCCATCTCTATCTAAAGGCCCCATTTATGACCCCTGCTATTGGCAATACTGGTCAAGTTAGATTTCAGAGTGAGACGTGGCTTGATAGACAATACTTTTTTTTGTTTATATTCACAAAAGGCTGTCAATATACTTTTAACCAAAGATCATAAAAATTTATTGTACTTATCAGAAAAATACAAACTGTTACATATACAAGGACTATTTGAAATTCTTTTTGCAAATATCAGAAAGAAAGATTCAACCCTTTTACCCCACAATAACCTTACATTCAATCAAACGTCAATGAAAAATGTCACCCCATCTTAGACTAACGCTCCTTGTTCTGCTGGAAAAGGTTTAATTGGTTTCATCTTGGCCAATTTCTGCATTCAATCAGTACTATTTTCTTTCATGTCTTTTTCTGAAACCCTTAAACAAGCTGCTGACTCTGCTTGAATACTATTTAACAGGTTCCTTGAATGTATTTCTTCAGCTTTGTTAAACCTCTTCCTTTCTCAGTCCTCGACTGCCTTTTGCTTCCAGAGTCTTCCTCTTACTGAATCCTAAACTACTCAGGACCTCTTATCAGCCCAGGCTGCTAGGAAATGTAATAACAGCACTACCACTACTATTGATGTTTATTCTCTCAGAATGAACCATTCTGTCCTAGGAGCAGAAGTTTTATTTTTCTCTCTCCTGCCCTTTTTATTCAAATTCACCCCAGATCCTGGTCAACATTCAGGAGAAGACAAAGAAAATACCTCAGGTAAACTGAGACTCTCCTTGAAGAGTTGCAGCATTGTCACTAATGATTGTGAGGAATTTGCTTCCAATTATCGTCCAGTGAGGCACTTGAAGGACAATCGACAACATTAAAATATCACCTGATGTGCATAGCCAAAAATAAATATAACTTTGCGTCTTCTATTTGAAAGAAGCAGATAACTTACAGCTTTGGGAAAAATCAGCAACAGCTTCTCTGCATTAATTGTATTTATAACTGCTGTATAAAATTAATAAGGGAACTGTAGGGTTTTCTATAAATGGATTGATTATTAATTGGTATAGGGGGCGAGGGGGACTTAATATCTGCTCTGTCTGCCTGAAGCACTGCTTTTAAAGGTCCTGGACTTGGAAACATAAGCTATACTTGCAAGTTTTTCTGGAGAGGCAAAATATTCCGTTTGCTCTTAAGATGTATACATTCTGTTCTAGGTACTTAAGTCAGCCTAACAGGAAGAAAGTTAAGTAGCAAGTCAATTTTGTCCATATACTTGACCAGGAAATATACCATTACTTTGTGCAAATTATCAGAATAATTTGTGGTAGAACCAAATTTTTGAAGGATTGAATAATAGCAAAATACGGCAGGTACTGGAAATCTAAAATTGACGCAGTACTGGAGAAACTCAAGAGGTCTGACATTATCTGTGATGAGACATTAGCATTTGAATCTTAAACTAGAAGGGAAGGGTCTTTGGATTGAGATCATGATTCTTTGTTTCTCCACAATGCTGCCAGACCTGCTGATATTTTACAACATTTTCTGCTTTTATTTTTGCACTATTGGAATGGAGATAAATGTTAAATTGGCAACCAGAGACATTTTTAACTTTAGTTGTTGAAAAGCCAGTCTGATAGTTTCAAACGTCTGAGAGTTTGCTCTGTGTTCGTATGTCCTGTAGTAATCTTTTGTTGGGGTGTCCATAATCTGGCATTGAGGTTTTTTAAAAAGACACTTTCTGTATTTACCTGTTTAATTTAATTCTGTTTTTGCTGCTCAGTGCCATTAGTTAAGAAATGCGTTCTGTCTGTTAATATTTCTTTGGATAGTGAGTAGTAAAAATTACAAATTGAATCACTGAGGCATGTGAGATGATTTTAGCTATTCAAGTGCCACTCCATGACTTGAACGCATAATTTGGGTTAGCACTTCAGTTTAGTGCTGATGGAGATTTACGTTGCTGGAAATGACACTGTTTAGATGAGATATTGAATGTAGTTCCTGCCTGACTGCTTTAGCAGACCCAGAAGATCCTCATTCAGAGAGAAGCAGTGGGTTTTCCCAGTATCTTAACCACCTTCATCAAAAATGTCTGGCCAATATTTTAATTTACTGTTTGTCGGATTGTTTATCTACTTAATGACTGAAGACCAAAAATTGGTAGATTAAATACACAGTACTTAGATATCTTGGGAATTTGAAAAAGCTTATATATCACTTGCTCGTTTAATTAAATTTGTGATTTAATTAAAAGGCGTTTGAACTCGGCATTGGAAATTGACAAAAGATCAAGGAGATAATTGTTTTTGCATGCTTATTATAACATTTTATAACAAAATTTTCTTGATTTGGGAGTTAGTTCATCACTAATCTAAATGACTATTTCAGTCATAATTGACATTTAAAAGATTTCAGTAACTTCTTGTCAACAAAAATGCCACTTTGATCTGATTTTTGTTTTGGTATCACTTACAGATTCATTACACACCAACACAGCTGAAGATCTCATAAGACAGCATTCAAGAATTCACCCATGGAATGAGCATCAGGACTATGTCAATACAGGGTGTCCATCATATCCTCACCAAGTTCAGCAGTTCACACACCCATCCCAGCAACAAGTCAGGTATTCACAACATGCTCTCAAAGGGCAGTGGAAACAAGGCAATAATCCTGAAGAGGAAAAAGGGCCAACATATCAAAGGTAATGTCTTAACTGTAATAGAAAGCTCATTTGGAGAGCCAGTATAAACCCAGTAGCTGAATGCCTCCTCTGCGCTGCAAATAATTTTGTGACTCTATATCGAAGTCTTTAGAGGCTTTATACTATTGAGCCATCCAAACCTTAAATTCTACTTCAGTGGTAATGGTCGTAACGCTACCTATTGCCGGAATTTCCAGGTCAAGGTGCAAATACCATTATAACAAAATGATTGAGGAACAGACACATATTTCTAAAATTGAAAGAAAGAGTTTGAAAATTTAGGTTTTGTATTTAAACGTAGTGTGGTGACACTGTGGTATATTTTCCTGTATTGTTTTTAAATGAAAAAAGGTTGAGACAGAGGTACCAAGTGGTCTGCTCAAAGCCAATAAATAAACAGCTTGTGAGGCCTAGGGTTTTTTTTTTAAGTTGGAACAAAAGAAGCAGCCTGAATGGGTGGGCTCAGGCTCTCACAGAACCAGATTTTTAGTTTTGGCTTTCAGTTGCAGTTGCTGGGGTCTTAAAACTGAATGTGGAAGCTCTTATTTTTCTCTGTGCTAACAGCTAAAAGCTGGAGTTCTATTCCTGCAGCTAGAATTGCACGTAAGGCAACCTATTTTACTGAATCTGCCAAGAGTGTATTGTGGGCTGCTACTATATTGGAACAGTTAATTAGTAGTAATTAACACAGCTTATTTTGTTAAGCAATTTGATCAAGTTACAGTTAAGCCAATTTTTTTTAAAATTTTGTCTGTATTTTAACCGTAGTCTAAAAATGAAGTGTGTTTTGCCTAGAGTCGAGTCGTTTGACCAATTGAATTGCATCTGGAACACAATGCCTTACACTTAACCTTCAAATAAGAAAAAGTTAGCATCCAGGCTACCTCCTCAGTATATTTTGAGGGGGTTTGGTCTGGTCCATAACAATAGCTGTTGACCTGATTTGGGATTCAAGGTTTTTTTATAGTTCCAAAATTTAGGCACCAGTCTAACCTCAGCTCTGCGTTGATTGCAGTTGAACAACAGGAAATATGCGATCAATGGATGGACTAAAATATTTCAAGTTCCTGCTCCTCACCTTGAAAGTGCACGTCCGGAAGTCAATCATATTACGCATTGGAGCATTCTCAGGAGAGGAACCTAATCCACATATTGTATTTGAAAATAAACTAAGGTGTTATTTTTGATTGACTTTTTAGTTGATTCCTCTTCTAGGTGATGCTGGGTTTTATCCTTCCTTCCTATTGAAAGTAGAAGCTAGCTTAGAGTGCATTTCTGTAACTTTTATGTGGTGGCTGTTTTATGCTCTAAGAGCACCAGGAAACACCCTGTGAAAAGTGTCACATCAAAACTGAGATCACTGGCCTGCCTTTTCAGTGGTAAAATTGTTGTTCAAAGATTGACAGAATTTTAACCTCCCGTTGTGGTGAGTAATAGTAAGAAAGGTGAGAAAATAGTCAGAATGAAAAATCATGTTCTCAATGTCAAGAAATATTTAATGGTTTTCCCCTCAAAGCTTAAATGGTGACTTTAGAATCTAACCATTGAACAGGAAAACTACCTTATTTCCACATATTTGCATCTTATTAATGAGTTCAGCTTCTTTATGTATCACTTGCAATTTTCCTCTCTCTCACTCAAAAACTACCTGTCCCAAATTCCTGACTTAGAAATCAAAGTGGGTATCTGACAGCTGCAACTCGTCAAATGTTTGTTCCAGCCTTCATACAACTGCTTCTTCAGAATAATGTCCCAACATGCTGTATGACTGGCAACCTCTTTCACCCTTTGTCTATGAAAGTCAGCATCAACAAGCCACCTCATTGTCCCTCTGATCAACACAGAGACACCACTTCGACCCTTAATATTTTGGACCTCAGAGACACCTGAAACTTGCACATTTCTACCAGGTCACTATACATGTATCTCATGCAGTTATGTAGGATGGTCTTTGCACTTGTGGACATGGATCTTTTGGCTCTCAGCTTGCTTTTCTGGGGCTCAGTCACTTTACCACCTAATTGGAGGCTGTTAGCATCTGTATACTTCATAACGCTTTCTTAGCATACGTTCACCAACTGCAGCACGACTTACAGATTGCTAGGCAGTGTGTGACATGTGTTGCTTTCTTAGTGCACCAGGTCTTTAGTGCTCAGTTACAGTCTGACAGCCTGTGTGACTTGCATTGCCTTATTGTGCAAAGGTAATAGCAGGCAGATTGTGATGAAGGGGAACGCGTCAATTCAGCAATCAAATAGAGGGTGCACATGTTGCTGTGTGACACCATAGTATATCAACGTTAAACATACAACGTATCGCAGTTTGCACTTTAGTACATAATGAGATAAGTGGAAGCTTCATTCGGGGGGTACTGCCTTAATCAATTAAGGGATTGTGGGCAATTAGATGCATAGTCCTACTCGAGTCCAGGGTTCTGTGTCCTTGTAGTCCAGGACTTGGGCCCCAGTCAGTCCTGCAGGTTGACTATAAGTAGTCAGGGTATTATAGCTAGGTCATTCTGTGTTGTTGAGATCTTAAAAATGTGTTGCTGGAAAAGTGCAGCAGGTCAGGCAGCATCAAAGGAACAGGAGAATCGACGTTTCGGGCATAAGCCCTTCTTCAGCCCTTTTCCAGCAACACATTTTTAAGCTCTAATCTCTAGCATCTGCAGTCCTCACTTTCTCCCTGTGTTGTTGAGATTTCAGGCCAGGGGTTAGGCCAGTTAATCCTGTAATGAGACAGAGAGTGTTTGACTATGAAGAAAATGGCTGTAAGAGCAATTATTGGACATTCGTTGCAAGAGAGGTGCTGAAATGAGTTAATAGGAAGCGCAGAGGGTAGGATGCTTGAGTAATTTGGGAGGATGAGATGGCTAAGAGCCATTGAAGAGGCACGATGCATATGTAATAGTGAAATGTTTAGTCCATGAGCTTTAGTGGGATTCATGTGCAATGTTCGAGTGAGTAGGCAGTTTTGATGTTGAGGAAGCAGAGAGAAGGTACATGCACTTATCCTTGCAGAGTGCAGAAAATCATTCACATTATTTGTGCACTGTTGCATGTCCTGCTTTACCCAAAACCCATCACTGTCCTGGGCTGCAGTTTGTGTCCAGACTGACGGAGTCCGGTGGCATAGCCTCCTGTAACTAGAAAAATCACTGCCTTTATCTCCATCACTCCATCCACCAGTATCTCCAAGTCCTTGTCTGAAGAGAGGAGTGACCTTTCCCTTCCTAAGTGCTATACGTGAACAGCTGAGACCAGTGCCTGGTTTTTGGCATCTGAGCAATGTGTAACTGGACTTTAAGCAGAGATGTGAAAGATGAGGTTGTGGCAAGCGCTCCCACCTCTCCAATCATGCAGTTACCCAAGAGCCTAATTAATAAGATGAAGAGCGGATGTTTGCGTAAGAAAAGTCACTCTGAGCCATGGTGGTCTGGGGGCCATGAATTGCCTTTAGAAAAACATCTGAACTCAAAACTGGAAAACTTAGTCCATTGTGTTTGGACGAAGGAGCACAAACTAACTGCACTGTCTCTGTCAGGAGTTAGTCTCAGGAAAGCTTTGGCACATGTCTGTTACTTGACTGAGTCAAGGAAATCAGTAAATGAGAGAAAACAGCATTTTAGAATTGTGAGAGTTCTAAACTGAATGCCAATCAGGTTGCCACTACCTATTTTCCTCAATAGTTCTTTCTCCCTTCCCCCACACTCACTCTCCTTGCCTCTTGCTCATTGCAGTGCATCAGCAAATTTATCTAGCAAGTCACTGAACCCCAAGGTTCATAATACATTCAGTCCTAATTCTGTTTTGAGATGTTCTCAACTATGGTGATGACAAATGTACTACTATTAACCTTCACGCCTACAGGACAGGTAATTCATTATAGGTTCTCTCTCCCGATTTTCTGTGCAGCAAACTCTGCAAGAAGTACTTGTGTATTGGTATCAGATGAAGATTACAAGAAATTAAATTGAAAATTGGCAATGTTGTTGTATCTTACAACTAAAATCATTTTACAACAAAATTAACCAATGTTAACATTAAAAGAAATTGATGTGAAGATGATCATTTGTTTTTTTTTCTTCAGATTCCCAGGTTTATTAAGAGAGACACCAACTTCAGATCAGACTGAAAATAAAGAACTGAATGAGATGCCTTTGCAGTCCCGTTTGTTACAATACCGACAAATTCAGACCAGAAATCCCCCTGTACATCTTCCTACAGCTAATGCAAATCACAACAGCCAATATACCAATTTGAATGACAGTAATTCCTCCCTTGAACCTATCAACAACTCTGGCTTTCAGCAACTGCCTCAACAGCCAGTGTACAATCCAGCATATCCAATACGTTCAGGACACACACCACCACCTTCTTCAAAATACCTGCAGCCCGAGGGATCATGGACGCTTCCTGGCGTGCAACAGAACCACATGCTAGGGCAAAGTATACCGTATGGCATTTCACAGTTGCCTCACAGATCAGAATCGCATCCCATAATGTCTGTACAGCACCAACATAACAGTAGAGAGGACTCGTTTCACCCAATCTCTTCTCAAACAGCATCTGTTTCTTCGCTTCACAGCATAGAAAAGGTAAGCACCCTTTTGTAATTTGACATAATGAGGTCACTTTTGATACAAACAGTTATCTTCTAAACCTCATTGAGCTCTTACTAATACAGCATCATTCATGTTATGTCTTGTGACTTTTTCTTCAGTATTGCAAGTTTACATTGTGCTCCCGTAAGGTGGTTTTTGGAGGCTTGCTTATAAAATATTGTCACCTTTTGACAAAATCTCATGGTGAGGGGGATTGAAAGCTGTGAATATTGTACATTCCTGTTACCAATAGCTTACTAGCAACTGCGTATCAGTTGTTTTCCTGTGTTTCAGATCTAACATATTCACCAAAATATAAATACAATGGAAACAACTTTCCTTTCTGTGTAACCAACAGAGCCTGCAGCAAACTAGCTGAAAACTGGATTGCCCGTCTATGTTTATCCTTTCTAAAAAAAAATAGAGGAAAACTAGGAGAGTACCTCTTATGCAAAGTCTTATCCAATTTCTGTCACAGGAAGACGTAATTTTAGAAAATTCTTTAGGATTCGGAAACCCAGTGCAATAATAATTTCATTCTTTGATCAACTTGTTTGGAATCTGTGGCATTAGTTCAGGACTCACACAGACTGCTCATGTCCTTCCAGATCATACTAGAGATATGAGCTCATGGTTCTCTTTTAGAAATGCGCTCTCTCAATCAATCAAGCTCTGTGATATTTGATTTTGCTGAAAGCAGTGTTATACAATAGAAATTACTGGCTCCTCGGAGGTATTAACAGTGTTAAGTAATTCCAGTAGAAAGCACCTGGTACCCATGTACTGCTATGGGTTCTTCACATGTCCACCTTTACTGAACAAATGCCTACCACTATTAAGTGGCCATAGTACTAAGTGACTGCAAATATCAGGAAACATTTGCATCCTTAACATTTTTACCACCAAACTAAAATACATTCTTGTATTGAAGTCAAACACCAAATGTTGGTACCTATTTAGGCATTTACAAATCAAATGTGCTTTTATCTGTAATTGGATTCTCAATTAAATATAGTGCTAGTGGGCAAAGTGAAGTGATGGAGTGCTTTTGACAGAATTTAGGTTCCTTCTCATTCCTATTCCTTTTCCTTGTAATACATTTTCAGTATTAAAATGGCTTATAGTAGAGGCTTAAACTGGGAAGTTTCTTTAGTTTGTCCATTAGAACCAACACTGTTCAGATTAGCTAATATCTGCACAATATGATGCAGCTGTTTGGAGCCTTTAAATGTGCATATCACATTGCACACCACTGTGAAGTATCAGGTTCTCCTTAACTTGCAATATGATAGCAGAGAAGAAATATGTTGCCTTAGTGCAAACATATCAGAGTTATTCATGTACCTGTTTTCTTGTAATACTGCATTGTGCCACCTCAGGTTTATTTTATTTGTGTCCTGAATGTCCAAGCTACCTGCAACTACTTTATGCAGATAGATAATGCTTACACATCTCGATTGCTTAAAAAGTATAGCATATACTGGATAAACTCAGCCAGCACTGATGAAAATGTGTCGACCTGAATATTTCCAACTTTTCCCGGGTTCTTTTGCCTAGTCACTTGTTCGACTAATACTTGTCTAATTCAGATGATGTGAAGTAACAGTTTGCTCTTCAGGCAATTGCCAGTTATTTTTGGTCATGTAGAAAAAATTTTTTCATCAGTGATGTTTTGCTGCAGTCTTTTTACAGTTAGTGACTACTGTGCTACCGTGGAATTTCAGTAGAGTCACTGAAGGTTCTGGAATGTTGCCTGCGGATTAGAAGGTTTCAAATTTGACATAAAAAGACAAGGGAGAGGGAAAATGGGAAACTATAGATGTTGTTAACCTGACATCAATAGTAGGGAAATGCTTGAATCTGTTATAAAGGATCTGATAACTGGACACTTAAACAGTAATTATTAGGTTTGGAAGTGTCAACATATATTCATGACAGTAAAATAATGTTTGACAAACCTGCTAAAGTGTTTTGAGCATTCTGGATAAGGGAGAACTAATGGATGTGGTGTATTTAAATGTTTGGAAGGCTTTCAGTAAGATCCCACATTGGAGGTTATTATATGAAATGAGAGAGTAATATACTGGCATGGATTGAGGATTGTTAAACAGAATAAATGGGATAAATTCTGAGGTTGGCAGGCTGTACCTAGTGAGATGCTACAACGCTGAGTGCTTGGGCCCCAGTTGTTCCCAATCGATAACTGAAAATTGAATATGGGGGATGGAAGTTGATAAGTTCCAAGTTTGTGGATGATGCAGAACGATGTGGGAATGTATGTTCTGAGGATTATGCAAAGAAGTTTTAGGGTAACTAGACAGGCTGAGTGAGTGAGCAAGAGCATGGCAAATGGATGGAACATGGATAATTGACAGTTCTCCACATTGGTAGGAGGGAGAGAGGTGCTGGGTATTTCTTAAATGATGAGAGATTGAGAAGTGTTCCTGTCCAAAGGGACCTGCATGCCTTTATCATGAATCACTGAAATGCTTGCAAGTGTAGCAAACAGTTAAGACAGTAAATGGTATGCTGGCCTTTACAGCAAGTGGTTTTGAGTAAAGGTGTGAAAATGCTTTGCTGATAAATCCCCAGAACCTGATTAAGTGTACCCCAGAACTCTGTGGGAAGATAGGGTGTGATTGCTGGGCCTCTTGCTGAGATAGTCGCAGGTGAGGTGCTGGAAGACTGGACGTTGGCGAATGTGGTGCCACTGTTTAAGAAGGGTGGTAAGGTCAAGCCAAAGAATATAGGCCAGTGAGCCTGACGTCGGTGGTGGGCAAGTTGTTGGAGGGAATCCAGAGGGTCAGAATGTACATGTATTTGGAAAGGCAAGGACTGATTAGGGATAGTCAACGTGCTTTGTGCATGGGAAATCATGTCTCACAAACTTGATTGAGTTTTTTGAAGAAATAACAAGGAGGATTGATGAGGGCAGAGCTGTGGACTTCAGTAAGGCATTTGACAGGATTCCCCATGGGACACTGGTTAGTAAGGTTAGATCTCATGGAATACAGGGAGAACTGGCGATTTGGATACAGAACTGACTCAAAGCTAGAAGACAGAGGGTGGTGGTGAAGGGTTGTTTTTCAGACTGGGGGCCTGTGACCAGTGGAGTGCCACAAGGATCGGTGCTGGGTCCTCTACTTTTCATTGTTTATATAAATGATTAGGATGTGAGCATAACAGGTGTAGTTAGTAAGTTTGCAGATGACACCAAAATTGGAGGTGTGGTGTACAGTGAAGAAGGTTATCTCAGATTACAACGGGATCGTGACCTGATGGGCCAATGGGCTGAGGAGTGGCAGATGGAGTTTAATTTAGATAAATGCAAGATGCTGCATTTTGCGAGAGCAAATCTTAGCAGAACTTATACACTTAATGGTAAGATCCTAGGGAGTGTTGGTGAACAAAGCGACCTTGAGTGCAGGTTCATAGCTCCTTGAAAGTGAGTTGCAGGTAGAGAGGATAGTGAAGGTGGCATTTGGTATGTTTTCCTTTATTGGTCAGAGTATTGAGTACAGGAGTTGGGAGGTCATGTTGCGGCTCTATTGGACATTGGTTAGGCCACTGTTGGTATGTTGCATGCAATTCTAGTCTCCTTCCTATTGGAAGGATGTTGTGAAACTTGAAAGGGTTCAGAAAAGATTTACAAGGATGTTGCCAGGGTTGAAGGATTTCAGCTATAAGGAGAGGTTGAACCGGCTAAGGCTGTTTTCTCTGGAGAGTCGGAGGCTGAGGAGTGACCTTATAGAGGTTTATAAAGTCATGAGGGGCATGGATAGGATAAATAGGCAAAGTCTTTTCCCTGGGGTGGGGGAGTCCAGAACGAGAGGACATAGGTTGAGGGTGAGAGGGGAAAGATATAAAAGAGACGTAAGGGACAACTTTTTTCACACAGAGGGTGGTACGTGTATGGAATGAGCTCCAGAGGAAGTGGTGGAGGCTAGTACAATTGCAACATTTAAAAGGCATCTGGATGGGTATATGAATAGGAAGGGTTTGGAGAGATATGGGCCAGATGCTGGCAGGTGGGACTAGATTGGGTTGGGATATCTAGTTGCCATGGATAAGTTGGACTGAAAGGTCTGCTTCCATGCTGTACATCTATGACTCTAATTGTATGGAACCTTGGTCAGTAGAGTGAATTTGGTCTGTGGAGGGTGCAGTGTGGGGCAATAATAAGTCAAGTATTTGAACAGCTAAGTCTCTTGAATAGTTCAATCTATATTTATTCCTGAGCCATGCTAATTTGTCAGATGACAGGTTTGTCCAAAAGGGTCAGTCTAGGAAATTGTGTTCCCTAGAGTTTAGAGGAATGAGAAGTGATCTTATTGAAATGTGCAAAATTCTTGACAGGCTCAGCAAGAACTGGCCATTCGGGTCTTGGATGAAGAATTTCTTCATTCTGAAAATCTTAAGATTTCCCAGAGGGCTGAGCCATTGAGTGTATTGAAGACAGAGAGAAATTTCTAGATGGTAATGATATCAAAGGACATGACTATCATGGGAAATGATGTTGATAGATGATCAGCTGACATCTAAATGGCAGACCAGACTGGAGGGTTTGTATGGTGTATTCCAGTGTACCTACTTTCAAGACCCACTTCAGGCACCTTGAGTACAGAATGTGGGCTGACACTCTGTGCTGCCTTTCAAATGAGCTATCAAACCAAGTTCCTGTCATCCCTCTCAGGTGAAAATGACAGATCACATGGTGCTATTTTGAAGGAGAACAGTGATGTTATTCTCAGTGTCCTGATCTATATTTATCCTTGAGCCAACGTCACTTGAAGAAAAATCAGATTATCTGGTCATAATCACATTGTGGTTTGTGTGACTTTGTCGTGCGTAAATTGGCAGTCGTATCTCTTAGATTTCAACTGAGGACACTTCAAAAAGTATTTTATCGACTATGAAACACTTTAGGAAGACCTGAGGTCATGAAAGGCCTTAGATAATTCCTTTCTCCTTTCTAGATTTTAAACAATGTTCCTAAAGTCGTTTGTCGATATAAACTAAGACAATTTTTTTAAAATTATGTCCCAAAGTTTATGTAATATTTTTCTTGAAAATTTTTTTCAGTGTTGGTTTTTTACATAAGATGCAGACTCTTACTGAATTCTAATTCTGAGAGAACAAAAGCAAAATACCAAGGATGTTGGAAATCTGAAATAAAAACACAGGCTGGAAATACTCAGTAGGTCTGCAACATGTACAGAGAAGGCAGGTAACATTTTGAGTCCATATCTGAAGGAAGGTAGAAATGTGATGGATTTTATGCCATTGAAAGGGGCAGGGGAAGAGAGTGATGAAAGCGAAGATCTGGGATCAGGTCGAGGTTTAGAGAAAATAAATTACAAAACTGTCATGGAACAAAAGTCAAGAGACTGGTAATAGTTGGAAAGAACCTAACAACTAGGTGAGAAAAGGGTAAATGGGCTCCCCTATTTTCAACCTCCTCAGCTGACCTCAATAAAGATCTTATGGTCTTTTTCACATGAAGCTCACTTTAATCCAATTAAATATGGTCAACCAGTTCACCAGAAACACAATAAGAACCAAAATACAAGTCTTACTTAAATGAACGAAAGAGGAATTTAGTTAGTTACTAATCCCAAGAAAAGTGATAAAATATGACATCAAACAGAGATGAACATTTGAGGTAAAAAGGTTAATAGTGATCAATGTAGTTGTAAGACTGTCAGATGTCTTGGAAGTATAAAGTTTAACCTGAGACCACATTGACAGTATTTTGGATCAGCAGCTGCTGTAAATATTCCAGATCTTTTTGAGTTCTCAGTGTTCAGGTGTTTCCCTGATTTGTGTTGTCAGAAGTTGTTTTGTCCTTCCTGAGTGAACGCAGAGACAGAACTTCTTCCAATTCTGCTGGTACACGTTCATCTCCACTACTCTGCCAAAATAGTTTCTTGTAATGCACCTGATTCAGGACTCGGATCATTGTTTCCAAGCTGGATAATTGCAAGCATGTCTTTTATCTCCAAAATGTGAAAATTATCATATTTTAAGAATATGAAATGCTAGTTTCTTCATGCCTGGCCATGTTTTGGTCTCTTGACAAAATGTTAAGTCAGTCAGACAATTCTGTTCATTCTACATTGGTTTCTCGAACATGGCTCAACATATGGTCAAGTAATCACTGCAGCCAATTTTAAATCAAGGTCTTTCCTTTTTAAAGCATTTCAGTCCATGAAAGTCCCAGATGTTAAAATCAAATCATAGAAGTCAAAACTTGGTGGTCTTCATTTCATAGTTATTGTGACAGGAAATAAAACAATTAATAGTATCATAGAGTACAGAAGAAACCCCTTGGCCCATCAAGCCTGCCAAAAAAGCACTAAATCGACACTAGTCCCA
This sequence comes from Hemiscyllium ocellatum, assembly GCF_020745735.1. Taxonomy (NCBI): domain Eukaryota; kingdom Metazoa; phylum Chordata; class Chondrichthyes; order Orectolobiformes; family Hemiscylliidae; genus Hemiscyllium; species Hemiscyllium ocellatum. The sequence continues at coordinate 8,230,614 of NC_083425.1, read as the reverse complement.
ATTCTCAGCACTCGGCCCATAGCCTTGAATGTTCTTGTGCTTGAAAACCTTCTAAAGGTTGTGATGTTACCCACCCTAACTACAGTCTGTTCTGATATAACATGATAGTTCCATTCCCATGCGACCCTGCATTATGAGAAAATTGTGTAATACCAGCACCATTTAAACCAAGGACCAAAATCGCATTAAAGCCAATTCAGCAAAGGAAAGTTCGTGTTCTACAAATAATGGTCCAATCGTGTTATAGCCGATGCGCGTAATAACAGAACCAACTGTACCTTAATTATTCACAATGTTCACTGGTAACGAAGGGACCAGCTACCTGACGAAATAACAGTGCTCAGAAAGCTTGTACTCCCAAATAAACCTGTTGGATTATAACCTAGTGTTGTGTGATCTTTAACCTTATTATTTGCATTGAGTGTGATTGAAAGAGTAGTTGAATGGCTTTGACCAAAAGCAGAAATGTCAAAGCCAGCATATGGCAGATGAAACAAAAATAAACAGGTTTAGAGTTCATGACCTGAAATTATTGAACTTGATGTTGAGTCAAGAAAGCTGTAAACTGCATAATCTAAATACGAAGTGCTGTTCCTTGGGTTTTCATTTAGCTTCACTGGAGTGCTGCAGCAGTCTTAAGGACAGAAATATTAGTTTGAGAGCAAGATAGTAAATTAAAATGGCAATTCAGTTACGAAAAAGTCAAATTCAAGTTGAAGTGATATCTCATTTCTTTCTGCTCAGCTGGTATCAGACCGGAGTATTTCCAGAACTACTGTTACAGTTCCACAGTGTCAATACTCCATAAGCTATTTTTTCTTACTTTCAGATAATCATCTTTCATGTTTGAGTCCAGATGGTGAAACACACCAGTGTCCTCATCTAACATTAATGCATGTGCATCTCTTAGCAGGAGTCACTGGATGTTAATCAGGAACCTTCGCTGTGTTTTCTTTTCCTTCTTTAATTGTCTCCAAGTCTGAGGATGCAGAGAACCTGGACACTGATTTAACTATGGACCGTGCTGTCTGTGTAAATCAGAACCATAAAGGCAGAGCTGTTATCAACAATCACCTGAGGACCTGTCTTAAATTCAGTCCCAGTAATGATGAGATGCAGGTGATTTCATGGTTATCATCAGGTTAGAATTGGCTACTTGTGTGGGGCATGCAGGTCATATAAATCTTCTATTTCCATGTGGGCAACAGCTTCTACCAGCACTCTATCTTTGTTCTTCTCCCTTTCCACAGTAGTCTGGTTGGCAATGATAGTACTATATTAAACACAAAGCTCTCTCCAGTAGAGTATTCTTGTTTCATTTTGGCTTTGAGAGTTGCAAACATTGATAAACAGATAATAGGAGATTTAATTCCAGATGGCCTCAGCCTGCCTCTCTATTCTTCACAAGTAAGAGTATTATCGTAACTTGGTTGGTGAATTCCATAGGAGATTTGCAGAAAAATTGTTATAATCCTGTTACTCTCTAATCTGATATAGCTCATTGCATTGCATGGTCAATACTGCTAAAATACCTTTCATGATTACGACGCTTTCATTTCTGTGCGGGCTCTGGCAGGAACCTACTCAGCAGGTGGCTGGCATGTTAAGCAATCCAGTAGCAGAGGGAGCTATAATGTAAGGAGCCAACACTTGTGCTTGTCTTTAATTTTCAGATGAACTTGGCCAGCGCTGAAGTTTGTGGAGCTTGTTGATTTCCACAAATGCCGACAATTATTCAAGAATGATGAACTAATTTCCACATAGGATTGAAAGCTAAAAAAAAATTATCATGTGACTGTTGAGGTAACAATTGGATATGCTGTACCTGTCTTGCAATACTCATTATTCATGTTGGTATGCTTGAACTATGACAAATGTTGGTTCAGCAGGAAAAGAAATTCAGATGAAGAGCATTGCACTGCAGGAACCTATATTTTCTTCATGTTGTTTAACATGGCTGAGATTAGTTTTTAATTTTGGTTTCATGTCCTACAGAGTCTTAAGCTCTGATTTTTGTTTTCCCTGTACTGGTTAAACTTGCTGAAACTAATCAAGAATTTTTATTTACTTATTTTCATACGATATGAGTGTTGCTCTCAAAGTCAACATATATTTCCCATTTCTAATTAACCTTGTGAAAAAAGTGTTGAACGAGTTTTTTGAACTGCTGTAATCTGAGGTGTAGATACACAAACAGTGCTGTGGAGGAGGGAGTTAGAGTATTATTCTCTGAAACAGTGAAGGGATAGTTTGTGAGTCAGGTTGGTGTATTGCTTGCCAGTTATAGTGTTCTGATATGCGTTTTGCTCTGAGCTTTTAGGTAGTAGATTGTAGGTTTGGAAACTGCTTTTGAAGAAGCTTTGGTGAGTTGTTGCTCTGCGTTTTGTAGCTCATACATATTGCTGCCACTGTGTGCCAGTGTGGAGGAGGTGCTAATCAAGCAGGCTGCCTTGTCCTGCTTGTGTTGAATTTCTTGAGTGCTATTTAGGCGATGAAGCTTTAAAAAGCAACAAGTATTACATTATATTGCTGACTTGTGTATTGAATATGGATAATAGGCTTTAGGGAGTCAAACTAGGATGTCTATTTCAGAACTCCAAACCTCTGAGCTGTTCGCCGAGCCACATCAATTATTTGGCTGGTCTCTGTCTAGGCACGTGCACACAGCAGATTGCTCAGTCCTTAAAGGCATAAATTTTATTTGGCATTTATAAGTCCAAACCGAAATATTATCGAGCTATTGCTCCTTGTGGGATTGGACCGCTGCATTATTAGAAGTCACCAATGCTATTGAGCACTGCAATCATAAGAAAATATGCTTAGTGCTGACCTTATAAAGGAGTGAATGTCTTCATGAAGTATCTGAAGATGATCAGACTGTAAACACTATACTAAGGAATTCATAGGCTGAGATATTTGACCTTTAACAAACGTAGCTAGCGTCCTTATGCTTAGTACAAATTGAGTTAGTGAAAATTTTCAGCCTAATTTCTATAGTTTTGATTTTTCACAAGGTCCTTGATATCATACTTGGTCAAATCAATGGACATTCAAGTTTCCCATCCAAACTATCTTCCATCTCCTTGTTATCCCTAATAATTCTTCAAAGTGCTGTTCAGCATAATGGAGTACTGATCCAGATCAGCTACAAGAGGACAGTAAGTGGTAACCAGCATGAGCTACTTGTGCATGTTTGATCTGATCCAGTGATGCTTCATGGGATATAGAGTCAGTGTTGAGAACTCCTTTGTTAGCATTCTCCTGACACCTTGCCAGCAGCTCTGTGTGTCAATGCATACGCAGGGACCCAATGGGTTATGAAATGTTGGATGAAAGAAAGATTCTGTGATCATGACTGTTGGGCTATTACTTGACTAATCTGTACAAAGCTCTCCCAACTTTAGCACAAGTCCTTACATGTTAGTGAGGAGGACTTTGCAGTTCAACTGGAAGGTGGGGTCCTTTGTTACATCCAATACCCAAGTTCATTCTGGGTTGTCCGCTGTTTTTATTTTGAAAGAACTCATTAAGTAGCATGGGCATTTCAGTTGAAAGCCAATCACATTGTTAATGGGTTTGAAGCTGCATTTAGACCAAGCTGATTGATAATTCTACTCTAAAGGATATTAGAAGATCAAGTTTTTATTATACAATAATTAGTTTCATGGTCACCATTATTGATTAGGTTTTCAATCATGGTTTATTTGTTAAGCTAATTGTAAATTCCCCAGTTGTTATTAATTTAAGCTCATTTATCCAGATCAGTTATTCAGGTCTCTGGATTACTAATCTAATAATAAAACTACTATTCAATTGTACATCACCAAAACAGTGGCTTACAAGTCAGAAAAAGGAATGACTGAATTTGAGGTGTTCTGGTCAAACTGTACTTTGCTGCTAAATTTCTAACCGTTTGGACGTATGCAATGTACGAAAACTCCAATGTTATGTGCAGAGGCTGATTGTTAGTGTTGCAGGTCTGAATCATGAGGAAAAACTGAAGAATTTGAAGTTTTCAACCTGGGAAGAAATCATTTAAGAGATGATCTTATAGAGATGTATGGTATAGTGCTTGGCATCAAAGCTAAATTTGAACCAGTGCTTCAAAGTGAATCAGTAGGTTAGGATAAGGGCCACTGATAAAAGTGACATTTAAGATTAATGTCAGGATTATTTTTTATTACTCTATAAATAGAATAGACTTCTACGAATAGAAGAGAGGGAAAGAGAGACCTGGATTCTTTTTTTAAATACATTCTGAAATGAGGGGACTTGAGGATTTTCTGGCTGAATGAGATAAAATGAGCCAAATGCCATTCCTCATTTCTGACAATGGTGTGATGTAACGCCTTTCACATATTCAATCATGGCTTCATTTGAAAATGACATTCCCTCAGTACAGCACTGAATTGTCAATCTAAGTTAATGTGTTCAAGTCATGTATGGAGTTTGAATGCACAGCTTCACAACGAAGCTAAGCCAAGAAAGCAAGCAAGTTGTTCACAGTACTCAAGGGCAGTGTCATTATAAAATCTATTTTTGCTCAACTGTTTGTTGGTCAGCAGATTGTAAGTGGATTACTGACATGCCAAGCAATCTTTGTGTTATCAGACCAAGTGATCAGTCCTACCTCACAAAGAATTTTGATCTCCATTAGTTTCTGTTTTAATTATTACATTTTCAGTGCTGCCTCAATAAAAAAATACATGTTTTGTTTTGTGTTCCTTAACTCCATCTGTCACACAATAAAGTCAAATGAATAAGGCCTTTCAACCCATATGATCTCTTATTTCAGAAAACTTTCTCTACTGTCTTTCCAGAGCAACTTTGAGCTTCCTCTTAAGAGCCTATTGCCAACCTTCCGGGCGAATTGTTCCAGCTATTTTTCACACCTTATACAAACAAATGGATAATGACACTGCATTGGAGTTTCATTCACTTGTCCTGATTGTTTGGCATAATTGAAAGTAAAAGATAGGAAACTTGAAAGTGTAGTTAACACATGAGGCTTACGTGTGTGGATAGGGCAAAGAAGTGGTTATCATTGCTTGGCTGCCAAATGCTTGTTTGCAAGATGTTTCATGAATAGAGTATTGGCAACAACTTGACTCAAAGAGTGATATGTTTCTATAGTTCCTCTTTCCATGCATTCTGTGATGATCAATTTCACTATTGTAATGAACTTCTCTATATATAAAGCTTTCTTTTATCTTCCTCATGTGTGAGAAATTGAGTCAGCACCTCTTCATTCCAGAAAACTGGCTACAATCCCAAAGGAGCCCTCAGTGTTAAAGAATTACCAGTGCTGTATAAGTAATGATGGTTTTGTCCATTTGCAAGCAAATGACAGGGACTGGTGGAGTTGCACGAGGATCAAAGAGACAGATTTGCATGCAAATAAATTGTACAAACACTTTTTTTTCTTTGTACGGAACAGCTGTGTTTAAATCAGTGTTTGAAACTGTGCTTTTCATTTGCAAATAATTTTTTTGGGCTTTACTACTCTACAGAGAAAAAAATTTTGATCAATGATTAGCATGAATAGTTTGAAAAATTTAAAAGTTGTTCCAGTGAGAATTGTTACACCCTTGAATGTTGATTTGGACCTAAAGTGGCACTGCATTGGTGATGCGACTATTGACTGGGACTTGACGATAGTGGTTAGCAATTGATACCGGATCAAAATGAATGTGGTTTGCTTTCATTGACTGTTGCTTTAAAACTTGTGGATAGCAGGTGTGCATTAAGTGGTTCATGGAGGTGAAGGCTATTGACATGCATTGGGTTTCTGTGACAAAATGAACAGATACCAGTTGTTCCCAACTGCTGAAGACGATTCCAGTGAAGAGTCTGTTTTCAAGAGAGAGAGAGAGAGATGAGATGAGATAATGATTTTCAAATATCATCTGGCTATGAAACTAGAGTTGTGAATTAGCCACGCCATTACAGAATCCACCTCATTGTTGTTCCTTTTCTATTTAGTTTCAAAATAAAAATGGTCGACAATGTTAGTTTTATACACCTGGACCAGATGAAATATTCTGTTTTGTTTTAAAGCAAAGCAGAAAGATTTACATGGACTCGGTGTTGAACAGGGGTCCTGCATTTGCACAAATGTAAGTCTCATTATTACATACTTCTTTTCAGCAACCCTTCTTTCAGTTATCTGACCACCGAGAAGGTATTTGTGGCAGCTCCTTCTTTCCTTAGACAATTTTGGATATGTTTCCCAGTTACACAGATGCAAATTGCAAGAACAACATGGATTTCACAATTTGGGGAAGTACAAAGGAAGTAAAGAGCAATGATGTGGCTGAGTAGCATTATCTTCACAAACAGCATGTTGTTGGGTGTTGATGCTGAGTTGTATAATTCATCACAGAGCATTAAATCATTGTATAGTGTGGATCCAATCTTAAGATGCCACTTATTTCTTCTGCTGTCAATTTCTACAATCACCTAATTCTCTTATATCTTCATTACAATGAATAGGAGTCAGGGCCAAGTGTTGTTTTCAATTGAGATATAGTTGGAGACTAGTAAACAATTGGGTCAGGGCACAGATGTATTGCAGTCACTATTTTAAAAGTATGGTTTTATTTTCTTTTCTGCAATACTTTGATTTAATGTGATTACGTAATATTTACAATGAATGAACAGGCCGTTGTCTGGCACCAGTATCTACAATAAATTAACAGGCCACTGTCCGATACCAGTATTTATAATGAATGGACAGGCCGCTGTCTGATACTAGTATTTATGCCACACATGAACCCCTTCTCACCATATCTACAAATCTTTCAGTTCCCCATTTTCTGAAATGTGCATATATAACTGCCATTTAATGCATTAATGGAATTTGTGGGAGATGGTTCCATCTTCTGATTGCTGTCTGACTCATTTTTTGATATGTAGAAAATGTTCCAGTAATTTGGGTAGCATAAAATTGGTTATCACTAACTTCAGCCACCAATTGAAAAGATATGAGGAGCATTTACATGTGTGTACTTAACCTGCTCAGAATTCAACTCAGAACTTTAAGAACCTGACTGTACATATACAAGTAATACACAACAGGCTTTACACATTTGCTTTTGGAAACACCAAAAATGAGTTCACTTAATTCAAAGTTTACTTTTGGACAGTCACAATCATAAGATTGATTATGTTCCGAGAATTTGTAATATTGCGCATCCCATACCAACATTATTCTTGTTTAAATTGGAATAAAATGCAATTTGTAAATTGTCTAAATATGCTGTGGTAAATGTTATTAATATCACAGTATAGTGTGTGACCAATAGTTCATAAACAAGCTGGACCACTAATATGCTAAATAATAGGTGACCTAAATTCAGGAACTTATGATGAGGATTGCACAGATCTAATAAGGAGACATTAGGAATTGAGTTCTTTTTTCCTCAAACTAAGTATTAGTGAGCAGGTTATTTCTGAGCAAGTTTCCCTTCGTGGCACTGTCTTTGACCCTTTCATAGAAGAAAGAACACGACAGCACAGTACAGGCCCTTCAACCTTCTAATGTTGTGTCAACCTTTTATCCTACTCTAAGATCAAACTAACTTACATACCCTTCATTTTACTATCATCCATGTGTCTATCCAAGAGTCGCTTAAATGTCCCGAATGTATCTGACTCTACTACCACTGCTGGCAGTGAGTGCATCTTCTTGGTTCCTCGTCACCTGCTATTGACCCAATCTAACAGCCATGTTGTTTCTCTCACCTTTGCTAGTGATCATGAGTAGACTAATGCAGCAATAGCTAGTTGGGTTGGATTTGTCCTGCATTTTACGGACAGGACTTCCTTGAGCAATTTTCACACTGCCAAGTCATGTACTGAAACAGCTTGGCTAGGGGCATCACTAGCTCTGGAGAAAAGACCTTAGAAGATTTGGTAGAATGATATAAGACAGCTGTTGTTTGATATCACTGAGAATTAATCATATTGGTTGACTACTTATCTGTAATGCTGAGGATCTCGGGTGAGACCAATCTCAATCATCCACTCATCAGTTCTGGCAGAAAATGGATGCATATACTTCAGCCTTGTCTTTTGCAGTAATTTTCTGGGCTTCCCAATAATTGAGGGTGTGACATATTTCTCCCCTTAGTTGTTTATTTGTTCATCATTCACAGTTGGATGTGACTGAACTGCAGAGCTTAGATCTGATTCTGTTGGCTGTGGGATTGTTTTGCCCCCTCTGTCACATGCTGCCTTTACTGTTTGACATGCAACTAGTGCTGTGTTGTTGCTTCACCTTTTTAGACATACCTGATATTGCTCCTGACATTCCCTTGCAAGCTTCAGTGAACCAAGGCTGGACCTGCTTATTGATAATGGTAGTGTGAGGGATATGCCAGGCCACCAGGTTACAGATTATATTTGAATGGAATTCAGCTGCTGATGATCCACAACACCTCATGGATGCACAATTTTGCATTTCTATGTCTGTTTGAAATCTCTCCCAGTATTTCAATGGTAGTATTATACAAAATGATGGAAGGTAGCCTCAAGAGGGAGGCAGTGAAGTTGTGGTAATGTCACTGGAGTAATAATCTAGAACCTAATGTTCTGGTGATATGGGTTTGAATCCCACCATAGCAGGTAGTGAAATTTATAATCTGGAATAATTGTAGTTAGTGTCAATTGTTGTAAAAGTCCAATTGGTCCGCCAACATTCTTTAGAAAGGAAATGTGTACTCTTGCCTGGTCTAGCCCTTGTGACTCCAGACCCACAGACTCTTAACAGCCCTCTGGGCAATTCAGGATCGGCAATAAACGTTGGTCCACAATCTCATGAATGAGAAAGTAAAATGTGAAGACAGGGTTTAGCCTCCACAGGGACTCCTATCAGTATTGTCATGGCCATATGTATCTGCAACAGGTAGATTGGTGAAGATGAAGTCAAGTGCAATTGTCCCTCTTCTTGATTCTCGTCACCTGCTATTGACACAGTCTAACAACCATGTTGTTCAGCAAAATCAGTCATTAGTGATGTGCCAAAACATACTTAATAATAGTGAAGAGGTGCACTCATAGTACATTCTGCACTCTTGCCACCCTCAGTGCTTCCTCCAAGTATTGAAGCAGGAGATGTTTTTTGCCCATGTTTGAGAATGAATGATGTCCAGAGCCAATGTTATGGTCTCCCAGGACGACAACTCCTTAACTGAACGCCACTGTGCTGCCACCTGCTGATGGATGATGACATTGGTACCTGGCACTTTTTCTTGTGAAATATGATTCTGAGACGATAACTGGTCAGTGAGATAGCTTCCCAGTTTTGCCACATGTCCCTAGATGTTAGTTTGAATGACTTTGCAAGGTCAGTTTTTAATTTCCGGTGCTTGGGTTGATGCTGGGTTGACTACCCGCTATCATTCCCTCTCTTAGATTATGCAGCAATTATTTAGAACAGAGTGGCTTGAATAGGGTTCTGGAGGTGCATGTAAACTAGACCAGGTGAGGTCATCAGACTGCAGAAATCATTGGGCTCGTTTATAATTGGAGATTTGTTAAATCAAATTCAAATTGCGCCACTTGCTTTGGTGGGATTTGAGCCACTGGCTCAAAAGCATTAGAGTTAGCCTCTGGATTACTTTTCAAATTGCATTTCCCTTAATGCTATCAGTACACCTTATGGAAAGTAGAGTCCGCTAATTGTATTCAAAATGCATGTATTTTAAATATACTTTTTTTATTATTTGTTCATTCATGGGATGAGAGCCTCGCTGGCTAGGCCAGCATTATTGCTGATCCCTAATTGCCCAGAGGGTAGTTAAGAGTTGACCACATTACTATGGTTCTGGAGACACAATAGGCCAGGTAAGGACAACAGTTTCCTTCCCTGAAGTATGTTAGTGAACCGTGTGAGCTTTTCTAATAATCATCAGTGGATTCATGGTCATCATTAGACTTTTAATTCCAGATTTTTATTGAATTCAAATTCCACTATCAGCCATGGCAGGATTCGAACCTGAGTCCCTAAAGTGGGTGTCCAGATTAACAGTCGAGAGTGAGGTACGGTCGAGAGTGGGGTACAGTCGAGAGTGGGGTGCTGGAGGTCAGGCAGCACCTAAGGAGAAGGAGAATTGATGTTTCAGGAAAGAGTGGGTGTCTGGATTAACAGTTCAGCACTAAACCATCGCATCCCCAACAATGTTATTAAGTAGTGTCTCTTTTTGTCACTGTGTAAATCCTAAGACAGCAACTTATATTTATCTAGTATTTTAACATACTAAAACAGTCATTAGTATAAAGTGAACCTTCAGTTTACCACTGATTAAAAATACTGCCTTGTTATGTGGCAGTCTTTGGCCTGGATACAATATGAGAAATAGAAATGTCACACCAGCTAGATGCTTGTCAGAGCAGCTTAAGGAAGCTTTGTAATCAGTTTGGCATGTGTCGTCCCTCTTGAGAGGCTTCCTTCATAATGGATACATAATGAATACAAAATGGATAAATCATCTTTTTAGCCTGAGTAAGCTTTTTGCTGTCAAGCCAGAGAAAGTCCAAGGGAAGTAGTAATGCCATTTTAACTGAATTCTTGTTGAAATTGTCCATTATTAGGGTGTGGGACATCAGTCAGTTTTGGGCACCTAATGTCATCATTGGAGGTGATGTATGACAGTGCTGGAGTAGATTAATGGTTTGTCCACTCTGTCCCAACAATGTAGACCAACTCTACTCTGTTCAAAATGCAAACCCTTGATTTTGCCTGGATTTCCTTTGTATTTGCTATTCCTCTCACTAGCCACCCTGTGTATTTGCTGACTGATGGGCAGTCCCTCTTTGTGAGCAAAAGTGAGGACAACAAATGCTGGAGATCAGAGTCAAAAAGTATGATGCTGGAAAAGCACAGCCAGTCAGGCAGCAGGAGAGTCGACATTTTAAACATAAGCTCTTCATCAGGATGAAGTCCTACTTCCTGGCTGTTTCTACCTTGAACTAAACGGAGACTCCACCAAGTATATTAATGTAGAAAGCGTGCAGTCTTCTGAAAGTGGAAAGGAACGCTTCCGATTAAATTGAACTGAAGGGTATAAATAGCGTTTTAGACATTATACTCTCCAAAATGGGGTTAGTTTGAAAGTGTTGACATAAAGTTAGTTGAGACAATGACATCTTTGCACTTTTGTAAAAATCATTGTGTTGAAACAAGAATGCAAGGAAAACTCTTCTTGCTCCACTGAATGCAGACAGATGGAGGGGAGTGTTAGTTAATGGAAGCAAACTAATTAACCAATCACCCTGGTTAATTCATACATTGAATATTAAACCCATTTCATGTAAGGATGAACTTAACTTCAGTCGGAATTCCTTTTTTTAAACAAAACAAAGATTTTTATCTGGACACTTAGCATCTAAAGGCCTACATAGAATAGCAGTGAAACGGATAACTAAATTGTTATGTTGTACTGATGGAATTATTGGACCCTTGGAAAGCAGTTGAGGCATTTTGCTCTTTTCACCTGTTGCCTTATCTTGTTGGCTAGAATCGAGGCCTATCATTTGAGTGTGATGGTACTGTCAAAACAGAGTTCGACATATTTAGCACTTGCTTTATCTTACAACACATCTAAATTTGTCTGGTTTGCTATGCAGTTAATGGAGTTGGCACTTGATATGGCTAATTCAGTTGCTGCAAGTTTTAATATTTTATACACATATGCTCTTAATGAAGTGCACGAGTGCTGTTTTTTCCCTCGCTCTAGGTAAGACTGAGTTTCTAATAAAAATAATTGGCATAAATACACTTCAGTATAAATGAATTAAAGTGCGCCTGTTGATAATTCTGTCTTCCAGACTGAGGATCATTTTCCTTTAGCTGAAGCTTTCAAGTTCGGAATAAAACTGATCTCTGTCAGCGAGTTATGCAGCAAAATATTGAATCACATCACGTTGTTGATGTTTACTGATCTAAGTAAATCTAAGTCGATTACCTGGGACTGAAGCCATCTTCCAAATGTAAGCAGTTTAACAGATGGTGTGGTGAAGTTCAGTTTTTAATTTAGGATACTGACGTGGAATAGGGTGAGGCCAGAGAGTTTCGTGTTCCTTACGGTGATAAAGCGAGTGATCTTAAATCGAAGTGTCCTTTACCCTGTAATCGTGTTCACTAGGTTCTAGTGTCAGCAATTATTTTACATGTTCAACAGCTGAGGGACTGCTGAGTCTGAATGTCTTAAGACGCCATGAGAAAAACTTTGAAATGTTGTCTGCCACACCACCTTCACTTTTGCTTAAGATTTCATAAATTAACATATGGAATAGCATTTGATGAAACAAGTAATTGGATATATGTTAATGTTCAAATTAATTTAAAATTTGCAGCCTCTCAAACTATTTATGAATCAGAAATTAGAAGGGCAGTTTGTATGTAGTTGGCTTGAATTCCCTGGATATTGTTTGAATTTGCAAGTCTAAGTGGGTGATCGTATCAGGCTCTTTAAATAATTCAAAGGAGCTAATAGGGTAGGAAAGAAGAAATCATTTTCTGTGGTGGCAGAATCAAGAACAAAGGACATAATCTCAGAAAGCATTTTTATGCACGGTGGATAGTAGAAATTTCAAACTCTTCCATAAGCAATAGTATGAGGTGAAAATTGAACTTTTAAGACTGAGGTGAATAGATTTGTTTTAACAATAGCGTATCAAGGAAATGAAATGAAACCAGTTAAATGGACTTGAGCTGTAGCTGAACAGATAATGACCCTCAGACGTAGGAACAGAAATAGGGCATTCAGCCCATCAAGTTTACACTATCATTGATAATCTGAAGATCAGTGTGATGATGCTGATCCTTTAACAAGGTTATGCTATCCTTGCTTTTGTTTTCAGAGTGATCGTAAAAGCAGCAATTCCGAAAAGTCTTAAGTTTGAAAGATTTTAGGGCCAGTTTGGTGATAGCTTACAGACACCGCCTCAGGAAAAAGGCTTTCAAGTTTACAAAAAAACTTGATTAATGAAAGGGAAGAGGCCAGTTCTCCCAGCTAAGTTTTTCTCTGGTTTCGGTTTTAGAGGTCTGGCTGTTCACTGAAAGCAGTCAGCTTTGAAGCTGCTGGACCAAAGATGCAGGTTCGTGCTAATCCTCCTCCTCTCTGACATCTTTCCTGTATAAACCTGGTTTTTGATTTTACCTTTTTTTGTGCCAAGGGGTGTTTATGGGGATTGTTGCAGGAATTTGGAACAGCATTAAGTTGACATAGTCTGTTGGGTTTTTGGATAGGTTAAGGTATTCTGTTTCTGTTTTCTTTTGTTTATGCTTCATTCAGTAATCTTGTAAATAAATTCTGTTCCGTTTAAAACTAAGTGTTTTGACCAGCTGCATCTCTCCTGGAATATCCACTGTCCACCTGCTTAAAACAACTAGCAAAGTTGTAACAGCTGATGATCATCTTCAACTGTACTTTCCTGCCTTTTCCCAATAACTCTTGATTCTTCTACAAATTAAAAATCAGTCATCCTTAAAAATCTCATTCTTTAATATACTTAATGATCCAACTTCAGTTGCCCTCTGCAGTAAAGAATTCCTTAGATTCACTACCTCAGGAGAAATACCTCCTGTCTTTAATGGACAACCCCTTATTCTGAAGTTATGTCTTCCAGTCCTTTACTTTCTCACAATGGGGAGTAACCTCTCCACATCTACCCTGTCAAGCCCCCTAAGAATTTCAATAAGGTCACTTCTCATTCTTTTATCTCTAATGAATACAGATCAAACTTACTCAATATCTTTTTGGACAAATCTTCCTTTCCAGGGATCAACCTCATGAACCTGCTCTGGATTACCTCCATTGCCAGTATATCTGCCCTTCGATAAGTGCACCAAATTTCAACATGGTCTTTCAGCTGTGGGACTGACTGGTGCCCTATATTGTTCCCCTTTTATTTGCATTCTCATTCCTGTGCCTCTATCACTGACATTGAATGATTTGTTGCTAGTCTTCGTTCTTTAATTGCAACTTTTTCAAAATGTGAATTATCCCATTATTTTAGTTTTCTGAACTTAGAATAAATGCATTTTCGGAAGAACCTGTGCAGCCAGTTACATTTCAGGGAGATATCTCCAAACGCTAAATGTTCAATAAAACATTTTGGCAAGCTGGAGGAGAATGAAGCAAGTTAGGCTGAGAAGGTCGGATATAATTGAACAGTAGGTAGTCTGGGTTGTCAAGCTAATAGTCCAGACCAGCAGTATTAGCTGTAAAACAGGGGTACAGTGACAGTTCATAGCAATAAATGTCAGAACTGTAGTTAGAAAAATAGTTCAGTTTACTATTTTTCTAAGGACAGTTCCGACATTTATTTATAATCAGTTATAAGCAATATTTAGCAAAGGGCTTTCTACCAAGAAAACTAACATGAATGGTACATTTGATGTAAAATGGCAATTTCCCATATGTATCTTTTTTGGGTAACTTGCAGGAATCTTTAAGAAACAAGCTTTTGCTCATTTCTGAATTATCTCTCCCAGTCATAATGTGCTCATATTTCCTGGGAAGAAGAGTATCTTGGTTGTCTGTGCTGGAGTTCTAAGAAAATTATACAGTGTGTTGTGAAAATGCATGATATTGAACTTGACATTTTGTCATGAATGCAAGCTGGTTTTCCATTTGCAGTATACAACTTTATTCTGAGACCTAAATTCAGTCCTAACGCATTCAAAAGCTCACAATATGATTTGAATTCAGTCTTTTAATTGTAGCCATTATACCTGAAGCGTTTGAGGTAAAGTTGGATCAGATAGCAAATATCAAATCAAATTTTGTAAAGATACCATGCCTTACAATGAACTGGCAAATTAAATTACAGTTTTAACATTTTGAACCAATTTAAATTAACATCTTCATTAGTGACAGACCTCCTTGGTATTGTTTACTGGCATTGTGGGATCTGGAACATGTTTTTTTTATAATTAACTGCTACTTTGGTTTGACCTTTTGAGAGCTACTGGTCAAATACACCGTAGGGACTCAATGCAGCTGACATCAAGTGAAGTTCTTCAAATTGCTTATTTTCTGACTCCAGGTTAAATTCTGGCTTTCTTATTGAGTCAATAACAAAAGTGCAACACTTGGATGTCTGGAGTGTAATGCACTTGTGCTGTGTATCTCTGTGTATATTTTATGTTACGATGGTATATTTAGGAGAAAGTAAGGACTGCAGATGCTGGAGATCAGAGCTGAAAAATGTGTTGCTGGAAAAGCACAGCAGGTCAGGCAGCATCAAAGGAGCAGGAGAATCGATGTTTCGGGCATAAGCCCTTCTTCAGATATATTTAGGTCTAGTAGCACAAATAGTAAACAGGTTCTGAATTCTGAATCTGGGTGAGACAGATCTGTAGGAGTCCAACATACTGATCAGCTAGCCTCTTCAGCAGATGGATCAAAACTTCAGAAATAAATGGACTTGGCAAGAGGCTTGAGGTTTCTGTGATCCAGTGCCCTGAAGGGTAGCTTGCCCTTATAAGATATCTGCTCTGGGCAGGTTGGTGTCGTTGGTTGAACTTCTGTACTACTATTACTGAGAACTCTTCAGGGCACCTGAAGCTGTGTCATTGCCAGCCTGCAACTACACAATCTGGATTTGGTTAAGTCTCTAACTGCTCTTCCTCCAAGAGACCTTCTGTTTGATATTCCTAGTATAGAGACTTAAAAGTGCAAGCACTTCACTGTCTACAAACTAAAGAAATCTTTTATGTCTGCCTGAAAGAGCTTCTTTTAAAATTTCATCAGGACGGTCGTTTACGCATGCTAGAAGTAACTTAAGTTCCTTTTTTATTTGCAGACGACAGGACTCTGCATATAAGCATATGTTGCCTCTAACAAGCATCAATGAACCATAATAAAGGCTCATTTGATAATTTTAATTTGTGGCGCATTCAGGATTGTTCATCAATTGCTGCCCAATCATTGAAACACTCTAAAAATCGAGATTTTGCTTTTGGTTTTTGAATGCCTGAGCTGTTTGAGTATAGTCTGTACTATATCGGCTACAGAGAGCCACATACTGCTTGATTTGATCAGCCAATTATTGGAAAGAGCAACCGGTATAACTGACATTGCACCAGTGCTGAAACTCATGCAGGATACTGCTCAATTGTGTGATAGGCAGAATGTCTTTTTAGACTGATCTCCGCATTCTATTTGTGGAAATTTATGTTGCAAAGATATACTTTATTAATAAATATCTAAGTAACCATTCCAAATATTTCAAATCGAACATTGTGAAAATGCAATAAAATACAACCTTTTTTGCATTTAGCATGTTGCACATTTAAATGCCTAAACCCAGTTGCAATGCATGTGACATTTACTGTATCCATTCACTGACAGAATGCAGCCCAAAGGGTCCATTAATACCCTTTGTACACTATGGCTGAAAAGCTTTAGATGCTAGTCTTTCCCCACTCTTCAATTGCAGCAGCTGCCCAAGTCAGTAGCGCATCCCTTAGCACACAGTCTTGAACCTTAGAATGTGCCAAATTGCAATAATTGGTTGAGGACAAATATTTGTACTATAGGACTAGAAAATTTCAGGCAAATCAAAGCGCATCTTTCACTAAGTTGATGGTCCTTCAAGTGCAATATTTGTCATGTTGTTTGTCCCTGGAGTATAGTGCAGAGTCCATGGTGTAAGAGGCCATGTACTAGCATGGATAGAAGCTTGGCTATCTAGAACAAGGCAGAGAGTGGGGATAAAAGGTCCTTCTCAGCGTGAAAGCCGGTGACTAGTGGTGTTCCCCAAGTTCTGGTGTTGGGAGCACAACTTATCACTTTATATGTTGATGATCTGGATGAAGGAACCGAGGACATTCTGGCTAAGTTTGCTGATTATACAAAGATAGGTGGAGGGGCAGGTAGTATTGAGGAGCTGGGTAGGCTGCAGAAAGATTTAGGCAGGTTCAGAGTAGCAGATGAACTACAATGTGGGAAAGTGTGAGGTCACACACTTTGATAAGAAGAATAGAAGCATGGACTATTTTCTAAATGGGGAGAAAATTCTGAAGTGCAAAGGGACTTGGGAGTTCCTAATTCAAGTTTCCCTTAAGGTCAGCTTGCAGGCTGAGTCAGTAGTGAGGAAGGCAAATACAATGATGGCATTCACCTTGAGACGACTAGAATACAAAAGCAGGGATGTACTTCTGAGGCTTTATAAGGCTCTGGTCAGACCACATTTGGAGTATTTTGGGCAGTTTTGGGCCCCATACCTCAGGAAAGATGTACAGGTCGTGGAGTGGGTCCGGAGGAGATTCATGAGAATAACCTAGGAATGAAAGGCTTAGCATATGAGGAACGTTAAAGGACTCTAGGTTTATACTTGATAGGGTTTAGAAGGATGAGGGGGGATCTGATTGAAACTTTCAGAATACTGAATAGCCTGGATAGAGTGGACATTGAGGAAGATGTTTCCACGGGTAGGAGAGACTAAGACCTGAGGCCACAACCTTAGAGTAAAGAGGATGACCTTTTTGAACAGAGATAAATAAAAACTTCTTTAGCCAGAGTTTCATGAATCTATGGAACTCATTGCCACAGAAGGTTGTGGAGGCCAGGTCATTGAGTATATTAAACGGAGATAGATAAGTTCTTGATTGCCAAGGGGATCAAAGGTTACAGGAAGAAAGCAGGAAAATGGGATTGAAAATCCCATCAGCCATGATTGAATGGCCGAGCACACTTGATGGGCTGAATGACCTAATTTCTGCTCCTGTGTCTTATGGTCTTACAGTTCTGCATCATGACACTTCAAAAGAAACTACTGCAATTTTCTCCAAATATTCTTTGTAAAGGCACATTCTAGAAGATGTGTGATGGCCTGTTCACAAGGGCAGTGTGTAATGGTGTACAGAGCCCAGACGTGCATGAAAGACCTGACTGGAAGTGACCTTCTTACTACCAACCAAGTTACAAATTGGTGCTTGTTTGGAACTTCTGACAATGAGACATTCTGCCAGATGACATTGACTGCCTTCTTAGGCGGCCATCTGACTTGGATCAACAATCTGTTATTCTTGCAGGGCCCAAGAACTTTGTGCTGACTACTGTCTAACTTGTTATTAAAGCTGTTACTTTGTACAAGAGATCCCTGGTTTACAAACACAAGTACGAGCGCTTATACTTAAGAACATGATCCCATACAGAGATGCAATTTTAAGACCTGACATTTCCTGTGTTTATGAGTAGCTGCTTCCCATTGTCCTATATTGTGTTCTGACTTGTGAACAAATCAACTTGGAACAGGCGTCAGAGCAGAACCCATTCCCAATCCAGAGACTACCTGTACAAACATTACCACAAGAGCCAGGTGATAAGGTTATGTTCAACTATAATGTTCTGCAGCAGTGTGGCCAGATCCATCTCTCTCAATATTAGAGATAGGTAAAACCTCAGCACGTACTTACACTTAGTGTTTCTGTATTAAGGGTCCACTCGCATCTTAGTTCAGCCACACACACAGATGGCCATCAAGATGAGGGCAGCATAGGAATCATAGTAGCAGTATGAAACTGCTTAACCTACATGGGGAGCCTGGTGCTTTTCCTCTGAGAATACATTGGCTAATCAGTTGACAGTCAACAGTGATACCAAGATTGAATACCCCCCAATCAATATCCTTGGGTTTACCAATGACCAGAAACTGAACTAGACTTGACACCAGCACAGTGGCTACAAGAGCAGGTCAGAGGCTAGGAATACTGCAGCAGGTAACTCACCACCTGACTCCCCAAAGCCTGTCCACTATTTGCAAGGCACAAATCAAACGTGTGATGGAATACTCCCCATTTGCTGAATCTGTGCAACTCCAGCAATACACAAGACACTTGGCACCATCCAGGACAAACAGCTGGCTTGATAGGCACTACATACACAAGCATCCATTCCGACCAGCAATGCTCAGTAGCAGCAGTTTATGATATCTACAACATTCACTGCAGAAATTCACCAAAGATCCTTGGACAACACCTTCCAAACTCTCAACCACTTCCACCTAGAACGATACGAGCAGCAGATATATGGAAACACACCACCTTAAAGTTCCCCTCCAAGCTACATATCATCCTGACTTTGAAATATATTGGCATTCCTTCAGTGTTGCTGAGTCAAGTCCTGGAATTCACTCCCTAGGAGTATTGTGGGTCAACCGACAGAACATTGACTGCAGCAGATCAAGGTGACAACTCACCATCTCTTTCTTAAGGAAAACTAGGGGCAGCAAGGCAACAAGCAATGTCCACATCTCTCAAATGATTTTTTTAAAAATGTTGACTTGTCAATCATGCAGCACCCTTTTCTTCTGTGATATAATATTGTGATAATTTGAAGTTTTGGTTTTCTTGCATTTGTGCTGATGAGGGCAAGATGAAAAGCTTTAGCAATATTGCTATCTTGCTTCAGTGTTCAGGTTTTATACTACTAAGTGAATGTTTCTTTACAAAGTATGCAAGGATGCTGTTTTAAGATTTTTATCTCTGACTTTAATTATGCATGGACCAGCCCAGCCACACCTTTGTCTTTCCATGTTTTCTGAACTCTATAGATAGATTAATGCTGCCTTATTACTGACCAGTTTTCAATATCTCCTAACGGCATTAAAACAACTTTTTTAAAAAGCCTTGATGATACCAGTTCAATTGCGATAAACACCAGCGTGTTCTCACTGCATTCATTAAAGATAATTTTCCCTGCTTCTCCCTCAGCTAGAAGCTTGCTCAGTGTCACTCCTGTTGTAGTCACAAGTGGTGCCATTTCTCAAAGATACAATTTAGTGCACACACTTCAGTGAAATACACAAGATGTGACACTTCAATATCTTTTAATGTTCGTTGTATGGTGTCGTACGAGATAATGGAGACACAAAAGATGCACATGATCAAGCCTGTTAATGTTAATTTTATGATGAAAATCAAAAAAAAAGGACAGGTTATGAATCCATTGCAAATTCTGCATGACCGCGTACATTCTAGGGCTTGGTGTACTGCATCAAGTGCACCCAGTAAGAAGGGAGCAAGTTCATAGCATCTTCTACTATTCACTATTACTACTGCAGTTACTATTTTAAAGCATTTGTAATTTGGATGGTTTAGGTACCCAGAAAAAAGAATTGCAGAATTTTGAGAATCAGTTTAAAATTTGTTTTTAAACTGAGCCTTTACACATTAATCTATGAATACAATACAACGGAACCTTGTAATTTCTCCCAATGAGAACCAACTGTCACATTTCCAGTCAAACGTAGAATGTCGTCTTACTCCAGATGTGCTCGCAGTTGCAGGAGCTCCCAATGTTTGAAGCTGTCATCACGTTGCGTTCTAGCATCAATAGTCCTTTTACAGCAGCTAAATCAGCAGGAATCAGATTTACTCATCCAACAGGCAACCAAGCCTGTAAATGAGGCTGGCTTCCACTGGAGACTGTACAAAAGGCAGTTTTGGAGGTTAAAATTTGAAAAACATTCAGGAAATCCCTGATTTGTAACTCATTGCTGCAAAACCACATCGCAACAAATATCTGGGCCTTGTGATTCTAAATTCTCTGCTTCTGTGCTCTTGTTCAAAATGCTAAGTTCTTCAATTCTGTCTTCTCTCAAAGCTGCTAGCTACGTAAGCTGAGAGTTGATTGGTGTCGAGTGCATTTGATTTATGTTTCATGCTGTTTTGTTAATGAGGTTGATAATTGGCTAACCATTGTTGACCAGTGCATCATATTCTCTCCCCTCAAAAGAAATTGCAGCGCTTTATTGATAGAATTGAAAGATTCAAACAAATAAACAGAAATGTCATGTTTTTACATGTTTGAGTCAGTTGACTTGTACTGCTTTGCATCTTGAGTTTTTTTACCAAATGGGGACTGAACAAATCATTGAGTTTTCAACCTTGAATGTATTCCAGAAAGTCGCTACAACTACTTTAAAGCTTGATGTGTTTGTACAGATTTAGCCAATGTATTTTTGATGGAAACGTACATTTGTGTTCAATTGTAACCAAGGAAACATTGTGGTTTATCCAGTTTTGGGCATGATTTGAATTGTAGGCTGAAGAAACACTTCAGGAATTTTGGCCATTTAGAAATTTATTGTTTGAAAAGAAAGCCACCACATTGGTAAATGTGACGTGTTGATGTTTTTAAAAATGTGGGAATGCTGGGATCCATATGAATCAAGGTTTCACTGCTTAACGTTCCATTAAGCACAGGGTGGACAGTACCATTGTTTTGAAGCTATGTTGTGTTTTGAGGTTTCTTGTTTTAATTCAGAGTTTTGTTATTTGTCCAAAGGTTGATATGGAGATCAAGTAAAAGGAGCAAGTAAGACAGGCAAATAGTTTATTGATCAGGGTGCACAATTGGATATTGAAGGTGGCAACCTTTAACATCCTTAAGAGGTAGGAGCAGAGGAAGGCCATGCAGTCCATAAAGTCTACCCCACCATTCGATGAAATCATGCCTAATCTGATAACCTTCACCTCCACTTTCCTGTCTTGTCCCCAGGAGCATTGATTCCCTTACTGATAAAAAAGATCTGTCTGTCTCAGTTTTGAATGCATATAATGTCTCAAACTCAGTAACTTTCTATGTTAAAGAATTCCACAGATTCACTGCCCTCTCAGAGAAGATCCTTTTTTTATTAAACAGTTTCAACTGACGACTATTTCTCAGCAATTCCTGACTTCTCCTTTACCAAACATTCACCAGTGAATATCAACTTTCTGGCACCACTGCTGCTTAGTATTATTGCTGGAGAGTATTTGGGAGTGGATTACAGAAGATTTCAGTATGGTTCACAGCTAGAAGCAGTTGGAAAGCTGCAATTAATTCTCATGTTCAGATGACTGCAAAACAAAGTTTCATCAGTTCATGAATATTAATCAACAGCACCCCAAGGCTCAATGACAGCCTTAAACTCCAGGTCAGATTTTGCTGTTATTTAAGACTTGGATCCAGGTGTGCAGATCACAATTTCAGCATTTGTGGTTGACAGCTTGGAAGTGCTGTGAAGACAACAGAGTTAGACTTAAAGAAGACACAGACAGGATGGTGAAATCAGGAGACGTGGCAAACAAAACTAATGCAAAAAGTGTGAAGTGATGCATTTTGCTATAAAGAATGAGAGGCCTTAACGACTAAAGTATGCAATTTTAAAAAGTGTGCAGCAATAGCGGTACTTGTTTAAATACGCAAAGATCAATGTAGGTGGCAGAGCAGGTTGAGGACAGTTAATAGATGTAAGTTTTATAAATAGAAGCCATGATATGGAGATGCCAGTGTTGGACTGGGGTGGACAAGAAGTTACATGACATCAGGCCATAGACAAACAACTTTATTTGAAATCACAAGCTTTTGGAGCATTGCTTGTTCATCAGATGAAGTGAAGAGAAACACACTGGCACAGAATACACAGAGATCAAAAGCTTGTATAAATGGTGCGAATGGAGTGTCGACAAGCTGAATAATAAGTCTCTGTAGGTGATCAAAAGTGTCAGATGGTGTGAGTAAAGTGTCAACAACTGGATAGCCAGTAAAGGCATGACCTATAATCCAATTAGTTAGGGCAGAGAAATAATTACAAAAAATTGAAAATATGGTGTTACTGGAGACAAACCAAATGGCTGGAATAACATGATACATATAAGAGTTGCATGTCGAGGGTCTAACCAAAAGAACAAGTCATCCAAAATTGTACAAACTAATTAAGGTAGAGAGGTCATAACAAGTTATCAAAGTGATAGTGTCAAACGAGACAGTAAGGAATCCCTTCAATTGCTATTCAGCTGTTGACACTTTACTCACACTGTCTGACACTTTTGATCACCTGCAGAAACTTATTATTCAGCTTGTCAACACTCTCTCACACCACTTGTACAATGATTTCATCTCCCTGCCTATACATTCTGTGCCTGTGTGCGCTTCACCTGATGAAGGAGCAGCGCTCCGAAAAGCTTCTGATTTTAAGTAAACCTGTTGGACTATAACTTGGTGTTGTGTGACTTCTGACTTTACAAATAGAGGCATAGAGATAACATCAAGTTATGATGAGCTGAACCACTATAAAGCACTAATTCAGCCTTAACTGGAGTATTGTGTCCAATTCTGGTTTCCACAGTCGAGGAACAGCATGACTGAGGAATGCAGAAAAAGATTTAAGAGATTTGGTTCTGCAGACGAGGGACTTCAGTTGTAAGGATAGATTGCAGAAATTAGGCTGTTCTCAAAGCGAAGGTCAAGAGGAGATTAAGTGCTCAAAATTATAAGGGCGTTAGATGGGAGTAGATGGAGATAAATTGTTTCCATTGGCAGAATGGTTAAGAACTATGGGACACAGAATTAAGATGACTAGAAAAAGAACCAATGGCAAAATATGGAAAAGATATTTTTAAGCAACAAATGGTTGCCACCCAAGTGTGGTGGAGGTAGGTACCTGCAAAACATTGAAGAGAGAGTTGGAGTAGCTGAGTTGCTGTTGGAGCCATGACAAGCCTAATGGCTGTCTCCTATGCGGTAACCATTCTCGGATTCTGTGTACCATGTGTATACATTGTATAATTGTATCATTGAAAGTGCTGCATGAAGTTTAAAGCTGTCAACGCATAATTAAACTGAATGCTGGGAGGTCAAGGATTCCTGCTCCCACTCCCCAGACTATGCACATATTCAAGGCTGGCACTTCAGTGCAGTACAAAGGGAGTGCTGCACTGTTTGAACTGTCATCTTTCAGATCTGTTCAACAGAGGTCCTGTCTGTCATCTCGCGTGCGTGTAACAGATTTCATTGGATTGTTAGAAAACAGACCAGAGGCATTCCCATGAGTCTTACCAACATTTATCTGTCAATGAACTACAGATGATCTGGTTATTTTATTTCACTGCAGATTTGTGTGATCTTTGTGTGTAAAGTGGCTATGCGTTGTAATTATTTTATTCAACCTATTTGGGCATGTTATGACACATTGGTTAGATGGGACTTGAACCTAGACCATCTGGCCCAGAGATAGGGACATTATCACTACACCGGCAGAGCCTCTGTTGTGTTTTATACGTTGATTAAATTCAGAGAGTACAATTGGTTGCAAAGCTGTTCAGTTCATCCTGAGTTTCCAATAAACAACATACAAATGCAAAATTTCTTTTGACTGGTTAATGGCATGAGTATCATATGCTGCTATAACTTGGTTTTGTTTACTGAAGTTCCAAAATTGTGCAAGAGTTGAACATTGAATCTAGGAATGTAGGGCCGTTAACTTGCAAGTGGTTTTACTTCTCACATAACATGAATTCTAAGCAGCTGTCCAACTGCCCCCACCACCACTAGTTCATTGACACTTCTATACAAGACCCACTTTACGTATCTGATACTTTTATCGGTAGCAGCAATCCCAAAAAAATTCTTTAATAAGTGTACATGTTTTAAAGTCTGCAAAACCCAGCATGAAAACAGTGCCTATTTGACTGGCTGCATTTGTTGGGTAAATATCATTTTCAGCATGGAACAACTGCTTAAATTATAATGTAGAATTAATTGCCCTTTCTCAAGGGCTGGTTTAACAAAATGTCAATGGAATTAAAGTTCCTTCAGAATTAAATAAACCTTTATTTAGCTATGAGGAAGTGGGGACTACTGGTGCTGGAGATCAGTTGAGAGTATGGAGCTGGAAAGGCACAGCAGGTCAAGCAGCATCCGAGGTGCAGCAGAATCAAAGTTTCGGGCAAGATCCCTTCATCACCCTTGCCTGATGAAAGGCTCTTGCCCAAAACGTCAATTCTCCCGCTCCTCAGATGCTGCCTCTCCTGCTGTGCTTTTCCAGCACCCCGCTCTGGATTCTTTATTTAGCTATGCCCTATGCTGAGGGGTGACCTTATAGAGGTTTATAAAATCATGAGAGGCATGGATAGGATAAATAGACAAAGTCTCTTCCCTGGGGTGGGCAAGACCAGAACTAGAGGGCATATGTTTAGGGTGAGAGGGGAAAGATATAAAAGAGACGTAAGGGGCAATTTTTTCACGCAGAGGGTGGTATTTGTATGGAATGGGCTGCTGGAGGAAGTGTGGAGGCTAGTACCATTACAACATTTAAAAGGTATCTGGATGAGTATATGAATAGGAAGAGTTTGGAGGGTTATGGGTCGGGTGCTACCAGGTGGGACTAGATTGGGTTGCAATATCTGACTGGCGTGGACAAGTTGGACCAAAGGGGTTTGTTTCCATGCTGTACGTCTCTAGGACTCTGTGTCTCGGCAGGAATAAATTTTGTGCTTTATAAGTGTGCTGTAAATATCAGTTATTTGAAAGATGCAGATCAGTGATATTTATTCAACGTGTCTAACTGAACTAACCACTCAAGCAGTGGATAAAAAGAGTTGCAATTACTTTTAAAGTGAGAGATTCTACAATGCTTGGGAAGTGAGCAGTAGTTTGAATTTAGAGGAATTACTGCTGAAACAGAAGAAGGGGACGAAGGTAGATGCATTGACTGGTGTTAGTCAGTTTAATGATTTGAAATAAAGCTGATTTTTCTTAAACTTTACTTTCTTTATGAATATTAGTGGAGTAGGCAAATTTTGCATTTGTCCCTTTTTCTTTAACAGCTTTGTCTGAGGATGAGGGATGTCTATTCACACACTGCATCAATAGCACTTGTGGGAGAAAGCCAGGAGACTCTAAGAGTGATTCAAATTTTTCTTCTCTCACCCTCATCCCTTGTTCTCCATTTCTGGGAGATCCCTCAGTCTCCCTTTTTTACACTTGCCCATTTGATCCTGCTCAAATTGAAATCTTCCCAAGAAAGAATCATTCCAAAAAAATACCCTGGATGCTGTGGTGATACTTCTGAACTGCTCTTAATAAATGAAAATAATCAGATATTGACATTATTTAATCAATCATAAAATTTTTTGTTTTCAACATTTTAGAAGTTGACATTTCACTGATTGATTGATTGTTGGGCTTTTAATAAAAATATGTACCATGAAATTTTCATTGTGTAATAAATGAAAGTCATGCGATGTTATCCTGCTGTTATTACGATTTCCCATACAGTATGAAGCCAGAGGACCAGGAAGGCCTTTGTACCAAAGAAGAATTTCAGCCGGTTCTGTTCAAGCATTTCCTGAAGATTCTAGTAATCCTCAAGGCAATCTTAATCAATGTAAGGAGCTTCAAGATCACAGCAACCATCCGTCATACAACTATACATCTCCAGAGATGTGGGTGAATGCTAATTCTTCAGCCGCCTTCCAGAATATTCTCTGCAATGGTTCCAACAGAGCAGTGGCACCACGGGACCTTTTAGGTATAGTAGCTTGACCCTTGTGTTTCTGAAGTGTTCATGCGCTGACCTACCCATCTGAAGACCGAGTGCTCTTCCCTGTTCTCTTCCACCCACCTCAAAGGAATCGAGTTGATCCTAGATACTGTACATTTTCCCAAGATGTATTCAAGAATCTATGATGTGGAGGAGCCGGTGTTGAACTAGGGTGGACAAAGTAAAAAAAAAGGTGAAAGTGAGGACTGCAGATGCTGGAGATTAGAGTCAAGATGTGGTGCTGGAAAAGCACAGCAGGTCAGGGCAGCTTCCGAGGAGCAGGAGAATCGATGTTTCTGGCACAGGCCCTTCATTGGGAAGCCTTCCAACAGATTTATTTGAAAGTGCAAGCTTCCAGAGCCAAAAGCTAGTACTTCCAAATAAACCTGTTGGACTCTAACCTGGTGTTGTGTGGTTTTTAACTGCAAGCATCTAGTTAAGTTTGTGAAATCCTTACTCGAGTATTACTTGTATTTTCTAGTAAGGCCTCTCGTCATTGCCTCATATCAGCAACATCTTGGTTGGGTAATGCTGAGCATTAACATGCGATAGCAACAAAGTCAGGCACAAGTAGAAGTTTCAGTTTGCTCAGTTCCTGGTCCGTGTTATCTCAAGTGAGACAGCACAGAGTGGAAATGGTGATTTTTTTTTTAATTGTTAACCAACATTATTAAGAGGAATGGAACCAAGATGAATAAATGGAGCTGAGATTTAGAATAGCAATAAATTGAATTTTAGTGGGACAGACTTGAGCTGAAACCTAACTCTATGCCTTGGGTTCCAAGTAGTGTCTCTCAGTCAAAAAGGTCCAGAGGTAAAATTATATTGATGAAATTATGCTTCACTGTTTGTTCCCAGGGACTGACATGTAGATACATCCCATTAGCATGAATGGTGTTTGGATAAGAAACTATGCTGTTGATTACGAGCATCATTTGGAGGTTAGGGGCAAAGAAAATAAATTAAACACTTTGCATTTTCAAAAGTTATCACTTAAGCTGATCAGTAGAAGTAACAAATGGTAGGTAATAAACATGTCCAACAGGTGAGGATCCAACCATCTCCTTTTAACTTTCAATGGTATTATGATTACTGAATTCCCCACCACCAAGATCCCTGGGGTTTACCATTGACCGGAAGTGAACTGGACCAGTTATATAAATACAGTAGGTACAAGGGCAGATCAGAGGTGAGGAATTCTATAATCAATAACTTGCTTTTCTCATTCTTCAAAGAATTTCCACCATCTAAAGGCAGTATGCTGGAACACTCTTTGTCTGGATGAGTGCACTCCAACAGCATTCTAGAAGCTTGACACCATCCAGGACAAAGCAGCCCACTTGATTGCCATTGGAGCCACCACTTTCACCATGTTCGCACTGTCCACCATGTACTGTGACAGAGATGTGCACCATCGACAAGTCTCACCAAGGCTCCTTCAATAGCGCCTTCCAAGCCTGTGATCTGTATTACTTAAAAAGATGAGGGCAGCAGATACACAGGAGCACCACCATTTGTAAATTCTATACCATACTTTCTGTTGTGATGTCAAAATCCTGGAACACACTATTCCTAAAAACATTCTGAATGTACCTACCCTCCACAGACTGCAGTTGTTCAACACCATCTTCTAAAGGAGAAATGAGGACTGCAAATGCCCACCTTCATCTACCTATCGCCTTCCTAGCTACCACCTCCTCCCCCCCACCACCACCACCACCACCACTACCAAGAGCTTATGCTGGAAATGTCAAGTCCTCTGCTACTCGGGTGCTGCCTGATCTGCTGTGGTTTTCTAGTGCCACATTTTTTGACCAACGACTAAAGGACAATTAAAGATCAGTAACAAATACTGGCCTCATCAGCAATATCCCTGTCCTCTTAAAGAATAAATTAGAATTGATTAGCAAATTTTTTTGGGTTTGCTAAATTAAGATTGAGGTAACTGCAAAGGTTTTTAATCCTTGTCTTTAATTTCAGTCCCCTTTGAGCTCTGTTATTAACATTTTATAGGTCAATTCATAAACAGAGGTTTGTAAATTTGGAAAAAAACTTCAAGAGCTTTGGAGGGAAAATATCACAGTGCAGCAGTTCCTAGAGGAAAACCTGGCAGTCTGAAGTTTAATTGAATCTCCTGTCCTGTATATCAAAAATCAACATCCTGAAATGTCTTTGGGAAAACAATTAATTGAAGTGATTTAGCCGGAAGCTGTTAACAATAGATAGAGATCAGCAGAATAGAGACTGCCTCCTTCAGAGAATATAATGAGGTAGGAAATCTGCAGAGCCTTTTAATTATCTCCAATAAATATTCTGCACTTTTCTGCATCAACTAATTGTAATAGATGCTATTTGTAATCGAGGGTATACAAACAATTCAGTCATGTCTCTGAATCAACAAATAAATTGAATTTATGAATATTGAGGCAAAATTATTTTGATGGTAACAATTGTCTTGAGAAATCTAATTGCTGTCAGATTTTAGAAAATATAATAGCATGTATTTGATTAATATTCAACATACATTCTTGAAATAATCACAATCTGTACAATAAAATCAGGATTCGTCATTTCCCACAAATTGAAGTCATTTTTATTTTTGGTGAAGAGGATGAAATTGCAGTGAGTTTTACTTTCCAGTTAGCTGTGGGATATCAGTGCAAGCTAGATTATGTCAATTCAAGCATAATTGATATTCAGAGACTTTTCAGACTCTCAGAATTGTTATGACATAGTGGGGACCATTCAGCCTGCACTGATATTGTTATCTAATTCCTATAATGTGAAAGAGTTGGAGGTGGTAAAGTGATTCTTAAAGCTGAGTGATGCAGTAGTCAAGAGATAAGTGGGAGGGGAGTAGGGCTGGGGGAGGGTAGCTGAGGATACGATAAGTAAATGAAGAAGCGGATAGGTGGGCTCTTGACCTGTCCTACCTGTCCATCTTCCTTCCCACTGATCTGCTCCACCCTCCTCTCTGACCTGTTGCCTTCTCCCCCACCTTCATCTACTTATCGCATCCTTAGCTACCTTCCCCCTAGCCCCACCCCTCTCCCATTTATCTCTCAGCCCCCTTAGGCCACCCACTCATTCCTGTTGAAGATCTTATGTTCGAAACGTCAATTCTCCTGCTCCTCGGTTGCTACCTGACTAGCTGTGCTTTTCCAGCCCCACACTCTTTGACTATTTTTGAGGCCCAAGCCAGAATCATGTCATAATTTTTCAGCTCTCAAAGAAGTCAGATTGGACTCACTGAACCCACTTCTAAGCGGATGTCAATTGATTGCATAAGAACTACCTATGGATTAGTTCAAATGTGAAGTTAAACTGACAGTCATACACAAATTGCAAGTGAGTTAGGACATACAATATTAAATCAGTTGGGTTTAAAGATTTTTGCCCCACAATGCCAAGTCTCCAAAGTCATCCTAATAAGAGTCCAAGCATGTGATTTGATTGGGTGAAGGGGTCATAACTGTATCCAATACTTTGCTGTTGCCAGGACCCATTGTCATTCACCCTCCCTACAGATCTCAGCTGAGGGGCATTGAGAATATGTTCAAGCAGGAGAGTTGAAAGTGACCGCTTTTGACATCAAGGCGCTCTGGCCAAATTCAGTGGGAATTAGATTCAAAATATTCCCATTGATAGTTGGAGACATACATAGCACAAAAGAAAATAGTTGTTGTTTGAGATCAATCATCTCAGTCCGAGGATTTCATAACAGGAGCTCCTTATGATTGTTCCTGAGGACCAACTATCATCAACTATTTTAGCAATAACCACCTTCTGTCATACAGTCAGAATTAGAGATGCTTGTTGATGTCTGCACAGTGAGCAACACCTTTTGAGATTCAGACACTGGAATAGTCTGTGCCCAAGCACAGCAACAATATGTTGACAATATCTTGACCTGAAAAGTAGGAAGTTATATTCACACCATACAAGTCCCAGACATCACCAGTAAGACTGGATCTTACCACATTCCATTGACATTCAATGGCAATACCATATCTGGCACAATGGAAGGTGGTTGTTGTCAGACATGAGTCATTTCGGGTCCAGGACATCTCTGCTGGAGTTGCTGAGGGTAGTTTCCTATGTTTGACCATCTTCCGCTGCTTCAAAATTCAGCTTCTCTCAATGTTCATCAAAAATTGCTCATTGTTCAGCAACATTTGCAACCCCTCAGATACTAAAGCAGCCCTAGTTATTGTTTTGCCCTCAATGTATTTGTAAACTCTCTTTGGATTCTCCTTAACCCTATTTGCCAAAGCTACCTTGTTACCTTTTTCCCCTCCTGATTTCCCTCTTGAGTATATGCCTACTGTACATATATTCCTCTTGGCATTCACTCAATCCCAGCTGTCTGTACCTGACTTATGCCTTTTTTTTTCTTGACCAGAACCTCAATTTTTCTAAGTCATCCAGAGTTCCCTACACCTACCAGCTTTAGCATTCATTATAACAGGACTGTCTCTGAAGTCATGTTGTCTTTTTTTTAAATGCTTCTTGCTGATTACCATGAAAATTAGCCTTCCTCCAATTTGGAACTTAACTTATAGATTAGGTCTATCCTTTACCCTAAATATTTTAAACTTAATAGAATTGTGATTGTTTTCTCCAAAGTGCTCTTGTGCGCACCTAACAAATTCCTTTCCATCCAAGCCCTTAACACTATGACATTCCACTTTATGTTTGCAAAGTTAAAATCCCCTACCATAACAACCCTATTGTTCTTACGGATATCTGAGATCTCCTTACATATTTACTGCTCACTTTCTCACAAATTATTGGAGATCTACAGTATCAAGGTGATCATCTCTTTCCTATTTCTCAATTCCATCCATATAACTTCACTGGACATTTTCCCAGGAATATCCCCCCAAAGTACATTTGTAATTTTTATCTTTAACCACAAGCTCCCTCTTCTTTGGCCCTCCTTTCTATGTACCCCATACACCATGGAACATTAAGCTGTCAGTCGATATTTGTTTTTTTCTGTTTGATCTTGCAAGTTTCCTTTAAAGTGAGGAATACCCTTTCTACACCTTTTTCTTCCAAAGTGTAGGTTTTGTGGGTCTCACGCTCCAAGTACCAATGATACTTTATGACCACATACTTGACCCTTCACAGGACCTGCCAAGCATGCTTTCTGTCGCAGAGGACCTTCTGACTTCATGGCTTGTGTAATGAAACATTGTATCACTGGTGTCCTTCCATTCCCGTATAACAATGTTCTTAAGCTGGAATTTTGAGAAAGATTAACATCCATTTTGTGCTGGTTCATATAGGCTGACAGCTCTCTCACACCTTGTCCAAGTGCCAGTGCTTCATGTGTGAGCTAATGGTGTCCATGTAAGGTGAACAGACTCAGGCAGGGAGTTGAAGTTTGTCCTTACCCAACATGCACTGATGAATGTGGAGCATTTATAGAAATGTTGAACTATAATTCCCCTCTCTCACCAGATGCATTGCAGTTAACTGTTGTGGCCCTACGCCTTTCCAATCACATATCAGCTCATCAGTATATGGACTTGCCTACAAGGCTGTTAGATTTTGTTCCCCCTACTTCCTGAATTGAGCGTTCACTCACCGAAACCATCAGGGAGTCCACTCAGATTATTATTTACTAAAATGTGTCAATTTATTTGTTACCAGATTCCAACCTTAATGCTCCTATTAATCTGTCTGCAACATTTAAAAACTGCTCCAACATGAAAGTAAGAGACTACCCAAAAAAGGCTTGTTGTGGGAATGGTGTAAACATTTCACATTTGTGGCAATTTGATTGAGCCCTGCTCTTGCTCTACCTCAATCCTTTACACCACTTTGACATTGACCTGTTTTGTTTTGATTACAGTTCAATCCAAGAAACTAAGAACCCCAGAAGAGCACCTAAAGCCAGAGAATGTATCGCAGCTGTCAGCAAACTCGTTCAACTACAATGTGCTCCAGCACCTTGGCCAGTTTCCCCCACTCCTGTCCAACAGCCAGATCACAGAGTCCAGCAGCCAGCAGAAAGCAAGTGGAAACAAACCAGTCATGTCGTATGCCAATGCATTACGGGCTCCACCAAAGCCTAAACCTCCACCTGAGCCTGCAAAGAAAAATGGCGACCCCCTGTCTTTGTTTCAGGAACTTAGCATAGGCAGTTCATCAGGTAGCAATGGATATTACTCTTATTTCAAATAAAAAAAAGGTTGTTGCTTTTTAGATAATAAAATGAGTCAGAACAGTCAGAAATATAGTTTGTTAAAAGTATTCAGAATTTCTGTGACAAAACTTCCTGGAATTTTTTTTGTTTTTTTTTGTTTTATTTTGTCAGAAGGGTCTTATCCTGTGTATATTTTACATTACTGTATGTACTTTGTCGTTGATCATAGATTCCTAAATTCAACCTTATTTCTTTCGACAAAAAAAACAAAAAAAAATCTTTGATATGCTTAGGTAAATCTTGTATCAGCTCAGAAAAAAAATGGGAAAAAAAGTTTTTAAGCAGAGCATTAATTTTTGAGTCACTTTTTAAGAATACTTTGCTGACATATAGTAGTATACAGTGCTGGGGCTCTGTACTAGACATAGCCAGCTTACACGAGGAAGAGGACAACAAAATTTGTTTCATTTCAAGCAAAGTTTCTTAAAAATGTTAATTTCATTCAGAAGCATTTTGATCAATTGAAAGATTTTACTCTGTGTAAAGTGTTATTGTAAACAAACTGCTTTTAACTTAAAAATAGGATATATATTTGCATAAACATACACACATGTATATTAAAATTCAGTTTAGACCCAAAGCTTTTACTTTTTAAATAAAAAGGCAGAAATCACTGCAGTAAACATAAGCACACCTTCATCACACATGCTCTGCGTTTTAGTTGCTTTCTGGGACAAGCTGACAGCTTTGCTCATTTTACAGTTAATTTGATAGATTTTTTAAAAATTGAATCATGAAGATTAAATAAATCTAGATATGCTGGTGCTTAGTAGATTATTAACTTTTTAAAAAGTGTGAATTTAGTTTAAAAGAAAAAGTTATTATTTGACTTCACTATGCATGTGTAAATGTTTTTAAATCTGGCTTTTTTTTCTTTTGAAGGATTACACAACTGTGTTGAACTTCATAGCTTTTATTGTAGTTTTAATTTTGGTACATTATTTGATGTTTACATTAAAATGTGATGACACAAACAAAATTCTAATATTCTAACTTTTTTTTTCTTCTGGAAATACAATTGCAGAGTGGCATCACTTTATTTACATGTTTCTGTTCAAAGCAATTTTTCCTCTCCTCCTTACCCCTCCCACATGCAGAAAAGTTATGAAACTTTGCTATCAGCATTTTACCAGCTATCGATGAACATGTGCAACTTGAAATATGTTCCTGTATGTTCTCCACCTTATAAATACATTTTTGTTTTGATTTGTTTCATTGCAGTTTTATTTCTCTGGTTCCCTTCAGTTTGTTTTCACTTGTATCAGTCCTGATAGTGGTTGGGTGACATTCTTTTTCAGGTGTTTTTCTGTCCTCCGTCTCTTCTCTCCTCTCCCCCCCCCCCCCCCCTCCAAACTTCTGATAACTTTTGTTTTCTTACTCTGGGCATTGCAATAGCTGCTGCAGTCAGGAAATGTGTAATAGTTTCCATCTGCTTTTATTTTCTTTTGTTCAGTATTAAAGTATTTAAATTGGACTTCCTTGTCTGCCTTTTTCTATAGAGTTAGTTGAAGTTCACTGCACGATGGCTTTCGCCTCCATGGTTGTGTTAGACTGTACTGCACACAATGGACAAGGGCTGTTTGCTTTTCATTTTCATGGGTGGGCTACATGAATATTTACCACAATGAGCATCTGCAGGTATTGCATACACGTCTCAATTCATGTTCCTAGTCATCTAAGGTTGTACTAAAGGATTTATCCATGAATAGGGCAACAGAGCAAGTTTTCAAACAGGTAGGCCCACACAACTCGAGCAGAGTAGGTCAGGAATAAGAAATGCTTTTGCCCGAGTACAACTGGGTTGTTTTGGTTATTGTGATCACCCATAGCCTACAGATCAGGGTCTAGACTCACCTAATTTTACTCTGCAACTCTCACAAACCATTCAACATTGCTTTATAGTCATCACTCTTCTTGATATTTAGTACAGAATTGCATCAATTTGTCAAATTGAAATTTGCAGAACTGGAAAATTCTGTACATTACTTTGATATACAGCAAGTGAAGACATTCTTAATGTGAACTGGGCAAACAAGGTACATGGGTTTTATTTAGTACTGCATTTTAATTAGGTTGCTTGGATTGAAGTGACAGTCCAATGTATTGGTTAGCATTGCTGCCTCATAGCGCCAGGGACACGGGTTCGGTTCCAGCCTCGGGCAACTGCCTGTGTGGAGTTTGTACAATCTCCCCGTGTCTGCGTGGATTTTCTCCGGATGTTTCGGTTTCCTCCCACAATCCAGGTATGTGCAGGTTTGGTAAATTGCCCATAGTGTTCAGTGATGTGCAGGTTAGGTGCATTAGTCAGTCGTAAATGTAGAGTAATAGGGTAGGGGAGTGGGTCTGAGTGGGATACTCTCTGGAGAGTCCGTGTGGATTTGTTGTGCCTAATGGCTTATTTCCACACTGTAGGGATTCTAGATTTCTAGATGTCACAGCTTCTGTAAAACAGCGAACTGCAAGGTGCACAACATTAGCCCTCAGTTTACTCTCCCTATTTTTTTTCATTTCCCATTAAATTGCAGTGTGGGAGTAAATCTCCAGCAGAACATCAACTGTTTTTCTCAAACTCACCACATGAAGAAATTCTGTCTGCTGCACTGGCTTAGTACTCATGTTTGACCACCTGCCTCGTGAGAACATGGACAATGAAAAGACCACTCAGCTCATTGATATATTGCTTTAAATGTAGTTCCAAAAATAACCAGAGTAAAGTGAGATTTTATCACAGGGCCACTTTCCTTTTCCTTCTGAGTCACGAAATACAAAGGACATTCTTTCCATTGTCACCACACAGTGTAAACACAATTCCACATTACACTTCTGTTCATTACACTTGCTTGTGGAGCTCTTGATGGAGACAAATTAGTTTGTAGCTCAAAACCCAAAGCTTGTTGAAAATTGTGTTTTGCACATGCACTTACAAAGCCAGTGAGCTCAAACCTTTCAGTCTGATTGTATTTGTTCTGCTTTATAAAAATTACACAGGGCATGAGAGGTGTTCTATAAATTTGGAGAGTAAATTTCACGGTAATGTTTCATTGGCAGGTATTGTACCTGTACCATCACTGTTGAGTGTGTGGGAATAACATTTGATCTCAAACATGAGAGAAATGAGTGACACTTAATTTTAGTATTTCTTTATAATTACTTTATCTCAGGGGATACTCTTCCAGCTCATGGCCCAACAGGTTTTTTTTTCAATCTCTATGTGCCCAGAAATTACTGAATCTCAAATCTGGAACAAACCAGGATTATTGAATATCTGGATCTACTCTGTCTCCCCTTATAGGTAGAAATATTTGGAAGAAAGTCTCCTTTTACAAAGGGTAGACTGAGAAGTTTTTTGTTGTATATAGCTCCGTCACCTGGAAGACCACACACAACGGTATGCCTTTCATTGTGAACTTCTGGCAGCTTTCTATTTAACTGTGTTTTCCTAAAAGCTGTGACATTCTTGGCCCTTGGACTTATGCCTATCTTTTCATCCTTTGTCCCCCAGTATTATACAGTGGGTGAAAAGCCAAATTACTGACACTTTGCATCCACTGTTTGATTACATTTCTGTTTGCATTTGTGTTATTCTTCAGGATGGTGATGTCCTGAATGCAAGGAGGCTCCCCATTGTGTCTCAGCATCGAGTTGGCCAAGCCCACATTGATATAAAACGGGATGCAGCTACACACACTGAGCTTTCCTTGCACAATTCCTAGCAGTTGTGATAATCAGAAACATGGTTGATCATAGTCGACCAGACCTTAGCGTGGGAATGTTCCAGAATATTAACTTCACCAAAATTTATATATAGAATGGATGAAATGTCTTTTTGCTGCATCTGCCAACATTCTTCCTAGTTCCTCACATGATGTGTATTCTACAATGCAATATGTGATGGCCCAGCACAGACTTGTTTAGCTTGTTATTCACAGAACAATTTATATAGCACCTTCAATATTGGAAAAAAGAAACCCTGGGTATTTCTCTGGAGGATTATCAAGCAACGTCACACTGCACCACATGAATAGGTATGTAAGAAATATTGTTCTGTCAATAGAAGAGGTCAGGACAGAGTTCATGGGGTGCTGAAACCACTAACATTTCGAAGCCGCCTTTATGCAGCTACCTTCCTACAGACCAGAGATCCAAGCTGAACATAGCTGGTTTCTCTGCTGACTAGACTCAGTGAAGCAAAGGAATGTGATGTTTATGTTTAAATAATTTTGGCAAGATCCTATCTCTTGTGAATACTTTCAAGTGGCTTATTCCTGTAATGAGTGGTTTTAATGGGTTTTACTGCTTGTTATAAATGCTAATGGTATATCGTTCCTTTGCAGCCTTACTGAGAAGCTGATAATTTGCCAGGTGCAACTGCAGAACTATTCTCGTTTATTTTTTAGTGTTATTTATAGGGAATAAATTCCTAAATTAATTCTGCACTGGTCCACTTACTAACGTTCACATTCATCATTTCCATACCATTTGTATACAGTTTATTCAGTTTGACAGCCATATAGTCTAATGCATCATCTTGCTCAACTTTTAATGGATTTGTTTTTCGGTGTTTGGTTTCAGTTTTAAATTGGTTACAATATTCCAAGGCAGCGTAGTGAATGCAGAATAATGAAGTTAATTGTATCTGAATTATTAAAAGGGAATAGACAGTGAAGAGACAAGTGTTTTTCCACATAAATGTCCCCTTACTCTTGGTGCCTCTGCTTACAGTCTAGAGTTATCTACTTTTGTATGTCGAGGTCTGCAGCAGGTTCCTGATTGCATGGTTTAATTTTCTGATTGGCAAATAAATCCTGAATGAGGGAAGCAGTTCAGACCAGCTTAATTCACCCATTCGGGGGCTCTTGTAGCACAGTGGTAGTGTCTCTACCTCTGAACTGGGAAGCCTGAGTTCAAGTCCGAACTACTCCAGAATAACACCTCTGAAAGGGTTGATTAGAAAATATCTCATTCGCCCTTTCAGAAAGACCCCACAGACAGCGTCTCCACCCAATTGATTCTAGGGTGATTCCCTTCATTATAACATAATTTGTAATTGTAAAGTATTTTTGACATTGTAAAACACTCCCAAATAAGTTTCGGCAGCATTGTCAAGTTAAAAGGCCGTATATAAAGAGTGAGATAGAGGTGCCAACAGAGGGAAGTAATTCCCCTGTTTTAAAGGTTTATTCCACATCTTGGATTGCTTGGTAAGGTCCTTCAATTCCGTTATGATATTCCAGATTTATGTTTTCCATTTGCTTATTCCATCTCAGTTTACTTCAATAAGAGTAAAAAGTGAGGTCTGCAGATGCTGGAGATCACAGCTGAAAATATGTTGCTGGTTAAAGCACAGCAGGTTAGGCAGCATCCAAGGAACAGGAAATTCGACGTTTCGGGCCAGAGCCCTTCATCAGGAAATAAGATCCCTCTTTTCCTGAGTGGAGCCAGACCGCGTGCTGTAGGGAGCTCAGAGCTCTGACACTGATGGGTTCAGTGCTGTGCCTCCCCTCTGCAACACCTTCATGTGGGCTGAGTAAAGCCCTGTCCACTGCGATCAGGTTTAATGGTCAGGTTTATTTTCAGTGCAGTTAGCACAGAAAAAAACAAATCTGTGAAAACAGTGAAAGGGATCAAGGAATTTAAACCATGGAATTTGCATGATTTTGGTATGAGTGGAGTTTGAACAACTGGGCCAGAATCATTCAAGTGACTCAGCTCTTCCCCAGACACCAGCCCTTGGAACGGAGTGGAGCCAGGACAGGAGGAGGGAGTGACAGTGTCCAGAGGGTTCACCAGGTCAACACATGGGGAGGTGGAGAGGGGAGTGAGGAGGCGGGGGGAGGTGGAGTGGAGTGAGGAGGGGGAACAACGGGGAGGGGAGTGAGGAGGTTAGGGGTGTGGGGAGATCATAGTTCTGAAGTAACACCGAACTGGTCATTATTTTAAATCCGGTTCCTCACAAACAGTGGATTAAACATTGTTTTTGGTGATGACCCCATTTTCAGTTGCATTTCCTGGCACCACCCTGAGATCACAAGGATAGTTTGTTTTTGGAAAGCAGCAATTGTGATGTGCAGCTGTGCAAACTGAATCCTGGCTCTGCTGCTGACTTTGAGGGAATTATCCTGGACGTTCAAATATTCCTTTCCTCGGAATATGACAGAAGGTTCCAGCTCTGTGAAGCTGAATAATTACCTGGGAAATGTTAAAGCATTTGAAGTCCTACTTCACCCCAATATAGGAAAAAACAAGGATTGCAGATGCTGGAAACCAGAGTTCTAAATTAGAGTATAACTGAAAAAGCACAGCAGATCAGGCAGCATCCGAGGAGCAGGTAAATCGACATTTCAGGCAAAAGCCCTTCATAGCCAACTGCGTTTCCCAAACCCCTGAGCAGGCTTGCAGGACCTGGTACCACCTCCCCAACCCCCTCCTGCAAAGGTCTGATGTGTTCCCTGACACATTTCCCCCTCCCACCATCAACCCCAAGCCCCAACTTCCCCACTCTCACCAACACCCAACAAACCATCCCCCATCCCTCCACTTAAACTCTCATGTACCATCCATACATTTGATTCATTTTTTTCTTGTCATATGTACTGAGATACAGTGAAAACTATTGTGTGCTGAATAGACAAATTATACCTGACCTAAGTACTTCGAGATAATAGAACAGAATGCAGAATATAGTTTTACAGCTATGGAAGTTGCAGAGACAGATCAACTCTAATATATAAGATCTGTTCAAAAGTCTGATATC
Organism: Hemiscyllium ocellatum; assembly: GCF_020745735.1. Taxonomy (NCBI): domain Eukaryota; kingdom Metazoa; phylum Chordata; class Chondrichthyes; order Orectolobiformes; family Hemiscylliidae; genus Hemiscyllium; species Hemiscyllium ocellatum. The sequence goes on along the minus strand of NC_083425.1, from coordinate 8,191,324 downwards.
AGCAAGGAAGAAGCTGTTCTTGAATCTGTTGGTATTTGTTTTCAAATGTTAGTATGGTTCTGTTCGCTGAGCTGGGAGTTTTTCTTGCAAATGTTTCGTCCCCTTTCTAGGTGACATCTTCAGTGCTTGGGAGCCTCCTGTGAAGTGCTTCTGTGCTGATTCCTCCGGCATTTATACTGGTTTGAATCTGCCGCTTCCGGTTGTCAGTTGCTGTCAGTTGCAGTGGAAGGCCTATTTTCCTGAGGAGCCAATGGAAGGGAGACTGGTTTGTGAGATGGACTGGGCTATGTTCAAAGCTCTCTAATTTCTTATGGTCTTGGGCAGAGTAGTTCCCCTACCGAGCTATGATACATCTAGATAGGATGCTTTCTATGGTGCATCTCTCAAAAATGGTAAAAGTCATTGTGGACATCGCTGAATTTCCTTAGCCTTCTGAAGAAATAGAAGTGTTGGTGTGCTTTCCTGACTCTAGTGTTAATGTGGATGGACCTGGACAGATTGTTGATGATATGTACTCCCAGGAAACTGAAGCTCTCAACCACCTCTACCTCAGCCCCATTGATACGGACAGGGGTGTGTCCTCCATTCCTCTTCCTGAAGTCGAAGATCGGCTGCTACATTTTGCTGACATTGAGGGAGAGACCGTTTTCTTCACACCATGCTAGTCAGCTGTCTATTTCTTTCCAGCATTCCATCTCGTAATTACTTGAGATCTGAGGCCCTACAGTGGTGGCATCAGCAAACTTGTTAACGGAGTTAGAGCTGAGTTTGGCCACACAGTCATGAGTTTGTAAGGACTTGTGATTAAGAGGCTGAGTAGGCCACCTTGTGCAGCACTGATGTTGCTGATTATTGTGGAAGAGATGTTGTCGCCTATCCTTACTGATTGCAGTCTGTGGATCAGGATCCGTTTGCAGATGGAGTGGAGCAGAGTCCTAGGTCTCAAGAGTTTGGCGCAGGAGTTTTGTTGGAGGTATTGAAGATAGAGCTAAAGTCAATAAATAGGTGTCCTTGTTATGCAGATGTTCCAGGGATGAGTGTAGGGCCAAGGAGATGGTGTCTGCTGTGGACCTGTTGTGACAGTAGGTGAATTGTAGCGAGTCAAGCGAGGCTGGAGTTGATGTGCACCATTACTAACCTTTCAAAGTACTTCATAGTAATGCATGTCAGAGCCACCGAGTGGTAATCGTTAAGGTACGTTGCTTGATTTTTCTTTAGCCCCAAGATGATAGTGGCCTTCTTGAAGGAGTTTGGCACCCTCACATTGCAGTAAGGAGAGGTTAAAGATGTCTGCAAATACTCCCGCCAGCTGGTCCACACAGGATCTGAGTGCACGGCTGGGGATTCCATCTGGGCCAGTCACTGTCTGTGGGTTCACCCTCAAGAAGGCTGACCCTTCTTGTGGCGCCTGTGGCGGCAACAAGTGGGTACAGGTACACCTGAGGCTGTCCGAGCCGGTGACATCATTTCACTGACCTTCTGTTCTAAGCGAGCATGGAATACATTGAGCTCATTGGGGAGGAACGTATTGTTGTCAGCAAGCTACTCGATTTTGCTTTGTAACCTGTTATATTGTGTAAACCTTGCCACGGTTGATGTGTGTTCATGTGATTAATCTGAAACATCTATTTCCCCTGCTCCTCGGATGCTGCCTGACCTGCTGGGCTTTTCCAGTGCCACACTCTCAACTCTACAATCTTCAGCATCTGCAGTACTCACTTTCGCCTAGTCTGGGATTCTAGTCTGGTGTTGTCTCTTGGTATCCCTGATGGCTTTATTAAGATTTGTACCAAGATTTCCTGTGGAGGTCAGGATCACCTGACTCAAAACACCTTAGATCTGGTAGTGGATCTTCCAGTACATCCATGATTTCTGTTTGGTGATTAACTTCTTTGGCATGCAGTCCTCTACACACTTGACACTCTATATAACCCTTTACCCACTTGGAATGCATCTCCAGAGTTAGATTATAGAGTTACCCTTCCACTGGAGCCGACAATGTGACTGTCAGTGCCTCTGCACATATCAATTACAGAAGAGGAGATATTGACTGTCAGGCAATAGACTCCACCAATTCTGATTACAAGGATTACTGCACAGCTCTCCCTGGTCTCCAAACAGGAGGCTCCCGTCTGGGAATTTCCAGTGTAGAAGTCACCAAAACTTTACCTCTGTCAATGTTTTTGTTCGATCTTGGCATTCCAAAAATGGATTTCAGACCCTGATTGGTATTTCTGGGCCCTCACAGGGGCTAAACGTGGTCGTAAATGTTCCTTTGCGTTCTTGTCACATCACTTCCAACCACCTTGATCAACATGAGTAGCCTTTTCATTTCAGAGAATCCTTACAGTGTGGAAATTGGGCATTCGACCCATCAAGTCCACACTGCCCCTCCCAGCCAGACCCACCACCATCCCTATAATCTTGCATTTCTCATGGCTAACTTGCACAACCCTAAACACTGTAGGCAATTTAGCCTGGTCAATCCACCTAACCTGCACAATTTTGGACTGTGGGAGGAAACTCGCGCAGACCTGGAGAGAATGTGTAAACTCCACACACACAGTTCCCTGAGGATGGAATCGAACCTGGGTCCCTGGCGCTGAGAGGCAACAGTGCTAACCACTGAGCTACAGTGGTGCCTAGTCACCTTTCTCCAATATTTGAATAATTCATTCAAAAAGTTTCATTTTTCACCTATTGTTGGCTGTGGATTAATGACTAATTATTGAAGATATCAGTATACTTTCAGAGGCTTGGCAATGTTACTTAACCACCCTCCCTATTTTACCACTGTTCATGGAGCAGAAATTGGAGGGTGTGGGGGAGTTGTGTGAAGGTTTTGTGCAACTAAATGTAGTTCTTAAACTAAAGGTTACATGGATGACTCACTGCTTCTGAAATGTTTCTTTTGCACAGTTTGTTCATTTATTTACTTTTTAAATTAAAGAAACACCAATAATTTTGGTGAAGAAATGTACGTAACTTTTCTACATTACAGTTTTGTAAGTAGAGTGGAAGTAAGATACCATTGAGCCGTTCATTATTGAGATCGAAGATCAGCTTAAGAATGATAAGTGTCAACTCTGTCCCCAGAGCATTAGTGTTCAGTACAATAGTTAAGACCATCAGAAATAGGAACAGGACTAAACCATTTAGCCCCTCAAGCCTGCTCTATCACTCAGTAGGATGTTGGCTGATCCAACATACACCATGTCCACTTTCCTGCTCTGTCCCCATAACTATTCATTCCCTGACTGATCAAGAATCTATCTATCTCACCCTTAAATATACACAAGGACTCTGTTCCCCCCTCCCCCCCCCCCCCCCCCCCGCCATGTCTCTGTGACTTCCAAACCTCATCTCAGCCTTAAACTGATGTCCCTTTATTCTGAGACTGTGCCCATGAGAGGAAACACTCCTGTCAAGACCTTTAAGTCTACTATTTTAATAACTACTTTTATTAACATGAATTAAATTCAAGTCACTGGTTATATTCATGCAGTCTGCTACCACACACTGAATTGTGTCACCTGGAATACTGAATTTTGCATTGCTTCAAAGGTCATAATGTCACCAAGAATGATTCTAGGTTTATGTCACACATTTTGTGTCACAGTGTCTTCTTCCATGCTTACAAGAGGCCATGACAAACTGTACTGTCTGAATTTGGAACAAGGGCAGCACAGTGGCTCAGTGGTTAGCACTGCTGCCTCACAGCACCAGGAACCCAGGTTTGATTCCAGTCTCGGGCAACTGACTATGCACATTCTCCCTGTGTCTGTGTGGGTTTCCTTCAGGTGCTCCGGTTTCCTCCCACAGTCCAAAGATGTGCAGGTCAGGTGAACTGGCCGAGCTAAATTGCCCATAGTGTTAGGTGCATTAGTCAGGAGTAAACATAGGGTAGGGGAATGGGTCTGGGCAGTTTACTCTTCGGAGGGTTGGTATAGGCTTGTTGGGCCAAAGGGCCTGTTTCCATACTGTAGGGAATCTAATCTAACCTAAAGTCTTAGAAACCCACCAAAGATCCCAAGTTTGGCCCCAGCTCCACACATCTGGGATGGCAGACAAGCTTCAGTGCTTATACTTGGCGTGGTTTCCTACTCTTAAAATCTATCCTGAGAGTCTAACTGGGAAGTACATCAATTAGCATGACTGTTGCTCCACTGCCTACTGCCTTACACATGAAGCGTCAGTTGAGTACAGTATTAAATGATGGATCCCTGCAGGATGCATCTTGAACTGAGGAGTGTAAATTTAAAATTCTTTTGTATAAGTTTCAAAACAGGTATGACATTGACAAAAAAATTATCCTCTGCGAAACTGTTTTCATTTTAATACTCATTTTCCTGCAATCATATCTGAGTGAAACATTCAAGTAACCCCCTTTAATCATAATAGAACAATTTTCTGCATGTTGCTATTTAATCAGTGTGCAGGTCACAGTGACTGGAGTGTTTGCCAGTTTTGTAAATGAGGGAGTTTGAGTTAGGCAATGGTTTGAGACAGTGTCACACATCAGTGAGCATAAGAGTTATATGGATAATACTGCTGGCAAGGTGGTCACATTGTACCTCAAGGGACAGGAGGAAATAAGGGAATAGGTGACCACAGGCAGTCATAGAGATGTACAGCACAGAAACAGACCCTTCGGTCCAACTCATCCATGCAAACCAGATATCCTAACCTAATCTAGTCCCATTCACCAGCAGTTGGCCCATATCCCTCTAAACCCTTCCTATCCATGTACCCATCCAGATGTCTTTTAAATGTTGTAATTGTACCAGCCTCTACCACTTCCTCTGGCAGCTCATTCCATACATGTACCACCCTCTGCGTGAAAAAGTTGCCCCTTAGGTCTCTCATATCTTTCCCCTTTCAGCCTAAAATTATGCCCTCTCGTTCTGGACACCGCCTCCCTCCCCCCCTCCCCCCTGTCTATTAAACAATCCATGCCCCTCATAATTTTGTAAACCTCTATAAGGTCACCCCTCAGCCTCCGACACTCCAGGGAAAACAGCCCCAGCCTGTTCAGCGTCTCCCTGTAGCTCAAATCCCCCTGGCAACATCCTTATAAATCTTTTCTGAACACTTTCAAGTTTCACAACATCTTTCCAATATGAAGGAGACCAGAATTGCATGCAATATTCCAACAGTGGCCTAACCAATGTCCTGTTCAGCTGCAACATGACCTCCCAACTCCTGTACTCAATACTCTGACATAAAGAAAAGCATACCAAACGCCTCCTTCACTATCCTATCTACCTGTGATTCTACTTTCAAGGAGCTATGAACCTGTACTCCAAGGTTGCTTTGTTCAGAACACTCTCCAGAACCTTACCATTAAATGTATCAGCCCTGCCCTGATTTGCTTTTCCAACATGCAACATCCCACATTTATCTAAATCAAACTCCATCTACCACTCCTCAACCTGGCATGGTTAGGAACATGGGACTGGGATATCATAGCAACTACAGAAACATGGCTCAGGGATGGATAGGACTGGCAGCTTAATGTTCCAGGATACAAGTGCTACAGGAAGGATAGAAAGGGAGGCAAGAGAGGAGGGGGAGTGGCACTTTTGATAAGGGCAAACATTACAGCTGTACTGAGGAAGGATATTCCCAGAAATACATCCAAGGAAGTTATTTAGGTGGGACTGAGAAATAAGAAAGGGATGGTCACGTTATTGGGATTGTATTATAGACCCCCTAATGATCAGTGGGAAATTGAGAAACGAATTTGTAAGAAGATTTCAGTTATCTGCAAGAATAATAGGGTGGCTATGGGAGGGGATTTTAACTTCCAAACATAGACTGGGACTGCCATAGTGTTAAAGGTTGAGATGGAGAGGAATTTGTTAAGTATGTACAAGAAAATTTTCTGAGTCAGTATGTGGATGTACCTATTAGAGAAGGTGCAAAACTTGACCGACTCTTGGGAAATAAGGCAGGTGTCAGTGGGGGAGCGCTATAAATCTATTTTAAAGTAGTGATGGAAAAGGATATACTGAATCTAAAAGTCAAAGTTCTAAATTGCAGGAAGGCTAATTTTGATGGCATGAGGCAAGAACTTTCAAAAGCCGATTGGGGGCAGTTGTTCATAGATAAAAGGACGGCTAGAAAATGGGAAGCCATCAGAAATTAGATAACAAGTATCCAGAGAAAGTATATTCCTGTCAGGGTGAAAGGAAAGGCTGGTAGATATAGGAAATGCTGGAAGACTAAAGAAATTGAGAGTTTGGTTAAGAAAAAAAAGGAATCATATGTCAGGTATAGACAGGATAGATCGAGGGAATCCTTAGAAGAGTATAAAGAAAGTAGGAGTATACTTAAGAGGGAAATCAGGAGGGCAAAACGGGGACATGAGATAGCTTTGGCAAATAGAATTAAGGAGAATCCAAAGGGATTTTCTAAATATATTAAAGACAAAGTGGCAACTAGGGAGAGAATGGGACGCCTCAAAGATCAGCAAGGCTGCCTGTGTGTTGAGCCACAGGAGATGGGGGAGGTACTAAATGAGTATTGTGCATTGGAGAAGGACATGGAAAATTTCGAATGTAGGGAAATAGATGTGACATCTTGAACAATGTCCATATTACAGAGGAGGAGGTGCTGGGTGATTTGAAATGCATAAAGGTGGATAAATCCCCAGGACCTGATCAGGTGTACCCGAGAACTCTGTGGGAAGTGATTGTTGGGCCTCTTGCTGAGATATTTGTATGAGGTGAGGTGCTGGAAGACTGGAGGTTGGCTAACGTGGTGCCACTATTTAAGGGGGGCGGTAAGGACAAGCCAGGAAACTATAGTACCAGTGAGCCTGACGTCGGTGGTGGGCAAGTTGTTGGAGGGAATTCTGAGAGACAGGGTTTACATGTATTTGAAAAGGCAAGGACTGATTATGGATAGTCAGCATGGGAAATCATGTCTCACGGATTTGATGTGAATTTTTTGAAGAAGTAAAAAAGGATTGATGAGGGCAGATGTGATCTATATGGACTTCAGTAAGGCGTTTGACAAGGTTCCCCATGGGAGACTGATTAGCAAGGTTAGATCTCATGGAATATAGGGAGAACTAGCCATTTGGATACAAAACTGGCTCAAGGGTAGAAGACAGAGGGTGGTGGTGGAGGGTTGCTTTTCAGACTGGAGGCCTGTGACCAATGGAGTGCCATAAGGATCGGTGCTGGGTCCACTACTTTTCATCATTTATATAAATGATTTGGATGTGAACATTAGTGGTACAGTTAGTAAGTTTGCAGATGACACCAAAATTGGAGGTGTAGTGGACAGCAAAGAAGGTTACCTCAGAGTACAATGGGATCTTGATCAGATGGGCCAATGGGTCAATGAGAATCAGACAGGTATTGCAGGAATCCCCTGAGGTCCTACTTACAAATCAGTTTTCTACTTTGGAAACTGATGCATGAGCCCTGATAAAAGGACATCATCACAAAAAAGACAATAAAAATGACGTCTGTTTAACTCTCTGATTAACTCAGCACAACATAAACTGGCCAATGTTTGGGTAACTTGCTACAACCAGTTTCAAACAAGTTTTCCACTTACACGGTGAAGCACTCCTTCATCCTTGTGAAGACCACACGGGATTTCACATATTAATAGCAATGTAGCATCTATATGCTCATTTAACAATGTTGGGCTATTCACCATTCAAGAGTCAATAGACATTTGCACTGCAGCAATTTTGTGAATCAGTACTCATTAAACTTATGAACTCAGTAACTTGTGTAGTTGAATTCAATTTTAATGACACTATGCATCTCAAATAAATGGCTTTGCCATGAGTTCTCTGCTTGACCCATCTCCTCAAACATCTTTTTTTTGGATTCCATGAGAATTGTATGTTCAATGAAATCACATGTAACCTGCTATTCCTTGCATTTTTCCAATATCAAATGAGATGCTTCTAATACAGAAGTCCGTAGCTGCATGCAAGAATTTCCTTGATGGGCTGCACTCAAATTCAAATTTGAAATCTAACAGTCAAATGAAATTACTTTTCTTGATGCCTTAAGTTGACATATTGGCCTGGAGTTCTCTACCACTGTGCACTAACAGCCTACTTTCACTAGTCAATATACACATTGGGATTCCTATAGTGCTTTACATTGTAAGACTGGCTTCTTAATTAACACCTTGGTAAATAAGGTCAGAGCCATTTCTTGAACATAGAAACTTGATGTTGAAAATAGGGCACACCAAAGTCATGCGATGGGATAACGGCTACCCTGATCAGATCATTTTTATCTGTATTATCACACAAACTCGTGAACAGCTCTAAGGCTGTCATTTTGATCCTGCAAAGGGCGCAGATTTCCTGGGTCGGTTACCTGAAAGGTTTGAGCAATTCTTGAAGCTCGATGTGTCATGCTGCTACAATGTTGTAGTTATGATTGGTGTTTGTTTATAACAAAATCCTGCCGTCAAGTCAAAAAGACATCTACTGACCACACAAATGAGCCTTGTGGTATGTTAGTTTCAGTACCGGTATGCTGCCAGGTACGTAAGCTGTACTTCCCAAAGATTGGCAGACAATATCAAACAGCATGTCCTTTCAGCTGGTTACAACATGCAAATACTGACCATGGTTTCAAAACACAGTATCCAATTTTAGATGTAAATCCCCAATCGAACAACAAATGCTTTTTAATTCTGATTGTACAAAGAATTACATTGTCAACCAATTTAGGATTGTCAGTTGGACTCATTGTGGTACATTTGTGAGAACTGGAAGCTGCATATATTAACATACAAAGAAAGAACATTACACACAAATACACACACACACACACACACACACACACAGTGCCTGTTTCAACTCAACATAATAGGGGAGAGCCATTTGATCGTTTATTTTCTGGTCAAGATATTGCCCTATCACAGTCAGCCTGCCTGCTGTAGAATTTAAACAAAGCTTATCAGTTAACTGTCAGTCATCATTAACATCAGTAATCAACACTCTCTCCTCATAGTTGTTTCCCCTTTACTTTGATATTTCTTGTCAATTGTCCTGATGAGTGCAAGATGAAAGGCTTTGACAAAATGTGTTTTTTCTCAATATTCAAGTTCTGTGCTGCCAAACAACTGTGTCTAATAATTAAACAATTATATAAAAGGTATTTAAACAGGCATTGGATAGGCATATGGAGGATAATGGGCTAGTGTAGGTTAGGTGGGCTTGGATCGGCGCAACATCGAGGGCCAAAGCGCCTGTACTGCGCTGTATTTTTCTATGTTCTATGTATCTGAATGAGGGGTAAGGCCTCATAATTCAGCTAATATGTATTTGCAAAGTATAGTTTGATACTAGGAACTCTGCTGTAGCATGTCCTTTTTAATAATTTGATCAGTCGGGTTCATGTGGAGCATTCTGTGTGTGAGTGGGGACCCAAAAGCCTCTCGACTGTTTGGTAATTCCAATTCGATGTAATTCAACCAGAAAAAGCAGAACGCTAATGAGGGCAAAGCTCAATGTTTAAGAGACGCATTTTTACCAGCGCAATCTCCACAGATTTTAGAAATCACACACGCTGCAATCTCGGGAGGACTTCTGGGCAAACGAGGAGAGGGTCAGCTAAAGGGGTCAGGGTCATCAGTGCTTGTTTGAACCACCGAACAGAGCAACCTACAAGCCCCATCCTCCACAATCACTGAAATATTGTCTCAAGGGAGATAAAGCCACAGCAAAAAAAACCCAGCCAATTTCAAGGAAAACATTTTCTCTAGTGACACATTCTTGATGGGAGACGTTTGGGTATATGTTTATTATAAAAAGAAGTGTAAGGAGTAGTGATGCAGTTAAAATGCAAGTCTCACACATGCTTGGATACAGGGAAATCTCAATAAATTCTACAGCATCGAAAGAACCCTAAAGCCATTTGTCGCACAAATGTGGGAAGTGGTGAACGATATAATAATCCAATGTTGAAGCTTTTGCCAATTGTTAAGCTACAGATCCAGGGTGTAATTGTTTATTTCTGATTATTGCTGTCAGGTGAGATTTCAAATGGTTGAAGCTGTTCTCCCTAAATGAGTGGATTTACAAACCTCAAAAATGTCACTGCGAGACAAGGTCAGGATTTGACGGCAAGGTTGAGTACATGGATTAACTTATGTTTGGAGTCAGGAATACATGAATTCACACATTCCACAGTAAATGCTGCTACAAACATATTGATATTTGAACTACATTAAAAAGAAAACTTCCTCAAACTGTTTAAGATTGCTTGGGAATTTTGAAAAGGGAGTGGGTGTGAAGGTAAACGCAATGAACAATGTGCAGGTCTGAATTTCTCAAGCTTTATCAGGGCCTGATGATCTACCTCTCAGAATACCTAAGGAAGTGGCTGTAGAAATAGTAGATGCATTAGTGGTCATCTTCCAGGATTGTATAGACTCTAGAACAGTCCCTGCAGATTGGAGGATAGCCAATATTCAAAAAGGGAGCCACAGAGAAAACCTGGAATTATAGACCAGTAAACCAAACATCAGTAGTGAGAAAATTCTTCAAACTATTATCAAAGACTTTATAGCAGAGCATTTAGAAAGCAGCAATAGGACCAGATAGAGTCATAGAGATGTACAGCATGGAAACAGAACCTTCGGTCCAACTCATCCATGCCAACCAGATATCCCAACCTAATGTAATCCCACCTGCCAGCACCTGGCCCATATCCTTCCAAACCCTTCCTATTCATATTCCCATCCAGATGCCTTTTAAATGCTGTAATTATACTTGTGTCCACCACTTTCACTGACAACACATTCTATACACGTATCACCCTCTGTGTGAAACAGTTGCCCCTTAGGTCCCTTTTATCTTTCCCCTCTCACCCTAAACCTATACCCTCTAGTTCTGGACCCCACTCCAGGGAAAATACCTTGTCTATTTACCCTATCCATGCCCCTTATAATTTAACAAACCTTTTATAATGTCACCCCTCAGCCTCCGACACTCCAGGGAAAACAGCCCCAGCCTGTTCAACCTCTCCATGTAGTTCAAATCCTCCAATCCTTGCAACATCTTTGTAAATCTTTTCTGAACCCTTTAAAGTTTCACAACATCGTTCTGATACGAAGGAGACCAGAATTGCACGCAATGTTCCAACAGTGGCCTAACCAAGGTCCTGTACAGCTGCAACATGACCTCCCAACTCCTGTACGCAATACTCTGATCAATAAAGGAAAGCATACCAAATGCCTTCTTCACTATCCTATCTACCTGTGACTCCACTTTCAAGCAGTTATGAACCGACACTCCAAGCAACACTCTCTAGGACCTTACCAATAAGTGTATAAGTCCTGCTAAGATTTGCTAGAGTCAGGATGCTTGACAAATCTGTTTGAATTCTACGAAGGTGTAACTAGTAGAGTTGACAAGGGGGAGCCAGTTGATGTGGCATATTTGGACTTTCAGAAAGTGACAAAGTCGCAAGTAAGAGGTTATTGTGCAAGATTAAAGCACATGGGACTTGGGGAAGTGTATTGAGATGGAGAGAAAACTAGTTGGCAGAGAAAAACAAAGAATCCTCTGGATCCTTCCCAAATTGTCCTACTGAGTCCTTCCCAAGGCAGTAACTCGTTGGAGGGGCCACAGGGATCAGTGCTATGACCCCAGCTATTCACAATCTATTAATTTGAGTTCAGGAGCAGGGATATGTTGTTCCAGCCTTAGTGAGGCCACATCTAGAATATTGTGTGCAGATTTGGTCTCCTTCTCTCAAAAAGGTCGCTCTTGCTCTCATGGGAGTGCAGTGAAGGTTTATCAGGCTGATTATGGGGATGGCGGGACTGGTGTATGAGGAGAGGTTGTCTAAGTTAGGATTATTTTCACTGGAGTTCAGACAAATGGGGGGGGGGTGAATTTCATAGTCACTTGTAAAATTCTAATAGGAGTAGACAGGATAGATGCAGGGAGGATGTTCCTGATGGTGGGTGCTTCCAGAACCAGGGGTCACAGTCTGACGATTCAGGGTGGACCATTTAGGATGGAGATGAGGAGACATTTCTTCACCCAAAGAGTGGTAAGCCTGTGGGATTCATTACCACAGGAGGTAGTTGATGCCAAATGTATTCAAGAGGCAGCTAGATATAGCACTTGGGACAAATTGAATCAAAGGTTAGGAGGGGAAGGCAGGATTAGGCTGTTGTGATGGAAGATCAGCCAATGATGGTGATAATTAGTGGAGGAGGCTCAAAGGCCAAATGGCCTCCTCCTGCTGCTATCCCCTATGTCTCTACGTTTGGAGCTGGTGGTAGGCACAATGGTAGTGTCCCTACCTCTGAGCCAGGAGGTACGGGTTCAAGTCCCACATGCTCTTGGGATGTGTAATAACATCTCTCAACAGGTTGATCAGGAAATATCCTGAAGCCAGTTGTGGTGGTGTATTTGAAGGTCTGGGGCAGAGTCTGTGCTAACTGCCAATTCTGAGGAAGGGTCACTGGCCCTGAAATGTTAACTCAGATTTCCCTCTTCAGCTGCTGCCAGACCTGCTGAGCTTTTCCAGCAATTTCTGTTTAAGTTTCAGATTTGCAGCATCCCCAGTTCTTTGTTTCTATTTTTGTGGCTGCGTATTTAAGGTGTTTATGTTTAACCTGCCGTTCCGAGAGCACGTACAGTTATTCACAACACTGAGATCTGCTCACGTGGCCCCATTTCCCACAGAAAATCTAATAATCGTTGTTCAGAAACACATCCTCACGACACTGAGTGCTGAGAACCAGTGTCGATGATACAGTGTTACCAGGAGACTGACTGTGAGAGAGCAAAGCTATCATCAACGCAGTTCCCAGTCATAACCCCATCAATGACTCACTATTAACGGTGAGTGGACTTATTCATGTCCTGTTGTTCTGCTAAAGAAATTTAAAGAAAGCACAAAATGCACAGCAGGCATCTGGAAGAGAATGAAAGGTTAATGTCCAGGCCTTGACACGCTTCCCATGCCTCGAATTCCCCGAATGAAAGCCTGAATATTTCAGCTTTTCCTGACAGGAAAATACTGGGACTGCAGGAAATCTGAGATGGAAGAGAATGAGCTGCAATGTTAAGGTGTGTGGAGGAACAGAGTGTTTGGAGCAGACTGGGGACTTGTGCAGAACAACAAAGGGCTCATTTTCAACCCGAAGATTAACTTTGCTTCAGATAATGCCAGACCTGCTGAGTTTCTCCAGCAAGTTCTGTTTCAGATTTCCAACATCCACAGTTCTTTTTTTCCCAGCATGTTTTACTTTCATTCCCAATTTCAGTTTTTTGAAATTAAAGTTGTGATTTTTTTTTTGTTTCAAGAAACCCCTGAAGATGAGTCTCCCTGTTTAACCACCATAAATAAAGCTGTCCAAACTAGACCACCACATCCCTGTGAGTGAATTTGATTCCCCACCCCCACCTCACACATGTTCTGGTGGTGCATCCATGCACGTTTCCCATGGGTTTTGGGGCATACGCGGCAGAGAGATGAGCAGGAGAGTGATTCCCCCGATGAAGAGGATGACAAAGGCCGCACTGGCACAGGCGAATGACCAGGAATAGTGATACTGCATCCAGATGGTCTCCTCGCTGTCAATCATCCGCTTGACAGACTGCCGCATGACCTCCACCGAGATGATGATGCACAGGCCTGGAACACAGGGAGACACAGTGAGTCAGTGGGGAGCTGTGAGCGGGAAGGTACCCTCCCCCATGGGGACACACAGGTGGGGTCACTCTCCTGGCACTGAGCGGGCAGATTGTAATTCTGATGGTTTTCCTGCTCCTAGGATGCTGCCTGACCTGCTGTGCTTTTCCAGCACCACTCTAATCTAGACTCTGATTTCCAGCATCTGCAGTCCTCACTTTTGCCTACAATGTTTGACACGCGTTGCAAATGAAAGCGTTGCAGTGCTCGGGGGGGAGGCAGGGAGAAAAATAAAAGAACAATTCAAATTGTTTCCTAACTGCAACTTTATTTTAGCTACTCCTCAGAATTAACCCCCAAATTGACCAATTTATACTGGACGCGGTGATTCAGTCGAATGTTCTAGAGAGAAGGAAATCTGCCATCCTTCTGCAGTCTGGCCTACATGTGACTCCAGACCCACAGCAATGTGGCTGACTCCTAACTGCCCTCTGGGCAATAAATACTGGCCCGGCCAGTGACAGCTACGTCCTGTAAATGAATATTTAAAAAGCCACACATTGAAGGGATGGGTTTGGCTTGACTGTTCCTCCAGTGTCCAGTCCAGGTGGACTGGGGGAATCAGGTTGGTAGTGGGTTGCAAGAAAAGGAATGTGTATGAGATGGACAGCAGCTAGTGATGGAACCCACTAGGGAACAAGCAATACTAAATTTAGTGTCGTGCAACAAGGCAGACTTATTAAAGGAGCTTAAGGTGGAGGAACCCTTAGGAGGCAGGGAGATGCATCATCAGGGGTTTCTTAAAACAAAAAAAATTCACAACTTTAATTTCAAAAAACTGAAATTGGGAATGAAAGTAAAACATGCTGGAAAAAAAAGAACTGTGGATGCTGGAAATCTGAAACAGAACTTGCTGGAGAAACTCAGCAGGTCTGAATTTACTCTGCAATTTGAGAGGGAGAAGATAGAATCAGAGATAATGGTATAAAGCTGAATAAAGGCAATTACAGAGGCATGAGGGAGGAGCTGGGCAGAATTGGCTGGGAGAGGAGCTTAACAGGAAAACAGTGGAACAGCAATGGCAGGAGTTTCTGGGAGTAATTCAGGAGATACAGCAGAGATTCATCCTTAGGAAAAAGAAGCATGGTACAGGGAAGATGAGACAACCATGGCTGATGAGGGAGGTAGGGATACTATAAAAGCAAAATAGAAAACATATTATGTGGTGAAGTGCAGTGGGAAATCAGAGGTTTGGGAAGCTCACAAAGATAAACAGAGGGCAACTAACAAAAGGAGGAAGAAGATTTAATATGTGGGTAAGCCAGCCAGTAATATAAAGGAAGGCTGTAAGAGTTTCTTCAGATATAAAGGGCAAAAGAGAGGCAAAAGTGGACATTAGGCCACTGGAGATTGACACTGGAGAGCTAGTGTTGGGGAACAAAGAAATAGCTGAGGAACTGAATAATTACTTTGCGTCTGACTTCGTGGTGGAAGACACAAGAAATATCCCGAAAATTCAAGAGTGAGGGGGCAGAGCTGAGTATGGCAGCCATCATCAAAGAGAAGGTGCTAGAAAAACTGAATGGCCTGAAGGTGGATAAATCCCCTGGACCAGATGGACTACACTGCAGCACTCTAAGGGAGATAGCAGAGATGTTAGTGGTGATCTTTCAGGAATCACTAGAATCAGGCAGGGTCCCACAGGACTGCAAAAACACTAATGTGACACCTTTGTTTAACAAGGGAGTAAGGCAAAAGATGGAAAATTACAAACAGATTAGCTGAACCTTGGTCATGGGTAAGATCCTGGAATCCATTGTGAAGGATGAGAATTCTGAATACTTGGAAGTGTATGGTAAAATAGGGCAAGGTCAGCATGGTTTCATCAAGGGGAGGTCATGCCTGACAAATCTGCTAGAATTCTTTGAGGAATTGGAGGTGTGAAGAGGGTTACCTCAGATTACAACAGGATCTTGACCAGATGGGCCAATGGGCTGAGAAGTGACAGATGGAGTTTAATTCAGATAAATGCAAGGTGCTGCATTTTGGGAAAGCAAATCTTAGCAGGACTTATACACTTAATGGTAAAGTCCTAGGGAATGTTGCTGAACAAAGAGACCTTGGAGTGCAAGTTCATAGCTCCTTGAAAGTGGAGTTGCAGGTAGATAGGATAGTGAAGGCGGCGTTTGGTATGCTTTCCTTTATTGGTCAGAGTATTGAGTAAAGGAGTTGGGAGGTCATGTTGCGGCTGTACAGGACCTTGGTTAGGCCACTGTTGGAATATTCCGATAGGTCTCCTTCCTATCGGAAAGATGTTGTGAAACTTGAAAGGGTTCAGAAAAGATTTACAAAGATGTTGCAAGGAGACTTGTGAGTTCCAGTCCAGGATTCCCTCAAGGTAAACTTGCAGGTTGAGTCAGTAGTTAGGAAGGGAAATGCATGATGGCATTTATTCTGAGAGGACTTGAATATAAAAGCAGAAATGTATGTCTGAGGCTCTATAAGGCTCGGGTCAGACCACATCTGGAGTATTGTGTGCAGTTTTGAGCCCCATATCTCAGGAAGGATGTACTGGCCCTGGAGTGTGTTCAGAAGAGATTCATGACATGATCCCAGGAATAAAAAGCTTAACATATGAGGAACGTTTGAGGACTCTAGGTGTGTACTTAATGGAGTTTAGAAGGATGAGGGGGGATCTAATTGAAACATACAGAATACTGAATGGTCTGGACAGAGTAGATATTGGGAAGATGTTTCCATTGGTGGGAGAGACTAGGGCCCGAGGGCACAGTCTTAGAGTAAAGGGAATACCTTTTAGAATGGAGATAAGGAGAAACTTCTTCAGCCAGAGACTGGGGAATCTCTGGAATTCATTGCCACAGGAGGCTGTGGAGGCCAGGTCATTGAGTTTATTTAAGACTGAGATAGAAAGATTCTTGAGTATCAAGGGGATCAAGGGTTACAGGGAGAAAGGGGTTGAGAAATGTATCAGCCATGATTGAATGGCAGAGCAGACCGAATGGGCTGAATGGCCTAATTTCTGCTCCCTGTGTCTTAATGTCTTATGCCTGGCCTGTGACCACAGAAATATATCATAGTTCATTCAGTGTCACTGGGTTGAAATGATAGTTTCTGATGGCAGTGTGGGTATCCTTACAATGGAGGGAATGCAGCAAATCAGGAAGGCTGCTCACTCCCACCTTCACCAAGGAATTAGGGATGGGCAATGAATACTAACCCAGGCATAAAGACACATCGCATCAATGAACAAAAATAATATTGAAATATTGCCATGACACCTGGTAACTGAGGAACAACATCCCACTGAGAGGAAGGCTGGGAGAATGGAATGGGCAAGATTACAAAGAAACAAAAGAGTTATGCTGAAACAAGACATCTTGTAATATATCAGAAGAGACTTGTTCCTGTAACTTTAATTTAAAAAGCATTGCTCACCATGGGACTGGAAAGTGAGTTTCTAAAGTGTGATAAGGACCCCAGAGTAAAGGAATAACTGAACAGGAGGGTAAAATTAATTCATCATGAAACGAGTAAAGAAAGAGAAATCAAAAGGCAAAGAAAGGTTAAATGAAGAGAGATAAATGAGACAAAAGTTAAAAACATCATAATGTGAGGGACCTCTTGTGGCACAGTGGTCATGTCCCTATCTTTCAGCCAGGAGGCCTAGGTTCAAATCCCCTCTGCTCCTGAGGTGTATGATAACATCTGAGCAAATTGACTAGAAAATATCTAAAAATACACTTTGACATGTACAGTCATCAACGATTCATTCATTATCGCCCATTGAGATCCAGCTCCTTCCTGTTGTAATGACACTCCTATGGGTCATTACTGGAGGAACACTGACCACAAACACCAGGTAAAACCTTTTGACAGCGTTGCCTCCCATTTGAACTGAACTCTGGTCTCCCATATGACAGGCGGGGAAATGAACCACCACAAGTTTAGAGGGATTGATACTCCAACCCCCCTGAGCCAAGAAGCCTGGATTCAATCCCACCTGCTCAAGGGGTGTATGACATATCATCTCTGAACAGCTTCATAAGAAAATCTCTACTACACATTTCCTTTAAGCACTGTAGCTCAAAGCTCATTTGTTTTTAACACGTTAACTATAAACTGTTCCTTTAAGAGCAGTGTTTGGACATGATGTGACACATCTCCAACATAGCCAGGACCCTCTGGTCTTGACAGGTACGTTAACCCTTATATATTTTGCAATATATTTTCTAATAAACCAGTTCAGAGATGTTGTGACACCCGAAAAAAGTGGGACTTTCTGGATCTCCTGGCTCAGAGAGAGGGACACTATCACTGTGCCACAAAAGGCCTTATCAGTCTCAACAGAGTGCAGCAGGAAACATGAAGAGTACTTTACTGAGGTAGCCTCACCGATTTGCCCACCCATTCACTCAGAGGAGGAGCAGATGGCTATCGGGCCCACACTCCAGTCCGAAGACAGTGCAGCTGTTAACTGTCTAAACCCCGCGCCATCGACCTACCTGAGAAGATAAAGAACATGCCGGCTGGTTTCAGGAAATAATCCATCCTCTTGTTGAAAGAGAGCAGCAGACAGATTGTACCGAGCACCATGAACCCAATACTGATGATAGCGATGGCTGCTGCTGAAATGCTATATTCTGCAGAGGAACAGATGCCAAGAAACTGAGAAAGGTGCCCGCAGATTCACTCCATTATTGCTCAGCTCCTGCCTTGTATTCATTGAGAAAGATGACCAACTGAGTTATCCAACACCTAAAAAGACAGCAGCAGTTTGAAAGCACATTTCCGTCCCCCCCTCCCCAGGATAGTCTTTCACTGTAGTCCATGTAAAGTTCAAACAGTGCCAGCCATGTGCACGGCCACCTGTTTTTCCAGAGAGTGCTGCAAAGAGATATCTAATCCTCTATTTGAGTAGATAAAGGGTCAGCCAACTTTTCACATGATACCCACCTCCCCTTCCACCTTTCTCTGCATGAACACAAACTGAAGCCCCCACCTCACCCCGTTGACACCGGAAATGTCCCAGTTTGAGGCTGAGAAGTGTATATGGCATCAAGAGATATTTTACAGAGTTTTTGGGGATGAGCAAACATGGCACCAAACCCTGGTCACACAGTGTTGGAAATCTGACCCAATACAGTGCTGGTCATAACAATTGTAGGGTCCTGAGCTTAAAATCCGATTGGCAGCTGAGTAAGTAGATTTGGGTTGGCCATCAGGGCTTTGCCAAGGCCTGAGTTCCTGAACAACTTCAGATCTGAAGCAGGGTCACTGGACTCAAAACATTATCTCTGTTTCTCTCTCCACAGATACTGCCAGACCTGCTGAGTTTCTATAGCAATTTCTGTTTTTTGTTTCAGGTCTGATTATTAGTTCCACTCCTTCCTGCTCTACTAGATTAACCTCACATACTTAGAAAGATTTAACTAATGGAGTTCTCTTTTTAATAGATAGTTTGTGTGACAATATGTAGCTTTTCGAAGATGCACTATGGCAAAAGGTTCTGATCTCTTTCACTTTCTATATAAATAAACACTGTTAAAAGGAATATGATGTCAAGTTTGGCCAATATGGGCTACATTGCCTCCTTCTGTGCTGTAAGTTTGTATGGCTCAATACACACTCTAAGGTTTGCTCATTGTTTTCAATATCAGGAGCCATTTTGTATCACCAATTTCCAGCCTCCCCACTACTCTTGACCCTCTCCAATTTGCCTATCAGACCAACAGATCCACATCGGATGCCATATCACTTGCCCTTCACTCCTCCCTAGAACATCTTGACACCAAGAACAGCTATGTAAGAATCCTACTCATTGACTACAGTTCAGCCTTCAACACTATTATCCCCTCGAGACTGATTACTAAACTTAGTGATCTCACACTAAGCTCCACTCTCTGCAACTGGATCCTCAGTTTCCTGACCCACAGGCCACAATCAGTGAAGATTGGGAGCAATATTTCATCCTCACTAACACTCAACACTGGAGCCCCCCACCCCAGGGGTGCATATGCAGCCCTCTACTGTACTCACTGTATATACTCTTGACTGTATTGCCAAATACCAGACTAATGCCATTTACAAGTTGGCTGATGACACCACCATAGTCAGTGGAATCTCAGATGGTGATGAAACAGACTACAGATGGAAGGTGGAAGACCTGGAAAAATGGTGCACTGAGAAAAACCTAGCTCTCAATGCCAGCAAAACCAAGGAACTCATCATTGACGTTCAGTGGGATGTTACTCATGCCCCCTACAAATGAACAGCACAGAGATGGAATGAGTGGACAGTGTCAAGCTCTTGGGAGTGGTCATCCACAACAAGCTTTCTTGGACTCTTCATGTGGATGCACTGGTTACAAAGGCCCAACAACCCCTCTTCTTCCTCAAGCAGCTGAGGAAATTTGGCATGACGGCGAAAACCCTTGCCAACTTTTATAGGTGCTCCATTGAGAGCATTCTGTCTGGATGTATCACTACCTGGTATGGCAACTGTACCATTCAAGATTGGAGATGGTTACAGAGAGTGGTGAACTCAGCTCGGACAATCACAAAGGCCAAGCTCCCATCTATAGAATCCATTTACCAGGCCCACTGTCAAGGAAAGGCCGCCAGCATTCTCAAAGATCTATCCCACCCTGGCAATGTTTTTCTACAGCCTCTACCATCGGGGAGAAGGTACAGAAGCCTGAACACACGCACCAGCCGGTTTGGAAACAGTTTCTACCCTCCTGTTGTGAATGGACTCACAAACTCTTAGCATTCGCCTGTAGCTGTGTTTTTGTTTTTGCCACTGTTTACCTATTATTTACTATCTATGCTATTTAACTCTGTGATCTGCCTGTATTGCTCGCAAGACAAAGCTTTTCACTGTGCCTCAGTACACGTGACAATAAACTCAGTTCAATTCAATTCACAAAATTATCAATTAATTAAAATCGAACATACATGAAATACCCAAATCAGGTATATAGCCACACACCAGAATGGGCTTGGGTTTAATCCAGTTTGTACCTGGGTGAATGTGATCACAGCTAAATGTCAGAGTGTGACACAGTAAATATCCTGATTGTGTGAGCGAATAGAGGACACTTCCTTCAGGGATGTCTGATTGCAAACTGCAAATGGATGTGAATTGACCTGGGGATCAGGTTTGATTGTAACCCCCACTCCTGATGAAATGGTCCTTTCTGACGAACACACATATAAAGATTGTCCACTTCAGTGACATACTCTGTAAACTGTTGATACCATCAGGAAAGAAGGGGGGGGTGTAGGTTATGGATTAGTGAGGGCCCTCCCTATTAACAGCTTTCCTTGTTAATGTGTGACGTTGACAGTTACTCTTCAAAAATAGTGCTCAATGTCTATCAGTCTTCCTTACAGTATTGGATAACAAACCGAATCGATCCCGTAATTAAGCTAGATCTGATAGATTTCAGTCACTTACCTTTCTGAGTAGTAATTTGGAAAATTTCTGCATTTTCTCCTGATGTGAAATGCTTGAAATATGTGCAGTTATATTCTGAACAAAAATGAAATAATAGAAATGAACAAAGTAAAATGGGACATCATTGTTGGTGAGTTTGATTTCAACAAGCACAGTTTGACCTTTCAAATTCATTCCCACTGGAATTCCTGTCCAATCTTCCTTTGACATGAAATCTATTGAACCATCTGAGACAACTGAGCATACACTAGTTAAACATTCAAGGCAAAATTACAAATTAAAAATCACCCCGATTCTCATGAATACTCGAATGAAATTCTTAAGTATTAATTTAACCTCATAAATTATGTCTATAACACATATAATTATTTATCAATCTGGTGATTTATGCACAAACCACCAGTAAAGAATTCATCATCCTCCGAGATGATTAATCATTCTGTCCTGAACTTATTAAGAAACATCTTAATTAGGTAGAGGGAGACCCTCATATTTGCGTAATCGTTTTCCATTGTTTCAGTTACACAGTTTACCACGGCCGAACATATTATAGGAAACCTTCCAGAGCCAGGGTCTAGGGATGCTAGGAAGGTACGTTTCCCATCTAAGTGAATGGGTTCCCTCCTATCCATGGTTTCAGACTTTCACAGTAGGTCTTGGAATGTATTCCCCATGAGTATGGGGTGGGGGGTGGTGGGGGTGTGTGGGGGGCGACTGTATTAATCTAATTCCTTTCAAAAGGGTTAAGTGCCAATAACCTACTATTTGCAGAGTTTATTTGCAGTTTAAGGTGAGCGTATGTCAGCATGACTCAGTATCACTCTCAGACAGTGTCTCACTTCTGAATCACAAGGTTACAAGTTTCAGCTCTATGGCAGGAGGTTAAACTTATTTTTGTGTTCAGTACCCCAGCAAGGGAAAGCTGCAGTGTTGAAAGTGTTGTTCTTCAGACTGTGTAGAAGTTACAGATTCATGGACACACATAAAGGAAAAGCAGGGAACTCTCCTTGGTCTCTGGTGAACAATTTGATCTCCAACATCAGAAACAAGTGAATGAGGCACTCAAGGCTTTGCTGTTCTTGGGACTCTGCAGTCACTGTACAATGTCACTGAAATGTAGTTAAGCATGAAGCAGTACTGTGTAAGTGTGGGTCTGAATTAATAATTGGACTATATGATATCTTCAACAGGTGGAGGGAAATGTCAACCTCAAGTAGTATATTTTTATAGACTCTGTTTATGTTGCCAGTCTCCTGAGATACTGAATATGATCGCTTTTGTCCTGACATCTGATATCATAGTATTACTGTTTCTCTTTATTTCAGCTTCTCTTGTTAAGGACTGGACTGGACTGGACTGGACTTAATATGTTTTGTATGAAGTCATTCACAGGATGTGGACTGGCTCTGCTAGTCTATTAAGTAATTGCCTATTGATTAGGTCAGCATTGATTGCTTATTGATTAGACCAACATTAATTGATTTTTGATCGGGCTAGCATTAATTGCCTATTGATTAGCTCAAAATTAATTGGTTATTGATTAGAACAACATTAATTGTCTACTGATTAGTCCAGCATTAATTGTCTATTGCTCACCGTAGAGTTAGTGATGTGTCCCATTCTTGAACTTTGGCCTTCCATGTGGTGTAGGTACACCTGCTATTATGGTTTAAGTTCCAGGATTTTGACCAATGACAGAGAACTCAGGATGGTCAGTGACTTAGAGGGGAACGTGCAGCTGATGATGTTCCTATGCGTCTACTGCCCTTGTCTTTCTAGGTGGTAGGGGTTACAGGAGCTCTGTAGAAGCCTTTGTGAGTTCCTGCAGTGCATCTTGTGGGTGGGGCATACTGCTGGCACTGTGTGAAGATGTAGGAATGAATAGATAAATGATATACAGTAAGCCAATCAGGTAGACTACATTACCCTGGATGGCTCAAGCATCTTGAGTATTGTTGGAGCTGCACTCGTTCAGGCAAAGGGGAAGTATTCAGCACATTCCAGATTTACTCCCTGCAGATTGTGGACAAACATCACAAGAGTTGCGAGTCTCTGACCCATTCTCATAGCCATTGTACTTTTCTGTATGGTCTGACGGGGAAGTAAGGGGCCAGTGGTATTATTGCTAAGCTATTAATTCAGAGACCTAAATAATGCACTGGGAACCTGGGTTCTATGGCAGATGGTGAAATTTGAATTTAATAAAAATCTAATAACGACCATGAAACTGTTGTCAGTTGTCAGAAATATCCATTGGGTTCACTCGTGCCCTTTAGGGAAGGAAACTGCTGTCCTTACCTGGTCTATGTGTAACACCAGAACCACAACAATGTGGTTGACGCAGAACTGCCCTCTGGGCAATTAAGGATGGGTAATAAATACTGGTCCAGTCAGTGATGCCCATATCCCATGAATGAATGAATTAAAATAAAGTTCAGTTTCTAGTCAACGGTATCCACTGGGATATTGATGGTGGGTAGTCAGTGGTGGTAATGTTGTTGAATGACCACGATTTGGACAGAATGATTCACCTGTTGTGCTGAGGTTTGATGTACTTTGGGACAATTATATATGGTGATGTACTGTGGTGTGGTAGAAGCATAGTTATAACATGTTCTTGTCTTAGGGGTGTGTGTGTGTGTGTGTGTGTGTCTGTCTGTCTGTCTGTCTGTCGGTGGAGGCGTGTATTTAACTGTCAGTGTGCACGTGTGTGTGTCTGTCTGGGTCTGTGTATTTAACTGTCAGTGTGCACGTGTGTGTGTCTGTCTGGGTCTGTGTATTTAACTGTCAGTGTGCACGTGTGTGTGTCTGTCTGGGTCTGCGTGTAGGTGGTGGTTGAAGGGACAGGTCTGGGCTGCTCAGGTTTTCACATGTTGTTTGTGTGTGGCTCCTACTCGGGACTTGTCAGCTGCTGATGACAGGTAGCACTTGGCAGATGTTTCTCTCCAGTTAGGATGGTCCTGGGTCAGGCATTCCTATGAATTGGTGGAAATGCTGTATTTTTCAGGGAGACTTTGAAGGTGGAAAAGTGTCAGGGTTCAGATATTCCACCTTCCTTCTGAATTAAATCCCTCCAGCTCCAAAATCACCCCAGCAACAGCAGAAGATTTTACCCTTGGCAAAATGTAAATCCACTTCATAAAAAAAATGGAAAAGCAAAACTTTGTGCGAATGGTGAAAGACGCTGCCTTTTTCTCCTTTCGACACTTTAGCCGTTAGGATCTTCTTTGTTGTAATCGTTGACCTTTTCTGCCTGATCTGTTCAAGTCATTGATTTAAAACTCCGTTTCTGTCTGCACACCTGCCCCTCTATTTCAGCATTTTCTGTCTTTATTTTAGATTTCCAGTATCCCCGGTATTTTGCTTCTGGACGTGTAAATATTCATTAGACTGTGACCAGTTTGTGTAAAATCTGATTAATATTAACATGAAGTCATTAAATAAGTAAAACCCACTTCTTACTCCTCTCCATTAATAGCATGGGAACGTAAGAACAGGAGTGGGCAATTCAGCCCCTCAAGCCTGTTTCACCGCTCAATGAGATCATAGATGATCTGTGGCCCAAGTCCATTTAGGCCTTAGGCCTCTGGCCCTTGTCCTTAATTCATTGCTAAACAAAACAAAATCTCAGATTTAAAGCTAACAACTGATCCTGCATTCACTGCTGTTTGAGGAAGCCAGTTCCAAACATCTACCATCCTATGTGTGTAGAAGTATTTTCTAATATCTCTCCTGATTGGTTTGGCCCGAAATCTCACACTACACCCCCTAGTTCTGGACTATCCAACCAGTGGAAATAGAGTAGATTAAGATAAACTATCTTTTCCTATTTGTATCTTGAAGACTTTGATCAGCTCATCACTTAATCTAAATTCTGGAGAAAATAGGCTTGAGTTGTATAATCTCACTTAACCCAAGAAGGCTAAGTATCACTTCAGTAAATCCTTGTATTCCTTCCAAGATAATACATCCTTCCTTCTTTCTCAATTTAACACACTTTTTGAAGAGTCGAGAACACCAAGTATGTGATCAGAATTCATTGAATTGAAACAACTAAAATTCTGAAGGGTATAATGGGATAGACGCTAATCTGGTTCGTCTTCACTGGAAAGTCAGGAATTCAACGTTCATTATCAGGATGAGGGATGAGTGACCTAGAACTGAGATGAAGGTGTATTTGTTAATTCAGGCGAAGGTTGTGTATCTTTTGGAATGGTTCACTCCAGAGGGCTATGATTGTCCTATTGAATGTTATCAAGACTGCAGTCAATAGATTTTTGCATATGGAGCAAATAATTGAACATGGGGATATAGTGAGAAAGTGGGGTTCATAAAAAGGGCAGTCAAGACTTTATTGAATTCAAGAAGCTAAAAGGCCTAATTCAGATTTCTATGAATATTATTGTTTTCTTTCATATAGTTTCAAATTTATCTCTGACATTTCTGAAGTTTTACCTCTAACTCTTCTAATGGATTTGAAAAGAGCTACAAAGCATTATACAGCCAATGATGTCGGTCTGAAATGTAGTCACTGCTGGATTTCAAGGAATGTGACAGCTAAATTACACACAGCCATCTCCCACAAACAGCGAAGGGAGAACGATTAATGACCTGTGTGGTTGTGATGTCAACCGAAGGATAAATATCTTCCAAATAGTGTCAGGGATTGGCCATCAGAGAGGGCAGTTCTTATATTGACAGCATCTCCAACACCTTCCACTATTACACCCCTCCTCACCATGCCATCAACCACTTCTTCCCCAACATAACACCACCCCCACACCCAACCCCTCCCCCGTTATCACTCCCCTACCCACCACTCCGCTGTGATCACTCCACCCCACCCCCACCACTGCCCCATGATCACTCCACCCCACACACGCCACTGCCCTGCTATCACTCCCCCACCCCAACCACTCCCCCGCAATTACTCCACCCCACCCCCACCACTCCCCGGCTATCACTCCCCCACCCCACCCACTCCCCCGCAATTACTCCACCCCGCCCACACCACTCCCCGGCTATCACTCCCCCACCCCACCCACTCCCCCGCAATTACTCCACCCCACCCACACCACTGCCCTGCTATCACTCCCCCACCCCACCCTCTCCCCTGCTATCACTGCCCCACCCCACCCCCTCCCCTCCTAACACTCCCCTACCCACCCACTCCCCTGCAATTACTCCACCCCACCCCCACCACTCCCCGGCTATCACTCCCCCACCCACACCACTGCCCTGCTATCACTCCCCCACCCCACCCCCTCCCCTACTATAGCTCCCCCACCCCCTCCCCCACCGGTCCTCCACCCCCACTACTCCCTCGCTATCACTCCACCCCACTCCCACCACTGCTCTGCTATCACTCCCCACTCCACTCATTACTATCACTCCCCCACCCCTCCCCCTCACCTGCTTTCATTCCCCCACCACTCCCCCACTATCACTCCACCCCACCCCCACCACTCCCTGGCTATCACTCCCCCACCCCACCCCCCCACCCCCTCCCCCGCTATCACTACCCCACCCTTGCCCCTCCCCTGCTATCACTCCCCCACCCACACGTACCCACTCCCCTGCTATGACTCCTCCAACTCCACTCCCCTGATATCACTCTCCCACCGCTCCCCCACTATCACTCCCCCCGACTCCACCACGATGACTCCACCCCACCCTCCCTCGCTATCACTCCCCCACTCAGCCCACCCCCTCCACCACTATCCCTATCCCCCCTCACCCTCTCCAACTATCCCACACCCTCCCCCACCATCACTCCCTTTTCATACAGAAGGGAACCACCTCAGTTGTTATGTTGGAATGAGGTTTAAACCCATATCCTCTTGACTCTGAGCTAACCGTGTTTACCAACCGAGCTACGGTTTGCACCTCTAGAATTTTCAAGATCAACACTGCAACTCCAGACAGACAGGATTAAGATTTAGGATGACTCATAGACCCTCTGAGGCATAGAAATCTCCAAGTTTAAGATCTGTAACCTAATTAAGTTATAGTAGAGAAGCTGCCATGTTCACTCAGTGACCTGTAAAGTAATCCATCACCAGCCATTGACCAGTCTCCAATGGAACGGAACCAAAAGTACAACATACCAATTGATATTAACTGCTGACTGCTGGAGAACTCTCCTGCTGCCCTGATAGTTATCAAAATAGGCTATCGTTTGTAACATAATATGATGCATATATATATATAGCAAAGAAGGCATTTAAATTTTCTCGTTGTAAATAACTGCTGAGAGTTCTTGGATGATTCATGTCCATGGTATTTGGCCTGTTCACTGCTGCTTTCATTTACAACAGAAAAGTGTGGTGCCGGAAAAGCACAGCAGATCAGGCAGCAGCAGAGGAGCAGGGGAGTCGCCATTTCGGGCAGAAGCCCTTCATCATTCCTTGTGTTGTTGGTAGACAGTAGTTTACACCTTTAAGGTAAATTGCCACCCATTGTGAAATCTCCTGCAGTTAGAATGTGTCCCCCAGGATATTTTGCAAAAGGAATTTAAGTTTGTCTAAATCACCTTTCAACCATCGAAGTATGTTTAAATACAGTGACTGTCGCAATATACAAAACAGTTTAGTGGATTTGTGCAAAAAAACACTGTTCCCTTTGTTTGTTGTACAGGGTCTGTCCATTTCAATGGATGGTGCTTCCACATATTGTGTAGCCATGAAGGACAGTGTCTTAAAGGGAACGACCTGATAGCAGCCTGCACTCATTCCCTGTCTGTCATCCACATATGCGGCTTTTTAAAAGGTACTATTTCATGGGACCTGAGTTTCACTAGCTGGGCTAGCCATTTATTGCCCATCCTTTGAGAAGGTGGTGGTGAGCTGCAGTCTATGTGCTCTTGGTAGACATGCACGCTGATGTTAAGGAGGGAATTCCAGGATTTTAACCCTGAAACAATGAAGGAAGAGTCATATATTTTGAAGTCAGGATGATGAGTGGCTTGGGGAGGGGCACTTGTAGGTGGCTGTACTGCCCTTGTCCTTTCCAGATTGTAGTGGTCATGGGTTTGGAACATTGGTGCCCAGATCATGTGCTTCAGTGCCATTTGTTGAGATCATAGAGTCATAGAGATGTACAGCACGGAAACAGAGCCTTCTGTCCAACTCGTCCATGCCAACCAGATATCCCAACCCAATCTAGTCCCACCTGCCAGTACCTGGCCCACATCCCTCCAAACCCTTCCTATTCATATACCCATCCAGATGCCTTTTAAGTGTCGTAATTGCATCAGCCTCCACCACTTCCTCTGGCAGCTTATTCCTCTGTGTGAAAAAGTTGCCCTTTAGGTCCCTTTTATATTTTTCCCCTCTCACCCTAAATCTCTAGTTCTGGACTCCCCCACCCCAGTGAAAAGACTTTGTTTATTTACCCTATCCGTGCCCCTCATAATTTTATAAACCTCTGTAAGGTCACCCCTCAGCCTCCAAAGCTTCAGGGAAAACAGCCCCAGTCTGTTCAGCCTCTCAAATCTTCCAACCCTGGCAACATCCTTGTAAATCTTTTCTGAATCCTTTCAAGTTTCACAACATCCTTCCTATAGGAGTGAGACCAGAATTGCACACAATATTCCAAAAGTGGTCTAACCAATGTCCTGTACAGCCGCAACATGACCTCCCAACTCGTGTACTCGATACTCTGACCAATAAAGGAAAGCATACCAAATGCCTTCTTCACTATCCCAGAGGCGTTCTTATTTGGTAATGTGATTGGCATACTTGGCCAGCACATTCCAAATTACTCTCAGAGGAAAATTAACCAAGATACATGAGTGACATAACTCGCCTTTCACACAAACTTCAAATATTGTAATAGAATTCCCCAAGGATTGGACAGGAGTGGAGCAGTGTGACATCTTATTGGAAAGATCACACACCTCTGCCAGGGCAGTACTGTATCATATTACATTCTGTGCTGGAGCATCCCATATACTCTGCTGGAGGCAGAGTATATGTAGACACTAGTGACATTGATCCACCCTTTCAGATTGTATCCGTCCTTAAATATAGAAATTCAGAGTTCTTTCTGGGTGCTCAGGTTTCTTTTTATTGAGTCAAAACACAATTGGGGTAGAGTTTGTGAATGTCTACTGTATGAGTTCTTAAAATATTTCAGGAGGTGCTTGCATTTATTGAACTTAGTCATACAGGTGTACAGCAAGGAAACAGACCCTTCGGTCCAACCCATCCATGCCGACCAGATATCCCAACCCAATCTAGTCCCACCTGCCAGCACCCGACCCATATCCCTCCAAACCCTTCCTATTCATATACCCATCCAAATGCCTCTTATATGTTGCAATTGGACCAGCCTTCACCACCTTCTGCAGACTGATCTGACCATCCTATAACTCACTGTCTTGATGGAGGTGAAAGTGAGAATGGTGAACGATTTCAGAAGGAAATTGGATAGACATTTGAAGGTGATTAGACCTAATGAGTGGGACTGACTGGAGTGCTCTACACAGAATCAACATAGACTGAATGGGCTGAATGGTCTTCTTCCATCACTTAGGTGATCCAAGCTCAGCAGAAATCACCTCTTTAAATCAAATAATTGCATTGGCAATTGTTCTGTTGGAAACAGAGTCCTGGATTCATTAAATAAAGGATCGCAGGGACGAGACACAATCCTGAAGGTGAGTATCAGTGAAACCAACTTTTCTCTGATTGTAATGTGGCACCATTTCAATGCACAAAACACCGCAGAGACACAGACCCTGCAAAGACATTTGTTTCAGAGTGATGTTATTTAGCAGACGACTATAAATTGAGGGACTAATACTGCAAATTACCTGGGACATTATGTGGGTAATTCAACATCATTGAGATAGAAAGGAAAAGGTTACACATCCCAGAAAGTCCATTTGGTAAATGTCTGTAGGCAGCGCCTGTGATAAACATGCTAAAAGGTTTAGGCATATACTGGTTGGTGAATGACCTGTGGGGATGGGGAGTGGAACTGACACATCCAGAATAATTCCACTGAATGAACAGAACCAGCTCTCGAGGGAGAAAGGATCTCAAGAGCTCTGCTGACTATTTGTTGTGTATGGTATGCACTGCCTGAGAGTGTGGCTGAGGCAGCTCAAATCAAGCCCATCAAAAGGAAATTAGACGGCTGTTGGAGAAGGAAGAATGTGCAGGGTTATGAGGACGAGGAGGGAGAATGGCACCAAGTGAATTGCTCAGTTGGAGAACCAGTGCAGACACAATGGGCTGAATGGCCTCATCTTCACTGCAATAATTGTGTGATTCTGAGTGACCACATTGTCAGAGGGGGTTACTATAACATGAAACCTTTCAATATCAACTGTTGAGATGCAGAAATGGAAAACATGCCTTCAAATATAATCTGATTCTAGGGTAGGTCTTGCAGATGGTGTGTTTTAAAACAAATGTTATTCAGTCTAGTAACCCACACAGGTTGATTATAAAAGGTCAGCCAAAAATCCATTTATACCTAGAATCTGTTACTTTTCCCATTTTATCCTTTTGGTGTTACTAAAACATAATTATAGGATACTGGGGTGTTACTAAAAGTTGCATTATTTTTATATCGAAACATTCTGAGATATTTCACCAGAAGGTTACAATTTTGAGCCATATGAGGGGGTATAAGGTCAGATGATGGAAAGCCTGTTGAAGAGGTACGATTTTAATGTGTTAAAGGAGGAATGAGAGACATGAGAGAAAGAGAGATTTAGGAAGGGAATTCTGCAGTTTGAGTCCAGATAGTGATTAAAATTATTGGTGTTCAAGAGACCAGAATGAAATGAATGCAGAGATTTGCCAGTGGGGTTAGGAGGTGCCTTTTCCTAGCTAAACAAATAGAATATAAAGGTAAGGAGGTATTGTTGTAGCTATACAAGGCATTGGTGAGATCACACCTGGAGTATTGTGCACAGTTTTAATCCCCTTATTTGACGAAAGATGCAGTAGCATTGGAGACAGTTCGGAGGAGGTTCATTAGCTTGACCCCGGAGAGGAGGGGTTTGTCATATGAAGAGATTGAACAGTTTAGGCCTATACTGTCTGGAATTTATAAGAATGAAGCGAGATCAAATGGAGGTATTCAAGATGATAAAAGGTTTGAACAAATGTGGAATGGATGCTTCCTCTTGTGGGGCATTCTAGGAAGAGAGGTCACAGTCTTAGGATGAGGGGGAACAAGTTTAAAACAAAGTTGAGGAGAAACTATTTCTCCCAAAGGGTTGTGAATCTCCAAAGTGTGGTGGATGCTGGGACAGTGAGTAAATTTAAGGAGGAGTTAGACAGATTTTTAATTGGTAATGGGTTGAAGGGTGAGGAGCATATCAGCCATGATCGAATGTTGGAGCAGGCTTGAAGGGCTGAATGGCCTAATTCTGGTATAATTCTAATATCTCATGAACTTATGAAATAACATGGCTGGGAGCTAGATGTGATGACAGCAATAGTGAGGAGTGAGACATGGAGAGATTTGAGAGCACAGAAAATAATTCAAATTGAGATGTTACTTATCGGTGACTACAGGCTTCAGTGGTGAGAAAACTTTCAGAAATGGTCATCTGGGACAGAAGTAACAGTCACATTGTTAATTACTGAAAACCAAGATGGATTTGTTGAAGGCAAATTGTGTTTTAGTAACTTGATGAAGTTTTTAATACTGTCACAGGATAGTTGATGAGGGTAATGTCATTCATATGAATTCCATGGACTTCCAAAAAGTGTCAGATAAGGTATCATATTATAGGCTTATCAGTAAAGTCAAAGGATGAAGGGGAAAGTGGCAGCATCATCTGAGGTGGGATGAGTGACAGAAAACAGAATAATGGGGGCCAGTTGTTTTTTCGATGGGAGTAATTTGAACAGGGAGGTTTCCCATGGTCAGTATTAAGGGTCACTGCTTTTTAAAAATATATATTGGACATATAAAATGACTTGGACTTGGGGATGACACAAAACTTGAAAATATTGTAAATTGTAAGAAAGATAGTGACAAATTTTCAAGAGAACATGGGGTGATGGATTGGGCAGATGAAGTTTAATGCAAAACACAATGTGAAAAGCGTAATTATCTGTTCTAACATAGGGTTGGAGGGGGTGTGAACAGAGAGAAATGGGGAGATGATTTCACAACATGGATACAAAGATAGATGTGATCCTGGACTTTATAAATAGAAATGGAGATCACAGAAGCAAGGCAATTTCAATGAACCAGTATAAAACACTGGTTTAACCTCAACAGGAGTATTGGGTCCACATTTACTCTCTCCCCACTTGGTTAAGATGTCAAGGCTTTAAGGAGGATGCACCCAAGATGAATAGGAATTATTTCAGGAATAGGCAACTTCAGTTTCAAGGATAGATTGGAAACGCTGATGTAATTCTCCTTTGGAGGAGAGAGTGTTGAGAGTAGATTTCATAGAGAGGTTAAAAACCAGGAGGAATCTTGACACAATGAACAGGAACAGTTCCTGTTGGCAGAAGGGCTGGAAATCAGAGGACGCTGAATTAAGGTGAATGTCAAAGGTACCAGTGGCAAGATGTGGAATAAATGTTTGTATGCAGCCTGCAATTAGGGTCAGGAATACACTGTGTCTGAGAGTGTGTATAGGGAGATTTACTCATTGCTTACAAACAGAAATGAAATAAGCACCTACAGAATATGGGCAAGAGTGACAAATTGGAACAACTGAGCTATCTTTACAGAGAGTCAGCATGGATCATGTGGCTTCCTTCAGTTTTGTGATCATTCTGTGATTGCATTATTCCATGTTTAACCAGGAGACGATAGAGGCTGGGGAATGGGATCTGGTGCATGTGAGACACAGAAGGCAGATTGTTGAATGGTTTCAAGATTACAGAAGATGCAAAGCAATAGTGATCAAGTCCAGAAGTTACAAAGGCAGATTTCAGAAGCAGATTACCAATGTAAGTGTTGAGTCAGGCAATGTTATGGAGGAGGAAATAAGCAGTTCTTGTGATATTCCAAATACGAGGGGTCATAGTTTTAGGCTGTTGGCAGACAGTATAGAGGGGATGTCAGAGGTGGGTTCTTTACGCAGAGAGTTGTGAGAGCATGGAATGCGTTGCCAGCAGCAGTTGTGGAAGCAATGTCATTGGGAATATTTAAGAGACTGGTGGACATGCATTTGATCACAGAAACTTGAGAGTTCGTACATTAGGTTTACCTCATATGAGAATCAATGGTCAGCATAACATTGTGGGCCGAAGGGCCTGTTCTGTGCTGTACTGTTCTATGTTGTATGTTCTAAGTGTTCCAAATCTCATCTTGGAGTTAAATGTGGGACCAAAATTACAATCAATCTGGTTCAGACTCGGCCAGTTGTTAGGGAAAGGGATCGAGTCAGTGGCTTGGAAATGGAGTTTGTGACGGTGTCCAGAACAATGGATTCTGGCTCCCCAAAATTTAATTGGAGCAAATTTTTGTTCAACTAATTTTGAATAGAGGACAAAATAATTTGACGATAGAGAGTTAGTGGAAGGGCCAAGAGAAGTGAAGGAGAGGTGGAGCTCGCTGTAGGTAATCCTGTGTGGGTGGGGGGGTAGAACAGGCTAGGCTTGTATTCATTAGACTGTAGAATGGTTAGTGGTGACTTGATTGAAACATAAGATCCTGAGGAGTCTTGGCAAAGTGAATGTGGAAAGGATATTTCCTCATGTGGAAGAATCTAGAAGTAGAGGTCATTCCTTAAGATGAGGTCACCTGCTTACGACAGACCGGGGGTATTTTTTTCACCTCAGAGGGCTCTGAGACTGGATCTTTCTCCCTCACAGGCTGGTGGCAGCAAAGGCATTATCTTAAGGCAGAGGTAGATAGATTATTGATAAGCAAGAGGATGAAAATTTCCCAGTGGTAGGCGAGAGTATAGAACAGTTCAATCAGCCATGATCTTATTGAATCGTGGAGCGGGCTTGAGGGGCTGAGAGGCCTACTTCTGTCTAATCCATATGTTTGTCTGTTCATGTGATTTTTGTCTATGATCAGACATAGAACAATTCAATCAGGAAAGTGCAATCCCATTCACCCAGATAGCATCAGAGCTAAATTAAATGATGTACCAATGTTAAAGGACACTGCTGGATTCAAGAGATTAAGGGGAATAGTTTGTCTTCATTACCTTCAACCAAGATGGGTCGATAGTGACATTTGCAGTAATATGAAGGGACTGACTGTATGTTAACTTGCTGATGCTACAGAAAGGTAATGCACGCTGGAGAATGTGCGGAGAGATACAGAGAGGTTCAGCAACTACACTCATTTTAGTTGATAATGAGAGAAAATGTGAGGTTGTCCAATTCAGCAGGGAGAATACAAGAAACAGAGTATCATTTAAATGGAGAGAGACTACATTAAGTCACCAGTTAATGTAGAGTGCTACAGTTGAGAGGGGTCTGGGTGCCTTCGCGCATGAATCACAAAAAAGTTAATAAATAATTGAAAGGCAAATTGTATCTTGGCCTTTTACTGTTAAAGAAGAGGAATATTAAACTAGGGAAATCTTGCTCCAAACATACAGAGCACTGTGCACAATTTTAGCTTCCGAGTTAAGGAGGGATATATTTGCATTAGTAGTAGTTCAGAAAAATTCACTTGACTGATTCCTGAACATGAAGAAAGGTTGAGCAGGTTGGATTTATATTCATTGAAGTTTCGAAGATTGTGAGGTAATATCAGAATTTGACAAGGATTGATAGAATAGATGTGACAATATTTCCCTCATGGGGAATTGCAGATTAAGAATGAGGGCTCTCCCATTTAATAGAATCTCCTCTCAGAGAATTGATAGTTTTCAGAATTCTATATCTCAGAGAACAATTGGAAGCTGTGTCATTCAATACAATCAAGGCTGAACCAGATCCCTTTTTGATCGAGAAGGGATTGAGGTTTATGTGGTCATCCAAGAGAGTGGTGTTGAGGCCAACGTCAGATCAGCCATGATCTTTGTAAGTGACAGACTGGATTTGATGGGCCAAATAGTTACTTCTCCTATTTCTTATGATTTATGCAGTATTTTTCTGAATAACCAGATGTTCCCAAAGTCCGCTACAGCCAGTGAAGTGCTTTTCAAGCGTAGACACTGTCATAAATTGAGGACAGAATTAGAATGTGAGAACGTGTGAATTCAAAACTGATTACAGGAAAGTGATAAGTGAAAGTGATACACCGATAATTTTTCATGCATGGTCCTACTTCCACTGCATGCAAATTCATGGCATCAATTCATCTGAGTAGAAGTTTTACAATCTATCCACATCAGTCAATGTGATTGCTCCTAGTTGGCAAACAAACATCTTGGACCCAGAAACAACTAAAGTGGACTGTGCTCAACTCTCAGCTGTTCTGTAGTTCGGTTTCCAAAGGTGACTGGAATTAAAAGGTGACCTGTTAAACCCAAAGTTTCCAGATTAATTTTGGGAATACATAAGGAACTGGCTAAAATGGAGAACTCAACCACAGTCACAGCCTAGGGATATCTCACAGTATCAACAGCCAATTAAATGCTATTAAACCTACAATCCCATTGGAGTGTAGGAAACGTGAAAGCCAATTCTTGCAGAGTAAGCTTTCAGAAATGTAATAAAGAGTAGGTACCTCTCTCATGTTGTTCAGGGTGAAAGGCTAATTCTGGTTAAGACCTTGGAGAGAATCCCCATTCCCTTGCTTGAGATACATCTGAGAGGGCAGTGGTTCAGTTTTAACTAATTTGTTGTTTGAAATATTTTATCCACAAGGTACAGCACCTGCTCAGTGTTATCTCTATCATCAAATCTCTGGTGAGGAACGTGAACTCAAATTAATCTAGTCCCATTTGCCATTACTTGGCCCATGTCCACAGTCCAATGATGTGCAGGTTAGGTGAATTGGCCATGCTAATTGCCCAGAGTGTTCGGGATGTGTTAATTAGGTGCATTAGCCATGGGAAATGTAAAGTAATAGGGTAGGGGGTGGGTCTGGGTGGAGGGTTGGTGTGGACTTGTTGGGCTGAATGGCCTATTTCCACACTGTAGGGATTCTGTGATTCCATGATATCCCTCCAAACCCTTCCTATTCATATACCCATCCAGATACCTTTTAAATGCTGCAATTGTACCAGCCTCCACCACTTCCTCTGGCAGCTCATTCCAAACACGTATCACCCTCTGCAGGAAAACGTTGCCCCTTGGGTCTTTCCCCTCTCACCTTAAATCTATGCCCTCCAGTTTTGGACTCTCCCACCCTGGCTTTTCACTCTATCCATGCCCCTCATGGTTTCTCTGGACGTAGGTGGGGGGAGTTGATGAGGAAATATCTCCAACACGGTCCAACCAAGTGTAGAGGAGACATTCTTCTCAGACTGTTTCACTCAGATGCTGACTGTCGGACCCCCTTCCCAGACTGTTTCACTCAGATGCTTTCTGTCGGACACTCTTCTCAGACTGTTTCTCCTGGGTTAAACTGTAAGGGACGGTATTTTTAGGGCTGCTACCAGGAGGTTTTTCATCCAGCACCGATTTCTGATAAAGTTGTGAATACAAAGACCTTGAAGCAATAATTAAACACTGTCACAGGGAGGGTTGTTCCACCCCCAAGTACCCAGCGGATTGTCAGAGAGCCGACAATGCTGAAGGAATAGTTGGCAAAATCCCGAGACAAAATGTTTATATGGGAGTCAGCGAGAAGTTAGCGTTCTGTTGCTGGTATATTTAACTCCTGGAGAGTTCAGCTGTCTCACCCTCCAGCACTTGTTCAGGGCGTGGGTGCAGTGAACTGCAGACTAGGCCGGGGATTTTTTTTATATATAAGGAAGATTTTATTTTAATCTGTGAGTGATCATCACCCTGCAGCCGGAGGGAACTGCCTGGCAATTTTCGTGTTCAAGAGAATGGCTCTGAAAGATTTTCTGTTTAAAAAGTGCAGGGAATATTCTCAGCTCAACTGCAGTTCTGTCTAATACACAGCTCCCACTCTGCTCGCTGAACTAGAGCGTTATCAAAGGACAGCGGCTCTCCCCGGGACCTGCAACATTCTGGGGGGGGGGGGGAATAAAAACTTGCATTTATTTATTGTACCGTTCAGTGGGCGGAGAGGAGCTGGCCTGGACATTAACGTGGTGGGACAAAGTTAAAAATCACACAACACCAGGTTAGAGTCCAACAGGTTTATTTGGAAGCACTAGCTTTCAGAGCGCCGCTCCTCCTTCGGAAGGAGCTAGTGGGATAGTATCACGGCACAGAAATAATCGGGAACGGTCAGAGTGTCCATACACTGTGTCACAGTGAACCTGGTGGGTCAGGTCTCTCTGGGCCCCGCTGGGTTGTTGGTCGGTGAGGATTGAGTGTGTAGCAAGATAAAGGCAACATGGGAGGGGTGGGGGGTGGGGTATATACAGACAGACCCAGACACAAGGTGAAGGAATAGACCCCCCCTTCTAGCCATTGGGGGTGGGAGTGGGGGCGAGGTGGGGTATATACAGATAGACCCAGACACAAGGTGAAGGAATAGACCCCCCCCTTCTAGCCGTGGGGGGTGGGGTATATACAGACAGACCCAGACACAAGGTGAAGGAATATCACCCCCCCCCTTCCCTCCCCCTTCCAACCTGCTCTGCCATTCATTAAGACGAAGAGGGGGATCGGCTGGGATTATTTTCGAGTAGCTGGCGGAGGGGTGACCTTCTAGAGGTTTCTAAGATCATGATGGGGCATGGGTAAGCCAAGATCTTTTACCCCCGACCCCCAGTCCATGACTAGTGGTGAGAGGGGCAACTTTTTCACACAGAGGGTGGTGCAATGCCAGAGGAAGTGGGGGGAGGCTGGTACAACTACAACATTTAAAAGGCATTTGAACAGGTTCATGGACAGGAAGGATTCAGGGGGATAGGAACCAAACACAGACAAGTGGGACTAGTCCAGTTTGGGAAATCTGGTCAGCATGGACGAGTTGGGCCGAACGGTCTGACTCTGAGACTGATCACATCCATTCGGTCCCAAGTGCCATATCCAACTCCACCTTAAAATCATACAATGTCTTGGCCTCCACTGTTTTCTGAGACAGTGGATTCCACAAAAACCATCTCTGTGTGGATGAAGTCCTCACTCCTCAATGGTTTACTCTGTACCCTTAAAATGGAAGTCCTGGTTCTAAACATCCCTGTCCTGAGGAACATTCCCAGTCTCAATGAATCCCCCTCCCTCAGGTCTCCCCACAGCAGGTGGACTGCAGCGATTCACGAAGGCAGGAACAGCACCTTCCTAAAGGTGTAACTAGGGGAAAGACTGGCCAACAGTCAGTGACACACAGCCCACAGGCGAATAAATAAACAAGTGTAAAAGACTGCCTTTGCCCAGTTATGACCATTCACACATCCAGGGGGTGTATCCCCCTGTCCCGAGAGAAAAATAAATCCCTGAATTTCTGCTCGGCTGGTGAACTGACTGCGGGAACTTTGAAGGGAAGTTGCGAATGAGTTTCTTTGAGACAGAGAGGGGCAGCTCGGGGAGTTGCTGCCTGAGCCCGGAGAGAGGAGGGGGGGGGGCGGTCTGGGGACAGGTCTCCCTCTTACCTCCCGGGAGGTCGGTGTCTCCACATCCATTCCCGTCCGGGTCCACGCTCCGGACAAACACCCTCTTGGTGCAGAGTCGCCACAGTCCGAAGTGGGCTTCCTCACAGGTGCTGTTGGTGCTCTCCAGCTGGGGGCTGAGTCCTGCCCAGTGGTCAGTGCTGACCGCCACCACTGCCAGGATGATACCCACCGCTATCACACAGAAGGTGAGCTTTACCTTGCCCGCTTTACCCTCCTCCATGGTGCTGCCAAAGAGCAGCAAGACGTGTGTGCTCTGAAATCCTGCACTGAGATCCCTCCCCTCCCCTCTGGGCTGGTTTCAGGGTGGGGGTTGCTAGTTGCAATCTATAGTCAGGCCTTGGCTATAGAGCCCAGTAGTTGCTGCTCTCTGTACTAATATGAGAGCGTCCAGGCCGAGAGGGACAGCCCCACAGTGAAATAGCTTTCTATGAACAGCTGGACGGTGTGTATTTATATCACCGCCTCATATTTAAGGAACTGTGCCTTCTGAAGGGAGCTGGGAGTCAGGTGGCGCTGATCTCCAGCGAGGGGGTGGGGTGAGGGGTGTGTGGGGGAGGGAGGGTGGGAGAGAGAGGGGTGGGGGGGTCTCTGCCCTGGGCGAGAATGTGGGACCCTCCTCACTCGCTCCCTTTGCAGAGGTTTCCTGAGCAGCTGATTCAGACACCTCGGGGGTGGGCTAGCTCAGAGGTAGGGACAATACCACTGCACCACCACACCCCCCCCCCACCTTATTCTACATCGTGTCTCCCTATACCCAGCGCTGAGCTGTGTCCACTGCGCCCCCCCTCAAACCAGACAGGGGGCGCAGATGGGGTAAGGTTGCCGGCAGGTGCCTGGGAGGGGGCAGGGGATAAGGGGAGCAGGGGGTAATGGGGAGGAGACAGCAGTATGGGGAGGGCAGTGGGGGCAGGGGTAATGTAGGCCAAGGGATAATGGGGGTGTGAGGTATGGGGAGGGCAGTGGGGGCAGGGGTAATGTAGGCCAAGGGATAATGGGGGTGTGAGGTATGGGGAGGGCAGTGGGGGCAGGGGTAATGTAGGCCAAGGGATAATGGGGGTGTGAGGTATGGGGAGGGGGTAATGGGAAGTGGGGGTAATGTAGGGTAGGGTGTAATGGGGAAGGGCAGGTGACTTGGGGGCTGTTGGCTCGAGAGGAAATGATCCGAGAACAAGGGTAAGCCTGAGCTGGGCAGGAGCTTGGACTTGGTCCCCGGTCTCTTCAGGGAGTGGGACTGGGATGTGGGTCTTCCAGTGTCTGCACCCCCCAGCCCTATCCCCCATCCCACCACCCCCACCTCCATCCCCATCCTGCATAGTCCTGGAGACTCTGGGGGGACTGGGTACACTCCTGTTGGCCTGCCCTTGGCTCCCAGACTGCCCAATGTGACAGAATCCAGTGTCACAGAGAGATGGTAACTCTGGGTGGGTGGGACCCATCCCTCAAACCTCGCTCAGGGGAAAGCTGCCTGTGATTGCCTTTGCCCCCAGCTGCCTGTTCTCCGTGCTGCATCATCACAGCATCATCCCGCTGCATCAGAGAGCGACCCAGTCGCAGGATCAGCAACACTCCTCAAGCAACGCTGGGAACACCAGGAAATATCCAAGAGAGCAGCTCGGGATTCCTTCATAAACAAAATCAGAAATTGCTGGAAAAATTCAGTGGGGTCTGGCAGCATCTGTGGAGAGAAAGCAGAGTTAATGGTTCGGGTTGAGTGACCCTTCCTTAGTCCAGCTCTGATGCTGCCTGACCCGCTGGGGTTTTCCAGTTATCTCTGA
The DNA here is from genome assembly GCF_020745735.1 of Hemiscyllium ocellatum. NCBI lineage: Eukaryota > Metazoa > Chordata > Chondrichthyes > Orectolobiformes > Hemiscylliidae > Hemiscyllium > Hemiscyllium ocellatum. The sequence goes on along the minus strand of NC_083425.1, from coordinate 8,150,840 downwards.
TTTGCAGCATCCACTGTTCTCTGTTTTTTTTAATAATCCTGTCTGTTGTTATTATCCAGCTCAGTGATGCTCGGAAACCCACGCTCAGCCAGAGGGGCAGTTCTTGTCAGTCGGAATCTTGTCTTGTGTTCGGGCAGAGCCAATCGATTCCTCAGCATCTCCCATCCAGCATGAGGGCCCGGGGTTCAGCGCTTCCTGAGCTGAATCCATCTGGGCAGCCTGAAAATATCAGGGAAGCTCTCGGGGCCTGATTGAGCAGAGCCCCAACTTTACAAGCATCAGGTCAGGCATCTGTGTCTCTCCACCAATTTAGCTCAGTGACTTTGCTGTGCTTGGAGACTCAGCAGTTAATAATCTGGGCCAGTAGATCAGGTTTGGGAAGGTGTGTGTGTGTGTGTGGCGGGGGGGGGGGGGGGGGGGGAGGGGGAGGGGGGGGGGGTGTGCGGGTGGGTGGAGTTGCTGACATTGTAGCCATCAGGCAATAGACCGGTGCCACTTAAAACTACCTAAGCATCTGTCCCAGACCCCAGGGTTACCGGCTTCTCTGTCCTGTTGTGGACATTAACACTGACTATTCCTCTCTGGAATATGTGACAATTTAACAAATCTCTTTAGGGAAGGGAATCTACTGACTCCAAACCCACAGCAAAGTGACTGGCTTTTTAAAAAATCTCTATTCGGTTTCCACCACCAGGAAGAAAGGAAACACCCGAGTGGCCAGTGACAAGCGGTGCCCTTCACATCAAAGGGCAATGCTGTGTGATCAAACAGTGAAGGGGAGGGCAGGGGTTAAATGAAAATAGAGTTGGCAGGGGGGAATAATGCACTCCACTCCCTGCGGCGCCCACCTCTCCCTGAACAACTCCAGGGTGTTGGTGGACACCGCATGCTCCTTTTCCAGAGACACCTGGGCTCTAACGTAATCACAGAAGAGGGGCAGGCAGTCAAGCCTAACAACCCCCTCCAAGACCCACTGCCTGGAAAGTGCCAGACTCTTACCTGCCCTCTCAGTTCAAGGGCAATTATGCCGGTGATACCTATATCAAATTCCCTACAGTGTTGGAAACAGGGACTTGGGCCCAACAAGTCTGCACTGGCCCTCCGAAGAGTAACCCACCCAGACCCATTTCCCTCTGACTAATGCAATTTGGAATGACTAATCCATCCTAACCTGCATATCTTTGTGACTGTGGGAGGAAACCCACACAGACATCCGGAGAATGTACAAACTCCACACAGACAGTCACCCGAGGCTGGAATCGAACCTGGGACCCTGGCGCTGTGAGGCAGCAGTGCTAACCACTGTGTCACCGTGCCGCCCAAATGAAAGAATAAACATTTTTAAAGTTAGCTGGAATATTTCAATTTGTCACTATAACATATCTTCTTCTGTGTATTTTAATTGTGTTCTTTGTTAATGTGGAGGTCCTGGTGTTGGACTGGGCTTGACTACACCATGTTACAGTTGATTAAATTAAACTGATTTCAAATAAACCTTCTGACTATTTTTTCCTGTCACTGAGATGTGAGATCCCTGAGCCCAGTTAAACGTTGACTCAATGAGAGCAGGAGCGCCCCATGGGATTTTAAAAACGGAACAGAAAGAGACAGTTCCCTTTTCCACAAGCTCCCATTCACCCAGAGATTGCTTTATTATCACAAATACTTGACAGTAACTCAATTCACGTACAAATCCGAATGCGCTGCTTTCGAGCGTCTCTCTCCAGCTGCTATTTCCGCAGTAACTTAAATTCTACATCAGTTTTAGTAAGGCTTCCCACGCACTAAACACAGTATCTAACAGGTCACAGTTCTACAGGGACATGTCTGACAATCTAATGGGGGAGAGCAACCACAAGAAACACAAACCAATGGGAGACACTGAGGGGCTTTGCTCCCCTTATCCCAGCCCTGGATGTGTGAGAGTGTGGGTGTGGGATGTGTGTGTGGGTGTGTGTATGTGTGGGTGTGGGTGTGGCTCTGTGTGGTGTGGGTGTGAGCATGTGGATGTGAGGGTGTGTGTGTGTGTGTGTGTGTGTGTGCACGCAAGAGAGGTGCCAGACTCCGGGAATAGTCTTCAGGTATCAGTCCTCATTCCCACCCACCCCATCAACACCAACCCCTTTCACACACTGACAGAAAGCTGGGAACAGGGGATGGGGGGGGGGATATCTCTCTGGTTACCCACACGACCCAACACCCACACCCCCCCCTCCTCACCAGTCAAGGGTGATTTGAGAACACTTCCCCAGGGATGGGGTGGGGATAAGAGGAGGAACAAAAGCTCAGAAAGGCAATGCAACACGGAAGCCCAGGTGGAGTTGCGGATGGACACTGAGGGGGAACCCGGAATATGAGTGGGGCCCGGGGCTGCACAATCAGGGAGATGCCACATGTGTATGAGACATTAAAACAGTGGGTGGTGGAGCTGGGGCAGTGCTGGGCACATCAGGCTTTCCATAGGGTGGGGGACGGTGGGGTTGGGGACAATAATCTCAAAGTCTTTACTTTCCCCATTCCTTCCCCTCCCACCTTTCACCTCCCCCACCCCCCCACCCTGTTCTGGGCGACCCTTCCTCCTTTACCTGGTTGCATTTCATCTCTTGGTCTATCATTTGCTGATCATCTGCCTAGGTACCACAGCAATGAAACACAAAACCCCACTGGTCAAAGGGGGAGAGGGGAACATGTCCTACAGTTAAGTCTCTCCCTTTGGATCAGGCATGGTAGGGGAGGGGGTAGAGGAGGGGTAAGGAGAGGTGATGGGAGCCAGAGGGTGGCAAAGAGGGAAGGGGGAGAGGGAGGCCGTGGGAAGTGGGGGATTGGTGGGGAGGCGGTGTTGGAGCTAGGGAGGAAGGTGAGAGGGAGGCGTAGGGAGCTGGGGGTGGATTGGGATGGGTGGGATAGGGGTAGGATCTGGAGGGAGAGAGGTGGAGGGACTGGGTGAGGCGATGGGAGCTGTGGCAGAGGTGGGGGAGGGGTTGGGAATGGGGAAGGGGTGGGAGGTGGGGGAGTGGGAGCTGGAGAATGGAGGGAGGGTGTGGAAGCTGGGAGTTGGGAGCTAGGGGGTTGGAGAGAGAGTGGGAGCTGGAGTAGTGGGAGTTGGAGATTAGGAGCTGGGGCATTGGGGGCGGGGGAGGGGAGAGGTTGGCAGTTGGGGAAGTCAGAACTGGACAGTGGGGGAGGGGGAGAGGGTGGGAGCTGGGGAAATGGGAACTGGACAGTTGCGGGGGGAGGGGGAGCTGGGGAAGTGGGAACTGGATAGTGGGGGAGGGGGAGAGGGAAGTGGACAGTGGGGGAGGGGGAGAGGGTGGGAGCGGGGGGAGTGGAAACTGGACAGTGGGGGAGGGGGGGAGGATGGGAGCTGAGGAAGTGGGGACTGGACAGTGGGGGAGGGGAAGAGGGTGGGAGCTGAGGGGAGTGGGAAGTGGACAGTGGGGGAGGGGGAGAGGGAAGTGGACAGTGGGGGAGGGGAAGAGGGAGGGAGCTGGGGGAGTGGGAAGTGGACAGTGGGGGAGAGGGTGGGAGCTGGGGGAGGGGGAGAGGGTGGGAGCTGGGGAGTGGGAAGTGGACAGTGGGGGAGGGGGAGAGGATGGGAGCTGGGGGAGTGGGAAGTGGACAGTGGGGGAGGGGGAGAGGGTGGGAGCTGGGGAGTGGGAAGTGGACAGTGGGGGAGGGGAAGAGGGTGGGAGCTGGGGAGTGGGAAGTGGACAGTGGGGGAGGGGGAGAGGATGGGAGCTGGAGAGTGGCTGGGAGTTGGAGGAGTGAGAGTAGACGGGAGGGGAGATGGAGGAGGCCATGGGAGCTGGGGGGAGAAGGCCTGGAGGGGGAGGTGACGGTGTGTGGGGCACGGGGTCAGGGAAGGTGAGAGCTCAGACTGGTGTCGTTCGCCTGTTCATGATGTTGGCGACCAGGTCTTCCTGCAGCTCCTTCTGGAAACAGTTATGGACCTGGAGGAAGCTCTCCTCCTCCTCTGGCTGGTAGCTGGCCCTGGTAGGTCCCTTGGCCGCCTCTCTGGACAAGGAGTACATGGAGATCTCGGTGAGGGGCACCACGCTGCTCACTATCTTCATACCGGCGGCTGAGGACAGCTCCCGTGCAGGGGAAGGTTCCTCAGACCTGGAGCTGCAGGCTGATCTCCGGCGCTGGCGATACCTGTAGCTGGACATCCTGGCGTAAGGCGAGGAGGAAGTCTTTAAGTAGTCCCGGTGGGACCTGCTCCGCACCACTTTGTTCTTGTCAATGTAAATACTGACAGATAGCACTCCAGCCATCTCTGCCACAATAAAGGACAGCGCCCCAAAATAGAAAGACCAGCCATAAGAATACAAACTCTTCTTCTCGTCATCGTTTTTATCCCAGGGGTCACCCGTGTTGCTGGATATATACACGATTATCCCAATAATGTTACTCAGCCCTGGAACAGAAACAGCATTTGTCAGTCACATTCTGAGGAAGGGTCACTCAAACCAAAACCTTAACTCTGGTTTCTCTCCACAAGATGCTGCCAGACTTGCTGAGCTTTTCCAGCAATTTCTGGTTTTGTTTCTGATTTACAGCATCCCCAAGCTCACGGTCTTGTAAACCTTTGGGGATTCTAACACAGATTCCACTAAATCCTGTGGTTCAATGTGTTGACACAACTATTCCACTCTCTCTCCACAGATGCTGCCAGACCTGCTGAGTTTCTCTAGTGATTTATGTTTTTAGCTCAGATTTCCAGCATCTTCAGAAACTGGCTTTCAAATAACTGGGAACGGGCTGCTTGCTCGTTCCTATCCCCCACTTACTGCTTTACAATGGGAAAATAATGGGAAATATCTGAAGAAGGATCACTGGACCCAAATCGTTAACTCTGCTTTCTGTCCACGATTTCTGTTTTGATTTCTAGAGGGAAGGTGGGAGTATTGGGAAATGATCCTGCTGCTATAGGGACACATTGTTGTAGTTTTTATCACACATTCAGTTTTTACCATTGGTGGGACTCTGTTTAAATAAACTCTGTTCAATAAATTGACTTTATTAAATAGGCTGTTTAATATTTCTTTCCAATACATGATTCCAATATATTAACAATAATATTCTATTTTCAGTAGTGTAGTGTTCATGTATGAATCATTGGCTGTATCTGTGATACAGTATCTCACCAGTTGCTGCTTGCCACTGTGTGGGAGATACAGTACAAACAAGATTCTTTGGAGATGGACTGTGGTCCACATTCAAAATTGTGAGCCAGTTTTACTTGCTGGTACATGTGACCACGTGTATCAGAATTACAGTCTGTGTGCTTTGATGTATATTTTTAAGTTGCGTGAGAAACCTGTGTCTCTCGATGTGGTGGCTGCTGAGGTGCAAGATGCCATAAGTGACACCGGAGAGAGTGTGTGGAGAGATTAATATGGTGTGTCAGGGTGGGGGGTGCTTCAGAGTGAGGGGAGGGGAGTATGAAGAATGGGTGAGTGTGACTGTGAGGAGTGAGTGAGAATGAGGAGTGGGTGACAGTGAGTGAGTGAGAATGGGGAGTGGGTGACAGTGAGTGAGTGAGAATGAGGAGTGGGTGACAGTGAGTGAGTGAGTATGAGGAGTGAGTGACAGTGAGTGTGTATGAGGAGTGGGTGACAGTGAGTGAGTGACAGTGAGCAGTGGGTGACAGTGAGTGAGAGTGAGCAGTAGGTGACAGTGAGTGAGTGAGGAGTGGGTGACAGTGAGTGAGTGAGAGTGAGGAGTGGGTGACAGTGAGTGAGTGACAGTGAGCAGTACGTGACAGTGAGTGAGAGTGAGCAGTAGGTGACAGTGAGTGAGTGAGAGTGAGGAGTGGGTGACAGTGAGTGAGTGAGAGTGAGCAGTACGTGACAGTGAGTGAGAGTGAGCAGTAGGTGACAGTGAGTGAGTGAGAGTGAGGAGTGGGTGACAGTGAGTGAGTGACAGTGAGGAGTGGGTGACAGTGAGTGAGTGAGAGTGAGCAGTAGGTGACAGTGAGTGAGAGTGAAAAGGACTCTATAAAGTAATGAGAGGTATAGATCGAGTTGTTTGTAGTTGTCTTTTCCCTAAGATGGAGTATTTCAAAACTCGGAGGTACATTTTTAAGGTGAGAGGAGAGATTTAAAAACAACGTAAGAAAATGTTTTACACAGAGGGGTGGTTCAAGTGTGGAATGAACTTCCTGAGGAAGTGCTGGATGTGGGCTCTGTTACAGTGTTTAAATGACATTTGGATTGATACATGAAAGGGAAAGGTTTGGAGAGATATGGGCCAGGAGCAGGGGACTACTTTAGTCTGGGATTATGTTCAGCATGGACTGGTTAGACCGAAGAGTCTGTTTCCATGCTGTATGATTCCATGACTCTATAAGAGTGAGTGAGGGTGAGGAGTAGGTGACAGTGAATGAGAGTGAGTGTGAGAGAGGACTGGGTGACTGTAGGGACTGGGTAACAGTGGGTGACTGTAAGGAGTGGGTTACTATGAGGAGTGGGTGAGTGAGGATTGGATGAACATGAGGAGTCAGTGAGTGTGAGGAATGGGCGAGTGTGAGGAATGGGCGAGTGTGAGTGAGTGAGAATGAGGAGCAAGTGAGAACGAGAGCAATGAAGGATGAATGAATCAGTGCTGAACAAAGCACTCACCTGCTGCTACGAAGAGGATGCCTGCACTAAGGATAATGTTGGTTTTGCTGCTGTACAATTTGCCAGCTCCAACACACAGACCAGCCAGGAGCAGCAGGATAGCACTGAGAATCGGAAATAAACTGGAAGCACGGACAATGCCTGGGTGAGAAGAAAACAAGTTGATCACATTTTATATCAGAGTGAATGGGTTCAAAGGACATTGCTTTAATTTTGGGAATTCAAAACAAAATAAATCAGCCATTTACTGAATATGACCATGTGTGTTCAGGACAGGAAGGTGTGTACCTGAAGCAATAGATCAAGACTGTTACAATATCTCATCATCTTATCAATCCTGCTGCGCTCAACAATGTCTCATCATGTGGAGAAGTAGTGACCAAGTCACCAAGATTCCAGGTTAGATCAATGGCTTCTGCTCTAACAGGATGACAGCACATGTGTGGTGAGAGAGTGTAAGCATGAGAGTGTGAGACTGAGAGTGAGAGTGACAGTGAGTGAGAGAGCGAGAGTGAGAGTAATAGTGAATGTGGGAGTGAGAGTGAGATTGTGACAGTAAGAGTGTGAGGATGAATGTAAGTAAGAGTGTGAGTCTGAGACTGACTGGGTTTGAGTAAGTGTGTGTGGGTATGAGTGAGTGTGTGTGAGAGTGTGACTGTTACAGTGAGTGAACATGAGATGTGAGTATGTGATAGAGTGTGAGACTATGAGAAGATGTGCGTGAGGTATGTGAGTGTGAGATAGTGTGTGACATGAGAGCACGGTATGAGTGTGAGGTGCAAGTGAAGGCAATTGCGAATGGAATGGAGAGTGAGGTTTGAGTATGAGAGTGAGTGAGTGGGGATGAGATTGATTGTGGGTTGGGGTTGGGGTGGTTGTGTACGTTTGAGTGCTAGTCAGAGTGTGAGTGTGAGAAAGGGTGGGGGTGTTGGTGTGTATATGAGTGAGAGTGAGAGTAGGTTGGGTTTGTGGGAGTGGGATGTGGGAGTGGGGTTATGGGTGGGTGTGGGAGTGGGAGTGGGGTTATGGGTGGGTGTGGGAATGGGAGTAGGGTTTTTGGGTAGGTCATAGAGTCATAGAATCATAGAGATGTACAGCATGGAAACAGACCATTCGGTCCAACCCGTCCATGCCGACCGGATATCCCAACCCAATCTAGTCCCACCTGCCAGCACCAGCCCAGATCCCTCCAAACCCTTCCTATTCATATACTTATCCAAATGCCTCTTAAATGTTGCAATTGTACCAGCCTCCACCACTTCCTCTGGCAGATCATTCCATACACGTACCACCCTCTGCGTGAAAAAGGTTTCTTTTATATCTTTCCCCTCTCATCCTAAACCTATGCCCTCTAGTTCTGGATTCCCCGATCCCAGGGAGAAGACTTTGTCTATTTACCCAATCCATGCTCCTCATAATTTTGTAAACCTCTATAAGGTCACCCCTCAGCCTCCGACGCTCCAGGGAAAATAGTTCAAGCCTGTTCAGCCTCTCGCAATAGCTCAAATCCTCCAACCCTGGCAACATCCTTGTAAATCTTTTCTGAAATGTTTCAAGTTTCACAACATCTTTCCGATAGGAAGGAGACCAGAACTGCATGCAATATTCTAACAGTGGCCTAACCAATGTCCTGTACAGCAGCAACATGACCTCCAAACTCAATACTCTGACCAATAAAGGAAAGTACACCAAGCGCCTTCTTCACTATCCTATCTACCTGTGATTCCACTTTCAAGGAGCTATGAACCTGCACTCCAAGGTCTCTTTGTTCAGCAACACTCCCTGGACCTTAACATTAAGTGTATAAGTCCTACTAAGATTTGCTTTCCCAAAATGCAGCACCTCACATTTATCTGAATTAAACTCCATTTGCCACTTCTCTGCCCATTGGTTGATCCGATCAAGATCCTGTTGTAATCTGAGGTAACCCTCTTCGTTGTCCACTACACTTCCAATTTTGGTTTGGGAGTGGGTTTTTGGGTTGGTGTGAGAATGGGAGTAGGGTTGTGGGTCCCTGTGGGCATGGGAGTGGGGTTGTGAATGAATGTGGGAATGGGGTTATGGGTGGGATGTGGGAGTGGGGTCATAGGTGGGTATGGGATTGGGGTTATGAATGGATGTGGGAGTGGGAGTGGGGTTATGGGTAGAATATGAGTGTGGGAGTGGGCTATGGGTGGGGTGTGGGTGTGGGGCTATGGGTGGGTCTGGGAGTAAGAGTGGGGCTATGGGTTGGTGTGGGAGTGGGGTTATGTGTGGGTGTGGGTGTGGGTGTGGGAGTGGGGTTATGTGTGGGTGTAGGATGTGGGAGTGGGATTATGGGTTGGTCTGGGAGTGGGATGTGGGAGTGGGGTTATGGGTGGGTGTGGGAGTGGGAGTGGGGTTATGGGTGGGTGTGGGAGTGGGATTATGGGTGGGATGGGGTGTGGGAGTAGGGTTATGGATGGGGTGTGGGAGTGGAAATGGAGTTATGGGTGGGGTGTGGGAATGGGGTTGTGTGTGTGGTGTGGGAGTGAGAATGGGCAGTGGGTATTGGAGTGGGGTTACGGGTGTGAGAGTGGGAATGGACTTATGGGTGTGTGTGGGAATAGGAGTGGGATCATGGGTGTGTGAGAGTGGGAATGAGGTTATGGGTGAGTGTGGGAGTGGGGTCATGGGTGTGTGAGTGTGGGAGTGGGGTTATGGGTTGGTGTGGGAGTGGGATGTGGGAGTGGGGTTATGTGTGGGAGTGGGATTATGTGTGGGTGTCGGAGTGGGGTTATGGGTGGGGTGTGGGAGTGAGGTTATGGGTGGGTCTGGGTGTGGGAGTGGGATTATGGGAGGTAGAGAGAATGGGAGTGAGGGTGGAAGTGAGAGAAAATCCCTGCAAAGGCTTTTGGTGTTCCTGAGCTCGGTGTGAGGGTGGACAGTTGGAATACCTAATGCTCCCAGGTGTGCCCTTACACAGTGACATGAACCTGATGAATAACCTACAGATGACAACAAGGTTCTGGATGTCACTATTGGGTATTGTCTCAGAAGGGCTTTTGGCCGAAACGTCGATTTCGCTGCTCCTTGGATGCTGCCTGAACTGCTGTGCTCTTCCAGCACCACTGATCCAGAATCTGGTTTCCAGCATCTGCAGTCATTGTTTTTACCTCAGAGTAATCCCTGTCTAGTTTCACATTGAAAAATGTAGCATTGGCAAAATTATCAGACAGGTAATGCTTGCTGTCAAATGACCTCCCAGACTGAGTTACAGGAATAGGAGAGAAACTGTAGGGAAAAGTCTATCGCTCAGGTTTGTAAAACAAGCTGCTTGATCAATAAGGTGATGACCAGATTGAATCAAGTTCAAGTATAATCTTCATGACATTTGAGAATGGGTAATAACTCAAACAGGGAGTGCAGCCCTAAGACTACCTCTGTTTTCAACAAATGTTCAATCATCAATGATCAGACTCTAGAGGGAATAAGGATGAACACAGGGTCTATTAGCATTAGTGTAGGGGCTATGTAGGGCTCTATATAAATCATGGAAGATAGCTTGGGAGAATTATATGAAAGTTAAGGTTTGGAAGAATTAGCTCACATTGCCAAATGATCTAGATTTATTGATTATTCCAGTTCAGGTTTGGCTCTGAGTTACATCACTGATCGCTTTCACATAATAAACATTGAGTTTCTTTAAAACTTACGTAAAAGGTATTCTGATCCCTCCTGGTCATAATCATCATCTTCTGGAAAGTAATTGATTCTGAAGCAATTTCCTCTTTGAAGTCCTGAGATTGTAAAAACCAGAAAGAAACCAGTCAGCACCACTGTGACAGGTCCATCAAAAAAAGCAAAACTTAATAACAAGTTAACTAGATTTATGATTGATAATTACTGGAGTTTATTATACACATACTTGTCTGCTTTGCCTTAATAAATTACAGTGTACTGTTGTCACAGTCTTAAGAGATCACCACTCTGAGTTTGTCAGTTTCACTGTTAAAAAAAAGGTGCCAAAGTTTACACAGATAATTTAATCGTCCTGGAAGCATTTCGTTAGGGAATACAAGATACCCTTTGTGAGAAGTATCTAAAACTGAATTGCACCAAATGTACAATGAAAATCTTCTGCTCACATTGCTACACATTGAAAAGTTATCTTATCTCTTTTGCTTGACAGAACCTGACAATGGGCCTGCTTCCCTTCTGATGGTCAACATGAGATTACGCTTAGGAGATTGTGCAATTCCAAACGTACATGACTATGGGGCAACCAGGTAAAATATTCTAAATCTCTGCAAGTTAGAAACATTAGGGGAGGGATTCTGAATGTGGGGTCTGTGGGATCATGAGCTGTAATGCTGGGGTTGCAGCCTCAAGGTAGCATTGGCTGCTGTGGTGTTCTGTAGCACCTGGACTCTTTTCCATGTCCCTTAGTGTCATATGTTGTCCCTCCTCCCTACAAGCCCCACACCAAACCCAGCCCCTATCCCAGTGTTCAAGCCTCAAATGGAGTCATAGTGGAGTTTCCAAAAGTTTGGGGCTCTGTGCAAAGTGGGTCAGTCATTTGTGAATTCTCAGGAAATGGCTTTGTTTCGTGCAGTTGAAAGCTTTTGGGGAATTGAGGTATATTAACCTCTGCATGAGATAAGTAATGTGATCATTGACTATCTGAACTTTGCTGTTTGTTCTAACTTTGAACAATCTTCATTGAATCTTCATTGTGATAAAATCCAGATTTATTACCTCAGTTGTTACTTCATTACCTTTCTTCAGACTCCAAACTTTTGTGTGCTCTCCCTTGTTCAATCTTCAGGCTTTTAAAACCTAAGCTTTGTATCATTTAATCAATATGATGTGATTTATCTGTTCTTCTCTGATATTTCTTTCCAGCCTTCAGCTTTGGCCTTTCACATCGGTCTCTTGACACAAGATAGTGCTTGTTTACTTGTTAAATTGAGCACATTTTTCACAGGATATAGATCCAGTAGCAACATTCACCAACTGACATTGCTTTTATCTAATATACAATTAACTCTATATCTCTCAAGCATCTTCTTGTTCTGAATTTGAATACTTACTCTTTTGCATTTAATATCCCGTTTGCTTTTAGTTCAGAGACCATGGAAGATAATTGCAAAGCTAAATTCCTTCAAATGTAACCTTTAATTCCATCCTTAAAAGAGTTTTCCCCATTGCACCACTGTACTATTTAACTATCTTACACTAGCCTTAAATCCACATTATAAAAACTCAGTTTCAGAAATAGTTGAGACTAAAATTGTAGTAATAGTGGCTCAAACGTTGAGCTTTACAAAGTGGTTATGTTTTGAAATGTATATTCAACTCAGTAAAAAAAATGTTCATGACCATCGCAGCTTGGAGGCCCGACAATTGCCATTGAGAGAGAAATTCAAACAAACCCATTCAATGAAGAACAAAGAGACCTTGGAGTGTCAGTTCATTATTCCTTGAAAGTGGAGTCACAGGTAGATAGGATAGTGAAGAAGGCACTTGGCATACTTGCCTTTCTTGGTCAGAGCATTGAGTATAGGTGTTGGGAGGTCATTTTCCAACTTTATAGTACATTGGTTAGGCCATTTTTGGAACATTGTGTGCCATTCTGGCCTCTCTGCTATAGGAAGGATATTGTGAAACTTGAAATGGTTCAGACAAGATTTACAAGGATGTTGGCTGAAAATGTGTTGCTGGTTAAAGCACAGCAGGTTAGGCAGCATCCAAGGAACAGGAAATTCGACGTTTCGGGCCAGAGCCCTTCATCAGGAAAGGATGTTGCCAAGGTTAGAGGGCTTGCACTATAGGGAGAATAGGCTGGGGCTGTTTTCTCTGGAGCATTAGAGGCTTATAGAGGTTTATAAAATCATGAGGGGCATGGATAGGGTAAATAGACAAGGTCTTTTCCTGAGGGTGGGGGACTCCAAAGCAAGGTTTAAGGTGAGAGGAAAACGATTTAAAAGGGACCTTAGGGGTAACTTTTTCACACAGAGAATGGTCTGTGTCTGGAATGAGTTGCCAGAGGAAGTGGTGAAGGCTGGTACAATTACAACATTTAAAAGGCATCTGGGTGGGTATATGAATAGGAAGGGTTTGGAGGGATATGGGACAAATGCTGGCAAATGGTGCTAGATTAATTTAGGATATTTGGTCAGCATGGATGAGTTGGAATGAAGTGTCTGTTTCTGTGCTGTACAATTTTATGACTCTATGACTCTAATAGTGGCTGAAGATTTTAATAGCTTTTCAGAGTATATCGTAGAGAAAGAGAGAACAGCTCCAATTTGAGATACAGAGAAAAGGGGCTACCACTGTGGAAAAGCAGGATCAGCTGTTTGTGTTAACCAAGCAGGATGCTTGGGAGAGTTCAGTTGCTATTCTAAGTGAGAGAGAACACAACAGTTTGAGCTCCTGAAGACTTAAATAATAGGAATTCATTACTGGTGATAACTATTTTGGCATAAACTTGAGCTGAGTGGGTTGTCAAAGGGTACTGGTAGACATTACCTGCCAAGATAGATTAGCAAACTAAGGCTGACTGTGGGACTGTTTCTGCAATGCATTTAATGTACAGTTTGACATGTGATCTGGAAGGCCAATGGGATGCTATCCTTTATTACGAGAGGAATTTCACATAAAGGTAAGGATGGGATGCTTCTGTTTCATAGAGTACACATTTCAAATACTGTGTGCAGTTTTAGTTTCCTTATGTAAAGGAGGATGTAAATGTGTTGGAGATAGTTTGGAGGAGGCTTAATTATTAATAGCTGGAATGAATGTGTTGTCCTATGAGGGCAGGTTGGACAGACTGGGCTTGTTTTCGTATCAGTTTCGAGTGTGCATTTAGTTGATTGAAGTCTATGAGGTCCTGAATGGTCTTGCCAAGGTGGATGTCGAGTGGATGTTTCCTCTTGTGAGTGGCTTCAGAATTAGAGGGAACTATTTTAAAATTAAGGGTTATCCTTCTAATTAAGGGGCAACCTTTTTTGTGAGGTAAGGAGAAATTCTTTCTCTCAGGTGTTGTGTGAGTCCAGAACACTGCCTCAGAATGTGATGGAAGCAAGTTCATTGAATAATTTTAAGGCAGAGTTAGATAAATGCTTGTTAGTTAGGGGAATCCAAAGGTTTACAGAGGTGGATGTGAATGTCAAATTTGAAACACAAACAGACCAGCTAAACCCTTATGGAATGGCCAAGCAGGCTTGAGGGGCTGAATGGTCTTCTCCAGCACCTAATTTTCGACTGGTACATAGACCTGTCAAAAAGTAAGGCTTTGTGTAAAAAGCATTTCATAAAACAGATTTTATTATTTTGCATTAAGGAATGCAAAACTTACTTTTCCCTTTAGTGCGACACAGAAAGTGGGGCTAATAGGTAGTTGTGTATTTTTGGTGGTACAGGCTTGATGGGTGAAGGGCCTCTTCTGCACTCTGTGATTCTACTATTAGAATTTGTCTGTTTGTTAATATGCTTAATCAATGCTCAGTTTAGTTTGTTTGTTACAGTAAAAGTATTAAAACATTTGGTCTTGTAAATTTCTTCAGTTTGAATAATTGTTTGGATTATTTATCTCTTTTAAAAATAGTGACAGATTTAGAGACATGTAGCATGTTCACTCACAGCAGTTATGACATCAATGAAATGCCAGGTTAAAGAACCACAGGAGTAAAAGATACGTCTGGGGAAGTTATAATTCAATTGTACCATACTGTACTCTGATCAGATCAGTCTGGTGATGGGACATCAATTTCTGGCAGCATCAGGTTTGAGATTGTTGCAAAGAAGTCAACAATTGAATTAGGAGGAAAGCTGACAAACTATTATGGGATGACTGAATCGGGAATCCAGTGAAAGTGCAAAGACTGACAAACGGAATGGAAAGAGTGGCTCTACAAAACTTAAATCAAATTACACAATGCAAAAGGAAACCATTTTCAACCAGCAAAAAGCAAATTGAGAATACAGTTCAGTCAGTTCTCTCTTACATCGATGGAAATCCTGATAGGCTCACAGTGTCAAAAGCCCTACTATTTAGTCCTGGGTTGGGGCTCAGTTATGAGGGGAAAACAACAAATGCTGAAGATCACAGCAGGTCAGACAGCATCCATGGAGGGAGAGCAAGTTAACATTTCAAGTCTAGATGACTCCTTATCAGAGCTGAATGTGATGGAAAGTCTTTATTATAATTTTTCTACTCCAATTACCACACAGTAGTCAATGAAATGATCAGATGATGTGTTTACTGGGAAGCCAAAAGGCAGTGAAAGAGCGCAGGTGGAGTTAGGGTTAAAATGACAATAATATTCTTAGGCCTGCTATGTTGCTAAATAATAATCAATTAGTCTGCTGATGTAAGGAAAGCATTGATGTCATGAAAAAACATCCTATTGTGGCTTAATCTTGCTAGGAGGCTACAAGAAAGGACAAGATCATTTGACATTGCATCACTTCCTGTTATGGTATATCACAGAGTCAGCATGCTATATTGGCAGCATGGTACCACTCCTACCTCCCAACCAGCACTTTTTGCCTGTCTCATGTTGCCCTGAAGAAGGTGGTGCGGAGCTGCCATTTTGAACTGCTGCAGTCAATGTGCTGTAAGTCGATCTACTATGCCACCAGAAAGGGAATTCCAGTATATTGACCCAATAATACTGAAGACATGGCAATATAGTTCCAAAACAGGATGATGTAGGGTTTGAAGTTTGGGGAGTGGGGGACTTGCAGTTGGTGATGTTCCCACATATCTATTGCCTTTCTCCAAGTGGTTGTGGGTTTGTAAGGTGCTGTCTAGACTTTTGGTGAATATCTGCGGCACATAGAGTCACAGAGTCATAGAGATGTACAGCACGGAAACAGACCCTTCAGCCCAGCTCGTCTATATTGACCAGACAACCTTACCTAATCTAGTCCCATTTGCCAGCACTTGGTCCATGTCTCTCTAAATGCTTCCTGTTCATATACCTGTACAAGTGCCTTTTAAAGAGCAGCACGGTGGTTCAGTGGTTAGAACTGCTGCTCCACAACACCAAGGACCCGGGTTTGATCCCAGCCTCGGGCATCTGTGTGGAGTTTGCACATTCTCCCCGTGACTGCTTGGGTTTCCTCTCGGTGTTCCAGTTTCCTACCACACTCCGAAGACAGACTCATAGAGTCATAGAGATGTACAACATGGAAACAGACCCTTCGGTCCAACCCGTCCATGCTGACCAGATATCCCAAACCAAGCTAGACCCACCTGTCAGCACCCGGTCCATATCCCTCTAAACCCTTCCTATTCATATACCCATCCAAATGGCTCTTAAATGTTGCAACTGTACCAGCCTCCACCACTTCCTCTGGCAGCTCATTCCATACACGTACCACCCTCTGCATGAAAAGTTGCCCCTTAGGTCTCTTTTATATCTTTCCCCTCTCACCCTAAACCTATGCCCTCTAGTTCTGGACTCCCTGACCCCAGGGAAAAATACTTTGCCTATTTATCCGATCCATGCCCCTCATAATTTTGTAAACTTCTATAAAGTCACCCCTCGGCCTCTGACATTCCAGGGAAAACACCCCCAGCCTGTTCAGACTCTCCCTGTAGCTCAAATCCTCCAACCCAGGCAACATCCTTATAAATCTTTTCTGAAACCTTTCAAGTTTCACAACATCTTTCCGATAGGAAGGAGACCAGAATTGCATGCAATATTCCAACAGTGGCCTAACCAATGTCCTGTACAGCTGCAACATGACCTCCCAACTCCTGTACTCAATAGTCTGACCAATAAAGGAAAGCATACCAAACGCCATCTTTACTATCGTATCTACCTGCAACTCCACTTTCAAGGAGCTATGAACCTGCACTCCAAGGTCTCTTTGTTCAGCAACACTCCCTAAGACCTAACCATTAAGTGTATAAGTCCTGCTAAGATTTGCTTTCCCAAAATGCAGCACCTCACATTTATCTGAATTAAACTCCATCTGCCACTTCGCAGTCCATTTGTCCATCTGGTCAAGATCCTGTTGTAATCTGAGGTAACCATCTTCGCTGTCCACTACACATCCAATTTTGGTGTCATCTGCAAACTTACTAACTGTACCTCTTATGCTCATATCCAAATCATTTATATAAATGACAAAAGGTAGAGGACCCAGCACCGATCCTTGTGGCACTCCACTGGTCACAGGCCTCCAGTCTGAAAAACAACTCTCCACCACTACCCTCTGTCTTCTACCTTTGAGCCAGTTCTGTATCCAAATGGCTAGTTCTCCCTGTATTCCATGAGATTTAACATTGCTAATCAGTCTCCCATGGGGAACCTTGTCGAATGCCTTACTGAAGTCCATATAGATCACATCTACTGCCCTGCCCTTATCAATCTTCTTTGTTACTTCTTCAAAAAAACTCAATCAAGTTTGTGAGACATGATTTCCCACGCACAAAGCTATGTTGACTCTCCTGAATCAGTCCTTGCCTTTCCAAATACATGTACATCCTGTCCCTCAGGATTCCCTCCAACAACTTGCCCTCCACCAAGGTCAGGCTCACCGGTCTATAGTTCCCTGGCTTGTCTTTACCGCCCTTCTTAAACAGTGGCACCATGTTTGCCAACCTCCAGTCTTCCGGCACCTCACTTGTGACTATCGATGATACAAATATCTCAGCAAGAGGCCCAGCAATCACTTCTCTAGCTTCCCACAGAGTTCTCAGGTACACCTGATCAGGTCCTGGGGATTTATCCATCTTTAACCGTTTCAAGACATCCAGCACGTCCTTCTCTGTAATCTGGACATTTTGCAAAATGTCACCATCTATTTCCCTACAGTCTATATCTTCCATATCCTTTTCCACAGTAAATACTGATGCAAAATATTCATTTAGTATCTCCCCCATTTTCTGTGGCTCCACACAAAGGCCGCCTTGCTGATCTTTGAGGGGCCCTATTCTTTCCCAAGTTACCCTTTTGTCCTTAATATACTTGTAAAAACCCTTTGGATTCTCCTTAATTCTATTTGCCAAAGCTATCTCATGTCCCCATTTTGCCCTCCTGATTTCCCTCTTAAGTATACTCCTACTTCCTTTATACTCTTCTAAGGATTCACTCGATCTATCCTGTCTATACCTGACATATGCTTCCTCCTTTTTCTTAACCAAACCCTCAGTTTCTTTAGTTATCCAGCATTCCCTATACCTACCAGCCTTTCCTTTCACCCTGACAGGAATATACTTTCTCTGGATTCTTGTTATCTCATTTCTGAATGCTTCCCATTTCCCAGCCATCTCTTTACCTGCGAACATCTGCCTCCAATCAGCTTTTGAAAGTTCTTGCCTAATACCGTCAAAATTGGCCTTTCTCCAGTTTAGAACTTCAACTTTTAGATCTGGTCTATCCTTTTCCATCATTATTTTAAAGTGAATAGAATTATGGTCACTGGCCCCAAAGTGCTCCCCCACTGACACCTCAGTCACCTGCCCTGCCTTATTTCCCAAGAGTAGGCCAAGTTTTTGCACCTTCTCTCGTAGGTACATCCACATACTGAATCAGAAAATTGTCTTGTACACACTTAACAAATTCCTATCCATCTAAACCTTAAACACTATGGCAGTCCCAGTCTATGTTTGGAATGTTAAAATCCCCGACCATAACCACCCTATTGTTCTTACAGATAGCTGAGATCTCCTTACAAGTTTGTTTCTCAATTTCCTCTGACTATTGGGGGGTCTATAATACAATCCCAATAAAGTGATCATCCCTTTCTTATTACTCAGTTCCATCCAAATAACTTCCCTGGATGTATTTCCAGGAGAATCCTCCCTCAGCACAGCTGTAATGCTATCCCTTATCAAAAATGTCACTCCCCCTCCTCTCTTGCCTCCCTTTCTATCCTTCCTGGAGCATTTGTATCCTGGAATATTAAGCTGCCAGTCCTGCCCATCCCTGAGCCATGTTTCCGTAATTGCTATGGTATCCCAGTACCATGTTCCAACCATGCCCTGAATTCACCTGCCATCCCTGTTAGACCCCTTGCATTGAAATAAATGCAGTTTAATTTATTAGTCCTACTTTGTCCCTGCCTGCCCTAACTGTTTGACTCACTTCTGCTATGTGTAGGTTAGGAGCATTAGTCAGTGGGAAATGTCGAGTAATAGGGTAGGGGAGTGGGTCTGGGAGGGATACTCTACAAAGGGTCAGTGTGGACTTGTTGGGCTGATGGGCCTGTTTCCACACTGTAGGAATTCTAATTCTAAAAAATGCTGTAATTGTACCAGCCTCCACTTCCTCTGGAAGCTCATTCCATACATGCACCACCCTCTGCGTTAAAGATTTCCCCCAGGTCACATTTATATCTTTCCCCTCTCACCCTAAACCTATGCCCTCTTCTTCTGGATTCCCCCAACTCAGGGAAAAGACCTTATGTAATTATCCCATCCATGCCTCTCATGATTTTATAAACCTTTATAAGGTCACTCCTCAGCCTCCGATGCTCCAGGGAAAACAGCCCCAGGCTGTTCAGCCTCTCCCTATAGCTCAAATCCTCCAACCCTGGCAACGTCCTTGAAAATCTTTTCTGAATCCTTTTAAGTTTCACAACATCTTCAGATAGGAAGGAGAACAGGATTGCACACAGTATTCCAAAAGTGGCCTAACCAATGATCTGTACATGACCTCCGAACTCTTATACTCAATGTTCTGACCAATACAGGAAAGGATACCAAACACCTTCTTCACTATGGCACCTGACATTTATCTAAATTAAATGCCATCTGCCACTCCTCAGCCCATTGGCCCATCTGATCAAGATTCCGTTGTAATCTGAGATAACCTTGGGCGGCACGGTGGCACAGTGGTTAGCACTTCTGCCTCACAGCGCCAGGGACCTGGGTTCAATTCCCGCCTCAGGCAACTGACTGTGTGGAGTTTGCACGTTCTCCCCGTGTCTGCGTGGGTTTCCTCCGGGTGCTCCAGTTTCCTCCCACAGTCCAAAGATGTGTGGTTCAGGTGAATTGGCCATGCTAAATTGCCCGTAGTGTTAGGTAAGGGGTAAATGTAGGGGTATGGGTGGGTTGCGCTTTGGCGGGTCGGTGTGGACTTGTTGGGCCGAAGGGCCTGTTTCCACACTGTAAGTAATCTAATCTAAAAAAAAACCTTCTTCGCTGTCCACTACACCTCCAATTTTGGTATCATCTGCAAACTTACTAACTATATCTCTTATGTTCACATCCAAATCATTTATATAAATGACAAAAACTAGTGGAGCCAGCACTCATCCTTGTGGCACACCACAGGTCACAGGCCTCCAGTCTGAAAAGCAACCCTCCACCACCACCCTCTGTCTTCTGCCTTCGAGCCAGTTCTGTATCCAAATGGCTTGATCTCTCTGCATTCCATGAGATCTAACCTTGCTAACCAGTCTCCCATGGGGAACCTTGTCGAACGCCTTACTGAAGTCCATATAGATCACATCTACCGCTCTGCCCTTATCAATCCTCTTTGGTACTTCTTCAGGTGGGAAGGTGAGTGAAAATGACACAAGGAGTCTCAAAGGGATGGAGACAGGCACCATAAGTGGGCAAACATTTGCCAGATGGAATAAAACGTGGGAAAATATGAGTTAAGCACTTTGACAAAAAGAATAAAGCAGCTGGATATTATTTATATTGAGATACACTGCAGAAAACTGAAGCACAGAAGTGTATGCATGAATCACAAAAAAGCTAGCATCCAAGTTTTGCAGTTGATAGTGAAGGCAAGAGGAATGTTACCTTTTATTTCAAAGGGAATGGAATATAAAAATAATAAGTATCGCAAAGAAAAACACAAGACGTGGGTTAGACCACAGCTAGAATATTGTAAATAGTTGAGGTCCTGTTATCTGAGGAAAAATATACTGGCATTAAAGGCATTCTGGAGAAGGATCACTAAATTGATACTCGGTTTGGGTTGATTTTCTCATGAGGAGAGGTTTGAGTATGTTGGACCTGTACTCACTGGAGTTCAAAAGAATTGGAGGAGACCCTTTGAAACATTTAAGATTCTTAGAGGACTTAATAGGATGCTGACAGGCTACTTCCCCTTATGTGGAATTTCGAAAAAGGGCATAATTTCAGAATAAGGGGTCACCCATTTGATATAGAGATGAGGAGGAATTTCTTTTGTCAGAGGGTAGTTAACGTGTAGAATTGTTGTAGAGGCTGGGATGTTACAACGATGCAAGGCTGACATGGATATATTCTCAATCGGTGGGAATCAAAGATCAGGGAACGAAGGTAGAAAAATGGAGTTGAGGATTATCAGATTGACCGTGATCTCATTGGATGGAGCAGACTTGTTGGGTTGAATGGTCTATTGCTGGTCATTTATCTTAAGGTCTGATGGTCACACACATGCAGATCCTTTAGGATTCATTGAAGTGTACACTGCTTGTGATCGCTGAGCTAAGTGCCTCCCTGTTGCCCTCAGCAGCTTCAGCACTTCCTCAGATGTAAGTCCCCTGATGTAACCCAGATGAGGATGAAGCTATGGGAATTACTGGGCAGGCTGGTTCAGTCCCAAAACTACAACTACATCCTGGAACGCTTTTTTTTTCACATGGTTGACTGATATTATTATTTTAATGCAATATAGATTAATCTCCTTCAGAATTTATTAAGGGGAATTAAAAAGAGTTGAAAACTTTAGGTGAATGTTAAACCAAGTTTCTGATGTAAATATGGAAATGAGAATTTATAAGAGAAAAGTTGACAGAAAATGAAAGGAGTAAGGTTTTTAAGTATATGATGGTGCTACAGTGAAATAACAATGTGTCCCGAGATTTAGACCTGCAAAATAATATGGATTGTTGGAAGAAACACAAGAGTTTCCCTCCAGAGAAGCTGCAAGATAGAAAACTGAGATAGTACATTGCTAATACAGGCAGGAAAATATACATCTGGCCTGCCAATTTTTAAATCAGCATATTTTTTTCATATCTGAAACATGGTTGTGTTAACCAGACAAATGATCCTTTCTATATATTCTCTATTACCTGATATAGAGCCAAAGAATCATCCTTATAGAGTCACAGGTCATATAGCATGGAAACAGACCATTCGGTCCAACTCGTCTTTGTAGACCAAGTTTTCCAAACTCAATAGTCCCACTTATCTGCATTTGGCCCATATCCCTCTAACTCTTTGCTATTCATGTACCTATTCAAATGTCTTTTAAATTTTGTAACTGTACCTGCATCCCCCACTTCCTCCGGCAGTTCATTCCATGTATAAATCACCATCTGCATGAAAATGTTGCTTTCAGGTCCCTTTTAAATCTTTCCCCCCTCACCTTAAAAATGTACCCTCCAGTTTTGAACTCACCCACCCGAGGGAAAAGACCTTTGTTATTTGCCTAACGTATGCCCCTCATAATGTTATAAACCTCTATAAGGCCATCCCTCAATTTCCTACACTCCAGTGAAAAAGTCTCAGCCTACCAAGCCTATCCTTATAACTCAAACCCTCCAGTTCCATCCTGGTAAATCTTTTCTGAACCCTCTCCAGTTTAATAACATCCTTCCGATAGCAGGGTGACCAGAACTGCACACAGTCCTACAGAAGAAGCTTCACTAAAACCCTGTACAACCTCAAAACCTCAACCTCTTTTCTCAAAGATTTGAACAATGAAGGCAAGCGTACTAAATTCCTTCTTAACCACCCTGTCTACATGTGATGCAACTTCAAAGAACTATGTACCTGAACCTCTAGGTCTCTCTGACAACATTATTCGGGGCCGACCATTAAGTTTTGCCCTTGTTTGTTTTACCAAAGTGCACTTATCCAAATTAAACCTCATCTACCACTCCTCAACCCATTGGCCTAATTGATCAAGATCCCCTTGTAATCTTAGGTAACCTTCACTGTTGGCTATACCACCAATTTTGATGTTATCTGCAAATTTATTAACCATGCCTCCTATATTCTCATCCAAATCATTTTTATAAATGACAAACAAAGGTGGACCCAGTACCAATCCCTGTGGAACAATGCTGGTCGCAGGTCTCCAGTCCCAAAAACAGCCCTCCACTGACACTGGGATCTGGATCAGTGGTGCTGGAAGGGCACAGCAGTTCAGGCAGCATCCAACGAGAAACATCGATTTCGCTGCCCGTTGGATGCTGCCTGAACTGCTGTGCTCTTCCAGCACCACTGATCCAGAATCTGGTTTCCAGCATCTGCAGTCATTGTTTTTGCCTCCACTGACACCCTCTGTCTCCTACAATCAAGCCAATTTTAGCTCCATTTCTCATCGGCCCTTCACCCTAATTGGCTTCTAGTGGGACTTAAAGGAGTAAGGTATGTTCCAAAACAAGTTTGTGCATTTCCATTAAATTCTGAAGCATGAACTAATCAAGGAATGTTCTTAGAATTGCTGCAATGTGTTTGAGAGGTTAGGTTACCAAATGCACCTATGATGATTTCTGCATTAGAGAAGAGTTGAATGACTCAGTTGTTAAATAATTTAGCTTCACAAACATATGCCTGTGTTGAGAGTGAGAACGAGAATTGGAGGAATTCACTGTTGAAAGAAAAAGAGTTAAGAGTATGTATGAGGTGTGAATTGACAGTTTGTTAGTGAGAAATCCATTTTACTGGCCCATTAACGATGGTTCCTCGCCCTATCCCAGTGGAATCCAAAATACCAAGACTGTATTTTCATAGAATCATTGAGTGATAAAACACAGATAAATCCATTTGGCCCTTTTCACATATGTTAGATATTTGATTGAATTATCCAACTAATCTCATCTCGCCCTGTTCTCAGACCTGTCAATCTGTTCCATTCAAATGTTAATCAGATTTCTTTTTAAAATTACTGTAAATTTTGCCTCCTTGATATTTTAAGCGAGTCAGCCATGTGTTCCAGATCACAAGAACTCACTGTGTCAAAAATACTTCCTCAGGCCACTTCTTGTTTTTTTTGCCAATCACCTTAAATATCTAGTTTTTAACACCTTGGCCATTAGAAACCAGTTCTCTTTGTTAACTCTATTTAAAGTCTTCAGGATTTTAAATTTCTCTCTAAGGAGGACATCCCAACTTCTCCAAAGTATTGACAAAACTGTAATTCTTCATTCCTGAAATGATTCTCATAAATTTCTTCTGCACCCTCCTAAACTCTCGATGTCCTTCCTAATGTATGATGCCAAAACTGAACACAATAATCCAGCTGAGGCCTACCTAGTGGCTAATGGAGATTTAGCACAACATCTTTGTTTTCAGCTTTTATGTCTCTATTAGTAAAGTCAAGCATCCACTTACAGAAGCAACACACTATGGATGCTGAAAATACAGAAAATCCTAAAAATACTCAGCAGGTCTGGCAGCAGTTGTGAAGACAGAAATGGAGTTAACATTTCAGGTCCATAACCTCTCATCAGAACTGGGAAAAGTTAAAAATGTAGTAGATTTTAAGCAAATGGGGAAAGTGGGAAGAAAGAACAAAACAGCAGGTCTAATCGCGTGAAAGGTTGAATGACAGAAGAGTCAATGTAATGGGACAAATGGATAAATAAAAGCTGAACTTGGAGGAGGTGTACACGACAGGATCATTTGTAGATGATGCACAAAAGCAAAACTGCAAGGAAAATGAGAGAAAGGTGAAAACAAATCAGAACAGAAATGATGATCCAAAGTTGTTGAACCCAGTGCTGAGGATAGAAATTGGTGAAACGCCTAATCAAAAGATGAGGTGCTGTTTCTTGAGCTCATGTTGAGTTTTGTTGGAAGAGTACAGCAGGCTGAGGACAGAGAGGTTTGCGTGGCATTAGGGTAAAGAATCACATTAACCTGTGAGTGGAAACTCAAGGGTCATGTTTGAGAACAGAAAGGAGTTGTTAGACAAAGTGATCACATTCAATGTAAAGCTGACTTCATCATGAATACAGTATGCTACACTGAAAGTAATAGCAAACTGTTTTGAAGAATAGTCACTGGAATTGAAATGTTGACTCTGTTTTCTCTCCATAGATGCTGCCAGACCTGCAATTTTTATTTTTGTTTCTTTCAGATCTCTAAAGTTCTTTGAAATATTAACTCTTTCCCCTTTACAGATGCTCGAGGGCAGTCAATCATCCAGAATTCCTTGTAACAGTTTTCCACTTTTGAAATGTAGATACATTTTATGTATATAAATCCTCAGGATTAACTGTTTAAAATTGAATCACATACTTCATAATCGTCTTTCTTCATTCTTTCCACTAACCTACATCACTTTACACTTCCTTGCATTCACTCAGCTCTGCCTAATCTAGCACTTCATCTGTGGTCTCCTGAAGTCAGTTACTTCTTCACTTCACGAGCAAAGTACACCCAGGTCCAGAATACTAACATCTGGGTGAGTAATGATCCGTGCACCAAACCCTGGCAAAAATCATTGTTTCTTCCTTTCAGTTAGCAAAACAACCATTCACCACAACATTCACTGCTTATGGTACTTTGCCACTTCTGCACAATGTCCTCCCTTTAACCCCATAGGCTTTCATTTTGCCAGCAAATCCATCATGGACTGCCTTATTAAATACTTATTCAGAATCAAAGTAAGCTGCATCAGAATGGAGAGATGGTGAAGTAATGATACTATAACTATAGAGTCATGAAAAGATGCAGGCTATTGGTAATACTGGAGGAATATGGCTGCAGTCTTGAAAGACTGCCTAGTCTATTCTGATTTGCTGTGTTTTCTAAATCCCACAATGGCATCTGGCAGAATTTAAATTGTTGGTGATGGTGACCATGAAACCATCATCATTTTTGTTTAAAATCCATCCGTTTCACTAATGTCCTTTAGGGAAGAAAATCTACCATCCTTACCTGGTCTGGCCTCCTTGTGATTCCAGACTCACAGCAAAGTGGTTGGCTCTAAGGTGAAGGGTGATTAGGGACAGGCAATCAGTGTTGGCCACGTGCATGATGAGGGTTTGAGAAAATGGAACTTATCACCCACAGTATGTTCTTGGTGGCTGTGACACTGACAATTGTGGTTGGCTTTAGCAGGAGGTATTGCAATTCATGGGCTCACTGTCTGTTAATTCAATTGGAGGTTTATCGGTCGAATCATAGAGCAGGAGAAAGAGGCCATTCTGGCCATGCTCCCTCTCCTATCTTTTCAAAGATATGGCCATTTCCTTCCTTCTATTCCTGCCAATGGCACCTTTTCAACAATATCTCCAATTCTTGGAAGTCAGTCTAGAATCTGCTTCCGACACTGAGTCAGGCAAAGTGTTCCAGATCCTACCACTCATTGATTTAAAACTATCTCTGCAACTTTCCTCCAGTTCTTGCTGTTATTTTAACATGCAAATTGAATTGAATTAATTATGGCGTGTATCAAGGCACAGTGAAAAGCTTTGTCTTGTGAGCAATACAGGCAGATCACAGAGTTACGTAGCATAGATAAGTAAATAATAGGTAAACAGCAGCAAAAACCAAAATACAGGTACAGGCGAATGTGTGTAACCTAGCTTAGTGTGTGCATTATATTAGATTACTTACAGTGTGGAAACAGGCCCTTCGGCCCAACAAGTCCACACCGACCCTCTGAAGAAGAGCAACCCACCCAGATCCATTCACCCTACACCTAACACTATGGGTAATTTAGCATGACCAATTCACCTACTGTGCACAGCTTTGGACCGTGAGAGGAAACCAGAGCAAACCCACGCAGACACGGGGAGAATGTGTAAACTCCACATAGGCAGTTGCCTGAGGTAGGAATTGAACCCAGGTCACTGGCACTGTGAGGCAGCAGTGCTAACCACTGAGCCACCATCCATTGAAAATTACGTTGGAATACAGAGACGAAAGGTTTAAAAAGGTCCCCTGTAACTTTAATGGATTTTTTTCTGGAGAATTATAGAAGTCTGTGTGTTGGCTGTGATTGGAGATCGGTTTGTGGCAAAACAGACAGTCTTTATTATTTTCCCCGGAGAGGCAGCTGTAGAAAGGCCTGAAGCTTGTAGCGTGTAGTAATGGCTAACCCGATTCCTCTGCTGTTTGGGTCATGAGGAAACTTGGCTTTGCAAACAGAGGAGAATGGTATGCAGTTCGAACGGGGTTGAAGTGATGGACTGACTAACATCGGGTAAACCAATAGGGCCTTGCCACCTGGTCACCTGTACTGGGCAGTCTCCCAACCAGTATCACTGGTCAAGAGGCGGTCAGTTCTGTGGGATCTTCCTCGACAAGAACTGGCGTCTCTAGGGCGCTGGGCCAGGCCAGTGGAAAGCTGAATGGTGAGCAGGCATGTGACTGGCAGGAGGGGCTGGATTCCTGTGTGGAGCTGGGGCTGAGATTCTGGGAGGGGAGGACAGGAGGCCTGGCCCACTGGGTGGGTAGAAGCTCACGGTGTGAATGGACGCCGAGGTCCCTGGGGGAGTGGGGGGTAGGGTAGAGCAGGCAGCGAGAGAGCTGTGTGTTCACAAGTGGAAGGTGCCCCGATAGGAACAGAATAATTCCCCAAACCCATACCTGGTACTCCACTGGACAACCCCAACAATGTTCCCATGTTCAACACGGTCAGGCTGCGAATAAACCCAAAATGCACAACCTCCCGGCCTTTCAACACAAGCAGGAAGACTGAGATCCGGAAAATCTTCCAAATTAGTGGGCGGCACAGTGGTTTGCACTGCTGCCTCACAGCGCCAGAGACCCGGGTTCAATTCTCCCCGTGTCTGTGTGGGTTTCCTCCGGGTGCTCCCGCTGTCCAAAAAGGTGCAGGTGGCCATGCTAAATTGCCCGTAGTGTTAGGTGAAACGGTAAAGGTAGGGGTATGAGTGGGTTGCGGGTCAGTGTGGTCTTGTTGGGCCAAAGGACCTGTTTCCACACTGAAAGTAATCTAACTCCTGGTGCTCCGGTTTCCTCCCACAGTCCAAAGATGTGCGGGTCAGGTGGATTGGCCATGCTAAATTGCCCATAGTGTTAGGTAAGGGGTATATGTAGGGGTATGGGTGGGTTGCGCTTCGGCGGGTCAGTGTGGACTTGTTGGGCCGAAGGGCCTGTTTCCACACTGTAAGTAATCTAATCTAAAATAACAAGATACTTCGGGAAGTGAGTCCCACAGGCAGGGGCTGAGGGCGATGGCTGTCACATTGAAGGGGAGCTGGACATAAACACGAGGATAATGCAAACGCGTTAAATGAGGCAGAATCGGAGGGAGGGGAGGGAAATGGAAATCTCAAAACCAGCAGCAATATCAGCATTGGCTGGGTTGGCTTGATTCCGGACTGTGGTTCCGAATGCAAACAGCAGAGAGCCGCAAATCCGATCCTGTTTGTGACAAAAGGCAGAATCCCGCCTTTTGATGAATCTTACATAAGCTGGTTTCATAAGCAAACGCCTTTCTGTGCGCTTGGCTGACGGAGCACATGATGTGGCTCTGAGGGCGCATTGACTGTCCGCTGGAATAATACAGACATGGAACCGTTCACGTGTGTACCCCCCCCCCCCACCCCCAGCTCCCTCCCCCACCCCCCTCCCTCACTCTGAGCAATAAACAGAGACACAGACAGCCGGGGACAACGCAGTGAACGCGCGGAACCGTGCACCCCCTCCATCGGAAAAGGCAAAACCCATTGCATTCAAACGCCTCGCTTCCCAGCGGAGACAGTGGGCACTGCAGATGCTGGAGTTCAGAGACCACAGAGTGGGGCTGGAAAAGCACCGCGGCTCAGGCAGCATCCCAGGAGCAGGAGAATCCACATTTCAGGCAGGAGCCCTTCGCCCTGGTTCATTCCTGATGAAGGGCTTTTTGCCCGAAACGTCGACTCTCCTGCCCCTCGGTTGCTGCCTGACCTGCTGCGCTCTTCCAGCCCCTCACCTCTCAATCCCTGGCAAAGTCTGCTTCCAGTCTGACAACTTTCTCCCCCTAATCCTCAGGTCGGGAGCGAGCTCTGAATAAATTCAGTCTGTCCCCCGGGTTCAAGATGTGCGTCTCCCTGTGAATTCCTCTGTGTGTGTGTGTGTGAGAGAGAGAGAGAGAGAGACAGAGATCCCCTGAATATTGTGGATATTCCTGTGAAACGATCTGAATGGACTTACTGACCAGTCCCGCCCCCACCCAAGGCTCCCGGGATGGACACACACTCTTCCAGACAACTCTCTCATACACACACACACACACACACAAGCACACACCCCCCCCCTCCCCCCACACACACAAACACTCTCCCCCCCCACACACAAGCACACTCCACCACCCCCCCCACACACACGCGTTCACACATATTCACATACGCACACACACACACACACACACAGACTATCACCCACACTCACACACACACTCTCACATACACACTCTCTCATATACAGTCTCTCATATACAGTCTCACACACACACTCTCTCATATACAGTCTCACACACACTGTCTCTCACACACACTCACATACACACTCTCATATACAGTCTCACACACAGTCTCTCACACACACACTCTCACATACACACTCTCTCTCACACAGACACACTCTCACATACACACTCTCTCACACACACTCGCATACACACACTCTCTCATATAGTCTCACACACACTGTCTCTCACATACATTGTCACACACACACTCATACACAGACTATCATTCACACTCTCTCACAGACACACTCTCACATACACACTCTCTCACTCACACACACTGTCTCTCATACACAGACTATCACCCACACTCTCTCACACACACTCTCTCTCACACACTCGCATACACACTCTCTCATATACAGTCTCACACACTCACTCACGCACTGCCTCACACACACTGTCTCACACACATACTGTCTC
The DNA here is from genome assembly GCF_020745735.1 of Hemiscyllium ocellatum. Taxonomy (NCBI): domain Eukaryota; kingdom Metazoa; phylum Chordata; class Chondrichthyes; order Orectolobiformes; family Hemiscylliidae; genus Hemiscyllium; species Hemiscyllium ocellatum. The sequence goes on along the minus strand of NC_083425.1, from coordinate 8,121,439 downwards.
TCTCTCACACACACACACACACACGCACTCTCTCATCCGCGTTCACAATTCAGGGTTTGGAGACTGTATGTTAGGACTCTCCCCATCCCGAGAGAACCGCCAGGTGAATGTGTTGAATAAAACACTTTTACCTTCGACACAACAAACCCTCCACAGCCCCGAGTGAATCATCGAGCCTTTGTCCTTCTTCACTTGGTTCTCGTCGCTGGTGCCGTTAGTTCCGTTGCAGATGTAAGCCCGGGAGTGCAGCCAGTAATCCGTGCCGATCGCTATACTCATCAGGCTGAAAGCAGCGAAAGCGCCCATGATGGTGAAGAGCATCTGTACGCCGGGGTCACACCAGCCCATGGTGTCTCATAGCCCGGCCAGCGAGCGGCGGGGAGACCGAGAGAAGCGCCCGAGCTCCCTGGGCTCCTCAGGGCTGGCGCGGGCAGCTCTCCCGGGCCACATGCCGCTCGGACCCGCTTCCCATCCGGCCTGCACTCTCACTCTCGGAGCCCCCCCCACACCCCGGTGCCTTTTGCTGCCTCTGTCCCGGAACTGGGCTCACTCTCCCGGGCCACGGGGCCGCCGGCAGCGCTGATCCATTGGGAGGGGAAGGACTCCAACTTCAGTGCAGTCAGTGTCTTGGCTTCCCTTCAGATCCCCATCTCCTTGCTGCTCCTTATCTCACTCACCGGGCTCCTGGTGCGGGAGGGGAGGGGAGGGGAGGGGAGGGTGGAGAGTGGGGGGGGGGGGGGATGCAACGTGACTGCGAGAGAGAGAGGTGGGGGGGTCCTTAATAAGACGCTCCTGTCCCCACTGGTCACGGACTCCTTTGTGTGTGAGTTCCTCTCCCTCAGCCAGCTTTTCATTCTGGCTCTTTTTGCAGCAGCCTCTTAACCCCCTCCCCCCACCCCCCCCCCCCCCCCCCCCGGGTGAGTGGGGGAGGGGGTGTTCAGAAATAATTGCCCAATGCCCTCGCCCCAGCATCCGGCTCAAACCCCTCATCTCCCCGGGACTCGGGGTTGCAATGTGAGGTTGTTTTAGTCCAGGATGGAGGACAAATCTCAAAGTAGGGGAGGGGGGCAGCTTCCAACTCCACCAGCATCACCCCGATGGGCCGAATGCCCCGCTCCACACACACACACACACACCCCTCCCCCCACCCACATACCTGAACAACGGGGCAAGTTGTTTGTGAAATTGCAGAGTTCACCCACACCCCAACGTCCCACTGGGGAAGGTGCTCGGTCAGAGGACAGTCACTGGGAGCGCTCCTTTCCGGAGGGACGGGATTACATCCCCTTCACACTGACAGGGCAGCTGAGCCCCCCCCCCCCACTCATACCCCACCCTCCCCACCCACCCCTCCCCACCCACCCCTCCCCCCATCCCCCCCCCTCCCCCCATCCTCCCCTCCCCATCCTCCCCTCCCCATCCTCCCTCTCCCCACCCTCCCTCTCCCCATCCTCCCCTCCCCACCCACCCCTCCCCCATCCTCCCCTTCCCATCCTCCCTCTCCCCACCCTCCCTCTCCCCACCCTCCCCTCCATCCCTCACCCTCCCCTCCCCTCCCCTTCCCCACCCACCCCTCCCCCTAACCTCCCCTGCCCATCCTCTCTCTCCTCCCTCACCGTCCTCTCCATCACCCTCTCCTCCCCTCCCCCTTCCCCACCCACCCCTCCCCCAACCTCCCCTCCCCATCCTCCCTCTCCCCACCCTCCCCTCCATCCCTCCCCCACCCACCCCTCCCCCTAACCTCCCCTGCCCACCCTCTCTCTCGCCTCCCACACCCTCCCCTCCATCCCTCACCCTTCCCTACCCCAGCCTCCCCTCCCCCTTCCCCATCCTCCCGTCCCCCAGCCTCCCCTTCCCCCACCCTCTCTACCATCCCTCACCCTCCCCTCCACCCTCCCCCAGCCTACCCTCCCTCCTCCTCCAGCCTCCATCACCCTCCCCTTCCACCACCCTCCCTTCCCATAGACCTCCCCCTCCCTCACTCCCCTCCCCCCGTCGAATTCACGGTAATCGGTTCTCCTTAGTCACACAGCCGCAGTCTAGCCTGCTTCCCCTCCGCCCCCACCCCCACCCCCACCCCCATGCTCAATGCCGGCCTCTGGCTGAGCCTCCAGTCACCAACCCCCTGCTACAACCCACACCCCCCCCCAAAGAAGGTGCTGATGGTGCCCAAGGCCACCCACCCAGAGGTGAATCTTCCAGATGGTATTGCAGAGGCAGCCTGTGGAGGAGGGGGTCAGGGGGCGGATAAGGTTAGCTATGGAGAGCAGGAGGGTCAGCAGCATGGGGTGGGGGGATTGGGGCCGAAGGGTCACTCTGTGCAGCTGGAAATCCCGTGTCGCCCTCCTCCTGGTGAGGAGATGGCGGGCTGGCCAGTTCGACTTCTGATATTCCCAGGTGTTGTATTCTTTAGGAAGCAAACACCGTCTTTAATTTAACGAAACAAGGGACGGCGCATGCTGCAGATGGACCACGAAAGCAGAACTCCCTGGAATAACTCAGCACCTGGGGAGAGAGAAACAAGAGCTCACGGTTGCAGGCTGGTGTGAGTCTCCAGCCATATCTGGTCAGGTTTGATGTCGCTTCCTTGCTGGTGTTGGGGTTTGTTTGTTTGTTGTTACTGTCCTGGCGCTGGGCAGCTGGCTCCTGGACTAGATGGACCGGCGGGTTTTGGCCACTAGACGCGGGGGGGGGGGGGGGGGGGGGGGGGAGAGGGGGGTGGAGGGGGAGCGGGGGGTGAGGGGGGAACTTTGCAAAGTGTCCCAGGTCGCCCAAAGCACTGGTTTCTTTGGATTAGCACGTCACCACCACCACCACGTGAAGCTGTGAGAGCGACTGCTTTGGGATCGTTCTGTGCAGCTCAGATCTCCTCCCCCCTACCCCCACCCGCCCTTGGCACTGCCCACCTAGACCAGAAACACGATGTGCCCATCCAATAAACAGACACACTCACCCTAAAGCTTAGTGCAAAGAATAGATATTGAGGTGAAGCCCGGGTGGAGCACACCTCTGGACCAGCTGGGACTTGGACTCAAACCTCTCGGATCAAAGCTATTGACACTACCACCGCGCCAGAGCGGGGTCCCTTTCCTGCTCCCTTGGTTTTGTAATTCCAGGAGGGCTCATACACACAAATGCACTGGGATCTTTTATTTTCACCATCACCTAATCACCAGGGCATTGTTGTCACCCCTGAAGCACTCCCCCAGGAAACCTCCGTGCCGCCCAATGGGTTATTTTACTGGTTCAGGGTTATCAAAGATGCGGGAGAGGGAGGACTCAGCATCAAAATGCGGCTGGAAGGGCTCATAATGGAGAGTCTTGCAGCAGACTGACCCATACCAACGATCCAGGGAATCACATTACATTCGGGGTCTAGATGAGAGTGGTGCTGGAAAAGCACAGCATCCGAGAGGCAGGAAAATCGACATTTCGGGCAAAAGCCCTTCATCAGAAATACAGGCAGAGAGCCGGAAGGGTGGAGGGATAACTGAGAGGAGGGTGGGGAGGAAGTAGCATAGAGTACAATAGGTGAGTGGGGGAGGGGATGAAGGTGGGGGGGGGGAGTGGAGTGGATAGGTGGAACAGGAGATAGACAGGTAGGACAGCTCATGGGGACAGTGCTGAGCTGGAAGTTTGGAACTAGGGTGAGGTGGGGAAAGGGGATATGAGGAAACTGTTGAAGTCCACATTGATGCCCTGGGGTTGAAGTGTCCCCAGGCGGAAGGTGAGACGCTCTCCCTCCATCCATTGCATTCACACTCCTATTACAGAAAGAGATCTGTCCAGAGGTTGGCAGTTTTCAAAGGTTACTGCACTACACGGGCACACACACACACACACTTGTTTTCCTTCTGTCTGGAAGATGAGATCTCAGATTCCACATTAAAACTCCCTGATGATCAGACGAAAAGGCAACTTGTGGCTGAAGTTCGATGGTGGGACAGAGCGAAGGGCTTTTCGGGGTTCCCTCTGTCCCTCTCTTGTCCTCCAGCTGGTGACAACCCCTCATGTTCTCAGCCCCTCCCTTCCTCTGTATCCCCCCCCCCCCCCTTGGGAATCTGTCCCTCCCCATACTCTCCATTTCGCCATCGCTGGCCTCAAACTGCCCCTCGGGGCTTCAGCTTTGTAAATCCTGCCCCCCTCCCTCTGTCCCTTTGAGGAGCGCTCCCGGTGTCTGCTGCTTTACTCCCCGCTTCGTGTGAAGCGCCTTGCAGCACCAAAGGTGCTATGACAATGCAGGCTGTTGTTCTTCGCCAAAACTCTCTTTGTTGCGTCAATGAAACGCGAATTCTTCCGGTGCCCGGGAAATAAAGGTTCCAGTGTGAGCGAATGCATGTTGAAAATGTCAAAGAGATTGTTTCCTTTCCATTGTCTCGGTATTAACCAGGAGGCTGATGTGGTGAATTTACATGAGGCACTTGAGAATGGCCCACACTCCTGCCCAAACATGGACCGATCCATTGAAGTGAAAGGGGCCTGTGTCATGTTTGCCAAGCCTTTTACTGATCAGGTTGGGAGTTTGTGATGAAGGGCTTATGCTCGAAACGTCGAATTCTCTATTCCTGAGATGCTGCCTGGCCTGCTGTGCTTTGACCAGCAACACATTTGCAGCTGTGATCTCCAGCATCTGCAGACCTAATTTTTTACTGGGAGTTTGTGATGCCCAGTGAAAGTATCCCAGACATCACGTTTACTTCAGCAGTTTATGGTCAGTTGGAGGTTATATTGCAATACAGGGAAATATTCTTCTAACAACAAGACAGAATTTGCCTTGAAGCTGGGAGATATTTAACAACTTACAGGAGGGACAGAGTTGGTCAGTGCTGATCGCTGGGAGCAGTGTCGATGGGGGAGAGCGCTTTATGTCAGACGCTGTGTACTGTTTGCCGGGCGGAGGGGAGAGAGGCTGTTCATGTATAACAGGCGAATGGGAGGTGATGTGAAGGATGCACCCTCTGCCGGGCTCCCGGTTCCTTTTCAAAGGCCACAGTTTTAACAAATCTGTCACGTGTGATGTGGTGAACACTGAACAGCAAACCGCTCATAAACACAAGTTGTCTGCTGCTCACTCCCAACACAGATACATAGACACACACCAGCACACACACTGACATACAGATACACACAGACGCATAGACACACACTGGCAGCCACACTGACATACAGATACACACAGACACATAGACACACACTGGCACACACACTGACATACAGATACACACAGACACATAGACACACACTGGCAGACACACTGACATACAGATACACACGCTGGCACATAGACACACACCGCCAGACACACTGACACACAGATACACACAGACACATAGACACACACTGGCAGACAGAAACACACAGACACATAGATACACGCCGCCAGACACACTGACACACAGATACACAGACACATAGATACATACTGGCAGACACACTGACATACAGATACACACACAGACACGTAGACACACACCGCCAGACACACTGACACACAGATACACACAGACACATAGACACACACCGGCAGATGCCCTGACATACAGATACACAGAGATGAAAATGTGTTGCTGGAAAAGCGCAGCAGGTCAGGCAGCATCCAAGGAACAGGAGATTCGACATTTCGGGCATGAGCCCTTCTTCAGGAATGAGGAGAGTGTGCCAGGCAGGCTAAGATAAAAGGTAGGGAGGAAGGACTTGGGGGAGGGGCGATGGAAATGCGATAGGTGGAAGGAGGTTAAGGTGAGGGTGATAGGCTGGAGTGGGGGTGGGGCCGGAGAGGTCAGGAAGAAGATTGCAGGTTAGGAAGGTGGTGCTGAGTTCGAGGGTTGGGACTGAGACAAAGTGGGGGGAGGGGAAATGAGGAAACTGGAGAAATCTGAGTTCATCCCTTGTGGTTGGAAGGTTCCTAGGCGGAAGTTGAGGCGCTCTTCCTCCAGCCAGTCCCAACCCTCGAACTCAGCACCACCTTCCTAACCTGCAATCTTCTTCCTGGCCTCTCCGCCCCCACCCCCACTCCAGCCTATCACCCTCACCTTAACCTTCTTCCACCTATCGCATTTCCAACACCCCTCCCCCAAGTCCCTCCTCCCTACCTTTTATCTTAGCCTGCATGGCATACCTTCCTCATTCCTGAAGAAGGGCTCATGCCCGAAACGTCGATTCTCCTGTTCCTTGGATGCTGCCTGACCTGCTGCGCTTTTCCAGCAACACATTTTCAGCTCTGATCTCCAGCATCTGCAGACCTCACTTTTTACGCATTGATACAGACACACACCTGCACTGAAACAACACAGACACGCACAAATACACATAGATACACACACAGACAGATAGACACACACACACTGACACACACTGGCAGACATACCGAGACGCAGACAGAAAAAAACAAATATTAACAGACGCAGGCAAACAGACAGGCAAAATCAGACAGACTGATACAGAAAGACAGGCACGCAGTCAGACACACAGAGACAGGCACAGACAGTCAGACATACAAACATACAGTCACACATAGTCAGACAAACACACACAGACACAGATACTGAAACCCAGAACATAACACCACAGATTCCATTTGAAAATCGCAAATTAATCCAGATGGCTCAATGCCAATTGGAAAAGGAATGTACGGAGCATTGGAGCCTTTTTTAAAAGGTAATCTTGTAAACTGATGGCAATTTACTTCTGCCTTATTGGTCTGGAATAAATTAATATTTGAAAAAGCAAAGCCCAGATTCAGTAATAATAACTGAGCAGCATTCCGTGTAAATATGACTGTTGGACTTCACGTTTGTTACATTCCATGCAGGAATTTGAAACAGATTGGAGATCTCTGGGGGTGAGGGTAGGGGAAGTGCACTCTCTGTGAGCCCTCTGATGGTGGACCCCAGCACCGACTCGTCTCGGTGCTACCCACTAAAAGTTATACTGCTGCCAGTCAACTCTTTCCATATAGCACACTAAAAAAGCATTTCCTGAGACTGGGATCAAAAACCATTTCCCAAGAGATTCCACTGGAGGAATGGAAATGCAGCTGACCCCAATCTTGCTGAGATCTCAGGGTCAGGTCCCCCTCTCTCTGAAACGCATCCTGTTGAGAATCCCAAACTCTGAAGAGCATCTCACCCAAACCCAAACCCTTAGCCCATAACTTGCATCTCCCATGGCTAACCCACCTAAGCCCACACATCCCTGGGCACTATGAAGCAATTTAGCATGGGCAATCCACCTAACTTTGCACATCTTTGAACTGTGGGAGGAAACCCATGCAAACACGGGAATAATGTATGAACTCCACACTGACAGTCACCCAAGGGTGGAATCAAACCCAAGTCCCTAGAACTGTGAGGCAGCAGTGTTAACCACTGAGCCACCATGCTACCCCCACGTGTGTGTGTCTATGTGTGTGTATGTGTGTGTTTGTATGTGTGTGTGGGTGTGTATGTATAAGCATGTGTGGGATTGTATGTGTGCAGGTATGTGTGGGTGTGTGTATGTGTGTGGGTATAAGTGTGGGTTTGTGTTTATATGGGTGGGTGTATGTGTGTGTGGGTATATGTGCGGGTGTGGGTATGTGTGTACACGTATGTGTGTTGGTGTGTATGTGTGGGTGTGTGTATATGTGGGTGTGTATATGTGGGTGAGTGTGAGTGTGTATGTGTGGGTGTGTGTATATGTGGGTGTGTATATGTGTGTGGGTGTGAGTGTGTATGTATGTGTATACACACATATGTGTGGGTGTGTGTATATGTGTGTACACACATGTGTGTGGATGTATACAAAGACATATCTGAAAAGAAGCCACATCATTCTGAGTGGATATACTGGGTGACGAATGTGTGTGAGTTTTAATAGTGGGGGCTGGAGGTGTGTGTTGGGGGGTTGGGGGGGGGGAGCAGAAACATCCAAAGAGAAAGTTGCACTAGTTCAGTATCGTTCATGAAACCTTCTACAACGATGCAATCCTGCTCTGGGTGACGTCTCTGCTTGCTGGACAATGTCTCCACAGCAAGTTCCCATGAAAAACCTCTTGTGGTGTTAACTCAGAGAAAATTACTGGCCAGGATAACAGCTATGCATTTATGTTGCGCCTTAACTCTAATCAAATACCCCCAGGTGCTTCTTGTGGTTTCATCAAAGGATAGTACCATGTCATACCTACTCCATATCCGATGGCCAGGAGCTCAATCAAGTTTGTGCAGAGGAGGTAGTGGCTTAAGAAAAAAAAACATCTCTTACCCTAATGTCTTTCATGGAAGGAAAAAAGTCTTCCTTACCCAGTCTGGCCTCCACATGGGTCCAGACCCACAGCAATGCCTTCTGAAGTGGCTGGGCAAGCCACCCCAGGGCAATGAGAGATGGACTGCTAATACTGGATCTACCAGCAAGGCCTCATTTCATGTGAAATAGACTTTAAAGAATGTCTTAAAATTCAAGAGATAGAGGGACAAACTGTTTAGAGAAGAAATTCCACTCAGCACGCACATACACACATACAGACACACACATACACACACAGACACACACACATACATGCACACACATATACAGACACACACATACATATACACAGACACACACATATACAGACGTACACATACACACAGATGCACACACACATACATGCACACACATATACAGACACACAAAACACATATACATACACACAGGCACACACATATACAGACACACATACACACACATACATGCACATACATACACAGACACACACACAGACACACACACAGACATGCATATACAGACACACATATACACAGGCACACACATACATGCACACACATACAGACATACACACAGACACACATACATGTATATATACAGACATACACATATACACAGGCACACACATATGCACACAGACACACATACATGCACATAGACACATACATGCACACACATACACATAAACACACACACACACATATATATATATATATGTGTGTATATATATATATATATATATATATATGTATATATACACACACACACACACACACACACCCTGCCCAACAGACGTGTGGACAGATCCGTGTTCTTTCAACGCTTTCCAGCACCTACTGATTTTATTACAACTTAGTTCAGGGTTGTCATGATCTAATCAGCCGCAGGATGGTTTCTGTTTTGAAAAGGTCACAAGAAAAAGAAACAGTCTTCACGTGACTGGCAAATATCAGAAGTCTTTATACTGAAAGGTCTGTGGAGATAAGCTATCGATCTGAAGCTTTATTCAAACCTCAGGATCTCTCCTGAAAACAACAAAAAAGCTGGAAATCTCAGCGGGTCAGGTGGTTCCTATGCAGGGTCTCTCTCCCTCTCTGCTTACTGAGCGGAACTCTGCACAAACTCCACTGCACAGACCTGTAACCCCGCTAATCCATCACCCAGATCCTCTTCAAATCCCCTAACCTCTCTAATCTCCCACGTTGAAGGTAAAATCCTGTGCTTGTTTATAAACCCACTCCCTCACGAAGTGCCAGCGACCGCCATGTTTTCCAGTCAGTTTTTCTTTATTCTCCAATAGGGTCTGGCTGGGCCGTCCCTAGTTGCCCCTCGAGAAGTTGGTGCTGCGCGGTACACGCACAAGGCCCTTAGGTGGGAATTGCAGGATTTTTGAGGAGAAAGTGAGGTCTGCAGATGCTGGAGATCAGAGCTGAAAATGTGTTGCTGGGAAAGCGCAGCAGGTCAGGCAGCATCCAAGGAACAGGATATTCGACATTTCAGGCATAAGCACTTCTTCAGGAATGGAGGATTCCTGAATGATTCCTGAAGAAGGGCTTATGCCCGAAACGTCGAATCTCCTGTTCCTTGGATGCTGCCTGACCTGCTGCGCTTTTCCAGCAACACATTGCAGGATTTTCACCCAGAGACAGTGAAGGAACGGCGATATATTTCCAAGTTAGGATGGTGAGTTGCTTGTCGGGGAACGTTGCAGGGGGTAATGCTCCCATTATTAATCCAGGGGCCATGTCTCCCCCAGATCCCAGGCACCACTTCAAAACAAAACGTCGATAAGCAAGTTGCTCCAGCATTATCTAAGATACACACAGACCTCTTCCCCGTCTCCCCTATGGATCACCGTGAGCATTATTTCCTATTTGAAGTTATTGCCCCTTGCTCAGAGTTTCCCATACCACCAGCTGCCCTCTGGCACACCCTTTTAGGAGTTTAATCATGGGACATGCTGTTCTGTATATGAACCAACCTTCTCATGTTCCCACAGCCCTCCAGTTGGCATCAGGAGTGACTGTTGTACTCACTGGTTCCCAGCGCCGCACAGCTACTAATTTTCCCCGGCCATTTATGTGTTTGTAGATAAAGACAAGGACTGCAGATGGTGGGAACCAGATTCTAGATTAGAGTGTTGCTGGAAAAGTACAGCAGGTCAGGCAGCATCCAGGAAAATCGACGTTTCGGACAAAAGACCTTCATCAGGAATAGAGGCAGGGAGCCTCCTGTGTGGTGAGATAAATTTCTGTGTTTGTTGCAGGGCCCGTGTTCCCCTCCGTGGCCCATGGAGAAGTTAGTCACAGTTGTCCTACTGCCCTCTCCAGACTGACACTTGGTTGTGAACAAGGACCCAGACTCAAACCTAAGAACTTTGCTTCTGGCAGGTTTGAGACGCAGACAAACTGAACGATACTTGGGAATTTGGATGCTGTTTTAAATCTCTGCAGCTCTTGGGCTTCACCACATGATGGGCTCAGTCTCTGTGCAGCAGGTGATGCTTTGTTCATGTTAGAAACCCAACTTAATCCTGGAATAACCAAACAGCTATCATTAAGTGCCCTCAGGGAAACGTTGGGGCTAAAGTCTCAACGGAACTAGAGAAGCGAAAATTAGATTAGATTAGATTAGATTAGATTAGATTAGATTACTTACAGTGTGGAAACAGGCCCTTCGGCCCAACAAGTCCACACCGACCCGCCGAAGCACAACCCATCCCCTACATTTACCCCTTTACCTAACTCTACGGGCAATTTAACATGGCCAATTCACCTGACCTGCACATCTTTGGACTGTGGGAGGAAACTGGAGTACCCGGAGGAAACCCACGCAGACACGGGGAGAACGTGCAAACTCCACACAGTCAGTCGCCTGAGTCGGGAATTGAACCCGGGTCTCCTTGCGAATGACTGAAACATTTTAGTGTTTGTTAATAAATGACTTGCCCAGATTATCCTTTTGAGAAAACCACCTGAAATGTTACTTCTGTTCAGAGCACCGGAATCTGAGCGTGACAAATCCCGCTCGCCCACAGACGGGTCTTGTCCAGGTGTGGGACAGGGAGATCGGTTTGAACACTGTCCCTTTTTCACTCTGGAGTCTGGGCTTTGAACTCCAGGAAAGCCTCCAGTCTCCATGAGCAGCTGGATGGATCATACAGGAAACGGTTCTGGGCAGGCCCCAGTCCAGTCCACAAGATAATGGGCAGAATTCACAGTCACTTTTGGCAATCCACTGGCAAACTCATTCAGAGGCGTGACTTGGCAGGCTGGTATGGACTGGCTGGCTCTGAGACAGAGGAATGTTCTTCTCAGACAGGGGCACACAGTGTACACAGAGAGATTACTCTGTTCCCTCTCTCTCTCCCTCACACACTGCTTCTCCCGTCCACACACTCAAACTCACAAATTCAATTCCCAATCGTGGACTTTAGACATGCTTTAATCACCCTGTTCACAGATACGCGACTGGAGCAGGACGACCTCCGAGCTCAGAGGTTGGGATACTACCGCTGCACAATAAGCTCCCGAAGTTGAGGAGGGGACGGGGTAAAACTCGCGGCAAGTGAACCATCCCTCGGGAATATTTCCCAGTGGAAACACATGCCGCCTGTGCGTCTCAATCCAGTGTCCAGCTCCCGCCCAAACAAGCTCATGGTAAACCCTCCACCCACCTCATGGTAAACCCTCCACCCACCTCATGGTAAACCCTACACCCACCTCATGGTAAACTCCACGCCCACCTCATGGTAAACCCTACACCCACCTCATGGTAAACTCCACACACACCTCATGGTAAACTCCACACCCACCTCATGGTAAACCCTACACCCACCTCATGGTAAACTCCGCACCCACCTCATGGTAAACCCTACACCCACCTCATGGTAAACTCCACACACACCTCATGGTAAACTCCACACACACCTCATGGTAAACTCCACACACACCTCATGGTAAACCCTACCCCCACCACATCGTTAACTCCGCACCCCCCTCATGGTAAACTCCGCACCCACCTCATGGTAAACTCCGCACCCACCTCATGGTAAACTCCACACACACCTCATGGTAAACTCCACACACACCTCATGGTAAACTCCGCACCCACCTCATGGTAAACCCTACACCCATCTCATGGTAAACTCCACACCCATCTCATGATAAACTCCACACCCACCTCATGGTAAACTCCACACCCATCTCATGATAAACTCCACACCCATCTCATGATAAACTCCGCACCCACCTTTGGCCCATCAGTGGCTTTAGGAGGTAAATCTCAGGCTGCCCTTGGCTGTCCTGCCCTGGCCTATTGTCCGTCGATTCCAGTCCACTCCAATCCCCTCCCTTAGCCCCATCCCTACCTCCTGCCCTACTCCATCCAGGAGGCAGGGACAAAGGAGGGTTTAACGTGAATAAATCAGCGACTCAATCAGAAATCTGGCAGCTCCTTTTCCATGTATGTCCTGTTGTTGTTGAGTTTTGTTGGCGGAGAGGCTGTGAGTTTCTCTGGGAGCTGGTGGAGCCGATCTTTCTCCAAATTTATGTTGACAGTGGGTGGGAGTGTTGGTAGGGTCAGTATTGAAAAAGAAGTGGTGCCCATTTACAGAGGTGAGGTAGCATGTCAATGTTGTTCCACGTGGCTTTGGGACACCGCTCAGTAAATAGCGAGCGCCCACCCACCTGTCTCCGCCACTGCATCAGCTCTGCACTGGGGAGAATAGGTTCCCAGCAGCTAGCACAACTAACATAGCAATCTCAATAACTGGCTGCAAGTGGACAGAGCAGGGAGGCAATGGCACTCAAACAATACAGGATGTAATCTCTCTCCCAACTCAAGAGAAACCCAGAGGATGTTGGATAATGTGGGGCATTCAACATTGCTAATCCTGAGACTAGGATCCCATTGCAGGGCAGTTTTCTTCCTTAAAGCCAACCTGTTCAAATGTTGACATTCTTCTGGAACTGGGGGGGGTGGGGGGGGGGGGGGGGGGCGGGGGTGGGACTGATTTTAACCCCCCAGCTTACAGAGTGTATTGAGTCTAGGAGTTGGCAAGTCATGTTGCGGCTGTACAGGACATTGGTTAGGCCACTTTTGGAACATTGTGTACAATTCTGGTCTCCCTTCTATGGGAAGGATGTTGTGGAACTTGAAAGGGTTCAGAAAAAATTTACAAGGATGTTGTCAGGGTTGGAAGATTTGAGCTATAGGGAGAGGCTGAACAGGCTGGGGCTGTTTTCTCTGGAGCGTTGAGGAGTTACATTATAGAGGTTTATAAAAATGGGGGGCATGGGCAGGATAAATAGACAAAGTCTTTTCTCTGGTGTCGGGGAGTCCAGAACTAGAGGGCATAGGTTTAGGGTGAGAGGAGAAAGATATAAAAGAGACCTAGGGGTCAACGTTTTCACGCAGAGGGTGGTACGTGTATGGAATGAGCTGCCAGAGGAAGTGGTGGAGGCTGGTACAATTGCAACATTTAAAAGGCATCTGGATGGGTATTTGAATAGGAAGGGTTTAGAGGGATATGGGCCGGGTGCTGGCAGGTGGGATTAGATTGGGTTGGGATATCTGTATCGACAAATTGGACCGAGGGGTCTGTTTGCATGCTGCACATCTCTATGACTCTGTAACTCTGGTAGCAGTCCTCCTGTTACAAGGGACAGCTGGTTTATTGCAAGCAACTGGAGGCAGACCGAGAGGGAAGGTGGGTTTCTGAGCTCAGTGGTTGTTCAGGCGGTGGGTTTTGCTAGGCAGGGACTGAAATGTGTGCAGGCTGACTTGTGGCCGCTGTCTGCACTCTTAAACGATACACATGCAATCTCGGTTTTTCCAAATGCCCTGAGAGGGGGAGAAATCCCTGAGGGGGAGCGGTCTGTCAGCCGTGCTGATTTCCCAGCCTCTCTAATGAGAACTCCGCCGACACGGTCAGGCTTTGTTTGGACCGACACCCTTCAGTGGTTTGAAATAATTGGCCAGTCTGAGCTACCAGGCAGAGTTATTACCGACAGGAAGGCTGCTCCGAGATCTGGACCCAACTGAATCGTTTCGACTGTAGCCGTGTCCAATTAAAATAGAACAAAAACAGGTTTATCAGGAACCCATGTCAATAAAATCCCATTTTATAAAAAGGTAGGCAATCTCCAGTAAGTGGCAGAGAGCGGGTTGTTCTATTGCGTTAAAATAAAAGGTGTTTTAATCCCTGGCTGCAGGCTGTGATTTGGGAAGAAGAATTAACTGTCTGTATAGGGAGCTCATGGTGAAGTTGACGTGTTGGCACGGGGTTAAAGGGTTGGTAAAGTTGGCATTGCTGAGCCAGCGGAAATAGAGCTTCTCAGTTCTCTGCCAAAAGCCACTTAGTGTCAAAGTTGCTGGCAAATGGATCCGCCAATGGGATCTTGGCGAATCCACTGGACACAACAGCCAAGGGGAGCCAATCATCTCCGAGAGTGGACTTCAACATAACCGAGCCCAACCCAACTGCACTGAGGAAGGAGGGTGATGAAAGAGGGAGTGTGTAAAAGGAGGGAGTGTAATGAAGGAGGGAGTGTGTTAAAGGAGGGAGTGTGATGAAGGAGGGAGCGTGATGAAGGAGGGAGTGTGATGAAGGAAAGAGTGTGATGAAGGAGGGAGTGTGATGAAGGAAGGAGTGTGATGAAGGAGGGAGTGTGAAAGGAGGGAGTGTGTTAATGGAGAGAGAATGATGAAGGAGGGAGTGTGATGAAGGAGAGAGTGTGATGAAGGAAGGAGTGTGATGAAGGAGGGAGTGTGAAAGGAGGGAGTGTGTTAATGGAGAGAGAATGATGAAGGAGGGAGTGTGATGAAGGAAAGAGTGTGATGAAGGAGGGAGTGTGTTAACGGAGGGAGTGTGTTAATGGAGGGAGTGTGATGAAGGAGGGAGTGTAATGAAGGAGGGAGTGTGGTAATGGAGGGAGTGTGACGAAGGAGGGAGTGTGATGAAGGAGGGAACGTGATAATGGATGGTGTGTGATGAAGGAGGGAGTGTGACGAGGGAGGGAGTGTGATGAAGGAGGGAACATGATAATGGATGGTGTGTGATGAAGGAGGGAGTGTGGTGAAGGAGGGAGTGTGATGAAGGAGGGACGGTGTTGAAGATGGGAGTGTGTTGAAGGTAGGAGTGTGATGAAGGAGGGAGTGTGGTGAAGGAGAGCGTGTTGAAGGTGGGCATGCATGATGGTGGTACACCTGGCAGTTTTATGTAGAATGATGTATGTTTGTGTGCACAAGGAATATGGAAAGTAGGGAACAGTTCACTCGACAGAGTCATTGAGCCGTACAGTGATACAGCATGGAAACTGACCCTTTGGTCCCACTCTTCCATGTCGACCAGTCATCCCAATCTGTCCTCAACCCATTTGCCAGCAATTGGCCCATATGCCTCAAAAGCCTTTCCATTCCATTCCTGATGCCTTTTAAATGTTGTATTTGTACCACCCCCTACCACTTCCTCTGGTATCTCATTCCTTACATGCACTCCCCTCTCCGTGAAAACAATACCCCTCCTCAGATCCGTTTTAAATCTTGCCCCTCTTACATTAAACCTATGCACTCTAGTTTTGGACTCCCTTAACCTCAGAAAAAGACCTTGGCCATTACACTATGCATGCCCCTTATGATGTTATAAATCTCTGAAAGGTCACCTCTCAGTCTCAGCTGCTCCAGGAAAAACAGCCCCAGCCTATTCAGCCTCTCCCTGTAGCTCAAACCCTCCAACACTGGCAACATCCTTGTAAATCTTTTCTTCACTCTCTCAAGTTTAACAAAATTAGATTAGATTACTTACAGATTAGATTACTTACAGTGTGGAAACAGGCCCTTCGGCCCAACAAGTCCACACCTACCCGCCGAAGCGCAACCCACCCCTACCCCTACCCCTACATATACCCCTTACCTAACACTATGGGCAATTTAGCATGGCCAATTCACCTGACCCGCACATCTTTGGACTGTGGGAGGAAACCGGAGCACCCGGAGGAAACCCACGCAGACACGGGGAGAACGTGCAAACTCCACACAGTCAGTCGCCTGAGGTGGGAATTGAACCCAGGTCCCTGGCGCTGTGAGGCAGCAGTGCTAACCACTGTGCCACCGTGCCGCCCTTGAAAATTCTTCTAGAATTTTGACTAGAATTGAATGAAGTATTCCAAAAGTGTCCTCACCCATCCTGCACTGCCCCAACATGACATTCCAGCTTGTACACTTAATCTTCTGACCAATGAAGGCAAGAGTGCCATCAGTCCTCTTCACCAACCTGTCTACCTGTGACTTCATATTCAAGAAACTGTGCATCTATATCCCTAGGTCTCTCTCTGTTTGACAACACTGCCCAGGGTTTTACCATTAGCTGTAAAAGTCCTGCCCTGGTTTGCCTTACCAGAACTGAAAATGTGTTGCTGGAAAAGCGCAGCAGGTCAAGCAGCATCCAAGGAGCAGGAGATTCGACGTTTCGGACATAAGCCCATCTTCAGGAATGAGGAAAGTGTGTCCAGCAGGCTAAGGTAAAAGGTAGGGAGGAGGGACTTGGGGGAGGGGCATTGGAGATGCGATAGGTGGAAGAAGGTTAAGGTGAGGGTGATAGGCAGGAGTGGGGTGGGGGTGGAGAGGTCAGGAAGAAGATTGCAGGTTAGAAAGGTGGTGCTGAGTTCGAGGGATTTGACTGAGACAAGGTGGGGGGAGGGAAAATGAGGAAACTGGAGAAATCTGAGTTCATTCCTTGTGGTTGGAGGGTTCCCAGGCGGAAGATGAGGCGCTCTTCCTCCAGCCGTCGTGTTGTTATGGTCTGGCGATGGAGGAGTCCAAGGACCTGCATGTCCTCGGTGGAGTGGGAGGGAGAGTTAAAGTGTTGAGCCACGGGGTGGTTGTGTTGGTTGGTCCGGGTGTCCCAGAGGTGTTCTCTGAAACGTTCCGCAAGTAGGTGGCCTGTCTCCCTAATATAGAGAAGGCCACATCGAAGATAAAAGGTAGGGAGGAGGGACTTCTTCAGCCCTTCTTTAGGCTTATGCCCGAAACATCGATTCTCCTGCTCCTCGGATGCTGTCTGGCCCGCTGTGTTTTTCCAGCACCACATTTTTCAAGTCTGGTGCTCCAGCATCTGCAGTCCTTAGTTTCTCCTTTGTTTGATGAAATGCACAGTGTTGTTACCATAGAGCTGTCCATGGTGCTGAATAACATAAACCACTAATCGACTGGCTAGATTTGTTCTAAGAGTTAGAGATGTATAGCATGGAAACAGATCCTTTGGTCCAACTCGTCCATGCTGACTAGATATCCTAATCTAATCTAGTCCCATTTGCCAGCAGTTGGCCCATATCCCTCCAAACCCTTCCTATTCATACACCCATCCAGATGCTTTTTAAATATTGTAACAGCGTCCACTACTTCCTCTGGCAGCTCATTCCACACACGCACCAGTCTCTGCGTGAAAAAGTCACCCCTTAGGTCCCTTTTATATCCCCTCTCACATTAAACCTATGTCCTCTAGTTCTGGGCACCCTCACACCAGGGAAGAGACTTTGTCTATTTATTCTATCCATGCCCCTCATGATTTTATAAACTTCTATGATAAAGCCTCCAATAAAGGAAAGCATACTAAATGCCTTCTTCACTATCCTATCTATCTGTGACTCTACTTTCAAGGAGCTATGAATCTGCACTCCAAATTCTCTTTGTTTAGCAAAGAGAAGGACCTTACCATTAAGTATATAAGTCCTGCTAAGATTTGCCTTCCCAAAATGCAACACCTTGCATTTATCTGAATTAAACTCCATCTGTCACTCCTCAGCCCATTAGCCCACCATACTTGGAGGCAGGATAATTGGAACAAGTTTTGGAATTCTTCTTGAACTACTGAAAGCATATGACATGGAATGTGGTCTTTACTCCTGGGATTTGTGTGATATTTTTCTTTAGTTTGCACATCTCCCTTCCCAGATTATCTGGCATTCTTACCATCAGTCCTGCAGATGGAGTGGTGTTCTCCCACATTTATGTTGTCATTTAGCAACCTGTTAAATGATTAACCATCATCAGAATCACAAACTAGTCTTCACTTGTGTCCTGCATCATTGGGGAACTATATTCCACTTTCACTTAGATACTCAGGAGAAGATGATCTCTAAGTCTGCCGACGCTATCTTGTTTTTCTGACTTGTCATACAGATCTGTTAAATAAGGATTTCCATAGTTTTGAGATATACATGATTGCGGGGTCATGCGTTTCCTTCATCTGATTTTTGATATAATTTTGAGGATATTTCCACATGGCAGTGCACATTGCTAGGGCTTCCAGCTGTTTTTCAATGTGGAATTTGAATCACCGTCAGTATCTTTAAGTCTGAACTCACTGAGTTCTTCAATAGAAACTTGGGAAGCACTGAGTGACATTTGTACATCCAGTCCACACTCCGAGAAAGTGCTATTGGCTGAACTAGGAGCAGGGAATCCATGTTCAATCTTAGGGCATGAAAAGCAGAAGGTAGGTACAACGAAAGGGACCAACGCATTGTGTCAAAAGTCTTACGCTCACAGCTAAACAAATTTATAATTCAAACATTTTCAAAACACAGCATGTCCCTGCACTTACGTGGGCATAGCTCAGAGAGGTAATTGTTAGATGTGTGAGTCAGATACCCATTAAGTATCAAGTTCCTTTATGAGTGCAGTGTGTTGATAAAACTGCTGGCTTATCTGAAATAACACCTTTTGCTCATTCAGTTGCCTGTTTTTGCATTTGCTTCAGAGGAATACCAGAAGCAGTTGTTGACTTTGCCCATGGGTGAAGGGAGTTGTTAGTTGAGGCAGCAGTTTCCACAGTCAGGATCATGGCCTCATGTTCACAGAAATTAGATAACAAAGTCCCTCAAGTATTAGTGGGAAAGAACTAATTTGTTATTTTGTAAAGTATAGAAGGGGAAGTCTGATCCCGCCATAATCAAATGCTTTTAAAGTAATTGCCATGACAGATTATACATGTAGGTGTACCAAATTCATTTGTGCAACTAACAAACATTAATTTAGACAAATGGATGTAGATTGTAGAGAGAAGCCCCCACCCCATCAGCTGAGGGGAAGGATAGATTTGGAGGACAAATAGTATAAACACCAAGGACCAAATGAAGTGGAGCAAAGGATGGAAACACCTAACTGTGTGAAAGGGCACTGGGAAACAGGTGGCATTATAAGGGGGCCATTCCAAAACAGTACTGAGTCACTATGACCTCAAGAAAATAAACAATCACAGCTTCACAAGCTGCCAAACAATCCCCACTCAGTATGATGCAGCTGGCAAATGTCTGAGCAAGGGCATAATGGGCAGAAGGGAGGTGGCAAGTACATGTTGCATGTAGCCATTATAATGCAGGAAATATAAATATCCTGTACTTTATCAGGGGTGGGGAATGTATTGGAGTCTGTCTCCGGTGATCACTCCCAGGCTGCATGGTAAGGAACTCCAACTAAAGATTAATTTGTGCTGCTTTAAAATTGCTCTCCAACAGCAGTAAATTTCAACAAAACAGTCCCCAAATATCACTGCCCATGTACTTACATTGGACATATGTTACTTTTAGCTCTGGTGTAGTACATTACCCCTGGGTCAGAAGGGAGTTGTCTGTATCTCAGCTTCCATGTTCCATTCTCATCCCAGGTTCTGCTGGAAGAGATTTCTTCAAGGTTCAGGTACATGAGTTCTGTGTCTATATGACACCAATCACTGTCCTACTCACACTATCCTTGTAACTTTGTAAATTAATTCAGGAGATGTGCGCATCACAGACTCGGCCATTAAGTATTGCCTGTCACTAACTTCCCTTGAGAAGAAGGTTGTCAAACTAAGCAATTGTTAGGCTATTTCAGAGGACCTAGAGTCAAACACATTGCTATGAGTCATTCACACTCACCAGACTGAATATCGTTGGCAGATTTCCTTCCTTCAAGGACATTAGTAAACCATATGCAAAAAATGTAGATTAGATTACTTACAGTGTGGAAACAGGCCCCTTCAGCCCAATAAGTCTACACCGATTCTCCGAAGCACACACACCCAGACCCATTCCCCTACATCTAACACTACGGGCAATTTAACGTGGCCCATTCACCTAATCTGCATATTTTTGGATTGTGGGAGGAAACCGGAGCACCTGGAGGAAGCCCAGGCAGGTACGGGGAGAATGTGCAAACTCCACACAGAGAGTCAGCTGAGGCGGGAATTGAAACCGGGTCTCTGGCGCTGTGAGGCAGCAGTGCTAACCACTGTGCCACCCTTTTTATCACCCTTTATATACTGAATACAATTGTCTTATTCCTCTTCTTTGGTGTCCTGGCTTTGGTGGATCTTGTACCTCCCAGAACCATAATTGCATGTCATTCACCTGAGAATGAAATTGCTTCAACTCAGTGCTAGGTGGTATTCGAAAACCATAAGGGGCTGTTACCACACTTTCCTGCCAACTTGATGAAACTACTTGTGCCCAATGCACGTGAAAGAGAAGGAACACGCACATCATTTAACAAAATAAATGTAGAAGTCATGTATTTTTTATATTGTGATGGATTTTTGCCAGTTTATACAATGGCCGGGGCGGGGGGGGGGGGGGGGGAAGGGGGGAGAGGTGGGTGGTTGGAGGTGCGGTATTTGCTGGTATTAGTGACAGGTAGAATAGGGTGAGTGGGGTTTACAGCTTTTTGAAAATCGCAGAAAATGATTCCAATCTGACAGTGCACCCCAAGCAGTGTGCATGATCTTGGAAAGAAAGGTCACAGCGTTATTAAATTTTGTCAGTAGCACCTGGGAAGCCTGATTCCAACTGAGCAGTTGCTGGAGTTTGGAAACCCAGCAGCAAAATGGAAACAAGAGCAGCTGGCTGCAGAGAGTAAGCGCTTTCTTGAGTACTGACTGTGGGCCAAGAGGAACTGGAGTCTTCAGTCCTAACCCCTCAAGGAAACTTTCTGTTAACTACAATCTCTCTTTGCTGTCACAAGGTGCTGAATCCCCTCTCTACTCTCTAATTTTTCTCTCCATCTTTATGACAGACTGCCCTCACCTAGGTATTTCCCCCCCCCCCAACCCTCAACAACTTACAATTGTCCGTCCACCCGCAGCCCCCCAAACCTCCTCACAAGATCAGGACTCTGCTATCACCTCACCCTAAACCCTTCCCCATAGTCAGAGCTGCTGGATCACCGGGACAGTCCATCATACACCTTGTATCTGCAGCTTCCACCACTCTTTAACTGTCCAGCAGCTCTCCAGCCAGTCTATATGTCAACTGTGCACCAAATAGCAATGAACGGAAATGAGATCCATTCGCCAGAATTGAACTGAATTGAATTTATTTATTATCATGTGTACCGAGGAACAGTGAAAAGTTTTGTCTTGCAAGCAATGCAGGCAGATCACAGAGTTAAGTAGCATAGATAAGTAAATAATAGATAAACAGCAGCAAAAACCAAAACACAGCTACAGGCGAATGTTAAGAGTTTGTGGGTCCATTCAGTATTCTAACAACAGTAGGGTAAAAACTGTTGTGAAACCGGCTGGTGCATGTGTTCAGGCTTCTGTATCTTCTCCCCAATGGTAGAGGCTGTAGAAAAACATTGCCAGGGTGGGATGGATCTTTGAGAATGCTGGCGGCCTTTCCTTGTCAGCGGGCCTGGTAGATGGATTCTATAGATGGGAGCTTGGCCTTTGTGATTGTCTGGACCGAGTTCACCACTCTCTGTAACCCTCTCCGATTTTGAATGGTACAGTTGCCATACCAGGTAGTGATCCATCGTGTAAAAAATGAGGTCTGCAGATGCTGGAGATCACAGCTGAAAATGTGTTGCTGGTCAAAGTACAGCAGGCCAGGCAGCATCTCAGGAATAGAGAATTCGACGTGATCCATCGTGCTCTTGATGGCGCACCTATAAAAGTTGGCGAGGGTATTCGCCGTCATGCTAAATTTCCTCAGCTGCCTGAGGAAGAAGAGATATTGTTGGGCCTTTGTAACCAGTATGTCCAGGACCTCTGCATTATTGGGACTTGCTGGTTCCTGTCACTGTTGTACCTCCCCATTCCCTCTGTGCAAGTATTCCTTCTTATTCTTTGCTTTTCTCAGCAGTCCCTCAAGATCAAGGGTCAACATCTACATTGACTGCAGCATTAAAATTAAAACAGAAAGAATACCAAAAGAAACAACACAGAAAAAAAACAAGTGAATGTCTTATGTGTTCCATATCAGAGCAGAGGAGAAATAGTAAATGATTGTTTCCAGTGGCAGTAACAAAGAGGATATAGATTAGGGTTTCCTGACAGTAGGTTAGGCTTCTTTCCCATCTGGATATTAGAAGATGAAATGTTTGATCACAATTGTCCAGCCCATGAGTGAATAAGAAAATTCCAGGCATTGCACTTGAAGAGGGATGAGAAGACACTGGATATAGTGTAGAAAATATTTAAAAAGGAATGAATCAAAGGATGAGAGAATTTCATTTCATGGATAGTTTGGAGAAATTGGGGCTATTGTCCTTTAAGAAGAGAAGGTCAGGAGATTTGACGGAGATGCTCAAAATCACAGAGGATAGGGACAGAGCAGATACGGTCATGCCAAATGGAATTTGAGTAAATATTTAAGTGAGACAAATATCCTTTTTCTATGTTAATGATCTGGACTTGGGTGTGCAGGGCACCAATTCAAGATTTGTAGATGCCGCAAAACTTGTAAGTATTGTAGACAATGAGGGTAATGGTGATAAATCTCAAGCAGACACAGACGGCTGCTGCAATGGATGGATTCTTATCAGATGAAGTTTAATGTAGAGAAGACTGAAGTGAAACATCTTGGTAGGAAGAAGATGGAAAGGAAATATAACATAACAAGTATAATCCTAAATATGGGTGCAGGAGCAGAACAACTTCTGGGTGGAAACGTCAAAATCACCGAAGGCGTCAGGGCAGGTTGAGAAACTACTTCAACAAGCATTAGAGGATAATAGACTTTATAAATAGAAGCATAACGAGAAGGTAAGGATGAAACTTTATAAAACACTGTTTTAGTCTCAAATAGAGTACAGTGACCAACTACAGTTCTTTCAGTGTGACTGTTGAAAATCCTGGAGCTCCGTCTGTTTTGGCAGGTACCTATACCAAATGGACTGCAGCAGTTCAAGAAGGCAATTCACCACCACTTTCTCTCGGGCTGTTAGAAATGGGCAATGACACAGCCAATGTTACTCATAGCCCATGAGTGAATAAGAAAATTCCAGGCATTGCACTTGAAGAGGGATGTGAAGACACTGGATATAGTGTAGAAAATATTTAAAAAGGAATGAATCGAGGGATGAGAGAATTTCATTTCATGGATAGATTGGAGAAATTGGGGCTATTGTCCTTTAAGAAGAGAAGATCAGGAGATTTGACGGAGATGCTCAAAATCACAGCAGGTAGGGACAGAGTAGATAGGGAAAAACTTTCGGCCTTTGCACAGGGGTCAAGAACTCTGACTTCTTGAGAGCTTCTTGCTTCCTTCACTCCATCACTGGTTGCTGTTCCCTGTCTGTGAACTGGGTGGTCCGCGGGCTTGTCCAAAATGTAGGTCACTGAAAGCTAACATCATGACTGAAGCATGACTCCAGTCAGACAACCAGACTGACACCATGTGCACTGCATGAACTTCAATCAGTGTGAGGAACAATATAGGGTTGGAAACAAGATCCATGTAATTGTTGTATTTGTTTGATTAATATAAACATAAGAAAGGTATTAGTTATAATACATATTAGAATGTTTCATATAAACATGTTCTTTTGTAGAATTCATGTTTATAACATGAAAATATCAATATTTATTTTGGCATAATTAATACTGTACTTCTGAGATTTTACAGAATAATTAATGCACGAAAACTTATTATGTTTGGTAGCAAAATCAACAATAAAACTTGAATATTTTCTGTAAGTACACATGAATTTTGAAGAGTTCTGTGTTTAGCAGTGGCAAGTGAAAATCAGGGTGGGAGCATAGGCTGGTGTTGGTCAGGACTGGTTAATAGTCCGAGGGCTCTTTCATCCATCTTCGTGGTCCATGAGCAAAATGTCTGAGAAGGACTGATCTCAGTTTTAAAGTCTGAAATTCACACCAAAAACACTGGAATGTTTCGCTGCAAGGAAGGTGCTATATTAACTCAAGTTATTATTGTATTTGTTGTTTCCTCTTTCCTCCTCTGGATGCTCCTGAAAATCTGTTGCCTTGACCAAACCTTTATTCACCTCTTCCTTGTTTGCCTCAGCATCATGTCAAATCTCCCATAATGGTTGGCTGCATTACCCCTATATAAATGCAATTTAAATTACAATATTTCAGGTTAATTTTCATCATTAGTCTTCAGCTTTGTTGTCATGTCTCTCTAGATCTGCCACTGCTAAAGATGCTCTGCTTTCCTCTGTTTTTTTTTATTTGTGCCTCTTGTTGCCAATTACTATTCATGTTTGTGTTGTCCTCACAGACTCCCTTCAGTCATTGGTTAAGATTCACAGGCGGGTCCTTCTCCGGCTATATCAACACACTACTGCCACCAAGAGTTCAAGAAGAGAACTGCAGCTATGACAGACAGTGACCAAAAATGAAATATTGGCCATTACACTCTGCAAAGGGAGATCTGGACCTCAACACTGAAATACAAATTGACTTTACATATAGTTTTAGTAATTGGTCAGAAATAGCTTTGTCAGCTTTGACATTCCTCCTTAGTACACAGTGTGTCCATGATGTAATACCATTTTATTTAATCTGTTTCCTGTGTTTACTGGAAGGTAGGATGATCACAGAAACAATTTTACTCAAGGCCCCTTATTAGAAACAGCTAAATTTTTTCTTACGAGAGTTTCAGTGTTATCAGGATGTAGGTTATTTCCATAATGTAACATCCCAACATATTTACAACTTCAAGCATTTGGCTCACTACTACATTTACATACAGGATCACATACCGATTTCCAACAAGGGCCATAGGATAATGAACAGGGGCAGCAGCCCATTGTAACTTGCTTTCCCTTACACCTAATCCATTGGTGCTCGAGTCAGTGGAACTAATCCCAATGGGAGCTTATTGCAGTCATGCTAGTGTGGTGTATACTGCTGATTAAAGCTGAGGTCTCCCTGACCTGCAAGATGTAAATCCCATAACATTTAAATAATTTAATTCCCATAGAATTTAGTTACACATGAAGTCATTGACCTGCCTGTACACAAACACTAACGCCAACACTAATATGAACCCAGCTTTGTGACAATGTGAAGATAACGTTGACTCCTCAGGCTGCAATTATAGTGCAAGATGTATGTCCGTACTGTTGTGGGGAAAATCACCAGTCTCAGAGTCAGAATCAGGATTTAATGACAGAGACAACTGTACAAAGAAACCGGAGCTCCGAGGAGAGAGAGAAATGTCCAGCAGCATGGCTGTCAGCTGCGAGCCTTCTCTCTCTCTCTCGGAGCACATGTCACGAAAATTTATATATTTCATGGTATAATGGTCTAGATATCGAGTTTTGTTTGTGCAGCATGGTGTGTTTACAGAAAACATTACAGAGACATTGTCAGTTTCAGAGGGATGTTAAAAGTCATCATCAGTTTCAGCAGCTGCACAGAGGTCCATTGCTGCAGTAATTTGTCGTGATCATTCTTCCTGATTAGGAAGATCGTTGTCCATTACAGCAAATTGAAGGTATATAAGCAGTCTCAGGTAGTTAACATTTCTATTGAAGGTGATGGCTGGGCTCAGACACTTCATTGGGTAGTAGATGTTACTGATATGTATTCTCTCCCCCCCACGCCTTAAACTAATTATCTATGTTCTGTGTCTATTGTGCAGGTATCCTATAGGCCTCAGGCAGTATCTGTGTATGCTTCACTGTACTTTTCCATGTAATGGCTCAGCAGCCATTTTGTGTGCTAAGTGACCAACTTATGGCTCAGCGGCCATCTTGTGTGCTAAGTGACCAACTTATGGCTCAGTGGCCATCTTATATGCTAAGTGACCAACTTATGCCTTAGCGGCCATCTTGTGTGCTAAGTGACCAACTTTTATGGCTAGTGGCCATCTTGTGTGCTAAGTGACCAACTTGTGGCTCAGCGGCCATCTTGAGTCTGTGTGCCCTGTGTCAGCATGCCCCGTGTCAACTCCCACTTCAGTTCTCAGTGTTTTCGAGCTGTGGGCTTTTGCTGAACAGTAGAACATGTTGAAAAAAATACTCCCTCCCTCCTCTGCAATGGGTACCCAAAGATCAGGAGCGTAGGACTGAAGTGCAGCCAAAAACAGAGGATAAGGCTTTAAGGAAACCAAAAAGGGCACGTAAGCGCCCACATCCAAAACAGTATATACATGGACCACAGACTCCACAGCACCACAGAACAAGCAGCTGGGCTGGGAGTCAGTGAATCACCGCAATCTGTGGTTGCAGGGGACTGTTGCGTGCAGCACCCTCCACCCCAGATCCCCGAGGGAAAGGGGGAGGACTCCTGCGTACACAGCCCTCCATTGGGGATCCACACTGCCCTTTGGTAAATAGGCACGCCAAGTCGTCTCTGGGCAGCAGATGAGGGAGAAGAGGTGGACGGTGTGCAGCAGCAGTCTGTACAGGGCCCGCCTGTGATACTTCCCTAAAAGGGGCAAAACTAAAATTCCGGAGGCGGCTCAGGTTGTGGGGCACAGGCTCCCGTGGGAAGCATGGGATCTTGGGGCCAATGTGAAATTCCGTCCGGGCAGGGGTAAGTGCGGACAGGATTCCACCGCACACCTGAGCAACTAGTGCACTACGTCGGGTCCGAGCACCGCCGTGTTAAGGCGTCGGATGTCGGTAGCCACGTACTAGATGTCTACCGCTGCCCTGCTCATCTCCTGGTTATATCTGTCAGCTGGGACTTTCCTGATTGTCCCAGGTTAACAACCCCATTCCAGGTTCCCATGGTCAATGAGGTCATCCTGGTTCCAATCGCTACAATTACTAAATTAAATTTGACGACAATCAGTGCAAGGAGAGGTTAAAGCACATGCCCAAAAGTTTGGTCAAAGGGTTCCGAACAGAGAGAAGAAATGAAACAAGGAAGAGAGTTTCAGGATGGGAATTCTAAAGCTTTGCATTGAAGTAGGAGCGATTTAGTCTAGAGATAGGCAAGAAACAAGACTGGGATCAGTATAGATGTCGCAAAGTATGGTCAAGGATTATTATTCCATGGGAATTAAGCTAATGGGGAAAAGGCAGGGAAATAGAGTTGAGGAATATCAGATCAGCCACAATCTCAATTGACTTTATGACCAACTTCATAGAATTCCTATAATGTGGAAGCAGGCCATTCAGCCCATCAAACTCACACCAACCCTCCAAAGAGCATCCCACCCAGTTCCGTCCCTATCTTATCTCTGTAACCCTGCATTTCCCATGCCCAATCCACCTCACCTGCACATCTTTGGACTGTGGGAGGAAACCGGAGCACCCGGAGGAAACCCACGCAGACACGGGGAGAACGTGCAAACTGCACACAGTCACCCAAGGCAGGAATCAGACCCAGGCCTCTGGCGCTGTGAGGCAGCAGTGAGTCATCCTGCAGACCCACTTCTGCTTTTATCTCTGACAGTCTTATGTTTGAACAAAGTTGGAGAATTAGAGAACGTTAGAGAGATAGAGAGGGAT
Organism: Hemiscyllium ocellatum; assembly: GCF_020745735.1. Lineage (NCBI taxonomy): Eukaryota > Metazoa > Chordata > Chondrichthyes > Orectolobiformes > Hemiscylliidae > Hemiscyllium > Hemiscyllium ocellatum. The sequence continues at coordinate 8,093,503 of NC_083425.1, read as the reverse complement.
GAAGTAATTGGGCAACAAAATGAGTTTAGATTAGATTACTTACAGTGTGGAAACAGGCCCTTCGGCCCAACAAGTCCACACCGACCCGCCGAAGCGCAACCCACCCATACCCCTACATTTACCCCTTACCTAACACTATGGGCAATTTAGCGTGGCCAATTCACCTGACCCGCACATCTTTGGACTGTGGGAGGAAACCGGAGCACCCGGAGGAAACCCACGCAGACTAATATCAAGGTGTTGTTTAACAAGAGGTCAGTAAATGTAGAAGTGTTGGTGGATGGGTCTTGGTGTTAGAATGAAAACGTGGAGTTTTTGATTTTCTATTGGAGTCAACCCACTAATGCTGTAGTGTTAGCTCAGTGGGGACTGTCATAGAAATCTGAGGTGTGTAGGGAGCAATGGAAGGTAACATGCAAGCTGACCAGGGGTCTCAGACCGCCCAGGTGCAGAGTTACAGTTTTCCAGGACAGTCTAACAGAGATGACATGTTTCACTGAGACAGTGCCACAATCATTGGCTCAGAAGACTATTGCTCATCCCTAATTGCCCTTGAATGGAGTGGCTGTCCAGGCCATTTCAGAGGGCAGTTAGGAGCCAATCACATTTATGTGTCTGGAGTCACACACAGGACTGACCATGTAAGGATGTCACATTTCTCTCCTTAACTAATTCACAAGCTACTTTTGTTTTTTTAACAAGGGTTACACAGTCACCCTCTCAATTCTAGATTTTAATGGATTCAAACTGAGTTAACTCCCATTGTGAGATTGGCACCCAGTTCCTGGAACTTAATCTGGGGCTCTAGATTTCCATCAAGAGTGAGATGCTGGAAAAACACAGCTGGTCAGGCAGCATCTGAGGAGCAGGAGAATCAACGTTTCAGACCAGAGCCCTTCATCACCATCTAGTGACACATCGCAGCTCTCCCACACTATTTCAGTGGCACATGGTGCTCTGAATCTTTCCTGTAATATAAACTGGGAAAACCCATGGGCCCCGAGAGAAGCTACGTTGTTGGTGACATATGTGAGTTTGAAAACAGAGATAGAGGTGAATTCCTCTTTAATATGTCTCCCTTAAAATTAATTTCAAATCGGTACTTGATCAAACTTGGGTCTTTTTTGGTGAAAAGAGTTATTTCCACAAGGGGGAAAAAAAAGTCTCCGTTTATTTTGACACATGACCTGTGTATATGTAAATTTCAAAGTACGTCTCCACAAATAGAAAGGTGGAGTGAGACTATCTCCAGAGGCCTTTACAAATAATGGTGAGCCCCATTTCAGGATTCCTGCCTCCATTCCCTAATGCAGCAGGTTTCACTAGCACCAGGTAGAGAGCCCACACTCTGAAGTCATAACCTGCACAGTCCCACCCTGCGGCTCAGCATTATGCCCCCATTTTCCCCCTGCAGTTTCCAGCCAGCTTCTTGAGGCCATGTGGTTCTTGGCAATCTGGAAGGGTTGTGAACCACAGCCTGGATTTAGGAACATCTACAGAGTCATAGAGATGTATAGCACAAAACCAGACATTTTGGTCCAACTTGTCCATGTCGACCAGATATCCCAACATAATCTCATCCCATTTGCTAGCACTTGGCCCATATCCCTCCAAACCCTTCCTATTCACATACCCATCCAGATGTCTTTTAAATGTTGTAATTGTACCAACCTCCACCACTTCTTCTGGCAGCTCATTCCATACACATGCAACCTTCTACATGAAAGAGTTGCCCCTTGGGTCCCTTTTATATCTTTCCCCTCTCACCCTAAACAGATGCCCTCTAGTTCTCCCCCACCCCAGGGAAAAGACCTTGTCTATTTACCCTATCCATGCCCCTCATGATTTTATGAATTTCTATGAGGTCACCCCTCAGTTTCTAAGGGAAAACAGCCCCAGCCTATTCAGCTTCTCCCTGTAGCTCAAATCCTCAAAACCTGGCAACATCCTTGTAAATCTTTTCTGAACCCTTTTAAGTTTCACAACATCCTTCCTACAAGACCTAAGTTTAAAAAAAATGTATTTATGCCCCTCCATGAAAACCATGTCTCCCATGCTCCATCCCTTACCCCACACCTTTCAATGTTCCATGTCTTGTGTCCTCATCCAGTGTGCATTGTGTCCAAACCCATATCATAACAACAAGTCTTGAAATGCTCTTGAAAAACACAACCACTTAGAAATCTACTCTGAACAAAAATTACTATGTAGAATAAGGCGCTGTCATTTATAGTTTAGATAATAAAAGCTTTACCTGATTTCACATGTTTTACACACCAATAAACATACAGACTTTGAAAAACAAATCAAGAGGGAAAGAATAATTTAGTCTCGTTACCTTCATCAACCTGTTCAGACGTGTGACACAGTTCCAAGGCTGGGGGACCTGAACCATCTAGCCCAGAGGCGGGGACCCTACTCATGCACTGAAATACCCAAAGAATACCTTCTTACAATTTTATAAAAATGCCAATCAATCAAAGTTAACACTCCACTTCAACCTGTGCAAACTGGCCCTTGCCGTGCTGCTTTCAACAGTGCGTACTGGAGTTCAGACAAGCACTTTTGTCGCCGTGGGACTTAAATCGACGACCTTTTGATTGAGAGATAAGAGGGTTAAGATGGAATCGAGCAGCTTGCTCACCCCCCTGATGTTCATCCAGTCGCCCTGTACTGAAGGTGCAGACTTTCTGGGTGTCAGATATTCACAGGAGAAGGTTCAGTTCCACTGCCCGTTTCCCAAAAATGATTGACACTCTCTGTTCAGGCCTATGTGGAGATTAGACCTGATGAAGGGCTTATGCCCGAAACGTCGAATCTCCCATTCCTTGGATGCTACCTGACCTGCTGCGCTTTTCCAGCAACACATTTTCAGCATGTGAAGATTAAGCAATGTACGAGAGTCCATGCCCAAAACAACCTGGTATCTAGTGAGGTTACACTCTCAGCTGATGTGTATCGAAGCTGGGGTTTCCTCTCCAGTCCTGAGGATGATTGGAAATCAAGGAAGAGTTTCAGGGAATAGCCCATTTTTCAGAGGGAAGCTAGATGATATTTCCTGCCAGATCTCTCTGGAGTTGGTTTCCATGATTTGCCAGGAGAATTGGCATTCTTCAGAGTGGAATTGATTTAATCGAACATTCTGGGTTAGCTGTCATGGGATTTTCATTTGCTTTATTTAATTGCAAAACTTTTCCCAATCAATTTCCTCCCTTCCGTCTAAATGCAGTGTCTTTTATTGGAATAAGGGGTTCCATCTGTGAGCAGAAAGAGCACAGTAATGAAGACAAACCAGCCCCCGCGTGATCAGCACCACATCCACAAACACCCCCTCCCTTCACCACTGGTGCTCAATAGCTGGAGTGTGTACCATCTGCACGATGCACTGCAGAAAATCTCAAAAATCTTGAGACAGTACCTTCCAACCCATGACCATGTCCATCTAGAAGGACAAGAGCAGCAGACACATTGGAACACCTCCACCTGCAAGATCCCCCCAACCCCCAAAATCCCCAAACCAGTCACCATCCTGACTTGGAAATATATCACCATTCCTTCATCGTCGCTGGGTCAAATTCCTGGAATTCCCTCCCTCAGGGCATTGTGGGTCAACTCACAGCAGGTGGACTGCAGTGGTTCAAGGAGGCAGCTAACCCCCATCTTCTCAAGGGCAACTAGGAACAGGCAATAAATGCTGGCCCAGCTAGCGATAGTCATGTCCCAGAAATGAATGAATAAAAATTTAAATAAACCCTATATTCGGTATGAGCTCCCTGACAGCAATGGTAGAATTGGAATTGTATCACAGAATTGATGCAACATGAAGGAGATTATTCAGCCCATTGTGCCTGTGCTAGCTCATTATGACAGTAATGTATCTCACACCAATTCCTTTCCTCCTCCCTACAACTCCCCAAATTCTTCCTTTTCAGATAATATTCTGAGTTCTTCATCAGTGCATTCATTGGACCTGTGCCTGCTGCAATTTCAGGCAGTGCATTCCAACTCTCACCCCCTTACTGTAGGATTGGTTTCTCCATTTTATTGTCTCAAGTTGCCATTTAATCAACTAGAATTTGTTCCCTCTGCTTTTCAGTCAGTCTGACAATGGGAATTGTTTGTCTCCCTCTACTCCAGCCAGACCTCTCTTGATTTTTAACGCTTCAATCAAATCTCTCTTCATTCTTCCTTTCTCCGAGGATAACAGACCCAACTTCTTTGAATGTTCTACATAATTGATGCTCTTCATCCCTGAAGACATTCCCATGAAGGCTTTCTGCACCCTCCCTAAAGCCACCACATCCTGTTAAAGTGCAGGAGCCAGAATCTAACTCAGGTTCCAGTTGAGGCCAAATTTCAGGGAAGGCAACTGGATTCAAACACAAGGCAAGGTCTTGAAGACCTCTTTCAAATATCTTCCCAGCTTTTTCTTCTCCAGGAGAAACAGTCGCAATTTTACAAATCTCTCTTCAGACTGGGGTTCCTCAATGCTGGAATTATTTCTGCTGTGTCTAATCTTTCACTTTCTTCCTAAACTGTGACACCTACAACTGGATGCAATACTCCAGTTGAATCCTAGATTTGGAGATGCCGGTGTTGGACTGGGGTGGACAAAGTTAAAAATCACACAACACCAGGTTATAGTCCAACAATTTTAATTCGAAGCACTAGCTTTCGGAGCGCTGCTCCTTCAGGTGGTGGTGAAGAATAAGATTGTAAGTCACAGAATTTATAGCAAAAGGTTACAGTGTGATATAACTGAAATTATATATTGAAAACGATCTGGATTGTTTGTTAAGTCTCTCATCTTTTAGAATGACCACATTGGTTTCAGATCTTTCATATGTAAATCGCAAAACCTTTTTTAAAAGTTACATTCTCAATTGAACTTATTCCAGTTACTGCCAAGGTGGCACGGTGGTTCAGTGGTTAGCACTGCTGCCTCACAGCACCAGGGTCCCAGGTTTGATTCCAGCCTCGGGTGACTGTCTGCGTGGAGTTTGTACATTCTCCCTGTGTCTGTGTGGTTTCCTTCGGGTGCTCTGGTTTCCTCCAATAGTCCAAAGATGTGCAGGGCAGGTAAATTGGCCATGTGTAATTGCCCGTAGTGCTAAGTGCATTAGTCAGAGGGAAATAGGTCTGGGTGGGTTACTCTTCAGAGGTGTGGACTTGTTGGGCTGAAGGGCCTATTTCTGCATTGTAGGGAATCTAATCTAATCTAAAATTAACATCCACCTGGGCAGGCAGAAAGGGTTTTAATTTAATATTTCATCCAAAAGGCCATAGCTCCAAGAGTGAAATGTCAGCTTTGATTTTTGCGCTAAAAGCATCAAGAAAATAGACAACAAAATACATTTTAACCCCGAATCTTGGAATTGAGAAGTACTCGGGATTCCAATTGAGTGAGCTGTCTTAATCAGCTCCTCGTTCCTGACCTTTCCCCTTTGCCTTTAGGTGTTAATCACAATGGAGACAAGGACAATTCCGTCCCCTCCTGATCACACACACTTCAACACATTTCCCATTCCAGGCTTCTCCATTTGGGGTGGCTGTCCAGACTTTCCAAACTTTGAGTTTCATTTATTTCAAAGCCAGTAACTTGTTTGCTGTAACAATCTCCATAGTTATAATGAACATTATTCGATATCAAAAAGGTCCCATGAGGGTTAAGCTAAAGTAATTAAGAGCCGGAGTTCTGGCTGGTATTCCCCACCCCCACCCCCACCCCCACCTCTTGCTAGCTTAGTGTAGGGCTCTTGGGCCGTGGTAATATCCCTGCCTCTGGTTCAAGTCCCAACTTGCTTCAATGGTGTGTCATGACATCTCTGAATCAGGGAAAGTATATCCAGCTGCTGACAACAATGATATCTTGTACCCTCCCCTTGTACGATCCACTGTTTGGTGACTGAAGCTGGGGGTCTACTTGTCTCTTTATGAATTGGCTTTACCAGGGATACTGCATCGCTGCCTAAGCTTTTGTTTGTAGCAGTTACTGTGGGAACGTTTTAACATTTACACATTTTTTTTATCTCTTCCCTCCATCCTCTCCTGCTGTGTTAATGTTTACTTTGAGAAATTCAGAAGGGAAGGTATTACTGAGACAATGAAGAAAGCCAGGGTTGGTGAGACCTGATCTTTGATTTATAACGAGTATCACAGCTCCATCTGTAACACAAACCCTATCTTTATACTCATTGAATTGATGCTGCAGACAACAAAATAAATTACATTCAATCCATGTCACAAAGGATTTCTCGCCTGCGATTTTCAACTTGCTTATTTACAGCATTTATGTAGCTTTGAATTTTACAGTGTCCCTCTTAAACAATGCTCAACGTATGTTTTGCCACTGAGAATGGTGTACATGTCTGGAAGTGAAATGCTTTATGTTTACACACTGCAGTATTCAGATTTTCAGGGAGGTGTTTGAGGAATTTTCTCACATAGGAAGAGTCAATACTGTCACTCTTTCCCTCACCAGCTCTCTGTGCCCCCCAGTATCTGCACTTAAATAGAGGGAAAATATGGTATTCCTCCGATGCTGAGATCTCTCATTATCATCCTCTCAACATTGTTGCCGGAGATCCAGCTGTTTGGATTCCCTTCATAACCCTCTCCCCACTTCTGAAATGTTCCTTAAAACCTTTTGGTCAAGTATATGGTGTCAATATTGCACGGTGTCACATTTTGCCTGATTATGATTCTATGATGTGCCTTGGATATTTTAACATGTTAAAGTTGCTATATAAACACAGGCCATTGTTGTTGTTGTATTGGCCCCTAGTATGATCATGCTGCTCTTGACCCCACTGTGGAGAGGTGGATGGAATGGCTCAATCCTATGTCTTCCCTCTCTCTTACAGAATTTTCTCTGAAGTAATTACATTCACAAAGCAAAATGTTAATTTGGTGTTCAAGTGACTTAATTGATAGAAAAGTAGGAAGTCTTGCATTTGTATCAATGGATACTTACAATGAGGAAGGCCATTTGAGTCATCTTTCCAGTAACAACTTCCATAACACAGCACCAGGGTCCCAGGTTCGATTCCAGCCTCGGGTGACTGTCTGTGTGGAGTTTGCACATTCTCCCTGTGTCTGCGTGGGTTTCCTCTGGGTGCTCCAGTTTCCTCCCACAGTCCAAAGATGTGTAGGTTAGGTGAATCGGCCATGCTAAATTTCCCATAGTGTGAGGTGCATTAGTCAGAGGGAAATGGGACTGGGTGGGTTACTCTTCGGAGGGTCGGTGTGGACCTGTTGGGCTGAAAGACCTGTTTCCATGCTGTAGGGAATCTAATCTAATAACTAGGACTCTGTTGATGTAACTTACAGAGAGAAACATCCCAATGGTTTTTCAAGATAGTTAATCTGAAAAAATGATAATTGATAACAAAGTCAAACAGGCAGACACCTAAAGGCACAGTCAAGAGGTCAATTTTAAGAATAAATCTTAAAGGATGAGAAAGGGTGATGAGCTGGAAAGGTTTAACAATAAAATCTCAGCGTTTAGACTGAATCCAGACAGCTGTAAGTACAGCCACTAATTCGATGGTAATGATGTTCATCAGGACACCACAGCACATGGTGGAACTTGAATTTTAAAAAATAAATCTGGAATTTAGTTATTTAGTGATAACTGTTAGACCATCACTGATTATCGGAAAACCCAGCTGGCTTGCCAGTCCTTAAAAGAAAGAAATCCGCCATCCTCACCTGGTCTGGTCTACATGTATGTGACTCCAGACCCATAACAATGTTAGATTCCCTACAGTGTGGAAACAGCCTTTCGGCCCAACACGTCCACACTGACCCACCGAAGAATAGACCACACAGATCCATTTCCCTCTGACTAATACACCCAACACTGGGAAATTTAGCATGGCCAATTCACCTAACCTGCACATCATTGGATTGTGAGAGGAAACCCAAGGACCCATAGGAAATCCACACAGACAGGGGGAGAATGTGCAAACTCCACACAGACAGTTGCCCGAGACTGGAGTCAAACCTGGGTCTGTGGCGCTGTGAGCAGCAGTGCTAACCACTGAGCCATCATACCATATGGTGGACTCTTAACTGCCCTCAGAAATGGCCCAGCACCACCCAATTGTATCAATCACAGGGAAGTCTCAGAAAAGGAATGAAACTGCTTGGGCCACCTGGCATTGATCAAGGCACTGGAGATGACAGCAGACAGGTACTGACCTGTCCATCTTGCAAAGCCATCCTTACTAATAGGTGGGGGCTAGTACCAAAACTGGGGGTCTCACAGGACAGTCAAGCAGCAACCACACTTGGAGTTTTTGAAAAGGTTTGAGGTTGTTAAGGATGAGGTTGTAGATTCGTCCTCCGAGCTGATGTGGCTTTTTTGCGTGTCTGTATGGAAAACGCACTGACGATGTCACCTAGTGAGGCAACAAAATGTCTGCGGAAAACCACATCAACTCGGTGAACAGATCGACAAACTCAATAGTCATACTCACAGAATCATACCTGACAGACAATGTCCCAGGCACCACCACCATCACTATCCCTGAATATATCCTGTCCCACTGGGAGCACAGACCCAGCGGAGGTGCTGTCACAGTGTTATACAGTTGGGTAGGAGCTACCCTGGGACTATGGGCCCCATCGAAGTTTTATGGCACCAGGTCACATTTGGACAAGGAAACCTCCTGCTGCTCACCAGTTACTTTCATCCCTTGGCTGATGAATCATGAACATAACCTGGAGAGAGCACTGAGGTGGCAAGCTCACAAAATGTACTCTGGGTGGGGAACTCCATGGGTTGTTCTGCAACAGCTGAATGAACAGACTGAGCTGCTCAGGGGCAAACTCTCTGGTGGTTGGAGTTATACGTGGCACATCGGAAGATGGTCATGGTTGCTCAGCTTCAAGACATCTCTGTGGGAGTTCCTCAGGACAGTGTCTTAGGCCCAACCATCTTCAGTTGCTTCATCAATAACCTTCCCTCCATCTTAAGGTCAGAAATGGGGATGTTCGCCAATGATTGCACAATGTTCAGCATCATTCGCCCCTCCTCAGATAACGAAGCAAAACCTGGACAGTTTCCAGGCACAAATACCAGAGAATCACTATCTCCAATAAGAGACAACCGAGTCAATGCCCCTTGACATTTACTGAGCCCCCATTATCAACATGCTTGGGATTGACCAGAGTGGACTCAACAGTGGCTAGAAGATTACGTCAGAGGCTAGGAATACTGTGGTGAGTAACTCTGTAAGGCACACATAAGGAGCTTTTTTTATTCATTCACAGGATGAGGGCATCACTGGCTAGGGCAGCATTTATTGTCCATCCCTAATTTCCCAGAAGGTAGTTAAACATCTACCACATTGATATGGATCTGGAGTCACGTGTGGGCCAGTTAAGGATGGCAGATTCTTTCCCTATAGGGCATTTGTGAACCAGATGGTTATTTCCCCTGACAAGCAACAATGGATTCATGGTCATCATTAGACAATTAACCTCAGATATTTATTAAATTCAAGTTTTACCATCCGCTGTGGCGGGATTCAACAGATCAGGTCAACAGAACATTGGTCTCTGGATGACATATTCCAGTGATAATACCACTCAGTCATCACTTTCCCTATGATGGAGCACTCTCCACTTGTCTGGATGGGTGCAGCTCCAACAACACTTGAGAAGCTTCACACCATCCAGGACAAAGTGGCCCATTTGATTAGCACCACATTTACAAACATCCATTCTCTCCCCACTAACAGTCTGGAGCATTCAGTGTGTACCATCCACAAAATGCACTGGAGGGAGTCACCAAATGTCAAATAGCACCTTCCAAACCCACACCCACTTCCCTGTAGAAGGACAAGGGCAGTAAATACTGCATATGGGAAGACTTGTAAGTTCCCCTCCAAACCACTCACCATCCTGATTATATATCACCATTCCTGCAGTGTCTCGGGGTCAGAATCCTGGTATTCCCTCCCTAAGGGCATTGTGGGTCTACCTACAGCACATAGACTGCAGTGATTCAAGAAGACAGCTCACCACCACCTTCTCAAGGACAACCAGGGACAGGCAATAAATATTGGTCTAGCCACTGAGATCCACACCCCATGGGTGAATAGGAACAAAATGGGTCTGCTGCAGGTGGTGAGGGAACCAACAAGAGGGAAAAGCATACTTAACCTCATCCTGACCAATCAGCCAGCTGCAGATGAATTTGTCCATGTCCGTATCAGTAAGAGTGGCTACCATTCAGTCCAAATGGAAACAAAGTTCTGCCTTCACATTGAGAATACTCTCTATTGTGCTGTGCAGCACTATCACTGTGCTAAATGGGACAGTTTTCGAACAGATCTAGCAGCTGAAGACTGGGCATCCATGAAGCGCTGTGGGCCATCATCAATAACAACAGAACTGTACTCCAGCACAATCTGTAATCTCATGGCCCAGCATATCCCCCACTGAACCATTACCATCAAGCCAGGCTTTCACCCCTGGTTCCATGGAGAGTGCAGGAAGGCATGCCAGGAGCAGCACAAGACATACCTGAAGATGAGGTGTCAAACTGGTGAAGCTACCAAACAGGACTACTTGCATGCCAGACAGCATAAGTAGAAAGTCAAAGGCAGGAGTAAACCATCCCAAACCAACGGATTAGAACTAAGCTCTGCAGTCCTTCCATCCAGTTGTGAATGGAGGTGGACACATAGACTGCAGTGATTCAAGAAGACAGCTCACCACCACCTTCTCAAGGACAACCAGGGACAGGCAATAAATATTGGTCTAGCCACTGAGATCCACACCCCATGGGTGAATAGGAACAAAATGGGTCTGCTGCAGGTGGTGAGGGAACCAACAAGAGGGAAAAGCATACTTAACCTCATCCTGACCAATCAGCCAGCTGCAGATGAATTTGTCCATGTCCGTATCAGTAAGAGTGGCTACCATTCAGTCCAAATGGAAACAAAGTTCTGCCTTCACATTGAGAATACTCTCTATTGTGCTGTGCAGCACTATCACTGTGCTAAATGGGACAGTTTTCGAACAGATCTAGCAGCTGAAGACTGGGCATCCATGAAGCGCTGTGGGCCATCATCAATAACAACAGAACTGTACTCCAGCACAATCTGTAATCTCATGGCCCAGCATATCCCCCACTGAACCATTACCATCAAGCCAGGCGCTGATCAACACGTCGCTGATCGTGTTTTCCGGGTCCTTAAGGGGGAGGGGGAGCAGCCCCAGATCGTGGTCCACGTTGGCACCAACGATATAGGTAGGAAGAAGGGTGAGGATGTCAGACAGGCTTTCAGGGAGCTAGGTTGGAAGCTCAGAGTTAGAACAAACAGAGTTGTAGTCTCTGGTTTGTTACCCGTGCCACATGATAGAGAGTCGAGGAATAGGGAGAGAGAACAGTTAAATGCGTGGCTACAGGGATGGTGCAGGAGGGAGGGATTCCGGTTTCTGGACAACTGGGGTCCTTTCTGGGGAAGGTGGGACCTCTATAAAAAGGATGGGCTACACTTGAACCTGAGGGGCACCAGTGTCCTTGGGGGGAGGTTTGCTAGTGCTCTTTGGGAGGGTTTAAACTAACTCCGCGGGGGCATGGGAACCAGGACTGTAGCTTTAGGGTACAGGACCTTGAGTGTAGGGAGGTTAGGAATAATGCAACGATCTCTAAGGAGGGTGCCTGTAACCAGAAAGGTGGATTGAAGTGTGTATACTTCAATGCCAGAAGTATAAGGAATAAGGTAGGTGAACTTGCAGCGTGGGTTGGTACCTGGGACTTCGATGTAGTGGCCATTACAGAGACGTGGGTAGAACAGGGACAAGAATGGCTGTTGCACGTTCCAGGGTTCAAATGTTTTAGTAGGATCAGACATGGGGGTAAAAAAGGGGGAGGCGTGGCATTACTTGTCAAAGACAGTATCACAGCAGTGGAATGGACGATGGAAGAGGACTTGCCATCTGAGGTAGTTTGGGCTGAGGTTAGAAATAGGAAAGGTGAGGTCACCCTGTTAGGTGTTTTCTACAGGCCTCCTAATAGTCCTAGAGAAGTAGAGGATAATATTGCGAGGATGATTCAGGAAAAGAGTGAAGGTAGCAGGGTGGTTGTTATGGGGGACTTTAACTTCCCAGATATTGACTGGGAGAGCTATAGCTCGAGTTCATTAGATGGGTCGGTGTTTGTACAATGTGTGCAGGAGGGTTTCCTGACACAATATGTCGACAGGCCAACAAGAGGGGAGGCTATATTGGATTTGGTTCTAGGTAATGAACCAGGCCAGGTGTTAGACTTGGAGGTAGGTGAGCACTTCGGGGACAGTGACCACAACTCGGTGACTTTTACTTTAGTGATGGAGAGGGATAATCATGCGCCGCAGGGCAAGAGCTATAGCTGGGGGCAGGGAAATTATGATGCAGTGAGGCATGACTTAGGTTGTGTGGATTGGAAAAACAGGCTTCAAGAGAAGAACACTAATGAGATGTGGGGATTGTTCAAGGAGCAGCTACTGTGTGTCCTCGATAGGTATGTACCAGTCAGGCATGGGGTAAAGGGCCTTGTGAGGCAGCCGTGGTTTAGTAAGGAATTGGAGTCCCTTGTGAAAGGGAAGAAGGCGGCATATGTAAAGATGAGGCGTGAAGGTTCAGTAGGGGCGATTGAGAGTTATAAGGTAGCCAGGAAGGAGCTAAAGAGGGAGCTAAGAAAAGCGAGAAGGGGACATGAAAAGTCTTTAGCTGGTAGGATTAGGGAAAACCCAAAGGCTTTCTATAGGTATGTCAAGAATAAAAGGATGACTAGGGTAGGTATCGGTCCAGTCAAGGATAGTAGTGGGAAGTTGTGTGTGGAGGCGGAGGAGATTGGAGAGACATTAAATCAGTACTTTTCATCAGTATTCACTCAGGAACAGGACACTGTTGCTGATGTGAATATGGAATCACAAATAATTAGAATGGATGCCCTGGAAATATGCAGGGAAGAGGTTTTGGGAATATTGGAGAGGATGAATATAGATAAGTCTCCTGGGCCTGATGGCATTTACCCCAGGATCCTATGGGAAGCTAGGGAGGAGATAGCAGAGCCATTGGCCTGGATTTTTATGTCGTCATTGTCAACGGGAATAGTACCAGAGGACTGGAGGATAGCGAATGTGGTCCCATTGTTCAAGAAAGGGAGTAGGGATAGCCCTAGTAACTATAGGCCAGTGAGTCTGACTTCAGTGGTGGGCAAAGTCTTAGAGAGAATGGTAAGGGATAAGATTTATGAACATCTGGGTAGGAATAACGTGATCAGGGATAGCCAGCATGGTTTTGTGAAGGGCAGGTCGTGCCTCACAAACCTTATTGAGTTCTTTGAGAAGGTGACTATGGAAGTGGATGAGGGTAAAGCAGTAGATGTTGTGTATATGGATTTTAGTAAGGCGTTCGATAAGGTTCCCCATGGTAGGCTAATGCTAAAACTTCGGAGGTATGGCATTGAGGATACATTAGAGGTTTGGATTAGGAATTGGCTGGCTGGAAGGAGACAGAGGGTAGTAGTTGATGGATTATGTTCATCTTGGAGCGCAGTTACTAGCGGTGTACCACAAGGATCTGTTTTGGGACCATTGCTTTTTGTTATCTTTATAAATGATCTAGAGGAAGGACTTGAAAGCTGGGTAAGCAAGTTTGCGGATGACACGAAAGTCGGTGGAGTTGTGGATAGTGAGGAAGGAAGTGGTAGGTTACAGCGGGATATAGATAAGTTGCAGAGCTGGGCGGAAGTGTGGCAAATGGAATTCAATGTAGCTAAGTGCGAAGTCGTTCACTTTGGTAGGAATAACAAGATGATGGATTACTGGGCTAATGGTAGGCTACTTGGTAGTGTGGATGAGCAGAGGGATCTTGGTGTCTATGTACACAGATCTCTGAAAGTTGCCACCCAGGTAAATAGTGCTGTGAGGAAGGCATATGGTGTACTGGGCTTTATTGGCAGAGGAATTGAGTTCCGGAGTCCTGAGGTCATGTTGCAGTTGTATAAGACTCTGGTGAGGCCTCATCTGGAGTATTGTGTGCAGTTTTGGTCGCCATACTATAGGAAGGATGTGGAAGCTTTAGAACGAGTGCAGAGGAGGTTTACCAGGATGTTGCCTGGAATGGTAGGAAAATCTTATGAGGAAAGGCTGAGGCACTTGGGGCTGTTCTCATTGGAGAAGAGAAGGTTTAGGGGAGATCTGATAGAAGTGTATAAGATGATTAGGGGTTTAGATAGGGTAGATACTAAGAACCTTTTACCGCTAATGGAGTCAGGTGTTACTAGGGGACATAGCTTTAAATTAAGGGGTGGTAGGTATAGGACAGATGTTAGGGGTAGATTCTTCACACAGCGGGTTGTGAGTTCATGGAATGCCCTGCCCGTATCAGTGGTGAACTCTCCTTCTTTATGTTCATTTAAGCAGGCATTGGATAGGCATTTGGAAGTTATTGGGCTAGTATAGGTTAGGTAGGACTCGGTCGGCGCAACATCGAGGGCCGAAGGGCCTGTACTGCGCTGTATCCTTCTATGTTCTATGTTCTATGTAATGGAGAACTCACTGGAGGAGGAGGTTCTACAAATATCCCCATCCTCAATGATGGAAGAGTCCAGCACATCAGTGCAAAGGATAAGACTGAAGCATTTGCAACAATCCACAACCAGAAATACCAAGTGGATGATCCATTTCGGCCTCCTCCAGTGGTCCCCGGAATTACAGATTCCAATTTTCATCCAATTCAATTCATGCCATGTGATTCCAAATGGATGTATGTTTGCTCACTGAGGTGGAACGTTCGTTTTCAGATGTTTCATCACCTTACTACAGAACATCATCAGTGAGTCTCTGGTAAAGCATTAGTGACACACTTTCTATTTATGTGTTTAGGTTTCCTTGGGTCGGTGACATCATTTCCTGCGGTTATGTCATTTCTGGTGGTGATGTAATTTCCTGTGGTGAAATCATTTCCTGTTGTTTTTCTTAGAGGGTGGTCAATGGGGTCCAAGTCAATGTGTTTGTTGATAGAATTCTTGTTGGAATGCTGTGCTTCCATGAATTCTTGTGTGTATCCCTGTTTGGCTTGTCCGAGGATGGACATGTTGTCCCAGTCAAAGTGGTGTCCTTCCTCACCTGTATGTAAAGATACTAGCAAGATCGGGCCATGTTTTTTTATGGCTTGCTGATGTTCATCCTGGTGGCTAGTTTTCTGCCTGTTTGTCCCATGTAGTGTTTGTTACAGTTCTTGCAAGGTATTTTGTTAATGATATTAGTTTTGCTTGTTGTCTGTAAGGGGTTTTTCATTAACTGTTGTTTAGTGCGTTGGTAGATTTGTGGACTACCATGATGCCAAGAAGTCTGAGTAGTCTGGCAGTTATTTCCAAAATGTCTTTGATGTAGGGGAGAATGGCTAGGGTTTCTGGGTGTGTTTTGTCTGTTTGTTTGGGTTTGTTATTGAGAAATCAGCAGACTGTGTTCATCGGGTACTCATTCTTTTTGAATACACTGTGTAGGTGATTTTCCTCTGCTCTGCTTAGTTCCTCTGTGCTGCAGTGTGTGGTAGCTTGTTGAAATAATGTTCTGATGCAGCTTCGTTCGTGGGTGTTGGGGTGATTGTTTCTGCAGCTCAGTATTTGGTCTGTATGTGTTGTTTTCCTTAGTCGCTGGTTTGAAGTTCCCCATTGGCTGTTCACTCTACTGCGACATCTGGGAAATGGCAGTTTGCTGTTGTTTTCCTCCTCTTTAGTGAATTTTATGCCAGTAAGGGTATTATAGATAGTCTTGAATGTTCTTCTAATTTGTTTTGTTTAGTGATGACAAAGGTGTCATTCATGTAGTGGACCCAAATTTTGGATTGGATGGTTGGCAGAGCTGTTCGTTTAAGTCTCTGCATTACTGCCCCTGCTAAGAACCCTGATATCGGAGATCTCATGGGTGTTCCCTTGGTTTGTCTGCAGGTTTTGTTGTTGAAGGTGAAGTGGGTGGTAAGGCATAGGTCCACTAGCTTGACGATGTTGTCCTTGCTGATGAAGTTGGTGTCTGGTGTATGAGTCTTTGGGTGTCCTCATAGTGTAGTCAGTGTTTCCTTGGCCAGGATGATGTTGATTGATGTAACCAGGGCTGTTACATCAAAGGAGATCATTATTTCATCCTCTTCCATCTTGATGCCTTTGGTGGTCTTCAGAAATTCTTGGGTGGAGTGGATGAAGTGGCGTGAGTCTCCTAAATGTTTTAGTCTTTGGTGTAGCTCCTTGGCTAATCTATACGTTGGTGTTCCAGGTAGTGAGACTATGGGTCTGAGGGTTTGGCTCCTGGTTTGTGAATTTTGGGTAATCTGTAGAACCATGGTGTGTTGGATCTATTTGGCTTCATTTTTTGGAAGTTGGTCTTGTTTAATTCTCCAGATTTCTGCAGTCTTTTGAGCAAGGCTGTGATTCAGTTCTCTAGTTGTTGGGTTGGGTCTATTGCCAGCTGTTGGTTAAGTGTCAGTATCTGCAAGTAGTGCATTCATTTTTTCAATGTAGTCTGTTTGGTTTAAAGACTCACTGATGATGTTACTTATTATAGTGACGAAACGTCTGAAAATGAACCTTCCAGCTCAGCGAGCAAACCTACATCGAGAACCTCAACCTGAGCTACAAATCTTCTCAAAACCCGCTATCACTGGATATTGCAAAGGCTACGGGGCCTGACAACATTCTGGCAATAGTACTGAAAGCTTGTGCTCCAGAACTTGCCACTCCCTAGTTAGTCCAGGACAGTTACAACACTGGCATCCACCCAACAATTTGGAAAATTGCCCAGGTATGTCCTGTGCACAAAAACCAGGAAAAGTCCAACCCGGCCAATTACCGCCCAACCAGTCTACTCTCCATCATCAGTAAAGTGATGGAAGGGGTCATCAACAGTGCTATCAAGCAGCACCTGCTCAGTGACACCCAATGTGGGTTCCGCCAGGGCCACTCAGCTCCTGACCTCATTACAGTTCAAACATGGATAAAAGAACTGAATTCCAGAGGAGAGATGAGAGTGACAGCCCTTGACATCAAGGCCACATCCAACTGAATGTAGCATTAAGGAGCCCTCATGAAACTGGAATCAGTGGGTACCAGGGGCAAACTGTCCACTGGTTAGAGTTATACCCAACACAAAAGAAGGTGATTATTGGAGGTCACTTATCTCAACACCAGGACACCTCTGCAGGAGTTCCTCAGCCATCTTCAGGCTCTTCATCAATGACCTTCCCTCCATCATAAGGATGTTTACCAATGAATGCACAACGTGCAGCACCATTAGATAACTGAAGTAGTCCATGTTCAAATGCAACAAGATCTGGACAATATTCAGGCTTGGGCTGTTAAGTGGCAAATAACATTCATGCCACACAATTGCAAGGCTATGACCCATCCCCACTAAGAGACAATCTAAACAATGCCCCTTGACGTTCAATGGTGTTATCATCACTGCATCCCCCCTTGACAACATCCTGGGGATCACCATTGACCAGAAACTCAACTGGACTCATCACATAAACAAAGAGGCTACCAGAGGTCAGACGCTAGGAATACTTCAGAGGGTTACTCACTGCCTGACTTTTCAAAGCCTTTGGACCATTTACAAGAGCCAAGTTAAGGGTGTGTTAGAATACTGCCCACTTGTCAGGGTGAGTGCAGCTCCAGCAACACTCAAGAAGCTTGACACCAACCATTACAAAGTAGCCATTTGATTAGCACCACCTCCACAAGCATCCACCTCCTCTACTACAGACCTCTGTAGCAGCAGCTGTGTACCCACTACGAGATGCTGTGCAGAAATTCTCCAAGACTCCTCTGACAGCACCTTCCAAACCCAAAACCACCATCATCAAGAAAGACAAGGGCAGTGGATACATGGGAATACCACTGCCATCAATCCAACTTGGAAATATAGTTCTGTTTCTTCAATATTGTTTTGTCAAAATCCTGGAAATATCTCTCGAAGGGGATTGCAGATGAACTGACTGCGCTCAAGAAGGAAGCTCAGCCCGGCCCAGGTCATGACGTCCACATTCTGGAAATGAGGTCAATTCACAAATGAATGGATAGATTTAAGGCATTATAGGATTGGGGTGCAATGCGGGACACTGAGCATAGGCTGCAAGGTGGGTATGAGTTGGGGCTGGATAAATATTCTGCAGGGTATAGGGTAAGAGTAAGGCTAGCAGAGATTTGAAGTAGGTGAGATATAAGTGGCAATCAACTAAAAGGTTTTATCTGCGCTGAAAACAACAAAGGCTGGAGATCACAGCAAGTCAGACAGCATCCACTGAGAGAAAGCAAGCTAATGTTTTCGAATCTAGATAACTCTTCATCAGAACTGAAGAAAGGTGTGGAGGGGACAGCAGTTATGCTGTAGTTTGGGGAATTTGGTGCTTTGCGGAATCCCTCTGGTCTGTGCGCGAGCAGTACCCTAACCTTCCTGTAGCCAGTCATTTTAACACAGTGTCCTGCTCACAAGCCCCACATGTCTGTCCTCGGCATGTTGCAGTGCTCCAGGGAATCCCAGTGAAAACTGGAGAAACAACATCTTATCTTCACACTCAGCACTTTACAGCTTTCTGGGCTTAATATTGAGTTCAACACCTTCAAATCGTTAACCATTTCTTCCCTTTCTTTCAGCTTGTTGCATTCTGTTATGGTGTCCTCTCTCTTCCCTCCCCACATCCCACAGGGACTGTCTGTCTTTTCAAGTCTCGAGGTTAGACACACCATTGTTCTGCCATTCTCGCATTCCGATCACTTAATCTGAACTATTGATATCTTTTCTCCACCAGCACCGTGCATCCACTACCTCCACACACCCCAAACCCCGGCCCCCCAAAACTATAGCATAAATGCTGTCCCTCCACACTTCACTTCTGATGAACTGGGGTGAACCAAGTTAAAAATCACACAACACCAGGTTATAGACCAACAGGTTTGTTTGGAATCACTCCCTTTCGAAACGCTGCTCCTTCATCCAGTATTGGACTATAACTTGGTGCTGTGTGATTTTTAACTTTGTACACTTCACTTCAGCTCTGGTGAAGAATCAGTCAGACTTGAAACATTAGCTTGCTCTCTCTCCCTGGATGCTGTCTGACCTGTTGTGATCTCCCAGTACAGATCCCAGCATCTGCAGTAATTTGTTGCTATGTCTTATTAGCAGGTTATCTAATAAGCATTCATTGCTTCTTTTTAAACTTGTGAACTCATCTTATCATAGGACTTGCTTTGGACTCTCCACTTCAAAGCTGGTATAAAGGTTTTACAGTGGGTGAGCAAACAAGAAAACATTGATGTGATTGGCACCAGAGCCAAAGTATTTCAGTCACTGGGGCCAAGATGGAGAAGCCGGGTTTGTTTTCCATGAATCTCAATTTGCAACTATGAGGTGCCTGTACTAGGATCAAAATAATCTCTTTGTTGAGGGCTATTCCTGATAGTTTCTCAATGGCCTCTGCTTGTTTTTCAGGGACTCCTTTTCACTTCTCACTAACTCAGTTATTAGGAAATGCAGTGATGAGGTATTATAACCTTCTATATTTACTTTCCAGGGTTATTTTTGTCTACATGAGGAAACATATATTTAAAAGCACTGTACATGTATCATTCAATCTTCTAACTTGGAATCTGCTGAAATGATCATTGTCACTTCCAACACACTCCTGACTAGTCTACCACATTCCACTCTCCTTCATTTTGAGATTGTCTAAAATTCTGCTGACTGTGTTAAATTACTTCAAGTTCGTCTTCCCCTCCTGCTCACTGATTTATGTTGCCTCTAAATCAAACAATTTCTTGATTTTAGATTTTAAATTTTTGAACCATATTTTCAAAGCCTTTCCTGTTATCATATCTCTCTCCCCTGGCCACACCTACCCCACATTCTTAAGTTACCTCTACATCTTCAAAGTGACTTTGACAAAGTCTCTACCTGTCCTTTTGCAAATTGAACCAGCCTGCTGTATCTCCTGAGCTCTACAGTCTCAAATATGTGCTACTGATTGTGCATTCAATTGCAATCATTTTCTCTCTCCAAATGGAGACTTAGTCTTTCAAAACAAGAGAATACACCCACAGCATTCTCCTTCCCATGTCTCCAAAACATTCAAGAAAATCCAATGAAGGCCACTGGCAGAGATGTAGGCGAATGTATTATGGCACTAATTCTGAGTCCATGTCTGTGCAAAAACCAGTAAGGAAAATTACACTTGTTCTCCCTGTCATGAGACAGGCAATGGCTTAAGGCAAAATGAAAAGACTTGGTTGTTTCTCATCGCACTTTAATGATAAGAGTCTCATTCACAATGAAATGAGAAGACTTACACAAATGAGAACACAAACACAACAATTTTCATTAAAGTAATAACACTTTTAATATGAACAGAACACAAAACAATACTGGAGATCACAGCTAATGTTTGCCTCCTCTCCATGGATGCTGCCTGACCCACCCACCCCCTGGTCCTGAAGAAGGGTTACACCCGAAACGTCGACTTCTCCACCTCCTGATGCTGCCTGGCTTGCAGTGTTCTTCCAGCCTCCCGCCTGTCTGCTGTGATCTCCAGCATTTTTTAGTTTTCAGTTCAGATTCCAGCATCTGCAGTAATTTGTACATATCGTGGAAGTTACGTTTTCCTATACACTACAATATCGTTTATTCACCACTTTGCTGTCAATTGCTAAAATAATGAAAAGTGACAAATGATACATTTTAAGAATTTAGAACCAAGAGATTTTTTAATTTGGCTGGGTGAGAAGTTGTAAAAAATTGTGCTCACTCTGAATCCAATGGATATTCCAGGGTTGTGAAGTCCAATACTGGAAGCATTAATAAAATCAACAGTGCTTTTGAAACATCAGAATTTTCATTCACTGCCAACACAAACCAGGTGGAATCCCATTGCTGCTGAAAAGTGGTGTACTGACTGTTAATGAATTGAGCTAAAATTTGATGATTTTTCATTGCTGGATGAATGTGACATGAAGCAGAACAAGGTAACAGTAAATAATATTACGACAAAACCTATCGAGACTCCAGGTTAGCAATTCTTTTCTACAAAATGGTTCAGATGAAAAGGGGATACAAAACATCTCTGGGTCCCCCAACCTCACTATTTCTCCAATCACAGACCTGTCTCTGGACAAGAATGTGAAGAGACAAGATAGTTTGATTGGATGAGAATCTCCTCCCACCTTCCATCTCTCCCATCCCATCACAGAAATTACCTTTTTGTTATTGGTCACTGTTGAAATTGAACGTTTAGGGCCACCTTGGGGCCTTTGAGGATATACCGAACTCCTCTATCCCACCTATTTATTCCAAACCCTTGTCTAGACAGAGATGAAGGAGAGAAACTCTCCCTCTTGGAAGTGATTCATCTTAAAGAGATTGGCAAACAAATCAAAGATAACTCGAGGAAAAACCATATTTCCACAATGACGGGTTGGGATGTGGACTGCACTAGATCTGTTAGTAAAAATCAAGATTTTCAGAAAGTAATTGGATAAATAGCTGAAAAAGAAAAGAATTATTGATTAAGACAACTTACTCCTGAGAAATATATAAGCTCATGCAAAAGATTTCCTTCTGAGCTGTAATCATTTGGTGCTTATGTAATTCAAGAAGTTATTCAATACTGATACATCACAGTCAGCGTTCAGGTGTATCTTTGGCTAACATCTTATGCAAATCAGACAGGCTAGGAATTTCCCCTTCTGGAGGAATGCTAACTGAGATTGTAATTTTCCTGTCAATCCTAAGAATGGTCAATTTTCCCATTTAACATGGGGTATGACAGTGGTTAACACTGCTGCCTCACAGCACCGGGAACATGGGTTCAATCCCAGCCTTGAGCAACTGTCTGCGTGGAGTTTCCACATTTTCCGGGTGCTCTGATTTTCTCCCAGAGTCCGAAGATGTATCAGTTGGGGGGAGTGGCCATGCTAAATTACCCATAGTGCTCAGATTGGGGGGGATTAGCCATGAGAAATGCATGGTTACAGAAATGGGATGGGGTGGGTCTGGTGGGATGTTCTTCAGAGGGTCACTGCTGAACTGGATTGGCTGAATGGCCTGTTTCCACACTGTAGGGATTCTATGCATGCGACTGAATTAAGATTTATCAACTGAATGCATCTATTCTGCAACACTCTTTTGAATCAAATCTTTTCATCCATCTGTTTTTAATCTAGGGTTACCTTCCCAGTGCACAGTGACCCTTTCCTAAAGGAATCATCACTGCTTCACAGATGTCTTTCTGGCATAAAGACCACCTCCCCTTGGGGATTTATTGGATTCTGCATTTCAGTGCATCCAGATTTTCAATTAATTTTCATCAACCTGCGATTATCTTCACTCTGTGCAGAGACGTTGCTGATGGCGTGCCTAGTGAATGCTTGAGAGAAGTGATTGCTCGCTTCTTTATCCTTCCCTTTCTTTATCCTTTCGGGTTTTCAGCCCTTCTTCTATGGTGCAGGCACATACACTCTCACTCATCCTCACACACACTCTCTCTCATATATTCCCTCATTCACACAGGCTCACACACTCTCTCACGCACACTCCTCATTCGCACAGCCTCACACACTCTCTCACACACACTCACACCCTCACGCACTCTCTCATACACTTCCTCGCACACGCACCCCCTCGCACACGCACCCGCTCACACACTCTCTCATACATTCCTTCATTCACACAGCCTCACACAATCTTTCACACACACTCCCTCATTCACATGCCCTCACACACACACTCACACACTCACCCTCACACATACTCTCTCACAAACACACCATCACTCTCACTCCTTTGCTCACACACCCACTCGCTCACATGTGCACTCACTCATATACTCCCTCATTCACACACACATGCTCACTCATGCACCCTCATACACACACATCCTCATTCTCTCAAACACGCAGTCATTCTCACTCCCTCACTCACACTCCCTCACTCTCACTCCCTCACTCACACAACCTCACACATGGACACTCACTCACATACTCCCTCATTCACACACCCTCACACGCGCATACTCACACACAATCTCTCACAAACACTGTCTCATTCACATTCCCTCACTGACATAGTCTCACATACACTCCTCACTCATGCACCCTCACATATGCACCCACTCTTTCACACACACACAAACTTGCTCACACATATTCCCTCACTCACACCCCCTCACACACGCACTCCTCCACACCTCCTTCACACACACTCTCAGAATAAAAACCAGCTATAACAACGCTTTCTCATCAACTCCCAATAATCGCAGTATTTAAATGTTCTTCCCAAACTTCTGATGACTAGCTTTGGCTGCTTTAGAAATTTCGAGAATCACTGGTTGCCTTTCATCTTTGTAACATTCTGTTGAGAGTTTGCTTTGCCGTCTAATTCACAGCACCCTCGATGTTTTGTCAGGGTAACTGGCTTGTGATTTTTGGTTAGTCCTCCTCCCTACCTCTTGCTGAACACCAGAGATTTTGAAACTAATTTTGATTGCCTTTCAGGTGTCCCAATAAGCAAACCCCCTTAAACACAGTTAAAATGAAACAAAGGTTGACAGGTCAAAGTTAGAAGGGCAGAAGGAGAGAGAGTTTAGCAGCTTGTTCCAACACAGCTCCACAGCTGAATTTCCTAACTAGTTCCAGACTGAACTGCTCAGCTAGAGAGCTGGCCACACCCCCTTGACTTATACAGGTTACTTCTAAACACATAAACGCTTTGGCCTAAAGTCTCATCTGTTTACGTATAAACAAAAAAGGCCTTTCATTTCTGTACCAAATCCAGCCATTTCAGAGCCCTGAGTGTTTTATACTCCCTCTGAGAAACACCAAGGATACAGTATCCTTGAGAAAAGGAACAACTTTTAGAAAAAAGGACCAGCTTTGTGATACCTCTCCCCCTCCCTCCGCACCCCCCCCCCAAAAAAAAATATAGAACCATCAATATCAAAAGATGGCTTCATTTTTAAAACCCTTCAAAAACAAACTGTTTAGTAGTCTAAACATGTATCTACATTGTGCTAACTATACACATGCAAACATGCACAACCACACGTGAATTCAGGCCATGGCACACTTGCCATCGAATGCCTCTGTATCTAATTTGAGTCTTGATAACACATTGTCAATCTCGTTTTCACAACCAACCACATGCACAATTGTCACTGTCACTGGAAAGGGTCACTGTAACAACGCTCCATCTGAACAGTTTGGCATTTTATCTTTAAATGTTTCCACAAATGTTAATGGATTATGATCAGTGTATACGATTGTCTCAGATGAATTGCTGGTAATATAAAGACTGAAATGTTGTAATGCCAACACCAAGCTTAAAGTATCTTTCTCCATCGTTGAATAATTCTGTTGATAAATGTTCAACTTCCTGGAAGAATACCCGATGGGTCTTTCTATTCCCTCATCATCCTCTTGCAAGGGCACCGCACTGACATCCACATCACTGGCATCGATAGCCACCTTGAAAGGCTTTGTGTAAACAGATGTGGCTAATACTGGGGCAGCGGTTAACACAGTGTTTAGGCTGTCAGATGCCTTTTGACAGCCCGCTGTCCACTGAAACTTCTTGCTCTTTTTTTAATAATTTGGTGAGTGGAGAAGCCACATTGATAAAGTTCGGCACAAACATTCAGTAAAATCCACTCAACCCCAGGAACCGTAGTACTGCTTTTCTTGTCGACAGTGTGAGAAATTCCTCAATTACCTTCGTTTTCACATCCCATGGGGCTATTTGTCCATGTCCAATAAAATGGCCCCGGATTTGGGCTTTGTCAAATTCACTTTTAGCTAGGTTTACCACCAAGCCTGCCTTCCAAAGTCGATCAAACAAGTCTGATAAATGCTTTAAATGTTCCTTCCATGAGTGACCAGGTCATCACCAGGTCATCAGTGTAAACAACACAGCTGGGTAACCCAGCAATGACCTTATTAGTTAGTCTCTGAAAAGTGGCTGGAATGTTTTTTCAGACCAAATGGCATGACTTTGAACTGGTATAGTGAATTTCGCCTTACAAAAGCCAAAATTGCCGTTGCTCTCTGACAGTAGCCTCTGAGCAAGTCCAACTTAGAGATGTAAGTTGCTTGTCCCACTTTTTCAACACAGTCCTCCAACCATGAAATTGGATATGCATCAGTCTTTGTATTGGTGTTAACACATAATCATTGGGTACCATCTGGCTTTGGCACCATGACTATGGGTGAGCTTCAGTCACTGCAACTCACTTCAATTATGCTACCTTAGAGCTTGCCTCCATCTCCTTCTCAACCTGTGCCAACTTTAGAGGGTTATGCCTATAAGGATGTTGCTTAATTGGAACAGCATCTCCTATACTTACATCATGCACAATTAGGTTTGTACTTCCCAGTTTATTTCCAGATAGCTCCCCATGTAATAGTAATAACTCTTTCAGGTCATTTCAATTTTCTTGTGGAAGGTTATTCAATAATTTATTCTAATTTTTGACAACTTCCCCATTGTCCAATTTGATTTGAGGAATGTCCAATTCAGAATCCTCTGATCATGGTTCTCCCCCCCGTGCTGTAATCACGAACACCTTCTCCTCTTGCTTTCCTTCCCTGTCAAAATACCTTTTGAGCATATTCACATGGCACACACTGTGAGGTGTCTTCCTGTCTGGAGTCCTTATCAAGTAGTTCACCTCACTCAGTTTCTTCTCAATTTGATAAGGTCCCTTAAACCTGGCTTTTAAAGGCTCACCCGTCAGTGGAAGTAAAACCATACCTTATCCCCAATGGCAAAATTGTGAATTTGTGATTTCTTATCTGCTTCCTGTTTCATTGTATGGTGTGATACTTTTAAATGCTGTCTAGCCAACTCTCCAGCTCTGTTTAATCGTTCTCTTAAATTTGACACATCGTCCAAATGGGTGTCTCTGAAGTCTGACTTATTAATTTCTCCTTCATCAATTTCTTCTTAATTATGCCCCAAAATTAATTCAAATGGACTGAATTTAGTCGATTCATTTGGTGCATCTCTGATCGCAAAAAGTACAAACAGACCTCCTTTATCCCAATCATCAGTAAAATCTTGACCATATAAAGTCATAGAGTCATAGAGATGTACAGCACGGAAACAGACACTTCGGTTCAATCCATCCATGCCGACCAGATATCCCAACCCAATCTAGTCCCACCTGCCAGCACCCGGCCCATATCCCTCCAAACCCTTCCTATTCATATACCCATCCAAACACATCTATTATTGTTAATAAATACCTATTCCCACTTTTTGTTTGAGGGACCTATGCAATCAATCAAGACTCTTGTGAAAGGTTCCTCAAATGCTGGAATAGGTATTAAAGGTGCAGGTTTTATTATTGCCTGTGGTTTTCCGATTAGCTGACATGGATGACACGTCTGACAAAATTCAACTACATCCTTGCATAGTCCAGTCCAGTAAAAATGCCTTTGTACTTTAGCCTGTGTTTTCCTCACCCCTGAATGACCCCCAAATGGTAGCTCATGCGCCACACACGGTAACTCTTTTTTTATACCTTACTGGCAAAACAATTTGATGACTCTCTGCCCATTTCTCATCTGCTTGAATATGTGATGGTCTCCATTTCCTCATTAAGACATCACTTGTTAAGTAATAACACACAGGGATGCATTCACTCTCCTTTTCTGTATATACCTTTTGATACAACTGTTGTAAGTTCTCATCTTTCTGCTGTAATTCAATCAACTTAGCAGAGCTAAAGATACTTGCATGCTTACATATGTGCTCCTGCTCTGTCCCACTTACCTGATCAAAAAAGTCCCTGATAAAGCTATTTCAGCTTCCTTATCTGTGCTTTTTGATCTCTCCTGCTGCAGCTTGTGTCTCTGTGATCTTGTTACTGCACAATCAGGGAAAATTCCTGAATAAACATCCTGCATTTCCTCAGTGGTCTGCGTCTCCACTGCCTTTTCAACTGGAGTAGGCGGCACACCCGCCAGTGAATCAGCGATATCATTTGCAAGGACGAATTGTATTCCTGGAGCTAAGAGTTTGACCACTCTCCTCTGGACTCTCCAGCCTCACTTTACATAATTGAGCACTTTTTGTCTCACCATGAATTCCTGTTTCCAGTACCTTTTCTGGCAATAGTCCCTCAGGAGTACATATCTCCTCATCCTTCAGTATTACAGACTGAGAGGATCCTGTGTCCCTTAATATTTTAACCTCTTTACCTGCTACTCCTGGCCTATGTGAACAAACGTTGCCCTTGCATGTATATTTTTAAGCAGATCTGGCACTTCCTCCTTAATCAACTTCTGATCATCTTGTACACTCTGAGGCAGTTGTCTAACCTCCCTTGTGCTTTTTGTTACTAGTCTAAAAAAATACCCGAGCTTGTCTAGTTTTCTTACATCTGGCTTTCTCCAAGCCCTCCAACACTGATTTTGTGTAGCCTATTCTATTAAAATAAAAACACCGGAGCTTTATAACTTCTTTGTCCCCCTCAAGGGTTTCTTTTTTACCCTGGGTAAGTTATCCTGATGGTCTTCACTGAGACCTACATTTCCGTTTCCACGTGAAGATTTCTCTTTGCCCCAATTTCTATCCCTCATGGCCTGAAATTGATTCTGGAAGCCAAACTGTGTTTTATGGACCAGCTCATAATCATCAGCCCCTTCAGCTGCCAACCTTGCTGTTTTAACTCGCTGCTCTTCCACATGAGTTCGCACTACTTCAGGCAGTGAATTTTTGAATTCCTCCAAAATAATTACTTCTCTAAGGGCATACAGGTTTGCTCGATTTTTAAAGCTTTTATCTGTCTATTTAAAGTACTCTGTTTGATCCTTTCAAACTTAATGTAGGTTTGACCAGGGTCCCTCCTCAGATTCCTGTGACATTGTCTATCAGCTGTAGTGGTTCTGTTCGCCGAGCTGGAAGTTTTTGTTGCAAACGTTTCGTCCCCTGGCACCCGAGCTACAAATCTTCGCACAAATTGTCTATCAGCTTCTGGTACAAGTTCATATGCACCTAAAATGGCTTTGTTCACCTCCTCATTCTCCCCAGATACCTCCTCTGATAGGGATGTGAATACCTCACTAGCCCTACCACAAGTTTTGTTTGGATCAACAAAACCCACATTGCCATAGGCCACTGCCTTTGTTTAGCCACTTTTTCAAATGAGCTTTCTCACCAAATTTAGGCAAAGCTTGAACAGACTTAAACAGTTTCTCGCTAGGCTTCTGACTACCAAGATAACGTCTGCCTTTGTTTCAGATTTCCAATATCCACACTTCTGTAATTTATGTCAGGGCTTATATTGTCTTGTACTTGTCCCTATCCAAATGATTAACAGGAGCCAGGGAGGTGGGGTGGAAGAGGTTACACTGTGGAACAGAAAGAGACTGGTTGGGCTGAATGGCCCTTCCTTGGGTCCTCAGGTGAGGAGCTCAAGTTAAGTGGCAGTTCTGGAAGCTTCAGCGGTATAAAAATAAAAATTAGAAGCTAGGTCTCAGCCTCTAGGATGAATGCAAAACCCATACTGAAACAATACTTGAAAGAAAGATAGAGGGAACTACATTTCTATAGTGCCTTTTGTGATCTCAGGATATACATAATTCTTTACAACCTGAAATAACTCCACAGAGGCTGATGTCCCATCACTAAATCACCCTTTTATTTACATGTGGAGACATTGATCCAGTTCCCTCAGGGGCAGCCCTCAGAGTGACTAGGATATCTTACACTCCTGTTTATATCTGTCAGCCAGGGCTCCATGATTGGACCAGGTTAACAGCCCCAATCAGGGACCCCCTATTCTATGTGGTCCATCTGACTGACTTTGTTACAATCATGACAACAACCAATGAGTTTGAATTATTGTCGCCATTGTAATGTAGTGAAGATGGCAGATATTTTGAGATTAGGAAACAAGCCAACAGATGAAGGGAAGACCCCAGCCTTGATAGGAGATTATATCTGCTAGTCACTTCCCCACCCTATATTACACAATTCTTTAATGTGATAGTCACGGGAAGCAGCCAACAACAGCCCTGACTGTCTCCCGTAAATTTAATAAATCCTTCTGGATTTGGCACTGAAAGGAAATATCGAGGGGGTGTTACACAGTCTGGGTGAAGCAGTGATTTCTGGGTACTTAGATTCATACAGCATGGAAACAGACATTTTAATCCAACCAGACTATACCAACCATTCTCTGTTCCCTCTGTAGTCTCCTCCACATCAGAGATGACTGGGTGGCTGCGTTACAAAACACCCTGCTCAGTCCACACTCACCTTTCTCAGTTTCCTGTTATTTGCAGTCTGCCCCTCGCTCTCAGGCTGACCCCTCTACCCTCAGCCCCCTCGTCTTCCAATCAGTCTCAACTCAAATTCCAGCAACGCCACCTCACAGCTTTCGTTTCACAGTTTGCAGCCTCCTGCCCTCGACAAGGAATTGAACAATTTCAGACAGTAATCTCTTTCCGCTGCCATGGTGCTGTGCTCTCAAACTGCAGTGTCCATCCTTGGGTAGTTGCACTCTTCCACTGACCATAAGCTGAGCTGCAGGGAGCAGTACCTCACCTTCTGTTTACAGGCCTTGGACACAACGATGAGTTTTAACAACTTCACAGAGCGATGGAGCTAACTTCCATCTGGAGAGAGGCTCCTTGCTTATTCCCCCCTCACCCCAGACCTCAGCACCAGCCTGGAACTCTCTTCTGTATTTTTACTTTCAGTCTGACCTGGCCATTATTCTGTGATTAACTCCTACTCCAAACCAATACTTTGTTTCATCCCGGCTGAAATGACCACTCCCTTTTGCATTGTGCTCCAAGAGACCTTCGATCTGTTATCTCTCTGACATATTGACCTTCTGTTTTGATCACATGCTCCTTCTCCTTTTCCAACAGCATCAAACCTGTAAATATTCCGTTTCTTTTCAGTTTTGAACAAGAGTCAGATTAAACTCAAGGGTCATCGACTCGGAAGAGGATAAAAGCAAATTACTGCGGATGCTGGAATCTGAAATCAAAAGAGAAAATGCTAACTGACCCTTTGTCAAAGCTCTAACTGACAAAGGGTCAGTTAGACTCGAAAGGTCAGCTCTTTTCTCTCCTTACAGATGCTGCCAGACCTGCTGAGATTTTCCAGCATTTTCTCTTTTGAACTCAGAAGAGGAATTCTCTCTGTTTCTCTCTCCACAAATGCTGCCAGAACTGTTGGGTTTTTCAGCACTTCCTAACATCCACAGTATTTTGTTGTTGATCCTCTAACCCCCATCCCCTTCTCCAACCCCCTTCTCTCAGTCACTCTGCATTCACCACTCTGAGGTTTGGGATGGCGATCTGCTCCAGAATGGGTGAGGAAGGAGCTCAGGTTTAGCCTCTTCTGACAGTGACCACAAACTCAGCTTAACTACCATCCACACCTCACCAGGCTGGGAGACTTGGTGCTGGAGGCCTGATGTGTGATGGAGATGAATTCATAAAGAAAGAGCTTCCTACAAGATAAAACCTTCTGTATTCTGTGTACTGTGCCCACAACTGTATTTACTGCAAGGTACAGTCTGCTCTGATATAACGTGACAGTTATGTTCCTGTGTGACCCTGCATTATTAGAAAATTGTGTAATAGAAGCACCATTTAAACCAATGGGACCAGAGTAATGTCATAGTCAATACAGGGAAGGAAAGTTCGCTTTCTCCAAGTAACGGTCTAAATTCTTCAATTGCGTTAAAGCTAATTTGCTTTGAGGAAATGTGTGTTATTGCAGAACTGAGTGTAACTGATCTGTCACGTACCAAGATCCATATTAATTAACACGCAATATTATTAATGACTGTAAAGAAAGTAACAAATGTCCTGGAGTCACATTTGCAGGAGGACACATAGATATGCGGACAGGCAGGTTGTGAGAGGGATGCAACAGTTTACAGAGTTAGCAACAGGTTCAGTTAGTGGGCAATGGGATACAATGCAAGAAAGTGTGGAGTTAATTTTGGGAGGGCAAACTTCAAAAGAATATTATTGAAATGGAGAAAAGCTGCAACTCAAAGGGGCTTGAGGTGTATATGTGCACATAGATGCAGCAGGTAATCGGTAAAGCTCATGGAATATTGGCCCTTATTTCAAGGGGGTTGTAGTATCAGAGCAGGGAAGTCTTACTGCACCTGTATAAGGTGCTGGGGAGACCCCACAGAGTCATAGAGACGTACAGCATGGAAACAGATCCTTCAGTCTAACTCGTCCATGCTGACCACATATACTAAATTAATCTAGTTCCAGTTGCCTGCACTTGGCCCATATCCCTCTAAACCCTTTCTATTCATATACCCATTCAGATGCCTTTTAAATGTTACAATTGTACCAGCCTCCACCATTTCCTCTGGCAGCTCATTCCATACACGTACCACCTTCTGTGTGAAAACGTTGCCCCTTAGGTCTTTTTTATATTTTTCCCCTCTCACTCTAAACCTATGCCCTCTAGTTCTGGACTCCCTCACCCTAGGGAAAAGACTTTGCCTCTTTACCCTATCCATGCCCCTCATGATTTTATAAACCTCTATAAGGTCACCCCTCAGCTTCCGACACTTCAGGGAAAACAGCCCCAGCCTGTTCAGCCTCTCCCTGAAGCTCAAATCCTCCAACCCTGGCAACATCCTTGTAAATCTTTTCTGAACCCTTTCATGTTTCACAACATCTTTCTGACAGGAAGGAGACCAGAGTTGCACACAATATTTCAAAATGGTCTAATCAAAGTCCTGTACAGCCGCAACATGACCTCCCAACTCCTGTACTCAATACTCTGACCAATAAAGGAAAACATATCAAACGCCGCCTTCACTATCCTATCTACCTGTGACTCCACCTTCATGGAGCTATGAACCTACACTCCAAGGTCTCTTTGTTCAACAATACTCTCCAGGACCTTGCCATTAAGTGCATAAGTCCTGCCTTGACTTGCTGTTCCAAAATGCAGCACCTCGAATTTCTCCAAACTCCATTTGCCACTCCTGGGGGAAATGGTTTCCTTATTTCATTGGGGGAGGTCCACAGAAGGTTCACTACGATGATCCCGGATATGGAGGGATAGCTTTTGAGCATTCACTGGAGTTTACAAGAATGAGAGGTACTTTCAAATGCTGGGAGGATGTTTTTCCTTCATGGGAGGGTCTAGGGCAGAGGGTACAGTCTCAGAATAAAGGGGGCACCAGTTTAAGATTGAGATAGCAGAATTTTTGTCTCTCTGAGTGTTGAGACTCTTTGGAACCCCTTGCCACAGAGAGTTATTAGGTGCCTTGTGTATATTTAAGGCTGTGATAGATAGATTCTTGATCAGTCAGGGAATCAAGGGTATTCGAAGAACACATGAAGGGGGATGTGAGGAATGTTGGATCCTACTCAATAGTGGAGCAGGATCAAGGGGCCAAATGGCCTACTCCTGTTCCTATTGCTTGCTGTCTTAAAGTTTACAAGAAACTTATTTATAATTAATTTTCTTCATTTTTATGTCAATTTTCCTTCTTCCCTATCTCCTCCAACAGCATGAGCTCTTGATAATTTTGTGATTATCTCAATCAAGCATTGACACAGCAGACTCTGATAGAGAGCCCCCTCCAGACTGACGCACAGCCAAATCCCCTCAACCACACAACACTCCCCCTCACCCACCCCTCACCTGCACAACACTCCCCCTCACCCACCCAACACTCACCCTGACCCACCCTCACCCACCCAACACTCACCCTGACCCGCCCTCACCCACAAAACACTCGCCCTCACCCACAAAACACTCGCCCTCACCCACAAAACACTCGACCTCACCCACAAAACACTCGACCTCACCCACAAAACACTCGACCTCACCCGCCCCTCACCCACTCAACACTCGCCCTGACCCACCCTTCACCCACTCAACACTCACCCTGACCCACCCCTCACCCACACAACACTCACCCTGACCCACAGCCAAATCCCTTCACCCACACAACACTCGCCTTCACCCACCCCCTCACCCACTCAACACTTGCCCTGACTCACCCCTCACCCACTCAACACCGCCCTGACCCACAGCCAAATCCCCTCACCCACACAACACTCGCCCTCATCCGCCCCTCACCAACACAACACTCGCCTTCACCCGCCCCTCACTCACACAACACTCGCCCTCACCACCCCTCACCCACTCAACACTCACCCTGACCCACCCCTCACCCACTCAACACATGCCCTCACCCACCCCTCACCCACTCAACACCGCCCTGACCCACAGCCAAATCCCCTCACCCACACAACACTCGCCCTCATCCGCCCCTCACCAACACAACACTCGCCTTCACCCGCCCCTCACTCACACAACACTCGCCCTCACCACCCCTCACCCACTCAACACTCACCCTGACCCACCCCTCACCCACTCAACACTCACCCTGACCCACCCCTCACCCACTCAACACATGCCCTCACCCACCCCTCACCCACTCAACACTCACCCTGACCCACCCAACACTCACCCTGACTCACCCCTCACCCACACAACACTCGCCCTGACCCACAGCCAAATCCCCTCACCCACTAAACACTCACCCTGACCCACCCCTCACCCACACAACACTCACCCTGACCCACAGTCAAATCCCCTCACCCACTCAACACTCATCCTCACCCACAGTCTCTGCAGTTGAGCTGTTACTCCACACAAGCCGTTAATCTACTGAATTCAAATATAGGTAGCAATCTACAAGGTAGTTGATAACAAGCCCTTGCTGAATCTAGATTTATATTGATCTGGAATGTTCTACACCAGCAGATGGAAACAAGTTGTCAATGTAACAAAAAAAAAATCATTGATGTAATATTGCTGTTCTTCCACTGGGAGGCAGCACAACTTCATAAGTCACACATTAGAGATGGAAAGGTTAGACTTCCATTATAGTCCTCACATGACTTTGCCACAGTATTTAATTAAATTGGATGAAGATCCTCTTCAAACTGGTCATTTTGACATACAATGGCATTACCTTCACCGAAACCCCCTTGACCAGATATTGAAAACTGTAAACATAATGGGTACAAGAATAGGTTTGAAGCTAGGAATACTGTGGTGAGTAACTCACCTCCTGACTCCTGTCAACCATCTACAAGGCACAAGTCTCCCCACTTGTGATGGAAGTGATGGAAGACTCCCCACTTGCCTGGATGAATGCAGCTCCAACAACACTCAAGCCCAACACTATCTGGACAAAGCAATTAGATTTATTTGCTGTCTATCCAAACCGTTTGACATCCATTCCCTCATCTCTGATCTCCAGCATCTGCAGACCTCACTTTCTCCTCAAAGATTTTAACCTACTGCGAATCCTCTTGCAAGGATGCCTTCCTTGAAGAAGCTCTCTTCCTCCTTCTACAAGGATTTCAGTGAGTCCCTCTCTCACTGCACACCCCAGGTCATCTCTTCTGCACAGAAGCTCTTCAGCCTAACCTGCAACCTTCTTCCTGACCTCTCCATCCCCACTCCACTCCGACCTATCACCCTCACCTTGACCTCCTTCCACCTATCTCATCTCCAACGCCCCTCCCCCAAGTCCCTCCTCCCTACCTTTTATCTTAGCCTGCTGGACACACTTTCCTCATTCCTGAAGAAGGGCTTATGCCCGAAACGTCGAATCTCCTGTTTCTTGGATGCTGCGCTTTTCCAGCAACACATTTTCAGCTCATTCCCTCCATCACCAATGCACAGTAACAAAAATTCTGCGAGGCTCTTTCAACGGTAACTTCCAAACCTCTGACCACTACCATCTAGAAAGACAAGGGTAGCAGATACATGGGAACATCTTGCCTGCAAGTTGCCATCCCAGCTACTCATCATCCTGACTTGGAAATATGTCACTGTTCCTTCAGTGTCACTGAGTCCAAATCTTGGAATTCTCTTCCAGGATTGTGGGTCTACCTGGAGCACAGTGATTGCAGCAACTCAGGGAGATGGCACATGACCATTTTCTCGAGGACAATATAAGCCTGGGTAACAAATCCTAGTCTTATGCAAGGTTTTACTGAAATGACATGAATGCTTATTAATCTAGTAACTGAGCTAATATTCTGGAGACCTGGGTTCAAATCCCGCTATGGCAGATGGTGGAATTTAGAATTAAATTAAAGAAAATCTGAAATTAAGACCATGAAACCAATACCGATTTTTGGAAAGACTCATCTGGCTCACGGATGCCCTTCAGGGATGGAAATCCTCTACCCTTACCCAGTCTGACCTTTTTGTGACTCCAGACACACAGCAATGTGGTTGACTTTCAACTGCCCTCAGAAATAGCCCAGCAAGCTCACTCAGTTCAAGGGCAACTCGGGTCAGGTAATAAATGCTGGCCGACCAGCAGTGCCCACATCCCATGAGTGAATAAATAAAAAGGTCAGGAGCATGTCCCTGGTCCATTTCACCCTCTGTAATTCAGTAACATCATTTTTAATGTTCACAAATGCCCAGGTTCAGATCGCACCAGTGTATGACACTTTGATCTTTTCCTATAAATTCTGTGTCCTATGATTCTGCCCCACTAGCTACCTAATGAAGGAACAGCACTCTGAAAGCTGGTACTTCCAATTAAACCTGTTGAGCTATAAACTGATGTTGTGTGATTTTTAACTTTGTCTATCCCAGTCCAACACCAGTACCTCAATGTCACAGTCAGCATAGACATGGGATCAATTCTGAGGCCATTCTGGCCTTTCTGATTGCCTATCCCACCTCCCTTAGGCATCATGTTAACTCCAGGCCACCTACTCCTCAGATGCAAGTGATGTGAAACCTCCCCTCTCTCAGCATGATGATCAGTCTTTCAGTTCGAATTTGATCCCTGTTCTGAGTAGGACATATTGGGGTCACATCTTAACCCCTTCGCTCTCAGCAGGGTCCCCTCCATTATAGGACCCTCAGGATGAGGCTGCAGCTCCCGTACTGAGACCTCCACAAGGACTCATTTCACAGGCTGGACTTGTGACAGTTCAGATGGCATTCTGTATAGCTATAAAAAAAAAGCCTTGCTTAACCCAGAGATTCAAATTGTTCTCGTCACCTTCAGTGGCACACAGTCACTCTACTGTTTGAGCTATGTGGAACATGTAAGCTTATTTTGTATTCATTCATGGGATGTGGACACCACTGGCTGGCCCAGCATTTCTTGCCTGTCCCTAGTTGCCCTTGAGAAGGTGGTGGTGAGCTGCCTTCCTGAACTGCTGCAGTCCATGTGCTGTAGATTCGACCCAGAATGCCATTAGGGAGGGTGTTCCTGCAGTTTGACCCAGCAACACTAAAGGAACATTTATCTAGCAGCAAGTGATTTGATGCAGATTAAATTGCAAAGTCTGTGATATTTATAGATGATGACTTCAAGAGAAATTGTTGGTAGATGAATTAATGTCAAGATTTTTCATGTAATTTAAAATTGAACAAAGTAATTCTGCGAGAGAAATGGAAATGAGATGGTAATGAGACTGCTTTGCAATGTACTGCCTTGACTCTTGGGATCCAGTTCATGTATCTGAACCTATTAATTACCAG
Source organism: Hemiscyllium ocellatum (assembly GCF_020745735.1). Lineage (NCBI taxonomy): Eukaryota > Metazoa > Chordata > Chondrichthyes > Orectolobiformes > Hemiscylliidae > Hemiscyllium > Hemiscyllium ocellatum. Next base: position 8,056,922 of record NC_083425.1, on the reverse strand, counting down.
CCTGACAGGCTGTTCACTAACTGGCTAATACCACTTGTGTAAATGACAGGAGATGCTTTATGTTATCTCATTTGTAGTGATTGGAATGGGGTTAGCCAGATGGATCTCATAGAATATGAGTCCCCTCACTGGGGCTGTTAGCCTAGTCCAATCAGGAAGCCCTGGCTGACAGATAAGACCAAGAAGGTTGTCTCACTGTGTCTCACACCTGCACACACGCAACATGGGTGCTGGGGGAAAAATAAGCACTACCGCAGTTAGGCGGTATAAAAAAAAGAGAAAAAAAGGAAAAAAAGGCCAGAAAGGTCGGTTCCAGGCAGCGGGCCGTGGAGGGGGTTGTTAGGGCCGACTGCCTGCCCCTCTTCCGCGGTTACGTTATGGCCCAGGTGTCCTTGGAGAAGGAGCACGCGGTGTCCACCAACACCCTGGAGTTGTTCAGGGAGAGGTGGGCGCCGCAGGGAGTGGAGTGCATCATTTCCCCCTCCAACTCTATTTTGATTTAGTCCCTGCCCTCCCCTTCACTGTTTTGATCACACAGCATTGCCCTTTGATGTGAAGGGCACTGCTCATCACTGGCCACTCGGGTGTTTTCCTACTTTTCCTGGTGGTGGAAATTGAATAAAGATTTGTACACCTTGTCTCTCACTGTGTCTCACACCTGCGCGCACACACCATGGGTGCTGGGGTTAAAAATAATAAGCACTACCGCAGTTAGGCGGTAGTGTGGGGGTTAAAAAAAGAAAAAAAAAATAACCAGGCGATTAGCCAGTAAAAAAAAATATAAAAAAAAGAAAAAAAAAATAACCAGGCGATTAGCCAGTAAAAAAAAAATAAAAAAAAGAAAAAAAAAATGAACAGGAGTGTCGCAGCATCACCCTTTAAAGAAAAGAAAAAAAAAAGAAAAAGACCAAGAAGGTTGTCTCACTGTGTCTCACACCTGCACACACGCAACATGGGTGCTGGGGGAAAAATAAGCACTACCGCAGTTAGGCGGTATAAAAAAAAGAGAAAAAAAGGAAAAAAAGGCCAGAAAGGTCGGTTCCAGGCAGCGGGCCGTGGAGGGGGTTGTTAGGGCCGACTGCCTGCCCCTCTTCCGCGGTTACGTTATGGCCCAGGTGTCCTTGGAGAAGGAGCACGCGGTGTCCACCAACACCCTGGAGTTGTTCAGGGAGAGGTGGGCGCCGCAGGGAGTGGAGTGCATCATTTCCCCCTCCAACTCTATTTTGATTTAGTCCCTGCCCTCCCCTTCACTGTTTTGATCACACAGCATTGCCCTTTGATGTGAAGGGCACTGCTTGTCACAGGCCACTCGGGTGTTTTCCTACTTTTCCTGGTGGTGGAAATTAAATAAAGATTTGTGCACTTTATGTCTCTCACTGTGTCTCACAGCTGCACACACACACACACACCATGGGTGCTGGGAAAAAAATAAGCACTACCGCAGTTAGGCGGTAGTGTGGGGGTTAATTAAAAAAAAATATAACCAGGGGAATAAAAAAAAATAAAGATTTGTGCACTTTATGTCTCTCACTGTGTCTCACACCTGTACACACACACCATGGGTGCTGGGGAAAAATAAGCACTACCGCACTTAGGCGGTAGTGTGGGGGTTAATAGAAAGAAAAATAAGAGAAAAAAAAGAAGACCAAGAAGGTTGTCTCACTGTGTCTCACACCTGCACACACGCAACATGGGTGCTGGGGGAAAAATAAGCACTACCGCAGTTAGGCGGTATAAAAAAAAGAGAAAAAAAGGAAAAAAAGGCCAGAAAGGTCGGTTCCAGGCAGCGGGCCGTGGAGGGGGTTGTTAGGGCCGACTGCCTGCCCCTCTTCCGCGGTTACGTTATGGCCCAGGTGTCCTTGGAGAAGGAGCACGCGGTGTCCACCAACACCCTGGAGTTGTTCAGGGAGAGGTGGGCGCCACAGGGAGTGGAGTGCATCATTTCCCCCTCCAGCGCTATTTTGATTTAGTTCCTGCCCTCCCCTTCACTGTTTTGATCACACAGCATTGCCCTTTGATGTGAAGGGCACTGCTCGTCACAGGCCACTCGGGTGTTTTCCTACTTTTCCTGGTGGTGGAAATTAAATAAAGATTTGTGCACTTTATGTCTCTCACTGTGTCTCACAGCTGCACACACACACCATGGGTGCTGGGGTTAAAAATAATAAGCACTACCGCAGTTAGGCGGTAGTGTGGGGGTTAAAAAAAGAAGAAAAAAAAAGAAAAAAAGAAAAAAAAATAAATAAACAGGAGTCTATCAGCATTGCCCTCTGATGTGAAGGGCACTGCTTGTCACTGGACCACTCAGATGTTTTCCCTTGACTTGAGTGCTGGATCAGTGAAAGGGTGTGTACCTGTGCAAGGACTCTCCTGTTCAAAGGTGTCAGAGGGGAAGGGGACTATCCCTGGACTAGCTGCCCAACGAGAAGAAGAAAAAAAGAAAAAAAAAGACCAAGAAGGTTGTCTCACTGTGTCTCACACCTGCACACACGCAACATGGGTGCTGGGGGGAAAAATAAGCACTACCGCAGTTAGGCGGTATAAAAAAAAGAGAAAAAAAGGAAAAAAAGGCCAGAAAGGTCGGTTCCAGGCAGCGGGCCATGGAGGGGGTTGTTAGGGCCGACTGCCTGCCCCTCTTCCGCGGTTACGTTATGGCCCAGGTGTCCTTGGAGAAGGAGCACGCGGTGTCCACCAACACCCTGGAGTTGTTCAGGGAGAGGTGGGCGCCACAGGGAGTGGAGTGCATCATTTCCCCCTCCAGCGCTATTTTGATTTAGTCCTTGCCCTCCCCTTCACTGTTTTGATCACACAGCATTGCCCTTTGATGTGAAGGGCACTGCTTGTCACTGGCCACTCGGGTGTTTTCCCCTGTCAGGAGTTGGACCAGTGGCAGTGCTGTGCAGAAGAGAAAAGAGAGAAGAGAGAAGAACAAGGAGGTGAGAGCTTTGTGCTCTGGGCCTAGTGTTTGAGCTGACCTGGGGCCCACTCCCACTGCTGGTCTCTGGGACCCCGCCTGGGCCTGCCTCCACCACTGCAGCCTGGGAATCGCCTGAGGCCACTTCCCACAACTTCCACCACTGCTGTGACCTGCGGCCCACCTCCACTGCCGCTGCCTGGTACTCGCTTGGGAGTCCCTCCCCAACAGGTCTGCCTCCACTGCCGGGACAACAGGGCCAGCCTGGGGTTTGCCAGAGGCCTGCCTCAACTGCTGCTGCTGCCAGAGGCCTGCCTCCACCACCACTGCCTAGGACTTGCCTGGGAGTCCCTCCCCAACTGAGGGCCTGCCTGGGACTTACCAGAGGCCTGCCTCCACCACTGCAGCCTGGGACTTGCCTGAGGCCACTCTCCACAGCCTCCACCACTGCTGCGACCCGAGGCCCACCTCCACCGCTGCTGCCCAGGATTTAATTTTGGGGCTGCCTGGGACTTGTCTTGGGGACCCTCCCCAACAGGCCTGCCCCTACCGGTGACTAAGGGCCTACCTGGGACTCGCCTGAAGCCTGCCCCTGCCTCTGCCACTGCCGTTGCCTGAGGCTGGTTTCCACCGTCGCTGCCTGGGACTCTCCTCGGGTGACTGGCTTTGGGCATGACCCCAGGACTTCTGCCACTACTACAGCCTAAGGCCCACCTCCAGCAGCAGAATATGGCGAGCCCGAAGGTCGCAGGGCCCAGCCGGACCTACGCCGGGGTAGCCGCTGCCTTAGGCTCAGCTGCCCCAACCCTGGCCGCAACCGCATCCCCCTTCAGGCACTTGACCAAACGCCTGGGGGTCAAGGCCTATCCCCACCCTAACGTGACAATCGAGGCCTGCAGCAAGGCCATGGCTAGTGTGGTCGGCCCACTGGCCATCGTCGCTGCGGCCCGCATGTACGGGAAGGCCGTATTCTTTCTCAAGACCGAGCAGGCGGTCCACCTGGCCGTGGAGAGGGGGCTCACTGTGGGCGGGACATATTTGCCAGTCGACCCTTTGGAGGTCACGGCCCAGAGAGTCGTGATCTCCAACGTCCCGCCCTTCATTGCCAGCGAGCTCCTTCTTCCCCACCTCAACACCTTGGGGGAGATCCGGTCAGGTGTTCAACCGCTCCTGCTCGGTCTTAAGGACCCCACCCTCCGTCACGTATACTCCTTCCGATGCCAGGTATTCATTTGCCTGGCCCGGGAGGAGGTCACGGAGGGCTCATTCACTGTCCTCCACGAGGGCGCGGCCTACCGCGCCTTCTGGACGGCGGACGGCGTGCGGTGCCACCTGTGCCGCGAGGTGGGGCACATTAGAAAGAACTGCCCCACCCAGAAGGCTGCCCAGCCCACACCAACGGCTGCGGGTGGTGCCGCCGCACCCACTCCCCCTCCCCCAAAGTCAACACCACAAGCCCCGGCTCCGGGGGCTAAGCCAGAGGCTCCCAATGCCTCAGCCTCTGGCAGGGAGGGGGGTGAGCGTCCGACCGAACGGAAGGCGCTCAGGAAGACGCAACGCGTCAAGCCCGCCCACGGGGAGACCACCCTATCCCCATCCCCTTCCCCTTCCCCTCCACGTAGCCCACAACCTGCCCCGCCCCGGCACGACAATGCCCCTGCGGCCGTGCCAGCGTCGCCCCGGCGCGGGAACCCTGACCCCCGAACCCCCAAACCCGTACCTGATCCCGGCCCCACTGACCCCGACCCCAACACCGACCCCCACCTCGTTAAGGAAACTCCTGGGGCTTCAACCCCCCCTCCAGAAACTGAGCCCCGCCCCACCCAGCCACCCCCTGGCACTAACCTGGGGGGAACCATCGCTGCTCCACTTCCTGCAGCGACCGTGTCTCTGGGCCCTGGAGAGGGAACTGGGCCCCTGCCCCGCCCCGCCCCGCCCGCCATCACCTGATATACCAGGGGCGGGGCAGGAAGTGACACGGCTGGCCCTACCCACCCTGGCCACGCCCCCTGCATTCCCCCAGCCAATCATATTCCGGGAAAGGCGGGGGGGAGGGACCTCGGGCCCCATGACCACCAAGGCGGGCGGGGAGGGGAAGACCCATAAATCCCCCCCTGTCTCTCTGGGGAAGAGGCGCCGGCCCCTGGAGGGGGGGGAAATCCCATCAGCGCGCCGGCGGCCCTGCCCCTCTCCAGGGGATGAGCCGACGGTGCCCCCCCACTGTCCTGCACCATGGCCCGACCTGCCCAAACCCCCAGGGGCGACAGCCGGGCCTTCCACCGCCATAACTCCTCCAGCCCCTGGGGAGGATTTTATTAACAACACGGGCCATGGTGCAGTCGACAGACTTTTATTCACTGCTGGGTCGTCGAGCGGTGGAGGCGAGGAAGGTGTTATCCTCGCTCCTCCCTCCCAGACTGTTTTTCCGGGGGCCTTGGCCCTGGGGGAGGACCTTTTCCCCGAGGAGCCGGGCGTCCCGGTGTCGGGAGAGGAGCGGGGCCCCGAGCCTCTGCCGCCCGGCGACCCGAACTCGGGGCGTTCCGGGAAGGGGTGCGCCGAGGAAGGGACTGAAGGTGACCCTGGGGGTGGGGTCACTGGAGGTTTGAGGCCAGTTGGCGGTGCCGGACCAGCCCCCATCCTCTCGGTGGGGGAGGGGTCGGTGACCGAAGGCGACCTCCCGGAGGAGGGTTCTGGATCGGTGGCGGACACCGGGGACGACGCGGAGTCCGTCTCCAGCGACATTTTCGAGTCCCAGGTGCCCCCCACCGATCTCCCCCTCATCCCCCTCGAGGAACTCCGGGAATTTGTCGAGGAAACTCGGAGTCGCCGGGATAGAGCCCAACTGGCGCTCGACCGCTGGAGCTCCTTCGAAAGAGTCTACTGGTCGGCCCACGCTGCGCGCCAGGCGCCCGGGCTTGACGTTAACGAGCGAAAGCGAGTCAGGAACTTCCTGGGAGCACTCCTGGTGAGGGCGAGGGACTTCTGTGCCCCTCTCTCGTCCTCCCAGTAAATATGTACATAGTTTTTGTTAACTGTTTACTGGTGGTGGTTGCACTATACTTTCGACATGGAGACAACTATAGCCAGCCTCAACATCAACGGCAGCAGGGAGTCACAGCGCAGATTCCAGACCCTCTCGGCCCTTCGGGACGGGAGGTATGCGGTGTGCTTCCTGCAAGGAACCCACACTACCCCGGGAGACGAAGCCACCTGGCTCCTGGAGTGGCGAGGGGGGGTCTACATGAGTCACCTCACCCGCAGATCTGGCGGGGTGGCTATCTTGTTGGCCCCGCATTTTCAGCCGGAGATCTTGGGGGTCAGGGAGCCAGTGCCAGGCCGTTTGCTTCACCTGACGGTTCGGCTGGGGGGCGCGGTGCTTCACTTGGTGAACGTCTACGCTCCCCTGGCCGGGCCGAGGCAAGCGAGCTTCTTCGAAGAAGTGTCCGCTCATCTCGCTTCCATCGACGAGAACCAGTGCGTCGTCCTCGGGGGAGATTTTAACTGCGTCCTCGAGGACAGGGACCACGGCGGTGCCCGCACGAGTTCGGCGTCGGGGAGGAGGTTGGGGGACTTGGTCAAGTCCTTCGACCTGGTGGACGTCTGGCGGAATCTCTATCCTGACTCCATCGCCTTCACCTTCGTGAGGCCTGGGGTCGGAGCGTCCAGAATCGACCGCCTGTACGTTTCGCGGGCGTACGCCTCCTGCTTTCCGAAGGCCTCCACGCGGCAGGTGTCGTGCACGGACCATCACCTGGTGTGGGCGGAACTCCTTCCGTTCGGCGCCAGGTTGGGCTCCGCGTACTGGCACTTTAACAACCTGCTGCTGGAGGACGAGCAGTTCCGGGACTCGTTTCGTCGTTTCTGGGCCGGCTGGAGAAGGAAGCGGGGAAGCTTCCCCTCCCTGAGGCTATGGTGGGACGTGGGCAAGGCTCACGTCCGCGTCTTCTGTCAGGAGTACGCGAGGGGGTCGACGAAGAGGCGGAAATCCAGGATCGGGGAGTTGGAGAGGGAGATGCTCGACCTGGAGTCACGCCTCGGTCAGCCCGACGCGGACCCGGCCCTGCGCGGGGTGGACGAAGAGAAGAAGGCCGCGCTCCGGGACCTGCAGCTCGTCGGGGCTCGGGGCGCGTACGTGAGGTCGCGGCTCCAGCTCCTCCAGGACCTGGACCGCGGCTCCCCCTTCTTCTACTCGCTGGAAAAAAGGCGTGGCACCCGTCAGCAGCTCCTTGTGCTGCTGGCCGACGACGGGTCCCTCGTCTCGGATCCGGAGGGTATCAGGGCCCACGTCCGATCCTATTACACGGCCCTGTTCTCTCCGGATCCGTCCAGCGAGGACGCTCGCAGAGTTCTGTGGGAGGACCTGCCGCAGCTCAGCCCGGAGGACGCCGGAAGGCTCGACGCTCCCGTCACCTTAGAGGAGCTGACCGGCGCCCTCGACCGGCTCTCGAGGGGCAAATCCCCGGGGCTGGACGGGCTGACTGTGGAGTTCTTCAGGGCGTTCTGGGACGTCCTGGGGAGCGACTACGCACAGGTCCTGGGGGAGTGTCTAAATGCCGGAGAGCTGCCCCTTTCTTGGCGCAGGGCGGTCATCGTCCTGCTGCCAAAGAAGGGGGACCTTCGTTCTTTGAAGAACTGGCGTCCGGTCTCCCTCCTCGGCACGGACTACAAAATCTTTGCCAGGGTGTTGTCTTCTCGCCTGGCTTCCGTGCTGGCCCACATGATTCACCCGGACCAGTCCTACACGGTCCCGGGCCGGAGGATACAAGACAACGTCCATCTGGTCCGGGACCTGATCCATTTCTGTCGACGGGCTGGTCTGCCGAGCGCCTTCCTGTCTCTCGACCAGGAGAAGGCGTTCGACAGGGTCGATCACGAGTACCTGCTCGGGACTCTGCGGGCGTTCGGGTTCGGGACGCAGTTCGTCGCCCGGATCCGACTTTTGTACGCCGCCGCAGAGTGTCTGGTTAAAGTTAACGGGTCCCTGACGGCGCCCCTTCGCTTCGGGAGAGGAGTGCGTCAAGGCTGCCCCCTGTCCGGCCAGCTGTATTCCCTGTGCGTGGAGCCTTTCCTGCGCCTCTTGCGGAGGAGGTTGTCGGGGCTGGTTCTGCGCGGCGCGGGCGCGGGGGTGGTCCTCTCGGCCTACGCCGACGACGTGCTCCTCACTTTCACCGACCCGGCTGACCTGGGGAGGATGCGCGAGTGCCAGGCCGTGTACTCGGCGGCGTCTTCCGCCAGGATCAACTGGGCCAAATGTTCCGGGCTACTGGTGGGTCCGTGGCGGGTGGACTCCCTGCCGGAGGAGTTTCGGGGGTTCAGCTGGAGCACCACCCATCTCCTCTACCTGGGGGTCTACCTCAGCCCGACCGAGGAATCCTGGCCGGCCAACTGGCAGGAGCTGGAGGCCAAAGTCTCGGCTCGCCTAGGCCGCTGGACAGGACTGCTCCGAGTGCTATCTTACAGGAGCCGAGTGCTGGTCATAAACCAGCTGGTGGCCGCCATGCTGTGGTACCGGCTGGTCACTTTGGTCCCTCCTCCTGGCTTTGTCGCTGACATCCAGAGAACGTTGGTCGACTTCTTCTGGGACAAAAAGATGCACTGGGTCGCTGCGCAGGTTCTGAGTCTCCCCATTGAGGAGGGCGGTCAGTCGCTGGTGTGCGTCCGCACCCAGGTCGCGACCTTCCGCCTTCAGACCTTGCAGCGATACCTTTACGTCGAGCCTCCTCCTAGGTGGTGCGCCCTGGCGACGTATTTCTTCCGCCAGGTGCGTAACCTCAACTACGACACGCAGCTCTTGTTCGTCGACCGTGACGGTTTGGAGGTCGCCCTCAAGGTGCTGCCTGTCTTTTACCAGGACCTGATCACTGTCTGGAACACGGTCGAATCGCGTCGCGCCTACCCTCCGGCAGGAGTAGCGGCTGTCGTCAGGGAGCCGTTGCTCAGGAATCCGCACCTCCGTGCTCGCGGGTTCGAGTGGCTGTCGGAGGGGAGGGCCGTGGCGGCGAGGGTGACCAGGGTCGGGGACGTGCTGGGTGCCGGGGGCCTGGGCTGGACGTTGCCGCAAGACATAGCGAGCAGGGCAGCGGTAGACGTCCGGTACGTGGCCACCGGCATCCGACGCCTTAAAACGGCGGTGCTCGGACCCGACGTAGTGCACCAGTTGGAGGACGCTCAGGTGTGCGGTGGGATCCCGTCCGCGCTCACCCCTGCCCGGACGGAATTTCACATTGGCCCCAAGGTCCCGTACTTCCCGCGGGAGCCTGTGCCCCACAACCTGAGCCGCCTCCGAAATTTTAACTTTGTCCCGTTCAAGGACGTTAAAAGGTGTGTCCTATATCGACTGCTGCTGCACACCGTCCACCTCTTCTCCCTCATCCACCGCCCGGACACGCCCTGGCGTGCCCATTTGCCACCGGGCGGTGGGGATCCCCAGTGGAGGGCTCTCTACGCAGGAGTCCTCCCCCTTTCTCTCGGGGATCTGGGGTGGAGGGTGCTGCACGCAGCAGTCCCCTGCAACCGCAGATTGCGGTGGTTCACGGACTCCCAGCCCAACTGCTTGTTCTGTGGCGCTGTGGAGTCCGTGGACCATGTGTATGTTGGGTGTGGGCGTTTGCACTCCCTTTTCGATTTTCTGAAAAACCTTCTCCTCTGCTTTTGGTTGCACTTCAGTCCCACGCTCCTGATCTTCGGGCACCCGGTGCGGAGGAGGGAGGGCAGGTCTGAAGACCTCCTCGTGGGTCTGCTCCTGGGCCTGGCCAAACTGGCCATAAACAGGTCCAGGCAGCGGGCCGTGGAGGGGGTCGTTAGGGCCGACTGCCTGCCCCTCTTCCGCGGTTACGTTAGGGCCCGGGTGTCCTTGGAGAAGGAGCACGCGGTGTCCACCAACACCCTGGAGTTGTTCAGGGAGAGGTGGGCGCCGCAGGGAGTGGAGTGCATCATTTCCCCCTCCAACTCTATTTTGATTTAGTCCCTGCCCTCCCCTTCACTGTTTTGATCACACAGCATTGCCCTTTGATGTGAAGGGCACTGCTCGTCACAGGCCACTCGGGTGTTTTCCTACTTTTCCTGGTGGTGGAAATTAAATAAAGATTTGTGCACTTTATGTCTCTCACTGTGTCTCACAGCTGCACACACACACACACACCATGGGTGCTGGGAAAAAAATAAGCACTACCGCAGTTAGGCGGTAGTGTGGGGGTTAATTAAAAGAAAAAAAAAAGAAAAAAAAAAAAAAAAGAAAAAGACCAAGAAGGTTGTCTCACTGTGTCTCACACCTGCACACACGCAACATGGGTGCTGGGGGAAAAATAAGCACTACCGCAGTTAGGCGGTATAAAAAAAAGAGAAAAAAAGGAAAAAAAGGCCAGAAAGGTCGGTTCCAGGCAGCGGGCCGTGGAGGGGGTTGTTAGGGCCGACTGCCTGCCCCTCTTCCGCGGTTACGTTATGGCCCAGGTGTCCTTGGAGAAGGAGCACGCGGTGTCCACCAACACCCTGGAGTTGTTCAGGGAGAGGTGGGCGCCACAGGGAGTGGAGTGCATCATTTCCCCCTCCAGCGCTATTTTAATTTAGTCCTTGCCCTCCCCTTCACTGTTTTGATCACACAGCATTGCCCTTTGATGTGAAGGGCACTGCTTGTCACAGGCCACTCGGGTGTTTTCCCCTGTCAGGAGTTGGACCAGTGGCAGTGCTGTGCAGAAGAGAAAAGAGAGAAGAGAGAAGAACAAGGAGGTGAGAGCTTTGTGCTCTGGGCCTAGTGTTTGAGCTGACCTGGGGCCCACTCCCACTGCTGGTCTCTGGGACCCCGCCTGGGCCTGCCTCCACCACTGCAGCCTGGGAATCGCCTGAGGCCACTTCCCACAACTTCCACCACTGCTGTGACCTGCGGCCCACCTCCACTGCCGCTGCCTGGTACTCGCTTGGGAGTCCCTCCCCAACAGGTCTGCCTCCACTGCCGGGACAACAGGGCCAGCCTGGGGTTTGCCAGAGGCCTGCCTCAACTGCTGCTGCTGCCAGAGGCCTGCCTCCACCACCACTGCCTAGGACTTGCCTGGGAGTCCCTCCCCAACTGAGGGCCTGCCTGGGACTTACCAGAGGCCTGCCTCCACCACTGCAGCCTGGGACTTGCCTGAGGCCACTCTCCACAGCCTCCACCACTGCTGCGACCCGAGGCCCACCTCCACCGCTGCTGCCCAGGATTTAATTTTGGGGCTGCCTGGGACTTGTCTTGGGGACCCTCCCCAACAGGCCTGCCCCTACCGGTGACTAAGGGCCTACCTGGGACTCGCCTGAAGCCTGCCCCTGCCTCTGCCACTGCCGTTGCCTGAGGCCGGTTTCCACCGTCGCTGCCTGGGACTCTCCTCGGGTGACTGGCTTTGGGCATGACCCCAGGACTTCTGCCACTACTACAGCCTAAGGCCCACCTCCAGCAGCAGAATATGGCGAGCCCGAAGGTCGCAGGGCCCAGCCGGACCTACGCCGGGGTAGCCGCTGCCTTAGGCTCAGCTGCCCCAACCCCGGCCGCAACCGCATCCCCCTTCAGGCACTTGACCAAACGCCTGGGGGTCAAGGCCTATCCCCACCCTAACGTGACAATCGAGGCCTGCAGCAAGGCCATGGCTAGTGTGGTCGGCCCACTGGCCATCGTCGCTGCGGCCCGCATGTACGGGAAGGCCGTATTCTTTCTCAAGACCGAGCAGGCGGTCCACCTGGCCGTGGAGAGGGGGCTCACTGTGGGCGGGACATATTTGCCAGTCGACCCTTTGGAGGTCACGGCCCAGAGAGTCGTGATCTCCAACGTCCCGCCCTTCATTGCCAGCGAGCTCCTTCTTCCCCACCTCAACACCTTGGGGGAGATCCGGTCAGGTGTTCAACCGCTCCTGCTCGGTCTTAAGGACCCCACCCTCCGTCACGTATACTCCTTCCGATGCCAGGTATTCATTTGCCTGGCCCGGGAGGAGGTCACGGAGGGCTCATTCACTGTCCTCCACGAGGGCGCGGCCTACCGCGCCTTCTGGACGGCGGACGGCGTGCGGTGCCACCTGTGCCGCGAGGTGGGGCACATTAGAAAGAACTGCCCCACCCAGAAGGCTGCCCAGCCCACACCAACGGCTGCGGGTGGTGCCGCCGCACCCACTCCCCCTCCCCCAAAGTCAACACCACAAGCCCCGGCACCGGGGGCTAAGCCGGAGGCTCCCAATGCCTCAGCCTCTGGCAGGGAGGGGGGTGAGCGTCCGACCGAACGGAAGGCGCTCAGGAAGACGCAACGCGTCAAGCCCGCCCACGGGGAGACCACCCTATCCCCATCCCCTTCCCCTTCCCCTCCACGTAGCCCACAACCTGCCCCGCCCCGGCACGACAATGCCCCTGCGGCCGTGCCAGCGTCGCCCCGGCGCGGGAACCCTGACCCCCGAACCCCCAAACCCGTACCTGATCCCGGTCCCACTGACCCCGACCCCAACACCGACCCCCACCTCGTTAAGGAAACTCCTGGGGCTTCAACCCCCCCTCCAGAAACTGAGCCCCGCCCCACCCAGCCACCCCCTGGCACTAACCTGGGGGGAACCATCGCTGCTCCACTTCCTGCAGCGACCGTGTCTCTGGGCCCCGGAGAGGGAACTGGGCCCCTGCCCCGCCCGCCATCACCTGATATACCAGGGGCGGGGCAGGAAGTGACACGGCTGACCCTCCCCACCCTGGCCACGCCCCCTGCCTTCCCCCAGCCAATCGTATTCCGGGAAAGGCGGGGGGGAGGGACCTCGGGCCCCACGACCACCAAGGCGGGCGGGGAGGGGAAGACCCATAAATCCCCCCCTGTCTCTCTGGGGAAGAGGCGCCGGCCCTTGGAGGGGGGAGAAATCCCATCAGCGCGCCGGCGGCGCTGCCCCTCTCCAGGGGATGAGCCGACGGTGTCTCCCCACTGTCCTGCACCATGGCCTGACCTGCCCAAACCCCCAGGGGCGACAGCCGGGCCTTCCACCGCCATAACTCCTCCAGCCCCTGGGGAGGATTTTAATACCGTCACGGGCCATGGTGCAGGCGACAGATTTTTATTCACTGCTGGGTCGTCGAGCGGTGGAGGCGAGGAAGGTGTTATCCTCGCTCCTCCCTCCCAGACTGTTTTTCCGGGGGCCTTGGCCCTGGGGGAGGACCTTTTCCCCGAGGAGCCGGGCTTCCCGGTGTCGGGAGAGGAGCGGGGCCCCGAGCCTCTGCCGCCCGGCGACCCGAACTCGGGGCGTTCCGGGAAGGGGTGCGCCGAGGAAGGGACTGAAGGTGACCCTGGGGGTGGGGTCACTGGAGGTTTGAGGCCAGTTGGCGGTGCCGGACCAGCCCCCATCCTCTCGGTGGGGGAGGGGTCGGTAACCGAAGGCGACCTCCCGGAGGAGGGTTCTGGATCGGTGGCGGACACCGGGGACGACGCGGAGTCCGTCTCCAGCGACATTTTCGAGTCCCAGGTGCCCCCCACCGATCTCCCCCTCATCCCCCTCGAGGAACTCCGGGAATTTGTCGAGGAAACTTGGAGTCGCCGGGATAGAGCCCAACTGGCGCTCGACCGCTGGAGCTCCTTTGAAAGAGTCTACTGGTCGGCCCACGCTGCGCGCCAGGCGCCCGGGCTTGACGTCAATGAGCGAAAGCGAGTCAGGAACTTCCTGGGAGCACTCCTGGTGAGGGCGAGGGACTTCTGTGCCCCTCTCTCGTCCTCCCAGTAAATATGTACATAGTTTAACTGTGTGTACTGGTGGTGGTTGCACTATACTTCCGACATGGAGACAACTATAGCCAGCCTCAACATCAACGGCAGCAGGGAGTCACAGCGCAGATTCCAGACCCTCTCGGTCCTTCGGGACGGGAGGTATGCGGTGTGCTTCCTGCAAGAAACCCACACTACCCCGGGAGACGAAGCCACCTGGCTCCTGGAGTGGCGAGGGGGGGTCTACATGAGTCACCTCACCCGCAGATCTGGCGGGGTGGCTATCATGTTGGCCCCGCATTTTCAGCCGGAGATCTTGGGGGTCAGGGAGCCAGTGCCAGGCCGTTTGCTTCACCTGACGGTTCGGCTGGGGGGCGCGGTGCTTCACTTGGTGAACGTCTACGCTCCCCTGGCCGGGCCGAGGCAAGCGAGCTTCTTTGAAGAAGTGTCCGCTCATCTCGCTTCCATCGACGAGAACCAGTGCGTCGTCCTCGGGGGAGATTTTAACTGCGTCCTCGAGGACAGGGACCACGGCGGTGCCCGCACGAGTTCGGCGTCGGGGAGGAGGTTGGGTGACTTGGTCAAGTCCTTGGACCTGGTGGACGTCTGGCGGAATCTCCATCCTGACTCCATCGCCTTCACCTTCGTGAGGCCTGGGGTCGGAGCGTCCAGAATCGACCGCCTGTACGTTTCGCGGGCGTACGCCTCCTGCTTTCCGAAGGCCTCCACGCGGCAGGTGTCGTGCACGGACCATCACCTGGTGTGGGCGGAACTCCTTCCGTTCGGCGCCAGGTTGGGCTCCGCGTACTGGCACTTTAACAACCTGCTGCTGGAGGACGAGCGGTTCCGGGACTCGTTTCGTCGTTTCTGGGCCGGCTGGAGAAGGAAGCGGGGAAGCTTCCCCTCCCTGAGGCTATGGTGGGACGTGGGCAAGGCTCACGTCCGCGTCTTCTGTCAGGAGTACGCGAGGGGGTCGACAAAGAGGCGGAAATCCAGGATCGGGGAGTTGGAGAGGGAGATGCTCGACCTGGAGTCACGCCTCGGTCAGCCCGACGCGGACCCGGCCCTGCGCGGGGTGGACGAAGAGAAGAAGGCCGCGCTCCGGGACCTGCAGCTCGTCGGGGCTCGGGGCGCGTACGTGAGGTCGCGGCTCCAGCTCCTCCAGGACCTGGACCGCGGCTCCCCCTTCTTCTACTCGCTGGAAAAAAGGCGCGGCACCCGTCAGCAGCTCCTTGTGCTGCTGGCCGACGACGGGTCCCTCGTCTCGGATCCGGAGGGTATCAGGGCCCACGTCCGATCCTATTACACGGCCCTGTTCTCTCCGGATCCGTCCAGCGAGGACGCTCGCAGAGTTCTGTGGGAGGACCTGCCGCAGCTCAGCCCGGAGGACGCCGGAAGGCTCGACGCTCCTGTCACCTTAGAGGAGCTGACCGGCGCCCTCGACCAGCTCTCGAGGGGCAAATCCCCGGGGCTGGACGGGCTGACTGTGGAGTTCTTCAGGGCGTTCTGGGACGTCCTGGGGAGCGACTACGCACAGGTCCTGGGGGAGTGTCTAAATGCCGGAGAGCTGCCCCTTTCTTGGCGCAGGGCGGTCATCGTCCTGCTGCCAAAGAAGGGGGACCTTCGTTCTTTGAAGAACTGGCGTCCGGTCTCCCTCCTCAGCACAGACTACAAAATCTTTGCCAGGGTGTTGTCTTCTCGCCTGGCTTCCGTGCTGGCCCACATGATTCACCCGGACCAGTCCTACACGGTCCCGGGCTGGAGGATACAAGACAACGTCCATCTGGTCCGGGACCTGATCCATTTCTGTCGACGGGCTGGTCTGCCGAGCGCCTTCCTGTCTCTCGACCAGGAGAAGGCGTTCGACAGGGTCGATCACGAGTACCTGCTCGGGACTCTGCGGGCGTTCGGGTTCGGGACGCAGTTCGTCGCCCGGATCCGACTTTTGTACGCCGCCCCAGAGTGTCTGGTTAAAGTTAACGGGTCCCTGACGGCGCCCCTTCGCTTCGGGAGAGGAGTGCGTCAAGGCTGCCCCCTGTCCGGCCAGCTGTATTCCCTGTGCGTGGAGCCTTTCCTGCGCCTCTTGCGGAGGAGGTTGTCGGGGCTGGTTCTGCGCGGCGCGGGCGCGGGGGTGGTCCTCTTGGCCTACGCCGACGACGTGCTCCTCACTTTCACCGACCTGGCTGACCTGGGGAGGATGCGCGAGTGCCAGGCTGTGTACTCAGCGGCGTCTTCCGCCAGGATCAACTGGGCCAAATGTTCCGGGCTACTGGTGGGTCCGTGGCGGGTGGACTCCCTGCCGGAGGAGTTTTGGGGGTTCAGCTGGAGTACCACCCATCTCCTCTACCTGGGGGTCTACCTCAGCCCGACCGAGGAATCCTGGCCGGCCAACTGGCAGGAGCTGGAGGCCAAAGTCTCGGCTCGCCTAGGCCGCTGGACAGGACTGCTCCGAGTGCTATCTTACAGGAGCCGAGTGCTGGTCATAAACCAGCTGGTGGCCGCCATGCTGTGGTACCGGCTGGTCACTTTGGTCCCTCCTCCTGGCTTTGTCGCTGACATCCAGAGAACGTTGGTCGACTTCTTCTGGGACAAAAAGATGCACTGGGTCGCTGCGCAGGTTCTGAGTCTCCCCGTTGAGGAGGGCGGTCAGTCGCTGGTGTGCGTCCGCACCCAGGTCGCGACCTTCCGCCTTCAGACCTTGCAGCGATACCTTTACGTCGAGCCTCCTCCTAGGTGGTGCGCCCTGGCGACGTATTTTTTCCGCCAGGTGCGTAACCTCAACTACGACACGCAGCTCCTGTTCGTCGATCGTGACGGTTTGGAGGTCGCCCTCAAGTTGCTGCCTGTCTTTTACCAGGACCTGATCACTGTCTGGAACATGGTCGAATCGCGTCGCGCCTACCCTCCGGCAGGAGTAGCGGCTGTCGTCAGGGAGCCGTTGCTCAGGAATCCGCACCTCCGTGCTCGCGGGTTCGAGTGGCTGTCGGAGGGGAGGGCCGTGGCAGCGAGGGTGACCAGGGTCGGGGATGTGCTGGGTGCCGGGGGCCTGGGCTGGACGTTACCGCAAGACATAGCGAGCAGGGCAGCGGTAGACGTCCGGTACGTGGCCACCGGCATCCGACGCCTTAAAACGGCGGTGCTCGGACCCGACGTAGTGCACCAGTTGGAGGACGCTCAGGTGTGTGGTGGGATCCCGTCTGCGCTCACCCCTGCCCGGACGGAATTTCACGTTGGCCCCAGGGTCCCGTACTTCCCGCGGGAGCCTGTGCCCCACAACCTGAGCCGCCTCCGTAATTTTAATTTTGTCCCCTTCAAGGACGTTAAAAGGCGGGTCCTGTACAGACTGCTGCTGCACAACGTCCACCTCTTCTCCCTCATCCACCGCCCGGACACGCCCTGGCGTGCCCATTTGCCACCGGGCGGTGGGGATCCCCAGTGGAGGGCCCTCTACGCAGGAGTCCTCCCCCTTTCTCTCGGGGATCTGGGGTGGTGGGTGCTGCACGCAGCAGTCCCCTGCAACCGCAGATTGCGGTGGTTCACGGACTCCCAGCCCAACTGCTTGTTCTGTGGCGCTGTGGAGTCCGTGGACCATGTGTATGTTGGGTGTGGGCGTTTGCACTCCCTTTTTGATTTTCTTAAAAACCTCCTCCTTTGCTTTTGGTTGCACTTCAGTCCCACGCTCCTGATCTTCGGGCACCCGGTGCGGAGGAGGGAGGGCAGGTCTGAAGACCTCCTCGTGGGTCTGCTCCTGGGCCTGGCCAAACTGGCCATAAACAGGTCCAGGCAGCGGGCCGTGGAGGGGGTCGTTAGGGCCGACTGCCTGCCCCTCTTCCGCGGTTACGTTAGGGCCCGGGTGTCCTTGGAGAAGGAGCATGCGGTGTCCACCAACACCCTGGAGTTGTTCAGGGAGAGGTGGGCGCCGCAGGGAGTGGAGTGCATCATTTCCCCCTCCAACTCTATTTTGATTTAGTCCCTGTCCTCCCCTTCACTGTTTGTTCACACAGCATTGCCCTTTGATGTGAAGGGCACTGCTTGTCACAGGCCACTCGGGTGTTTTCCTACTTTTCCTGGTGGTGGGAATTGAATAAAGATTTGTACACCTTGTCTCTCACTGTGTCTCACAGCTGCACACACACACACCATGGGTGCTGGGGATAAAAATAATAAACACTACCGCAGTTAGGCGGTAGTGTGGGGGTTTGGAAAAAAAGATTTAAAAAAAAGAAGAAAAAAAAACAGGATTAAAAAAAAAGACCAAGAAGGTTGTCTCACTGTGTCTCACACCTGCACACACACAACATGGGTGCTGGGGAAAAATAAGCACTACCGCAGTTAGGCGGTATAAAAAAAAGAAGAAAAAAAAAGACCAGGAAGGTCGGTTCCAGGCAGTGGGCCGTGGAGGGGGGTCATGTGGGCCGACTGCCTGCCCCTCTTCCGTGGTTACGTTATGGCCCAGGTGTCCTTGGAGAAGGAGCACGCGGTGTCCACCAACACCCTGGAGTTGTTCAGGGAGAGGTGGGCGCCGCAGGGAGTAGAGTGCATCATTTCCCCCTCCAACTCCATTTTGATTTAGTCCCTGCCCTCCCCTTCACTGTTTGATCACACAGCATTGCCCTTTGATGTGAAGGGCACTGCTTGTCATTGGCCACTCGGGTGTTTTCCTATCTTCCTGGTGGTGGAAATTGAATAAAGATTTGTGCACTTTGTGTCTCTCACTGTGTCTCACACCTGCACACACACACACCATGGGTGCTGGGAAAAAAAATAAGCACTACTGCAGCTAGGCGGGAGTGTGGGAGTTAAATATAAACAGGAGTGTCAATTAAAAAAAAGACCAGGAAGGTTCTGTTAGATTCCTGGGAAAGAATCAATGCATTTGAAGCTTTTCCATCTGAATGAGACTTATTATAGAGTCAACTTTGTAAAATGTGAGGCCACTGAAACATTTATGTACTGAAGTATTATTGATTGCTGGACTTTGTTGACTAAGCGTCTGTGTTCATATTTCTATGCATGTTAGATTGATTCTGATCCTGCAAAAATACTACATGTATGCTATTATGATTAATCATATAGAACCCGGGCAGCTTTTTTTGATCATCAATGAGAACATTATGGTTTCTGTTGGAAGTGTTTTTCTGCACATTCACTGCTTGCTTACTTTTTTTTAGAAACTGAAAGATCTTTTGTTTAATAAAAAGAACTTAAACATGAAAAAAAAAGACTAGGAGGGTCTGACATTCTGGTGACTCTGAGGGAGCTGGATCTGTGTCAAGGACTGTAAATAAAGACTGACATGGTGATGGGATACCGGCCTGTGTGGATTCATTTCATCATTACTGTACTGAATCCAACTCTGTACAATAAACAGCCAGTCCAAGATTTTACAGACATCCAGTTTGGATTTAATTATGATATTTATTAGGAGCTCAAAATCAACAGGAATGAGGTATAGAATTGTAGTACATCTCAATTGTCGACAGGAAGCAGTCAACACCAATGTGCAGGCCAATGACTATGGCTCCCTCTGCTGCCACAGTTGAGAATTACAGCTGCTGTCGCGGGAATAAACCGTGATGTGGAGGGCCTGGCGTTGGACTGGGGTGGACAAAGTTAAACATCACACACCACTAGGTTAACATCCAAAAGGTTTATTTGGAAGTACAAGCTTTCGGAGCAGAGCTCCTTTGTCAGATAGCTACCTGATGAAGGAGCAGCACTCCAAAAGCTAGTGCTTCCAAATGAACTATAACCTGGTGTTGTGTGAATAAACTGCACAGAGAGGAAAAAAATTGTTGGAAGAGAAGATCAAGGTCCACTATGTTACCTTATGACCATAAGGGCAGATGCAGACCATTCAGCCCATCATGTCTGCTGTGCCATTCAATGGGTAAAAAATGAGGTCTGCAGATGCTGGAGATCACAGCTGCAAATGTGTTGCTGGTCAAAGCACAGCAGGTTAGGCAGCATCTCAGGAATAGAGAATTCGACGTTTCGAGCATAAGCCCTTCATCAGGAATGAGAGAGAGTAGCCAAGCAGGCTAAGATAAAAGGTAGGGAGGAGGGACTAGGGGGAGGGGCGATGGAGGTGTGATAGGTGGAAGGAGGTCAAGGTGAGGGTGATAGGCCGGAGTGGGGTGGGGGCGGAGAGGTCAGGAAGAGGATTGCAGGTTAGGAGGGCGGTGCTGAGTTGAGGGAACCGACTGAGACAAGGTGGGGGGAGGGGAAATGAGGAAGCTGGAGAAATCTGAATTCATACCTTGTGGTTGGAGGGTTCCCAGGCGGAAGATGAGGCGCTCCTCCTCCAGCCGTCGTGTAGTTGTGTTCTGCCGGTGGAGGAGTCCAAGGACCTGCATGTCCTCGGTGGAGTGGGAGGGGGAGTTAAAGTGTTGAGCCACGGGGTGATTGGGTTGGTTGGTTCGGGCGGCCCAGAGGTGTTCTCTGAAGCGTTCCGCAAGTAAGCGGCCCGTGTCCCCAATATAGAGGAGGCCACATCGGGTGCAGCGGATGCAATAGATGATGTGTGTGGAGGTACAGGTGAACTTGTGGCGGATATGGAAGGATCCCTTGGGGCCTTGGAGGGAAGCGAGTGTGGAGGTGTGGGCGCAAGTTTTACATTTCCTGCGGTTTCATGGCTGATCTGGTAATCCTCAACTCCATTTTCTCACCTTTCCCCCATAATCCTTGATTCCCTTACTGATTAAAAATCTGTCTATATCAACCCTGAATATACTTAACAACCGAGTCTTGACAGCCTTCTGTGGTAACGAATTCCCCAGATTCACTACCTTCAGTGAAGAATGCTCTCCTCACATCTTTGACCATCCTGGGAGTCACATGGTGCAACGATAATAGAGTTCAAGTCGATGTTAAAATTACAGAACTCAAATGTTGCTGAAAAAGGTTAAATTTTGCCAATGCTCTTCAGCACTTGTGCAAGAATACCAGTTTAAAGGGAGACCATATTTTATGCTACATGAGAAGTAAGTGCTAAATTATCCTGACTGTACAATTAATATAGTCATAGAGATGTACAGTATGGAAACAGACCCTTCAGTCTAACTCATCCATGCCAACCAGATATCCCAACCCAATCTAGTCCCACCTGCCAGCACCTGGCCCATATCCCTCCAAACCCTTCCTATTCATATACCTATCCAAATGCCTCTTAAATGTTGCAATTGTACCAGCCTCCACCACTTCCTCTGGCAGCTCATTCCACACACACACCACCTTCTGCATGAAAAATTTGCCCCTAAGGTCTCTTTCATTTCTTTCCCCTCTCATCCTAAACTATGCCCTCTATTTCTGGACTCCCCCAACCCATGTAAGAGACCATTGTCTATTTCTCCTAACCATGCCCCTCATAATTTTATAAACCTCTATAAGGTCACCCTTCAGCCTCTGACGCTCCAGGGAAAACAGCCCCAGCCAATTCAACCTATCACTCTGGCTCAGATCCTCCAACCCTGCCAACATCCTTGTAAATCTTGTTCTGAACACAACATCTTTCTGATAAGAAGGTGACCAGAATTGCACGCAATATTTCGACAGTGGCCTAACCAATGTCCTGTACAGCCTCAACATGACCTCCCAACTCCTGTACGCAATACTCTGACTGATAAAAGAAAGCATATCAAACGCCTTCTTCACTATTCTATCTACCTGCAACTCCACTTTTAAGGAGCTATGAACCTGCATTCCAAGGACTCTTTGTTCAGCAACACTCCCGAGGACCTGACCATTAAGTGTATAAGTCCTGCTAAGATTTGCTTTCCCAAAATGCAGCATCTCGCATTTATCTGAATTAAACTCCATCTGCCACTTCTCAGCCCATTGGCCCATCTGGTCCAGATCCTGTTGTAATCTGAGGTAACCCTCTTCGCTGTCCACTACACTTCCAATTTTGATGTCATCTGCAAACTCACTAACTATGTCTCTTACGCTCACATCCAAATCATTTATATAAATAATGAAAAGTAGTGGACCCAGCACCGATCCTTGTGGCACTCCACTGATCACAGGCCTCCAGTCTGAAAAACAACCCTCCACCACCCTCTGCCTTCTACCTTTGAGCCAGTTCTGTATCCAAATGGCTAGTTCTCCCTGTATTCCGTGAGATCTTACCTTGCTAACCAGTCTCCCATAGGGAACCTTGTCGAACGCCTTACTAAAGTCTATATAGATCACATTTACTGCTCTGCCCTCATCAATCCTCTTTGTTACTTCTTCAAATAACTCAATCAAGTTTGTGAGACATGATTTCCCATGGACAAAGCCATGTTGACTATCCCTAATTAGTCCTTGCCTTTCCAAATACATGTACATCCTTGTCCCTCAGGATTCCCTCCAACAACTTGCCCACTACCGAGGTCAGGCTCACTGGTCTATAGTTCCCTGGCTTATCCTTTATCACCCTTCTTAAACAGTGGAAGCACGTTAGCCAACTTCCAGTCTTCCAGCACCTCACCTGTGACTATCAGTGATACAAATATCTCAGCAAGAGGCCCAGCAATCACCTCTCTAGCTTCCCAGAGAGTTCTAGGGTACACCTGATCAGGTCCTGGGGATTTATTCACCTTTATGCGTTTCAAGACATCCAGCACTTCCTCCTCTGTAATATGGACATTTTTCAAGATGTCACCATCTATTTCCCTACATTCTATAATTTCCATGTTCTTTTCCACAGTAAATACTGATGCAAAATACTCATTTAGTATTTCCCCCATTTTCTGCGGCTCCACACAAAGGCCGCCTTGTTGATCTTTGAGGGGCCCTATACTCTCCGTAGTTATCCTTGTGGCCTTAATGTATTTGTAAAACCCTTTGGATTCTCCTTAACTCTATTTGCCAAAGCTATCTCATGTCCCCCTTTTGCCCTCTTGATTTCCCTCTTAAGTATACTCCTACTTCCTTTATACTCTAAGGATTCCCTCGATCTATCCTGTCTATACCTGACATATGCTTCATTCTTTTTCTTAACCAAACCCTCAATTTCTTTAGTCATCTAGCATTCCCTATACCTACCAGCCTTCCCTTTCACCCTGACAGGAATATACTTTCTCTAGACTCTCGTTATCTCATTTCTGAAGGCTTCCCATTTTCCAGCCGTCCCTTTACCTGTGAACATCTGCCTCCCATCAGCTTTTGAAAGTTCTTGCCTAATTCCTTCAAAATTGGCCTTTCTCCAATTTAGAAATTCAACTTTTAGATCTGGTTTATCCTTTTCCATCACTATTTTAAATCTAATAGAATTATGGTCGCTGGTCCCAAAGTGCTCACCCACTGACACCTCAGTCACCTGCCCTGTCTTATTTCCCAAGAGTAGGTCAAGTTTTGCACCTTCTCTAGTAGGTACATCCACATGCTCAATCAGAAAATTTTCTTGCACACAGTTAACAAATTCCTCTCCATCTAAACTTTTAACACTATGGCAGTCCCAGTCTGTGTTTGGAAAGTTAAAATCCCCTACCATAACCACCCTATTATTAATCACGCTGATAACCAATTTAGGATTATCAGTCAGGGTTGCTCTGTGGCATACTGGTGTCTATATGAGTTACACAGGGCTCTGTTCTGTTCCGACTGACAAAACAAGTATGGCATGGGACCTGTAACAACTCAACAACATGGGGATTCATTTCGCAGGTCAATGCACAGACCAATCAAAGTCAACCTGGTTTAAATTTAAACAAAGCACAGCAGTTAATTGTCAGTTGTCATCCAATTGGTGTTTCTCCATGACAATGCTTCTACTAATCAGAGTCCACTTGCCAAACAATGAACACTCTCCTCTGGTACCGTAGTAACTAACCCCCTAATGGTTGGCATTTCTTGTGAATTGTCCTGAGGAATTTAAAAAAATGCTTTGACAAAATGTCAAATTTTCAGCAGTACTCAAATAACGGAGCAGTTGTTCAATCACAATCCATGACCATGAAATGGACGAGGGATCCAGACAGGAGGTGAGAAACCACCCCTCCTTGTTTTGGGAATGACAGGGGTGAAATCTGTCTTGGCCAGCAACATGACTCTGGCTGGTCATGAGTCAGCATCCTCTTCCACTGCAGCATCTAGTGGTTTCCATATTCCAAATCTTTTTATTTCAAACGAGTGACATGTCTCTGTGAGACTAGGAAATGATTTTCCAACAAATTAATTGTTGCACCGAGCGCCTCAGAGGGAGGAAGATCAGAGACTCTGGGTGCGAGATTTCAATGTCTGCCATCAAGAGTGGCTCAACAGCACCACCACTGGCCAGGCTGGTCAGATCCAACAGGATACCGCTGTTGGATTGGGACTGTAGCAGGACGTGAGAAAACCAACAAGTGGGAGAAACATACTTGACCTCTCCCTCACCAATCTGCCTGAATGATCCATCTCGGCCTCCTCCAGTGGTCCCCAGCATTATAGAAAGCAGTCTTCAGCCAACTGGATTTACTCCATGTGATATCAAGAAATGGTTGGGGACACTGGATCCTGCAAAGGCTATGGGCCCTGACAACATTCCGGCAATAGTACTGAAGGCTTGTGCTCCAGAACTTGCCGCTCCCCTGGCCAAACTGTGCCAGTATAGTTACAACACTGGCACCTACCTGACATCAGTCTACTCTTGGTCATCAGTAAAGTGACGGAAGGTGTCATCCAGCAGCACCTGCTCAGCAATAACCCACTCAGTGACACCCAGTTTGGGTTCTCCCAGGGCCACTCAGCTCCTGACCCCATTACAGCCTTGGTGCCAACATGGACAAAACAGCTGGGATTCCAGACAGGAGGTGAGTGTGACAGCCCTTGGCATCAAGTAGCCCTGGCAAAACTGGAATCAGTGGATATCAGGAAGTAAATTCGCCAGTGGTTGGAGTCAGAGTCGAAAAGTGTGGTGCTGGAAAAGCACAGCTGGTCAGGCAGCATCCGAGGAGCAGGAGAGTCAACGTTTTGAGCATAAGCTCTTCATCAGCAATGCTCCTTGGATGTTGCCTGACCTGCTATGCTTTTCCAGCACCACACATTTTGACTCTAATCTCCAGCATCTGCAGATGGCACTTTCTCCTGGTGGTTGGAGTGACACCTGGCACATAGGAAGATGGAAGTGGTTGTTGGAGGGCAGTCATTTCAACTCCAGGTCATCTCTGCAGTGGTTACTCAGGGCAGTGTCCTCAGCAAATGCAACAAGATCTGGACAATATCCAGGTTTGGACTGGCAAGTGGGAAGTAACATTTGTGCCACACAAATGACAGGCAATGACCATCTCCAGTAAAAGACAATCTAACTACTGCCCCTTGATAGTCAATGGCATTACCATTACTGAATCTTCCACCATCCACATCCTGTGGGTTATCATTGACGAGAAACTCAGCTAGTAAACAATGAGGTCTGCAGATGCTGGAGATCACCACTCTGTGGCTCAACACTTTAACTCTCCCTCCCATTCCACCGAGGACATGCAGGTCCTTGGACTCCTCCATCGCCAGAACATAACAACACGATGGTTGGAGGAAGAGCGCCTCATCTTCCGCCTGGGAACCCTCCAACCACAAGGGATGAACTCAGATTTCTCCAGTTTCCTCATTTCCCCTCCCCCCCCCTTGTCTCAGTCGATTCCCTCGAACTCAGCACTGCCCTCCTAACCTGCAATCTTCTTCCTGACCTCTCCGCGCCCCACCCCACTCCAGCCTATCACCCTCACCTTGACCTCCTTCCACCTATCACATCTCCATCGCCCCTCCGCCAAGTCCCTCCTCCCTACCTTTTATCTTAGCTTGCTGGACACACTTTCCTCATTCCTGATGAAGGGCTTATGCCCGAAACGTCGAATTTCCTGTTCCTTGGATGCTGCCTGACCTGCTGCGCTTTAACGAGAAACTCAGCTAGCCATATAAACATGGTGGCTATAACAGCAGGTCAGACACTAGGAATCTTGTACCGAGCAACTCATTATCTGACTTTCCAAAGCCTGTCCATCATCCACAATGTGATGGAATACTCCACACTTGCCTGGATGAGTGCAGTTCCAACAACACTTGAAGATCAACATAATCCAGGGCAAAGATGGATGCTTGATTAGCACCACATCCACAAACATTCACTCCTTCCAACACTGATCACAATACTCAGTGGCAGCATTAACAAGATGCACTGTAACAACTCCCCAAGGCTTTTTCAGTAGGACCTTCCAGGCTCACAACTACAACCATCTGGTAGGACAAGAGCAGTAGATACATGGGAACACCACCCCCTGCAAGTTCCCCTCAAGCCACTGACCATCCTGACTTGGAACAGTCGCTGGGTCACAATCCTGGGAAATTGTGGGTCTACCTACAGCACATGGACTGCAGTGGTTCAGGAAGGCAGCTCACCCCAAACTCCTCATGGGGTGACTAGGGACAGGCTATAAATGCTGGGCCCAGCCAGCCACACCCACATCCCATGAACAGCTGAAACAAAGCATGTGGAAATTTACCACAAGCCTATGACATGGGCTGTGAGTTGGAAGGACAGGGTTTGTATCTGAACTTCTTTCTTTCACTCATCAGGACCATTGCAAGAAACTCAAATTTCAAATAATCATAACAA
This sequence comes from Hemiscyllium ocellatum, assembly GCF_020745735.1. Lineage (NCBI taxonomy): Eukaryota > Metazoa > Chordata > Chondrichthyes > Orectolobiformes > Hemiscylliidae > Hemiscyllium > Hemiscyllium ocellatum. Next base: position 8,030,750 of record NC_083425.1, on the reverse strand, counting down.
TTTATATCAGTAGAGAAAAGGGTGTGGTTTGTTTAGCAAGTTGATTTTGATTGGCTGAGATGTTGCCATGGAGGGAACAATGGGGAAGGAAAGGCTCCCCAAGCTCTTGACTAATTCAGAAATGACACATGGCTTAAAGTTAGCCCTTTCATTTGGACACAGAATCATTTCACCCCCTGGGGGGTCCAACATCACCAGTCGCTACACCCACTCCTGGGTAGTGGGCTGATTTTGGACAGGGCGGTGTTTGAGAGTCCAATGCCCTTCAGCAGAGGAGGGATACAAATATAAAAACCAATTCAGATCCACACTCACTATTAACACCCAATCTCCTTGCATTGGAACGTGCAGCAGAGTGTGATGTGGACATCAATGATAGGACACAGATGTGAAGAACATTGCAGGTGAGTGTCTTCACTGGATACTGTCTGGATACTTACCTAAGGGATGGTCACTTGGGCCAAGTATATGGGGCAAGATTCAAATCCCCATGGAACTATACCATGGGCATAGTTACCAGAGCAGCAGTAAATACCAAGACCCCTTATGGGCAGTGGATTTGATACAGCGAACAAGTTGGGAAAAGCTGCAATTCATTTGAAGACTACCAGCTGTGTTCAGGTTAGGGTTAAATGTTTAAAGAGACCTGACTATTTGAGGCAATTGGACAGAAAATAACTCCTGACATTGTTACTACTTGATTTGCTTCACATAAATCCTGTGAAGGACTGAAGAGCATCTGGAAATGGTGACGAGATTAGCTCAGCTCCTCTTGAGTTTGTCAGCAGTGAGTGAGTGTAGCTCCTGCCTAATCATACACTGTGACAGTCCCCATGGGAAATGTCAGATTCACGCATTCATTAAAGAAAAACTATCAATTAAATATCCAGCAGAATCCAGTATTCCAAAAGTTGGAAGCTTTCTTGCAATGTTGTTTTTAAACATTTATTCATGGGACATTGGCATCGCAGGTATTTATTACCCATCACTAAATACAGCTTTCATGAATTAGCCAAGAGCTTGCAGAGTCTTTTTTCCCATTGCTGTCTCCATGGCAACACCTCAACAAATCAGGATTGACCTGCCAAACAAGCAGCAGCCTTTTCTTGAGGAATATGTAAAAAGCTGTGTTTGGGATTTATCTTTAATGAGTCAGATAGGTATTTGTGGTAATCAGTAACACTCACCATTAGGAACAGCTTTTCATTCCAGGCTTTTATTGAATTCAAGTCTGTCCATCTGATGTGATGGAGATTTCAATCCATGTCCCCAGAGGCATTAGTCTAAGATTCTGGATTACTAGAGCATTACTTTATATAACATCACCTCTCCACAATGCACTTTCTGAATTGGTTGGTTACTTAATGTAATAGAGTGTTTTTTGCAAGTTTCAGAAACTATCGATATAATTGCAGGACTCAGTCCCCCCCCTACCCTTAACAGACAGAAGCCCCCCTGCACATTGGCTTTAGTTCTGAGTTCAACCCTTACAAGGCGAGGATCATGTTGAAACAACGTAAAAGATAAGACAAGATTATAAAGATGGGAAATCAAAGGCAAAGAAAAGTCTCTTTATTCTGATCTCAAAATAAAAGTTTGGGGAATTTGTTGGTGCTCTTGGATTGTGTAGCCACAGGCCGTCCCAGTTATTCCAAAACTTTTGTCTAAATGGTGGATGATCATCGTTGTGAAAATAATGTTTCCTTTGCAACACCTTACCACCACATTTACTTCTACTAAGTTGTAGTGTGCACATTTCAGAGTTAAAGTTACAATGAGCCACTGCAGTTCCACAGAGGACAAAAATTTCTTGAACACTTCAGAAATGCAAACTGCAGTTTGTATCTTGGCAGCATCCGAGGAGCAGGAGAGTCGACGTGTCATCAAGAATCAGGCAGTTTCCTGATGAAGGGCTCATGCCTGAAATCTTGACTTTCCTGCTCCTCAGATGCTGCCTGACCAGCTGTGCTTTTCCAGCACCACACTTTTCAACTCTGACTCTGCAGCACTCGCAGTCCTCACTTTCTCCTTTCTGCAGTTTATAACTTTCCAAATGGTGCAGTAACATGTGCACAAAGTATAAGTGTGCAAATGAGTGAACTCTGTGTGCAGTACATTATCTCATTCTGCCATGCTATTTACAAAAGATAGTATCTTAATTGAGCATCTTTTAAAATACTTATTCTTAGGAAATGGGAACCGCTTGCAATTCAATACCCAGTCCAAGACACCCTTGAGAAGTTGATTATGCAAAGTCTGAAATTAAATTCACAAATACAGATAATTCTGCACATTCCTGTGTTTTGTTTTCTTCCCCATTCCTAGGGAATTAACACATGGTTTGTTTAGAAAATACAGACTTCAGACCCTTATCTAGCCTGAATTACAGGGGAACAAATGACAAGGAATGAACAAGATTTCACATTCACAGCCTTCACGTGGAGTTGATATTCTCTGGCATTTATAAGCATTACACCTGGTTAGAAATCTATAACTAGGGGTCATTGTGCCAGGATAAAGGGTCACCCATTGAGGACTGAGAAGAGGAGGAATATGATGCAGTGATTCTCTGGAATTCTCTCACCCACAGACTGTGGAAGATCAACTGTTGAGTATCTTCAGGAGTGAGATCAATTGATTTTTGGAAACTAAGGAAATTGACGGATTTGGGATCCATGCAGGAAAGGGGAATTGAGTTCCCTGATTAGCTCTGATCTTGCTCAAATGGTGGGGAGGGGCTTCTGCCCTGAGAGAACCTGCTTTGGTCTCTGGTATCTCAATGGAGCTGTAGCTGAAAGGAGTACCAGGCACTGGCTCTCACAGAAAGGGAATAATACACTGAATCCATTACAAAAATGTCACAATACAACAGTGCACTGCATTGGCTAAAAACACCTTCTAAATTACTGCTGAATTGCACAATACAATTTTCAATTTGTGAATCTATTGCGGTTATCTATGGTACATGCTAAATCCTGAAAACGTATTTATTTGACTGATCTCACCACAGTAAAGTGACTGTAAATAGGATTTATTCTCCAACTGTACACATATTCTTTAAAGGATAGAATTTGTATTTACAGACTGTCTTTCACAAACTCAGGGTCTTTCAAAGCATTTTGGTTATAACCACCTGGTGACACGAGGTTGAGGTTGTTCACAGCAACCAATTCCCCTTTTCTCTCTTGTAAACGAACATTGAAAAGGTTAACTGGCTCCTGGTGGGAGAGAAATGGATGGACTGTAATGGCTGCAATGGCACCACTAAACCACCACTGCTGACTGCAGTTCTCTTTTCTACTTTGTTTTAAAATAAACATTACATAAGTTAGTCAGGCCTTCCTCCTTTCACTGCTGAGATTAAGGGCTGGTCTAATTGGTCTGTTAGAGAATAAACCATTATTGAGTCTCAAAGTGAAGTGGCACTTACATTACACAAGATCTAGTTTATTGCTTTATAGCAATAGATACAGGTTACATGGACTAGTTACATATAATTACAAAGACCATCAGGAACCAGAGTTGTCACATCGTTTCTATGAGGACTTCTGCATTTTGTCCACCCAGACCACGCGACACCATTGGGTAGATTGAACACACCTTCAGCAGGATCTCTTTCAGAACCATTACCTTACACGGCACAAATCACAGCCAAACGTTCACTTCTGAAATGGACAAACTGTTGTGACACAAAGGTTGCAGCTTTCCACCTTCCTCTTGTGCTGAGATCAATAAGCAGGTTTACAAATTAATTTGTCACTCGAATCTTCTTTAACAGCACCTATATATTATTCCTCTGCCGGAACATTCCATGGTGACTGGGTTACCAGGACTGGCATAATTTTTCTTAAGGCTGTTAAGAATGGTGGAGTGGACACATGATCATGGTAAATTAAAGAAGACCATTCAGCCCATCTTATCTTATCCAATGAAACACACAAGACTCTCAGCAATAGTGCTCCCGCTCAACAATTTTTTTCAGACACTATTTATTGGGTTCTTGGTTGACATATTTTGTTCTCATTGTTTTCCCATGAACCCTTCCCAAGTATTGATCACATTGAATGGAGATTCTTCCTCGGTCTGAAATTTACCTTTCAGTTCTTTGATTTTATATCCCTTTGCTTTGTGATCATAGAGTGCTCTGCATTTACCTGTATTTGGACCACGTAATATCCTTTAGGGAGATGTTCATTAAATGCTGTAAGGTCACTTTTAGTTGCTGCCTTTCAAAATTGTAAACATTCAGGTTCCACAGCCACCCATTCCCAAAACAAAACATCTCCCTCGTGTCCTGGGGACCAGATCTACACTGTCTTGGTAACTTCAGCATTTCGTATCTTCTGATTTAACAAGACAGTCCAGCATTCCCATTGGCTGGCACAGGAGGGTAATCAGACACAAACTGACTCTGAGTCCAACAAGGGCATGAAGGGAGAGGTGACCAAATACACAGCGAAAGAGGTAGATCGCCGTGGGATTGCCATGTCAGTCTCACTGTGCTCCAGCTCTGAACCAAGGACAGCTACCAACCCAGAGGACACTACTGGATGAAAGTGATGACATTCAAATTATCTTAATATCCAAGTAAGAAAATCTTGGTGCACTTAAAACTGAAAAGGTTTACGTTGTTTTAATTCATCAATCAGAAACGTTACGTGGGAGAAATGGGAGAGATTAATAGAAGGCCATGATGTCACTTCCTCTCAGACCTGTGGACAACATGTTTTGTGTAAGCAGCAATACAATGGCACACTCCATACCAACCTGTATGTTTCTAGGCAACATCTCACCTAGCAACAACCTCCATGTGCTAAAAGTCAATCCCGAACAACTATCCCAAGGCAACTAGGGTTGTCCTAGCAACAGGATTCCCACTCCCCTTTGTTCCCTCCAGGACACCTCAGTGGCTGGTCAGTCAGCTGCTCAGGACCAGATCACAGGAACCACTAAAACAAAACACCGTTTAACATTACAACATGACATTCTAAACTGCAGCAGGCTGCTTTACAGAGAGAGAATCTGTCCGAAAATGTTGTGCACCGTGTGAATATTTTTCTTTATTCTTTGGAATGTGCACGTGGTGGGAAAGACCTGAATTAGTTGCACATTCCTAATTGCCCCGAATGAGGCTGTTTCAGGGGGTAGTTAAGAATGAAGGCCATTGCTGGACTCCATGGCCTGGAGTCACGTGTAGGCCAGACTGGGTAAGGATGGGGGATTTTATTCTCTAAAGGACATTAGCGGACGAGGTGGCGTTTACAGTAATCCATGATGGTCTCATGGTCACTAAGACTAGCTTTACATTCCCTCCCCTCCCCCCTAATCCCCCAACTTTTTCCACCCCACCTCCCTTCCAGTTGAGCTGATAGTTTATGCTTTGCTAATACAGAAACCAGAGCCCCAGCAGATGATCTGTGTTAAGATTGTCCTCATCACAACCATGGCCAGGGGGCGTGGGGTCCAGGATACCGTGGCTGCTTCAGAGGCTTCCTGCTGGGGGTGGTCCACGACTCAGCAGGGGGAGGAGGACATCTGGTCGTAATCGGGGCACTTGAGCAGTGCTGGGTAGTTGGCGTTCAGCTGCATGGAAGTGTCGCTGGAGATGTCGGAGGGACTGCGACCGCGAGGCCAGGTGTCTGGGTGCAGGAACTGGCCAGAGTAGTCAGAGCAATTACTGAGCCTTGGCCTGTAGAAGCTGGAGTGGGGTCTGTAGATCTCTTCAGCGGTGTATCTCTTCATGAAGAGGTAGACTGACATGACTCCGGCACTCTGCAGCAACACAAAGTTACAATCCTTCTGTCACCATCACTCTCAGGCCATTGAAGGGCTGGGAAATTAAACACTTCCTCTTTTATCGTCAGCCCAGCCCCACAATTCCCCCACTGCAGTACCCCACAGGGGCTGAGAAACCCCACTTGTAGATGACCAGTTCATCAACAGTGTGGAAACAGTCCATTCAGCCCAGCAAGTCCACACCCAAGTGCTTCCTATCCAGACCCACCCTATCCCTGTAACCCTTGCATTTCCCACGGCTAATCCACCCAACCTTCACATCCCTGCGCAGCATGGGAAATTCAGCATGGCCACTCCATCTAACCTGCACATCTTTGGACTGTGGAAGGAAATCCACGCTGACACAGGGAGAATGCATAAACTTCATACAGTCACCTGAGGCTGGAATTGAACCCAGGTCCCTGGAGCTGTGAGGCAGCAGTGCTAACCACTGAGCCACTGTACCATCCTGATTCGTTGCAGCCCCCAGCTGAGAGCAGCTTGTCCCTGGAACCCATGAATACACAAATGAGGAGACAATATTTAAATGATCTTAATATCCAAGTAAATATTTTTGTTGGAGTTAAAAATGTTTCAATTCATCAATTGGAAGTGTGTGACATAGGAGACACAAAAGGGTTTAATAGAGGGCCATGATCTCACTTCCTCTCAGGCATTTGGGCATTTAGCATGTCAACACCAGCACATTGTCACACTCCATACCAACTGTGTGTCTCGAGGAAACATCTCGCCTAGCAACAACCTCCATCTGGTAAAAGTCAATCCTGACAACTATCTCTAGGCAACCGAGTTTATCCTAGCAACAAGCTGTGGTGGCATACATTCCAGTCATTAGATTTTATGAGGCTAATATTCCATTCTCAAATTACAGCATAGCTGGAAACAATGGAACAGGAGCAGACCTTTCAGCCCCTCAAATCTGTCCTATAATTCAGATTAGATTAGATTACATTACAGTATGGAAACAGGCCCTTTGGCCCAACAAGTCCACACCGACCCGCCAAAGCGCAACCCACCCATACCTCTGCATTTATCCTTTACCTAACACTACAGGCAATTTAGCCAATTCACCTGACCTGCACATCTTTGGACTGTGGGAGGAAACTGGAGCACCCGGAGGAAACCCACGCAGACACGGGGAGAACGTGCAAACGCCACACAGTCTGTCGCCTGAGGCGGGAATTGAACCCGGGTCTCTGGCGCTGTGAGGCAGCAGTGCTAACCACTGTGCCACCGTGCCGCCCACAAATTCAGTTAGATTGAGGCTGATGTGCATCTTAACTTCATTGACACCACCTTGGCTTTTCAATTCTTGATCACTGTGAGTGAAAAAAATCGATCAATTTCAGTTTCGCAATTTCAGTTTTGACGCTACATCCTCAATGACTCAGTGGGAGGACGGTTATTGTGGGGTTGCTGTTAAATTGAAGGATCACACCCATGTGAAAGTGTCACTTCCAGTGAGAATCACACCCTTCTGAATGGGAATATCAGCCAGATGCTGCACTAGAGACATGTGGAATACACTGCTGATGGGTGCTGGTGGTAAATTCAACAATAAACTTGAAAGGGGAAAGTGAATGCATAACAGAAAATGAAACATGTCCAGGTGTATCAGTAAAGAACAGGATACTGAAACTATTTCATAAAAGTTTGTGACGATGCTGCTCCTTTAACAAGATTATTATGTCCTTGGCTTTTTTTTCAGAGGAGTTCTAAAGTCAGATGTTCTGACATATCTGGGAATACCTACTTGAGAACGCTTTTAAGATTTTCTTTTAAAACATTTGTACAATGAAAGGGGAGTGGCCAGTTCTCCCAGTTCAGGGTTGGGGGTTGGGGGTTGGGGGTTGGGGTTGGGGTTGGGGGGTTGGGGTTGGGGGGGTTGGGGGGTTGGGGGTTGGGGGTTGGGTTGTTGGGGTTGGGGTTTGGGTGTTGGGGTTGGGGTTGGGGTTGGGGTTTGGGATTTGGGATTTGGGGGTTGGGGGTTGGGTTGTTGGGGTTGGGGTGTTGGGGTTGGGGTTTGGGTGTTGGGGTTGGGGTTGGGGTTGGGGTTTGGGATTTGGGGGTTGGGGTGTTGGGGTTGGGGGGTTGGGGGTTGGGGGTTGGGTTGTTGGGGTTGGGGTTTGGGTGTTGGGGTTGGGGTTGGGGTTTGGGATTTGGGGGTTGGGGTGTTGGGGTTGGGGGGGTTGGGGGGTTGGGGGTTGGGTTGTTGGGGTTGGGGTTTGGGTGTTGGGGTTGGGGTTGGGGTTGGGGTTTGGGATTTGGGGGTTGGGGGTTGGGGGTTGGGAGTTGGGGTTGGGGTTGGGGATTATGGTTTGGGGTTTGGGTTGGTTTGGGTGTTTTGGTTTGGTTTGACCAAGTGAAGCTGCTGGACCCAAAGAAGCAGATCCAGGCTGATCCTCTCCCTCCCTCTCTCTCTGACATCTCTCCTGTAAGAACCTGTGTTGGATGTTTCCTTTTGTTTTTCCAAGGGGGCATTTATGGCGATATTACAGGCATTTGGAACAGCATTATTAAGTTGCGATAAAATCGATTGGATTTTCAGATAGTTATATTATTCTAAATTCAGTTTTTTTGGGTTCATGTGTAAATTCTGTTTTGTTTGAAACTGAGTGGCTGGGCCAGTTGCATCATTCCTGGAATATCCATTTTACACCTGCTTAAAACGACGAGAAAACTTAGGGCCTGGGTTACCCCCTTGAACTGTGTTGAGGGGGTCTGGCCTGGTCCATAACAGGTTGGCTTAGACATAATGGGCTGAATGGACTCCATGGTGTCATTGTATTCTCTGAAATGCAGTTGGGTCATTTTGGTCTTTTACAATCATCAGACCTTCATCCAGACACCTGGTCTGCATTCAACCGAATCGGGAGAGCGTTCACCTCCTGCTCCAGCTTATCCTCCAAACATTTACATTCAAAACTCAATCTAGAATCCCACCGATCAACTTTCAATTAGTAACTTGCTTATCATCAGGAAAAAAAAATCCTAACTTCTAGCAGTATTGTCCTTCAGTGTTATTGACCACGGAGCTGAGATTATTAAGTGATTAAATCTGCAGTGTTCAGCATATCCTACAAGTTGCAGTGAAGTTGCCTGATTCTGTGAGGTGTCACTGTGATTGCAGCTCATGTGAACAGCAAGTGGCAGGTGATTCTGAAGCAGTCTCCACTCCCTCCCCATACCTCCCTAACCATTCCAAATCGCCTCCCCCAGCATCAACACTCAATATTCCCCAGACTGCATCGGACCATCAAAGGAGATGGGAACATTAGATGGAGAGGGAGGGAACATTAGTCTTGGCAGGAGAAGATGGAAATGTGGAACTGAGTTCCTTTAAGTTGCAATCCTGAACCATTCAGCAACCGGGAGAGGGTGTGGCTGAAGGAGAGCACTGAGGGAACCGGTGGGACGGGATGCAGACTATCTTGTGGCACACAGCGGGCGAGTCAGTATTACCGTGATGATGAACCAAATCTGCCAATCAATTCAACCATTTGTCATGAAAGGTCATTGTCCTGAAACATTCTCTCTCTCAACAGTCTGTCCTAATGGCTGTTCTGGCCTCTCGGCCTTTTGGCTCGGAATATGTGTAGTTCCTGAGGACCAAAGGAAGAGATTCTGCTGGAGAGCTGCAGGTTCGATGCTGCGGACGTGTGCTGGCGGGGGAGAAACCACGGGGATTGTCAGAGCTGCTGGAGACCATCGCTGGATCATGATTGGACGTTGGAGGATCGTTTGGTTGTGCTGACCTGCTCTTGGTGGATCTTGGAAGGTGGAGGAACACACACCGGTTGATCGGACGGTGTTTGTGAAGAAGATTTTGCTGGAGTGCTGCGGGTTTGAAGCAGCGGACGTGTACGGCCTGCAGGATTTCCCTGCGGCAGGCTATTTCGACGTGACCTTCAGGAGCGTGAAAAATTGTGAGCAGCTCCTGAAGGTCTTCAAGGAGAAGGAAGGGGAACCTCTGTTCTTCATCTTGTCGGCGGTCCCTGTGTGCTTCCTGCACAGAGGAGTCGGGTTGTAACAATCCAGATATACAACCCCCACGTTCCAGCAGCAGATGTCCTGAACTTTCTGAGAAGATACGTCCAGGTCGAGGGAGAGAGTACCGATGTGGTCGATCCTTTCGGGATCGGGACCAGCAAACCCTGAGTCAGGGTAACCCTGAGGGTCGATGCCAGTGGGAACATCCTTCACCCACCCTCCAGCTTTGCCATCGGAGGAAGCAGAGGTTACCTGACATACGCAGGGCAGCCGAAGGTGTGCCGAACCTGCGGGAGGTCAGGCCACATGGCGGTGGATTGTAAGGTGACCGTCTGCCGAAACTGCAAGCAGGAAGGCCACCCGACCAAGGAATGTAAGGAGGCCAAGAAGTGTAATCTGTGCGGAGAGGCGGGCCACATGTACAAGACCTGCCCAAGACGAGGGGCCACCACCTACGCACAGATGGCCGGAGGTAGCAACATGAGCTGTGGACCGCCTAAGACCAGTAAGGTACCACAAAACAGCACGGGAACGGTATCTGGAGGCACCCAGAAGGAAGGGCAGGCTGGAGCGGAGCAGACGGCAGACAGCGGGGAGGTGCAGCAGCCGATCCAAGCTCCTACAAGACAGACGGAGGAAATGGAAGAGGAGGGATCAAAGGAGGCAGAGGATTGGATTACTGTCAAAAGCAGGAAGAGGAAACCTCTCAAGGGCCCCCAAGCCACCCAGCGAAGGGAGAAGCGACACCTACACGACGAGGATACAGGCAGCTCTTCCGACGGTGAGGACGGGCGCAAGGAGGGTCGTCACCAGAGGAAGAGACAGAGCGCCGTGGGGAAAAAGGAGGGCAGCACCACCCAAACAGGGAAAGGCAATCCCTCTGAGGGGATGGGTAAAGGCCTCCCCCGACCCGGTGAGAACCAAGAGGTACCCATCGGCCCACAGCTCCAGGTAACTGGGAGCAGCAGTCCTGTGACAGCCCCGCTGTCAGATGGAGAACTGGACGGTGCGGACCCTGGGCCCTACCCGAAGGCACCAGAGCGGGGAAATGGCCCAGCGTGGAGCCGGACAACTACCTCAGCCTGGGAGGGTCCAGCAGTTTGCCGTCACCACGGGGATGCACACAGCTACCCCAGAGGGGCAAGACCAGCAGTAAATGGACACTGTTAACCTCATAAACTGTTAAAATGGGGTTTAAAATTGCCAGCATCAATGTGCGTAGAATCAAATCGGCTACGCGATGTGTTTCTACAATGGCCTTCCTGGCCAGCGTTAAAGCCGATGTCCTGTTTCTGCAGGAGTGTGGGATACCGCACCTCAGCAGCTACAGGAGATGGTCGAGCTTGTGGGCCCATGGCTCGTCAGTTTGGTCGGGGGTGGGCAATGATAGCCGCGCCTCCGGCCTGGGTATCCTGTTGCGAGGAGGCAGCTTCACCATCTCCGAGGTGAAGGAGGTGGTGGGTGGGCGCCTCCTCGTCGCCGACATCATGTACAGGAATGCTCCCCTGAGACTGATTAATGTGTATGCCCCAGTGGGTAAGAGGGAACGGTTGGCCGTCCTGCAGCAGCTTCCACTGTTGCTGGCTACGTCCAGGCCGGTCATTCTGGCTGGAGACGTCAACTGTATCATTGATGCAGATGGACGATCCGGCAGGGGGGACAGTAAACTGGACACCACATCCAGAGTCCTGATGGACACGGTAAAAGATGCCAAGCTGCATGACGTCTTCAGCACCCCTGCAGATGGAGCGCAGCGTAGATACACCTGGTCACGGGCAGACGGGTCTATCCGCTCAAGGATAGATTACCTGTTTGTGTCCCGAACGCTCTCGGTCAGATCCATCGACTTCAAGCCGGTGTTCTCTGACCGCTGCCTCCTGCTGGCCGACAGGACGAGCAGCGGGCTGGTAAGGGAACGTGGAAACTGAACACAAAGCTGTTGACCCCGGGAAACATTGAGGAGCTCAAGAGGGATTATGCAGGTTGCAGAACCGTGAAGTCCCTCTTTGAGTCCCCAGCGGACTAGTGGGAAACAGTAAAAGGGAACATCAAGACGTTCTTCATCCTCAAAGGTGTTCAGGAGGCGAGAGAGAGGCAGGGAAAACTGTCCCAGCTCCAGGAAAGTATGCAGAACCTGCTCCTGCTGCAGACGATGGGGGTCGATGTCACGGAGGACCTCAAGGAGGTGAAGGGCCAGCAAGCCTCGCTCTTTGCCTTGGAGGCTTCCAAGATAATCTTCCGGTCCAGGGTCCGCTCGGTGGAGCAGGACGAGACGTGCTCACGTTTCTTCTTCCAGAAGGTGCACAAAGAGAGCTCTGTGCTCAGCAGCCTGAGGGAAGAAGACGGCTCGATAACGTCATCTCAGGCTGACATCATGAAGATCAGTAAATCCTTCTATGCCAGTCTGTATGACGCGAAGCCGACCGACAGCGCGGCCTCCCAGTCGTTCCTGTCTTCTATCACGGAGGTCTTAGATGACGGAACAGGGGAGAGGCTGGACCAGCCGCTATCTCTGGACGAGCTGACCAAGGCCCTCGAGTCCTTCAAAAAGAATAAAACTCCCGGAAGCGACGGCTTACCGGTCGAGCTCTATTCCGCTCTGTGGGACTTGATTGGCCAGGACCTGCTGGAGGTGTATGTCAGTATGCTTCGGGCAGGTACCATGAGTGAATCCATGAGGAAAGGCATCATCACTCCCATCTACAAGTGGAAGGGGGAGAGGGAGGAACTCAAAAATTGGAGACCAATCTCACTGTTGAATGCGGATTACAAAATTCTGTCAAAGGTAATCGCCAACCGGGTCAGGTCTGCTCTGGGGTCGGTGATTTACCCTGACCAAACCTGTGCTGTACCGGGCAGGAAGATCGCTGAGAGTCTCGCACTCCTCAGGGATACGATCGCCTACGTACAGGACAGAGGGTTGGACGCCTGCCTGATCAGCCTGGACCAGGAGAAAGCCTTTGACAGGATATCACACAGGTATATGAGAGATGTTCTCTCCAAAATGGGCTTTGGGGAGGGAATCTGCAATTGGATCAGACTGCTCTACACCAACATTGTCAGTGCAGTCTCAATCAATGGGTGGGAATCAGACAGCTTCCCAGTCAGATCTGGAGTCAGGCAGGGCTGCCCTCTCTCTCCAGCCTTGTTTGTGTGCTGCATACAGCCATTTGCCGAGTCCATCAGGAAGGATGCGAGCCTGAGAGGGGTGACTATTCCGGGCAGCGGGGGCCTGCAGGTTAAGGCCTCCCTGTACATGGATGACGTCACCGTTTTCTGCTCGGATCCGCTGTCCGTGCGCAGACTCATGTGCATATGTGACCAGTTCGAACGGGCCTCAGGGGCCAAGGTAAACTGAGGCAAGAGCGAGGCCATGCTCTTCGGGAACTGGGCCGACCAATCCTCAATCCCCTTCACCGTCAGGACCGACCACCTGAAGGTGCTGGGTATTTGGTTCGGGGGGGCGGGGGGGGGGGAGCTGGGGCCTGCGCCAAGTCTTGGGAGGAACGTATCAGTAAAGTGAGGCAGAAACTGGGCAGATGGAAGCTATGGTCACTCTCCATCGCAGGAAAAAACCTGATCATCAGGTGTGAGGCACTGTCATTGCTATTATACGTGGCACAGGTCTGGCCTATTTCCAGGACCTGTGCCGCTGCAGTCACCTGGGCCATCTTCCAGTTTATATGGAGGTCAAAGATGAACCGGGTCCGAAGGGACTCGCTGTACAAGGATCTGGGCAACGGGGGAGAAAATACACCCAATGCCACCCTCACCCTGATGGCCACCTTTGTGTGTGGCTGCATCAAGCTGTGCGTGGATCCCTGGTACGCAAACACCAAACACCAAGAACCTCAACGTACTGAGGTTCTACCTGTCCCCGGTGTTGCGAAGGATGGGCCTGGCCTCGCTGCCGTGGAACGCTCCGAGTAGTTGGACCATTCCGTATCACCTGTCCTTCGTGGAGAAGCTTATGAAGAAAAACACCTTTGAGCACAAGTCCATCAGGAAGTGGTCAGCACATAGTGTCCTTGAGACCCTTCGGGAAAAGGAGAGGGCGGATCCTATCGAGCGGTTCCCTGATCAGACTGTCAAAGCCATTTGGCAGAATGCCTCATCGCCAGAACTTTCCAACAAGCACCAAGACATGGCTTGGCTGGTGGTGAGAAGGGCTCTGCCTGTGAGATCCTTTATGCACGCCCGGACTCTCAGCCGCACCGCACGCTGCCCTCGAAGCGGCTGCGGGGGGGACGAGACTGTCACACACCTCCTTCTGGAATGTGCCTATGCAGAGGAAGTCTGGAGAGGAATGCAGTGGTGTTTGTCGAGGTTCGTCCCGAGCAGCACTGTGACGCGGGACTCCGTGCTCTACGGCCTGTTCCCCGGGACGCACACCGAGACGAACATCAACTGTGCCTGGAGGATCATCAACTCGGTGAAGGACACTCTCTGGGTGGTCCGAAACCTGTTGATCTTCCAGCTGAAGGAGTTGACCCCGACTGAGTGTTGCAGACTGGCACATTCCAAGGTCTAGGACTACGTGTTGAGGGACGCACTGAAGCTTGGGGCAGCTGCCGCCAAGGCGCGGTGGGGAAAGACCACCGTGTAACATCTGCCTGCCTAAAGAAGAACAGGGGGCCCATGTACTCATTTGGGCTCTGCTGATGCCTCAGCTAAATATATGGGCATATGATTGAAAAACATACAGACCTGTATATAAAATGATAAATTCTGATCTATGTAAATGTTTACATATGTATGGCATGACCAACTGTACAGACCATCAAATTATTTTATGAAATAAGTATATTTTTGAAATTAAATGGCTGTTCTGAACTTTTATTTCTCTATTTTTCTGATTAATTGCTGGACTTTGTATTTCTTTATTTTTCTAATTTTTTTCCCTAAGAGTTTGTACTTGAGTATCTATATCTAAGAAATGGCGCTGTAAGGGGTGGCTTATAAACCTTTCATTGTACTCATGTGAGTACACATGACTTTAAAATTAATTCTAATTCTTTCATTTAATAATGTTGATTGAGTGATAAATATTGACCAATAGGCGATGGAGAGGTCCCCTGTCCTACTTTGAAACAGTGTCATGATGTCTTTGACATCTACTTGAGAGAACTGGCTTGGTTTAATGTCTTATCCAAAAGATGACACCTCCAACAGAGTAGCTCACTCTCAGCGCTGCAATGAGGTATCAGCTCCAATCTTTGCCTTTAAGATGATCAGAGGATTAGACAGGGTAGACAGTAAAAGTCTTTTTCCCAGGATGATGATGTCAGCTTGTACGAGGGACATAGCTACAAATTGTTGGGTGATCGATATCAGAGACAGGTTCTATACTCAGAGAGTGGTAAGGGCATTGAATGCACATTCCAGAAGGAGGTGTGTGACAGTCTCGTCCCCCCCGCAGCCGCTTCGAGGACAGCGTGCGGTGCGGTTGCGAGTCCGGGCGTGCATAAAGGATCTAACAGGCAGAGCCCTTCTCACCACCAGCCAAGCCGTGTCTTGGTGCTTGTTGGAAAGTTTTGGCGATGAGGCATTCTGCCAAATGGCTTTGACAAATGTAGTTAACTCAGCCACATTAGGGAGATTTAAACAGTCCTTGGATAAGCACATGGATGATGATGGGGGGAGCGGTGGGCTTAGATTAGTTCACAGGTCGGTGCAACATCGAGGGCTGGAGGGCCTGTTCTGGGCTGTATTGTTCTATGTTTTAAGTAGCTAGGGTAGGTTTCAAACACAGCACTTTTGAATTCAGAGGGTATGGATAACTGAACCACGCAAACACTCCAAGCACTGACCAATGACGGGCTGTTGAACTTGGAGATAATTTTCATGGTTTCGATGGCAGTTCTGGATTATTCAGTCTTGTCTGATTTTGGGTCTAACTGATTTCCTTGGAACCCCAAATGATTTTGGATTAAAAGGGGCTGGGCTGAGCCAGACACAGAACAGGTTTGACTGGTAATTACCTCGGTCAGCAAGAAGGAGATCGCAGAAAAGGCAAAAGACCACCCGTACTTGTAGTGGAAATAGCTCTCTGAGTCTGGGGTCCTGTTTAACATCTCATCGTTGATGCTGGATATGTAAAGGACAAGCCCAACAACCAGAGACAAACCTGCAAATGTGAAGTAATGATTTGTCAGAAAACACTACTTTTGCATAAAACATTTAGAACAAAGATTTGTGTTATTGATCAGTTCAGTATCTGGTGGTTGACTTGGAACATGAAAATATACAAATGAGGCAACAAATAATGTTGTTGAACTTGCAGCATGTTGGGGCTTGGGTAAAGACGCAACGAGTCAGAGAATCCCTACAGTGTAGAAGCAGGCCATTCAGCCCATCTGAAGAGCATCACCCAGATCCACCCCAACTCTGTACCTTTGCATTTCCCATGGCTAACCCATCTAACCTACACATCCCGGAACACTATGGGGCAATTTAGCATGGCCAACCCACTCTAACCTGCACATCTTTGGACTGTGGGAGGAAGTCCATGCAGATACGGGGAGAATGTGAAAACTCCACACAGACAGTTGCCTGAGGGTAGAATCAAACTCAGCTCCCTGGCACTGTGAGGCAGCAGCGCTAACCACTGAGCCACTGTGCCAATGTGATCGGTACTGGGCATCAAAGGGAGGGATGTAAGATGGTATTTCCCAGGTGTTGGGGCGAGTCAGGCAGACTGCAGAAACATCTCGTGAAGGCAGTTCAGGTGTTGTTGGCTGCCAGCTGTGGCAGTATCTGCAGGGTGTTAGCAGATGCCCACGTGCCAGTCTCCTCCTGAGTCACCTTCCCATCTTCCTCAGCAGAGAAATGTTCCAAACTCACAGGGTGGCTGAACAAAGTCAGATAACAGAAAGCTCATTAAAAGCGAGAGGAAACGTGATCAATTTGGCATTTGTTTCTTTGCTGACCGTTACCTGAAAGAATGAAGAAGATTCCTGACACAAAGGCTAAGATTGTCTGGTGAGGTCTAATATGACCAATGTTGTTCAGCACAAAACCGATGAACATGAAAAACAGGCTGACCAATGGGAAGGGAGTCGATGAACGGATCATTTCTGAGGAAAGAAAAATAAAGAGCTTGAGGCATCAGTCACCAATAGAAGGAAACAAAGACTTAAATTTCTGAAAAAAAATCACAGCTTCAGGGCATCCCAAAGCATTTTATATGAGGATAAAGTAACTCAGAAAGTGCAGTCACCGCCGTAAAGGAACAACAGAAGTCCACTCTGTGCTTCGAGCCTGCCCGCTACTCAATAACATCAGAGCTGACCCGATTTTCACCTCAACCCTTCATTCCTGCATAGCTCCCAATAATCTTCCACTCCCCTTGGGAAACAGGAATCTACACTAGTTCTACCAGACAAATATTGAAAGGTTCTGCAGACATTACCTTTTCAGTAAGGGAATTCCAAATACTCACAACACTTCAACAGAAACCAATGTGTCCTTATCTCTGTTAAACGAGTGCCTTACGTTTAATTTATGAACCCGAGTTCTAGGTTCTGCCACAAAAGAAAACACCTACTTGACACCCACCCTTCTGAGTGCCCTCAGGGTCTTTTATGTTTCAATTAAATCACCTCTCTCTCTCCGAAACTCCGGAGGATACAGGCCCAGCCTGTCCAGTCCTTCCTAATAAAGCACTGCTCATTGCAGGTAAACTTTCTCTGAACTGCATCCCAAACATGGTAAGCATGGTAATTAGTGCTTCACATAGCATCCCAGACATGGTCTCACCAATGTCCTGTATAACTGAAGCATAACCTCCCTACTCTTGCATCCAGTTCCCCTCCTCAGTAAACATAACATCCTAGAGGCTTTTCTGATTACTTGCTGTACCTGCACACCAACCTTTTGTGATTCACACAGTAAGACACAAAGACCCCTCTTCATCTCAGAACTCTCCAACCTCTCTCCATTTTGACAAATGCTTCTTTTTTTCCAGAATGAATAATTTCACAGTTTTCCATTTACCAGAGCTCTGCCCACTCACTTGAGCTATCTATGTCCCTTTGCTGGCTCTTTCTGTCGTCTTCATAACTCACTTTTCTACTTACCTTTGTGTCATCAGTAAATCGAGGTGATCAGATGGTATGCATCATTAGGGATTCATCCAGGTCTCGATTCCACCCATAACGACTGGATCCTCAGCTTCCTGACCCACAGACTGCAATCAACTGCACATCCTTCACCATAACCCTCAACACTGGAGCCCCGCAAGGATGCTCCCGGTACTTCCACAACTGTGGAGCCAAATTCCAAATAAACTATATCGACAAGTTTGCTGACAACACCACTGTGGTAGGACAGATATCAAACCATGGTGAGTCAGAATACAGAAAGGAGATAGAGGGCTTGGTGGTGTGGTGCAATGATAACCATCTCGCTCTCTCAATGTCGGCAAAACAAAGGAACTGATCATTGACTTCAGAAAGAAAGAAGGAGAACATGCCCCCATTTATTATCAATGGAGTGGAAGTTGAGAGGGTTGATAGCATCAAATTCTTCGGGGTGACAAGAACTGACAATCTGTCCTGGACCTCCCACGGAGGTGCAATGGTCAAGAAGACACAACAACACCTCTTCTTCCTCAGGTGGCTTAGGAAATTCAGCATGTCCGTATGGCCCCTCACCACCTTTTACAGATGCACCAAAGAAAGCATACTGGCCGGGTACATAACAGTCTGGTACGGCAACTGCTCTTCCCAGCACCGTTAGAGACTACAGAAGATTGTCTGGGCAGCCCAGACCTCCCGTCCATGGACTCCATTTACTCCATTAAAGGATGTCAATGCTTTGGAGAGGGTGAAGAGAAGGTTTACGAGAATGTTGCCTGGTTTGGAAGGTGCTAGGTAGAGTAGGTTAGGATTGGTTTCATTAGAAAAAAGGAGATTGAGGGGGACCTGATTGAGATTTACAAAACCATGAAGGGTATAGACAGGGTAGATAGAGATAAGCCTTTTCCCAGGGTGAAGAGGTCATGCTTTCAAGGTGAGAGGTGAAAAGTTTAAGGGGGATACACGTGGCAAGTACTTTACCAGCAGAGGTAGTAGAGGCAGGCATGGTAGATTCATTTGAAATATGTCTGAAGAGATGCAGGAACAGGTGGGGAGCAGAGGGATATAGATGCTTAGGAATTGGGCATCAGGTTTGGGCAGTGGATTTGGATCGGCTCAGGTTTAGAGGGCCGAAGGGCCTGTTCCTGGGCTCTAAATTTTCTTTGTTCTTTGTTCTAACATCAGAATTCCGGAAAGACCACTCCCTCCGCGATTCTCTCATCAGATCCACACCCCCCACCAACCCAACCTCCCCTCCCGGCACCTTCCCCTGCAACCGCAAGAAATGCAAAACTTGCGCCCACACCTCCCCCCTCACTTCCCTCCAAGGCCCCAAGGGATCCTTCCATATCCACCACAAATTCACCTGCACCTCCACACACATCATTTACTGCATCTGCTGCACCCGATGTGGTCTCCTCTATATTGAGGAGACAGGCCGCCTACTTGCGGAACGTTTCAGAGAACACCTCTGGGACACCCGCACCAACCAACCCAACCGCCCTGTGGCCGAACACTTTAACTCCCCCTCCCACTCCGCCAAGGACATGCAGGTCCTTGGCCTCCTCCATCGCTGGACTATGGCAACACGACGCCTGGAGGAAGAGCACCTCATCTTCTGCCTAGGAACCCTCCAACCACAAGGGATGAATGCAGATTTCTCCAGCTTCCTCATTTCCCCTCCCCCCACCTTATGTCAGTCCCAACCCTTGGACTCAGCACCGCCTTCTTGACCTGCAATCTTCTTCCCGACCTCTCCGCCCCAACCCCTCTCCGGCCTATCAGCCTCACTTTAACCTCCTTCCACCTATCGCATTCCCAACGTCCCTCCCCAAGTCCCTCCTCCCTACCGTTTATCTTAGCCTGCATGGCACACTTTCCTCATTCCTGAAGAAGGGCTCATGCCCGAAACTTGTATACCTTGCACTGTCTTAGCAACCTGTGATCTGTATGTCCTTATTTGGTATGATCTGCTTGCAAAACAAAGCTTTCCACTGTACTTAGGTATATGTGACTGCAATAAATCAAACCAAATTAAATCAAATCCAATTGGCTGAGGAGAGAAGGGTGTGGTCATCAGCAAAAGCTTCCTTTGTTGTGTTTGACCTGATGTGATGAGATATCATTGCTTGTGGAGTCAAGTTGAGGATTCCCAGGGCAACTCCTTCCCAACTGTATTCCTCTGGGCCACCACCTCCAGTGGGTCTATGCTGTCATTGAGACAGGATGGACCAGGGCTGATGATGATGATAGTGTCTGAGACACTTCACGTTTATAGATCTGTGAAGAGCATATGCCTTTGTAGGGGTGTGAATGTAGCTGTGCATGTGTCTGTGTGGATGTCCACATGTCCATGTGTGTCTGTGTACACATAGACATGTCCATACATGTCAATGTAATGTTTACATGCTCATGTGTGTCTTTGCACACGTTCACATGTGTGCATTTGTCTCATGTATGTAGTGAATAAGTTTTCAGATGACACCAAAATTAGAGGTTTAGCGGACAGTGAAGATGGTTACCTTAGATTACAACGGAATCTTGATCAGATGGGCCAATGGGCTGAGGAGTGGCAAATGGAGTTTAATTTAGATAAATGCGAGGTGCTGCACTTTGGGAAATCTTAGCAGGACTCATACACTTAATGGTAAGGTCCTGGGGAGTGTTGCTGAACAAAGAGACCTTGGAGTGCAGGTTCATAGCTCCTTGAAAGTGGAGTTGCAGGTAAATAGGATAGTGAAGAAGGCATTTGGTATGCTTTCCTTTATTGGTCAGAGTATTGAGTAGATGGAGTTGGGAGTTGGGAGGTCATGTTGCGCTGTACAGGACATTGGTTAGGCCACTTTTGGAATACTGTGTGCAATTCTGGTCTCCTTCCTATTGGAAAGATGTTGTGAAACTTGAAAGGATTCAGAAAAGATTTACAAGGATGTTGCCAGTGTTGGAGGATTTGAGCTATAGAGAGAGGCTGAATAGGCTGGGGCTGTTTTCCCTGGAGTGTCGGAGGCTGAGGGGTGA
Source organism: Hemiscyllium ocellatum (assembly GCF_020745735.1). Classification (NCBI taxonomy): domain Eukaryota; kingdom Metazoa; phylum Chordata; class Chondrichthyes; order Orectolobiformes; family Hemiscylliidae; genus Hemiscyllium; species Hemiscyllium ocellatum. The sequence continues at coordinate 8,009,868 of NC_083425.1, read as the reverse complement.
CCTTATAGAGATTTATAAAATCATGACAGTCATGGATAGGATAAATAGGCAAAGTCTCTTTCATGAGTTGAGGGAGTCCAGAACTAGAGGGCATAGGTTTAGAGTGAGAGGGGGAAGATATGAAAGACATCTAAGGGGCAAATCTTTCAGAGGGTGATGTGTGTGTGTGTGTATGGAAAGAGCTGCCAGAGGAAGTGGTGGAGGCTGGTACAATTGCAACATTTAAAAGGCATCTGGATGGGTATATGAATAGGAAGGGTTTGGAGGGTTATGGGCCAGGTGCTGGCAGGTGGGACTAGATTGGGTTGAGATATCTGGTAGGCATGGATGAGTTGCAATGCTCTACATCTTTATGACTCTATGTGAGGTTGAGTGTTATTCATTACATTGACATTGCAGGGGATTGTGTGAATAAACATAGTCTTATATTCAGATCTTGCTTTTAACTTTCTAAATCTGACCTTTAATCATTGTGTCTAAACACTGATAGTTGAGGCAGTGCTGGATAAAGCTTTTGCAGCGTTTCTGGGCTGGGGATACTCTCCTTGCAGAATCCACTCCTGAATCTGCAATACAGCCCCTTTGGTTGCCTCATGCAGCCTGTCACATTGTGTTTCTCCTCCTTGCCTGCACACTCCAGTTACATTTCCTGTTCCTGTCGAGCAGGGGAGGTTTCTGCAGGTGAAATGCCTGAGCCCAACATCGGTCCCATTCCACCTCTTACCAAATGACAATGATCCCTTTGTCATTTTCACTGCCAATTTAAACACCCCCCAAAATCCTTTATCACTGAACATCTCAGACTCTCAACTGTTTGAAATATTCCACTGAGAAAGGTACATCTTATTGTGGAAAGCCGTGAGATGGGGAGAAAGGGAAAAAGTTATCCCACATCTTTTCCTGTCCCAGACAGAAGCTGGGTGACCATGTGAGATAGATTAGATTAGATTACGTACAGTGTGGAAACAGGCCCTTCGGCCCAACAAGTCCACACCGACCCGCCGAAGCGCAACCCACCCATACCCCTACATTTTACCCCTTACCTAACACTACGGGCAATTTAGCTTGGCCAATTCACCTGACCCACACATCTTTGGACTGTGGTAGGAAACCGGAGCACCCGGAGGAAACCCACGCAGACACGGGGAGAACGTGCAAACTTCACACAGTCAGTCACCTGAGTCGGGAATTGAACCTGGGTCTCAGGCGCTGTGAGGCAGCAGTGCTAACCACTGTGCCACCGTGCCGCCCACTCTGAGAGAGGTGCATGTGATGGAGAGGAGGTGGGTGTACGTTTGTGAGGGGTATGAACACCAGCACATATTGTGCCAAATGCTCTGCCTCTGAAGCGCAGACTCAAAGTGACGATATGTAACGTCGTTATTAATTTAAACATCGAACGACTGATCGGATGGAGAATGAATACTGACTTAAAACACTGACGGTGGATTCTGAGGTCAGCTGCACATTCATTGGCATCACATACTCAATGGTAAAGCAGTGTCCACGCTCTGTTCCTGTGGATACAAACAAGAGCTGGTTAAAGATCATCAATCATCAGGAAATCGCACCGCAGGGGGATGGGGGGTGGGGGTTGGGGGAGTGGGGGAGAGAAAATGAAACCGTCAGGAAACTGTAAAAATGGCAGCTCCTGAAAGACTGCAATCCTCCCCAGAATGATTATGTCCATATGACAAAGTATGATTACCAGCATAGCAGGTTAATGTCTCCATGAAGTAGGGCTGATTATACACAAAAAGACATTACTCCTGGAAAATAAGTATTATATTCAAACAGTGGGATACTCTGCAAAACATTTATGAGTGTGTTACTGCTGTTGAAGCAATTATTAAATGGAGCAGAGGGTTTGACTTCAGAATGACAGTGACAATTTATATTTATAAATTCATAAAGCAATGTGATATTTCTGTTAGGAGATGGCATATACCAGGCGTGTTTTATATCTCTATAAGGCATTGCATTTAATTTATATGAGAGTATATGATATATATCTGTAAAATTTTACATATCATACATATTGAGTGATTTATACATCTGTAAAGAAATGCATATGATGTGCATTACATATTTCTGTGGTGCTGTTGTTGTAAGATACAGGAGTTTTAAAATTCTGAAATACAAAATATGGGAACTTCAGCACTTAATACAACCTCTTTTTTTTGTCAGTCCCTCCACACACATCCCAACCTTAAAACAAAGTTAAAAATCACACAACACCAGATTATAGTCCAACAGGTTTATTTTGAAGTATAAACTTTCAGAATGCTGCACCTTTGTCAGGTAGCTCCGAAAGCCAGTGTACTTCCAATTAAACCTGTTGGACTATAACCTGGTATTGTGTGATTTTTAACATTGTCCACCCCAGTCCGGCACCTCCACATCATGGCAACCTTAAAACAGACCAAGCCTGCAGTTGGCAAATGTATGATATAGATCCTACATAGGAAGCCAAGAAATATCACAATTTAAAAAAAAAAATTATTTCTAAAGCTCTAAAGATATCATCTTCTTGCTAAAGTATAAACTTTAAGAGGTCATTTGTAATTCTTGGTTTGAAAATGGACAGCATTCAAAACAACGGTTGTGGTTAAAGCATAGCCTCTTGTAGTGGATATATAAATGTGGAACACTGCAGATGATGAAAACCTCAAATAACACTGGACTACTCATTTGGCCCAGTATTGTGTGTGGAGAGAGAAACAGAGCTCGGGTTTCAGGTCCTGACACCTTTTAATGAAAGTCATTATCAAACCAAAGGTTAACTCTGTTTCTCTCCATCGACACATTGTCTGATTTGCTAAGTGTTCACCGTGTATTCTTGGAATGGACCTTTTTTTTTTACACATTAAGTATTACACCTTGGAACAAAATGTATTGGTGCTCAGGGTCGGTTTACTCTAATGGACCCAAGGTCTAATTCCCATCATTCCTCTGGCCTCTTGCTCCACAGCTGCAGCTTTGAGTTTCAACAGGAATTTCTCCAAATTCTTGTCAAACAAAACAGAAAGCAGCCAGAAAGAGAAAGAAAGAGAGGAGTAAAAAAGAGCAAAGTAGATCAAAGCTATAGCATAGAACACATGGTCGGCCATTTTCCTTTATCGAAGAGCAATTGTTAGCGATTTTTTTATTCATTCATTGGATGTGGGTATCACTGAGTAGGCCAACATTTATTGCCCATCTATCATTGCCCAAAGGGCAGTTAAAAGTCAGCCATGTTGCTGTGGGTCTGGAGTCACGTGTAGGCTAGACCAGGTAAGGATGGCAGTTTTCTTCTCTAAAGGACATTTGTGAACCAGATGGTGTTTTTTTTTCTGACAATGGTTTCGTGGTAATCATTGGACCCTTCAATCCAGACCTTTTCAACTGAATTCAAATTCTACCGTCTGCCATGGCGGGATTTGAACCCAAGTCCCTAGAAGGTTAGCTGAGTTTCTGAGCAGTAAAGTCGATGACGAGGACATGGTCATACCTGCCAGAAAACAAACTCTCCAGAGGCCAGCGTGCAGCGATACCTTGACTTCTGCCGACATGTTTTGGGGGGAGATGGTCCCTTCTTCCAGATATAACCAGTAGTCAGTGCTGACAGCTACCCCCAGCAGACCCAGACCGCACACAGCGAACACACTGCTCAGGAGTGTCAGGGCCTTTCGCCCACACGAAGTCATTCCACACAACATCAGGATCTCCTGTAGGAAATGGCAGGCCAGAGAATGGACCAATTAGCACGCAAACCCTCCTGTTTCACGCACACCTCCCCCACCCAGCGAAAAGTCACCAACTCTACAGCAATCTATTCCTCTGGCCTCCTAAGTACTCCACTCGGTATTTTCATCATTTTGAAGCAGTTTTATTATCAATAAATTGAAAAATGCAAACAATACACAATTCTTTCGAGCTACCCTCTGGTTTTACAGCTGGAGGAGAAAGAGGTGGAAAGATATTTAGATGAGGTTAGTTGCTATGTGGAACCTAAACATTAGGTGGGGAATTGCTCTGAATGGAAAAGCGCAGCAGGTCAGGCAGCATCCAAGGAGCAGGAGAATCGACGTTTCGGGCATGAGCCCTTCTTCAGGAATGAGGAGGGTGCGCCAAATAGGCTAAGATAAAGGTAGGGAGGAGGGACTTGGGGGAGGGGCATTGGGATTGCGATAGGTGGAAGAAGGTTAAGGTGAGGGTGATAGGCCGCAGTGGGGGTGGGGGCGGAGAGGCCGGGAAGAAGATTGCAGGTCAAGAAGGTGGTGCTGAGTCTGAGGGTTGAGACTGAGAAAAGGTGGGGGGAGGGGAACCCCAAGTCCCTCTTCCCTACCTTTTATCTTATCCTGCTTGGCACACCCTCCTCATTCCTGAAGAAGGGCTCATGCCCGAAACATCACTCTCCTGCTCCTTTGATGCTGCCTGACCTGCTGCGCTTTTCCAGCAACACATTTTTAAGCTCTGATCTCCAGCATCTGCAGTCCTCACTTTCTCCTAATTGCTCTGAATGGCCTATTTCTGCTGTTAATATTTCAGCAGGGACAATCAGGAGATTTATCCTCACTTCCTGATGGATGATCCCTGAAGCGTGTGTGACCCAAATCCTGGGTGGTTTCATGAGGTTGACCCTTCTACAACTTGATGTCCTTTACAGTGAGGAGACACTATTATGGAGGTTTTTGATAGAGAAGAGGTTGTAAGAGATAGAGGTGAAGTTAGTGCAAGATTAAAGCGATAGAAGGTAAAATGAGAGTTAATGGTTCTGTTGGTCAGTGTATTGTTGGTAAAGCTCTTTCCTTACTGTCACATACTCAGTCATCATTATCAGCTCCGCCACAGAGCCACCTCTAGCTTGGGTATGCACGGCCTCTCCTCCAGCTGCTGAGGGCAAAGCTAATCTTCTTCAAGAAGACACCTCTCCAGCTGTGATCCGAGACCATCTTCTGGAAGCAGAGGGTACACTTCAGAAGGTCAGTGTCCCACATGCCAGGTTCAATCAGCCACAAAACTGCAGCTGCTGTGTGAGAATGGCCAGCTCAAAGTTCGGGATGCTAGTTTGCTGGAGGACATGGGTGTGCAAGAGTGTGAGAGTGTTTGTGAGTGTGCGCACACGGGTCTGTGTGTGTTGTGTGTGTGTGTCTGTATGGGTGTGCGTGTGTGGGTCTGTGTCAGGGTGCATATGCGCGTGTGTGTGTATGTATGTGTGTGAGGGTGTGCGTGTTTGTGTGTATGTATGTGTGTAAGGGTGTGTGTGTGTATGTATGTGTGGGTCTGTGTGGGTGTGCATATGAGTGTGTGTGGGTCTGTGTGGCTGTGTGTGGCTGTGTGTGGGTCTGTGCATGTGTGTGTGGGTCTATTTGGGTGTGCGTGTGGGTCTGTGTATGTGTGTGGGTCTGTGTGTGTGAGTGTGTGTGTGGATCTGTGCGTGTGTGTGTGGGTCTATTTGGGTGTGTGTGTGGGTCTGTGTGTGTGTGAGTGTGTGTGTGCATGCGTGTGTGTGTGTGTATCCGTCAGTTGGGTGAACTGGAGGATCTCTTATATGCAGCTGTGATGGTGCCTGTCTCTCAGGACTGGCAATACAACTCCCAGCCCTTGCTGCTGCCAAGGAGTGCTGGAGGAGAACTCCTTGAACTCAGCAAACCATGTGTCTGACCATCGAAAGCAAACTCATCTGAGCAGCTTCACAAAGGAGCATCCCATGCACAATGGCCTCATTTACTGGAGCATCGACTTGCTCCTGGCGTGGAAGGGGGCAACTGTTGGCTGGCTGATGATCTTTGCTTTAATTCAGAGATTGGTTACAATGTGGAATTCACTACCACAAGGAGAAGTTGACAAAGACAATGCTGATGTATTTCAGAAAAAAAGATGGTCACAAGGAAAAGAAAGAGATGGAAAGATATTTAGATGAGATTAGTTGCTACATGGAACCTAAACATCAGGTGGGGAATTGCTCTGAATGGCCTATTTCTGCTGTTAATATTTCATAGTCAAAGCTTAATGAAAATGATGACCCCTTGGATAAACTATTTGGAGAGCTCCCTGTTGCCCATGCAGGATTGGGAGAAAATTGGTGATGGAGCAAAGAAAGAGAAAGAATATTACATAAAAAAATTTGAATTGACCTTTTTTTTGAAATCTTCTCACTCGTCTACTGACAATTCACTCTGACTTCCTCAGCCGCAGAGCTGCTAGAGCTGAGAGAATTCTCAATGATTTGAATAGCAATATTCACCAAGCAGGAGTGTGGGAGGGAATCTCCGGTCTGCAGATTTAAAATAATTATCTTTACATTCGTTAGGAGAGTGTATGTGTAAGAGACGGCATGAATAAAAACACCAACATTTGCAATTTCATGACCCATTTGTTGATTTTATATTGTTGCAAGAATGCCCATGATTCACTGGGGTGGAAAAGGGAGAGATTATTCATCTTGTTGTTCTCATGCTTTTGAGCAACACTGAAAAAATTAATGAATCCTTCATGAAATTGTGAGTTTCAGCAATTCTACAATAATAATGCTGTTACATTATTAGTAACGTGATGAAACATACAAAGCAAACACAAGTTGGCACATGACAAAGGGAGAAATAGGCAGAACGGAAGAAAGGAGAGTGCTAGAAAATATGTTATATAACATCAGCCAATTGGGCCATCTAGGGCTCAGAGTGCGCTCCATCTCAAAGCCAGACAATCATGGGCATATGTCCTTTCCCAAAGGAGATGTTAAACAAAGGCCGCATCTGTTCTCTTGGGTGGATTTAAAGATCCCATGGGACTGTTTAAATGTCGAATGTCCCTGGTGAATGCATGTATTGGGTCTTCTTACTGACCTACACTTCAGCACAATTATAGAAGCAAAGTGGATCGGAATGGGCTTGTGTAAGATTGATCATTGTTCCCATTCTGTCCAGAAAAATACAGAGTTAACAAAATTCTGAAGGTTTCTGGGTTTTATTTAGGGAAGCACTTGAAATAATTAGGAAGATAGATTTTACGCATTACAGGAGAGTTTGAAGCTGTTCAGTGGCCCAATTAACAGCTCCAGTATCAAATATACATTCATCAGTCTGAACCATGCTAATTGTCATCCTTTGTCTGTTCCTAAGCTGCACATTCTCAGATCTTTCTCCATTAAACTCCCATCTGCATTATGGGCAAAATCCTGACTTGAATTTGATGGGGGAGGGCTTTTAATTAAACCCCACCACCTCCCACACCCCCCTCGATCAAGTCTGCAGTGAGAGTGTGTTTGCATGGCTTACCTGCGCCCCCCCTCCCATTATTACCCTTCAGGGAGTAATTACATAACCAGGGGATGGGGGGACTATAATAAATAAACCTCGCTGATGTCGCTCATGGGCTCCCAGAGCTTGGGGATGGTGTTGGGAGATGGATTTCGGACCCTCAATGAAAGAGTCAGAGAGATTTGGTGGTGGGTGCTGCTGAAGACCACAACCTCACCTCTTGCTGCCAAGTTTCTTCCCCATGTCTTTGCTCCTGGGTAAAGACCGGAGCTTTCCTGCTGATGAAAGAGTTATCGCAGGTTCCTGCCAACTCTCCTGCAGGTAGCTCGCTCCCTTCCAAATATTTTAACCCAAGCATTTAATTCATAATTGCTGGGGGCATCTCAACAAAATCAGGATTCCTACAGTGGACCTATGAACACACAACCAGTGTTCACAATCAGATTGAGACTTTGGGGATCTGGTGCTGAAATGAATTGTTCCCCTTGACTGTGATGAAATCCTTCTATATCAATGATGCAAATGGTTTCATTGGCTGAAGCTATGGAACAGGAATAAATTACATTCTGGCATTTATTGATTCAGGCCTCCCCATTCCAAGACATAGGTGACAGGAGCCTTCATAAACTGAATGGCAGCTATTGCTCAGTTGGCATTGGGTTGACTCTGAGACTCAACATTGTGGCTTCAAGTCTCACTCCACCACTGACTGTAACAGTGCTCATGGAAACCCTACAGCATAGAAACAGGCCCTTCAGCCCAACAAGTCCACATCAACTCTCCAAAGAGTAACCCACCCAGATCCATTCCCCTATCCTATATTTACCCCTGTCCAATGCACCTAACATACACATCCCTGAACACTGTATTAGGTTAGATTACTTACAGTGTAGAAACAGGCCCTTCAGCCCAACAAGTCCACATCGACCCTCCGAAGAGTAACCCACCCAGACCCAAGCATAGCTAATTCACCTAAGCTGCACACCTTTGGATTGTGGGAGGAAACCAGAGCACCCGGAGGAAACCCACGCAGACACAGGGAGAATGTGCAAACTCCACACGGACAGTCACCCAAGGCTGGAATCGTACCCAGGTCCCTGATACTGTGAGGCAGTAGTGCTAACCACTGAGCCACTGCGCTCTCCAACCTTCTCAAATGTAAGAATTTAAGTGCAAGGGTTAAACCAGGATCTATCCTGACAAGCATATAGAATAAATAGTTTATTTCTCGTGCTGTATAAATCTAAAACCAAGTGTGTTTGAATAATTATTCACCAACTCTCAGTAAAATCTGTGACTTGCCTTGAGGTCTGGGCTGTAGTTTGAAACTGTTAGCTGTTCGACAGCCCATCAAATGGTGAGCTGTGAGGCTGTGGTGATACTGGGACTTGACTACCTTCGTTTGGGAGAACACTGTCTCTTAGAGTTTTTGGAACCAAAGTATACTTTTCTTATTCATTCTCTGGCTAAGATGCCCATTTATTGCCCATCCCTAGTTGTTCTTGTGAAGGTGGGGATGAGCTGGCTTCTTGAATCATTACAGTCCATGTGCTGTGGGATGACCCATAACGCTCTTAGAGAGGAAATTCCAGGATTTTGACCCAGTGACGATGGAGGAATGGTGATATATTTCCAAGTCAGAATGGTGAGTGGCTAGGAGGGGAACTTTCGGGGGTGGTGTTTCCATGTATCTTCTCCCTTGTCCTTCTGTGTGGTTGTGGTTGGAAGGTGCTGTTTGAGGATCTTTGGTGAATTTCTGCAGTGCATCTTGTAGATGGTACACACTGCTGCTACTGAGCATTGGTGGTGGAGGGAATGGATGTTTGTGGCTGTGGTGCCGATCAAATGGGAGCTGCTTTGTCCTGAATAGTATCAAGCTTCTTCAGTATTGTTGGGGCTGCACCCATTCAGGCAAGTGAGAAGTATTCCATCACACTCCTGATGTGTTTCTTGTAGATAGTGGACAGGCTTTGAGGAGTCAGGAGGTGAGTGAGTGCTGACCACTCACAACCAGTGCTGAATGTTGTCTAGATCTTGTTGCAGTTGAACATGATCTGCTTCAGTATCTGAAGAGTCGTGAATGGTGAGGAACATTGTGCAATTGTTAGCACGTATCCCCACTTCTGACCTTATAATGGAGGGAAGGTCATTGATGAAGCAGCTGAAGATGGATGGGTCTAGGACACTAACATGATGAATTCCTGCAGAGATGTCCTGGACCTAAGAAGACTGGCCTCCAGCAACTACGATCATCTCCCTGCGTGTCAGGTATGATGCCAACAGCCCAAGAGTTTGCCCCCTGATGTCATTGATTCCAGTTTTGCTATGGTTCCTTGATGCCACACACAGTTGAATGCAGCCCTGATGTCAAGGGCTGTCACTCTCATCTCCTCTCTGGAATTTAGAGCTTTTGCACCTGGTTGAACCAAGGCTGTAATGAGGTCAGGAGCTGAGTGGTCCTGGCGGAGCCCAAACTGGATGTCACCGAGCAGATTATAGAGTCATACAGCACAGGAACAGACCCTTCGACCCAACTAGTCCCGTGTTGACCATGTTTCCAAACAAAGCCAATCCCACCTGCCTACTTTTGGCCCGCATCCCTCCAAATCTTTCCTATTCAACCTTTTCACACAGTGTGGTTCATGTGTGGAATGACCCACCAAAAGTGATGGATGCAGGTACAGTTACAACATTTACAAGACAATTTGGATAAGTTCATGAATCGGAAAGGTTTGGAGGGATATGGGCTAAACACAGGCAAGAGGGGCTGGTTTAATTTGGGAACATGGTTGGCATGGACTAGTTTGACTGAAGGGTCTGGGTCCACACTGCATATCTCTATAACTCTATAGAACAGGCGGTAATTCAATTGCAGCATCCCTATGTCACCTCAATGATCAAAGACCAAACCTTCCTGAAACTGGATGACTTGCTTTCAATTATGAGCTAAGCTGAAGGCAGTTAACTGCTCCATTTCCAGCATTTTTTGGTAAACCCTGGAGTGGGGAGGTTATGTTTGTCCCGTTTCCCTGGACTGTGCACTATAATGTGAACAGCTGACCCAATAGCTAAATGTTGGTGGATGCTGGAGCACTACGTTGTGACATGATGCCATTTTAATTTCAGCACCAAGGTTCCGATTTCTGGGATTTTACAGCATGAGGCTGTGGTGTAGAATCCAGTCAGTGCTCATCAAAGGGAGAGAGGAAATCCACAATACTGCATTTAATTAACTCCAAAATGAATTTCAGCTCCTCTGTCACCATGCTCCAATTATATTTGAGAGCACAGGAGCTCAGATGATCTTTTTCCAGATTTCCACATTTTTTGCTGCTCGGAGGGATAATGGCAGGAGTAGTGATAACTTGTGGATTTCCTCTCTCCCTTTGATGAGCACTGACTGGATTCTACACCACAGCCTCACATTGTAAAGCCCCGGAAATCGGAACCTCGGTGCTGAAATTAAAATGGCATCATGTCACAACGTAGTGCTCCGGCACCCACCGACACTTATTTATTGGGTCAGTTGTTCACATTGTAGTGCACAGTCCAGGGAAACTGGACAAACATAACCTCCCCACTCCAGGGTTTACCAAATAATGCTGGAAGTGGAGCAGTTAACCGCCTTCAGCTTAGCTCATAATTGAAAGCAAGTCATCCAGTTATAGAGTCATAGAGTCATAGAGTCATAGAGATGTACTGCATGGAAACAGAGGTAACATGGAGGTGCTGCAATTGCCCTTGACTTGGAAACCAAGGTACCCCATCCCTATTCCTGCTGTCTGCCAAGTGTTATTGGAGTGTAGGCAGATCCACACTGGGCTGCCAGGTCTTTCAGAATCAAAAAGCTCACCAACACGAACTGCTAATGCTCCTACTGGAGGAACTTGGGCACTGTGGTGGAAGGTAGAAAGCTCCTGAGGAACTGAAGGTAAGTGAAATTCAAATTTGTATATCTGGAAACCTTGATACAAGACAAAGCATTGGCTGAAGGAAGACACTACTTTGTAAAAGTCGCATATGAATTAAGGATCTGTTGCTGGTCCATCCTTGAGCAAACAGTGTGTAAGGTTCCTATTTCTACGTGAACCCATTGCAATTATCTCTTTTGAAAAGGCAACTAAAGCTATTTTGGCGTAACATCTCCAATTCTGTATATCTGACCAGTAAAGTACTGCACATGTTGGAAATCTGAAATAAACACTGGAAATGCTGGAGAATCTCTAGCAGGATCAGTGGGTAGAGAAACAGAGTTTCTCATGGATGACTCTGGTGGACCTGAAGCGTTAACTCTCCTTCTCTCCCCACGGACGCTGTAAGACTTGTTGAATTTTACAGCATTCTCGGTTTTGTTTTTGTTGCAAATCTTACAGAAAGGGATTTGAAGAAAAATCCAAAAAAAAAGGCAAAGCTTATGACGCAAACACATTTTAAAATTAAATATCACTAATATGCTTGTATTTTGATATTTGTTAGCACACACCACTGCCTTGTATATTAAGATTAATGGTCATTTGGAAGGGATTTGAGTGTCCTGGAATTATTTCACAATAAGATGCCTTTAGGAGATATTTTAAGGTGAAAGATTATTTTAGTATTTTTAAAAGGAGCTTGGTGAAGTGACGCACTGTACACCCAGGAGCGGATGCAGTGGGCTGATAAAGGGTCGATACAGATGCTGGGATTGTGAGTCACCAGCAGCCTGAAGTGAAATGATTCATGGCTTGAGGAAGAATCACAGTCTCTACCCGTTGAGCCCCACTGGCAAGGGGGCAGTGTGGGATTGTGAATCTATCACTTTGTCCAACAATGACATGCTGCTGCTGGATGGAGCTGGCAGCATTTACAATGCCGGCAGCCTGAAGATAGAGATATCATGGAAGAATCACACTGCAGGGTTGGTGTGGGTGTGCCACCTGTTTTGAAATGTGTGCTGTGTAATCAGGGAGTTCAGCCTAGCCATCAGTACAATCACACACAGATGAAATGTTGGGAGCTTGGCTCAAATGGTCTGATACTGAACCACACAAATCAGCTGCTACTGTAAGTGCCTTATTAAAACTGCATTTCATGTCCATGAAATCTGTGGGTTGGAATACATACGGGGGGAGAGGGAATTCAAACATCTGAAGTGACTTTAAATCCTTGCATTCAGCCAAGTTTCATCCAAATGAAATGGATGCAGTGTGTTCATACAGAGTTAGGATCCTTATCCCGTTCGCTCAAGGATAAACAACTACAGATCCTTAATTCATGTGAGACTTTTGAAATGTTTTATGAAATAATTTTTTTTTTCACCTGTGCTTCATCTTATTGTGTTGGCTTTCAAAATGTATTTGTGTACTCCGAGGCTCACAGGGGTAATGTAGGCCAATCTTAGCTTGGATTAGTGAGCTGGACAGAGTTCCTGAGGCCAGGATTGGGTATTGAAACATCTTGAAGGGAATTAGACTGGCATCTGCAAAGGAAGGGTTACAGGGAGAAGGCAGGAGAATGCTATGAGATGCTTTACTGATTTGGAGAGCTGGTCAGAGAAGATGGGCTGACTGGTCTCCTTCTGAACTTTAGTGACTCTGTGCATGTATCTCCTTTACAACACTCAGTACAATGTGAAAATGTTAAAATTCCTTTTAACATTCTTATATTATAAATGACAGTCAAGTGTGGGGTTGAGCTGGTTGAGGACAACAACAGCTATTTTGGTTTACACCACTTTTAGGCATTTTCTTTCATTTATAATTGACACTCAGTTTGAAAGACAGTGTACCTTCTGCACTGGTTATTTGATTATTCATTAAGCAGGGGCCTGACATGCATGGAAACACATTACCCACCAGCTGATGAGAAATTCACACAGCTAGATTTTTCTGTTTTTCCACTTTGGAGTCTGCACTCTCTCCTTGTCCGAACACATCCTACTCACCTACTCTGCAGAGTTTAAATGCAGATTAAGAAGGCCAAAGGCATTGATCCTAAAGACATTGTTCAGAGTTATTGTTGAACTTAATCAGGTCAAACTGTTCAGTTTATTGACTCTGAGCACTGGGAGGGTTCAGCCAGAATTGATGATCCACGTCAGGACCAATGACATTGATACGTTGATAAAAAGGAGGATTGGGTCCTGCAGGCTGAATATAGGGAGGTAGGAAATACGTTAGAAAGCACGACCTCACAGATAAAATCTCAAGATTACCCACAGTGTCATGTGCGGGTAAATTCAGGAGCAGTAGAATAAATGAATGAATGCTGGTTCAAGGAATCGGGTAGGACGGAGGGATTTAGATTCTTGAGGCTGTGAGACTGATTCTGGAGACGTTAGAACCAGTGTCAGCTGGACAGATTGGTCCCTCTGTTGGCTGGAGTACAATGTCCTCACAGGGGCATTTGTTCGGACAGTGAGGGAGGGTTGAAACTAGAGTGGACGAAGAACAGGAACCTGAGCAGGCAGACAAGAGCAAGGGAGGCAAAGACGGAAATACAAGGTAGAAACATAGAAAGAAAAAGTGGAAAGTAGAGGAAATAAGTGCTAGCAGCAAATATGGCTAGAGTACAAAAATAGATATATTAAAAACATTGAGCCTGAGTACAGGGGGTTCTTGCTAATAGGTAGACAAACTGAGAGCACACATAGTTACACACAGGTATGATATGTTCACAATTCCAGCGAAATGGCTGCAGGAGGCTGAGAAGTGACCATCTAAGGGTATTTCTTCTTTGGAAGGATAGCTAAAATAGCATTAATAATTCAAGATGAAATCAGAGCAATTATGAGAATAGACATAAGAATTCAATATGTGGAATCAGTCTGGGATGGAGTGAGGGAGCCACAGGGGAGGAGGGGAGGATATGAACCTCTCACGACTGCATGCAGGGTCTTCCCTCACTTGCTTCTGCCACAATTCTGCCACACTCCAAACCCTGCACTGCCTAATCATTCCCATCATGCCTCTCCTGAGGCATTCCTCAATGGCTGAGGCCACTCGGACCTGGGTGGCAGGGACCTGGCATCCTCTGCCAGTCCTGTGGGATGAAGACACCCCTGTTCTGCACCACCCTGTCCACCAAGGTCTTCAGGTACCGGTCCGCAAAGTGGGACACCAATTTCCCCTTGTCTGCCATGTCCGGGGCAAATGTCACTCACCGTGTAGATCAATGCCAAGCTGACAGTGATTGCCTGGCAACACAATGGCCTTTGAAAGTTAACTGGGCACCAGAAAGGCTGATCTATTCTGGTATATCCCAACAAAGGCAAGTTCTGGGTGCGACAGGCAGTAGCATCCAGCTAGCATTTGCCAAGTGAGTTGGTTAATGAGGTGAGTTAATGATGATAGCAGCAGAAATCTCACAGACCCTCAGGAAGAGAAACCCTCCGTGAAACTTGACAAATCTGACACTTGGTCAAAATAGAACAGGAGTCAGGTTTACAGGCCGAATCTTCGAGGGGTCTGAATGATGTTGGGTGTGGGGAGATCTGGCTGAATCGGGCAATGAGTGCATTAAGGGCTATCTCAATGTCAGGATCAACTTGCATTTATACTTTCACAAGCGATGTGGCAAGACTCTCACTAGGCAACGGGGTTCCTCCATGACAATGATTATTGTCTGTTAAAGCCTTGTTAATATCCCCAACTTGCTTCATTAATATTCAGCCTCCCACCTGACTGAACAAACCCAACATTGGGAAGTCTCGACAAGAAATCCAGAGCCAGCACCTTGCCAATCCAACTCGTTAATCTCTCCAAACAGCTTCCTTGGTGGAAATCAGGCCCTGGAATCTCAGGGATAGACTCCATGGAAACCAGCCACACTCACTCCATGTGCACAGACATCAGCATTGGACAGAGAGTTATAGAGATGTACAACATGGAAACAGAACCGTCAGGCCAACTCGCTTCCGCCAACCAGAGCGAGGGTCGAGAGTGTGTGGTGCTGGAAAAGCACAGCAGGTCAGGCAGCATCTGAGGAGCAGGAGAATCGACGTTTCGGGCAAAAGGCCTTCATCAGGAATAAGGTCCAGATTTAGACCTAGTCCCATCTAGTCCCAACCAGATCTAGTCCCATTTACCACGTTCCTCTAAACCTGTTCATAATCCTATTCAGGTACCTATCCAGAGGCCTATTAAATGTTATAATCATGCCACCTGCACCACCTCCTCTGGCAGCTCATTACCTGTGCCAATCTCTCAGAACCTTCATGGTGCTTCTCTGATTCACTTACAGGACACTGCTAAACTTCAGTGCTGAACCTCAGGCTGCCCCGGTAACTCTTATTGCAACACTGCAGCAATGACACTGTGCACTCAGGCACATACACCCAGCTCTGGGACTGGACCAGACCGCAGCTCTGGGCTCTGCACTCATCCACAGTGAACCTACCTGGACACTCACAGCAGGGGGTCAGGATCAGGATCCTCTGTTGATAAGAAATGGTGGGCAGGGCAACACAGCACCTGTACCTTTTCACCCTGCTGTGGGATACTTTTCTCCTGGAATGAGAGAGAGAGAGAGAGAGAGAGAGAGAGAGAGAGAGAGAAAAACAGGCATTACAGAAGGTGAAAGTGGGTGGTACAGCCTTTATTTTGGTGCAGACAGGAAGTATCCTGACCGAGTGAGTAGGCAGGGCAGAGGGCATGGAGGGATACTGGTGCCAGGGGCTGGGATGGGTGAAGGTGAGTGGGAAACATGTTGCAGACAACAGCAAAAGTGTCAGAGCATGGGCCTTGGTGGGAGGTGGGTGCAGTAGCCGGAATAGAGTGAGTGCGGGTATTGGAGAGAAGATGGTGGCACTTATGCTGGTCAAACGGAGAAGGTCATTGACCTTCATCCTACAGTACTGTGCATTCCCTCAGATGGCTGAGACCATAGTCACCCCACATGGCACCCTCAGACCAGGCTGGCACTGTGGGCCTTCACTGCTGCTGCTGGGGGAAAAGGCAGGTGGCCCTAAAACACCAACCGCCACTGTCCCTACCTGCAAGGAGAAGCTCCCATTTCTCCCTGTCTATCTGTGTCTGTCTGCCCGCCCTGTCTAGGGCAACCGTGCATGGCAGCTCCACACTGTCAGAACGTGGTCGGTGCACGGTGGGATTTAAAGGTGGCGTGGGTATAAGGAATACCAGTGAATTCTGCCGAGTGGTGAGTTAGTCCAGAAACAAGGTCTGAAACGATGGGGAGGGAAACAATAATGAAAAATACCATAAGGTGGGGTGGGTAGTTAGTGATGAGAATTTGGTAAGGTACAGAGAGAAACCATGCAAGGCCTCATGCTGAGAAACCATCCAAAAATCTTGATACAACTCAGACTTAACCAAAAACAACCTCAAGGTTGAGCCCAGCCTTTCCACAGGATCCAGCTGGTCTGTTAGACACTGATGCACAAGATGATCTGGAAGAAAATGGGAAGAATCCCACCTCCTTAGTGACAGCTCAATGTCTCCAGGTTACTAATGAGTAAGGCTGAGTGGCCAATCATCAACAGTCTTCATGGTAACTACTGCATTGAACATTGGATACTGAGTTAGCTCAGTTGGCTGGACAGCTGGTTTATAATGCAAAATGATATCACCAGCATGGCTTCAATTCCCATCCTGACTGAGGTTACCATAAACAATGCAAAGAAGCAAAGAAATAAAGAACAAAGACAATTCCAGTACAGGATCAGGCCCTTCGACCCTCCAACCTGTGCCAATCCAGATCCTCAATCTAAACATGTTGCCTATTTTCTAAGGACCTGTATCCTTCTACTCCCTGCCCACTCATGTATCTGTCTAAATACATCTTAAATGGCACTATCGTGCCCTCCTCTACACAGAGGGTGGTGCTACACAAGAGCTTAGAACATGTTGCCAGCAGAACCTTTCATACATATCTCTCCTAAACTTGCCCCCTCTCACTTGGAACTTGTGACCCCTACTAAGTGAGTCCCCCCCTCTGGGAAAAGGCTTCTTGCTATCCACCCTGTCTATACCTCTCATGATTTTGTAGACCTCAATCAGGTCGCCCCTCAACCTTTGTCTTTTTAATGAAAATAATCCCAATATATTCAACCTCTCACCATAGCTAGCTAGCGCCCTCCATACCGGGCAACATCCTGGCGAACCTTCTCTGCACCCTCTCCAAAGCATCCACATCCTTTTGGTAATATGGCAATCGGAACTGTACGCAGTATTCCAAATATGGCTGAACCAAAGTCTTATACAACTGTAACGTTACCTGCCAACTCTTGTACTCAATACCCCGTCTGATGAAGGAAAGCATGCTGTATGCCTTCTTGACCATTCTATTGATCTGAATTGCCACCTTCAGGAAACAATGGACGTGAACACCCAGAACTCTCTGTACATTAATTTTCCCCAGGACTTCTCCATTGTACAGTTCGCTCTTCAATTGGATCCTCCAAAATGCATCACCTCACATTTGCTGAGAATGAACTCCATCTGCCATTTCTTTGCCCAACTCTCCAATCTATCTGTATTCTCTGACAGTCCCCTTCACTATCTGCTAACCTACCAATCTTAATGTCACCTGTAAACTTGCTAATCAGATCACTTATACCTTCCTCTCAATCATTAATGTATATCACAAACAACAGTGGTCCCAACACGGATCCCTGTGGAACACTACTGGGGTCATAGAACTTCAGTTTGAGAAACTCCCTTCCACTACTACTCTCTGTCTCCTGTTGCCCAGCCAATTCTCTATCCATCTAGCTAGTACACCCTGGATTCCATGCAACTTCACCTTCTCCATCAGCCCACCATGGGGGACCTTATCAAATGCCTTATTGAACTCTCTTTTTCATCCTCTCCCCTCCTCTGAGGCACAGTGACCTTCAGGTTAATCCACCAACTGTCCTTTCTCATTAATGTGAGAGTAGGGACTATGATAACTTTACTGTTACTGAGCTGCTCTCATTTCCTATGGTCAAGTTATGGTCAAATTGAAACCAATTTGATTCAAAAATGCATTTGTCTTCCTCCAATTTTCAACAGGAGGGGTATACATTGAATATCCGGCACCACACCATCACTTTGTTTTGGATAATAATTAGATCTCTGAAGCAGATTTACTGCATAATTGTGTCAACTAAATGGAGCCATTCACAGAGGGACATTTGACCGTAAAGAATTTTAACTGTACAACTGCTCACAATAATCTTGGCCATCAGAAGTATTCAACCATAAACTTTTATAATTCTATTTCCATTTTAATACCTTGGTACCTTAATACTTTGGTATCATAGTTTTTGACAAATAAAGGTATACTTATTACTTTATGCAATATTCAGTCATAATTACTTGCATCATTTGTGAGCAAATATGACTGCCAGGAAAGATGTATTGGCCCTGGAGTGGGTTCAGAGGAGGTTCACGAGAATGATCCCAGGAATTAAAGGATTAAAATATGAGCAACGTTTGAGGAATTTGGGTCTATTACTCAAGTTTAGAAGGATGAGGGAGGATCTGATTGAAACTTTCAAAATACTTGATAGCCTAGACAGAGTGGATGTTGGGAAGATCTTTCCATTGGCAGGAGGGATGAGGACCTGAGGGCACAGCCTTAGAGTAAAGGGAAGACCCTTGAAAATGAAGAGAAGGAGAAACATCTTCAGCCAGAAAATGGTGAATCTGTGGAATTCATTGACTCGGAAGGCTGTGGAGGCCACGTCATTGAGTATATTTAAAACAGAGATAGATAGGTTCTTGAGTATCAAGGGGATCAAGAGTTTCAGGGAGAAAATGGGGTTGAAAAACCTATCAGCCATGATCGAAAGGTGATGGGCTGAATGGCCTAATTTCTGCTCCTATGTCTTCTGGAGTTGGATCAATTTAGGAAAGCAGTTGTCCTTATTTTCTAAATCAGAGTGAAAAAAGATTTTTGGATTATGGAAAATGTCTTACCAGTCTGGCCATGGAAAGGATTTTTTGAAATAACCTATATTTTGTATAACTCAATGAGTTGCACATTTCTCTTATAAGTACTAACATGACATTTACTTAATAAATGAACCCCATTATCTCTCTTATCTGCTAACTCTCTCCCCAGTAATTCACAACACTGTTGTGTAATCCCATTTATACCATCCACACAAATCTGGTAACCATACGACAGAAGCTTTTGTTTTCCTTTATTTAGAAAAAAAGAGGTTTTGCCAGAATTGTTTTCTTACACTGAGATTGTGCAAAGCACTGTGTAAATGTGAGCTCTTTCTTCAGTAACTGATGGTGAAGACATGTCAATACAGTCTCGCGAGCACACCATGTTATTAGGGGATAGCATTAACTGAAAGCCCAAAGGGCACAATCTGGGACAAGCTTTGAAAATGATGGAAGAGGTGGCTTAGCACATTCTTTATTAAAATAACCCTTGCCTTTACACAAACTAATGAAAACGTGTATATTCACTGATGTATTGTCAGCTGTGGCAGCTGTTATTCAAGGGGGAGGTAAATGTTGATGATCTATTTTTGTCCATAAATCACTACCTGAATATATTTCACATTCATCTAAGTTTGCTGCAATAATAATGTGGTGTAGTTAAATATGCTTCTGTTATAGGAAGGCAGATCTGTTCAACTGCAGCTGAGACACATATTTGCAGTAAAACAGACATATTGGTGCAACATAATGGGACCTGCTTGTCATGTCAGAATTTTCAATTCTATTTTCCTTGTTTAGACATTGATTAGTATTTAATGTCTACTATTTCCTCAAAAGCCCTGCTATTAACATTCAACTTAGAAATTCAGAAATTATTTCTGGTTAGGAGACACCTATCTCTTTAAATCCCTCACTCATCAGAACAGACTGCACACAATGTATCTGGTTCTGACCCCTGTGTATTTAAAAAGGTCACTGATGCATTAGAAAGAGTGCAGAGAGGAATGACAAGGATAATTGATTTTGACATTAGTCCCGTGATGGCTTGTTATGACTGTGGAGCTTTTAGTAAAATTATTAAGACACAATAAATAATTGAAGCATGCATTTTCCAGCCTCAGTGGATCATGTTTAATTACACAACTCTGAGGCTGAAAAATTCCTCGCAATGAAACAGAGAAATGCATTCAAGAAGGCAGACTGATGGAAATGTGGGATTGCCTTGTCTCCACATCTCTGTCTGCCTTGTAACACACGGCTAACAATTCTCACACAGGCTCTGAGCAGACCAGTCAGGAGAATGACAGTTGCGACATAGAAGACTGTAATATTCAATAATATTAATTGGTGGCAGAGCAGTAGGGTACAAATATAAGCAATTCATTTTACAAAATGAATACATTCCATTAACCTATCAGTTTGCTGATTTATTTGTCACTTGAATTTTACAGGAAATAATAGTCAAATGCAGCGAAAAGCATCAATTGCCACAATCCGATGCCATTTTGAATAGTTTCAGAATAAAAAAGACAAAAGATTTAACTGAAAGAGAGTCCCAAGTGCTGAGCCAGCTCACCCACTACATGTGTACCTCCACCCCTCTGTGCCAGATCCACCAACATAGGAGTCACCAATCCTTTAGGTGCCATCTCTTGTTGGTGTAGGCTTGTTGGACTGAAGGGCCTGTTCCCACACTGTAGGGATTCTAAAAACACTCTTTGCCGCTGGGCTCATCCCATCGACAGCACTGCCAATGCCAGGTCCCATGCTGATTTCACACTCACCCTGTAACCAGGAGACCCCAGCTCCACTGCCACCTTAATAACACCAGGCCCCCCTTACTCCAGGCATACACCCTCTACAGCCACCACCTCCTCGCCAATGCCAGGAGTCCCCATTCTGGACCTACTACAATCAGGAGTCCCTGGCTCCACTGCCAGGCCAGGCCGCCGCTGCTATCTCATTAAAACTCCTGCTCCGGCCGCCCTCCTCCAAGATGTCACCTTGCTGGTGCCACCATCTTAAAAATTCCACTGCCGCCATTGCCTCCAGTCGCTGTGAGAAACCAAGTCCGCCACAACTCCCGGCCAACAGGAGGAGTCACCATTTTGAGCACGGCCAGCTCTCGCTGCCATGCTGATGTCACTGACTAACCCGCCACAAAAGGCTCCAAAGAAAAGAAAAATAGAAGAAAAATGGAAGAAAAAAATGGAAGGCGATGAGTCTAATAAATTAGCTGAACACAGGAATATATCAGAGAATTGCCTTAGTATATTGACAAACTGAACCACACCATCATGAATTCAGATGGAGATTTTTGAAGTCTTGAACATATCATTAGGGAGTGGGTATCAAGTGACCAAGGAAGGAAAGGAAGTTATGGACTGGACCATCTAAACTCACTCAAGTGGCTTCTTAACAAGTGATTCATAAACTCCATCAAGAAATGTTTAATGTTTAACGATTCTTTCTGAGGAGTAATTTCATAATGGAGGGAAAGTGGGAACAAAGAATAAAATGGACAGATATTTGTTCACCCAGATTTGAAAGCTTGCTTTGAAACTCACCACCAATAGCAGAGGTGAATTTTCAAATGGAAATTCAGCCTTGAACCTTAACTAAAGGAATAAATACAGACTAGCACAGGAAAGGCAGGATGAGTACACATTTCCAACTGAGAATAAAACAGACAAACATTAAGAGGAAACAAAAATGCAGTGAGTTTGGATTTGGGTTAAGATTGATGATGGCTAGTAGACAGAGATTTTGTTTCTGATGATTTCTGCACTTGCAGTGATATTCCTCACTTCTGGCAAGTGAGAAACGTTTCCTCCAGATTCAGGATCACACAGGCAGACGTTCAGTACAGGAGAATTTAGATACAGAGTCAGTGTTTTGCCACTCAGTTCTAATAACACGTCTTAATCTCAGAAAAAACACCTTCTGCTGCACTACTGTGTCATCGACATTTCACAAGTAAATCAACCCAAATCAGATTGCTTCTTACATTCTGAGCTCCGGTACAAAAATCACCATATCAACCAGGATAGTCTTATATTCCATTTTGACATCTCTGTTGACTTAACCAAAATCTCTTTTCAAATTTTTAAAATTTGTTTGGTGTGGAAACAGGCCATTTGGCCCAACAAGTCCACCTCAACCCTCCAAAGAGTAACCCACCCAGGCCCATTCCCCTACCCTATTACTCTACATTTACCCCAGACTAATGCACCTAACCCACACATCCCTAAACACTATGGACAATTTAGCATGGTGTGACAAATAGATTCATTTCTACAAAAAGCTCAAAGGTGAGAGGTCAGCATAGACTAAATGGGCCAAAGGCTGTCTTCTGTCCTATCTGACTCTCTCACTATCTGTAAATAATCCTTTCTAACATTACCTAGACCGATAATCAGATTTCAATTAGCTATTGGTTCTCAAAGCAATACTGAGTTCTGATGGAACTATTTCATTCATGGAATCTTAAAAATGAGATCCACAAATGATTAAACATGTACAATGTCTTAAAGAGCTTCTCTGAAATTAGTACAGCTCCAAGATCTGCTATAAATATTTATTGAAATGTCTTTCTGTTGATATGCATCAACACTTTCATGGAAACTACAACAGTTATTCACAGCAATCAATCCATAGTCATCTCTATCTCCCACAAAGACAGCAATTCAAATTCATTGCTATTCTTTATATCATTTTCCTTGAGCAGATCTGATCTATCCTTAAAAGGGAGAATTGTCTCTGCTTCAGTCACTAGCTCGGATAGGGCATTCTGCAGCTTCTCAATTCTCAGTGTAAGAAGTTCCTTTTAAATCTCTCATTTGTAATCTTCCCCTTATCTCCCCACACTGTAGACCCTTCAATCTCTGAGATGATTTGGTCCCAACCCTCATCATTTTAAACATTTTTATTAAATTATTCTCTAAATGCAAAATAATCACATTTACAAAACCTTTTTATTGCCTAATATCAGGCCACATCTCAGTCAACCTGCTCATTCTTTGTCTATGTCCCAATATTCTCCTTGTAGTGTGAAGCTTAGAACTACACACTGCACTGAGTTATTAAGGTTACATGTAGAACCACAATTACAACTCAACTCCTTTTTATTGGAAGTTCATCATTCAGCTCCATGAACCATTTGTGGTGACTTATTGATTCAAGTCATTGGTCTTTTTGAACCTTAGCCACCCTCTGCCACATTATCCAACTTCCCAGGGTGGGATAGTCTCTGAATAACGCGGAAGGTCATTGAGGACTCAGAGGGTGGTCGATCTCAGAATTGTCTGCCCCAGGGGAGCATGGAGGCTGACTTGCTGTGTCCACTCAAGACTGAGATGGATAGGTTTCTACACATCAAATCATTAAAAGGACAGGGTAAAGCACAAGGACAAAGCAGCAGATTGGTTTGATCTCACTGAATGGCAGAGTGGGCTGAATGGCCTCTCCTCTCATAGAATCATACAGTACAGAAGAGGCCCTTTGACCCATTGAGCCTGTACCAATCCTGCACCTCAATTTATTCTGTTAAAAAGATCTTACAAACTATGAACTGCAAAAAGGACTTCTTCTACTCTGCACCAAATTCCCAGAAAATCAGACTTACTTGGGTTGTGCCTCCCTCCTATTTCTTATATTCCTTCATTTAAATTCCAATAATTTTTCAAACCAAAATGACACAAATTACGGTCCCTGACATTAAATTGCACCTGTCATTTTGTTGCCTAGTCCACAATTTCATCAATGTCCTTGCAGCTCATTATTTACTGTGTTTCCTCTTATCGTATCTACAAATCTCAAGGCTGCTCCCCCAGTGACATTACTGTCAAGGAAGTGTGGAGGGACATTTTCACCCTGAGAGTGTGAACAATCAGAATTAGGATATATATATATATATATATATATATAAATATATATATAAAACACTTGATTCCTTGTCCGTAGCCCTGGATAACAAAAATATTTTTTTAAAAAAATCAACAAATGATAACAATGCGGAAACAAATCAGGATTATTTGTTTCATTTTAAAAACAAGGTTACCCATAAAACTATCCATAAGTCTTTTTTTGCTAGTAACCTTACATGCATGTGGTTACCAATGTAACACATAAAAACTGTTATATTTTTATATTGATGATGTAACATATTTATGTACTGATACAATTAAAGCCGTTCATCATTCCACAAACTAACATTCTTAGAAGCTTTTGTAGAAGCACTGAAATCTAAATCAGAAAATGTTAATTTATTTGACTGAAGTGGAAACCTATTTGTGTAGTTGCTCATGAATACATTTTATCTACCTTCCTATTTGTGACAGATGATGACATTATGAAATTACCAGTGTTGTAACTTCATCATTACTCTTACTTTGTATATAATTTCAGTCTTTGTACTACACTGTAATTATAAGTTTTGAGTGCAAAATAATGCATACTGTATGAAGAGGTAACAGTGAAAGAGCTACGAGAGAGAGAGGAAGATTGGGTAAGGAAATTACTGACTCTCAACAGCGGACTTCAACCTGAACTCCCCAGTCAGCATTCAGACTACAGCAAGAATGGGATTAAGGTCTTTATTTTAAAATACACTTGCACACAATCCATGAAGAGCTCTTGCTCTTTGGATTCTGAGGATGTAATGATACAATGGGTTCCCCCACCAAACTTTACAACTCAAGTGAAATTAGTTTTACTTTAAAATGAGCAAGTCAGTGGTCATTGAGGACTATCCCTGAGCCTGCCCTTAGCCCTCACCTTTTCCTGCATTCCTCTTCATTCCTTTTGATTGGTTTCTCCAGCAATTTCTGTTTTTTATTGTACAAAATCACAATAAAAGTTGTACAATAAAAAGTACAATAATTCTTGTTCTATGCTGTGTGCATCAGTTGAGATTGTCACCTTTGGATCTGTGAGCTTTCCACTGACAACTATTATAAATGAAATTAAACATTCCAATTTGAAAAGGCAGCATTGTTGGTGCAATTAGTGATGGTTCCAGCTGCTTTTCAGTCTCCCCTACAATAGAGGGCTCTGGACATTCCTTTTATAGAGGATTGCCCCATTGATGTAGATTGTTCAGCCCATTGCAGCTGCGCTAACTGTGAGAAGGATAAAGAATCCCACCTCCTGCACTTTCCCTGGGCCCTTTCAGACCTTTGCTGAAAATGTGTTGCTGGAAAAGCGCTGCAGGTCAGGCAGCATCCAAAGAGCAGGCGAATCGAATGCCCGAAACGTCGATTCTCCTGCTCTTTGGATGCTGCCTGACCTGCTGCGCTTTTCCAGCAACACATTTTCAGCTCTGATCTCCAGCATCTGCAGGCCTCACTTTCTCTCCTTTCAGACCTTTCTCCACTTCCCCTGTGAAAGTTAGGACTGAACTGCCTTCCCAGATCACACCTCACCGTATGAACAATAAAACCCTCCTGTGCATCTCTTTATATTTTAGAAACATTAAGTGTTTCTTTCATCGATCCCACAACATTGCTGTGTGATTGAGGAGGGAGTGGAGGGTGTCTCCGGCACTGAGAGAGAGAGATAGCAGCGAGGGCTGCAGTGTTCCCCTTTAAGGCATGGCTGCTGTTACTGGGCTACTGGCTGGAAACTGCTCTCAGTTTAACATCGGGCAGGATGAAGCTGGTTTATTCCTGGGACAATGATCCACATTTCTGTGCCGTAGTCACAGAGATGCGCAGCACAGAAACCGACACTTCAGTCCAACCCATCCACACCAACAAATATCCAAAACAAATCTAGTCCCATTTGCCAGCACTTGGCCCATTTCCCTCCAAACCCTTCCTATTTATATACCCATCCAGATGCTTTTTAAATGTTGTAATTGTACCAGCCTCCACCACATCCTCTGGCAGCTCATTCCATACACGTACAACCCTCTGTGTGAAAACGTTGCCCCCTAGGTCTCTTTTAATATCTTTCCCCTCTCACACTAAACCTATGCCCTCTAGCTCTGGACTCCCTGACCCCAGGGAAAAGACCTTGTCTATTTATCCTATCCATGCCCCTTATAATTTTACAGACCTCTATGAGGTCACCCCTCAGCCTCTGACATTCCAGGGAAAACAGCACCAGCCTATTCAGTCTCTCCCTATAGCTCAAATCCTCCAAACTCAACAACATTCTTGTAAATCTTTTCTGATACTGCTGAAAATGTGTTGTTGGAAAAGTGCATCAGGTCAGGCAGCATCCAAGGAACAGGAGATTCGACGTTTCGGGCATAAGCCCTTCTTCAGGAAGCATCGAATGCCCGAAACATCGAATCTCCTGTTCCTTGGATGCTGCCTGACCTGATGCGCTTTTCCAGCAACACATTTTCAGCTCTGATCTCCAGCATCTGCAGCCCTCACTTTCTCCTCGAATCTTTTCTGATACCGTTTCAAGTTTAACTAAATCCTTCTGATAGGAGGGAGACCAGAATTGCACACCGTATTCCAAAAATGTCCTGTACAGCCGCAACATGACCTCCCAACTCCTGTACTCAATATACTGACTCTGAGACAGTGAAGCAGATGGGATTTTCTTTTGGTTAAACGTTGTGTATGCTCTTTGCTGTCTCAGAGAATGGTTTGTGAAGAAATTGGTGTCTTCATAAACTGAAGAATGGGCAGAGGCAGCTTCCCGGGAGAGCAGCTGACTGCTGCTGATGTGAGAACACAGAGAGTGTCTCATCAATCAGCCAGGACTGTGACCCAGTCCGGAACAGAGCAGCTCAAACCTCCATCTATCACAACACTAAGAACTGTGGAGGCTGCAAATCTGAAACTAAAACAGAGGATGCTGAAAAAACTCCGCCGTTTCTCGGTTACTGTGCAGTGACCCTTTCTTTCTGAGCTGGGCTGGAAATTTTAACTCTGCTCCTCTCTGTGTGCCTCTCCCAGTTCTGCCGCGTCTAAGTCAATACAGAAATGTGTTTTTTTTGAAACATTAAAGCTCTGAGGGAAGCCGACAGCAGGAGCTGGTCTGTCTGTCCTGTCTTTACCCTGCACTAGCGAGGGATCTGCCTTTTGTCAATTGTTAATATTGATAAATGGAAAATACAACCTCACGTTCAATCGAATCCAACCTGCCCACTGTAATAGGAAGCTCGCAAGACCGTTTTTTTTAGTATAAAATGAAACGGTAATATCCACTAGAGACTATGTAGAAGCAGAAAGCACTCTGAGGATGACACATTTTTGAGGAAATTGCTGCCAAAGGGAACCGGATCCCAGCTGCCGCTCTCTGCTCGGGTCCTGTCCAGCTTGTTGTTAACATCAGTCCTTAAAAGCCTTTTCAGATACCCCCCCCCCCCCCCCCGGCAAAGCAGCAGGGAGCCCGTGTCCCGGGGGGTGTGTGTGAGAGAGAGAAGGACATCAGACCGTTCCTACCTGCCGCAGCTCCCAGGGTCAAGGCGCTCTCTCTGTTCCTTCAGCTGGGATCCGGAACCGAGGGTCACTGCTCCCTCACTGCCTCTGTCTCACTGACTCATTCACTCTTTCTCCCTGCCTCACCCTCCCTCTCCCTCACTCTCAATCTCTCCCCCCCCTCTCTCTCACTGGCTCTCTCACTCCCTGCCTCACCCTCCCTCTCCCTCACTCTCAATCTCTCCCCCCCCTCTCTCTCACTGGCTCTCTCACTCCCTGCCTCACCCTCCCTCTCCCTCACTCTCAATCTCTCCCCCCCTCTCTCTCACTGGCTCTCTCACTCCCTGCCTCACCCTCCCTCTCCCTCACTCTCAATCTCTCCCCCCTCTCTCTCACTGGCTCTCTCACTCCCTGCCTCACCCTCCCTCTCCCTCACTCTCAATCTCTCCCCCCCCTCTCTCTCTCCCTGTCTCACCCCCCTCCCTCACTTTCAATCTCTCCCTCACTCTCTCTCTCACTGACCCTCACTCTCTCTCTCTGCCTCACCCTCCCTCTCCCTCATTCACTCTCAATCTCTCTCACTCTCTCTCTGCCTCACCTTCCCTCTCTCTCACACAGACTCTCTCTCACTCACTCACTCTTTCTCGCTGATTCTCTCCCCGCCCGTCACTCACACTCTCACTGCATCTCTCTCTCTCACACACGGACCCTCTGTCTCTGACTGACCGTCTATCTGTCTGCCCCTCGGAGTGTGGAGCTCTCTGTCCCGCTCCGTGACTGTCGGAAATAGGAACTTCACCAGAAACTCCGCCTGTCCCTGCGCGGATTCCCAGAGTAGGACCAGCCGGGAATCCGAACAGATCAGGGAGGGAGGAGGAAGAGAGACAGGGAGGGAGGGACGGGGGGGGGAGAGAGAGAGTGATGGAGGGAGGGAATGATGGAGAGTGGGAGGGAGGAATGGAGGAAGTATTGGAGTGAGGGAGGGAGGCAGGGAAGGAGAAAGAGAGGGAGAGAGAGGGAAGGATGGGAGAGGGAGAAAGGAAGACGGAGGGAGGGGATAGGGATATGGAGGGAGAGAGAGGGAGGGGAGAGGGAGAGAGTGAAGAGAGAGGGACAGAGAGGGAGGTAGGTGGAGAGAGAGGGGAGGGGGCGTGAGGGCGAGGGAGGGGTGGAGGAGGGGGAGGCAGGGACAGGGAGTGAAAGCCGGAGACAGGAAGGGAAATGGGAGAGGGAAGGGGGGGGGGGGAGGGGGAGGGAAGTAAAGGAGTGAGGGGAGAGGAGTGGGAAATGAGGGGGCTTGGCAGAGGAGAGACAGCAAGGAGGAAGGTAGAGAAGAGAGAGGGGGATGAGAGAGAGGGGGGATGGGAGAGGGTGGGGGGAGTGGGAGAGGGGGTGGGGGAATAAGGTGGGCGTGGAGAGAGAGAATGGGGGACAGTGTGGGGGGAGGCGGGAGAGAGTGAGGTGGGGAGGGGGGAGGGGGTAGAGGTGGACGGAGTAGAGGGGAGGTGGTGGGGGCAAAGGGAGAGGGTGGGTACAAGGGGGTAGGGTGTGAGGGGGCAGAGAGTGTGGAATGATGGGGAGGGGTTGAAGGAGGTGGGGAGAGGTGACGGTAGGAGGTAGTGTGGGCAAGGGGAGAAGGTGGGGCAAGGGGTGCGGAATGGGTGAGGGTGAGGGGTGAAGGGGTGCGGAATGGGTGAGGGTGAGGGGTGAAGGGGTGGGGTGGGGGTGGGAGGTGCAGTGGTGAGATTCTTTGAAGAGGTGACAAGTAGGTTAGACCAGGAAAACCCAGTGGATGTGGTCTACCTAGACTTCCAAAAGGCCTTTGATCAGGTGCCACACGGGAGGCTGCTGAGCAAGGTGAGGGCCCATGGTGTTCGAGGTGAGCTACTGGGATGGATTGAGGATTGGCTGTCTGACAGAAGGCAGAGAGTTGGGATAAAAGGTTCTTTTTCAGAATGGCATCCGGTGACAAGCGGTGTCCCGCAGGGTTCAGTGTTGGGGCCGCAGCTGTTCACGTTATATATAAATGATCTGGATGAAGGGACTGGGGGCATTCTAGTGAAGTTTGCCGATGATACGAAGTTAGGAGGACAGGCAGGTAGTACTGAGGAAGTGGGGAAGCTGCAGAAGGATCTAGACAGTTTGGGAGAGTGGTCCAGGAAATGGCTGATGGAATTCAACGTGAGCAAATGCGAGGTCTTGCACTTTGGAGAAAAGAATACACGCATGGACTACTTTCTAAATGGTGAGAAAATTCATAAAGCCAAAGTACAAAGGGATCTGGGAGTGCTAGTCGAGGATTCTCTAAAGGTAAACATGCAGGTTGAGTCCGTGATTAAGAAAGCGAATGCAATGTTGTCATTTATCTCAAGAGGGTTGGAATATAAAAGCACCGCTGTGCTACTGAGACTTTATAAAACTCTGGTTAGGCCCCATTTGGAGTACTGTGTCCAGTTTTGGTCCCCACACCTCAGGAAGGACATACTGGCACTGGAGCATGTCCAGCGGAGATTCACATGGATGATCCCTGGAATGGTAGGTCTTACATACGAGGAACGGCTGAGGATCCTGGGATTGTATAAATTGGAGTTTAGAAGATTAAGGGGAGATCTAATAAAAACATAAGATAATACATGGCTTGGAAAGGGTGGATGCTAGGAAATTGTTTCCGTTAGGCGAGGAGACTAGGACCCGTGGACACAGCCTTAGAATTAGAGGGAGTCAATTCAGAACAGAAATGCGGAGACATTTCTTCAGCCAGAGAGTGGTGGGCCTGTGGAATTCATTGCCGCAGAGTGCAGTGGAGGCTGGGACGCTAAATGTCTTCAAATCAGAGATTGATAAATTCTTGATGTCACAAGGAATTAAGAGCTACGGGGAGAATGCGGGTAAGTGGAGTTGAAATGCCCATCAGCCATGATTGAAAGGCGGAGTGGACTCGATGGGCAGAATGGCCCTACTTCCACTCCTATGTCTTATGGTATCCTTATGGAGATTGGGAGGGGTTGAAAGGGGAGGAGGAGGAAGGGTGATGGGGAGAGGGGATGGAGAGGGAGGTAGAGAGAGAGTGGGGAAGGCGAAGAGAGGGGAATGATATAGGGGGAGAGGGAGAAAGCTGGAGAGGGGAAGGGGGAAAGAGGAGAGGGGGGAGATTGTGGGAGGAGCAGGGGGTATGGAGAGAGATGGAAGGAAGGGGGGAGGCAAATGGAGAGATAGGGAAAGAGACAGAGGGAGGAATACAGGTGGGATAGAGAGCTGGAAAGAGGGAGATGAAGGGGAGAGTGGTAGAGGAGGATGAGTGGGAGGAAGGGGTGATAGGAGGAGAGAGGCGGAGGGGAGGGGGCAGAGTGGGGCAGTGCTCTATGTAGCGGTCCCAGGTCCCCAGTCCTGGCATCCTGAGGTTTCGGGGAGACTGAGTTCCTGTCCACCACAGCGAGCCCTGTGTACCCCAGCAGGGGGCAGGCTTCCTGGGGTGGTGTTGGGTTTGGGGTTGAGCACTGTGCAGGGTAGTCCCTGGGGAACAGCAGGGATGGGGTCAATCCTCTGGGGCATTGCAGGAAAGGCGGGGAACCGGGCTCCTTGGAGTTTAACAATTTCAATTCTTTTCTGTGCACAGTTTTGAACATCTCTGACTTCCCCATCCCCATCTACAGAGATGTCATTAAAAACCACCTTTGTTTTCTATTCAATGTTCTGATGTGAAATAGTGAAGGTCCACACTATGGCCCGTGTGAGCTCTGTTCCTGTCATCCCAATGTGCTAAATGTGACTATTGGAGCTGTTTCATTCAGTCAAACTGAGTAATAAAGGGTGTTGAGCTGTGAAATTAACTTCTAGTTACTAATAACCACCATCTGCAGCAGGAAGCTCCATCAATTATTCGTCAGGCAGAGTCGGCATAAATCAACTCCGGATTTATCAAAACTACAGTTGATGTGGAAATGCCACTTACCTGTGTTTTTTTTGGCAATTACCTTCTGTCAAAGTAACTTACATTTCTATCTTGGGAGGATCATTCGGGACTTCTCACCAGTGTTGCAGTGTGAAAGATTGCCCGCAGAGATAGTGAGAGCTCATTGGAGGATGCTCAAGGTGGGACTCCTGCAGCGAGAAAGATCCAATTCACTGAGTGAACAGTCCCTGTTCTGGAGGGGCTGTCCAGTTATCGGAGCCTCTGGTTACCTGAACATATGAGGAAGGAAAGCCTTTGGGTTTTGCACCAGGGAATGACAAATTCCAATTGGTGAACAGAACCACAACAACGAGCACCCGAGCTACAAATCTTCTCCCAAACTTTGAACACCTACGGGCGAGAGACACTGAGACAAACCAAGAAGTGGGAATCCTGTGCCAACCGCCTGAGCGCCACATACGAACAACTCCGGTTCCTGCATCAACGCCAAAAGAATCGAATCTTTCCACCATCCATCAGATACAGACCGCCAGTCAACAACCCACAAGCCAGGGACACAGCCAGTCAGAACAGATTCAGGATGATCCAGGTAATGATTACAGACGCACACAACAGACCACATAAATACAGACAAGAAATTGCGCACCAAAAATCGTTAATTTCAAAAACTACCAATCAGGAATGGACCCGGACCGCAGACCAGGCTGTCACCATAGTCCGGAACAGGACCACATACCGCAAAAAAAAGGCACTAACAGAAAAAATGGCTAAATTAACACGCAACAGAGAGGACACCACAACACGCTCCTGGGTTAGAAACCTCTCCCACAGACAGCTCACAGACACTGAAGGAACAATACTGGCCAAGGGACTCAACTACAACCACAGGGGCACCAAGACAGCAGACTTCCTAGCAGCACGAGAATGCACACTCAGGAACAATGGACTGACAGAAGAGACACAACAAACAGTGAGACAAAGTATCGCACCCCTGATAACAAGGAAAGGACAAACACATAATCTCAACCCCAAGGAGAGGGAAGCACTAAAAGCACTAAGAAACGATAAGAATATAATCATACTACCAGCAGACAAAGGCAGAATGACGGTCATCCTGGACAAAGCAGACTACGTCCAAAAAGCGCAACAACTACTTGCAGATACCAACACCTACCAAAAGAGGGAGTTTGACCCCACCCCACAGCTCACAAATAGGATAAACAACACACTGAGGAACCTACAAAAAAACAGACAGATAACCAGGTTTGACCTATAAGAATGAAACCTGAAAGCAACACCACTCCCAGATTCTATGGACTACCTAAAGTGCACAAACCAGACATCCCACTCAGACCCATAGTATCACTACCAGGGACACCATCACACAAACTGGCTAAAGGACTACAGCAGAAACTGAAACACCTGATTAGCGGATCCAGACACTCTATACAGTCTACACAAGAATTCTTGGACATCATCAGAAATATACACATAGACAAGGAAGAAACTATGGTCTCATTCGATGTAACGGCACTGTTCATCTTTATCAACAAAACCCTCGTCAGAGAAACAATAGCCAACCTGCTGGACATACAGAACAGACAACAGGACGTTGAACCTATCAACAAAGACGGCATACTTAAACTACTGGACCTGTGCCTCACAACACACTTCACATTCAGCAACCAGATATATAAACAAATCAACGGCACACCCATGGGCTCACCCATCTCTGGACTCATAGCAGAAGCGGTAATGCAAAGGTTATAACAAACAGTCTTACCACAAATTCAACCCAAACTCTGGGTTAGATATGTGGATGACACCTTTGTAATCATTAAAAACACAGAAGTAGAGAACACACACCAGATCATCAACGCCACACTCACAGGAATCCGATTCACTAGAGAGGAAGAAAAGGACAACCAACTCCCATTCCTAGACGTGATGGTACAGAGAACACTAACGGAGAATTCAGCACAAAGGTATACAGGAAAGCCACACACACAGACTAAGTCCTGAACTATGAAAGCAACCATCCCAACACACACAAAAGAAGTTGCATCAAGACACTATTCAAAAGGGCCACAACACACTGCAGTACACCAGAACTGCAAAAAGAGGAAGAAGAACACCTATACAATGTATTCGCCAAAAATGGATACCCGTGCAATTTCATCAATAGATGCCTAAGGGAAAGACAACGGAATGAGGACATGCCACACCCCAAAGGACTAGCCACACTACCATACATCAAAAACATTTCTGAACTGACAGCCAGACTACTGTGACCACTAGGACTCATAACAGCACACAAACCAACAGCCACTCTCAGACAACAACTCACCAGGATGAAGGACTCGATACCCAGCATGAGCAAAACCAATGTAGTGTACAAAATCCCATGCAAGGACTGCACAAAACACTACTAGGACAAACAGGAAGACAGCTAACGATCCACATCCATGAACACCAACTAGCCACGAAACGATACGACCAGCTATCCTTAGTAGCCACACACTCAGATGACAAGCAGCATGAGTTTGACTGGGACAACACTACTATTATAGGACAAGCCAAACAGAGAACAGCCAGGGAATTCCTAGAGGCATGGCACTCATCCACAAATTCAATCAATAAGCACATCGACCTGGACCCAATATACCGGCAACTGCAGCGGACAGCTGGAACTGACAACCGGAAGTGGCAGATACAAATCACTTTAAATGCCGGAGGAAAGATCACAGAAGCGCTTCACAGGAGGCTCCCAAGCACTGAGGATGTCACCTAGACAGGGGACGAAACGTCTGCAACACAAATTCCCAGCTCGGCGAACAGAACCACAACAACAAACACCCGAACTACAAATCTTCTCACAAACTCTGGACAAATTCCAATGTTTTGCTCCTCTTGTTAAGCAAAGATTGTGTAGAGCTATTGTTTATTTACTAAAAGAGCACCTCCCATACCTCAGTAATCCCCACCTCCCATACCTCAGTTATCCTCACTACCCATACCTCAGTTATCCCCACCTTCCAATACAGGAACCATGGAAAGTGGGATGCTTTGGAGTAGTTGGGAAAGACAAGCAGGAGTTGGTCTGGAAGGGATCACAGCAGTAGGAGAAGGGATGGCAGGTTTTACTGCTGTGATCATGATCTCAGAGTTTGAAAGGACACACCACAGTTGAGTCAAGGTCTGTAGCAGCCTGTGTTTATGTTGCCACTTTTACAGCCACAGTACATTGCAAAGTGCCATCCATGAATGAAATGTTGCTGTAAGTCTGGTCACTTGTAGGATTTGCAGCCAACTCAGTACGGGCAGCAGTGACGATATCAATACTGTCAGTCCCAGCTTGCTCACACAATAAGAACGATTGCAGCATCAGCTGACCACGACAGGAATGATCATCCCCTTCAAAGGAGTGGCCTTTTACACCCACCCATAAAACATTGAACAGAGATTCAGGTGGGTACATGGCTAGGAAGGGTTGAGAGGGATAGGGGCCAAACGCAGGCAAATGGGTTTAAGTTTAATTTTAGTTTGGGAAACTGGGTTAGCATGGACAAGTTGGGACGAAGGGTCTGTTTCTGTGCTGTATGATTCTATGACCTGTAACTGCCTCAGTATATGCAAATGTAAGGAACTGTTTTTGTGAATATTTTTGCAATTAAAAAACTGAGGGGACGAGGAGTAAACTGGTGTGAATGGAATGGAGCAAGGAAAGTGGGGATTACTGAGATATGGGAGGTGGGGATTACTGAGATATTGGAGGTGGCATTACTGAGGCATGGGAGGTGGGGAATACTGAAATATGGAGGTGCAGATTACTGAGATATGGAAGTTGGGAATAACTGAGTTATGGGAGGTGGGGATGACTGAGGTAGGGAAGGTGGGGATTAGTGAGGTGTGGAAAGTGGATATTACTGAGGTTTGGGTGGTGAGGATTACTGAGGTATGGGAGGTGGGGATGACTGAGGTATGGGAGGTGGAGATTACTGAGGTATGGGAGGTGTATTACTGAGGGATGGGAGGTGGGGATTACTGAGGTACGGAAGCTGGGGATTAGTGAGGTGTGGAAGGTGGGGATTGCTGAGGTATGTGAGGCACATTGTGAAATCATCTGAAGGGAGGCTGATGGTTGGGAGCCACAGCATTCTGGGGGAGTGTTAGTTGGTGGGGGCTGAAAGTGAGGAGGTTATTTTGTCACCTTGATCAGTCTTTACTTCATTAAAGTTCACAACATGACAGTTCTTCTTGGGGACATGTTCCCTTGCTCTCACTATGGATTTCACTTGCTGTGAAGCTCAAAGGCTTGGCAATGTTTCACAGTCATTGGGAAGCAAAAACTGATGCAGCATTGACAAATCGATTGTCGATTCATGGTGCCATTTCAGTGTGCTGAATCTCGCTCAATCTGACTCCCAGTGTGGGCCAGCACGGTTAGATTGTTGGGAGTTGAAGACAAACATTGACTCTGGCACATTCCCCAATCATTCTTTCACACGTTTTGATGAAATTACAAACAGATGTGAAATAGATTTGGAGATTGAAAAGCTGAGTCTTGTGGATCAATGTGACAAGATTCCGATTTCAGTTTACATGTTCTACATTTCCAAATTTAAGATGAAAATTGAACAGTTTTTTTTAAAGGTGTTGTTTTAACACCTAGGCTTTGGTTTATTTGATGTTTCTCTGCTTCTTTTCAAATGAACGGTGCCAATGAACATTTTGGAGATTCTGACAGAAATTAAACCCTGAATAACTCATAATTACACTCAATCTAATACCTGGTACCTCTCTGTGTTTTAAATCTTCATTAACAGCCCATAATTATAAGGCAAAGTTGTTCATTTTGGAGAAATGATTTTACAGGTACATCTCCTTATTACCAAAGGGAATAAAGGAAAAGGAGAGTTCCAGACGAGGAATTTGCAGTTTGAAACCTCACACTTAGTGGCCTGAGTGAAGGTAAGTGGGACGAATGTATAGATATATGCCATTTATATTTGTCTCTGTGCATAATTGGGAGAGAATCAACACTCCGGAACGATGTGGGATGGCAGGAGCTGACAGAGGTCCTTGCTGCTGGAGTAAAAGGGGCATTTGAACAAGATGCTGAGAATGTTTCAAAGCAAGATGCTAGAGGATTGTCAGCCAGTACATGTCAGCAGGCCGGGGAGTGCTGGATAACCAGGACTTCCAGTGGGTTTGACTGCAGTCAGCCAGAACTGGCACCAGCTCAGGTCTTTGAAAGGTGGGAGGCTGATGTGGAGAGCACTGACATTCTTCGGTCTGGTGGTAATAAAATCCAAACTGACAATGTTGGCAGGAAGGAGGGAGAGCAAAAAGTGAGGTCTGCAGATGCTGGAGATCAGAGCTGAAAATGTGTTGCTGGTTAAAGCACAGCAGGTCAGGCAGCATCAAAGGAACAGGAAATTCGACGTTTCGGGCCAGAGCCCTTCATCAGGAATGAGGAGAGTGTGCCAGGCAGGCTAAGATAAAAGGTAGGGAGGAGGGACTTGGGGGAGGGGCGATGGAGGTGGGATAGGTGGAAGGAGGTCAAGGTGAGGGTGATAGGCCGGAGTGGGGTGGGGGCGGAGAGGTCAGGAAGAAGATTGCAGGTTAGGAGGGCGGTGCTGAGTTCGAGGGAATCGACTGAGACAAGGTGGGGGGAGGGGAAATGAGGAAACTGGAGAAATCTGAATTCATACCTTGTGGTTGGAAGGAGGGAAGAGTCCGGGGATGGGGAAATATGGAGGGAGAGCGTCTGGGATTTCAAGTGGAGTGAAGGGAGGAGGCTGCAGGAGGATAGAGGAATGGAGGGAGTCTAGGGAACGGAGAGTATGGGGGAATGGGGTGAAGATTGGGGAATGGGGGGAGGTTAGTGGAATGGAGGGAGGATAGGGGAATGGAGGAGTGAGGGGAATGGGGAGGATAGGGGAATGGACGGAGGGGAGAAATGGGGGAGGGGAAGGGAATGAAGGGAGGGAAGAGGAATGGGGTGGGGGGAGGAATGGAGGGAGGATAGGGGAATGGAGGAGTGAGGGGAATGGGGGGAAGATAGGGGAATGGGGAGGATAGGGGAATGGGGAGGATAGGGGAATGGAGGGAGGGGAGAGGAATGGGGAGGGGAGGGAAATGGGGAGAGGAGGTGAATGAGGGGAGGATAGAGGAATGGAGGGAGGATAGGATAATGGAGGGAAGGGAGAGGAATGGGGGAGGGGAGAGAAATGGGGGGAGGATAGGGGAATGGAGGCAGGATAGGGGAATGGAGGGAGGGGAGAGGAATGGGGAGGGGAGGGGAATGGAGGGAGGATAGGGGAATGGGGAGGGGAGAGGAATGGGGAGGGGAGGGGAATGGAGGGAGGGGAGAGGAATGGGGAGGGGAGGGGAATGGAGGGAGGGGAGAGGAATGGGGAGGGGAGGGGAATGGAGGGAGGGGAGAGGAATGGGGAGGGGAGGGGAATGGAGGGAGGGGAGAGGAATGGAGGGGGATAGCGAAATGGGGATAGGGGAATGGAGGGAGATAAGGGGAATAGGAGAGGATAGGGGAATGGGGGAGTGAAGGTATGGAGGGTGGATAGGGGAATGGAGGGAGGGGAGAGGAATGGAGAGGGGAGGGGAATGGAGGGAGGATTGGGG
Source organism: Hemiscyllium ocellatum (assembly GCF_020745735.1). Classification (NCBI taxonomy): domain Eukaryota; kingdom Metazoa; phylum Chordata; class Chondrichthyes; order Orectolobiformes; family Hemiscylliidae; genus Hemiscyllium; species Hemiscyllium ocellatum. The sequence continues at coordinate 7,971,812 of NC_083425.1, read as the reverse complement.
AATGGGGAGGGGAGGGAATGGGGGGGAGGATAGGGGAATGGGGAGGGGAGAGGAATGGAGGGGAGGATAGGGGAATGGGGGGGGAAGGGAAAAGAGAAGGGAAGTTGGACAAAGCGGATAAAGAATCCCTTCCCCAGATTCCTACATTTCTTGTCTGAAACCTTAAATCTCTATGCCTTAGTCCTCATGATATCCACGAATGAAAGTCTCTCCTTGTCTGCTTTATCTACATCTGTTATCATTGTCTCCACCTCCTTCATCTCCTCACTCCAAGATGAACCCACTGCTCCTCTAGGCTGACCTTGTCACTCAGGCTAACCCTCTTCCACAACTTCACAAACACTCTCACATCTTTCTGAAAGGGTGGTGACCGGAACATGTGGTCGATGTGGCCTGGTCACAGTGTACGCACTGACTTAGCATAGCCTCCCTGTCTTTTGTATTCAGTATTGTATAGCAGCTGTAATCCCAGATGATCAGGGGGAGACCAAACCTTCTGAACAATGAAGCTGCACACATTATTCTACAGATATTTGACAACCGCAAACAGCCTTTACACACACATTTTTAAATTACTGTTACACACACTTATATGAGGAAATATATTTAATAAAAATGGAACTGCAAGTATATATATGCAAGAATGTTTATTAAAGTATGCATCTACCTATCTATCTATCTATCTATCTATCTATCCATCTAACCTTCTATCCATCCATCCATCTATCCATCCATCCATCCATCCATCCATCTATCCATCCATCCATCCATCTATCCATCTATCCATCTATCGTCTACCCTCTGTGGCTTGTCTTCCTGCATTCCTTCCCAAGCTCTGCACCAACCACCAGCACAACACCAACCTCCTTCTTCCCCAGACGACCACTTGTCTGCTATCACAGAGAGACTAGACAGCCTCAATCTGGTACAGGACATACCCCTCTTTCATTCCAACAACAAACGCTCTCTGTTTGGACCACAGCAAAGGTGCTTACATTTGCTGAGTGGTTAATGGATGAAGGAATGAACAACAAACACAGGCTGCACCTGAAGAGTCAGTTCTGGCAATGGGTCCTGTGAGGAGGAAATAGGGTGTGAGCCAGTGTTTCCTGTAAGCTTGGACAGCCACTGCTGTAAGGGTCCTCAGCCACCGATGTGTTCAGTTCTAGTGTCTGTAGCCACTGCCGCACACCTACCTCAGCATCCGTACAGTGGCTGTGGAAATGAGAGGGAATGTAGGTGTGAATCATGTGCCATCCTCATCCCAATGTTACCCAGGATCATGCAATTTCACTGAGTGAACGATCCACACCATTAAATCGCTCACGTGAGTATAGGGCAGTGAAACAAGGCTTTCAGCTTGTCGTGTTACAGTTTGGGATAAGAGAGTTACCATTGCTGAGAGAGATCATGTTTGGAAGGGAAATGATCTTGCTGAATGAGCACGCGCCCAAATTCTCTGCGATGTACTTATACTTCTCAGAGGAACATGGGAGGACAAATGTGGTACACAACTCTTCCCCTGGTGCAGAGTGACTGAAGGACATGTCAGTCAAATTGGCAGAGGCACCAGCCACAGTGGGAACATGATTACTCACAGACACTTCCGAATTTGCATAGTGAGCCCAGGTCTTAGGATATTAAATATATTCAAGGCTGAGACAGACTGATAAGGGAATCGAGGGTTATGGGGAAAAGGCGAGAAAATGGATTTGAAGATTCTCAGATCGTGGTAATCCCGTTGTAGGCTGGACCAGACTCAATGGGACGAATGGCCTACTGCAGGACACCTGGTGGAGTGACACTGAAGAGGGGCAGAGGTATTTGATCTATCAGCTGAGGCCAGCCAACATGAGTGAACGTGGTAGATGTTATCAATGTCAAGGAACACCAGGAGGACATTAACCACATGGCTGTCAACTGAGAACAGCCACAGAAGGAATCCACACTTCCTTAAGGACACACGACAACGGGACAAGGAGCAGGAGGTGGCCATTAACACCCACAATCCTGCACCATCATCTAATAAGATCGCAGCTGATCTGATTGTAAGTTCAAACTATACTCCTGGTCATTCCTTCAATAACCTTCCACCACCACCACCCCGACTCAGAGTAACCCTCCACCCCCTCACTCAGAGTAACCCTCCACCCCCTCACTCAGACAAACCCTCTACACACCCTCACTCAGAATAACCCTCTACCCCGACTCAGAATAACCCTCCACCCCCTCACTCAGAGTAACCCTCCACCCCCTCACTCAGAATAACCCTCCAATCCCCCCTCAGTCAGACAAACCCTCTACACACCCTCACTCAGAATAACCCTCCGCCCCGACTCAGAGTAACCCTCCACCCCCTCACTCAGAGTAACTCTCCACCCCCTCACTCAGAGTAACCCTCCACCCCCTCACTCAGAATAACCCTCCAATCCCCCCTCAGTCAGACAAACCCTCTACACACCCTAACTCAGAATAACCCTCCGCCCCAACTCAGAGTAACCCTCCACCCCCTCACTCAGAGTAACTCTCCACCCCCTCATTCAGAAAAAACCTCTACACACCCTCACTCAGAATAACCCTCTACCCCGACTCAGAATAACCCTCCAATTCCCCCCTCAGAGTAACCCTCCACCCCTCACTCAGAGTAACTCTCTCCACCCCCTCACTCAGAATAACCCTCTGCCCCAACTTAGAATAACCCTCCACCCCCTCACTCAGACTAACTCTCCAACCCACCTCAGAGTTACCCTCCACCTCACTTAGAATAACCCTCCACCCCCTCACTGAGAATAACCCTCCAACACCTCACTCAGAATAACTCTCCACCCCCTCACTCAGAATAACCCTCCACCTACCCTCACTCCGAGTAATCCTGCACCCCCTCACTCAGAATAACCTTTCACCCCCTTACTCAGAATAACTTTTCATCCCCTTACTCAGAATAACCTTCCACTCCCTCACTCAGAATAACCTTCCACTCCCCCTCATTCAGCAAGAATCTATTCAGCTCTGACTTAAAAATGTTCAAAGACTCTGCTTCCATCACTTTTTCAGGAAGTAGTACAAAGACTCCTGACCCTTTGTGAGACATAGATCCACGCCATTGTTGTTTTAAATGGGCAACCATTAGAGGAATCATCCAATCCACCAAAACAACACTCTTTAAGTTCTGCACTTACTCTATCTCTGTAAAACTAATTTTGGCATTACCCAATCTTTATGTGTTTTCAACTATTATGAGAGCTATCATTGGGGTAAAGGGAGACATTGTGGTTTTATCTTTAGGGTGATGACTCTTTAAGGAGCTCAACATGCCAATGAGCCCAGTAACTGGATGTTATCACATGACTGTAGGCCCCAGGCTCTTGATTTGCAGCTTTCTAGGTCTGGGCTGTGTTTGAACTTACCATGTGCTGTTTCTGTTACTTTAACCCCTATTTAAATCCAGCTGAGATCGGGAGCAAAATCTCCTGTTGCTGGAATCGTAACTATTACACAACAATTTGGCTGAGATTTTTTTGTTTCTGGTGCCAGGAGGTTCCTGGGCAGTATCTGAATGAAACTAACTTCATCAATGGCTTTTCCTCTGTCATAGGTTAAAGGTGGGGCTGTTCATTGATGGTTGCACAGTGTTCAGACCCTGAAAAGAAAAGCTTGTGGAAAAGGGATTTTTCCAAAGAAAAGGCACGCGCACAACTTCCTTTTGTCATTTCTATGATACTGTTCATTTCCGAAAAGGTGTGTTATCAAACTGTCCGAACCACAGCCCAGCATGAGCCAGTCTCCCTTTCCAAATTTCCACAAATCTTTTCACTTAATTGCAGAATCGAAGTGAGGACAGATGGATTAGGATACTTCACCCTGATCCAAAGCCATTGATTTTGAGGTCAAATCACATCAATCAGCTTGACATAAACCAGACCTAACTTCCCTATATTTTGTTAAACTCACTGAAATATTGATAAGACATTTTAAAACACATTCCTGAAGAAGGACTTATGCCCAAAATGTCGAATCTTCTATTCCTTGGATGCTGTCTGACCTGCTGCACTTTTCCAGAAACACATTTTCAGCTTGATCTCCAGCATCTGCAGACCTCATTTTCTCCATGTGGACATCACTGGCTGGGCCAGCATTTATTGCCTGTCCACAGCTCATGAAATCATGGAATCTCCACAGTACAGAAAGAATCCATTCGGCCCATCAAAACTGCACCGAACCTCTGAGAAGTTTCCCACCCAGACACTGGCCCCCCACCCTAACCCATAACCCTGCATTTCCCTTGGCTAACCCACTTGGCCTGCACATCCCTGGACACTATGGACAAGTTAGCATGGCCATTCGACCAAACCTGCACATCTTTGGACTGCGGGAGGAAACTGGAGCACATAGAGAAAACCCACGCAGACACGGGGAGAACTTGCAAACTCCACACAGTTACCTGAGGCTGGAATTGAGCCCAGGTCCCTGGTGCTGCGAAGCCTTGAGAAGGTGGTGGTGAGCTGCCTTCTTGAACCACTACAGTCCAGATGCTGTAGGTAGACCCACAATGCTAATAGGGAGGGAATTTCAGATGATTTTAACCCAGTGACAGTGAAGGAACAGCGATATATTTCCAAGTCATGATGGTGAGTGGCTTGTAGGGAGCTTGCAGCGAGTGGTGTTCCCGTGTTTCTGCTACCCTTGTCCTTCCAGGTGACAGTCATGGATATGGAGTGTGTTGTCTAAGGAGCCTTGATGAATTTCTACAATGATCGTGTAGGTGGTACACTCTGCTACTATTGAGTGTTAATGTGGGGAGGGTGAATGTTTGTGGATGTGGTGGTAATCAAGTGGCTGCTTTGTCCTGGATGGTGTCAAGCTTCTTGTGTTTTGTTGGAGCTGCCCCCATTCAGGCAAGAGGGGAGTAATCCATCACACTCCTGACTTGTGGAGAAAGTGAGGACTGCAGATGCTGGAGATCAGAGCTGAAAATGTGTTGCTGGAAAAGCGCAGCAGGTCAGGCAGCATCCAAGGAACAGGAGATTCGACGTTTCAGGCATAAGCCCTTCTTCAGGAATGACTTGTGCCTTATAGATGGTGGATAGACCTTAGGGAATCATGTCAGGTATTTGCTGCAAGATTTCTAGGTTCTGACCTGCTCTTTTAGCGCCAGAATGTATTTGGCTAGTTCAGTTCAGTTTTTGGTCATTGGTGACTTCCAGAATGTTTCAGTGATGGAAATGCCATTGAACATCAAGGGGTTTGTGGGGAGATTGTCATGGCCTGGCATTTGTGTGGTAGGAACATTACCTGCTACTTGTCAGCTGTGGAAATGGTTCAGGGTTTGTTGCATTTGGAGTTGAATGCTTTAATTTTCAGTTAAGCAAAGATTTGATTCAATTTTTGCCACTGAGAGATTGATTTATATCCACTTGATTACTTAGAAGGTTTAACTTATAAAATGAAACTTCATACTCCACAATTGGAATGGAACAATCTAAAGTTTTTTTTTATATATAGTCATGACAAAACAGTGCTTTCTTCACACAACCTTCAACTGTTTATAGTTTCAATTGCATTAGCACTTGTTACAGGGACAACATAGTTTTATCTATGTCACAGTATGGTTTGGTGATTCATTTCCTACGCTAGTATTAATCCATTTTAAAAATGGTAGAATTTAGTTCCCAATTGCACCATATACCAATTGAAGCAGTCTACATCCAAGTAATGAAACTGTTATTCACATGCTGGGGTTGGGGCTGAGGATGGAACAGTTGAATTAAAATCAGGAACCTCTGCATGTGGGGAAACTGCACAAGTAGGCCTCAGCAGAAACGTACAACTCGACAAGGTGTCACCTTCTCATTGCCCAATTTATTCTTTACCTTTTAGGAAGGAAGTGTTGTGATGATCCAAGTGGGCAGTGGGTTTTATTCCTGGAGCAGTGCTTGGCCATATCAAAGCCAGGTCCCAGCTCTGATGCTCAGTCTGTGCTGATTTTAATGGACGTGCCAATGGGCCTCTGTGCCCCAAGGCTTGTGAGGAAATAAATGAGTTTGACAATTACGTGTTGTACCTTTCAGAAAGTTGAGACTGGACTTCAGTGGTGAAACGGATCTGGCTTCACACGTGAGAAACAGGAATGGGAGTAGGCCATTTGGCCCCTCGAGCCCGCTCCACCATTCAGTAGGAACATGGCTGATTTGACGTTCTTCATGTCCACTTCTCTGATCCAGTTGTGGCCCTGAGGCCTCGACACTGAAATGGTTAACACTACACACAGACACTGGCTTCCTGGTCAGTTCAGTACCTGTCACCCCATAACTTGCATCATCTTTAGACAAGGAAGAACTATAACAAAAACCCTGCAGGGGGACAATGAAATCAAAGCAAACACTTCTGACAGCCACTTTGTTTATTTTTTACACATTGTCAAACTACAATGAACATATAACAAACAATACCATGCAAAACAATTTGAGGAAAGCAAGTCTTTTAATATTTAATAGATGAAGTAAAACATTGCATTTTGATAATGTACCATAATCTACCAATTTCTAAGTGAATATTGAGTCCTGTGTTCTCATTTCCTTTCAGGCTCGCTGCAGTTCCTAATTAGAATTCAGTGCTAAAGAGAATAATATGACTGCTTATGATAAATGATGGGGGGATGACTTTTGCCATTGCAAATCAGAAATTTGAAATAACACCTTCGTGATGAGAAACTGTGATTTTTGTTTTTGGTTTATATGAACATATTGGGTTTCTCAAGTGATTTTCTTGTAATTTTACTCGCTCTGTAAACAATGAGAAACTTCAGTTAAAGTGAATTGAACTACTGATTATTTTTGGATTTAAAACGATGATGAAATAGCTTACCCTGCAGAACATATCGCGTTTTTGCAGTCAGAATGACTCCCTCTGTCATGACAGCCACTGTGCAATTCTAGCAGGAAACTCCCTCAAAAACTCCTGCTGAGCCTCACGTAGTTTTCTGCAATGTTACTAGGTCTGAAGGCTTTTATGAAATGTGTCAATGTTGAAGAATCCTGATACCAGTGCTGTTTGGAACGTTCATACCTTTTAACAAAAAAGTGAATTCGACATATGTGGATGTTTATTCACCAATATAATGTGAAGAGAGGAAACATGGCAGGCTTTTCTGTAGACATATGTTCCCATAATAAATTCTATGAAATGTCGCGTAAAACCTTCCAATCAGAAAACCCGTCACTTCAAGATGTTAGTGATTGCTCTAATTTACATACAATGCAAACTTTTGGGCATCCCAAATAACTCAGAGAGATTGATTTTTCTCTCCCTGTCAGTAAAACAGTTGACCAGGTCATTTGTACCTCCCATTTTAAGTGGTCTGTCTGAAATGCAGGACTATATTTACTTGTTGGAGGGTAATGATGTCATTGCTGTATTCTGCGAATCTACATACTCAACTAGAGTCACGTTTTAGTTTGACTTGTAGTGATGCTAATAAGGCAATGATATGAAATCTGCAGCCAGTCAATAGTGTACAATTGACTGTGTCAGGAGAATTAGTAGTTTAACCAGAGAAGCCAGTTGAATATAAACTGAGAGAGTTAAGCTCGAGCAGTTTATGAAAACATACAAAGCCATGTGATTGAATTGTCACCTTAAAACTCATGTTGATCAAATATATAATCTATAAGTTAATGTAAAAGCTTTTGTTTAAAGAACTCTTAAAAAAGTGTGTGGCAATTTGGTGTAAAGCAACTGAAAGCAGGGACTTAAGTGGCTGAAGCTTTATTTGGAGTATGGGGTAACAAATTACCTGGAAACATATCTTATTCAGCAGTACATATAATTTTAGACAACATAACCTGCATAATGTTCTGTACAGTGATGCAAGCGTTCTTTTTAACAGCTTCAAAACATACTTAAAGAGGCAGTCTCATTATCAATATTCCTTTCAATGTTTAGCCCTTTTTCAAAGAAGGTGAATAACTATTTTTACTTGGCTATCCATTTTACTGGTTTGGAGAAACAATAGTTTGAATTACAATAACTGGATAACATTTAATAAGAGATGCAGAAATGGGGTGCTCACTGGTTCTGGCAATCTAAGGGAGAAGATTTAATGTGACACATTACCATTATACTCCAGGTCTCATAAACCAAGGGACTTAAAAGTTTCTCCAAGTCATTCCTTCAATTCTATCTTCTTAATTTCATTCAAAAACAAACAAAAAAATCAGATTAATGTCAAAGTTAATTCCTTAATGTTTTGAGAGGGCTGCCTTTTGAAATAATTTTGAGATATTTGAAGATCAGACACTTGATCAACATTGAACCTTTTCTTCAATTTTAAGAGAATATATATTATACATCGATATTAGCATTTAATTTACAAGCATTTCCCCCTCCTAGCACCTTCCATTCAGTAAATATTTGTACTCAAGCTGACTAAGTAAACACAATTAGTAAAATGTTTGGTCCAAAAACTTATTGTAAATTGTGAAAGATATCACGTAGCAGTGTTTAATATGTGTTTTATATATTTTATTCACCTTTCTCATTCACTTAAAATTTTTGCATTCAGCATCAATTAATACTTGTTTTAAATATTGATGTTTCAGGTACCAGGGTATGGGTGTGTACATACACTTTCTATATCTTCAATAAATTGGCAGATTCAGGCATGTCACTTTGAATTATGCAATATGACAAAAGTAGAAATGAGTGTGACTATCAACCAGAACATCAAGCACTGAAGAATGATGCGACTTAAAAAGAACTTGCTATTTTCAATTGTAGTTTGTGTTTTTTTTTTAAAAAGGTGCACTTTCAACTTGGATATAGCAAACACTGTTTAGACCAAAAGCCAAACATACGTGCTTTCATAATGTTGTTGCATACAGCACCTATCAACAACATGCTATATTGTATTCCGACATGCATTTCTTAAAGGCAGAATAGTGAGTTACTAAATTACTGTTTCCAAAATCAAGGCAAACACGATCCTAACTGACTCCCATTTCATAAACTGAATGAAGGTGCGCACATGGACTTAAATGTGGCTTTTTTTAAGATTTAGCATTTACTGTTCAACCTTAAGAAAAATAAAGTAAGTTTGACCAAAATAGTTTTGTTTACTTGTAGTGATAAGTACAGGAGCTAAACAATACAACAAGTACTTTAATAGGTTTTGAATCTATTTTCTTAGAAAGGTTGCTTTCTAACAGTATAAGCAAATGCCTTCAGAAGAAAAAAATCCGTTCCTTAGATTAAAAACTGCAATAGGTCTTTTAAAAGTTTGAGAAAACTTTCAATCAGCATGTTAAAGGGAGACTGTCATGAGATGTGCCACACTGTTTTTCTCAAAATGTTGCTCAGGTAATTGAATGCTATTTTAGAGATGCAATAACATGGTTTCATTGCATGTTTTAATACAATGAAAGACAGTTTTGCCAAACGCTGTTGTATGAAGTCGTTGCTCCGATAATACATTGAAGATATGTCCTACCAAAATCAAAGCCAAAGCTCTGCTGCAAGATGAATGCTGCTATTCCTAAAAAAAACTCATCCTATATGATAAACTGTAACAAGGTATGAGCTAGACAATTATAGCACAGCATTCTTTGCAGTTTGATATAAAAGTAGCAGAACAATTCCTGCACTGATTGTTAGTTCTGTGCACTAAATTTAGTTTCTGTATTTTTGAACAGGAACATATTAAACTGAATGTGATTCACAGGAGAAAATGTATTACATCCTCTCAGTAGCTACTTGGAACAGTGATTTCTAGTACATGTTAAAATACCAACAGAATTTGATCGTTTGTTTTAATCCTCTGCTTCCCTTTTTAACTAATTCCCTGCAATACCTTCAGGTTCCTTGTTCCGCATTCGAAATGGAAATATCAATTTGATACATTAGTGCAAGTTACAGATAGAGAATGTCATGAGATACAAATTTGGATTTCCTCAAACACAGTTCATCCACAACATATTTTGGAGAAACAGTTGTTTTTGGTACTGAGACAGCTGACCATCTTTGATTATTGGGAAGACAAAATGAAAGAGCTGGTCCCTTGGCCAGGGCCACTTGTATATTGCAATTTGTATCTCAGCATTTAAAAAAAAACTTAGATCCAGCAGAGGAGAATGCTTCTTTAAAACCATCTTGTCTTTTAGTTATCAGAATAATTCACAATTATATTAGACTGATTTAAAGCTGGACGTTAAAATTGTCAATAAATCTCTTTAATGTGTATTAATTTTTTTTCTAAAAATCAAAAGTGCTTGTTCCTTAACTTTTTGGAACATTATTATCTTGTAAAGTTAATTGCTGATTTATTCTAGACAATTTAAACAAAGGCCTATTTGCTGTTGCTGCTTGTCCTCTTCATTCTGCGTTTCATACAACGTTGGTTAAACTGGGGTGGACAAATTCTCGGTTTACAAATGAGAATCCTTCAAACTCGGTCTGGTCAATGTTAGCTATAACTAGCTGGTCAGGTGGCGTTAACACTGGTTGTCCTCGTGTGAAGAACTTGTCAAAGTTTTCAGCACTTCGGCCGCACTGTCGAGAGAGGAGAAAAGGTCAGGATGATTATTGAAAGAACACAAATAATGTTTTGGTGGATGTTTTCACTGAATGATACCACATTCAGTGAACACGAAGAACTAGTTAGTGATATTTGAACTCGGGAAGGGCATAAAATTGACATTCTATTTCCGGAGTTCAGAAAGAGTAACTCCCAGCAGTCAAATTCAGAATTATCGTGCACAGACTATGTTTGCGAATTGTACTCCTGTGAGAATATTCCATGCTTCCTTGAGGTAATGTGAACACAGGTTCAGACAGAAATAAAGAATGCAAGTTTAAATGACCTCAGCATTGATAGTGGCCACAATCTGGATATGAAGTACAGAAATTATTTTTCGAGTTTCTGTCTTCCCCACAAACTGCCCTAGAGTTTGTTCAATTGGCTACAATGATCAAATGCGCAGACTGTTGGAAAGTAGCCATTTTTCCAGCAAGCCTGCAAGTTACAAGTATTAAACATTCTGCTGCATGATAAATTCTGCATTTCCCAATTGCTTGGAAATAAAAAATGTGCAGAATTTTTCCACTTTTCATGTATATGTAGTGGTAGGTGTCTGACAGTAGTGCCCACCCTCACCTCACCTCACCTGCAGGAGCACTCCCCTGTCCGGCTCAAACTTAGTCAGCTGGTGGGATCACTTCTAGACCCACCCAGTGATGGCCTACCCAGTGATGCCCCACACAGTGATGACCTACCCAGTGATGCCCCACCCAGTGATGACCGGCCCAGTGATGCCCCACCCAGTGATCACCTACCCAGTGATGACCTACCCAGTGATGCCCCACCCAGTGATGAACTGCCCAGTGAAGCCACACCAAGTGATGCCCCACGCAGTGATGACCTACCCAGTGATGCCCCACGCAGTGATGACCCACCCAATGATGCCCCATCCTGTGATGCCCCACCCAGTGATGACCTACACACTGATACCCCACACAGTGATGACACACCCAGTGATGCCCCACCCAGTGATGACCTAACCAGTGATGCCCACCCAGTGATGCCCCACCCTGTGATGAACTACCCAGTGATGCTCCACCCAGTGATGCTCCACCCAGTGATGCCCCACCCAGTGATGACACACCCAGTGATGTCCCACCCAGTGATGACCTACCCAGTGATGCCCCACCCAGTGATGATCTACCCAGTGATGCCCCACCCAGTGATGATCTACCCAGTGATGCCCCACAAAGGGATGACCTATCCAATGATGCCCCACCCAGTGATGATCTACCCAGTGATGCCCCACGCAGTGATGACCTACCTATTGATGACCTACCCAGTGAGGCCCCACCAGGTGATGACCTACCCAATGGTGACCTACCCCGTGATGAGCTATCCAGTGATGACTGACCCAGTGATGACCTACCCAGTGATGCCCCACCCAGTGATGACACACCCAGTGATGACCTACCTATTGATGACCTACCCATTGAGGCCCCACATAATGATGACCTCCCCAGTGATGACCGACCCAGTGATGCCCCACCCAGTGATGACACACCCAATGATGACCTACCCATTGAGGCCCCACATAATGATGACCTCCCCAGTGATGACCGACCCAGTGATGCCCCACCAGGTGATGACCTACCTAATGATGCCCTACCCAGTGATGCCCCACCTAGTGATGACCTACCCAGTGATGCCCCATCCAGTGATGACATACCCAGTGATGCCCCACCCAGTGATGAACCACCCAGTGATGACCTACCCAGTGATGACCTACCTAGTGATGCTCAACACAGTGATGACCTACCTATTGATGACCTACCCAGTGAGGCCCCACATAATGATGCCCCATCCAGTGATGACATACCCAGTGATGTAGGTAAGTCATTGGGTAGGTCATCACTGAGTGGTTCATCACTGGGTGGGTCATCACTGGGTAGGTCATCACTGGGTGGGACCTCACTGGGTAGGTCATTATTGGGTAGGTCATCACTGGGTGGGGCATCACTGGGTAGGTCATCCCGGGGAGGTCATCACTGAGTGGTTCATCACTGGGTGGGTCATCTACCCAGTGATGTTCAACACAGTGATGACCTACCTATTGATGACCTACCCAGTGAGGCCCCACATAATGATGACCTACCCAGTGATGACCGACCCAGTGATGCCCCACCAGGTGATGACCTACCCAGTGATGCCCCACCCAGTGACGACACACCCAGTGATGCCCCACCCAGTGATGACCTACCCAGTGATGACCCACCCAGTGATGAACCACTCAGTGATGACCTCCCCGGGATGACCTACCCAGTGATGCCCTACACTGTGATGCCCCACCCAGTGATGACCTACCCAATAACGACCTACCCAGTGAGGTCCCACCCAGTGATGACCTACCCAATGATGCCCCAGCCAGTGATGCCCCACCCAGTGATGACACACCCAGTGATGCCCCATCCAGTGAGGACATACCCGGTGATGCCCCACCCAGTGAATAACCACCCAGTGATGACCTACCCAGTGATGCCCCACCCAGTGAATAACCACCCAGTGATGCCCCACCCAGTGATGACTCACCCAGTGATGACCCACCCAGTGATGCCCCAGCCAGTGATGACCTACCCAGTGATGACCTACCCAATGATGCCCCACCCAGCGATGACCTACCCAGTGATGACCCACCTAATGGTGCCCCATCCAGTGATGCCTCACCCAGTGATGCCCCAACCAGTGATGAACCACCCAGTGATGACCTACCCAGTGAGGGCCCAGCCAGTGATGACCTACCCAATGATGCCCCACCCAGTGAGGAACTACCAAGTGGTGTTCCACCCAGTGATGACCTACCCAGTGATGACCTACCCACTGATGCCCCACACAGTGATGATCTACCCAGTGATGACCTACCCACTGATGCCCCACACAGTGATGATCTACCCAGGGAGGCCCCACATAATGATGACCTACCCAGTGATGACCTATCCAGTGATGCCCTACACTGTGATGCCCCACCCAGTGATGACACACTCAGTGATGCCCCACCCAGTGATGAAGTACCCAGTGATGACCTACCCAGTGGTGCCCCACCCAGTGATGACCTACCCAAGGGTGCCCCACCCAGTGATGACCTACCCAGTGATGCCTCAGACAGTGATGACCTACCCAGTGAGGCCCACATAATGATGACGTACCCAGTGATGACATACCCAGTGATGCCGCACCCAGTGATGACCTACCCAATGGTGTCCTACCCAGTGATTAGCCATCCAGTGATGCCCCACCCAGTGATGACCTACCCATTGATGCCCCAGCCAGTGATGACCTACCCAATGGTGCCCCATCCAGTGATGCCCCACCCAGTGATGCCGCACACAGTGATGACCTACCCATTGATGCCCCACCCAGTGATGACCCACCCAGTAATGATCTACCCAGTGATGCCCCACCCAGTGATGACCCACCCAGTAATGATCTACCCAGTGATGCCCCACCCAGTAATGATCTACCCAGTGATGCCCCACCCAGTGATGAACTACGCAGTGACGACCTACTCAGTGATGCCCCACCCAGTGATGCCACACCCAGTGATGACCTACCCAATGATGACCTACCCAGTAAGGCCCCACCCAGTGTTGACCTACCCAATGATGACCTACGCAGTAAGGCCCCACCCAGTGATGACCTACCCAATGATGACCTACCCAGTGAGGCCCCACCCAGTGATGACCTACCCAATGATGCCCCACCCAGTGATGCCACACCCAGTGATGACCTACCCAGTGATGACATACCCAGTGATGACCCACACAGTTGCGAACCACTCAGTGATGACCCACCCAGTGATGCCCCACCCAGTGATGAATTACCCAGTGATGACCTACCCAGTGAGGGCCCAGCCAGTGAGGAACTACCAAGTGGTGTTCCACCCAGTGATGACCTACCCAGTGATGACCTACCCACTGATGCCCCACACAGTGATGATCTACCCAGTGATGACCTACCCACTGATGCCCCACACAGTGATGATCTACCCAGGGAGGCCCCACATAATGATGACCTACCCAGTGATGACATACCCAGTGATGACCCACACAGTTGCGAACCACTCAGTGATGACCTACCCAGTGATGCCCCAGCCAGTGATGACCTACCCAGTGATGACCTACCCAATGATGCCCCACCTAGTGATGACCCACCCAATGGTGCCCCACCCAGCGATGACGTACCCAGTGATGCCCCACCCAGTGATGACCCACCCAATGGTGCCCCATCCAGTGATGCCGCACCCAGTGATGAACTACCCAGTGATGACCTACACACTGATACCCCACCTAGTGATGACCTACCCACTGATGCCCCACACAGTGATGATCTACCCAGTGATGACCTACCCACTGATGCCCCACACAGTGATGATCTACCCAGGGAGGCCCCACATAATGATGACCTACCCAGTGATGACCTATCCAGTGATGCCCTATACTGTGATGCCCCACCCAGTGATGACACACTCAGTGATGCCCCACCCAGTGATGAAGTACCCAGTGATGACCTACCCAGTGGTGCCCCACCCAGTGATGACCTACCCAAGGGTGCCCCACCCAGTGACGACCTACCCAGTGATGCCTCAGACAGTGATGACCTACCCAGTGAGGCCCACATAATGATGACGTACCCAGTGATGCCGCACCCAGTGATGACCTACCCAATGGTGTCCTACCCAGTGAATAGCCATCCAGTGATGCCCCACCCAGTGATGACCTACCCATTGATGCCCCAGCCAGTGATGACCTACCCAATGGTGCCCCATCCAGTGATGCCCCACCCAGTGATGCCGCACACAGTGATGACCTACCCATTGATGCCCCACCCAGTGATGACCCACCCAGTAATGATCTACCCAGTTATGCCCCACCCAGTGATGACCCACCCAGTAATGATCTACCCAGTGATGCCCCACCCAGTAATGATCTACCCAGTGATGCCCCACCCAGTGATGAACTACGCAGTGACGACCTACTCAGTGATGCCCCACCCAGTGATGCCACACCCAGTGATGACCTACCCAATGATGACCTACCCAGTAAGGCCCCACCCAGTGTTGACCTACCCAATGATGACCTACGCAGTAAGGCCCCACCCAGTGATGACCTACCCAATGATGACCTACCCAGTGAGGCCCCACCCAGTGATGACCTACCCAATGATGCCACACCCAGTGATGCCACACCCAGTGATGACCTACCCAGTGATGACATACCCAGTGATGACCCACACAGTTGCGAACCACTCAGTGATGACCTACCCAGTGATGCCCCAGCCAGTGATGACCTACCCAATGATGCTCCACCTAGTGATGACCCACCCAATGGTGCCCCACCCAGCGATGACGTACCCAGTGATGCCCCACCCAGTGATGACCCACCCAATGGTGCCCCATCCAGTGATGCCGCACCCAGTGATGAACTACCCAGTGATGACCTACACACTGATACCCCACCTAGTGATGACATACCCAGTGATGCCACACCCAGTGATGACCTACCCAATGATGACCTACCCAGTAAGGCCCCACCCAGTGAAGACCTACCCAGTGATGCCATACCCAGTGATGATCTACGCAGTGATGCCCCACCCAGTGATGAACTACCCAGTGATTACCTATTCAGTGATGACCCACCCAGTGATGAACTACCCAGTGATGCCCCACAGTGATGACCTTCCCAGTGATGCCCCACCCAGTGATGAATTACCCAGTGATGACCTACCCAATGATGCCCCACCTAGTGATGACCCACCCAATGGTGCCCCACCCAGCGATGACGTTCCCAGTGATGCCCCACCCAGTGATGACCCACCCAATGGTGCCCCATCCAGTGATGCCGCACCCAGTGATGAACTACCCAGTGATGACCTACACACTGATACCCCACCTAGTGATGACATACCCAGTGATGCCACACCCAGTGATGACCTACCCAATGATGACCTACCCAGTAAGGCCCCACCCAGTGAAGACCTACCCAGTGATGCCATACCCAGTGATGATCTACGCAGTGATGCCCCACCCAGTGATGAACTACCCAGTGATTACCTATTCAGTGATGACCCACCCAGTGATGAACTACCCAGTGATGCCCCACAGTGATGACCTTCCCAGTGATGAATTACTCAGTGATGACCTACCCAGTGATGCCCCACCCAGTGATGACCTACCCAATGGTGTCCTACCCAGTGATGACCTACCCAGTGATGCCTCACCCAGTGTTGACCTACCCAATGGTGTCCTACCCAGTGATGACCTACCCAATGATGCCACACCCAGTGATGACCTACCCAGTGATGACCCACACAGTGACGAACCACTCAGTGATGACCTACCCAGTGATGACCTACCCAGTGATGCCCTACACTGTGATGCCCCACCCAGTGATGACCTACCCAATGATGCCCCACCCTGTGATGAACTACCCAGTGATGATCTACCCAGCGATGACCTACCCGGTGATGCCCCACCCAGTGATAACCTACCCACTGATGACCTACCCTGTGATGCCCCACCCAGTGATGACCTACCCACTGATGACCTACCCAGTGATGCCCCACCCAGTGATGACCCACACAGTGATGAACTACCCAGTGATGACCTACCCAGTGATGCCCCACCCAGTGATGACCTACCTAGTGATGCCCCACTCAGTGATGACCTACCCACTGATGACCTACTCTGTGATGCCCCACCCAGTGATGACCTACCCACTGATGACCTACCCAGTGATGCACCACCCAGTGATGACCCACACAGGGATGACCCACCCAGTGATGACCCACCCAGTGATGCCCCACCCAATATTGGTACATGTCAGTCAGGGGCTTGTTGCTGCTCAGCAACTTCAAAACCAAGGGCCGTGCTGCAGTGTGGGTGAGGAACTAATTATGTGTGCGTGCGCCAGTTGTGAGCATGTGCGCTCCCATCTGTGAGCATGTGTGTGTGTGCTCCTGTCTATGAGCGTGCGTGTGTGCTGGTCTGTGAGTGAGTGTGTGTGTGTGCGTGCTCCTGTCTATGGGCGTGTGTGTGTGCCCGTCTGTGTGTGTGTGTGTGTGTGTGTGTATATGTTTTTGAGCGTGTGTACATGCCTGTCAGTGTGTGTGTGTGTGTGTGTGTGTGTGTGTGCGCGTGCGCGCGCACGCACGCGCCTGTATGTAAACATAGAATATAGACCATAGAAAAGTACACAGAACAGGCCCTTTGACCCATGTGCTGAGGATTAATCCTAATATAAAATAAAATAACCTAACCTACTCACCCCTCAATTTACTGCTGTCCATGTGCATGTCCAGCAGTCGCTTAAATGTCCCTAATGACTCTGCTTCCACCACCACAGCTGGCAACGCATTCCATGCATCCACAACTCTCTGCATAAAGAACCTACCTCTGACGTCTCCTCTATACCTTCTTCCTAATATCTTAAAATATGCCAGTCAATCCTGTACTGGGGAAAAGTCTCTGGCTATTGACTCTATCCATGCCTCTCATACCTTGTATATTTCGATCAGGTCACCTCTCTTTCTCCTTCTCCCCAGTGAGAAAAGTCCAAGCTCAGTCAATCTTTCTTCATAAGGCAAGCCTTCCACTCCAGGCAGCATCCTGGTAAACCTTCTTTGCACCCTCTTCAAAGCCTCTGTATCTTGCCTACAGTAAGGCAACCAGAACTGGACACAATATTCCAAGTGTTGTCTCACCAGGGAGAGCTATAGCAATACCTCGCAGCTCTTAAACTCGATCCTCTGTTAATGAAAGCCAAAATACCGTATGCTTTCTTAATAACCCTATCCGCTTGGATGGCAACTTTGAGGGATCTATGTACTTGAATACCAAGACCCCGTTGTTCCTCCACACTGCCAAGAATCCTGTGTTTAATCCTATATACAGCATTCAAGTTTGACTTTTCAAAATGCATCATTTCGCATTTATCCAGGTTGAACTCCATCTGCCATTTCTCAGCCCAGCTCTGCATCCTGTCTCTGTCACAATGCAGCCTGCAATAGCCCTCGTTACTATCAATGGCACCTCCAACCTTTGTGTCATCTGCAAATTTACTAACCCACCCCTCAACCTCCTCATCCCAGTCATTTATAAAAACTACAAAGAGCAGAGTCCCAAGAACAGGGCCTGCGGGACCCCACTCAACACTGAACTCCAGGCAGAAAACTTTGTTGGACATTGGGACCGTTTCTGGCGAAGGTGGGAATATTACAAAAGGGACGGTCTACATCTGAACCAGACTGGAATCAATGTCCTTGGGGGAGTTTTTGCTACTGCTGATGGGGAGGTCTTAAACAAATATGGCAGGGGGCTGGGAACCATAACAGAAAACAAGTAGGCAGCGAGGTGAAGACTGGAGACTGTAAGAATTATGAAGATACCATTAATAAAGGGAAGAATAGGCAGAGAGCAGGTGAGCGCAAAAGAACTGGTGTCCTGAAATGCATCTAGTTTAATGCAAGGAGTACAGTGTGTAAGGCAGATGAACTTAGGGCTTGGATTGGTGCCTGGGAGTGTGACATTATTGCCATCAGAGACTTGGTTGAAGGAAGGACATGATGACTGGCAACTAAATGTTTCAGGGTATAGATGCTTCAGACAGGACAGGGAGGGAAGCAAAAGATGGGGTGGAATAGCATTACTGGTTAGGGACGATATCATGACTGTGCTAAAGGAGGACACTGTGGCGGTCTTGGGTAGTGAGGCATTATGGGTGGAGCTGAGAAATAAGAAGGGTGCAGTTACATTGTTGGGGCTGTATTACAGACCTCCCAACAGTGAGTGTGAGGTAGAAGAACAAATAGATAAACAGGCAATATGGTAATGGTGATGGGAGATTTTAATTTTCCCAACATTGACTGGGATACAGTTAGCGTCAGAGATCTGGATGGAGTAGAATTTGTATGAAGTGTCCAGGAGAGTTTTCTAGAGCAGTATGTCAATAGTCCGACGAGGGAAGGGGCCATATTGAACCTGGTACTGGGGAATGAGCCAGGACAGGTGGTAGAAGTTGCGGTGATGGATTTCTTTGGAAACAATGACCACAATTCTGTAAGTTTTATAATACTCGTAGATAAAGAAGAGAGGGTCCTAAGGGGAGAATGCTAAACTGGATCAAGGCCAATTATATCAAAATTAGGCAGGAGCTTGGAAATGTGGATTGGACACAGCTATTTGAAGGCAAGTCCGCATTTGAGATGTGGGAGGCTTTCAAAGATCGGTTAACGGCAATGCAGAATAGGCATGTCCCGTTGAAGGCAAAGGTTAGGAAGGGCAAGATTTGTGAACCGTGGATGACAGGAGAAATTGTACGACTAGCCAAGAGGGAAACGAAAGCGTACATAAGATCGAGACAGCTAAGATCAGAAGGGGCCCTGGAGAAATATCGGAAGAGTAGGACAAGTCTTAAACAAGGAATCAAGTGGGCTAAAAGGGGTCATGAAATAGCTTTGGCAAGCAGAATTAAGGAAAATCCCAAAGCATTTTTTCTTATATAAGAAGCAAGTGGGTAATTAAAAAAAGGATTGGTCCACTAAAAAATAATGAAGGAAGGCTGTGTGCCAAACCTGAGAGAATGGGTGAGATTCTGAATGATTACTTTGCATCAGTGTTCACTGAGGAGAGAAACATGATGATTCTTGAAATTAAAGATAGAAGTTTGATTAGTCTGGATCACATTGGCATGAGTAGGGAAGATGTGTTGGGTATGCTAGAGGTTATTAAGGTGGACAAATCCCCAGGATCGGATGGGATCTATCCCAGGGGTTGCTGAGGGAGGCGAGAGAGGAAATAGCTGAGGCCCTGACAGATATCTTTGTGGCATCCTTAAATACAGGTGAGGTGCCAGAGGACTGGAGGGTTGCTCATGTTGTCCCCCTGTACAAGGAGGGTAGTAGGGATATTCCGGGTAACTACAGACCAGTGAGCCTGACGTCGATGGTGGGAAAGTTGTTTGAGAAGGTACTGAGAGATAGGATCTATTTATATTTAGAAAATAATGAGCTCATCAGTGACAGGCAACATGGTTTTGTGTGGGGGAGGTCGTGCCTTGCCAACTTAATAGAGTTCATTGAGGAAGTGACTAAGGAAGGGCTGTTGATGTTATACACATGGACTTTAGGAAGGCATTTGATAAGGTTACCCATGGTAAAATAATGGAGAAAGTGAAGTCATATGGTGTGCAGGGTGTTCTAGCTCGGTGGACAAAGAACTGGTTGAGCAACAGAAGACAGAGAGTAGTAGTTGAAGGGAGTTTCTCGAAATGGAGAAAGGTGACCAGTGGTGTTCCACAGGAATCAGTGCTCGGGCCACTGTTGTTTGTGATATAAACAAATGATCTGGAAGAGGGCACTGTTGGTCTGATCAGCAAGTTTGCAGATGACACAAAGATTGGTGGAGTAGCAGAAAGCATAAGGGATGTCAGAGAATACAGGAGGATGCAGATAGACTGGAGAGTTGGGCGGAAGAGTGGCAGTTGGCTTTCAATCCAGGTGATGCATTTAGGCAAGTCTAATTCTCGAGCAAATTATACAATGAATAGAACAGCCTTGGGAAAAGTTGATGGGCTGAGATATCTGGGAGCGCAGGTCCATTGTACCCGGAAGGTTGCTGCACAGATGGATAGAGTGGTCACGAAGGCATACAGTATGCTTGCCTTCATTGGACGGGGTATTGAGTATAAGAGCTGGCAAGTCATGATAAAATTGTACAAGACATTGGTTCGGCCGCATTTAGAATACTGTGTACAGTTCTGGTCGCCACATTACCAAAAGAATGTGAACGTTTTGGAGAGGGTGCAGAGAAGGTTTACGAGGATGTTGCCTGTATGGAAGGTGCTAGCAATGAAGAGAGGTTGAGTAGGTTAGGTTTATTTTCACTAGAAAAAAGGAGATTGAGAGGGGATCTGATTGAGGTTTACAAAATCATGAAGGGTATAGACAGGGTGGATAGAGACAAGCTTTTTCCCAGAGTGAAAGATTCAATAAGCAGAGGTCATGCTTTCAAGGTGAGAGGTGGAAAGCTTAAGGGGGATACACGCGGCAAGTTTTTCACACAGAGGGTGGTGGGCATTTGGAACGCGTTGCCAGCAGAGATGGTAGAGGCAGGCAAGGTAGATTCATTTAAGATGTGTCTGGACAGATGCATGAGTAGGTGGGGAGCAGAGGGATACAGATGCTTAGGAATTGGGTGACAGGTTTAGACAGTACATTTGGATTGGCTCAGGCTTGGAGGGCCAAAGGGCCTGTTCCTGGGCTGTAAATTTTCTTTGTTCTTTGTTCTTTCCATCTACAGTCACTCTCTGCCTTCTGTCAGGCAACCAGTTTTGAATCCAGATAGCCAAATTTCCCTGTATCCCATACCTCCTGACTTTATGAATGAGCCTACCATGGAGAACCTTATCAAATGCCTTGCTGAAGTCCATATACACCACATCCACTGCTCGGCCTTCGTCGACCTGTCTCGTCCTCTCCTCAAAGAACTCAGTAAGATTTGTGAGGCATGACCTGCCCCTCACAAAGCCATGCTGACTACCTTTAATCACACTTTGCTTTTCCAAGTAGTCATAAATCCTATCCCTCAGAATTCTTTCCAAAACCTTGCTGACCACAGCATGTGTATGTGTGCATGCCTATCTGTAAGCATGTGTGTACGCCTGTCTGTGAACGTGTGTGTATGTGTGTGTGTGTGTACGCACGCCTGTCTGTGAGCGTGTGTGTGCACCTGTGAGCATGTGTGTACGCACGACTGCCTGTGAGTATGTGTGTGTGTTTGTGCACCTGTGAGCATGTGTGTACGCACACCTTTCTGTGAGCATGTGTGTGTGTGCACCTGTGAGCGTGTGTGTATGCACGACTGTCTGTGAGCATGTGTGTTTGCACCTGTGAACGTGTGTGTATGCACGACTGACTGTGAGCATGTGTGCATGTGCACCTGTGAGCGTGTGTGTACGCATGCCTGTCTGTGAGCAAGTGTGTGTGTGTGTGTGCGCGCATCTGTGAGCATGTGTATGCACGCCTGTCTGTGAGCAAGTGTGTGTGTGCACCTGTGAGCATGTGTGTATACATGCCTGTCTGTCAGCATGTGTGTGTGTTTATGTGAGTATGCACCTGTGAGTGTGTGTGCACATGCATGCCTGTCTATGAGTGTGTGTGTGTGCACCTGTGAGCGTGTGTGTACGCACGTCTGTCTGTGAGCGCGCGTGTGTGCACCTGTGAGCGTGTGTGTACGCACGCCTGTCTGTGAGCGCGTGTGTGCACCTGTGAGCGTGTGTGTACGCACGCCTGTGTGTGTGTGCACCTGTGAGCGTGTGTGTACGCACGCCTCTGTGTGTGTGTGTGTGTGTACCTGTCTGTGAACTATTTTGGCGTTTATACCCAGAGGGGAACAGGAAAGTAAGAATGTACAAGCATTCAGAAAACAGCAGCAAGTGGGGTCAAAGGTGAAACATTTAGTAAAAAGGCAAAGTGAATGGCTCTTTACGTAAATGCACTTAGTACTCAGAATAAACCAAATGAATTAATGTCTCAGTTTGAGGTTCATGGGAATGATTTTAGAGCCATAATGGATCAAGGAGATCAAAGTTGGGAACTAAATGCTCAGCAGTATGTGACGTTTGCAAAGGACATGCAGGAAGGAAAGGCTGATGGGGTTAGGTAACCAGCATATGGTTCAGAATAGCACCAACAGCAACAGGGTCCAGTCAGACTGTCTCTCCTCCTGCCACTAAGACAATGGGAAACCACTATCGAAAAGGAAAACATTGCCCTGGATTTCAATACGATTATGAGCCAAAGACCTACCTTTGGTGGAATGCTCATCTGTGAAAACGTATTGTATGAATCTTACAGTTTCATTGCTAGTAAACATCTCGGCAGGACAGTTTGCTACCAAACAGTTCCTGTGAACACAGACCCACACTTTCCCACTGTGAATAAGCTCTGGCTGAATGGGACTTCAGCCCACCATGGAAATGTTTCCCTCAGCAAGCTGCTGCCGAAATGGATCACCACATCTCTTTCAGCTCGGCTGGGTGGCAGCACATTGCACTTTCTCATGACTGTGTGAACAAATCCCTTTTTAATTCTTTAGTGGTTATTCTGCATGTATACTCTGTTGGTCTGGAGTCCCTCTCAAATGGAAAAAAGCCCCTCTACATCCACCCTACCAAACCCTTTCATATTTTAAAAAAGAAAACCTGAGAGTTTCTTTCCAGTGAGAAAAGTCCCACCCTAGCTTAATCTTTTCCAATATTCTGGAAAAGCAGCCAATTGCAGCAACTTATCAGATCTTTTTCCAACTGCAGGTAGTGCCACAAAAACTCACTGTCTGCAAGTTCAGACAAGATTAATGCAAATACATTTCATATTTTGCATATTTTATAAGAGAGCAGGGCCTCAAACTTAGAAGAGGGAGGAATGAAAAAAAAGATTTAGAGTTAATTAGAAATTCAAAAGAACACTGACATTGTTGGCAAAGTAGGTAGCTAGGTAGCATATGTGGTTCAATACAAAAGTGAAACTTTAGTCCAAATAACAAGGAGAATTGGCATAAATTAACAGATGCTATTCTGAAGAACATGCAGGAGTATAAAGGTCTGGGTGTATATATACATTCATTATGAAAGGTGGCAAGACAGGTTGAGAGAGCTGTTGATGAAGCAGGAGAAAGTGCTGAAGATGCTGGAGATCAGAGCTGAAAATGTGTTGCTGGAAAAGCGCAGCAGGTCAGGCAGCATCCAAGGAACAGGAGATTCAACGTTTCGGGCATAAGCCCTTCTTCAGGAATCACTCCTGAAGAAGGGCTTATGCTCGAAACGTCGAATCTCCTGTTCCTTGGATACTGCCTGACCTGTTGATAAAGCAATCAGTATTTCAGCTTCATTAATAAGGCCACGGAGTACAAGAGCAGGGAGATTTATATGCACATATATGACTTTGTGTAGGATATGGATTAGACTTCAGCTGGAGTATTGTGTACAGTTCAAGGTACCACACTATAGAATGGATGTGAACTCATTAGAGAGAGTCAGGGACGTGGAAGTACTGATGTTGGACTGGGGTGGACAAAGCCGGAAATCACATGACACCAGGTTCTAGTCCAACTGGTTCATTTGAAATCACAAGCTTTGGAAGAGACAACTGATTAAGGGCTATGTTCCAAAAGCTTGTGATTCCAAATAAACCTGTTGGACGATAACTTGGTGTTGTGTGATTTCGGACTGCAATGGAGTGTCACAATGTTGGTTTTTTTCCAAGGTTGCTATGCCCTTGAGTTTTTTTTTCCAGAGGGGGTAAGTGGCCAGATTCCAACTAGGCTGGATTTGAAAGGTTTATTGGGGCCCTTTTGGTTTATACCGAACAGATAATGCTCTAGCAAGAAAACTTTCAAGTCTTTAAACAAACTGCTGTAAGGAAGGGGGTGTGACCAGCCGTCTAGCTCCACAGGTCAGTTCAGTTCAGGGATTAGTTGAATCAGAGTCATAGTTGAAACTGGAAGTTTTCTCCCTCCTCCTGCCCTTCTGTAAGTTTTTTGTGTCATATTTACTCTTTGTGCGAAGGGGTGTGCTTATGGGGACTGTTGCAAGTATTTTCGGAACAGCATCACTGAGTCAGGATAGTCTATCGGGTTTTGGATAGGATAAGTTATCCAGCATTCTATTTTCTGTTCTGTGTGTTTCATCCTGTAATTTTGTAAGTAGATTCTGTTTGTTGAAAACTTGGCAAACGGATCATCTGATTCACTTTGGGAATATCCACTTTACACTTACCGAAAACAAACAGCAACGTTACGGTCTGGGCTACCTGTTTAAAAATGTTTTGTGGGGTCGGGCCTGGTCCATAACGGGAGAGAGAGCAGAAAAGGGTTGTCAGAATGGTTCCAGGGATGAGAAGCTTTACTTATGAGGAAAATTGGAGAAGTTGGGGTTGTTTACCACAAAAAAAGTTTTCAAATTCACAAAAAGGGTCTGGACACAATAAATAGGGAGAATCTGTTTCCATCTGAAAAAGTTAAATCACACAACACCAGGTTATAGTCCAACAGGTTTACTTGGAAGCACACTAGCTTTCGGAGCGACACTCCTTCATCAGGTGGGCGTGGCTCCGAAAGCTAGTGCTTCCAATTAAACCTGTTGGACTATAACCTAGTGTTGTGTGATTTTAAGTTTGTACACGCAAGTCCAACACTGGCATCTCCAAATCATCTGAAAAAGATGGAGAACAGGACAGCCCAGGAGCAGGTACAAGGCCAGAGAAAGATCTCCACCCAGCAAGTAGTTAGGGTGTGAAATGTACTGCCTTAGAATGTGGTGGAGACAGATTTCCACCCAACGAGTAGTTAGGGTCTAAAACACACTGTCTTGGGATGAGGTGGAGACCGATTCAATTGGGGACATTCAAGAAGACATTATATGGTTATTTCTATTTGAGTAATGTGCAGGCTTATAGGGCAAAGGCAGGAGATGAGGGCCCAATTAAAATGCTTAGAGAGCTAGTGTAGACATGACGGGCCAAATGGCCACCATCTGTACCACAATGATTCTGTGAACCTCTGTGTAAGTCTGAAAGAGTTCTGACAGCTGGGAAAGGTTGTGGTTAATCCTATTCTCAAACTAAACAGGAAGTTGGATTCAAAATTGATTTGAAATGATCTCCTTTAGATGTTGGGAATTGCAACCTGCTCTGTGTTCTGATTCTGTTGGCTTATATCTGCAATGTATTAGGTGTTCCAAACCAACCTTTATAATCTTGTAATACTTCAAGATCTGTTAAATTTTACTTTTATCACCTCAAGAATAAACATTACTACGTTTTATGGATGGCAATGTCAAACAGCAGTTACACTTAGAGAATCTCTACAGTGTGGAAACAGGCCATTTGGCCCAACAACAACCCTCCGAGGAGTATCCCACCCAGACCTATTCTCCCTACCCTATTACTGTACAGCTCCCCTGACTAACACACCTCATCTATACAACCCTGAACACTAGGGGCAATTTCGTACGGCCAATTAACCCTACCCTGCATATCTTTGGAGTGTGGGAGGAAACCGAAGCAAACCCAAGCAGACACAGGGAGAATGTGCAAACTTCACACAGACAGTCGCCTGAGGCTGGAATTGAACCCGGGTCCCTGGCACTGTGAGGCAGCAGTGCTAACCACTGAGCCACCATTTCATGTTCCCGAGCTGTTTCTTAAAGGTGCAGAGAATATGAAGCAGTCAGAGGAGGTGCTGAAGGCATAACTAAAGAGCTGGGTTTGGAAGGTGTCTCTTAAGGTGAGGAAAGAGGTAACAAGATTGAGAGACATAAGGATCTCCCTCAGGCTGTTCTGCAGTGAAAGTACAAAGGGGCAAGAGAGATGAAGGCACGGCCAGCATTCCGAGTGACATGGGTGTGCACGATGCTCAGGTCTAGGAAGTGGAAGTATTAAAACTATGAAAACAGACTGATGAAGACAATTATGACAAATGGGCATAATTCCGGGGGAGACAGGACATGGACGGTGAAACTATGGAAGATTTTAAGCCTGGCTGTACCCTAGTTGAGGGGAACAAGGGTGTGAGTGGGGGAGCTGATAGTGCCAATGAATCTTGGCTATGGATCGGATGCTGAGTTCAATTAGCTTCCTGTAAAGAAAATGACAACTTCTGTAGTTTATTAATATTACGGTTTTGGAGCTGCTGGTTTTGGGTCACAATGTATTTCAAGCTTGTGTTTTTTTCTCTAAAAGGTACTCATTTGGGACGGACTGAAAGAATGATTTAATGGCAGTTCCACTGATTTCAAACCATTCTATAGACAGTCAAAAGCCAGTGCAATGCCTTTCGAGAGAACAGCTTTCAGTCAAAGAATGGGAGAGAGAAAAAAAAGGAACAAAATGACGGGGCTCTGACAGAGGCTTCAGTTCCCTCAGAAACCCAAGGAAGAAAATGTTGTGGATTATTGCAGGAAGCTGCTGTTTCTGAATGCTCCTCATTGGGTACAATACCCTGCACTCAGTTTCCATCGAAACATTAGGTGGAGCCTTTTTGGGGGTTGGAGGGGTGGGAGTAGGGGCGGACCCTTCATTCGGTGGGGGGTACTGCAATGTCCAAACCCCAACTGGCTTTCTGCTTCCTCACAAATTCATTTCTGGCTGGGACAGCCCACTGCCAAACGTGGCTCTTAAATCCAGGGGTTTGGTCGTTGGTATGAACCGTGCAGCTGGCACAGTAAGATGCCAACCATGGCAACTCCTCCCCCGCAGGTAGCCTCGGGGATGGGGTGGGGTGGGGTTCAGGTCTGGGAGTCTGAGCGAGGAACTGGACATCCTAGGGGGTGCAGCACGGACAGCCAATCCTCACTTTGCGTCCTGCCCTCATCTCCCCTACAACCACGACCTGTTGAGAATGCTGACCCCTCTGCATGCATCCCACCATAACGTATTGACTTAAGTCCTGGGTTGCTCCGGGATCTTGTGGCTCTGGGGATGGGATGGGGGTGTTCCTCTGTCTACAGCCGCGATATCCTCTGTGGCAGAGCCGAGTGCAGGAGCTGCCTATGTGTCATCAGCAGAGCCTCAGGCATGACCCCCCTTGCTCCAACGGTCTCAGGTCCAGGCAAAAGCCAGCCCCTGATTTGTGAATGGTCTGGTCAACATTCCCTAGAAGAGGATCAGAGGTGAGGGAGAGCACCGCGCCCCCTCCCCAAAAAAACGAAAAGCTTAAAACTGTTCTGCCTGTTGAAATTCACTTCTCCAACAGTCAAATAGCGTGACAGAAGATGGTAGGAAGAGAATTTGGCAAGGATGTTTCTAAAATGTCATGTCTGGGTTCCAGAATTAAATGGAATAAAGCAGATTGTTCAGTTCAACAGAATGAATCAATTTATCTTGAAGCTAAGCAAATGTTCATCATCATCCTCGTGTGTTAGGGGATTTGCAAATGGCACTATGTACCAAACCTGAGTTCCAATATGAGAACTAGCAACAGAATCCATAAGGCCTGAGATTATTTCCTTTCTGGGTAAAAACTATTTAAATTGTACTGTTTACTCGCTTATGATTGATCCAGAGTTTATACAGCATTCCATATGTCAAAGTAACAAAGTGAAACAACATAACTGCATCCTTGCAAACACTGATATAAGATTTGGGAATATGAACAGCTTTTTATGTGGGTAATAATCTGTTTAAGTGAATTCAGAACTTGGTTGATGCGGCTGGATGTAACAGGGACAAGATTAAGTTTTTATGTGTGAACAAGTTTACTGCAGTTTGGTATTTGAAAATCTCTCATAATTTGCAATCTTGTTGTGGGGCTTCATCCAGTGAAGGAGCATTTCAGAAAAACACCAGGGAGCAGATCCAGTCGCTTTAATAATGTTGTGGCCGATACCCTGGGGTGAACAAAGACCTTGGTGAGATGCCATCTGTTGTGTGCAGAAATGCAAAAGCAAGGCATTTCACTGATCTATCCTTTAGTCTATAGTTCATTCAATACAGTTCAAAGAAAAAAAACACTGTACAGAGACTGAAAAGGAAATGATATTAATGAGTGGGTCCATTGATCTGGTTTCGAGCTCTTGATAGAGGAAATCACAGTGAGGAGACCAGTCTCCTGCCTTTAATGTGTCTCATCTGTAATTTTTTTTAAAAAAAAGGTAAACTGCTTTTGTGAGGACACCTCAGCACAATAAAAGAAAAATTTGATTGGAGCTTGCAGCAGGAATTTCTGGGTAATTATGTGATGCAGCAGGGATTTCTGGGTAATTATTTGGTCAGCAAGAGGTCTCTCACTGTCACTACACTGTGCAGCTGTTCCAGCTTTATCCACAATTTCATTTATAACTTTTTGTTTTGCTCAGTGAAATATGGGATGTGGGATAAAAATTGCAAGAATTCTTTATTTTCTTGGCAGCCCCTGACTGTGCCAGTGAGCCTTGTATTCTCCAGCTTAGGGATGAGTACGAGCAGCTGAACGAGTGTGTCCAGGTTAATGATGTGATTTCATGACTGCTGCAACCTATAGGCAGACACCTTTGTACAAATGTTCAATTTACAAACGCTCTTACACACACCCCAGGGATATAATTTTAGATTAGATTACTTACAGTGTGGAAACAGGCCCTTTGGCCCAACAAGTCCACACCGACTTGCTGAAGAGCGACCCACCCAGACCCATTCCCCTAATACTACAGGCAATTTAGTGTGGCCAATTCACCTAACCGGCACATTTTTTGGACAGTGGGAGGAAACCAGAGCAAACCCATGTAGACACGAGAATGTGTAAACTCCACACAGACTGTTGCTTGAGGTGGGAATTGAACCCGGGTCCCTGGTGCAGTGAGGCAGCAGTGCTAATCACTGTGCCACCGTGCCGGAACCATTCTTCATGTATAGGCAGTCCCTGGGTTCTGATCCTGAGTCAGTTCACAAGTTGATTTGGACACAGGTTGAAACACAATGTGGGAAAATCAAAAGCAGCTGTTGGTAACTGTAGGAATTGTATGCACGTCAGACTGTGGGCGGCACGGTGGCACAGTGGTTAGCACTGCTACCTCACAGCGCCAGAGACCCGGGTTCAATTCCCGCCTCGGGCGACTGACTGTGTGGAGTTTGCACATTCTCCCCATGTCTGCGTGGGTTTCCTCCCACAGTCCAAAAATGTGCGGGCCAGGTGAATTGGCCAGGTAAGGTGTTAATGTAGGGGTATGGGTGGGTTGCGCTTCGGCGGGTCGGTGTGGACCTGTTGGCCCGAAGGGCCTGTTTCCACACTGTAAGTAATCTAACCTTAAAAAAAAATCTATGTTTCAGGCAAAAGCCCTTCATCAGGAATTCCTGCTCCTCGGATGCTGCCTGACCTGTTGTGTTTTTCCAGCACCACTCTAATCTAGACTCTGATTTCCAGCATCTGCAGTCCTCACTTTTGCCAAGGCCAGCATTTGCACTTCCTTAGTTGGCCTTAACCTGATTGGCTCTCCAGGTAATTTCCAAGGACAGTTAGAATCAATGACATTGCTGTGGGTCTGGAGTCACATGTGGGGTAAGGACCGTTCTGGAGTCACTGGTTCAGGACGGCAGATTTCCTTCCCTAAAGGACATTAAAGAGCCGTCATTTGAGTTTTTTTTCAACAATCAACAATTGCTTCCTCGTCACCATTGGACTGGCTTTCAATTCCAGATTTTAGGCGTTGAATTCAAATTTCACCATCTGCCACGTCCTGTTCGTTCTGATATCAGTTATCAGGAAGTATTAGTCACTATTATTAGGGACTAAGTGGGTGAGTATTTGGACAAATGTGTACTCATTAGACAGAGGTGCATGTGTACAGAATAAGCAACATCTTTGAGGAAGTAACAAGTGAGGTTGCAGTGAAATATTTGTGGATGCTGTGTGTGAGGGCATCTGATATGGATTCACATCCAACTGCTAACAAGACACGGGACTGGAGCCAATGGCTTGGATAGGGAACTGATGAGGAGGTAGGAGAGTATGTACTAACATTGGCTTGTACTCAAACTGGCCAGACGTGACCACTAACGTCCTCAGCAATCTATTCTGGAACTCTGACATTTCACTGTTTACCAGTGACCTGGACAGAGGGGGTGAGAGCGCCATTTCTCTGAGTTTGTTGACTTGATTGTTGCCATATTGATTAATGAAGATGGGCTGCAGGAACAAGGGTTATTCACTTGGATACAGAAGATTGAGGAATGATCTAACTGAAATGTTTAAGATTGTTAAAAAGGTTATAGTGTAGATGGAGGGAAAGGACTTTCTCCAGTGGGGACAGAGAGTCCAAAACAAGATGTAACAATGTTAAAATTGGAGACAGCCATTTAGAGACAATGTCAGGAATCATAACTTTACACAAAGTACAACCTGGGACAGGATTCGGCTGGTAAGGGAACTAGGTAGGAAGTCACAAACAAACCTAGGGGCCGGGGGTAACACCTTAGGGGGAGAGGGGTTGCTGGAGGGCGGTGGTGAGGAGAATGTGGAATGCACAATGGTTGGGGGAGGTGGTGGTTTGGCAGGGGTTGGGGGGGTTGAGGAGTGGGTGGTATCGAGGGAAGGGAGTTGGCAGAGGGAGGTGAGTGGGCGTTTGGGTAAGGTGGTGAAGGGGTAGGTGGGATTATGGGAGGTTAATAGTTGGGGGAGATGGTGGTCGTGTGGTGGGTAGGCAGAGGTTGTGGGGGAGGTTTGCTGATTTTAGGGAACACGCACCCACTGTTGTGGAGGGGAGTGGGGGCAGGTTGGGGAGGGCAGGAAAAGCCTGGGGTGTGTTATCCATCATATTTTACATGCTCTTTGCCAGAAGGATATCTAGTGATGGCCTGGGTTTTATAGTCGGAGCTGAAAATGTGTTGCTGGTTAAAGCGCAGCAGGTCAGGCAGCATCCAAGGAACAGGAAATTCGACATTTCGGGCATAAGCCCTTCTTCAGGAATGAGGAAAGTGTGTCCAGCAAGCTAAGATAAAAGGTAGGGAGGAGGGACTTGGGGGAGGGGCGATGGAGGTGGGATAGGTGGAAGGAGGTCAAGGTGAGGGTGATAGGCCGGAGTGGGGTGGGGGCGGAGAGGTGAGGAAGAAAATTGCAGGTTAGGAGGGCGGTGCTGAGTTCAAGGGAATCGACTGAGACAAGGTAGGGGGAGGGGAAATGAGGAAACTGGAGAAATCTGAGTTCATCCCTTGTGGTTGGAGGGTTCCCAGGCGGAAGATGAGGCGCTCTTCCTCCAACCGTTGTGTTGTTATGGTCTGGCGATGGAGGAGTCCAAGGACCTGCATGTCCTTGGTGGAGTGGGAGGGAGAGTTAAAGTGTTGAGCCACAGGGTGGTTGGGTTGGTTGGTCCGGGCGTCCCAGAGGTGTTCCCTGAAGCGTTCCGCAGGTAGGCGGCCCGTCTCCCCAATATAGAGGAGGCCACATCGGGTGCAGCGGATGCAATAGATGATGTGTGTGGAGGTGCAGGTGAATTTGTGGCGGATATGGAAGGATCCCTTGGGGCCTTGGAGAGAAGTAAGGGAGGAGGTATGGGCGCAAGTTTTGCATTTCCTGCGGTTGCAGGGGAAGGTGCCGGGAGTGGAGGTTGGGTTGGTGGGGGATGTGGACCTGACGAGGGAGTCACGAAGGGAGTGGTCTTTGCGGAACTCTGATAGGGGAGGGGAGGGAAATATATCCCTGGTGGTGGGGTCCGTTTGGAGGTGGCGGAAATGACGGCGGATGATACGCTGAATACGGAGGTTGGTGGGGTGGTAGGTGAGAACCAGTGGGGTTCTGTCCTGGTGGCGGTTGGAGGGGCGGGGCTCAAGGGCGGAGGAGCGGGAAGTGGAGGAGATGCGGTGGAGGGCATCGTCGATCACGTCTAGGGGGAATCTGCGGTCCTTGAAGAAGGAGGCCATCTGGGCTGTACAGTATTGGAACTGGTCCTCCTGGGAGCAGATGCGGCGGAGACGAAGGAATTGGGAATATGGGATGGTGTTTTTACAGGGGGCAGGGTGGGAGGAGGTGTAGTCCAGGTAGCTGTGGGAGTCAGTCGGTTTACAGTAGATGCCTGTGTTGCACCGCCCTCCTAACCTGCAATTTTCTTCCTGACCTCTCCGCCCCCACCCCACTCCGGCCTATCACCCTCACCTTGACCTCCTTCCACCTATCACATCTCCATCGTCCCTCCCCCAAGTCCCTCCTCCCTACCTTTTATCTTAGCCTGCTGGACACATTTTCCTCATTCCTGATGAAGGCCTCTGGCCCGAAACGTCGAATTTCCTGTTCCTTGGATGCTGCCTGACCTGCAGCACATTTTCAGCTCTGATCTCCAGCATCTGCAGACCTCACTTTTTACTTGTGGTTTTTATAGACCCCTGCTTCTGGTTCATATTATTACTGGCATTTTGTTCCACAGTCCCCCTCACACAAACTGCATTCTCCAAATTTCAAGCCAAATTAATGAATCTATCACTGAAGAGTCATGTCTATCCTTCCCAGGTATCCAGTAAAGCTCATTAAAGAGTCAGAGAGTCACCTTCCTTCAGTACAACAGCCCCCCACGTATCTCTGTGCTGGCCCTCTGTGACAGCAACTCAGCTTGTCCCACTCCTCCATTTGTTCCCCATTGCCTGGAAATCTTTTTCCTTCAGGGAATTATCTAATTCCCTTCTGAAAGTCATGATCGTAGCTATCTCCACCACAGTCTGCAGCTGTGCATCTCATATTTTAACCACTTGCTGCACAGAAAGGACTTTCTTCATGTCACCTCAGTGTCCTCTGGTCCTTGATCCTTCAGCCAATCCTCTGATTGGACTCCTCATCGTTTTTGAAAACCTCCATCAAATCTCTCAAATGTCCCTAAAGTGGGCAACCTCAGCTTTGCCAATCTCAGTGAGTGAAATATGGATTGCTAGATTTCTTTCCTTTTTTAGAGACATAAAGTTATAGGGATGCACAGCATGGAAATAGACCCTTCTTCCAAGTCGCCCAGATATCCTAACCTAATATAGTCCCATTTGCCAACACGTGGCCCACGTCTCTCTAAACCCTTCCTATTTATATACCTATCTGGATGCCTTTTAAATGGATGTTGGTTTGCTCTCTGAGCTGGAAGGTTCCTTTCCAGACATTTTGTCACCCTCACTAGGTACCATCTTCAGTGGGCCTCAGGCGAAGCACTGTACATGATTCCTGCTTTCTATTTATATGTTTGGGTTTCTTTGGGCTGGTGATGTCGTTTCCTGTGGTGATGTCATTTCCCATTC
The DNA here is from genome assembly GCF_020745735.1 of Hemiscyllium ocellatum. Classification (NCBI taxonomy): domain Eukaryota; kingdom Metazoa; phylum Chordata; class Chondrichthyes; order Orectolobiformes; family Hemiscylliidae; genus Hemiscyllium; species Hemiscyllium ocellatum. The sequence continues at coordinate 7,937,515 of NC_083425.1, read as the reverse complement.
TTTTTCTCAGGGGGTGTTGGATGGGGTCTCACTCGATGTGTTTGTTGATATCGTCTGGAAATGAAGCTTCCAGCTCAGTGAGCAAACCTACATCCAGAACCTCAACCTGAGCTACAAATCTTCTCAAAACTCACTAATGCCTTTTAAATGTTGTAACTGTACCAGCTTCCACCACTTCCTCTGGCAGCTCATCCCATACACGCACCAGCCTCTGCGTGAAAACATTGCCCCTTAGGTCCCTTTTAAATCCTTCACCTCTCACCCTAAACCTATGCCCTCTAGTTCTGAACCCCTCACTGTGGGGAAAAGACCTTGTCTATTTATCCTATCCATGCCCCTCATTTTCTTAGAGTTTTCTTTTCCTTTTCTAACTCAGCAACTCTGAAATCAAATAAAATGTCCAACTGTTCTCCAGCTAACATCAGCTAATTATGTACATACACGGGACCATCTGGACTGTCATCACACAACAAATTAATTTGTTGGCCATCAAGGAAGTGGAACCTTTTAACACAATCTCAGTTTTTCTTCCAATTTCAGTTATGGCACTGCCAAACCAGTACATCAGTGCTTCTGAGATTTGGATTCTTGCTAATGCTGCCTACCGTGAGTGAAAATAAACAATAATAAACTTAATAGAATCATCCTTATTTATACCTTAAATGTATATTGTTCGCACTAAAAAATAATCAAAACTAACTCAGCGGAAATCGAATTAATCCTCAAATGGTTAAACAGCAAGAAACACACATGCTGCATTGCTTCATTGCATTTTGGATTGAAATTAGTGTAATTAATACAACAAGCGAAGCAGTAGCAATGAGTACATTCAAACATTTGCAGTTAGGACACAATGAAATGAATTCATCTGAATGGAATTTTTACAGCTAAGAAATTATTTACATTTTAGAAATGTGAATTATGATGCATTTTGTCAAATAACCTGCTGAACTGAATGAGGAGTGTGTCCATGTGTAATTTTTTTGTCCCTATCCTCCTGTTCCCAGAGGTGGGATTGTAGGACAAGGAGTTGACACAGAAACTACTCCCCTTCTGCAATCCTCTCTGACTGATTGTCATTAGTTGCTCTGAGAGACAGTTTGGGCGGCACGGTGGCACAGTGGTTAGCACTGCCGCCTCACAGCGCCTGAGACCTGGGTTCAATTCCCGCCTCAGGCGACTGACTGTGTGGAGTTTGCACGTTCTCCCTGTGTCTGCGTGGGTTTCCTCCGGGTGCTCCGGTTTCCTCCCGCAGTCCAAAGATGTGCGGGTCAGGTGAATTGGCCACGATAAATTTCCCGTAGTGTTAGGTAAGGGGTAAATGTAGGGGTATGGATGGGTTGCACTTCGGTGGGTCGGTGTGGACTTGTTGGGCCGAAGGGCCTGTTTCCACACTGTGTAATCTAATCTAGTCTAAAACAGGCTGATTGTCTTGAAATGCCTTTCCCCTTCCCTGAGATAAACAGCTCTACCTCCATTTAATAGATATTTGTCCTGAGAACAGAAGGGATCATAAAACTATAACTGCAACACAATGCCTTGTTGTACAATGATTGTCCACTGAATGGACAGCTATCATTTTAAAGTGCACATCCATGCAAGGGTGCTGCAATTGGTGGATCAGTTCACGATTTTTAAAGAAGTAATTACTTTAAGTAAGTTTCTGAATGATCATTTTAATTCATATTTTGAGAGTCCAGTAGCTTTGAGGTGATTAAATCTGGCTCCCTTACTGTGGTAACAGAAAAACTATGAGGATGAAGACAGAATTCAAGGCAGCCAGCTCCATAATTACCTCCGATAGTATGGGGATTGAACCTTTTCTGGTGATCACTCCAGCCATCACACCAACGAAGCTCATCAACACCCAGTTCAAAGTAATGGAAGGTGAAGGATGAGCACTCCAGAACCAACCTTAGCTCAAGCCAAAGTGATTAATTTCCCTCACATTATGGAAAATATAAGACCATGCATGTTCCTTTTTAGTAAAGAGACAGTGAAATGAAATCATTCACTAACGTAGCTAAATGATTGTTCAGAGTATTTTAAAACTTGCAGCCCTGTGCTTCTGAGTGTTGTGTTTCATTGCAGTTTGATCATACACACACACACACACACGCGCGCGCGTGTTAAATCACCAAGTTAGAACTTGTACTTTGCAAATGTTAAGGAAAGGAAAATAAAGCGCACAGACAGTTACCCTGTGACCTGAAAGGAGATCACATTGGTGCCAAAGCACATCATCACTGTTCTGAAAGCGTTAATGGAGTAAAGCCTTAAGGATGCTTCTTAAATGTGAAGTTAGACTTACATGAGAGATACCTGTGTTGTTTGAAGTGCTCTGTAAAATGAAAACTAACTTGAGATCTGCTCTTTAAAACAAACCCTCTGTTGATACACTGTCTGTCCAGTCTTATGTTGAGATTTTGAATGTTCATCAAACATTAAAGCTACTAATTTCACTGCAAATTAAAATTAGAAAGTCTGCTGTAAAGTGTTTTTAAATACCACTGATAACGAGAACCCATTACAGGAAATAGTGCTGGGCAAAGGAAGTCAACCATCTGTCACTACGTGGACTGTCAAATCTAAACTCAAGTCTGTTTTGGAATGTTGTTATGTGATATTTGGCCTCTTTTTCCATGCCGGCCATGATTCAGTGGACAGTAATATTTCCCAAGTCAGAAGGTTAATCCTCGACACAAGTCCACAATCAAACCTCGGCTGATACTTCCGTCTGGTACTAAGGAAATGCTGCATTGTCTGCTATGCCCATTTAAATATCTTACCCATTTGTTGTGTCATTTCTGAACTCGCTCCTTTGATTTCAACTCCTCATGTAATTTGGAGTCACTGGCAAAGTTGATCCTTTTACAATGAGGCTTTGAATTCAATTCATTTCTACAAATCAGTAACAGCAATGATTCCATTTCTTGCCCTTGGAGTACTCAGTGTTGCCCCTAACCTCAGGATGACTCCATCAACAAAAGCCCATCAATGTTCAACTTTCAACAAGTTCCTTACCGTGGGACTATGGCCATGTTAAACCAATCCTCCTTGTCCCTCTCCACCTGTCAGCAGGATGGATGAGCATACCACTATTTTCCAAGATCTTGCCACAGTTACCCAGGTTCCATTTTAATCTGTCTAATCACGTGTAGGCTTCATTGTAAAGGCTTCCTTTCCAATTCAGGACTCTCACACTTTTATCTCTGAGGTCTCTCAGGGATGTATCTGTGTCCTCTCCATCTACATGCTGTCCCATGATGATATCATTCTCAAACACATTGGGTTTTTACAATGATGACTCTCATTCACCATTACCTCTCTGCTGCCTGCCTGACACCCAGTCCAGGATGAACAGAAAGCTCCTGCAATTAAACATTGGGAAGCCTGAGGCCATTGCTGCTGGTCCCTGTTACAAATTCTCTTGCCCAGCCACGGGCTCCATCCCTCTACATGAGGCAGCAGCTAATCGTTAGCAGCCTCAGTGTGATATTTCACACATTGTCGGAGCAGGAGGAGAGCACACAGGCCCTTGAGATTGCTCTGCCATTCAATAAGATTATGGCCAATCTGTTTGTACTCCACATTCCTACCTAAGCAACCTCTGACTTCCTTGCCTGATGAGAATCTGTCAGCCTCTATCTTAAAAATATTCAATGTCCCTGCCTCCATTGCTCTCTGACGCAGCGGTGAGCCCCAAATCCACCATCATTCGGATGGTGCCCACCTTGGTTACACTTCCTCCATTGGCTCATCTGCTGCTGAAACCCTCACCAACACCTTTGTTGTAGCCTCTAGAATTGAACACACACTCCTGACTGACTTTGCACACTCTACCCTGGATAAACTGAGGCCATTCTAGACTCTGCTCATGCCCTTACTCTCACCAACTCCAGTCTGTCCATCATCCCTATGGTTAGTAAGCCACAACAGTTCCTGAACAAGCAACACCTTGGTTTCAAAAATCCCTTTGTTTTCAAATCCCTCCATGGGCTTCCCCCTCCCTAAGTTTATAATCCACTCTAGCCTCACTACGCTTTAAGATGAGATTAGATTAGATTAGATTCCCTACCGTGTGGAAACAGGCCCTTTGGCCCAACAAGTCCACACCGACTCTCCGAAGAGTAACCCATCCAGGCCCATTCCCCTACCCTATATTTACTAGTGCACCTAACACTATGGGCAATTTAGCATGGCCAAACCACCTGACCTGTGCATCTTTGGATTATGGGAGGAAACTGGAGTACCTGGAGGAAACCCATGCAGACCCAGGGAGAAAGTGCAAACTCCATATAAACAGTCGGCCGAGGCAAGAATTGAACTGGGTCTCTGGCGCTGTGAGGCTGCAGCGTTAACCACTGAGCCACTGTGTTGTCCCAAGATACCTGCATTTATTTAATTCTGGCCTTTCGGATTTAAATTGCTGGATCATTGGTGATCTTGCCCCCAGCCACCAAGGCCCAAAGCTCTGGAATTCCCTTCCCAAACCTCTCCATCCTGTTTTCCTCCTTTAAGATGCGCCCCACCTCCTTGGCTACTGCCTGGAATGTTGCGTTATGATGGCTTTGAGCCAAGTTTTGCTTTGTAACACTCTTGTGAAATGCCTTGAAATGTTTAGTTATGATAAAGGTGCTACATAAATATAAGTTGTTACTTAACCCGAATCATCACTGCTTTGAGCTCAAACAATTTTGTGTAGGACTCTGCCAAATGGTTTTTGGAAATCTCGAGACACAGTGCAATTGGCTCTTCATCCAGAGTGGTGATCAGCCAGTTACTGTGCATGGAAAAGTGGAGCAGAAAAGCTTAGAATCATTAAAAAAAAACGCAATGTTGCCCGCGGGACAAGCAGGATGTTCCTATGGAGGTGGGTTAAATAACCTTCCCGATCTGGGTTTGTTTCATGTCAGAATTGCGGGACCCGACAAAACTAATACGCTGGAATCATAACTAAAAAAAGAAAACAGTTAGCTTGCTTTTGGTGAAGAGGGTCAGACTTACACCATTAGCTGCTGAACCACAAATGGAATAAATGCACTGGTCCGTGCTGTGGTCAACATAAAGACCTATTGCACAATGTCAATCTGAGTTTTATGTTCATATGCGTTTATGGTGTCTGAATATATTTGTCATGGATTTTAAATATAATCAACAATTTAAGAACTATTCCTCTCTAGTATTACTGGACTTTCACTGAATACAGCTAAATGGGATACGTAATCTCTCTTTCTCATTTCTTAAGAGAAGCAGGTGGGAATAATGCAGGGTGACTAACTCTTCAGTTTTCCCTTTCCTTGTGGGAAAACTGCTTGACATCTTGCTAAAGTCAGCATTACCATGGCATCTTGTCATACTGTGAGGCTGTACCATGTTACAGGAATCAGCTTAAACACCACCCACAAATGCTCCACCCTGTCAATCCTTTCTTTTGCAAAAAAAAAAGAGACACTTAGCAACTTAGTCACTGCGTGCAGGAAGGATGAACCCCCTCAAATCCTGCTGACAAGAGATGTACAGCTTCTCTGGATACAGTCAAGATCATCTCATAATCAAAACGAATAAGGAAGTATTTTATTGCTTTAGAAGTGTAGAAATCGGTCTGTTATGATTCAAAAATATTTGACTTCCCTCACATTTCTGTGAGGAACCAGGCTGGCTTTATTTTCTATACTGTGATATAAATTCCCACAATATAACACACAATTTGCCATAGGCAAGCATGTCAGTTAGATATACTGGATGCACACTTGCCTTTCCCATCAGTGCTGGGGGCTCTGTATCTGGGAATAACCTCTAATGTTAGATTATTTCTCTATAACCCTGAAAAGAGCTCCTAAAGGAAGCCACTTTCTGAAGAAATTTTAATTCGAAACCCTTAGACAATGTTGAACTGGAGATGGATGTTTGAAGCCACCTATGCAAATTGTGTCTGACCTATATTTTGTTCAGTTCTGCTGTCTCAGCCCAACTATTTCCTGAATCAAAGCTGCTTCTACATGTGCAGACAGCTTAGATTTCCTAAATGTGACATCAGTGTGTCTCTATTTCAGCAACACTCACCACTTTTGGCTTGAATGGAGGCTGTATCTCTCTTTGTTCCAGTTTCTCCCAATCAATTCTCCGGAAGAAGGCATGATCTCGAATATCTCTCTCTCCCTCCGCTCCACAGCCAAGACGCTTTGCTGGATGTTTTGTCATTAGCTGCAAAAGAGATTTTTTTTTAAAAAGCTTGAGATAAAATAAATCGTGTCACTGAAGATAGCTTGCAAGGTGCATGCTTTGCAGAATCAGTGGGCTATCCTTCTTGGAAGTTAAAAAGCTGAAACAGCAATTTTCATCATATCATCAAATTCCCCTTTACGTTGCACACTATTCAGACATACAAATATATCTGATGAAGGAGCACCACTCCCAAAAGCTAGTGCTTCCAATTAAACCTGTTGGACTAGAACCTGGTGTTGTGCGATTTTTAACTTTGTCCACCCCAGTCCAACACCGGCATTTCCAAATCATATAAATATATCAGAATTCATATTATCGCTGGGTCATCCCTACAGGGTAGCACAGTGATGGTTCAGTTTGGCAACTCTTTTCACCTGTACCTCCACACACATCATTTACTGCATCCGCTGCACCCGATGTGGCCTCCTCTATATTGGGGAGACAGGCCACCTACTTGCGGAACGTTTCAGAGAACACCTCTGGGACACCCGGACCAACCAACCCAACCACCCCGTGGCTCAACACTTCAACTCCCCCTCCCACTCCACCAAGGACATGCAGGTCCTTGGACTCCTCCATTGCCAGACCAGAGCAACACGATGCCTGGAGGAAGAGCGCCTCATCTTCCGCCTGGGAACCCTCCAACCACAAGGGATGAACTCAGATTTCTCCAGTTTCCTCATTTCCCCTCCCCCCACCTTGTCTCAGTCCCAACCCTTGAACTCAGCACCATCTTCCTAACCTGCAATCTTCTTCCTGACCTCTCCGCCCCCACCCCCACTCCAGCCTATCACCCTCACCTTAACCTCCTTCCACCTATTGCATTTCCAACGCCCCTCCCCCAAGTCCCTCCTCCCTACCTTTTATCTTAGCCTGCTTGGCACACTTTCCTCATTCTTGAAGAAGGGCTCATGCCCGAAACGTCAATTCTCCTGCTCCTTGGATGCTGCCTGACCTGCTGCACTTTTCCAGCAACACATTTTCAACTCTTTTCGAAGGCAGCTGGAGACAGCCAATAAATGCTGGTCTTGTCAGCAACATCTACATTCCAGGCATGTATCTTTCAAAAGGCTACGTTGGTGTCAATGCCACTGCAAGGTGGTGCAATGCCTGCATGTGCGCACAAACCCAGCATTGCAGTGCTCTCACTCCACAGAACCAGAATAGCAGACAAAGATGGTGCCGTGAGGCTGCATTGTCATTGGAAACAGCTGACAAGGGCGGCATGATGGCTCAGTGGTTAGTGCTACTGCCTCACAGCGCCAGGGACCCAGGTTCGATTCCACTATCAGGTGACTATCTGTGTGGAGTTTGCACATTCTCCCCGTGTCTATGTGGGTTTCCTCTAGGTGCTCCAGTTTCCTCCCACAGTCTAAAGGTATGCAGGTTGGATGAACTGGCCATGCTAAATTGCGCAGTGTTCAGAGATGTGTCGGTTGGGTGCATTACTCAGAGGTAAATGTAGACTAGTAGGGTAGGGGAATGCATCTGGGTGGGATACTCTTCAGAGGGTCGTTGTGGACTTGTTGGGCCTAATGGCCTGTTCCACGCTGTAGTGATTTTATGAATTCATTTCGGGAGGCAGAGGGGGTCATAGATTGGAGCATTAGGGAAGTAGTAACTCCTAAGATTGCAGACAGATGGGTGACAGTGAGGGGGACTGGGAGGAAGCAGCCAGTGCAGGGACCCTCTGCGGCCGTTCCTCTCAAGAACAAGTATACCGTTTTGGATACTTGTGGGGGGATGACTTACCAGGGGTAAGCAATGGGGTTCAGGCCTCTGGCACGGAGCCTGTCCCCATTGCTCAGAAGGGAAGGGTGGACAAGAGCAGAGCAATAGTTATTGGGGACTCGATGGTTTGGGGCACAGATAGGCAGTTTTGTGGGGGCAAGAGAGACTCACGATTTGTATGTTGCCTCCCAGGTGCAAGGGTATGTGACGTCTCTGATTGTGTTTTCCAGGTCCTTAAGGGGTACGGGGAGCAGCCCGAAGTCATGGTCCACATTGGTACCAACGACATAGGTAAGAAGAGGGGTGAGGATGTTAGGCAGGCTTTCAGGGAGCTAGGTTGGAAGCTCAGAGTTAGAACAAACAGAGTTGTTGTCTCTGGTTTGTTACCCGTGCCACGTGATAGAGAGTCGAGGAATAGGGAGAGAGAACAGTTGAATGCGTGGCTACAGGGATGGTGCAGGAGGGAGGGATTCCGATATCTGGATAACTGGGGTTCTTTCTGAGGAAGGTGGGACCTCTATAAACAGGGTGGTCTACACCTGAACCTGAGGGGCACCAGTATCCTTGGGGGGAGGTTTGCTAGTGCTCTTTGGGGGGGTTTAAACTAACTCTGCAGGGGCATGGGAACCTAGACTGTAGCTTTAGGGTGCAGGACCTGGAGTGTAGGGAGGTTAGGAACATGGCATCAATCTCGAAGGAGGGTGCCTATAAACAGGAAAGTGGCTTGAAATATAGTTCAATGCGAGAAGTATACGAAATAAGGTAGGTGAACTTGCAGCGTGGGTTGGTACCTGGGATTTTGATGTTGTGGCTATTACGGAGACATGGGTAGAACAGGGACAGGATTGGCTGTTGCAGGTTCCAGGTTTAAATGTTTTAGTAGGGTCAGAGGTAGGGGTAAAAGAGGGGGAGGTGTGGCATTGCTTGTCAAGCATAGTATTACAGCGGTGGAGAGGACAATGGATGAAGACTCGCCATCTGAGGTAGTTTGGGCTAAGGTTATAAATAGGAAAGGTGAGGTCACCCTGTTAGGAGTTTTCTACAGGCCTCCTAATAGTCCTAGAGACGTAGAAGAAAGGATTGCGAGGATGATTCAGGAGAAGAGTGAAAGTAATAGGGTGGTTGTTATGGGGGACATTAACTTTCCAGATATTGACTGGGAAAGCTATAGCTCGAGTACGTTAGATGGGTCGGTGTTTGTCCAATGTGTGCAGGAGGTTTTCCTGACCACAATATGTAGACAGGCCAACAAGAGGTGAGGCCATACTGGATTTGGTTTTGGGTAACGAACCAGGCCAGGTGTTAGAATTGGAGGTAGGTGAGCACTTTGGGGACAGTGACCACAATTCTATGACTTTTACTCTAGTGATGGAGAGGGATAAGTGTGCACTACAGGGCAAGAGTTATAGCTGGGGGCAGGGAAATGATGATGCGGTGAGGCATGACTTAGGATGCGTGGCTTGGAAAAGTAGACTTCAAGGGAAGGGCATAATCGATATGTGGAGCTTGTTCAAGGAGCAACTATAGAGTGTCCTTGATAAGTATGTACCTGTCAGGCAGGGAGGAAAGGGTCGTGTGAGGGAGCCGTGGTTTAATAAGGAATTGGAATCCCTTGTTAAAGGGAAGAGGGTGGCCTATGTAAAGATGAGGCATGAAGGTTCAATTGGGGCGATTGAGAGTTATAAGGTAGCCAGGAAGGATCTAAAGAGAGAGCTAAGAGCAGCAAGGAGGGGACATGAAAAGTCCTTGGTTGGTAGGATTAGGGAAAACTCAAAGGCTTTCTATAGGTATGTCAGGAATAAAAGAATGACTAGGGTAGGAGTAGGTCCAGTCAAGGATAGTAGTGGGAAGTTGCATGTGGAGGCTGAAGAGATTGGGGAGATACTGAATGAATACTTTTCGTCAGTATTCACTCAGGAACAGGACATTGTTACCGATGTGAATATTGAGTCACAATTAATTAGAATGGATGGCTTTGAGGTATGTAGGGAAGAGGTGTTGGAAATTCTGGAAAGGGTGAAAATAGATCAGTCCCCTGGGCCTGATGGCATTTATCCTAGGATTCTCTGGGAAGCAAAGGAGGAGATTGCAGAGCCATTGCCCTTGATTTTTACGCCCTCGTTGTCTACAGGAATAGTGCCACAAGACTGGAGAATAGCAAATGTGGTTCCCTTGTTCAAGAAGGGGAGTAGGGATAACCCTAGTAACTATAGGCCAGTGAGTCTCACTTCTGTTGTGGGCAAAGTCTTAGAGAGAATTGTAAGGGATAGGATTTATGAACATCTGAATAGGAATAATGTGATCAAGGATAGTCAGCATGGTTTTGTGAAGGGCAGGTCGTGCCTCACAAATCTTACTGAATCCTTTGAGAAGGTGCTAAGGAGGTGGACGAGGGTAAAGTGGTAGATGTGGTGTATATAGATTTTAGTAAGGCGTTTGATAAGGTTCCCCATGGTAGGCTACTGCAAAAAATACGGATGTATGGCATTGAAGGTGCATTGGAGGTTTGGATTAGGAATTGGCTGGCTGGAAGAAGACAGAGGGTAGTATTTGATGGTAAAGGTTCATCTTGGAGTGCAGTTACTAGTGGTGTTCCGCAAGGATCTGTTTTGGGACCATTGCTGTTTGTCATTTTTATAAATGACCTGGAGGAGGGGCTAGAAGGTTGGGTGAGCAAGTTTGCGGATGATATGAAAGTCGGTGGAGTTGTTGACAGTGAGGAAGGATGTGGCAGGTTACAGCGGGATATAGATAAGCTGCAGAGCTGGGCAGAAAGGTGGCAAATGGAGTTCAATGTAGCTAAGTGTGAAGTGATTCACTTTGGTAAGAGTAACAAGAAGATGGAGTACTGGGCTAATGGTCGGATACTTGGTAGTGTGGATGAGCAGAGGGATCTTGGTGTCCATGTACACAGATCTCTGAAAGTTGCCACCCAGGTAAATAGTGCTGTGAAGAAGGCATATAGCGTACTGGCTTTTATTGGTAGAGGAATTGAGTTTCGGAGTCCTGAGGTCATGTTGCAGTTGTCTAAGACTCTGGTGCGGCCTCTTCTGGAGTATTGTGTGCAGTTTTGGTCGCCATACTATAGGAAGGATGTGGAGGCATTGGAACGGGTGCAGAGGAGGTTTACCAAGATGTTGCCTGGCATGGTAGGAAGATCGTATAAGGAAAGGCTGAGGCACTTGGGGCTGTTTTCATTGGAGAAAAGAAGGTTTAGGGGTGACTTGATTGAGGTGAACAAGATGATTAGGGGTTTAGATAGGGTTGACCATGAGAACCTTTTTCCACGGATGGAGTCAGCTATTACGAGGGGGCATAGCTTTAAATTAAGGGGTGGTAGGGTTAGGACAGATGTTAGGAGTAGATTCTTTACTCAGTGAGTTGTGAGTTCATGGAATGCCCTGCCAGTAGCAGTGGTGGACTCTCCCTCTTTATGGGCATTTAAACGGGCATTGGATAGGCATATGGAGGATAATGGGCCAGTGTAGGTTAGGTGGGCTTGGGTCGGCGCAACATCGAGGGCCAAAGGGCCTGTACTGCGCTGTATTTTTCTATGTTCTATGTTCTATTTCCTGTTCTCTCTGCTCTTCCAAATCCCCAGTCAGTTAATTACTTCACTTAATGCTCCAATATACTGATGGATTTTGCATTTCCAACAGCCGTGGCCTACATTTGTGGAGACAGTGTTATAGAAAATAAAACAAAAATCAGAGATCCTGTCTGATGCTGAGAATGTGGCTACAGAATAATGCATAAGGAGTGAATAGAGAAACTGGTTGTTTTTAATTGTCTGATTAAACTCCTTTTCCTTATGGGAAGAATTGTTTCCATCTAGAATCACCTCATACCAAACTTCCACCAGGCAGGAAAGGTTTGACATCATCACGTTTATATTTGAGTTAAAATGTTAAAATATATCCTTTGAAGCCTAGAGTATTACAAGATCTGCTCTGTTAATTTGATGGAAATAAATGTTTTAAGCAATTTGAAAAAATAAACAAATACCTCAAATAAACACAAAGGCAGATTGTGAAACCCCTGAAGGGTCAGCTGTGTGTGCCTGAGTGGGTCAGAGATCCACATGGTCAGAGATCCTGTCATGGCTGACTGACATCACGGGGGCTGCCTGCACACGCGTGTACTATGTCAGTCAGCTTCAATGTTGGCAACGTGCATTCCAAATCAAACAGATCCACAGGGCCATCCCCTGGCTGCGGTGACAATCAGCCTGTGAGATCAGCTGGCCAGGACACACCACAGAAAGCATCTGAGTACGTGCTGCTAACAAGTTGGAACAGCCCACCGCCCGCCCGGGCAGTGTCTGCCCAGTTGGTCTCCCCAGTTGTTGCCCCCGGTCCCACTGCCTGTCCCTCTACAGCAGCATCCCCCTGCCTCCCCCTGCTTCAAGCCAGGAGGCTGTTCCCAGGGAGGGGCCAGACCTGCAGTTCTCCCGAACTGACCCCTCCTTGTCCGTCAATACCTTTAGGTCTGCCAAAATACTTCATAAATCTGACAGAAATTTAAAAAAAAATTGCAATTATTCTTCAAGTCTTTATTTTAGAAAGGATGTGTAATTCTCATTATGTTGACTTCATTGACAGTTAATTATAGCATCAAGCTGCTGTATCTGGCAAATAAAGAAGTTGCCACCTTCATGTGACACTGTGTAGATAGCAGGATGTGAATACTTTGTTTGTCTGAAATTTCTTTGTTCTCTACTTTAATGGATGAGTTGCCCTGTTTATGGGGATGGATTAAGGCTCCACTAAAGCAACATACAAAAGAATTTCCCACGATGCACTGAACATATTTATACGTTGCTACTGCATGGTGTAAGTTCACATTCACTGTTTTCCAAAGGCATTTTTTAAAAGTATATCATTGTTATGAAGTTTCAGAGTATGTTATTATGATTTGGGAAATTAGATTCTAAAGTAGATAAAAACTGATTCTAGTCTTTCAGTGGTTCTTATGGTCAGAAAGTCATTTTGAATAAGTTCAAAAACAGCATTTACAAGTGATCCCCACAATTTCAGTATCCCTACTAGTGTCCCTACAATTTCAGGGATTCAGATTTCAGATAATTGACAACACGTTCCCTGGGGAGGTAATTGTTAGGAAGCAATTTGATTCAGAGACAATTCCTAAACAGCAGACATGAGGTAATTCCCAGTCTCCGAGCAGTTAGGGATGGGGGGAGTTGCTGAGTTGCCCAGAAATCAGTGAGAAGGCAACAACCCAGAAGAAATATTCAACAAGGCTGTTGAAAACATGAGTTTAGGGAAGCCATGTTAAATAATAAGAGAGCTGAGTTAGCAGTTTGGTTTAAGGATATTGGGAAGAGACATTAGGTAAAGGAAACAACACTAAGTGAATGCGCAACAGAAATTTACCAAAAAGGAAACAGATTGCAGCTGTGCCAAATGAATAAGAAGCTTTAGCAGAAGTCAAGAGTGAGTTTTCACTGAGGTTTGATTATCTGTAAGGTTATTGCTGGGATAAAAGGGATGAATCTTCCTTTATGATATTTGTAAAGAAATTATACAAGAACCTATGAAATAGTTTAATACACTTCTGTTGCTTGTTTCTTTTATGTTCTTTTGTTTAAGGAGTATATTGACGGCCTCTTATCAGCAACTGCCTTTCATGATCACCAAGACGAGAAATGAAACCTCTAGTGTATGAAGCCAGGTTTCACTCTGGGATTGGACTTGTTCAGTATTACCATCAGCTGGGGAGATAACACTTTCTTGACAAGGCCATATTGCAATTGTAAACTTTGTTTTCATCTTTATCTGGCAGTGGCAAGTTGTACTCATATCAGGCAGGAAGAGAATTCAAGTTTATAAAATTGGGGACGTGTCACCAACACTGCCATTTTTAACGTGTCAGGCAACACGCGATAAAGATGATTTAAGATGATTAAAATGAAATGGTGATTTAAGTCAGGCTCTGCTGGGGTAATTGGGACTCTGGCTGAAACTTAAACAATAGCCAGCCAGGTTTCCATTGGCTCTGATAGCTCAGAGATTTAAAAAGCTCGAGGTGGAAGCTGTTAGTTTGATGAGGTCAACACCCAATCCAGCACGGGATAAAAGCAAATTACTGTGGATGCTGGAATCTGAAACCAAGAGAGAAAATGCTGGAAAATCTCAGCAGGTCTGGCAGCGTCTGTAAGGAGAGAAAAGAGCTGACGTTTCGGGTCTAACTGACCCTTTGTCAGCTCTTTTCTCTCCTTACAGATGCTGCCAGACCTGCTGAGATTTTCCAGCATTTTCTCTCTTGGTTACCCTATCCAGCACTCCTTGAAGGCCAGCGAAGCAAGACCACTTCCCTCAGCCCCTCAGAGAACTGCTCAGCATCCCCTCTGCCCATAACAGCTGATGAAGGGCTTATGCTCGAATTCCTGATGAAGGGCTTATGCTCGAAACGTCGAATTCTCTATTCCTGAGATGCTGCCTGGCCTGCTGGGCTTTGACCAGCAACACATTTTCAGCTGTGATCTCCAGCATCTGCAGACCTCATTTTTTACTCACCTAGCCTTTGGGTTACCTCAGCCTCCAGCCTCAATGGTTCCCTCTGTATCTACTTCTACACTCATTCTTTCATTTTGCAAATCCCTCCTCCGCACCAATCCAGACCCTAATTTCTCACTCCCTTCCTTTTGATTCCCATTCACTCACAACTATTGGCTTCATATCCAACAAGCCCCTTCTCCTTCCACATTAACAGGGACCACAGAAAAGTCTCTCTTGTGATGAGCTCTTTAGTGCTGGCTTTGTTGTCAGGCAATAGAGTTAGGGTCAGGGTCAGGGTTAGGGTCAGGGTTTGTCAGAGATAGGGTCAGGGTTAGGGTTAGGGTTTGTCAGAGATAGGATCAGGATTAGGGTTTGTCAGAGGTAGAGTCAGGGGTATGGTTAGGGTTTGTCAGTGATAGGGTCAGGGTTAGGGTTAGGGTTTGTCAGAGATAGGATCAGGGTTAGGGTTTGTCAGAGGTAGAGTCAGGGGTATGGTTAGGGTTTGTCAGTGATAGGGTCAGGGTTAGGGTTAGGGTTTGTTAGACTTAGGGCTAGGATTAGGGTTAGGGTTTATCAGAGATAGGGTCAGGGTTAGGGTTAAGGTTTTGTCAGAGATAAGGTCAGGGTTAGGGTTAATGTTTTGTCAGAGATAGGGTCAGGGTTAGGGTTAGGGTTTGTCAGGAATAGGGTTAGGGTTCGGGTTTGTCAGAGATAGGGTTAGGGTTCGGGTTTGTCAGAGATAGGGTCATGGTTAGGGTTAGGATTTGTCAGAGATAGAGTCAGGGGTATGGTTAGGGTTTGTCAGAATAGGGTCAGGGTTGGGATTAGGGTTTGTCAGACTTAGGGCTAGGATTAGGGTTAGGGTTTATCAGAGATAGGGTCAGGGTTAGGGTTAAGGTTTTATCAGAGATAAGGTCAGGGTTAGGGTTAATGTTTTGTCAGAGATAGGGTCAGGGTTAGGGTTAGGGTTAGGGTTTGTCAGAGGTAGGGTCAGGGTTAGGGTTTGTCAGAGGTAGGGTCAGGGTCAGGGTCAGGATTCGCGTTTGTCAGACTTAGGGCTAGGATTAGGGTTAGGGTTTATCAGAGATAGGATCAGGGTTAGGGTTAGGGTTTGTCAGAGATAGGGTCATGGTTAAGGTTAAGATTTTGTCAGAGATAGGGTCAGGGTTAAGGTTAGGATTTATCAGAGTTAGCGTTAGGGTTTGGCAGAGTTAGGGTTTATCAGAGGTAAGGTTATGGTTTGTCAGACTTAGGGCTAAGATTAGTGTTAGGGATTATCAGAGGTAGGGTCAAGGTTAGGGTTTGTCAGAGATTGGGTCAGGGTTAAGGTCAGGTTTAGGTTTAGGGTTTGTCAGCCCTACAATCCAGTCAGCTGTCCATCAGGAATGAAAAGAAACAATCGTAAAGTCCTGCTGTTAAAGTCAGCTGGAGTGCTGGGCCCCCAGGCTGGTTTGATTTTCTCTGTGCCCCTTCACTCCTTTTCTTCCTGAGTCAGAATTCACACCAACCATCTATCCCAGATGGTGTGGTTAAAAGTTTTCTTCCAAGCTCAGCCTATCAAGGGTCAGGAATCAAACATGAGCCACTGCAAACAGCGTTCTGAAATCTAAAGTTCTAGGATCACGCAAAAGCAAAATATCACAACAGTTGGAAAGTTGAAATTCAAATGGAAAATGCGGGCAATATTCCATAGATGTGTGGAGAGGGAAACTGCGTGAACAGGTTGGAGGCTGGTAACAGAGGCAAGTGGGCACTTTAAAAGTAATACATTGCTACTTTTTCAAATGGAAGTTGAAATGAAAGACTGACCCCAAGGGGAAGCTTATGATGCGATGTCACAACTTCAAGGGATTGGGTAGTATTATTGGTAGTCCCCATTCCGGGTTACCAAGAATCAACATGAAAACTCCTAACCGTCTCAGTCTGTCACGTTATTTAAAGTAATAATAATTAATCTTTCACAACATGAAATATTGTGCTAGCAGACAACATTCAGATGACATGACAGCAGATCGATATCTTACCCCCTTGCAGATTAAGACAGCCTCCTTTGTCATTGATTTGGGATATGATACATTGTGCTCCATTATAGACTGGAAAAGCTCATCCTCATCCTCACCGTCAAATGGAGGCTGTCAGAATACAAACAAACCATTGTCAGCATTAGGTAAAGCTTCATTAGAACTGTCAACAGACCTGAAGGTCCATTCACCTCTTTGAATTCCAGCGATATTTATACGATCTTTTACATGGAGATTTCAGAAGTAGAATTGACAATGTTTGTCCTTGTTTTCCTCACAGGGTCACATGATCCTCTCAATCCAGGAGCAAGAAAGGCTGCCCAACAATTCACCAAGTCAACATGGTCAACAACGAGGCCTCACCTCCTCCTTCTATCGTTCTACCTCAGCAGCTGAAGCTTTCAGCTCAGTTTTATTAGCACGTTGCCAAACTAGTCACACGAACATAAGAACGAGGAGCAGGAGTAGGCCATCTGGCCCCTCAAGCCTGCTCCATCCCGGCTGACCTGTTCATGGCCTCAGCTCCACTTACCCGCCCTCTCACCGTAACCGTTAATTCCTTTACTGTTCAAAAAAAATTATTTATCTTAGCTTTAAAAATATTCCATGCTGAAGCCTCAACTACCTCACTGGGCAGGGAATTCCGCATTCCACAGGCCAACTGTAAATCCGGGATCGTATCCTCAAACCTGAGGCAGAGAGGGGGAGGGGGAGTTCAGGGTTACAATTCGCTCCGTAAGAGCTCTTGAGTCGTGAGATCAGGAGGAGAGGGATGGTACAAACACCAAAACACCCTTCAGAAGATTGAATATTCCTGCCAATTCCCAAGAATCTGTGGCTAGTGACTGATCACAACAGTCAGGGCTCATTCAGGAAGACACCAACCCCATCGACAGACTGCACAGGAGATCACTGCACTGCATCAGAGAAAGTTAGAAAGAAAATCAAAACTTCAAACAAAGTTCAAACAACTCATCTACCCGATCCTCCAAACAACAGCATTGGACTCATCGACCATCTCTGAACCCACTGAGCTGGAGAGCAAACAATTCAGCCTTTGGCCCAAGGCACTGCCGAAGAGGGAGAGACAGCAGTCACCAGTCTAAACTCCAGCTTCTCTTTCAGGGTGCAGTTTTGCTTTTATTTTAATGCCTCTTAACTTCCCTATTTTGTACAAATTCAGACTTTAGACTGATCATGTTCCAGTTGCCCTCCACTGTTTGGGTGATATTTCTTAAACCTCCTGCATTTACTTTACCATCTACAGTCCTGGTTACTGATCTAAGGGAAAAGCTTTGTGGGCGGCACGGTGGCACAGTGGTTAGCACTGCTGCCTCACAGCGCCTGAGACCCGAGTTCAACTCCCGACTCAGGCGACAGACTGTGTGGAGTTTGCACGTTCTCCCCGTGTCTGCGTGGGTTTCCTCCGGGTGCTCCGGTTTCCTCCCACAGTCCAAAGATGTGCGGGTCAGGTGAATTGGCCAAGCTAAATTGCCCGTAGTGTTAGGTAAGGGGTAAACGTAGGAGTATGGGTGGGTTGTGCTTCGGTGGGTTGGTGTGGACTGGTTGGGCCGAAAGTCTAATCTTTCTTTCTAACTGCCCTCGTCATAAAACTGGACACCTCAATCAGGTCTTGCCTCTGCCTTCTCAGCTTTAAGGAGAACAATCTCTTCTATCTAGTTTCTCTTCATAGCTGAAACACTCCAGCATGGACAACATTTCTAGTGAAACTCCTCTCCACCCTCCCTGCAGCATACATACCCTTCCTATCATATGGCAACCGGAAGTGCACACAGTACACCAGCTGTGGCCTCAGTAAAATCTTATACAGCCCATTCTTGGCAGAAGATCAAGAATTTGCATTTTACATTCCTGGGAGATTACAACTGGTGTACACTATCTGTGTAGCTACTTGCTTTCATATCCTAGGATGCAACCTATCAAGGCCAGGGGACCTATCCACTTTCAGGCCCATGAGTTACCCTCGTATTTTCTCTCTCGTGATTACTATTGCTTACTTCATCCACCTATACGTTTTGCCCCCTTAATTATTTCGAATGGTTGAAACTCTAATAGTGTCTTCAAACATGAAAATTGAGACAATGTACTTATTCAACTGGATATTAATTATTTTTTGATTTACAGAAACTCTTACTGTACTATCTTTTCTTCTGACAAATGATCTAATCAATAAATCTAATTCTAATTAGTTTTGTAGGAAGAGGTGTTATACTGAAGAAGGAAATGGAGTAAACTCAGAAAAAAAAGCAATCCTTTGGTGTCACTTTCTGCACAGCATAAAAATCTAACCATCCAAAGTCTCCCTTCCCCAAAGGGTTTCTTACCTGTCCAGCTAGCATTTCATAAAGTAATACTCCATACGCCCACCAATCCACCGATTTTCCATACGGCTGATAAGCAATAATCTGAAAGATAAGACAAACATCCAAAACGTGAGGGAAAGAACTGGAAAAAGAAACTGCAGTCACATCTTGAAAAGAATATTTGGTTGTACAGCTATTCCAACCTGCTTTATTAAAAGAATTGACTTTAGCAAAAAGTACTATGACTCTTTCAATATCATAGAGTCATAGAGCTGTATAGCACAGAAACAGACCCTTCGGTCCAACTCATCCTTGAGTTGTTATCCAGAGATAAAACTGTTTTAGTGATGCTCATCACTTTCACAATGAGTGAGTGGATCCCAGGTGAAGATTTTCTGCTTTGTCATACGCCAGGTGATTTCAATGTGATACCCATTGACATTACATGAATGAACAATCACAGGCTGCTGGTCATAGAGTCATAGAGATGTACAGCATGGAAACAGACCCTTCAGTCCAACTCGTCCATGCCAACCACATATCCCAACCCAATCTAATCCCACCTGCCAGCACCCGGCCCTTATCCCTCCAAACCCCAACTATTCATATACCCATCCAAATGCCTCTTAAATGTTGCAATTGTACCAGCCTCCACCACTTCCTCTGGCAGTTCATTCCATACACGTACCACCCTCTGTGTGAAAAAGTTGCCCTGTAGGTCTCTTTTATATCTTTCCCCTCTCACCCTAAACCTTTGCAGTCTAGTTCTGGACTCCCCAACCCCAATACTATAGGAAGTTTTACATCCTGCTCCAGTTCTCTACTTGTCCCTCAAAATGTTACTCGTGTCCAAAGTGGAATTGGGGTTGAGAGGTCAGAAGAGAGAGTGGAATCCATTTTTGTTGATATTCTGTTTGGATACGATGTTATCAGACATTCTAATGATACAGGGGCAAATGGTGGGGAATTTCCCATCCAGTTCCCCCAGACCTGGGAAAATGGCCAAGAGAGTGGCCAAGGGTTATGGAAGGAACATGGTGCTTTGAACATCTTGATGGAACCTTTGTTGGCTGGGTGCCAGGAAAGGCCATCATGGTCCCACCAGCAAACAAGCAGAATATGTGCCAGACGTTCCTCCTTTGGTTCAGTTTGGAACCAAACAATGTTGAGGATCACGACTGTCTTTGGGGGTGGGAATGGTCTTTGGGAATCTTTGCCTTAACAGCTGTGATGTGTTCTGCCTTACAAAACCCCATGGCGCTGGGTAATACTGAGATTGTCTCACAAGTTTGGTGGTGCAACCTAAAGACACTAACATCCCCATTCCTATAATATCCGAGAGCCTTTAGGAGTGCTCTGCTGACAGGACGGACCGAAGGGGAATTTGACCGTGATGACATCTGTGGCTGGGCTGGGTTCAGCTTTCCTCCTGTCTGAAGAGAACGGCAGGATCCAACTGCTCAGAGTTATAGAGTTCTAGAGTTATAGAGTTTGCGAATCATCGAGTTCTAGAGTCACGGAGTTCTACAATCATTGAGTCAAAGAGTTACAAAATCATGGAGTTATAGAATCATAACCTTCCAGATTTATAAAGTTATAGAGATGTACAGCACAGAAACAGACCCTTCAGTCCAACGTAGACTAGATATCTTACATTAATCATGTCCCATTTGCCAGCACTTGGCCCATGTCCCTCTAAACTCTTCCTATCCATATATCTATCCAGATGGTTTTTAAATGTTGCAATTATACCAGCCTCCACCACATCCTCGGGCACCTCATTCCATACACGTACCACTCTCTGCGTGAAAAGGTTGCCCCTTAGGTCCCTTTTAAAACTTACTCCCTCTAGTTCTGGACTTCCCCCATCCTAGGAAGAATACTTTGTCTATTTACCCTATCCGTTCTCCTCATGATTTAATAAACCTCTATAAGGTCACACCTCAACCTCCACCCTCTAAGATAACAGCCCCAGCCTAATTCAACCTCTCTCTATAGCTCAAATCCTCCAACCCTAGCAACATCCTTGTAAATCTTTTTTGAACCCTTTCAAGTTTCACAACATCCTTTCAATAGGAGGGAAACCAGAATTGTGCACAATATTCCAACAGTGGCCTAACCAATGTCCTGTACGGCCGCAACATGACCTCCTAACTCCTATACTCAATACTCTGACCAATAAAGGAAAGCATACCAAATGCCGCCTTCACTATCCTATCCACCTGAGACTCCACTTTTAAAGAAGTGTGAACCTGCACTGCAAGGTCTCTTTGTTCAGCAACACTCCCCAGGACCTTACCATTAAGTGTATAAGTCCTGCCCTGATTTGCTTTTCCAAAAGGCAGTACCTCACATTTATCTAAATTAAACTCCAACTTTGGCCCATTGGCTCATCTGATCAAGATCCTGTTGTAATACTTTGTTGAAACAGGCAGCTTTAAGCCAATCACAGCTCTGTAACATTGACACCTTCGGGGATCTCTGGTGGGGTTGGTTGAGAAGGGCAGAAACCTGCCTCTGCTTGGCAGTTGCACTCCTCTGTGTGAAAGAGCCTCGAGATTTGTGCCATCACATTGCGGGTTTCTATATTCAGGCATTAGGTGCCAGAATGTTTGCTTGCAGATTAGTCATTCTCTGCCACCTTCCTATAAATAGAGACAATGTGCAGGTGTAAGATGTATAAACATTTGGCCAACTGTCTTTTCCTTTCTCCAGCTGGAATCTATTTAACTAAATGAAAAGTTTATCATGGACACAGCAAACTTTGAGACAGTGTTGCTCATTCATGAATCTTCTGTGGATAAAATCTTTTGAATCCAATCGCAGTCTGCCCCACTTCAAGGACGTCTGTGGACACAGAACAAAGGAAAATGGTGACACTTCCTGTGGGCTGGCGGGCACCATCACCAACTGGTTGCTTGGCAACAGGCACCACTGGTGAGAATGACAACCCACAACAACGCATGGCAGCTTCCAGCGAGGTACATGTGGCAAATGCTGGCTCTCCCATTGGCAAAGGGACATCACACCTGAAATGGATGAGTTGCTGTGTTCTTGTCACCGTTGGTAGATAGTAGGAAGCTGATGAGGGTGAGATATAGCCAGACCCAGACTCCTATTCCTCCAATCACCAAGAATAGAGAGTGTACACACTTGGTCACACAGCATTAGGCAACAATGCTGAAGAATGATCTGTATATACAGTATGTTTTTGCAAGTTTCTAAGAGATTTAGAGAAATTGTTACGACTTACAATAATTTTTGGGGAGGAGAAGGACAAACCTGTTGTAAATGTTGTAAAGGGTAGAGAGAGTAACCACCCTTTCTTCATCTTATACATTCTTTCAATTTACGCCAAAGGGTCAGCAAACATTCAGTAACAGGATTAGATTGTTTAACCCCACTGATCTTTTCTGACATTCACAGAGATCTCAGTTCCTCAAACCCATTTCTCTGGCTTTGGCCTGTTACTTTGCATATGCTGGCCCAACATAAATCTGTTCGTCTGAATCTTGAAAAATTTACTTACCCAAAATTCTCAACCTCTCAGGGAGAGTTCCATCAATCTTAGCATGAAAAACGTTCCCAAATTTCATTTCTGAATAGTGCTGCCTTTATGCTAAGCTTGTTGTGGACATGCCCCACCAGAGAAAATAGGATCTCTGAAAGGAACCCAACAAATCCTTTCCACACTGTACAGGTCTTGATTAGATGCCTTCGTTGTTTCAAACTCGAGGGAATACAAATGTAGTTTCTGCAACTGCTGCTCATGGATGAACGTATTAGTCCTTGTATTAGTTCTCACACTATAATCTTCTGAGGCCAATATAGAATTGCTGAGATTTGGGGTAAAATTCAATGTTTGCTCGACGAGCCTTTCTCTGTCTGTCTCTCCACACGCCACTTCTCACCTTCTCTGTCACTCTGTCTGTCCCTCTCTTTTTCTCTCTGTCTCACCTTCTGTGTTTGTCAGTCTCTCTCGCCTCTATCTCTTCTTCACTGTTTTTTTTCTCTGTCTCTCTTTCTCCATCTCTCTCCTGTCTCTTTCTCCGTCTGTCTCTCATTTGGTCTCTGTATCTTTCTCTCTCTCCCATACACACAAACACTCAAACCACCAAAAGAAAAGTGCATGGGCAGCCAATGGGCATGAGAAGAGAGCCATCCCTGCCGCCATTACATATTGTGGGCAGGCTGCAGTTAGGGACGCCCTCCAGTGGGAGGAAGCAGTACTGAGCTCTGATGAAGAAGGGCCAATGGAAACCAATGAGGCAGATTGGGGTATTGAGTGGGAAGGCTGGATACGGTGAGGAGGGGGCGGGATGTGGGGAATGGGTTGTGGTGAGCAGGCAGGTGGTGGGGAGGATCCCTGACCCCCAAGCCCCCAAAGATAGTCCTCCCTCCTTCCTGTCCTTTTAAAAATGTTTAAGTAATAGGCCACCCACTTCGACCCAAATATCCCTGGCGACAAAATTATGGTAAGGACAAAGGATGATTCAAGTCAATTGTCCTGTTAACAAATCCAGCTGAATGGGTTGGGGGAATTCCTCTGATGCAATGGCAGCGTTCCTACCACTGGGTCAGGAGCCCTGGGCTCAATACTGCACCTATTTCTGAGGTGTGTCATATTATCTCTGAACAGATTGAAGGGAAAAGCCTGGCTGAACTGTGATAGCTGACTTCAATGCAGCAGACAGTATGCTAATTTCACTTACGGGGGTGAGTGTGGGAATGGGCTGGAGTGGAGTGGCCTGGGGACTCAAACCACTTTGGACCTACTCACCACAAACAGGAACTGGTGGAGGTTCTAGTAAAATCCACCTGTCATTGTCTAAAGGCAAATGCTGTGTTAAACTACGCTTCATGGAATCAAACTTCCACCAACTTTTTGAATTCCAGGCACATTCAAATACCAGGGAACTTTCCATTGACCTTTGGATTGTTGCCACTGACTGTCCCTTACACACTGGCTCTAAGCGATTCCTCTGAACAGATGACCAGGTTCCTTTTAACAACCTTAGTCTCGTATCATTACAAAAATAATAGCATTCATAAATCCTGCTCCAATTCAATTTAGAGCTGCAATGAGCAATATATTAAAGGGCAATGGCATTAACCTCAATCACAAACTAACTGATAAAATCAGCCAGCACAAAATGATTGACTTTGTGCTTCCCAGCAGAGGTGCTCTACCTTCACAATGATCACAAATATTTTCTCATCAGACCCTTCTGCAATCTGTAAAAATGATGCAGAGTTTCAGAAATGACAATGGGAGAGTGAACTAACCTGTCACTATGCTGTCAAGCAGAACAGTGTTGTAGTTAGCTCAGAAATAAAGCAAGGCTACTCAGGTATCCTGGCAGGAAAGAAATGTTTTTCTCTCTCCACAGAAGCTGCCAGACCTGCTGAGTTTCGCCAGCATTGCCTGCTTTCAGTTTCCATTAATTTGCCACGGAATATGTGAACGGTGGTGACCAACTGTACCACGTTCAGCAAGTTAGCAAGTTCAAGGGACCGCAGGCAGTGTAAGCGTTGATCTCCGTGACTTACATGAAGCGCAATTAATTAAATTTGATGGATCCAAGTATACAGTCCACACGGGTAACCTCACATGATCCAGAAAAGACTGCTCAATAATTATTTTTACAGCTCCTATCCCAGAGAATTATAAATATTCATTTAAACTGCTGAACTACAGGGGAAGTAGCACATGTCACAAAAGCATCATAATCATGTCAGATGGCATTCAGATCAGACATGGAGTTGATCATGTATTTTTTATTCACATCAACTCCTTTAAGGGCTGTGGTGACACAGTGGTAATGTCATCTTCTCTAAACCAGACGGTCTGAGTTCCAGTCCACCTTACCCTGGAGTTGTGTCATAAAATGTCCCAACATTTTGTTTAAAATATCTAACAGCAACTCCTTTATGTCTAAAAGGTGCGGCTCAATTGTGTTGAGTGTTGCTACCTTCCCCACAGGGGAAGGAGACTAAAAAGCACAATCAGTAGGTCCATTCCTGGTCAGTGTTTAGTCATTTGAATTGGGAAGGGCAAGTAGCCGGTCAGGACAGGATTGCGCTGGCTTGTGATGCCCCCTACAGTTGAACAACCAGCTGACACTAGAGAGAACTAAACGTCTGCAGAAAAGCCAAAATGGCTCCTCATGGCAAGGATCCATAACACGACCTGAGGAGGAAAGGAAAATGTTGTCAAAGTAACATTTTCTTTATTTGTTCACTCACAGGATGTGGGTGTTTCGGGCTCGGTCAGTTTTTATTGCCCATCCCTAATTGCCCAGAAGGCAGTTAAGGGTCAACCACATTGCTGTGGGTCTGGAGTCACATGTAGGTCAGACCAGATAGAGTCATAGAGTCATAGAGATGTACAGCATGGAAACAGACCCTTCAGTCCAACCTGTCCATGCCGACCACATATCCCAACCCAATCTAGTCCCACCTGCCAACACCCGGCCCATATCCCTCCAAACCCTTCCTATTCATATACCCATCCAAATGCCTCTTAAATGTTGCAATTGTACCAGCCTCCACCACTTCCTCTGGCAGCTCATTCCATACACGTACCACCCTCTGTGTGAAAAAGTTGCCCCATAGGTCTCTTTTATATCTTTCCCCTCTCACCCTAATCCTGTGCCCTCTAGTTCTGGACTCCCGACCCCAGGGAAAAGACTTTGTCTATTTATCCTATCCATGCCCCTCATAATTTTGTAAACCTCTATAAGGTCACCCCTCAGCCTCCGACATTCCAGGGAAAACAGACCCAGCCTGTTCAGCCTCTCCCTATAGCTCAAATCCTCCAACCCTGGCAACATCCTTGTAAATCTTTTCTGAACCCTTTCAAGTTTCACAACATCTTTCCGATAGGAAGGAGACCAGAATTGCACGCAATATTCCAACAGTGGCCTAACCAATGTCCTGTACAGCCACAACATGACCTCCCAACTCCTGTACTCAATACTCTGACCAATAAAGGAAAGCATACCAAACGCCGCCTTCACTATCCTATCTACCTGCGACTCCACTTTCAAGGAGCTATGAACCTGCACTCCAAGGTCTCTTTGTTCAGCAACACTCCCTAGGACCTTACCATTAAGTGTATAAGTCCTGCTAAGATTTGCTTTCCCAAAATGCAGCACCTTACATTTATCGGAATTAAACTCTGTTTGCCACTTCTCAGCCCATTGGCCCATCTGGTCAAGATCCTGTTGTAATCTGAGTTAATCCTCTTCGCTGTTCACTACACCTCCAATTTTGGTGTCATCTGCAAACTTACTAACTGTACCTCTCAAGCTCGCATCCAAATCATTTATGCAAATGACAAAAAGTAGAGGACCTAGCACTGATCCTTGTGGCACTCCACTGGTCACAGGCCTCCAGTCTGAAAAACAACCCCCCCACCACCACCCTCTGTCTTCTACCTTTGAACCAGTTTTGTATCCAAATGGCTAGTTCTCCCTGTATTCCATCAGATCTAACCTTGCTAATCAGTCTCCCATGGGGAACCTTGTCAAATGCCCTTCAGGACAGCAGCTTCCTACTGGAAAGGACATTAGTGATCCAGTTCAGTTTTATTCCTGTCAATCAACAATTGTTTCCTGGTCAGCATTAGACTTTTAGTTCCAGATTTTTATTGAATTCAGATTCCAATATGATTTGAACCCAAGTTCCCAGAATATTTGGGTCACTGAACTCAAAATGTTAATTCTGATTCTCTTCACAGATGCTGCCAGACCTGCTGAGCTTTTCCAGCATTTTCTGTTTTTATCCTCAGAATATTACCTGCATCTCTGGATTATTAGTCTAGTGATGAAACCACTAGGTTATTGCCACCCTTCGTCTTCATAAAACAAGACAGTGAGCTATTGCAAAGATTATATTAGGAGCATTGAGGAGTGGGTACCGATCATATCCATTTAGCTTGTCAAACTGTCAAAACAGCATATGGCCAGCATCAGTGATTTTAGTGCAGCTCCATTACATTAGCAATATCACTGTAAGTTCAACTCCAAATGATCAATATTCATTTTCTGAAATAAGACGTTGAAACTTCAGAACAGCAGCTGGATCAGCGATGTGGTGAAAGTTGGATAATAACGTAACCAAACTCCTCACCATTGAAATGGAAAACTACAGCTCATTCTTAAAGCAATACAAGGTGCACAGGAGTGAGAAAGACTGGAGACTATCACTGTAGTCCACCTGGTCAATGTCTCACAATCATTCCAAAATTCTGCTACCATTCTGTCTGTCTATCCATTCATTTCCATATCCTCATTGAACTTCACCTTGAATTTACTGATCCAATTAGACCCGACTATTTGGCTGAACAGCCCATTCTATGTTTGTACATGGGTGTCTGTGTGTGCACATATAGCGTCATAGAGTCCTACAGCATGGAGACAGGCCCTTTGACCCAAACTGGGCCATGCCAAAAATGTCCATCCACCCTAACCCCATTTCCCTGCACTTGGTCCATATTCTTTGAAATCTTTCCTATCCATGTATGTGTCCAAAATGCCTTTTAAATGTTATTAATGTACCCGCCCCCCCAACCACTTCCTCTGACAGCTCATTCCATATGCATATTACCCCCTGTGTCTGTGTGTGCGCACATATGTTTGTGCTTTGTGTGTATGTGTGTGCACACATGTGTGTTTATGTGTGCACAAGTGCATGAGGGTGTGTATGCACCTGTGTCTGTGTCTGTGTGTGTGTGTGTGTGCCTCATTCGATCTCAAAGGGGGCCTACCCGTTCTGAATTTGAGATTTCATCAGACACAATGCCTCTTCTCCCTCACGTGGTTTAGGAAATTCAGCATTTCCATAAGGACCCTCACCAACCTGTACAGATGCACCATAGAAAGCTTTCTATCTGGAT
This sequence comes from Hemiscyllium ocellatum, assembly GCF_020745735.1. Lineage (NCBI taxonomy): Eukaryota > Metazoa > Chordata > Chondrichthyes > Orectolobiformes > Hemiscylliidae > Hemiscyllium > Hemiscyllium ocellatum. The sequence goes on along the minus strand of NC_083425.1, from coordinate 7,909,794 downwards.
GGATAACGGCTTGGTAAGGCTCTGTCTGGGACAGTAAGAAACTGTAGAAGATTGAGCGCACAGCCCAGACCATCCCAGAAGCCAATTTCCTTTCCAATCCCCCAATCTCCATCTACGCTTCTTGTTGCTATGGAAAAGCTGCCAACATCATCAAAGACCCCTCCCACTCCAGGAGTGCCCATCAGAAGATACAGAAGCTTGAACACACACACACACACACCATTGAACATGTACAGCTTCTTCCCTGCTGTTAATAGACTGCTGAGTGGGCCTCTCTTATGTCAAATCCAATGTTGATCTTGCTTTGTGTACTCCTGTGCAGTGTAACCTGTATCTAAGCATCCTATGATCTGTATGTCCTTGTTTGCTATGATCTGCCTGTATTGCTTGCAAAACAATATTTTTCACTGTACTTAGGTACATGTGTCAATAATAAATCAAATCAAATCAGAAACTCTGTAAAAAACATTTACAGTCACACCACATATCACACTCTGATGCAGACTGAGGACCCAGTCTATTTCAGAACCATAATTTCTAGTCGTTGAAATTTCAAGTTTTTAGGTCTTTAAGTGAGGTTACCATCCTAAAATTTACAGTGATTATTTTTCTCTTAATTCTCTGAATAAGACTATTTTCCTGCTCACCGACAATTTCCTGATGAAGGGCTCTGGCCCGAAACGTCGAATTTCCTGTTCCTTGGATGCTGCCTGACCTGCTGTGCTTTAACCAGCAACACATTTTCAGCTCTGATCTCCAGCATCTGCAGACCTCACTTTTTACTCGACAATTTCTTTGAACCATACTGTTTTACCTTGGTCATTCACATTGCTTATACCTGTCACAAAGACATGGAAAGTGTAAAGGAACCCTTGCCAGGAAGGTGATGAGTTTCAGTCATGCTCTTTCTCCAGCTCTCAGCATTTGAGTCAGAGAATCTGTGCTTTGGAAGCCAACACTCCAATCTCGTTTGTTGTTAAAAAATGTTACAACGCTCTGAAATTCCTGACAGGAATCACGCTGGCTGCAGTGATCCCATGGAAGCTCTTTGAAGGAGTGGAAATAAAATAAGCAAAGGACTTCATTAACTTAATCTTTAATTTGACAAAAATGAGATTCAGAAGATGATATTTGTGCCTTCTCTGGACTATTCTAATAATTACATGTTTTTACACAAAACAGTGTCAAAACTCAAAAGTAACCATTGAAACTAACCGGAACCAGTTTTAAAAGAAATCTAAATAAAAGCAGAACGTCTTCTCAAATCTGCGTCAGAGATGCAATCAAATCCAGTGTTGTACTGGGATGATGAAGGCTTCATAAAGAATTGCTTTCTGATGGGATAATTGGGTCAATGCTACTGGAGTGAGACGTGAAAAAAACATCAGACTGAGGGGGATATCATCAAATTGCAGCTGCTTGAATAGTGAGGGGTGACTGCAGCGATTTTGAAAATAGCTCTGAGTAAAATGTGAGACTGCTTTGAAATATTCTATATTTATTTTATTTCAAATTGCACTCTGTGTGTGTGTTTTGTGAATGGTGAATTGCTTTCCCTTTCTTAAGCAGTGCATCATTCTTTATAAACTAGCGCATAACTGCAAGGTTCATCTCTCATCAAATATCACAATGTAGCTGAACTGACAGCAACCAATCTCTGTCCTGTAGATGTTCCAAGCTGACCTAATCCAAGGTGACAGTTGCAATTTATGTTTTTAGTTATTTGTGTGTGACGTGCTCCTGAAATGGAAGAAAACCACTATCTGCTTGAAGAGTTTTGAGGAGATAATGAGGTAGACAGTAAATGCCTGAATAAAACTCCAAATTAAGTGAAAGATACGGTATGGCGCAATTGCAAAGACAATACTGAGTTACATTTCCATCTGTGAATGCTCACTAGTAATCGCTGCATCACAAATCATCTTGCACACTGCACTTAACTCTGTCCAATATATACTGTGGAAAGTGTAAAATGATTTGTGTAAAGACAATTTATAGTGAAGAGAAAGAGAACAATATTTTTATTTTGAACATTTTCAGTCTTGTATGACTCTCCTTCAGACCTTTTTCAGTATATCAGACTGGAAATGTTAACACTGCTGCTTTCTCCAAAGATGCTGCCAGACCTGCTGGTTTTCTCCTGCACTTTCTGGTTTTATTTTTGATCTGCAGCATCTGCCTGGACTTTGCCTTAAAGACATTTACATTTTGCGACTATAATGTGACAAGCAAACAGAAAGCATTTCCAGTTTGGGAAAAGTTTGCAAAGAATTGAACACTAGTTGGATATTCTTATTTTCTGACTGTTAATTATTTTGATGCATTAACAGGACAATTAGCCAAATCGTTGGCTCAAGTGAGAGGACTTGAGACCATCGACGGGCTGAGGGGATACAAGTTCTTCCTGCAGCTGCCTGAGCTGCAGTGCGTGTAGCAGCAATGGCTACTGGAAGCTGCAGTGAGGTTTGGAGCAGGTTCTGGGGGCCACATGCCTCCTTCTGATCCGAACTCGGATTTGTTACGGTTGAGTCCACAAAATTCCTTGTTGCAGAGAATGGCCTCCAAGCTTTGCCTTAGCTCGTGTTGGATTCCTCAACGTTCCTGGACATTGATCGCAGGCTTTCTGTCGATTTTGAAAGCACTTCCTTGTGCACCCTCTTTGCCAGGCCACATCATTGAAGTCCTCATCGGAGTCCTCTGTAGCAGAACGGAGTGGGTCACGACCCCCTCTGGATATTGGGCCCCTGCACTAACTGTGTCCCCTGCTCAGAGATGACTGTCACTCATGCCTGATCCAACCTCAAAAACATCCTCTCGGCTACACACAGTGTCAGCGAGAGGCTGGGAATGTGAAATCAACAGGAGGTGCTGTGTTGGCATCTCTTGTTTCTGTTCCTCTGTAGCCTGGGTCAGTGCTGCCCCTTTAATGTTCAAAGACTTGGACAGAGGCCCTGACTGGAATGTAACCAGATGGGCCGATGATACAAAGGGAAGGTAAATGATGTGGAGGATAGCCCTAACAATCTGCAACGGGGTATGGATGAGTGAATGAGCGAAAATGAGAGTTTGTTCACTTTGAGAAGAAGAACAGATAAGCAGAATATCTTTTTAAATGGATTTGGAGATGCCGGTGTTGGACTGGGGTGTACACAGTTAAAAATCACACAACACCAGGTTATAGTCCAACAGATTTAATCGGAAGCACACTAGCTTTCGGAGCGACGCTCCTTCATCAGGTGATAGTGGAGGGCACGATCGTAACAGTATTTATAGCAAAAATTTACAGTGTGATGTAACTGAAATTATACATTGAAAAATTGATTGTCCGTTAAGCCTTTCATCTGTTAGAATACAGTTATAGTTTCACTTCACTGTGTTATGATCGAGCCCTCCATTATCACCTGATGAAGGAGCATCGCTCCGAAAGCTAGTGTGCTTCCAATTAAACCTGTTGGACTATAACCTGGTGTTGTGTGATTTTTAACTTTTTAAATTGAGAGAGACAGAGAGACTGCAAAATGCTGTGGTACAGAGGGATCTGGGTGGCCCAGTCCATGGATCACAAAAAAATTGACATGCAGGTCCAGGGGGAAATGAGGAGGGCAAACAAGATGTTGGGGTTTATTGCAAAGGGAAGTAACAGTATAAAGATTGGGAACTGCTGCTATGATTGTACAGGGTATTAATAAGATCACTCCTGGGGTAATACTGCATACAGTTTTGTTTTCTTTGCATGACGAGGGTAGATTTTCATTGGAAGCAGTTCAGAGGAGGATCACTTGGCTGATTCCTGGAATGTAGGGGTTGCCTTTGGAGAAAAGGTGGAATAGGATGGTCCCATACTCAGGGGAGTTGAAAAGAATGAAAGGTGATCTTAGAACATAGAAAAGTACAGCACAGAACAGGCCTGTAGGCCCACGATGTTGTACCGAAGCTTAATCCTAATGTAAAACATAGTAACTTAACCTACACACCCCTCAACTCACTGCTCTCCATGTGCATACCCAGCAGTCGCTTAAATGTTCCCAATGACTCTGCTTCCACCATTCAACACATTCCATGCATTCACAACTCTCTGAGTAAAGAGCCTACCTCTGACGTCTCCTTTATACCTTCCTCCTAATATCTTCAAACTAGGACTTCTCGTACCAGTCCATCCTGTCCTGGGGAAGTCTCTGGCTATTGGCTCTATCTATTCCTCTCATGATTTTGTACACCTCGATCAGGTCTCCTCTCTTCCTCCTTCTCTCCAGAGAGAAAAGTCCGAGCTTATTCAACCTTTCTTCATATGGAAAGCCCTCCAGTCCAGGCAGCATCCTGGTAAACCTTCTTTGCACCCTCTCCAAAGCCTCTGCATCTTTCCTATCTTATTGAAACATCTAAGTCACTGTGAACAAAGGAGGACAGTGTAGAACCTCAGAAGGACATAATCACGGGGAAGTCAGCGAGTAAGTAGCAGATGAAGTTCAATGCAGAGAAGTGCTTAGATTAGATTAGATTACTTACAGTGTGGAAACAGGCCCTTCGGCCCAACAAGTCCACACCGACCCGCCGAAGCGCAACCCATCCATACCCCTACATTTACCCCTTACCTAACACTACGGGCAATTTAGCTTGGCCAATTCACCTGACCCGCACATCTTTGGACTGTGGGAGGAAACCGGAGCACCCGGAGGAAACCCACGCAGACACGGGGAGAACGTGCAAACTCCACACAGTCGCCTGAGTCGGGAATTGAACCCGGGTCTCAGGCGCTGTGAGGCAGCAGTGCTAACCACTGTGCCACCGTGCCGCCCACGGTGATACGTTTTTGAAGAGATGGTATAAAGGGTATTGCTCCAAAGGGTATGCAGGAGAAAAGGGGAACTGGGAATACACGTGCATAACTCATTCAAGGTGTCAGGGATTACAGACGGAGAAGTTAACCAAGCATCCTTGGCCTTAATAATAGAGACATAAAGTATAAGAACAGGGAGGCTATGTGTATAGTTCTGGGTGTCACAAGATATATAACCAGCACTATGGGACTAGGAGTGTGCTGGTTGATCGAATATTCCGGTTGATCGAGAGGTCCATGTAATCAATATAAAACACACACTCGGTAATAGAAACATAATGCAGGGGGTGTACACATCACTATTATACTTTATTTATGGCATAATCACCGAAATAATAATGCAACCTTTCTGTAAATAAAACTTACCTGCAGACAGCCTTCTCCCTCAAACCCTCAACGCACTATTCGGACATCATGATGATGCAGTAAACTGCTGGGATTTCCGGGGGATAATGCCAGTTTATCAAGAGTGCTGGTTCATAACATCCCAGTTATAACAAGGTTTGTTGTATTTAATATTGGATTGGACAGAGTTTTGCTTGACCAGGAAATTGAAGGGTGTGGGGGAGTTTAGACTGCAACTAGGTCAGCCGCGATATTATAGAATGGTGGATCAGGCTCACTGGGCCGAATGGCCTCTTACTGCTTCTGTTTCCAATGGTATTGAGTGGTGCTAGGGCATTGGGCTCAGGGCTATTGCCCACAATGAACAATGCAGTCAGCTTCAGCAGTAAAACACTGGTGTGCTGCTCACTGCATCTCGATCAATAGTTACATGATAATTTTATATCAAAACCTCTCCCTGTCACTGCATCTGTCTTCCAGGACAATCCTACTGAATTTCTGTTCTCTTCCAAATCAGTAATGTGGGAGAATCTCAGGACTGGAGACTTTAAAAGGGCTTGCAAATGATCAAGGAACCAGGATGTGACAAAATAAAAGGAGGAAAACCACCACAGTGCCAGAGGGTCACCATCTCATCAGACAGTGATAACTGGCGTCTAGATTAGAGTGGTGCTGGAAAAGCACAGCAGGTCAGGCAGTAGCCGAGAAGCAGGAAAATCAACGTTTTGGGCATTCCTGATGAAGGGTTTTTGGCCAAAACTTCAATTTTCCTGCTCTTCGGATGCTGCCTGACCTGCTGTGCTTTTCCAGCACCACTCTAATCTAGACTGCAATGTAGAATATGACCAGTAGCTGGTTAGGTATGGGAGTGCAGCAGACTTTGTGAGGAATGATGGTCACTGAATTCCCAGAGTGGACCTGATAGTTGAGCAATGTGTTCATATATCAGTTTGAACCTTCAAATAAACTGAACCTATATAGAGTTAACCATTCCTGAGTGTGTGATGAGTGAGTTTGTATGAAGGAATGCAGAAATACAATAATCTGTAACATTGTATAACTGCATGTAACACACAATTTAATTCAGTGAGAAAGACATCTCCCATTCCTATCTCAGCAACGTCCTTCAACCCCATACCCTCTGAGACATCTGGAACCCTCTAATTCTGGCCTCTTCTTGCATCCCCTACTTCATAATTGTTGGCCATGCCTACAGCTCTGCAATCCCCTCTTTCCACCTCTCTGCTCCTCCATCTTCCTTCAAAACACTGCTCCAAATCCTACTTGTCGGAGCAGGCTGATCTAATATGGCTTTATGTATTTGGTGTCATATTTTATTTCCCTGCTCCTGCAAACTGCTTTGGGATGGTTTATTGTATTAAAGGCGCCATAGAAATGTAGATTGTCAGGACAGATGGGGGTAACAATTTGTTAGATATTGTGGCTGAGCGTGGCTTTAGAGAGAATTAAGAGGCATGAAAGTTGCATCTCTCCCTCCAGCTGCAATTAAAGTCCAGTTGTATTTAAAAACATGAGCAGATAATTAGATTTACCACTTGTCAGTGCTGTCATCGATCACATTAAAACTTACAGTAATTGGAAAGGCTGCGAGGCTAAAGCAGTCTGAAAGGAGACTCGATGTCCAGCCACGAGTTCAGAAATAAATAAAAACAAAGCGTGATCTCCACTTCTCACTTTGTCAGGCGTCTGAAGGAATTTTTCGCATAGATATAGGGAAAGAGCTGTGTTGCTTCACGCACTGTAAGCCAGTTAGGAACAGGGAAAGTCTTCCAGAAGGGGCTGAATGGCCACTTTGTGAGCTGGGATCATTCTGTACCCAACAAGCACCACAGCTATTCAGCGGACAGAGGCAGCCTCACCACTTCCAATGGTGAACAGAGTCACTTCAGCACATACTTTCCCTGCTCTCTCTCTCTCTCTCTCTCTCGGGAGGCAGCAATGCAGTGATGCAAGAGGATGTTTCTGATGACTGAACTAGGTTTGGAGTGCCTATTGTTTGTTCAACTCTGAAATACCAGCGGTAATTGTACAATGGAGGTATTTTTCAGGTTGTGAAGAAACTGATATCTCTTTAACCAAGATCACTATGTGAAGCTGAAGCTTTATACACCCACAACATTGAAAAGCCTGGTGTGGAATTAATGTCACTGCACATTCAACCTCTCTCCCCTTGCCTGGGGCATGGTGACCCACTGGTTAAACCACCAGCAGTCATCCCTCTCTAGTGAAACAGCAGCCCTGTGATCCTCTGAGATTATGGCGACCCTAACTTGAACAAAGTCGATTAACTTTAAAAGCTAACTTGAGCTTCCTGACGGTGCCCTGTGGGAGGTGGGAAGTCAAGGTGTGTGAATGAACAATTAGCCCTTAGCTATCCACAGTAACACAATCAGCCAGGAGACCTGAGAAACACACTCTCGCTCCCCCCACAGCCAAAGGTCAGGCTCATTCCCCCTCACAGCCAGACGTCAGGCTCACTCCCGCAGTCAAAGGTCAGGCTCACTCCTGCAGTCAAAGGTCAGGCTCACTCCCACATCGACTCACCTTCTCCTCAGATGCTGCTGTGCTTTTCCAGCCCCCACCTTTTGAATTTGAGACTGGGAGGCACAGCCTGGGATTCTAGTGGAGGTGGCTTTAATTGAGGTAAGGACAGTGACCTCCCCTGCACCATGAATATTCCTGTTGTTGTGTGATGCTTTTACAGCATGGCAGAGCTGACAGCAGATGTTCCACTGGGGAAGGCCTTCCAAGTTAATGAAAGCTCTATGACTGAGCCTCATTTGGAGGGCCCCTGTGCAGTAGCATCTGGCTGTGTCCGTCTCTCTCAGCAGGATCAGGCCAACCTCCTCATCCCATCCTTTACTGGGCAGCAAACCCAGGGCAGGCCCAGCTGATGGGCCCACTTCCTAATCAACCTGTTCAGACATAATATGACACAACCTCTGGGTGCCCTGGCCCAGAGGTAGAGACATTACCACCGTGCCACAGAGCCCTTACCTGGTCACGTCGTGTAAAAGTGTGGCACAGCTCCAAGTCAGCAGGATCGTGACCTGGAAACAATGTTGAAACTTGGAGATTTTTCACATGGAGAATATTATACCTATTGCTTTAGAAAACCATCCAGAATACATGATTGAAATTAATTTCATTTCTGATTGACTTGGCTGCTTATTCCAGTCTTTCTGAAAATTAATCCCTGTCCCCTCTAAAACCACACTGCTTTTACATGCATCTGACTTCAGCATTTGTACAGGCTACCATTGGGGGAAGCGGGGGAGGTGGGGTCTACACAAAGCTCCTGTTGAAGTCTTAATACGTTTCCTATTTAATAATTCTACCCAAAATGTTTCAACGCTTCCTGAGTTTCCATCATAGGTATTTTCTAATCAACCTGCTCAGATGTTATCATACTGCTGCAGAGTAGGTGGGACTTGAACCTAGGTCTCCTGGTCCAGAAATACAGACACTACCACTACACCACAAGAGCACCCCCACCCCTTCCCTCCCCCAACCTTTTATTTGTACTCTATTACAGCAGTGGTTTCATCTTACTGACTGAGGTAACAGCTGCTGCACCGTTTTACTCGCTTCTCCTTTAGACTGTATAATCCACGATATTTAGTTTCCAGGCTTGGTCAAATTCAACAAACTGTATTTGGGATTACACTTCACTGATTCATTGATCTACATTTGTGGGATTTGAGTCTGGTTTGTTTCTCTGAGTAAATTCTCTGAGTTAATGACAGAGACGCAGTGTGAACTAAGGGGTTGGTAACAATAAGCTGTAATTTACTTTCAATAGCTGTACCGAAGATGAATGGTCTTTTATTAGAATAATCGTTGGAGGTCTAAGAATCAATTTTCACAAATGAGACTTAAAAGATAGTTTAAGAGAAACCAAAAGAACTGCAGTTGCTGTAAACCAGAGACTAAAATAGAAATTGCTGGAAAAGCTCAGCAGGGTCTGTGGAGAGACATCAGAGTTAACATTTCAGATCGAGTGATTCTGATTTCTCTCCGCAGATCCTGCTGAGCTTTCCCAGCAATTTCTGTTTTTGTGCTTATCAATGGGATAATGAACTACATCTGACGTCTATAAAAATCGGGCTCTGATGACGTTTCAGCAGCATTCTGATATATGAATAAACCAGCACTTGGCTCTGGCCTTACCTCTGGTGCGATGTAGTCCGGGGTCCCGCAAAAAGTCCGCGTTGTGGCGTTGTCGAATATGCCCTCCTTGCACATGCCAAAATCTGCAATTTTAATATGTCCCTCGGCGTCCAGCATCACGTTATCCAGCTTTAAGTCTCTGCAAACATTTAAATGTGGATGAAACAGTCTGAGCTTCATGTAACTGAGGTCAAGCCCACTGTCAAGGGTCACTGTCAAGGGTCACTGAGACTGTAAACGCCAGGAATTTTGTGTTCTGAAATCACACACTGGTCACAACAATTTTCTTCAACAAGACAAGGAATCCTAGAATGCAGGAGGAGGCCATTCAGACCAGTTTGTCTGTCAATATAAACCTCACAACTGCTGGGAAAAATGACACTGCTTCTCAGAATGCTCTTTAAGAACAGTGACCACCTCCTCTGGTCTGGTTGATACGTGACATCTGTCCTGCACCAAGTTGGCTAACACTTTACTGTCCTCTAAATGGTCAAGTGGTTGTTCCTAAACATACAATGCATTTTAGAGCTGTCCAGCTTCCACGAGTAAAGATTTTTTTTCTAAGAAAAGCTTCATTATTTAATCTTTTTCATATTTCTTCGGTAGGAGATCCAAATAGGAATGACGGTAAGATCGCGGAATATGTGAGCCCCAGTTAACTGATTTCATAGGAGTGCATTAGAGAGGGTAAATGTTTCAGGAATCCTTCTGAAATCAATCTTTGTATGCTAACGTGATGGGCATTTTATATTTAACAGCTACTGATGGAGAGGTCACAATATCCCAAGACTCAGTAAGGAAAACACCTGCACCTTAACTTTATCCAAAACCAGAGTCACTAAAGCGTTTTAGCTTCAGGAAGAAGGATGTGGGAAACATGCTGACAGCTTCCAACATGTCTGCCCTTTACTGGGAGATAACGCAGAGCAAACTGTTCCCTTTCCTGAGGGCCTTCTGTATCAGTCATGAATCATAGAGGTTAACAGCACAGAAAATGGCCCTTCACCCCATTGAATCTCTGCTGGTCAGAAACAACCACCTAACTATTCTAACCCTATTTTCCAGCACTTGGCCCATAGCCTTGTATGACTTGCACATCTAAACACTTCTTCAACGTAATGACGGGTTCTACCTCTCCCACCATTATAGGCAATGTGTTCCAGATTCTTCCCACCTTTTGGGTGAAATACTTTTCCTCATATCCCCTCTAAACCTTCCCTTAAATCTATTCTCCTCTCCCCCCCCATTCCCCCACTCCTTGATTCCTCCACCAGGTGGAGAAATTTCTTCTGTGACCATCCTAATAATGACCCTTCATAATTTGATGCATTTCAAACATGTTCCCCTTCAGTCTCCTCTGCTCTGAGGTAAACAACTTGTCTGTCCAATCTCTGAAACTCTCCGGCCCAGGTAACATCCTGGGAAAGTTCCTCTGTGCCTGCTCCAGTGTAATCACATCCCTCCTATAATATAGACTCCAGAATTGCATACAATACTCTAACAGTGGTCTGAGCAATGTTTTATACTGTTCCAGCCAAACCTCCCTGCTCTTCAACTCAATGCCTCAGTTCATTAAGAACAACCGTCCCATATGCCTTCTTTACTACTTTATCTGCCTGTCTGATTACCTTAAGGGGCCAGTGAAAATGCAGGCCAGATACTCAGTGCTTCCCAGGGTCCTACTGTTATTCACGTATTCCGAAGCTTTCCTTGTCCTTCCAAGTGCATCACCTCACATTCATGTGGATTGCATTTCATTTGCCACAATTAAAATAAAATTATTTGTATTCGTTCCCTTCCTTATGCCCTTCTGCATCAATCATATATATTAGATTAGATTAGATTACTTACAATGTGGAAACACACAAGTCTACACCGACCCGCCGAAGCGCAACCCACCCATACCCCTATATATACCCCTTACCTAACACTACGGGCGATTTAGCATGGCCAATTCACCTGACCTGCACATCTTTGGACTGTGGGAGGAAACCAGAGCACCCGGAGGAAACCCACGCAGACACGGGGAGAACATGCAAACTCCACACAGACGGTCGCCTGAGGCGGGAACTGAACCCAGGTCTCTGGCACTGTGAGGCAGCAGTGCTAACGACTGTGCCACCGTGCCACCCACGAGATCCCCTTGAAAGGAAATCCATTTAAATTCCAGGCATTATAACAGCAGCCACCCAAACACCAAGTCAAGCAACTGTAGAATGTTACTGTGCTGCACCTAAAATTCCCAAACTCAGGAAGCAGTACATCAAAGGAGGAATCCTGCACAGATGGATATTTTCCCTTAAAGCAGGATATTGTCTTATTTTTACCTTGTCCGTCTCTTTCCTTTAGATATTTTCCTAATCAACCTGTTCAGAAATGTTATGACACACTTCTGCAGCAGGGGGGACTTCAACGCAGACCTCCTGGCCCAGTGTTACCACGATACCACCCTTTGTTTTCTCATCTATTGCCATTTTCCCACTAAGCAACAGGTCTGAGTGATGGATATTGTTTGATATTATTGAGTGAACAGTAAGCTGCAGCATTTTAAATCATATTACCCTGTGACAGCGCATGTAGAAACTGTGGACAGGCTTGTAATCATAATCTCTGAATAAACTCTGGCTCTCTCACCTATAAATAATCCCCTTCTTATGCAGGAAGAAGAGTCCCACTGCGATCTCAGCTGCATAGAACCTGGAAGACAGAAAACAGGAACAATCAGCCATGAAATGTCCAAATATTCCACATTTTAAATTTCAAATCTTTCAACCAAAATGAATCATCATAGAATATTCTACTTGAAGTTAGAGAAAGTTTTTTGTCTAATTTTGCAAGTATTAAATGGTTTTAAACTGCCTTCAAAAACTACTGAAAATACAACTACTGAAACTGACACCCGGAAGCGGCAAGAACAAACCAATATAAATACCGGAAGAAACATCAAAGCAGTGCTTCACACGAGGCTCCAACAGCACTGATGATGTTCCCTAGCCAGGGAACGAAACGTTTGCAGCAAAAACTTCCAGCTCGGCGAGCAGAACCACAACAATACAACAATGGTCAATGAAACACGATAGCCTTACATTTTACACTGAAATGGGGAGAGAGGAGGCGGGGGGAGGGCGTGGTTAGGTGAGAGATAATCCCATTTATCTCTCAGCCCCCCGGCCCACAAGCCTCATTCCTGCTCCTCGGATGCTGCCTGACCTGCTGTGCTTTTCCAGCACCACACTGTTGACTCTGATCTCCAACATCTGCAGTCCTCCCTTTCTCCTGGGGAGGGTTAGATGGCATAGGTTAGGGGATGAGGAGTCAGTGACGGGGGAGGGGTGAATGCTTTGATATGATTTAACGTGGTCACATTTATCTGAGTACAGTGAAAAATGTTGTGCCTGCAGTTCTTGGCAGATCATAGCATCCAAGCACATAAAGATCATAGGGTGCTTCAACAGAGCAAGGTGGACACGGTTATGGCTGCACAGGAGGTGCAGAAAGTTGGATCACCATTAGGTTTAAAATTAGAGAGGTACATCAGTGTGTGTGTGTGTGTGTGTGTGTGTTGGGGTGTGTGTGTGTGTGTCGGGGTGTGTGTGTGTGTGTGTGTCGGGGTGTGTGTGTGTGTGTGGGTGTGTGTGTGTTGGGGTGTGTGTGTGTGTGTCGGGGTGTGTGTGTGTGTGTGTGTGTGTCTGTGTGTCGGGTGTGTGTGTGTGTGCATGTGTCGGTGTGTGTCTGTGTGTGTGTGTCTGTGTGTCCGTCTGTGTGTGTGTTGGTGTGCGTGTGTGTTTCGGGGTGTGTGTGTCGGTGTGTGCGTGTGTGTGTGTGTGTGTGTTCAAGCTTCTGTATCTTCTGCCTGACGGGAGAGTGTGGCATAGATAGATGGGAGAGGCTTGTGGGCAAGGCCACAATTTGGGGGGATTATTGAGTGGAGAGGGGTAAACTAGGTGGGAAGCTGAAGCTTATTATGATCCTACAACAACCGAATACTTTGAGGAGCAGGAATGGGTCGGTACATTTTTCCCTTGACAAAGTTTACTTCCTGGGTCAGAAAGCTCACTGTTTCCTGACCTTGTCATTCAGACTGAATGACACTGGAATACATGAGGAAACGCAGTTCATGTCCCATCACTCCACCACGAAGCGTGTGGCTACATAGACGTTGGAGTTAATACTGAATATTACACTGGAACAGTGAAGCATAAACATGGTGAGAACTCAGCAAGATTCGAACCAGGGAAATCATGGGGAGATGTGCTTACACTGCCTGCGGTTCCTTGAACTTGCCGACTTGCTGAATGTGATACATCAGGTCCCCACCGTTTACATATTCCATCACAAAATACAGGCGATCCTGAAATGGAAGGTGAGAGCTATATGAGCAGGAGAAAATCTCCCTAATCAGCTGCAATCAAATTGCAATATTTGGCAGAATTTGGAGAATACCATTTCCACTAAATATACTCACAAATTTGAACTGCAGAAGAGAAACTAGCCTGAGTCAGATACTGCGTTGTGTCTGTTGTTAATCAGGACAAGAATTTGAAGGGAAATCAGAGAAACAGCGATCTGCTCAGGTATAAAAAAGGCTGTGGCTAGAGTTAACCAAAGGAGATTATAGTACAACCTCGATTATCCGAACCTCAATTATCCAAACCTCAATTATCCGAAATTTGAATGATCCAAACAAGATCTCAAGGTCCCGTAAAAACGGCATTAGGCAACTCAGCATTCGGTTAAACGGCATTATGGTGTGCCGAATAACCAATCACCGGCACTCAAATCACTGCTTGTTTCTGGTTATCCGAACAATCAGTTGTCTGAACAAAATACTCCCGGTCTGTCTCGTTCAGATAATCAAGGCTCGACTGTATTGGGTACAGCTTGTAGCCTGTAGCAGAGCAAGACTGTGGGTTTTCACCTCCGACTTCTCTTTGTCCTTTCCAAACGTGGTCTGTGGAACTAAACACATGGGAAGGTTGTGGGAAGGCTATGAACTGTTCGAAAGAAGCCCATGGGTGCTATATGTTCAGTGTAGCTCTCAAATTATGTTCCATCCTACACTTGCACCCCCATGTTTACATCACCATCTGATGAGGAACTAGTAACTTTTATTTTTTCCTTTAGGTAGACAAGCTGAGAGATCCAGGGGACTTACTAAGAAAGCAAAGTCAGAGGATTCCACAGCTTTGAGCAGAAAACAATACTTTACAACATCAGAACAATTTGATACATTCTATAACACATGTACGACTTATAACTAACACCCAGAATCAACACGTGGTCAATAGGGGTAAAAGATCTGATCAAACATCCTCCAGCACATTTCAAATCAGAAATATGATCAAGAGAGTTCCTGCAGATTTCTCAGCAATTTCCCCCTAATGCTATTGATATTATGAGTCATCTCAAAGCTTCTTCACTCTTGTCAAGTCTGGCCTTGAAATTCCTTGCTAAGAACTGCTTTGCCACAGACTGCCTCAATGTCACCTTCTGTTCTCATTAATCATCCTCCTCTCCTGGCATATGTTCCACTGTGCTCTCGAACTGTGCTCCAGAGCTCATTCAGTAACTCTGCAGCTCGTCACCAATAACAAGCTGCACCCAGCCACTCATGCCTTGGGTTTTTCTCCGAGCTGGAATTGTATTCAGTTGCGTGCAGCAACAACAGCTTCTTGGCTTCTCAGCCTTCCCTCTCAGTGGTTCTGAATTATGAGCAGCATATGGCTTTCTCTTAGCTTCCAGGGCTTCCCTGAGCCCTCACTAAGCACAGCTAAGCTATGTAGTAGGTCTTACCCAAATCTTCATGACACAAAGCTGCTTGTTTCATCAGCACAGTTGACAGTCAGACTCGCTAACAGGGAGTCTCTGTCTGCTTCTCCAGCTAACTGCCTCATTGTGTCCCCTCTGAACTCCTCCACAGTGACCCCTGCACTATCCTGAGTGATCTATGGTAGACCATGCAAGTGGCTCAACCCTATTTCTGCACACAATCAGATTTAACCAATTCACAACTCTTCAGATTCTGAACGTTACTATACACAGGGTGAGAGCTTCTGAGCACTAAAGTGCTTATAAAATGAAGGGTTCATCATGGTTTTATAAATTCAAGTGATTTTTGAATGTTTGAAGAAAGATCAGGGTTGTTTGTTGGCAGGTGATGCTGCATTTCTGTGCCCTCAGTGAATTTCTTTAGGTTCTGGTAACTGACGGTCTTCCTCTGCATTGTGCTGGGAAATCAATCCACTTCAGGTCAGGACACAGAGAGAGGGCGGAAGGGTCACAGCCTCCTGGGTCTAGGGTCTATCTCCAGAACTTGGTCACCAGGGTGAGCTGACAAAGACCTGAGGAGGGCAATGGAGCTACGGTGGGTCTCTCCTTAATCAGAGAGACTCAAGGATTGATAAAGGAGAGGGATGGAGAAACAGAGGGAACTTGAATTAAATCAAAGCAGAAATAAATAGTGGATTCAGAGAGAGTGCAGAGAGGGCCGCAAGGTTGGAGAATTGCAAACATTAAAGCCTTGTCCAAAATCAGGTTAAACCCAGCAGTTAAAGGCCAGTCAGTTTGCTTCAGTGTTGGAAAGCTTATGGAAACAATTATTCAGGATAGAATTAGTCATCATTTGGAAAAGAGTGGGTCGATTCGGAAGATTCATTATGGATTTCTGAAGAGGAAATCACACTTGACTAACATCCTGGCACTAGGTATGTTGCTCATTTGAAGCTGTTTGTGAGCACAGCCAGGTTAACAAAGTTAAAAATCACAACACCAGGTTACAGTCCAACGGGTTTATTTGGAAGCACTAGTTTTCGGAGCGCTGCTCCTTCATCAGGTGGTAGAGCTAGTGTGTTTCCAATTAAACCTGTTGGACTATAACCTGGTGTTGTGTGATTTTTAACTTTGTGCACCCCAGTCCAACACCGGCATCTCCAAATCAGCCAGGTCAAAACTGAGAACCCCAGCACAATCCGGAAGTGGGGGGGGCGAGAGCAGGCCATTTGGTCCTTCGAGCCTACTCTACCATTCAATATGATTGAGGCTTATCACCCATTCCTGAAGAAGGGCTCATGCCCGAAACGTCAATTCTCCTGTTCCTTGGATGCTGCCTGACCTGCTGCGCTTTTCCAGCAACACATTTTCAGCTCATATCAGACTAGGGCAACTGTGCAAAGCCCTCCCAGTCCTGTGTGTTAATCTGCAACCCTTCCTCCACCATTTGTGAACTCCTGCTGTGCAACACATTGGTTACCTCATTAACCCAACAGCAAACACAATTGAAGAGTAATTCAAAGGCTATGAAGTTCTTCTGGATTCTCCTGTGAATGTGCAAGGTGCTTTACAAATGTAAGCTTTTACTGTTTATTGTTTCCCGACACAATCCCAACATCCAGTTTAGTTTTTCCATCACGTTGCTCCACCTGTGGTTTCACACATCGGAACAATCTGCTACAATCATTTTCAAGCTATGCTGCATTTCACTACACTCTGTATTAATGCTGAACCTAACACTCAGCTCAAAATTAAGACACAACCCACTGGGTGTTAATAATACCTGATCAACACTGTCTCACTGCAAGCATAACACAGCTTAATTATGACAGAATTCATCACATCTACTGCAGGTCGTTTCAATTTTTAAATGCTGGTGTTGGCACAAAGATAGATCAGTTTGCTCAGAGAGTCCAAAGTAGACGATTAACATTCCAAGGCTTTGGTGAGACCATATCCAGAGTATTATGTGCAATTTTGGTCTCTTTACTGTAGAAAAGATACATCTATCACAGAAGGAGTGCAGCAAAGGTTCACCAGGCTGATAGCTGAGATGATAAGTTTATCGGGTAAGAAGTGATTGGGTGTTCTAGGTTTGTATTCACTGGAGTTTCGAAGAATGAGAGGGGATCTGATTGAAATGTGCCCAATTCAGACAGGGTTGGACAGGCTGAATGCTGAGGGTGGTTTAAAACAAGGGGTAAAAGTCTCAGAATATGGGCAAGGCTATTTAAAACAAGGGGTAACGGTCTCAGAACATGGGCAAAGCTGGTTAAAAATGAGGTGAGGAGAGATTTCTTCACTCTGAGGGTGGTGAAGCTGTGGAAATCTCTGCAGCTGGAGACTGTGCAGGCCAAGATATAGAATATATTTAAGATAGAAACAGAGAGATTTCTATAGGTGTCATGGGGTATGGGGAGATGCTGTTGACATGGAGGATCAACCCATGCTCAAGCTGAGTGGTGGAGTGGGATTTGACGGGCTGAATGGCCTCCTCCTATCTTCTATGTTTTCACCAGACAATTTATAATAAACACCCTGACATGCACCCTGATTGGTGTATTTGCATTCGAGCTACCAAAGCGGAATAATGTAGTCTGGTAGATGTAACTATGACAATATCACCACAGTACTCAAATTTGCTTTTCTGTCTCTCTCTGTTTCCCACTACTGAGAATTAGCTAAAGGGTTAGTGGCAAGGAACAAGATATTTTTTCGTTTTAGGTTTCTGTCCAACCTCAAATGTTAGATCAATCTGTTATGAAGATGTTAGGTACTGTACCTTTAAGAGAGTCAAAAGCTAGCAGAATCAACTGACACAGCACCAAGTGTTCTGAACATTTGGTCAGACAGCTATATTAGCTGGGTTGCCAGGATACAAAAACAAATTCAAATTCGGCCAATCAGTTTAAATTATGCTCCAAGATACCAAATTCCAATCAAGTTTGAATTTAATATTTTGACATTTTTAAAACCAATGAAATGGTCTGATGTTTTGGGTTATAAATATCAGACGTTTTGAACAGTTACCCAGAATGCTAAAGAGCAGCAAAGAGAACGGCCAAAATACCAACAGATGTAGGTTGCTAGTCAGAACTCTCTGAGAGGTACCTGTTTGGAGAAGGAGTGTGCATAGTAACAAAAACACCGACACCGACCTGGAGAGCAAATCTACAAAGGAAGATACAAAGATTTGACCACTGGCTGGTTTTGAAATTTGAACTTTTTGTAAATCTTAATCTGGGATTTTATTGGACCAGTATTGTAGAGGGGGAGATAAAAGATACATTTGGAGAAAGGAGTTATAAATAGTTGTTAAATAATATTCTCTGTTAGACTTAAAGAATAAAGTTCATAATTTTTTTTGTACTTTAAATATTGACTTTGGGATAGCTCTTTGCCTCCTGAATTTTCACAATTACAGCACGAAGTAAGTCTTTTCCGTGTTGCTAGTTTAAATTAGCAGAGGGGTCTACCCCGTGCTGTAACAAATCCATTCATGTGATAAGATGTTGTTGAACAATGTATTCATGTGCTACATTAAGAATGGCCTTGTGTTATGGGGCTCCTGGTTAAGACTTGACAAACCTATCTCACTGACACTATGTACAGGCAGCAGATAATGATTTTCACTCCATCGACTGGAGTTGGATTGGAACCCAATATCTCACACTTTACAACATCTGGAGCTAGATTTTAAAAATAAGCTTTTTAATAAAATTGTTTATAGGATGTGGCATTGCTGGCCAACATTTATTGCCTGTCAGTGGTTGCCCTTGTGAATCTGCCATCTTGAACTAGTACATGTTGTGTAGATAAAGTCACAACATCCTTCGGAAGGGAATTCCAAAATTTTGACCCAGCGACACTAAGGAACAGCAATATTTTTCCAAGTCAGGATAGTGAGTAGTTCAGAGGTGAACTCACTCCCTGGTGCTCCTATCTGCCTGCTGTCCTAGTGTTCTAGGTGGTTTTTTATTCATTGAAGTAGGTTTGGAATATGCTGTCTGAGTCATCGTAGTTACTGAAGTACAGCTTGCTACAAAGACAAATACCGCAAACAGCAGACTCGTCCCACATCAGTGACGAGGTAATTTGGGTTTGATGGTACAAAAACAGCAAGTTGCTGGAAAAGCTCAGCAAGTCTGGCAGCATCTGTGAACAGAAATCAGAAATAACGTTTCAGGTCCGGTGACCCTTCCTCAGTTTCTGATTTACAGCATCTGCAGTTCTTTTGATTTTAATTTTGTTGCCATGGTAGTGACTGTGAGAGGAGTATCAGCCAGAAAACTGGGAGTACTCCCTTATCATCGTCTTAGCATTCTGCGCATCCATCTGAGGGGACAGAATTGAGCATTTCATCAGAAAACAGCACACTGACAGTGTTGGTAAGAGTTGCACACATCCAGGCAAGTGAATAGTATTCTGTCACATTCCTGACTTGTGCCTTAGATCCAGTTTATTTCTGGTCAAAGATAACTCCCAGGATATTGATAATGGAAGACTCCGTGATGGCAATGTTAAAGAATGTCACAGGGAGCTGGTTAGAATCTCTGATCGGAGATGGTCAGCATACAGCTTTTGCTTGGTACAAATATAACTTGTCATTTAGCCAACCCATGATCAAATACTTGCTACACGTGGGATCAGGTAGTTCCATTATCTGAGGAGTTGCAACATTGTGAAATCAGCTTTGAACATCCCCAACTCTGATTTTATACAGTGGGCTAGTCAGTGATGCAGCAGTTAAAGGTGATTGGGTCCAGCATATTTTGCTAAGAGCAACTCTTGCAGTAAAGCCCTGTAGCTGAGATATTTGCCTTTCGATAACCATAGCTGAAAATGTGTTGCTGGAAAAGCGCAGCAGGTCAGGCAGCATCCAAGGAGCAGGAGAATCGACGTTTCGGGCATGAGCCCTTCTTCAGGCAATAGAAATGTCTCACACCTCCTGCTCCAACCGGCTTCAATTTCAATTCCTATTGGCTTCCATTGATCAAACGCTGCTTTGATGTTGAGGATAGTCACCTTACCTATTACAACAACTTTTACAAAGCACATGAGCTGGGGCAAATTACTGCAGATGCTAGAATCTGTACTGAAAACACAAAATGTTGGAGATCACAGCAGGTCAGGCAACATCCATGGAGAGAGAACAAGCTAACATTTCGTGTTCAGACGACACTTCACGTCAACTCCGATGATGAGGAAGTCATTATATAAATGCCATACAAGTCAGGAGTGTGATGGAATATTCCCTGCTTGCCAGGATGGGTGCAGCTCAGAAAGCTTGACACCGTCCAGGACAAAGCAGCTCCTACTTGATTGTCATCACATCCACAAGCATTCACTCCCTCTCCCGCCGATGCTCAGGAGCAGCAGTGTGTACTATCTACAAGACGCACCACAGAAAGATTTCACCAAAGATCTTTAGAGAGCACCTTTCAAGCCCAAAACTACTTCCATCTGGAAGGCAGCAGATATACGGGAACACCACCATCTACAAGATCTCCTCTGAGCCGCTCACCATCCTGACTTGGAAATATATCGCCATCCCTTCAGTGTCACTGGGTCAGAATCATGGAATTCCTGCCCTGAGGGCTTTGTGGATGCACCTAAACTAATAGACGACCGTGGTTCAAGGAGGCAGCTCACCACCACCTTTTGAAGGTCAGCGAGAGACAGGCAGTAAACGCTACCCCCCCCCCCCCCAGTGACGCCCACACGCTATGAATACATTTTTATTTAAGGAGTTTTGACTCTTTTCTCACTGAAATATTTTGTGACTGTCTTGTTGCTAGACTTTGTTTGAAAATCCATCCTCCCCTTCCCCCACCTCATAGCTTTCTAACAGCGTGTTCATCTCCTCTATCACTTCAGACTCACACGCCAGGCAGTGGGACTAGGTTGTGCTTAACATCAGGAGCGAATGCTCAATTTTCACAAGTTGGTATGAAGCCATCTCAAATAATTCTGATTTTCTTTGCATGATCTCCAACATCAAATCAGGCTTTTCAAAAGCAATTATCAAGATTAGATTTGCCGTGGCAATGTGTTATGGATTGTCAACAGGTGAAGTGAGCAAACATTTTTAGACTTTAACTTTGTTTTAAAGTCATACTCAAAGTTATTACTGTATTTGTTACTGTTTCGCTCCAGGATGTTTGAGAAACAGCAAAGGAAAACAAAAACTTACATTTATATAGCACCCTTACGATGTGTTGCAGCCAATTCTGATGTGTCCAAAATTTAAACAATAAATATAAATAAGATAATCACAAATAAATCCAGCAGGAAATTCAGGCATTTATTTACTCAGAGAGTGGTTAGAATGTGCAAGCGGGAACGATATACTTCAGGAGAAACTGAACAAGTTGAGATGACAGAAAGGAAGAGAAGGTGGTGTTAATAGTTCTGGATGAATCAAGGCAGGAGCTCCAAAGCTCTGTGTAAAGTATAATCTGAAAAGTGTTTCCAGATTCATAGAGACGTACAGCACGGAAACAGAGTCTTCTGTCCAACTCATCCACGCTGACCACATATCCTAGATTAATCTAGTCCCATTTACCAGCACTTGACCCATATCCCTCCAAACCCTTCCTATTCATATACCCTTTCAGATGCCTTTCAAATGCTGTAATTGTACCAGCCTCCACCAGTTCCTGTGACAGCTCATTCCATACACGCACTACTCTCTGCGAGAGAAAGTTGCCCCTTAGGTCCCTTTTATATCTTTCCCCTCTCACCCTAAACTTATGCTCTCTTGTTCTGGAGCTCCCCCCCCCCACCCCAGGGAAAAGACTTTGCCTATTTACCCTATCCATGCCCCTCATGATTTTATAAATCTCTATAAGATCACTCCTCAGCCTCTGACACTCCAGGGAAAACAGCCCCAGCCTGTTCAGCCTCTCCCTGTAGCTCAGATCCTCCAACCCTGGCAACATCTTTGTAAATCTTTTCTGAACCCTTTCAAGTTTAACAACATCTTTCCAGTAGGAAGGAGACCAGAATTGCACACAATATTCCAACAGTGGCCTAACCGATGTCCTGTACAGCTGCAACATGACCTCCCAACTCCTTTACTCAATACTCTGACCAAAAAAGGAAAGCATACCAAATGCCACCTTCACTATCCTATCTACCTGCGACTCCACTTTCAAGGAGCTATGAACCTGCACTCCAAGGTCTCTTTGTTCAACAACACTCCCTAGGACCTTACCATTACGCGTATCACTCCTGCTAAGATTTGCTTTCCCAAAATGCAGCACTTTGCATTTATCTGAATTAAACTCCATTTGCCACGCCTCAGCCCATTGGCCCATCTGATCCAGATCCTGTTGTAATTTGAGGTAACCTACTTCGCTGTCCACTACATCCCCAATTCTGCAAACTTACTAATTTAAACAAAACTGAAAATGTGGGCATGGAGTTATGGGCACTGTGAGTTTTCACCAAACTGAACACCTTGCTTGTGTCATTTTGAAACAGCACCCTCATTTTCAGTTAGACCCATCAAAACAGACCTATACCCGTTTAAAAATAATCCTTCCTCCGTGCTGAAATTGGTTCAACAACTTTCTGAACTTTCAACTGAAGCGATTAAACAGTACGTCCCTTGGCGAGCAGTTTGTGTGACGTATTCTTTGTCGGGTTGGACACTCACCGAAGTTTGAAAACAAGAATGTAGATGTGTTAAGAAGTGGGGCTTGTCCAACAGGGCAAGGACTCTCTTTTCAATCATGGTGCATTCTACATCATCGTCCTGAATGACCACATCTTTCTTCAAGATTTTGATAGCGTATAGCTCATTGGTCCCCTTCCTCTCTGACAGCATGACCTGGAGAACGGAAACAGTGACTATCAATAAGGAACTGCACACAATCAACGGCAGATACTCACCAGACGCTGTCACAGGTCACTAAAAAAAGCACCACTCAAACACAGTTCATTCCTTGCTGCTTTTCAAATCAGAATTGCAACTTTTCAGCTGCTGTTTCTTTAGCTAAATTCCTGATTGCGTTATCGGTCAACAATTTTATCTATCACTAGTCAACAGTTGCTCAAAACACTTTACACTTCATTACAGCTCGTGTCTCACCAGTCCAGCATGGGATTAATACAAAGTGAATTATTCTCACCCACTTCGTTTTGATTTAACACGCCACACAAGTACTGATACTGTGGCTGTTCATTTACATCAACCAGGGGCAGGGCCAGAATTCATAGGCCCCAGCCCTGACTCCCCTGCCTAACCTAAGGGAGGAGCAAACCCCCCCCTCACCCCAATCCAACAGGGCACCTGGCTATTGGGCACTGATGTCTACCCCATCCCGGGCCTTGCACTAAAACTCAGGCACTAATCAAGTCCGTGGTTCTCGACAAGTTGAAAGCTCACATGAGCCAATACATCCCTCCCACCAGTGCAATGGCCAGGTCATGGGAATCAGCCATGAAGCAGAAACACCCTCTGATCTCAAAGGAAGAGCCCATAAAGATTCAGCAGTTTCTGTGGGGAAATTACCCCCTTTTCTAACATCAGTTTGAATCCGAAGCGAGATCCAAGGGATCTCCTGGTGCACCACCAGGCATGATGTCCTGGAGCAGGATAAGCAGCCAATCACGTCAAAGTATCCTCACCGATAGCAAACCAGGAAGTGAAAAGCACTGTAGCCCTTCACATTTAATATTCAGTCTTACAGCTGGTGGAATAAATAACTGGGTCACACAATTTGGATTAAGGTAGAAGATAAAATATAATGAGTAAATTTACTTTTATTTTCCAAGTATGAGGAATTTGTCATCATGGAGCAAGTGGAATGGGCTGAGGAGAGGCAGGTGGAGTTTAATTAAGATAAATGTGAGGTGCTGCATTTTGGAAAGGCAAATCATGTCCATGACTCTCTACAAGCTGAAAGCTCATGTGAGCCAATATATCCCTCCCACTTATACACTTAATGGTAAGGTTCTGGGGAGTGTTGCTGAACAAAGAGACCTTGGAGTGCAGGTTCATAGCTCCTCGAAAGTGGAGTCGCAGGTAGATAGGATAGTGAAGAAGGCATTTGGTATGGTTTCCTTTATTAGTTAGTGCATTGAGTATAGGAGTTGGGAGGCTGCTCAGAAAATTGATTAGGTCACTTTTGGAATACTGCATTCAATTCTGGTCTCCCTCCTATTGGATGTTGTTAAACTTGAAAAGGTTTGGAAAAGATTTACAAGGATGTTACCAGGGTTAGAGGGTTGAGCTATAGTGGGAGGCTGGGACTGTTTTCCCTGGAGCGTCAAAGGCTGAGGGGGTGACCTTGTAGAGGTTTATAAAATCATGAGGGGCATGGATAGGATAAATAGACAAGGTCTCTTGTCTGGGGTGAGGGAGTCCAGAACTAGAGGGCGTAGGTTTAAGGTGAGAGGGGAAAGATATAAAAGGGACCCAAAGGGGCAACATTTTCACTGAGAGGGTGGCATTTGGAACAAGCTGCTAGAGGAGGTGGTGGAGATGGGTACAAACTACAAAGGCATCTGGATTGGTACATGAAAGGATTCAAGTGATATGGGCCAAATACTGGTAAATTAGACCAGATTAAATTAGAATATTTTGTTGGCATGGACGAGTTGGACTGAAGGGTCTGTTTCCATGGTGTACATCTCCAAATATAAAATTCCTCCTTCAGTGAGCAATAATTATGACCTTATCATGGATTTGAAAACTTAGAAACACACCACTCAAAAGTTGCAACGTTTTCAGAGGTTTTTATAGCAAGACTAACAATATACGGTGGGAATTCTGATCAGCAATTTCCATTCATTGTCATCTTCCGACAATGAATTGTGGGATGGCTGACAGCCATCTCCTCGTTGCCTTGGTGAACCGGGCCATGGCGAGGCTTCCTGAGGATTCTGTCAGCGTCGAAGGAGAAGTGACACCATCATGACTACTACAAAACCCGAGCCAATCGTGTCAACTGGCTGACTCCTGGAAGAGCCGACAAACCTTTCCAAAGCTCCCTTTGCCCAACACCATTAAGAAGTTGAAGTCCGAGAGATTGACGTGGTCCAAGTTGTTTGTTGGCGAACTTGGTTTCTTCTCAACCGCCTTCTTCCCAGCCGGACCGAGTTTGGCTTTCTAAGGAGGAATCCAAAGGAATAAAATTAACGATGCTTCAGCATTCCTGGAGGCTGGAATATTTGGTCTGTACAAACTGTCCAGTGATGGATTTTAGCAATGTGTAGCTCTCAAAGGGTACACCTCTGTCACCACTTGATGGACTCTCCAGATTGTTAACCAATGCACAAAGTCTTTGGATCCATGCACTAGTTCAAGGACATCATTTCTTTTGACTGTTTCCTTCCCCCTACAGCCTCTCCCTCCTGTCAGCACTAACCCCAGCTACGTATAGTGTACAAGATGATTAAGGGTTTAGATAGGGTTGACAGTGAGAACCTTTTTCCGCTAATGGAGTCAGCTGTTACTAGGGGACACAGCTTTAAATTAAGGGGTGGTAGGTATAGGACAGATGTTAGGGGTAGATTCTTTACTCAGCGGGTTGTGAGTTCATGGAATGCCCTGCCATTAGCAGTGGTGGACTCTCCCTCTTTATGGTCATTTAAGCGGGCATTGGATAAGCATATGGAGATTATTGGGCTAGTGTAGGTTAGGTAGACTTCGGTCGGTGCAACATCGAGGGCCGAAGGGCCTGTACTGCGCTGCATTTTTTTTTCTATGTATGGCTGCAAACTCAACAGAAATATAACAGGCACGGGAAAGGGAGGAGGGTAGCCATTCTATTTGATTTCCCCTGCATCTTAATCTGGGGAAGTTCACTCCAGCACGAACAGCAACAGCTGGAATGAGAAGACTCAAGGCTGAAAAGCCTGAATATAAGCGTAGTGCAGTGGTAGAGTCCCTATCTCTGAGCCAGGAGACCTGGATTCAAGTCCCAGCTCTCTGGAGGTGTGCCATCACATCACTGAACAGGTTGATTAGAAAGCATCAGAATGAAGACGTGACCCAGCGCCTACACTGACTGGTAATTTACCCCACTAACAGCTTGTGTTTGTCATGCATGCACCTTCGCTGGGTTTGATGTATGGGATGATGGAAGGAAAGTAACCAAAGCTTTTTAAACTAAATTTATGATAAATCATTTCTAAATAACTGCACACTTTAAAACACACAAAAACAGAAGTTGCTGGAGAAGCTCTGCAGGTCTGGTAGCATCTGTGGGGATAGAAAACACAGTTAATATTTCGAGTCCAGTGACCCTTCTTCAGTTTCTCCAGCAACTTCCGTTTTGGTTTGTTTCATATCTCCAGCATCCACCGTTAATTGTGTTATTTTATCACACGTTAAAAAAAATCATGTTTGCACAGTATTAAATAAAAAATAAAATGGTCAGGTCTTTGACACAGTAAGAATTCAGCTCAAACTGGTGTGTGAGAGAATACCTGTGGGAGGCAACAATGCCCTCACATCGTAACATACTGCAAACCTCAAAGCCTGCTCTGATTAAAGAAACAGAACCCAGTCAATCAACTTCCATTCTTTGGCCTGTCAGAGACGACGTTTGTGGACGGTTAGCTCTGAGTATTGAATCAGACCCAAACAACTGACAGAGAGCTTCCAGGCTGTGTGACGTCTCAGATACTTACAACGCAATCCAAACAACTAATTCCCCACCCCACCGATGTACCACCCAATGAATTCCTCATCGCCATAGCAACACATGTCGATGCTGGGCTACAGCAAGTACTTCTTTTTGAAAGAGAAGGGTTAGCGCAAAGCCAAAGCTGGGGTGAGAGGTCAAAGGGCTGGATGATGGCCACCTCAGTTGCCAAATCGGTTATTAATAAGAAGCAGAAAGTGGGTTCTCAAGTACAATCACTGGACACAACATATTAACTCTGCTTTCTCTCCCCAGGTGCCACTGGACCTGCTGAGTTTCTCCAGTACTTTCTGCTTTCGCTTCAGAAAAAAGGGTGTCATGTTGACAAATCAGGCTGGGTTTTCAGTGGGGAACTTTGAAATCTGAATAAAGAGAGAATATAAGAACAGACTGGCAGTTAATATAAAAGGGAATCCAGAAGTTTATGAAAGGTAAGAGGGTCACAAGAGGAGGAGTTAGGGATCATAAAGGGATCCGTGCACTGAATCAGAGGACTTGGATGAGGTGGTTAAATGAACATTTGACTTCTGCCTTTAACACGAAAGATACTGCTGCCAGAAATACAGTAAGTGAGGCGGTGGTTGGGATACTGGATGGGTAAAGAATGGTAGAGAAGCATTAGAAAGGGTTGTTATGCTTAAAACTGATAAGGTGTGTGTGTGTGTGTGTGTGTGTGTGTGTGTGTGTGTGTGTGTGTGTGTGTGTGTGTGTGTGTGTGTGTGTGTGTGTGTGTGTGTGACAGTGTCTGCGTGCATGTGTGTAGGTGTGCATCTATGTGTGTGCGTGCTTGTGTGTGTATGTGTCTGTGTGCATTGTATCTGTCTGTGTGTGCACGCGTGCGTGTGCCTGTGCGTCTGTGTGCGTGCGTGTTTGTGTGTGTCTGTGTCTGTGTCTCTGTGCGTGTGTTGTATCTGTGTCTGTGTGTGCACGCGTGCACATGTGTGCGTGCGTCCGTCTGTCTGTGTGTATGCATGTCTGTCAGTCAGGGGCTAGCAGAGCTGTTCTTGCAGATAGCCAACATAGATTCCAAAGACTGAATGGCCTCATTTGTCACTGTAGCTACTCCATAAGGTGATGGAGGATTACTGGCGTCCCACATGATTTAGTACGGGGCACAAAGAGGCGGGTCATGTCACTGAATGGAATTCTTGGCTGGGCAGTCCCAGGCAGCTGAAGCAGTCAGTCTCAGTGTTTGGATGAGCTCATGGCGTGGCATGTTGGCCGAGGGGCTGGAAGCAGAGCGGTCAGCAGTGAAGGGTGAGGTTCAGGTTAACTTTCTGTTTCAGGACGTTTCTGAGGGGCATGGTTAGCCTTCAGGGCAAAGATAGGATAACTCCTGATGTGATCTACAGTGATCGGCTGAAGGATGGTCAGAGCCAGTTATGTGCAACTTGTACCCTCCTCCCCTTTCGCTGTGGCTGAGGGAGAGAGTGGAAGTGGTGGGGGAGGTGGGCGATGGGTGGAGTAGGAGTGAGGGGGAAGGTGGATGATGAGTGGAGTAGGAGTGAGGCGGTAGTGGCGGAGGAGATGGGCGATGAGTGGAGTAGGAGTGAGGTGGTAGTGGTGGGGGAGGTGGACGGTGAGTGAGGGAGGAATGAGGAGGAAGTGATGGGGGAGTTGGGCAATGTGTGGAGTAGGAGTGAGGAGGGAGTGGTGGGGGAGGTGGGCGATGAGTGATGGAGGAGTAAGGAGGAAGCCGCTGGTAGAGTGAAAGTGCAGTTGTAAGTGACTTTGGGAAAAGCTGTGAGTGGAAACCGGTGCTGATGGGTTTGGGGTTTGAAGGAATTGACGGATGTGTTTATCCGGGATGGGAAAAGGTGCAATCGGACGGGTAGCCATGAATCAGACTGGGAAAGTACAGGCAGAGTGGTCTCGGGACGACAGAAAGGCAGTGAATTCACAGAACAGCAAACAAGGGATTCGAAGAAAGGAGATTCTAACCACCGTGACCGAGGAACTGACTTAGTCCAGAGCCAGGAGGGAGAAAAGAGGGATTTTAAAAGCTGGGATGTAACAGAACAATAAAACATAAAGATCTGCATTGATTTAGC
This sequence comes from Hemiscyllium ocellatum, assembly GCF_020745735.1. Classification (NCBI taxonomy): domain Eukaryota; kingdom Metazoa; phylum Chordata; class Chondrichthyes; order Orectolobiformes; family Hemiscylliidae; genus Hemiscyllium; species Hemiscyllium ocellatum. The sequence goes on along the minus strand of NC_083425.1, from coordinate 7,880,944 downwards.
ACCCTTCATAATTGCAGAACTCAGCAAAGTGTTGAACAGCTAATGAAATATTTCTGAAGTGTGAGAAACAGAGCACCAGTTTGTACAGAGAAACCTGCCACAAACAAGAAATGTGAGAATGACCAGACAAACTGATGCTGGTATAAGGAGACCCATCTGTCTTACAGACTCAGGGTAACATCTTCGGGTAAAAAATGAGGTCTGCAGATGCTGGAGATCACAGCTGAAAACGTGCTGCTGGTTAAAGCACAGCAGGTCAGGCAGCATCCGAGGAACAGGAAATTCGACGTTTCGGGCATAAGCCCTTCATCAGGAAAGGTTTCCTGAAGAAGGGCTTATGCCCGAAACGTCGAGTTTCCTGTTCCTTGGATGCTGCCTGACCTGCTGTGCTTTAACCAGCAGCACGTTTTCAGGGTAACATCTCCCAGTTTGGCCAAAATAATGCCACAGGATCTTTTCCGGAAATCCGGGTAGACAGACTGGGCCTTGGTTTTCGAAGGCTGTTGCAAGATGGCGTCTCTGACAGTGCAGCACTCAGTGAACACTGCACCAGAACATCAGCCAAGATTCTGGGGCAGGACTTAACTCCTGATTCAGATTGGGGGGGAGGGGGGGGGGGGGGGGCGGGGGGGCAGGTGACTGAATGAGCTACAGTGAATGCAGAAGAGAAAGCTCAACAATATAAAGGTCCTGTCACCTTTATAGCAAATTAAAACAACAGACACAGTGGATAAAGATAAACTATTTCCACTGGTTGGGGATTCTAGAATTATGGAGCATTGTCTAAAATATTCAGGCCAGACTGTCCACTGGGTTGATGACAGGCACCTATCTGACAATAGTTCAGCTCTTTGACATTGCCAGGATAAATGATTACCCAAAGCTTGACACCAGCACCTGAAAGTTTAAACAGGACTCACAGCACAGACATGAAAGCATCTGGGAGGTTTTTTTTGTTGTGAGAGAGAAGGTAGTGACTGAGCTCCATCACATCAGTGACCTGCCCGGGCTGGTGGGAATTTATAAAACCCAGGCACAGCAGAATGGTTTCGATATCTGCATCTGCAAATACAGAGCAAACCACTTCAGCCCAGGACTGGGAGGAACCTGCAGCTGGTCTAAGATTACATTACTTACAGTGTGGAAACAGGCCCTTCTGCTCAACAAGTCCACACCGACCCGCTGAAGCGCAACCCACCCAGACCCATTCCCCTACATTTACCCCTTACCTAACACTACGGGCAATTTAGCTTGGCCAATTCACCTGACCTGCACATCTTTGGACTGTGGGAGGAAACTGGAGCACCCGGAGGAAACCCACGCAGACACGGGGAGAACGTGCAAACTCCACACAGTCAGTCGCCTGAGGCGGGAATTGAACCCGGGTCTCTGGCGCTGTGAGGTAGCAGTGCTAACCACTGTGCCACACGATAAATGACTGTCATCAGCCCATTCTCCCAGTGGGAAGCCCTGCCTCAACTCCCTGGAATTAGCTGTGTGTGTGTGGGAGGGGGGGGTTCGAGAGGGAGCAGGGTCTGTACCCCTCCCCCAGGCAGCTCTGACTCCAGACAGGCACATGTTGGGGTCTCAGCATCACGATGTTCACTTTTTAAAAGATACCTTGTGCAAAAAGAGATGTTTAAAAAAACTCCCACTGTTTGTGATTATGTTCTGCCTTTTATAAGCAATTATACAAGGATAGGCTCCTAATCAGAAAACAGCCTGGAGTGAAGCAAGTCGAGTTAATTTTATTGACATCCCAGAAGTCTTGTACAGTAATGCTTTTTACGTGATATTAGCTCGAAGGTTGACACTAATTAGTGAGTTTTACTTGGCAAATCTTTATTCCCTAAATGCGCATTGCTAGATATTCTGTGATGTGTAATTACAGCAATGTGAGAGTAAGTTAACCCTGCTGTTCAGACTCTGTACTTTGAGATGTTTTTACCTTTACTGTCAGAAATGGTGTGTCAGCTAAGGCACAGTCCCATGAAGATATTTTTGTTGTGTGGGTGGAAAGGTCGGAATATATCAATACATCACAGCCTGTTCTAACGTGGCCTCAAGCAACATCCAGGTCAACATTCATGTCTTCGTTTTGGGATGGAACATTATTTTCCAGCTTTTCCACACTCCCTGCTACTCAGCAGATGTTCTAGTAACAACTCCACCAACAGCTGTTCACCTCAGCCCTGTGCCCCCATGGAGAGTGGCAAAGGTTGTGTCTTTGTTTAAGGGAGGTAAGGAGATATCTGTTGTGGGAAAATTGTTGGAGGTGATTCTAAAAGATAGGATTTCCAAATAAATAAGAGTCAAAAATCGATTAGGGATAGTCAGCACGATTTTGTATGTGGTAAATCATCTCTCACAAACTTGACTGAGTTTTTTGAGGCAGTTGCAAAACGATTGCTGAGGACAGAGCAGTAGATGTTGTTTATTTGGGCTTCAGAAAAGCATTCGATGAGGTTCTGTATGGTAGACAGATTAGTGAAGTTAGATCACATGAGATTCAGGGAAAGCTTGGCTATTGAATACATAATTGGCTTATCAGCAAGAGAATGGTGGTGGAGGGTTGTTCTTTGGACTGGAGGCCAGTCACCAATGATGTCCCACAAGGATCAATTCTGGGCCCTCTTTTGTTTGTCATTTATATAAATGATTTGGAAGAGAACGTAGAAGACATGGTGCGTAAGTTTTGTGGGCCGCACCAAAATTGGTGGCATAGCGATTGGTTCTAAGATTACAAAGAGTTCTTGATCAAATAGGTCAACGGGCTGAAAAATGGCAGATGGAGATCAATCGGGATAAGTGTGGGGTTTTGTATTTTGGTAACAAAAAGGGATTGGGCTTATATAATGAGTGGGAGGGCCTTGGGTAGTGTTGTAGACCAACAGGGACCTAGGGGCTCAGGTATCCTTTGAAGTTCACATCATATACAGACAGGCTGGTTACAAAGGCATTTGGCATACTTGCTCTCATTTCTCAGTTCTTTGAGTATACAAGTTGGGAAGTCACGTCGAGGTTGTACAGGACATTGATGAGGCATTTTCTGGAATACTGTGCCTAGTTCTGGTTGTCCAGTTATAAGAAAGGTATTATTAAACTGGGGAGGCTTCAGAAGAAATGTTGCAGGATGTTGCTAGGTTTGGAAGGTTTAAGTTATGAAGAAAGGCTGGGTAGGTTGGGACTTTTTTCATTGGAGCACAGGAGGTTGAGAGGAGACCCTTTAGAAGCTTATAAAAATAATGAGGGGTATAGATAGAGTTAATGTGGCTGTCTTTTCCCTCAGATGGGGGATTTCAAGAATGGGGACACATTTTTAAGGTGAGATGTGAAAGATTTAAAAAGGCATGAGAAGCAATTTTTTTTTTACACAGCTTTTGGGAGCTGGATGACCCTCCTGATGAAGTGGTGGATGTGGGTACAATTACAACGATTAAAAAACACTTGGATATAGGTCAGGTTCGGAGGGATATGGGCCAGGAGCAGGGAAGTGGGACTAGTTTAGTTTGGGATAATGTTCAGCATGGACTAGTTGGACTGAAGGGTCTGTTTCTGTGTTGTTTGACTCCGTGGACAGGTTATGGTTAGCAGGCTATTGGAACATGTGGGCCATCACAGCAAGGTTGGATCCTGTGCTGACTGACATTGTGTGGGGAGGGGTGAGGTATTGCTTCTGGCTGGAGCCTCTATCTTTTCAGGAGCTGATGGGGCTGGGATAGGAAAATAAGGGGCGGAGGATAACTGAGGTACAGCAGCAAGTGAAATTAGCTTCAATAACTGAAAGATCTTTCATTTGAAATTATGATATTTGCACAATATACACTGACACCCCTGGGATATCATTGCAATTACAGAAACATGGCTCAGGGATGGACAGGACCGGCAGCTTAATGTTCCAGGATACAAATGCTACAGGAAGGATAGAGGTGTTGTGTGATTTTTAACTTGGTTTTAAACTAGTGATAGAAAAGGATAGACCAGATCTAACAGTTTAAGGTCTAAACTGGAGAAAGGCCAATTTTGATGGTATTAAGCAAGAATTTTCAAAAGCTGATTGGGTGCAGCTGTTTACAGGTAAAGGGACGGCTGGAAAATGGGAAGCCTTCAGAAATGAGATAATGGGAATCCAGAGACAGTATCTTCTTGTTAGGGTGAAAGGCACAACCGGTAGGTATAGGGAATGCCAGATGATGAGAGAAATTGAGGGTTGGGTTCAGAAAAAGAATATGTCAGGGATAGACAGGATACACCGAGTGAATCCTTAGAAGAGTATAAAGGCAGTAGGAGTATATGTAGGAGGGAAATCAGGAGGGCAAAAAGGAGACATGAGATAGCTTTGGCAAATAGAATTAAGGAGAATCCAAAGGGTTTTACAAATACATTAACGACAAAAGGGTAACTAGGGAGATAATAGGGCCCCTCAAAGATCAGCAAGACAGCCTTTGTGTGGAGCCACAGGAGATGGGGAAGACACAAAACATGTATTTTGCAGTGTTTATTGTGGACAAGGACATGGAAGATATAGACTACAGGGAAATAGATGGTGACATCTTGAAAAATGTCCATATTACAGAGGAGGAAGTGCTGGATGTCTTGAAACGCATAAAAGTGGGTAAATCCCCAGGACCTGATCAGGTGTACCCTAGAACTCTGTGGGAAGCTAGAGAAGTATTTGCTGGGCTTCTTGCTGAGGTATTTGTGTCATCGATAGTCACAGGTGAGGTGCCGGAAGACTGGAGGTTGGCTAACGTGGTGTCACTGTTTAAGAAGGGTGGTAAGGACAAGCCAGGGAACTACAGACCGGTGAGCCTGACCTCGGTGGTGGGCAAGTTGTTGGAGGGAATCCTGAGGGACAGGATGTGCATGTATTTGGAAAGGCAAGGACTGATTCGGGATAGTCAACATGGCTTTGTGCGTGGGAAATCATGTCTCAAAAACTTGTGTTTTTTGAAAACGTAATAATGAGGATTGATAAGGGCAGAGCAGTAGATGTGATCTATATGGACTTCAGTAAGGCGTTCGACAAGGTTCCTCATGGGAGACTGATTAGCAAGGTTAGATCTCATGGAATACAGGGAGAACTAGCCATTTGGATACAGAACTGGCTCAAAGGTAGAAGACAGAGGGTGGTAGTGGAGGGTTGTTTTTCAGACTGGAGGCCTGTGACCAGTGGAGTGCTACAAGGATCAGTGCTGGGTCCTCTACCTTTTGTCATTTACATAAATGATTTGGATGTGAGCATAAGAGGTACAGTTAGTAAGTTTGCAGATGACACCAAAATTGGAGGTATAGTGGACAGCGAAGGAGGTTACCTCAGATTACAACAAGATCTGGACCAGATGGGCCAATGGGCTGAGAAGTGACAGATTGAGTTTAATTTAGATAAATGCGAGGTGCTGCGTTTTGGTAAAGCAAATCTTAGCAGGACTTATACACTTAATGGTAGATCCTAGGGAGTGTTGCTGAACAAAGAGACCTTGGATGGAAGGTTCATAGCTCCTTGAAAGTGGAGTTGCAGGTAGATAGGATAGTGAAGAAGGCGTTTGGTATGCTTTCCTTTATTGGTCAATGCATTGAGTACAGGAGTTGGAAAGTTATGTTGCAGCTACAGGACATTGGTGAGGCCGCTGTTGGAATATTGCGTGCAATTCTGGTCTCCTTCCTATCGGAAGGATGTTGTTAAACTTGAAAGGGTTCTGAAAAGATTTACAAGGATGTTGCCAGGGTTAGAGGATTTGAGCTATAGGGAGACGCTGAATAGGCTGGGGCTGTTTTCCCTGGAGCATGGCTAGGATAAATAGACAAAGTCTTTTCCATGAGGTGGGGGAGACCAGAACTAGAGGGCATAGGTTTAGGGTGAGAGGGGAAAGATATAAAGTGGACCTAAGGGGCAACGTTTTCATGCAGAGGGTGGTGCGTGTATGGGATGAGCTGCCAGAGGAAGTGGTGGAGGCTGGTACAATTGCAACATTTAAAAGGCATCTGGATGGATATATGAATAGGAAGGATTTGGAGGGATATGGGCCAGGTGCTGACAAGTGGGTCTAGATTAGGCCGGAATATCTGGTCAGCATGAACGAGTTGGACTGAAAGGTCTGATTTCGTGCTGTACATCTCTCTGACCCTATTAAACATTATGATCTTGTGCTGCCACCTGGTGGTGGCATTTGTTGCAGCTTCAAATACATGATGTTCCAATTAAAAAGCAGAATCATTTCCACACTTTCAGAAGGATACCTAGGCCTTAGAGGGAGTACAACGCAGGGTTTACAAGAATGACACCCTGACTTCAAAGGTTAAGTTTGAGGAAATATTATACAAATTAGGCCTGTTTTCTCTAGAATTTAGAAGGTTAAGGACTCATCGAGTCATACAGCATGGAAATAGACCGTTTGGTCCAACCAGTCCATGCTGACCATGTTGCCGAACCTGCCTGCTTCTGACCTATATCCCTCCAAACATTTCTTATTCATGAACTCAGCCACATATCTTTCAAACACTGCAGCATGGTGGCTCAGTGGTTAGCACTGCTGCCTCACAGCACTAAGGACCCTGGTTCAATTCCAGCCTCAGGCGACAGTTTGCAAATTCTCCCTGTGTTTATGTGAGTTTCCTCCCACAATCTAAAAGTGTGCAGGTTAGGTGAATTGGCCATGCTAAGTTGCTCACAGTGTTCAGGGATGTGTGGGTTAGGTGCATTAGTCAGGGATAAATTATAGGTTAGGGAATGGGTCTGGGTGAGTTACTCTTCAGAGGGTTGGTATGGTTTTGTTGGGCCGAACGGCCTGTCTCCACAGTGTACAGATTTTATGATCAACATTGTAACTGTACCTACACCCACTACTGCCTCTGGCAGTTCATTACACACACGAACCATTCTCTGATTGTCTCTCATGACCATTTTAAATCTTTCTCCTCTCACTCTCATCTTGAACACCCTCACCCTAGGGAAAAGACCCCTAGCTATTCAGCCCATGTCCGTCATGATTTTATAAACCTCAACAACGTCATTCCTCAACCTCCTACGCTCCAGTGAAAAATGTCCCAGCCTTTCCAGCCTATTTTTGTATCTCAACCCAGCAACATCCTGGTCAATCTCTTCTGAACCCTTTCCAGTTTAAAAATATCCTTCCTATAAAGGGCGACCAGAACTGAGCACAGTACTCCAAAAGAGGCCTCACCAACATCCTGTACAACCTCAACATGACGTCCAAACACCTCTACTCAACGTTCTGAGCAATGAAGGCAAGTGTTCCAAACACCTTCTTATCCACCCAGTCTGCATGTGATGCAGATTTCAAAGAATTATATCCCAAAAGCCCTCGGTCTCTCTCTGTTCTTCCCAGGGCCCTGTCATTAATTATATAAGCCCTTCCCCTTTGGTTGTTTGACCAAAATGTAATACCTCAATTTGTCCATCTGACACTCCACAGCTCAACTCTCTTCCACAAGCAGCAGTGGATGCTGGATCATTTAATTTTAAATCTGAGACAGATGAACTTTTGTGAAGCAAAGTTATTGAAGGGATATTGGCCAAAGGCAGGTACATGGGGTCAGCCATGATGGGCAGCACGGTGGCACAGTGGTTAGCACTATTGCCTCACAGCACCAGAGACCCAGGTTCAATTCCCGCCTCGGGCAATGTCTGTGTGGAATTTGTACATTCTCCCCGTGTCTGCGTGGGTTTCCGCCGGGTGCTCCGGTTTCCTCCCACAGTCCAAAGATGTGCAGGTTAGGTGAATTGGCCATGCTAAGTTGCCCGTAGTGTTAGGTGCATTAGTCGGGGTGGGTTGCTCTTCGGAGGGTTAGTGTGGACTTGCTGGGCCGAAGGGTCTGTTGCCACACTGTAGGGAATCTAATCTAATCTTACTGGATGGTGGGACAGGCTGGAGGGGCTGAAATGGCCTACTCCTGCTTGTATGATCCTAATACAGGGAATGGACCCATGTTCCGAAGTGGCTATCTAACGGAAATCCCCAGGATGTTAAGATAGTCAAGTGTGAGCAAAGGAGACAAAATGAGGAATCGGATTCTAGAACAGAGAGAGCTGGAGTCTGTGTGTACGAATAACTGGCAGGGCTGGTGAAGAAAGGGCTCTTTGTTCTGGGATTTACACATCAAGACATAGAGAGGCAAAGAAAGGAAGGAATGATGAACTTATACCTGTACTCACTGAAATTTCGCTGAATAAGAGACGACTTGATTGAAACGCACGAGATTCTTAGAGGGCTTGACATGGGAGAGGTTGTTCGGTCCTGTGGGAAGGTCTAGGACCAGAGGACATAATCTCAGAGTAAGGGATCGCACATTGAAGACAAAGGTGAGGAGGAACTGCCTCTCTCAGGAATTGGGAATTCTTTCCTGCAGAAAACTGCCATGGCTGGGTCATTGGGGATTTTGTTTCTCTTTATTCATTTGCGTGACGTGGGTGTCACTGGCCAGCACTTACTGTTCATCCCGAATCGTCCAGGAGTTTGAAATCACATGTAGGCCAGACTGGGTAAGGATGGCTGTTTCCTCTCCCAAGGACATTAGGGAAGGAGGTGGGTTCTTCCGAACAATCAATAACAGTTTCACAGCCATCACTAAACACTTAGTTCCAATTTTCTATTCAACGCTGGGACAGACAGATGTTTAGTCAGTAAGGGAATCAAGTGTTATGGGGAAGTGGAGTTGATGATGATTAGAATAGGAATGATCTCACTGAATAGTGGAACAGGCTCGATGGGCTGAACGACCAACATCTTCGTTATAATGCACTCAAATAGTGGGTTGAGTCCAATTCCGTACACTGCATTAAGAGAGGCCTCGGGGAGGGTTCAGAAAAGATTCCAGGGATGTTTGCAAGAGTGAGGAATGTTTGCAGGCTAACACCGTGCTCTTGAGAGAGGTGTGAGAGGCAGTTTCCCAGAGGTGGTCAAAACGATGAGCAGGGTAGATGGGAGAGAAACTATTCCCATTGACGGAAGACTCTGGAACCAGAGGCACAGGCCTTCGAGGTGATTAACAAGAGATGTCCTAATGAATTGAGAGAAATTTTTTTTTATGTAGCCTGTGGTTAGAATTTGGAATGCATGGCCCATGCAGATTTATTCGAATCTTTCAAAATGAAATTGGAAAAGCACCCAAAGAGAGAAACTGCAGGGCGATGGGGGAGAGTGGGGTGTGGGAGTAGCTGAGCTGCTTGTGCAGAGAGCTAGTCCAGGCACAACTGGCTGAATGGCCTCCTTTTCCACTGGGACCTATTCTGTAAACAGTTGGTATCAGCATTGACTGAACGATAGAGGAAAGCTGAACAAGGGCTCTCTCTCTCTCTCTCTGTCTATCTCTCTCTTTCTCTCTGCCACCTCCAATCCATTTCTATTGGCCAGTAATGACTCTGTTCACTGAATAAAGGAAGTTTTGAGATGCTGGCCTTTACATTGAAGAGATCGCACACTGCAGAATGCAAGTTACAGAACCGGCTGATCTGAACAGCTCAAGAAACAGAAGGTCAAACTGCCCTAAGCCGATGTGAATGGGTCAGATTTGCTGACAGTCCGATCACAAAGAGACAGCCACAGAGGGTGGGGGAAATGTCAGAGGTCATACTCTGGCCATTCCAACACTGTAGGTCTGGCTCAATCAGTATTTGAATAACCCCTCCTGCTCCTACACTAATCTTCCCACCCTGGGCCTGCTATGGTCCTCCAAGGAAGCTCAGTATAAGTTGGAAGAACAGCGCCTTATTTTCCACTTTGGCATTTTACAGCCTCTGGGACTCAATATTGAATTCCACAACCTCAAATAATGTTTCTTACAACCACCACCCCCCGCCTCTGCTGGGTTTTACTGGCTTAACTCTTCACTGAGTGGACCCATTTTCTCCTGTTCACTCTGAGCACCTACGCCTATTACACATCCCTATCTCTCCTTTACTCCCACAATCAACGTTCTTGTCTGTCACTCAGGGCACCCTCCTAATCTGTTCTGCTTGCTCCTCCTTCCCCTCTGTCCACAACATGAGGACCAGCAGCTATGAGCTCCAAAAGGAAAGTCAGTCTGGACTCGGAATATTAACTCTGCTTTTCTTCTCTACAGTTGCTGCCAGACCTGCTGAGTTTCTCCAGCACTTCCTGTTTCTTGTTTTGGATTTTTAGCATCCAGTGTATTTTGTTTTTAATCAAATGTTAGCGCTCCTGCCTCTGTATCCACTGGCTCTGGGTTAAAGCCCTGGGTTTTCTGACCACCCCAGCACAAGTGTTTAGGAAGACGTGCCCGATCCTGGCACCATGAACGTCTCTAATTACAGTCGTTCTACGACAAACAAATGGACCTACCTTGGTCTCAAGCTCTGGAATTCCTTTCTTATCTCCATCCCCTCTTTAAGATGCTCCTTAAAACCTACATCTTTAACCAAGCTTTCGGTTACCTTGCGGTTTCGTTCCTTCAGAACATATTACTCCGATGAAGGCTGGATTTACAAAGACATATTTGTTGGTGGGGTTTGGAGAGAAGGTTAGTGAACCCTGTTGGCTTGTCCATATTTGATCTCCAGACACAGTATTCGAAGAGCTGGTGGTGTCAACTTTTCCCTTGACTGAATAAAATTTAATTGGAGGACCTCACTGCATTGGCACTGGCTGCCATGATTGCCCACATAACAGAACTAATTACACGTCAGGAGTAATTTATTGGCTGTGCTGTATTTTGGAGGCTGAGGATGGCTGGACACAGTCAATGTGCGTGTCATATTTTATTTTCCCAATTAATTCTGAAAACTGCACACAGGCACTGGGCAGGCTGATCTAGTGTCTGTTCACACAGTCTTCACCATCGAAGACAAGAACAGCCTTTCAACATTTTCCGTCCCCAAGGATTTTTTCCGTTCACATCTCACTGCATTTCACAATTACACACTTCTTCGACAATTGTTGAACACACTGTATGATTATGCTGAAATTGTACAAAATCCACCATCCAATATTCCCTATATGTCACCACTATTCAACTCCTTCAAATTATTCAATTAGTCAAGCACCATCTTCTCTGTTCAAACTATTACCATTCCACTGGTCCCAAATGGTCCCCTGTACTCTGGGCTGTTAGCTTAACACAATCAAGATAAAACTGCTCTCTAGATTCTGTTCTGTTTAAACAAGGAATGTAAGATCTCTCATTCTCCTTGGAGAGTTTGGGAGGATAACAGTTAGTGTCTTCACATTCATTTTCCCCCAACCTCAGAGTAAACTGTCTAAAATATACAATTCTTCCTTCCTATAAATGCCACTGAGTCCCATTCCTTATTGTAATCATTATTCATCAACGTTGAATTGGGGGGGGGCACACAACATGGGTCAGCACAGTGGCTCAGTGGTTAGCACTACTGCCTCACAGCGCTAGGGAGCTGGGTTCAATTCCGGCCCTGGAGTTCTCCCCATGTCTGTGTAGGTTTGCTCCAGTTTCCTCCCACAATCCAAAGATGTGCAGTTTAGGGTGAATTGGCCAGGCTAAATTGCCCATAGTGTTCGGTGCATTAGTCAGGGCAAGTGAGTCTGGGTGGGTTACTGTTCAGAGGGTCGGTGTGGACTGGTTGGGCCGAAGGGCCTGTTTCCACACTGTAGGGAATCTAAAAAGAACCAGGCTGCAGGTTTACAGGTAGCAGATGGGCAGTGTACGTGTGGATGGATCTGGGGGAACGTCGATGAATCATAAACTGAGCTTACTCTGAAATCTGCTCCTAGGGTAAAAGATCCACCTGCAGTTCATTGCCACGGAGCACGAGATCTAGAAATAGGTCACCGTTCAAAAATTATAGGGTACCCATTTAAGTCACACATGGCAAAACATCTTTTCATGAACAGGGTAGTGAGTCTATGGAATTCTGTTCTGCAGAAGGCAATGGGTGCAGAAGCTTAAAATATTTTTAAGGCAGGGGGAGTTTCTTGATGAGCAAGGGGATGGCAGATTTGCTGAGGATACGCAGGAGTGTACAAGTTGAGGTTAAAATCAGATCAGCCATGATCTTACTGAATGGTGGAGCAGACTTTGAGTGGGACAAGTGGCCAACCGCAGTTGCTTGTTTATATGTACGATCACACTTACGGTCTCTAGATTGTAAAGTAGCAAGACATGAAATATTTTCGACAGCACCTTCCAAACCTGCGGACAAGGTGCACTGAAATACCATCAAGTCAAACAGTACAATGGGACCCAGACAGACAGCAACGAAGCTGCTCACTAATGTAACCTTACAACAAGAACTGCAGGTGTTCCTGGCCAACGCCCACATCCTCATCGTCACTCTGAGATCTATGTCATTCTAGACTCTTTACTGACCTGACAGCATCTTGTGCACCATATCAAAGCAGCTCGCTTGGTCAGCACCACAACCACACCCACCCACTCCTCCACCACCCACGATCAACACTACATCCACCCACTCCCCCACCACCCACGATCAACACCACACCCACCCACTCCCCGACCACCCACGATCAGCACCACACCCACCCACTCCCCCACCACCCATGATCAACACCACACCCACCCACTCCCCCACCACCCACGATCAGCACCACAACCACACCCACCCACTTCCCCACCACCCACGATCAGCACAACCACACCCACCCACTTCCCCACCACCCACGATCAGCACAACCACACCCACCCACTCCCCCCACCACCCACGATCAGCACAACCACACCCACCCACACCCCCCACCACCCACGATCAGCACAACCATACCCACCCACTCCCCCCACCACCCACGATCAGCACAACCACACCCACCCACTCCCCCCACCACCCATGATCAGCACAACCACACCCACCCACTCCCCCCACCACCCACGATCAGCACAACCACACCCACCCACTCCCCCACCACCCACGATCAGCACAATCACACCCACCCACTCCCCCACCACCCACGATCACGAGCAGCAGTGAGTACTATACTCTGCAGAAATCCACCAAAGATCCTCACACTGCACCTTCCAAATCCACGGCCATTTCTATCAGGAAGGTTATAATCCGACAGGTTTATTTGGAAGCACTAGATTTCGAGCACCATAACCTGGTGTTATGTGATTTTTAACTTTGTCCACTCCAGTCCAACACCAGCTCCTCCACATCATTGCTTCCATCTAGAAGGACAAAGGCAGTGATACATGGAAACACCTCCCCACGCCCCTGCAAGTCCCCCAACAAGCCACTCACCTTCCTGACTAGGAAATATATCGCCATTCGTTCACTATCATTGGGTCAAAATCCTGGAATTCCCTCCCTAAGGGTCAAACCAGAGCACATGGACTGCAGCGATTCAGGAAGGCAGCCCACCCCCACCTTCTCAAGGGGGAAAACAGGGACAGGCAATAAACACTGGGCCCAGCCAGGCATGTCCCATGACTGAAGGAAAAAACCAGAGCAACTTGTTCTCAAAGTCCCCCGAGACCCTCTCGATCCCTGCCAATACCAGGCATTATAAACACGTCAACTGCCAGCTTGTTTAATCAGGATGTCTGGTGCTCTGTCCCCCTTCTGCTATTGAACATGGGCCATTATACCCTCTGCCTTTGACTTACTGCATTGTCTCCCACAGGCGGAATACTCTGCAGGCATGCACACACACACACACACACACAGCAAACTTCAAACACATGCTGAATGACTTATCACGAGAATCATTTCCAAAGCAAACTTAACTGGAACCAAGAAAGGTTAAGCAAAACGTGGAACTGAGAGAAATGTATGAACACACACTGGAGTGCGTTTTAGGGCAGTGATACATCAAGGGAGCCATCGTCCCAGCTCACAATCTATTAACACCATTCAAATCGCTCAATGTTTGACTGCCTTGTAACGCACTCCTGATTGGGCACTGCTCTGTCACATAAACATTACATGGAGGCATTAGTAAGATGCTAAGAAAATAACCAGAGAGGACTACCTTAAAGAGATGATTATTAATAGGATGACCCTGGAAGAGACAGGAAAGGGAAAGAACTGCAAGATTAATCGAGAAGAGAAAGGTGGAGAGAGAAAGAGAGAGAAAAAAAGCAACAATTACTGCAAGTGACAGGAATAAATGGCACACAGACAGGAGTTGGCATAAACATCTCAGCTTAACAGAATACATAACATTGAGAGATACCGATCACATACATGGATAGCCTTGCCAAGACATAAACCACGAGTTAACAGACTGGAACTAGGCAACAAGTTGATAATGAGACATAAACATCAGGCTTCACCGTGTTCAGACAGGTACTTCCTGAGAATGTGGCTGTATCTTTCTCAGGGAAATCAGTAAGATCATCAAAGTGCCTTCATTGAGCAACAGTTTAACACAGCGGCACTCCAGCTGTGGCAAAGGTATTCTCCTGACACAGGATCAAACAAGGGATGTTTTCAGTCCAGTGATGGTCCCCATGGGGACCCAGGGGACTGTGGGGTCCCTGTGCCACAGTGGACAATGATAACAATCAGGGCACGTCATTACAAACACTTGCTAGCAACCGAGCACTAGGTACTGTTTGGATCCTTATCAGGTTTAAACCAAACTGGATCCGACAGATACCTTCAGTGAGGGCAAACACCGGGGCAACACAGCAAACCACAAATCATTTAACCTTTGGGGAGACTAGCTGCGGTTTCACCCAGGGCATGATTTCTATAATAACATCATTACAAGGTCTGAGTGGGTTTTCCTATGGCTGCTCCATCACCTAGAAGAATTATGAGGAAGGAACGCGAAAGTCATGGTTATAACCTTACAGTAACAAACACTCTCCACTGCCTATAAGAACAGGTATCCTGGAGAGACAGTAATGCACTATTGTCTCAGAAGTAATGGAGCATTGCCCCTGCCTGTAATGGAACATTGTCCCAGACTGTAATGGAAAATTATCCCAGACAGTAATGCAACATTGACCCAGACAGTAATGGAACATTGTCCCAGACAGTAATGGAACATTGTCCCAGACAGTAATTGAACATTGTTCCAGACAATAATGCAACATTGTTCCAGACAGTAATACAACATTGTCCCAGACAATAATGGAACATTGTCCCAGACAGTAATGTAACATTGTCCCAGACAGGAATGGAACATTGTCCCAGAGAGTAATGGTGCATTGTCCAAGGCAGTAATGGAGCATTGCCCCAGACTGTAATGGTGCATTGTCCCAGACTGTAATGGAACATTGCCCCAGACAGGAATGGAACACTGTCCCAGACAGTAATGGAGCATTGTCCCAGACAGTAATGGAGCATTGTCCCAGACAGTAATGGAACACTGTCCCAGACAGTAATGGAGCATTGTCTCAGGCAGTAATGGAATCTTGTCCCAGACAGTAATGGTGCATTGTCTCAGAAAGTAATGGAGCATTGTCCCAGACAGTAATGGAACACTGTCCCAGACAGTAATGTAGCACTGTCCCAGACAGTAATGGAGCATTGTCTCAGGCAGTAATGGAATCTTGTCCCAGACAGTAATGGTGCATTGTCTCAGAAAGTAATGGAGCATTGTCCCAGACAGTAATGGAACACTGTCCCAGACAGTAATGTAGCACTGTCCCAGACAGTAATGGAGCATTGTCCCAGACAGTAATGTTGCATTGTCCCAGACAGTAATAGAACATTGTCTCAGACAGAAGTGGAACATTGTGTCAGACAGTAATGAAACACTGTCCCAGACAGTAATGGAACATTGTCACAGATAGTAATGGAACACTGTCCCAGACAGTAAGGGAGCCTTGTCCCAGACAGTAATGGAGCATTGTCTCAGGCAGTAATGGAATCTTGTCCCAGACAGTAATGGTGCATTGTCTCAGACAGTAATGGAACACTGTCCCAGACAGTAATGTAGCACGGTCCCAGAGAGTAATGGAGCATTGTCCCAGACAGTAATGTTGCATTGTCCCAGACAGTAATAGAACATTGTCTCAGACAGAAGTGGAACATTGTCTCAGACAGTAATGAAACATTGTCCCAGACAGTAAGGGAGCATTGTCCCAGACAGTAATGGAGCCTTGTCCCGGACAGTAATGGAACATTGTCCCAGACAGTAATGGAACATTATCCCAGACAGTAATGGAACACTGTCCCAGACAGTAATGGAGCATTGTCCCAGACAGTAATGTAGCATTGTCCCAGACAGTAATGGAACACTGTCCCAGAAAGTAATGGAGCATTGTCCCAGACAGTAATGGAGTATTGTCCCAGACAGTAATGGAACACTGTCCCAGAGAGTAAGGGAGCCTTGTCCCAGACAGTAATGGAGCATTGTCTCAGGCAGTAATGGAGCATTGTCCCAGACAGTAATGTTGCATTGTCCCAGACAGTAATAGAACATTGTCTCAGACAGAAGTGGAACATTGTCTCAGACAGTAATGAAACACTGTCCCAGACAGTAATGGAACATTGTCTCAGATAGTAATGGAACACTGTCCCAGACAGTAATGGAGCATTGTCCCAGACAGTAATGGAGCATTGTCCCAGACAGTAATGGAGCATTGTCCCAGGCAGTAATGGAACACTGTCCCAGAGAGTAAGGGAGCCTTGTCCCAGACAGTAATGGAGCATTGTCCCAGACAGTAATGGAACATTATCCCAGACAGTAATGGAGCATTGTCCCAGACAGTAATGTAGCATTGTCCCAGACAGTAATGGAACACTGTCCCAGAAAGTAATGGAGCATTGTCCCAGACAGTAATGGAGCATTGTCCCAGACAGTAATGGAACACTGTCCCAGAGAGTAAGGGAGCCTTGTCCCAGACAGTAATGGAGCATTGTCTCAGGCAGTAATGGAGCATTGTCCCAGACAGTAATGGAGCATTGTCCCAGACAGTAATAGAACATTGTCTCAGACAGAAGTGGAACATTGTCTCAGACAGTAATGAAACACTGTCCCAGACAGTAATGGAACATTGTCTCAGATAGTAATGGAACACTGTCCCAGACAGTAATGGAACACTGTCCCAGACAGTAATGGAACACTGTCCCAGAGAGTAAGGGAGCCTTGTCCCAGACAGTAATGGAGCATTCTCTCAGGCAGTAATGGAGCATTGTCCCAGACTGTAATGGAACATTGTCCCAGACAGTAATGGAACATTGTTCCAGACAGTAATAGAACATTGTCTCAGACAGTAATAGAATACTGTCCCAGACATTAATGGAGCATTGTCCCAAACAGTAATGGAACATTGTCCCAGATAGTAAAGGAACACTGTCCCAGACAGTAATGGAACGTTGTCCCAGACAGTAATGGAACATTGTCTCAGACAGTAATGGAACATTGTCCCAGACAGTAATGGAATGTTGTCCCAGACAGTAATGGAACGTTTTTCCAGACAGTAAGGGAGCTTTGTCCCAGACAGTAATGGTGCATTGTCTCACACAGTAATGGAGCATTGTCTCAGACAGTAATGGAACATTGTCTCAGACTGTAATGGAACATTGTCCCAGACAGTAAGGGAGCATTGTCCCAAGCAGTAATGGTGCATCGTCCCAGATAGTAATGGAGCATTACCCCTGCCTGTAATGGAACATTGTCTCAGACAGTAATGGAGCATTGTCCCAGACAGTAAGGGAGCATTGTCCCAGGCAGTAATGTAGCATTGTCCCAGACAGTAACGGAGCATTGTCCCAGGCAGTAATGGTGCATTGTCTCAGACAGTAATGGAGCCTTGTCCCAGACAGTAATGGAGCATTGTCCCAGGCAGTAATGGAACACTGTCCCAGAGAGTAATGGAGCATTGTCCCAGACAGTAATGTTGCATTGTCCCAGACAGTAATAGAACATTGTCTCAGACAGAAGTGGAACATTGTCTCAGACAGTAATGAAACATTGTCCCAGACAGTAAGGGAGCATTGTCCCAGACAGTAATGGAGCCTTGTCCCGGACAGTAATGGAACATTGTCCCAGACAGTAATGGAACATTATCCCAGACAGTAATGGAACACTGTCCCAGACAGTAATGGAGCATTGTCCCAGACAGTAATGTAGCATTGTCCCAGACAGTAATGGAACACTGTCCCAGAAAGTAATGGAGCATTGTCCCAGACAGTAATGGAGTATTGTCCCAGACAGTAATGGAACACTGTCCCAGAGAGTAAGGGAGCCTTGTCCCAGACAGTAATGGAGCATTGTCTCAGGCAGTAATGGAGCATTGTCCCAGACAGTAATGTTGCATTGTCCCAGACAGTAATAGAACATTGTCTCAGACAGAAGTGGAACATTGTCTCAGACAGTAATGAAACACTGTCCCAGACAGTAATGGAACATTGTCTCAGATAGTAATGGAACACTGTCCCAGACAGTAATGGAGCATTGTCCCAGACAGTAATGGAGCATTGTCCCAGACAGTAATGGAGCATTGTCCCAGGCAGTAATGGAACACTGTCCCAGAGAGTAAGGGAGCCTTGTCCCAGACAGTAATGGAGCATTGTCCCAGACAGTAATGGAACATTATCCCAGACAGTAATGGAGCATTGTCCCAGACAGTAATGTAGCATTGTCCCAGACAGTAATGGAACACTGTCCCAGAAAGTAATGGAGCATTGTCCCAGACAGTAATGGAGCATTGTCCCAGACAGTAATGGAACACTGTCCCAGAGAGTAAGGGAGCCTTGTCCCAGACAGTAATGGAGCATTGTCTCAGGCAGTAATGGAGCATTGTCCCAGACAGTAATGGAGCATTGTCCCAGACAGTAATAGAACATTGTCTCAGACAGAAGTGGAACATTGTCTCAGACAGTAATGAAACACTGTCCCAGACAGTAATGGAACATTGTCTCAGATAGTAATGGAACACTGTCCCAGACAGTAATGGAACACTGTCCCAGACAGTAATGGAACACTGTCCCAGAGAGTAAGGGAGCCTTGTCCCAGACAGTAATGGAGCATTCTCTCAGGCAGTAATGGAGCATTGTCCCAGACTGTAATGGAACATTGTCCCAGACAGTAATGGAACATTGTTCCAGACAGTAATAGAACATTGTCTCAGACAGTAATAGAATACTGTCCCAGACATTAATGGAGCATTGTCCCAAACAGTAATGGAACATTGTCCCAGATAGTAAAGGAACACTGTCCCAGACAGTAATGGAACGTTGTCCCAGACAGTAATGGAACATTGTCTCAGACAGTAATGGAACATTGTCCCAGACAGTAATGGAATGTTGTCCCAGACAGTAATGGAACGTTTTTCCAGACAGTAAGGGAGCTTTGTCCCAGACAGTAATGGTGCATTGTCTCACACAGTAATGGAGCATTGTCTCAGACAGTAATGGAACATTGTCTCAGACTGTAATGGAACATTGTCCCAGACAGTAAGGGAGCATTGTCCCAAGCAGTAATGGTGCATCGTCCCAGATAGTAATGGAGCATTACCCCTGCCTGTAATGGAACATTGTCTCAGACAGTAATGGAGCATTGTCCCAGACAGTAAGGGAGCATTGTCCCAGGCAGTAATGTAGCATTGTCCCAGACAGTAACGGAGCATTGTCCCAGGCAGTAATGGTGCATTGTCTCAGACAGTAATGGAGCATTGTCCCAGACAGTAATGGAGCATTGTCCCAGGCAGTAATGGAACACTGTCCCAGACAGTAATGGAGCATTGTCCCAGACAGTAATGGAATCTTGTCCCAAACAGTAATGGTGCATTGTCTCAGACAGTAATGGAGCATTGTCCCAGGCAGTAATGGCGCACTGTCCCAGACAGTAATGGGGCATTGTCCCAGACAGTAATGGAACACTGTCCCAGACAGTAACGGAACATTGTCCCAGACAGTAATGGAACATTGTCCCAGACAGTAATGGAACATTGTCTCAGACTGTAATGGAACATTGTCCCAGACAGTAAGGGAGCATTGTCCCAGACAGTAATGGTGCATTGTCTCAGACAGTAATGGAGCATTGTCCCAGACAGTAATGGCGCATTGTCCCAGGCAGTAATGGAACACTGTCCCAGACAGTAATTGAGCATTGTACCAGACAGTAATGGAATCTTGTCCCAAACAGTAATGGTGCATTGTCTCAGACAGTAATGGAGCATTGTCCCAGACAGTAATGGTGCATTGTCCCAGGCAGTAATGGAACACTATCCCAGACAGTAATGTAGCATTGTCCCAGACAGTAATGGTGCATTGTCCCAGACAGTAATAGAACATTGTCTCAGACAGTAATGGAACATTGTCTCAGACAGTAATGAAACACTGCCTCAGACAGTAATGGAAAATTGTCTCAGACAGTAATGGAACACTGTCCCAGACAGTAATGTAGCATTGTCCCAGACAGTAATGGAACACTGTCCCAGACAGTAATGGTGCATTGTCCCGGGCAGTAATGGAGCATTGTCCCAGACAGTAATAGAACATTGTCTCAGACAGTAATGGAACATTGTCCCAGACAGTAAGGGAGCTTTGTCCCAGACAGCAATGTTGCATTGTCCCAGACAGTAATAGAACATTGTCTCAGACTGTAATGGAAAATTGTCCCAGATAGTCAGGGGGGCATTGTCCCAGGCAGTAATGGTGCATCGTCCCAGATAGTAATGGAGCATTACCCCTGCCTGTAATGGAACATTGTCTCAGACAGTAATGGAACATTGTCCCAGACTGTAATGGAACATTGTCCCAGACAGTAATGGAACATTGTTCCAGACAGTAATAGAACATTGTCTCAGACAGTAATAGAATACTGTCCCAGACATTAATGGAGCATTGTCCCAAACAGTAATGGAACATTGTCCCAGATAGTAAAGGAACACTGTCCCAGACAGTAATGGAACATTGTCCCAGACAGTAATGGAACGTTGTCCCAGACAGTAATGGAACATTGTCTCAGACAGTAATGGAACATTGTCCCAGACAGTAATGGAATGTTGTCCCAGACAGTAATGGAACGTTTTTCCAGACAGTAAGGGAGCTTTGTCCCAGACAGTAATGGTGCATTGTCTCACACAGTAATGGAGCATTGTCTCAGACAGTAATGGAACATTGTCTCAGACTGTAATGGAACATTGTCCCAGACAGTAAGGGAGCATTGTCCCAAGCAGTAATGGTGCATCGTCCCAGATAGTAATGGAGCATTACCCCTGCCTGTAATGGAACATTGTCTCAGACAGTAATGGAGCATTGTCCCAGACAGTAAGGGAGCATTGTCCCAGGCAGTAATGTAGCATTGTCCCAGACAGTAACGGAGCATTGTCCCAGGCAGTAATGGTGCATTGTCTCAGACAGTAATGGAGCATTGTCCCAGACAGTAATGGAGCATTGTCCCAGGCAGTAATGGAACACTGTCCCAGACAGTAATGGAGCATTGTCCCAGACAGTAATGGAATCTTGTCCCAAACAGTAATGGTGCATTGTCTCAGACAGTAATGGAGCATTGTCCCAGGCAGTAATGGCGCACTGTCCCAGACAGTAATGGGGCATTGTCCCAGACAGTAATGGAACACTGTCCCAGACAGTAACGGAACATTGTCCCAGACAGTAATGGAACATTGTCCCAGACAGTAATGGAACATTGTCTCAGACTGTAATGGAACATTGTCCCAGACAGTAAGGGAGCATTGTCCCAGACAGTAATGGTGCATTGTCTCAGACAGTAATGGAGCATTGTCCTAGACAGTAATGGCGCATTGTCCCAGGCAGTAATGGAACACTGTCCCAGACAGTAATTGAGCATTGTACCAGACAGTAATGGAATCTTGTCCCAAACAGTAATGGTGCATTGTCTCAGACAGTAATGGAGCATTGTCCCAGACAGTAATGGTGCATTGTCCCAGGCAGTAATGGAACACTATCCCAGACAGTAATGTAGCATTGTCCCAGACAGTAATGGTGCATTGTCCCAGACAGTAATAGAACATTGTCTCAGACAGTAATGGAACATTGTCTCAGACAGTAATGAAACACTGCCTCAGACAGTAATGGAAAATTGTCTCAGACAGTAATGGAACACTGTCCCAGACAGTAATGTAGCATTGTCCCAGACAGTAATGGAACACTGTCCCAGACAGTAATGGAACACTGTCCCAGACAGTATGGGAGCATTGTCCGAGGCAGTAATGGTGCATCGTCCCAGATAGTAATGGAGCATTGCCCCTGCCTGTAATGGAACACTGTCTCAGACAGTAATGGAACATTGTCCCAGACAGTATGGGAGCATTGTCCCAGGCAGTAATGTAGCATTGTCCCAGACAGTAATGTAGCATTGTCCCAGACAGTAATAGTGCATCGTCCCAGACAGTAATAGCGCATTGTCCCAGACAGTAATGGTGCATTGTCCCAGACAGTAATGGAACACTGTCCCAGACAGTAATGGAACATTGTCCCAGACAGTAATGGAACATTGTCCCAGACAGTAATGGAACATTGTTCCAGACAGTAAGGGAACATTGTCCCAGGCAGTAATGTAGCATTGTCCCAGACAGTAATGTAGCATTGTTCCAGACAGAAATAGTGCATCGTCAGGAAGGGCTTATTCTCGAAACGTCGAATTCTCTATTCCTGAGATGCTGCCTGGCCTGCTGTGCTTTGACCAGTAATGGAACATTGTCCCAGACAGTAATGGAGCCTTGTCCCGGACTGTAATGGAACACTGTCCCAGACAGTAATGGAGCCTTGTCCCAGACAGTAATGGAACACTGTTGCAGACAGTAATGGAACACTGTCCCAGACAGTAATGGGACACTGTCCCAGACAGTAATGGAACACTGTTGCAGACAGTAAGGTAGCATTGTCCCAGACAGTAATGGAACACTGTCCCAGACAGTAATGGAACACTGTTGCAGACAGTAAGGTAGCATTGTCTCAGACAGTAATGAAACACTGCCTCAGACAGTAATGGAAAATTGTCTCAGACAGTAATGGAACACTGTCCCAGACAGTAATGTAGCATTGTCCCAGACAGTAATGGAACATTGTCCCGGACAGTAATGGAACACAGTCCCAGACAGTAATGGAGCCTTGTCCCAGACAGTAATGGAACACTGTTGCAGACAGTAATGGAACACTGTCCCAGACAGTAATGGAACACTGTCCCAGACAGTAATAGAACACTGTTGCAGACAGTAAGGTAGCATTGTCCCAGACAGTAATGGAACACTGTCCCAGACAGAAATGGTGCATTGTCTCAGGCAGTAATGGAGCATTGTCTCAGACTGTAATGGAGCATTGTCCCAGACAGTAATGGAACACTGTCCCAGACAGTAAGGGAGCATTGTCCCAGGCAGTAATGGTGCATCGTCCCAGATAGTAATGGAGCATTACCCCTGCCTGTAATGGAACATTGTCTCAGACAGTAATGGATCATTGTCCCAGACAGTAAGAGAGCATTGTCCCAGGCAGTAATGTAGCATTGTCCCAGACAGTAATGTAGCATTGTCCCAGACAGTAATGGTGCATCGTCCCAGACAGTAATGGCGCATTGTCTCAGACAGTAATGGTGCATTGTCCCAGACAGTAATGGAACACTGTCCCAGACAGTAATGGAACATTGTCCCAGACAATAATGGAACATTGTCTCAGACAGTAATGGAAAACTGTCCCAGACATTAATGGAACACAGTCCCAGACAGTAATGGAGCCTTGTCCCAGGCAGTAATGGCGCATCGTCCCAGATAGCATTGGAGCATTATCCCTGCCTGTAATGGAACATTGTCTTAGACAGTAATGAAACATTGTCCCAGACAGTAAGGGAGCATTGTCCCACGCAGTAATGTAGCATTGTCCCAGACAGTAACGGAGCATTGTCCCAGACAGTAATGGTGCATTGTCCAAGAAAGTAATACACATTGTCTCAGACAGAAACGAAACACTGTCCCAGACAGTAATGGAACATTGTCTCAGATAGTAATGGAACACTGTCCCAGACAGTAATGTAGCATTGTCCCAGACAGTAATGGAACATTGAGTAAAAAATGAGGTCTGCAGATGCTGGAGATCACAGCTGCAAATGTGTTGCTGGTCAAAGCACAGCAGGCCAGGCAGCATCTCAGGAATAGAGACTTCGACGTTTCGAGCATAAGCCCTTCACCAGGAAGGGCTTATGCTCGAAACGTCGAATTCTCTATTCCTGAGATGCTGCCTGGCCAGCTGTGCTTTGACCAGTAATGGAACATTGTCCCAGACAGTAATGGAGCCTTGTCCCGGACTGTAATGGAACACTGTCCCAGACAGTAATGGAGCCTTGTCCCAGACAGTAATGGAACACTGTTGCAGACAGTAATGGAACACTGTCCCAGACAGTAATGGAACACTGTTGCAGACAGTAATGGAACACTGTCCCAGACAGTAATGGAACACTGTCCCAGACAGTAATAGAACACTGTTGCAGACAGTAAGGTAGCATTGTCCCAGACAGTAATGGAACACTGTCCCAGACAGTAATGGTGCATTGTCTCAGGCAGTAATGGAGCATTGTCTCAGGCTGTAGTGGAGCATTGTCCCAGACAATAAGGGAGCATTGTCCCAGGCAGTAATGGTGCATCGTCCCAGATAGTAATGGAGCATTACCCCTGCCTGTAATGGAACATTGTCTCAGACAGTAATGGATCATTGTCCCAGATAGTAAGAGAGCATTGTCCCAAGCAGTAATGTAGCATTGTCCCAGACAGTAATGTAGCATTGTCCCAGACAGTAATGGTGCATCGTCCCAGACAGTAATGGCGCATTGTCTCAGACAGTAATGGTGCATTGTCCTAGACAGTAATGGAACACTGTCCCAGACAGTAATGGAACATTGTCCCAGACAGTAATGGAACATTGTCCCAGACAGTAATGGAACATTGTCTCAGACAGTAATGGAACACTGTCCCAGACATTAATGGAACACTGTCCCAGGCAGTAATGGTGCATCGTCCCAGACAGTAATGGTGCATTGTCCCAGACAGTAATTGTGCATTGTCCCAGACAGTAACGGAACACTGTCCCAGACAGTAATGGAGCATTGTCTCAGGCAGTAATGGAGCATTGTCCCAGACAGTAAGGGAGCATTGTCCCAGGCAGTAATGGAGCCTTGTCCCAGACAGTAATGGAGCATTACCCCTGCCTGTAATGGAACATTGTCTCAGACAGTAAGAGAGCATTGTCCCAGGCAGTAATGTAGCATTGTCCCAGACAGTAATGTAGCATTGTCTCAGACAGTAATGGTGCATTGTCCCAGACAGTAATGGAACACTGTCCCAGACAGTAATGGAACATTGTCCCAGACAATAATGGAACATTGTCTCAGACAGTAATGGAACACTGTCCCAGACATTAATGGAACACTGTCCCAGACAGTAATGGTGCAGCGCCCCAGACAGTAATGGTGCATTGTCCCAGACAGTAATGGAACACTGTCCCAGGCAGTAATGGAACACTGTCCCAGACAGTAATGGAGCATTGTCCCAGACAGTAATGGAGCATTGTCCCAGACAGTAATGGAACACTGTCCCAGACAGTAATGGAGCCTTGTCCCAGACAGTAATGGAGCATTGTCCCAGACAGTAATGGAACACTGTCCCAGACAGTAATGGAACATTGTCCCAGACAGTATGGGAGCATTGTCCCAGGCAGTAATGTAGCATTGTCCCAGACAGTAATGTAGCATTGTCCCAGACAGTAATAGTGCATCGTCCCAGACAGTAATAGCGCATTGTCCCAGACAGTAATGGTGCATTGTCCCAGACAGTAATGGAACACTGTCCCAGACAGTAATGGAACATTGTCCCAGACAGTAATGGAACATTGTCCCAGACAGTAATGGAACATTGTTCCAGACAGTAAGGGAACATTGTCCCAGGCAGTAATGTAGCATTGTCCCAGACAGTAATGTAGCATTGTTCCAGACAGAAATAGTGCATCGTCAGGAAGGGCTTATTCTCGAAACGTCGAATTCTCTATTCCTGAGATGCTGCCTGGCCTGCTGTGCTTTGACCAGTAATGGAACATTGTCCCAGACAGTAATGGAGCCTTGTCCCGGACTGTAATGGAACACTGTCCCAGACAGTAATGGAGCCTTGTCCCAGACAGTAATGGAACACTGTTGCAGACAGTAATGGAACACTGTCCCAGACAGTAATGGGACACTGTCCCAGACAGTAATGGAACACTGTTGCAGACAGTAAGGTAGCATTGTCCCAGACAGTAATGGAACACTGTCCCAGACAGTAATGGAACACTGTTGCAGACAGTAAGGTAGCATTGTCTCAGACAGTAATGAAACACTGCCTCAGACAGTAATGGAAAATTGTCTCAGACAGTAATGGAACACTGTCCCAGACAGTAATGTAGCATTGTCCCAGACAGTAATGGAACATTGTCCCGGACAGTAATGGAACACAGTCCCAGACAGTAATGGAGCCTTGTCCCAGACAGTAATGGAACACTGTTGCAGACAGTAATGGAACACTGTCCCAGACAGTAATAGAACACTGTTGCAGACAGTAAGGTAGCATTGTCCCAGACAGTAATGGAACACTGTCCCAGACAGAAATGGTGCATTGTCTCAGGCAGTAATGGAGCATTGTCTCAGACTGTAATGGAGCATTGTCCCAGACAGTAATGGAACACTGTCCCAGACAGTAAGGGAGCATTGTCCCAGGCAGTAATGGTGCATCGTCCCAGATAGTAATGGAGCATTACCCCTGCCTGTAATGGAACATTGTCTCAGACAGTAATGGATCATTGTCCCAGACAGTAAGAGAGCATTGTCCCAGGCAGTAATGTAGCATTGTCCCAGACAGTAATGTAGCATTGTCCCAGACAGTAATGGTGCATCGTCCCAGACAGTAATGGCGCATTGTCTCAGACAGTAATGGTGCATTGTCCCAGACAGTAATGGAACACTGTCCCAGACAGTAATGGAACATTGTCCCAGACAATAATGGAACATTGTCTCAGACAGTAATGGAAAACTGTCCCAGACATTAATGGAACACAGTCCCAGACAGTAATGGAGCCTTGTCCCAGGCAGTAATGGCGCATCGTCCCAGATAGCATTGGAGCATTATCCCTGCCTGTAATGGAACATTGTCTTAGACAGTAATGAAACATTGTCCCAGACAGTAAGGGAGCATTGTCCCACGCAGTAATGTAGCATTGTCCCAGACAGTAACGGAGCATTGTCCCAGACAGTAATGGTGCATTGTCCAAGAAAGTAATACACATTGTCTCAGACAGAAACGAAACACTGTCCCAGACAGTAATGGAACATTGTCTCAGATAGTAATGGAACACTGTCCCAGACAGTAATGTAGCATTGTCCCAGACAGTAATGGAACATTGAGTAAAAAATGAGGTCTGCAGATGCTGGAGATCACAGCTGCAAATGTGTTGCTGGTCAAAGCACAGCAGGCCAGGCAGCATCTCAGGAATAGAGACTTCGACGTTTCGAGCATAAGCCCTTCACCAGGAAGGGCTTATGCTCGAAACGTCGAATTCTCTATTCCTGAGATGCTGCCTGGCCAGCTGTGCTTTGACCAGTAATGGAACATTGTCCCAGACAGTAATGGAGCCTTGTCCCGGACTGTAATGGAACACTGTCCCAGACAGTAATGGAGCCTTGTCCCAGACAGTAATGGAACACTGTTGCAGACAGTAATGGAACACTGTCCCAGACAGTAATGGAACACTGTTGCAGACAGTAATGGAACACTGTCCCAGACAGTAATGGAACACTGTCCCAGACAGTAATAGAACACTGTTGCAGACAGTAAGGTAGCATTGTCCCAGACAGTAATGGAACACTGTCCCAGACAGTAATGGTGCATTGTCTCAGGCAGTAATGGAGCATTGTCTCAGGCTGTAGTGGAGCATTGTCCCAGACAATAAGGGAGCATTGTCCCAGGCAGTAATGGTGCATCGTCCCAGATAGTAATGGAGCATTACCCCTGCCTGTAATGGAACATTGTCTCAGACAGTAATGGATCATTGTCCCAGATAGTAAGAGAGCATTGTCCCAAGCAGTAATGTAGCATTGTCCCAGACAGTAATGTAGCATTGTCCCAGACAGTAATGGAACATTGTCCCAGACAGTAATGGAACATTGTCCCAGACAGTAATGGAACATTGTCTCAGACAGTAATGGAACACTGTCCCAGACATTAATGGAACACTGTCCCAGGCAGTAATGGTGCATCGTCCCAGACAGTAATGGTGCATTGTCCCAGACAGTAATGGTGCATTGTCCCAGACAGTAACGGAACACTGTTGCAGACAGTAATGGAACACTGTCCCAGACAGTAATGGAGCATTGTCTCAGGCAGTAATGGAGCATTGTCCCAGACAGTAAGGGAGCATTGTCCCAGGCAGTAATGGAGCCTTGTCCCAGACAGTAATGGAGCATTACCCCTGCCTGTAATGGAACATTGTCTCAGACAGTAAGAGAGCATTGTCCCAGGCAGTAATGTAGCATTGTCCCAGACAGTAATGTAGCATTGTCTCAGACAGTAATGGTGCATTGTCCCAGACAGTAATGGAACACTGTCCCAGACAGTAATGGAACATTGTCCCAGACAATAATGGAACATTGTCTCAGACAGTAATGGAACACTGTCCCAGACATTAATGGAACACTGTCCCAGACAGTAATGGTGCAGCGTCCCAGACAGTAATGGTGCATTGTCCCAGACAGTAATGGTGCATTGTCCCAGACAGTAATGGAACACTGTCCCAGGCAGTAATGGAACACTGTCCCAGACAGTAATGGAGCATTGTCCCAGACAGTAATGGAGCATTGTCCCAGACAGTAATGGAACACTGTCCCAGACAGTAATGGAGCCTTGTCCCAGACAGTAATGGAGCATTGTCCCAGACAGTAATGGAGCATTGTCCCAGACAGTAATGGAACACTGTCCCAGACAGTAATGGAGCCTTGTCCCAGACAGTAATGGAACACTGTCC
This sequence comes from Hemiscyllium ocellatum, assembly GCF_020745735.1. NCBI lineage: Eukaryota > Metazoa > Chordata > Chondrichthyes > Orectolobiformes > Hemiscylliidae > Hemiscyllium > Hemiscyllium ocellatum. The sequence continues at coordinate 7,852,062 of NC_083425.1, read as the reverse complement.
CAGACAGTAATGGTGCATTGTCTCAGACATTAATGGAGCATTGTCCCAGGCAGTAATGGAACACTGTCCCAGACAGTAAGGGAGCATTGTCCCAGGCAGTAATGGCGCATCGTCCCAGATAGCATTGGAGCATTATCCCTGCCTGTAATGGAACATTGTCTTAGACAGTAATGAAACATTGTCCCAGACAGTAATGGTGCATTGTCTCAGGCAGTAATGGAGCATTGTCCCAGACAATAAGGGAGCATTGTCCCAGGCAGTAATGGTGCATCGTCCCAGATAGTAATGGAGCATTACCCCTGCCTGTAATGGAACATTGTCTCAGACAGTAATGGATCATTGTCCCAGATAGTAAGAGAGCATTGTCCCAAGCAGTAATGTAGCATTGTCCCAGACAGTAATGTAGCATTGTCCCAGACAGTAATGGTGCATCGTCCCAGACAGTAATGGCGCATTGTCTCAGACAGTAATGGTGCATTGTCCCAGACAGTAATGGAACACTGTCCCAGACAGTAATGGAACATTGTCCCAGACAGTAATGGAACATTGTCTCAGACAGTAATGGAACACTGTCCCAGACATTAATGGAACACTGTCCCAGGCAGTAATGGTGCATCGTCCCAGACAGTAATGGTGCATTGTCCCAGACAGTAATGGTGCAGTGTCCCAGACAGTAATGGAACACTGTCCCAGACAGTAATGGAGCATTGTCTCAGGCAGTAATGGAGCATTGTCCCAGACAGTAAGGGAGCATTGTCCCAGGCAGTAATGGAGCCTTGTCCCAGACAGTAATGTAGCATTGTCTCAGACAGTAATGGTGCATTGTCCCAGACAGTAATGGAACACTGTCCCAGACAGTAATGGAACATTGTCCCAGACAATAATGGAACATTGTCTCAGACAGTAATGGAACACTGTCCCAGACATTAATGGAACACTGTCCCAGACAGTAATGGTGCAGCGTCCCAGACAGTAATGGTGCATTGTCCCAGACAGTAATGATGCATTGTCCCAGACAGTAATGGAACACTGTCCCAGGCAGTAATGGAACACTGTCCCAGACAGTAATGGAGCATTGTCCCAGACAGTAATGGAGCATTGTCCCAGACAGTAATGGAACACTGTCCCAGACAGTAATGGAGCCTTGTCCCAGACAGTAATGGAGCAGTGTCTCAGAAGGTAATGGAGCATTGTCCCAGACAGTAATGGAACACTGTCCCAGACAGTAATGTAGCACTGTCCCAGAGAGTAAGGGAGCATTGTCCCAGGCAGTAATGGCGCATCGTCCCAGATAGCATTGGAGCATTATCCCTGCCTGTAATGGAACATTGTCTTAGACAGTAATGAAACATTGTCCCAGACAGTAAGGGAGCATTGTCCCACGCAGTAATGTAGCATTGTCCCAGACAGTAACGGAGCATTGTCCCAGACAGTAATGGTGCATCGTCCCAGACAGTAATGGTGAATTATCCCAGACAGTAATGGTGCATTGTCCCAGACAGTAACGGAACATTGTCCCAGGCAGTAATGGAACACTGTCCCAGACAGTAATGGAGCCTTGTCCCAGACAGTAATGGAGCATTGTCTCAGGCAGTAATGGAATCTTGTCCCAGACAGTAATGGAACATTGTCCCAGACAGTAATGGAGCATTGTCCCAGGCAGTAATGGAACACTGTCCCAGACAGTAATGGAGCCTTGTCCCAGACAGTAATGGAGCATTGTCTCAGGCAGTAATGGAACACTGTCCCAGACAGTAATGTAGCATTGTCCCAGACAGTAATGGAGCATTGTCCCAGACAGTAATAGAACATTGTCCCAGGCTGTAAGGGAGCATTGTCCCAGGCAGTAATGGAACACTGTCCCAGACAGTAAGGGAGCATTGTCCCAGGCAGTAATGGCGCATCGTCCCAGATAGCATTGGAGCATTATCCCTGCCTGTAATGGAACATTGTCTTAGACAGTAATGAAACATTGTCCCAGACAGTAACGGAGCATTGTCCCAGACAGTAATGTAGCATTGTCCCAGACAGTAATGGTGCATTGTCCCAGACAGTAATGGAACACTGTCCCAGGCAGTAATGGAACACTGTCCCAGACAGTAATGGAGCATTGACACAGACAGTAAGGGAGCATTGTCCCAGACAGTAATGGAACATTGTCCCAGACAGTAAGGGAGCATATTCCCAGGCAGTAATGTAGCATTGTCCCAGACAGTAATGTAGCATTGTCCCAGACAGTAATGGTACATCGTCCCAGACAGTAATGGCGCATTGTCCCAGACAGTAATGGTGCATTGTCCCAGGCAGTAATGGAACACTGTCCCAGACAGTAATGTAGCATTCTCCCAGACAGTAATAGAGCATTGTCCCAGACAGTAATGGTGCATTGTCCCAGACAGTAATACACATTGTCTCAGACAGAAGTGGAACATTGTCTCAGACAGTAATGAAACACTGTCCCAGACAGTAATGGAACATTGTCTCAGATAGTAATGGAACACTGTCCCAGACAGTAATGTAGCATTGTCCCAGACAGTAATGGAACACTGTCCCAGACAGTAATGGAACATTGTCCCGGACTGTAATGGAACACAGTCCCAGACAGTAATGGAGCCTTGTCCCAGACAGTAATGGAACACTGTTGCAGACAGTAATGGAACACTGTCCCAGACAGTAATGGAACACTGTCCCAGACAGTAATAGAACACTGTTGCAGACAGTAAGGTAGCATTGTCCCAGACAGTAATGGAACACTGTCCCAGACAGAAATGGTGCATTGTCTCAGGCAGTAATGGAGCATTGTCTCAGACTGTAATGGAGCATTGTCCCAGACAGTAAGGGAGCATTGTCCCAGGCAGTAATGGTGCATCGTCCCAGATAGTAATGGAGCATTACCCCTGCCTGTAATGGAACATTGTCTCAGACAGTAATGGATCATTGTCCCAGACAGTAAGAGAGCATTGTCCCAGGCAGTAATGTAGCATTGTCCCAGACAGTAATGTAGCATTGTCCCAGACAGTAATGGTGCATCGTCCCAGACAGTAATGGCACATTGTCTCAGACAGTAATGGTGCATTGTCCCAGACAGTAATGGAACACTGTCCCAGACTGTAATGGAACATTGTCCCAGACAATAATGGAATATTGTCTCAGACAGTAATGGAACACTGTCCCAGACTGTAATGGAACATTGTCCCAGACAATAATGGAATATTGTCTCAGACAGTAAAGGAACACTGTCCCAGACAGCAATGGAATATTGTCTCAGGCAGTAATGGAGCATTGTCCCAGTAATGGAACACTGTCCCAGACAGTAATGGAACACCATCCTAGTCAGTAGTGGAACACTGTCCCTGACACTAATAAAATATTGTCCTCGACAATAATGTAATTTGTAATTATTGAATAGGATATTGCCCCAGAGAATAATCAAATTTTATACCGACAGATAAATAATAATGGAATATTGCACGGATTGTGACACAGTCAGCTCGGTGGACCTCATAGAACCTGGTTCAATCAGGGAGTCCTGGCTGACAGACGCGAACATGAGTGTTAGAGGTTCTGTTCACTCTGAGAGCTGGTTCAGGGGACGCTGGATCAGTGTCAAGTACTAGGCATGTGTAAATAAAGGGAGACATGGGGATGGGATAGCGGCCTCTGTGGAGTTATTTTAAACACTATCCCAGATAAAATTGGAATGTCATCCCGGAAAATATTGGAACATATTTTCTAAAAATAATAGAACAATGTCCGAGACAATAATGGGACACGGTCCCAGAAAATAATGGAATACTAACCCTGAAAATACTGGTACACTGTCATAAACAGTAATGGAATATTGGTCTAGACAAGAGTGGAATGTTGTCCTGTAAAATCAAATATTGTCCCACATGGATAATAATGGAATATTGACCCAGGCAAGAATGGGTCACTGTTCCAGACAATAACTGAACATAGTCTCAAGACAATAATGTAATTACAAGAATGGAATACTGTCCCAGACAATAGAGGAACATCATCCAAGACAATAACAGAACACTGTCCCTAACAATAATGGAACCCTGTTAGACGTAGTCTCAAACCCGATGGTAATTCCCTGCGCTGTATTCCCATGCTCCTGTTTTCTGTCTGTGTGTAATGCTTGGTGTGATGTATGTCTTACACACCAGTCCACAGGAGGGGAGGAGTCAGGGCAGGTATCCTTCTCCCCCTTCCTCCTCCAGCCAGGACAAGCTGAGGCTAACTGTGAGCTCACCAGGAATGAGGTTATGGATATGAGGGTTCACCTGGTGAACAATCACAGCCTGCACTGTATGGAACGGCCTGTGTCTGTCTTGCTGTAACTGCCTCCCTACAAAGTACTGTCTGAGGCCCCTGCCACTTCAGGGCTCATAGTTATTTGGTCTGTAAAATACTGAATAATCAGTGCATTTCCAATTTCCTCCTTTACAAACCTGGACGAAAATCAGCCAAAAACCGCTGCCTGAGAGACAGACTCAACGGTTTCAGGGAAACTCTGGAAGACCATTTCCGAAACCTTGCAGCATGAAAACAAACCCAAGGTACATCAAAGCTCCCTGCACTTGTTAAGAAAAAGATGCCAGCGCAGGGATGGGGGAGGGCTGCACTCACCTCAAATTTCTGACGAAGCTCAGAATCCCCGTCATCCTCAATAATGGGGACGTTGTAGTATTCACCTTCTTCCTGACTCAGCAGCTTAAACCTGTGGCAAGGACAAAGGGCAGAAGGTTAACGCTGCACGTTCAGATATGAAAGGGAAGGGGTGGGGGGCACTGATAATGACAGAGAGACCGGGAACCCTTCCTCATCAACTGGAATACCAGAGATGACCGGGGTGGGGGGAGGGGGGAGAGTTGGGGGGGGGGGGGTGGCGATGGGAAGACTGTGGGGGACAGAAGTCTGAGGTTGGGGAGAGAAGTCTGAGGTGTAAGGGGAGGTTGTAGAAGACAGGGGTTGGGTAGGTGAGGAGGGGTGGGGGGGCGGTGAGGGAAGACTGGTGGGGTTACTGGGGCTTTGTGAAATGGGACGCAGGGTTTGGGTACACTGGGTCCACACCAACCACTTTCAGGACCAGTCCTTTCTCTCTCCAAACCTCTTGCCCACGTTCAGAGCTTTGGAAGTTCCTTTCCAGGCCTGGCCTTCTTGAGCTATGCTCACAGTCCAGCGTCTGTACTGAGCAATGGTAGCTCAACACTGACTGACAGTCCACAGGATGAGCTGGCCTTGCTCTCTCCTGGTTAATCCCACATGCCTTCGGCTTGGCGCTGGATGCAGCAAACTGGGCTCCCCCGGTTATTCCCCCTTCCAAACTGCATAGAGCTGCCACCCATCACCAGCCACATAAACCCTGAACAGTCTAACCCCTGCTAGGGACTGCACGGGAGAGGTCTGACCTCCAGATAGGAGGGTGTCAATGCAGGGAACAGACTGAGGCCATTCAGCCCCTCAAACCCACTGCTCCAGTCAATCAGCCTGCGATACATTTGCTTTTGCCCCAGATCCCTTTATCCCAACCTCCGTGGATTTCCCGCAGTCTCGGACTTTCCAAACCGTCCCCAGCTTTCTGGGAAAGAGATTATCGGAATTCCATGGCTGACTATGTGAGGAAGTCCTCCTCAATTCGAATCCTAAATGGGCAAGTGTTCATTTGTGCTTCTCTTATTCTGGGTCCCTCAATCCAAGGAACTAATCTCACATTATCTCCTGCCTCACTTCCAGCTGTGACTTTACACACTTCCATGAGATAACCCCCTGAATTCTCTCTCTCTCTCTTTTTCTCGCTCTCTCTCTCTCGGAGATTTTAATGAAAGCGGTCTCAGGAGGACACACTTACCAACCAACCGCTGAGGATTTCATGAGCTCTGATACACCAAAGGACAAAGCACCCATGAAATCGTTCCTCGTGGTGCGATCCCAGTCCCAGATCTCCACTGAGAGGCGCCGATCCTTGTCACTGCTTTTCAGTTTACTAGACAGAGATAGAGAGACATTGTATAACAAGTGTCACTTCCATTAACCACCAACAAATGGGTTAAAGCTAAAGAGCTGGTCCCAGTGTTCAGAACACACAGCGTTCCCATTTCTCACTTTCCCATTACCCTGCGACTGCACTTCATTGTTCCACTCACTCACAGACTTGGTGTGGCTGATGGTGAATACCTGGACCTCTATCACCTCGAAGGACGAGGGCAGCAGATACATGGGAACACCACCCCCCTGCAAACCACTCCCCATCCTGACAGAGAAATACATCGCCATTTCTTCACTGTTGCTGGGTCAAAATCCTGGAATTCCCTCCCTAAGGGCATTGTGGGTCAACCCATAGCAGGTCACACCCACCTTCTCAAGGGGCAACTAGGGATGGGCAATAAATGTTGACCCAGCCAGCGACACCCACAGTTCATGAATGAATAAAAACAGAGGCCCTGGGTTTAATATCCCATTGGATAGCACTTGGCACCTCCACATGTTTTCAGTGGCTGGGACAGAGAGTACTGTCGTAATCTCACAACCTCAACAAGGTTCCCTCCAACCCTGGGAAATCATAAATTAACTCCATTAATTGGGCAAAAAAAATTAAGCAATTACAAAATATACAATTCTCCTGCAACCATCTTCCACTGTCATACACAGTCCGTGTACAAGGGAGAGATCCTCTCGACACGCAGGATGGCTATCTCACACACACACACACACACACACACACACACACACACACACACACACACACACACACACACACACACACACACACAAACACACACACACCATGGCTCCCGCGATCCACAGCTTCCTCCCTGCCTGACAGGTACATACTTATCTCAGACACACAGGAGCTTTTCCTTGAATAAGCTCCACATTTCTAATGTGCCCATCCCCTGCAGTTTCCTTCCCCATCCAGATCACATAACAGAATTGTGATCACTATCACCAAAGTGTTCACCTAATTCCAAGTCTAAGGATAGCAAAGATGATTCTCAATAGGAGTGAGAGAGAGACAGGGTAGTTGTCATGGGAGATTTCAACTTTCCAAATATTGACTGGGAACACTATAGTACGATTTCTATAGATGGGTCAGTTTTTGTCCAGTGTGTGCAGGAGGGCTTCCTGACACAGTATGTAGATAGGCCAACAAGGGGCGAAGCCACATTAGATTTGGTACTGGGTAATGAGCGCAGCCAGGTGTTAGACTTGAAAGTAGGTGAGCACTTTGGTGATAGCGATTACAATTCGGTTATGTTTACTTTAGTGATAGAAAGGGAGAGGTGTATACCACCGGGCAAGTGTTATAGCTGGGGGAAAGGCAAGTACGATGCAATTAAGCAAGAGTTAGGAAGCATAGGATGGGAAAGGAAACTGCAGGGGATGGGCACATTAGAAATGTGGAGCTTGGAGATCCAAGATGGCGGCGACTCAGCAAGTCTGAGTTTACAGTGCTCTTCCCAAAACCTGGGTAAAGTGGGTTACTCACCTCCACCACACTTACCAAACCACCCAAAAAAATTTCTAACCTTAACTAGCTGTTTACTATTATATTTAAGCAGTTTAATATTAAGTGGATAATGAGTAAACCAAAGGGATCCCGCAGCTCTCAAAAAACAAAGACCCCTCCCCCACCCTCCTCTCCTCCTCCGGCTGCAGCTGATGTAAAAACAGGCCTTGAAGAGATGATTGCCAGGCTGGAAACGACACTCGTCAATTTCATCGCAGAATCCAGACAGAGATGGAATGCATTCGAAGAAAAGTTACAAAAGCACAGCGAGGCTCTCGAGGAATTACAGGGCCGAGTGGAGGGGGCGGAGCTAAAGGCCACGACCTCCGAGGCTGCAGCACAAACAGCTGCAGAACAGGTGCCAGCTCTGGAGCAGAGAGTCCGGGCCTTTGAAATCTACATGGATGACCCGGATAATAGAAATCGGAGAAAGAATATCCGTCTTCTGGGCCTCCCTGAACAAGAAGAGAAGGGACAGTTAGTAGTATTTCTGGAGCGATGGCTGCCCCAGCTTTTAAACCTGGGGGCTGAAACTGATCGGGTAAGGGTGGAGTGGGCCTACCGGGTCGCAGTACGCGGATCTGGCCCAAACCAGCGCCCACGCCCGGTCCTGTTCCGGCTGCAGAGTTATAGGGAGAGGCAGATACTCCTGGATGCCTCCAGAAAGCTTGGAAAGGATCCTAAAGCTATGATTCATGAAGGATCCAAGATTATGTTATTTCAGGACTTCTCCCCGGCTTTGGCACGAAGGAGGAAGGCGTTTGATGAGGTGAAGAAATGTCTAAGGAACTTAAATATTCAATACACCTTACGCTACCCAGCGACGTTATGCTTTAACCACGAAGGATCCGAGTATAATTTTAGATCACCAGAAGAGGCTAAGGAACTTTTAGACTCGTTTAAATAAATCGTAAGAGACAATTTATGTTGGCTTGCCTCTTCCACACTCCGTGGGGAGAAATGGATACTTTACTCTACTTTACTTTTGCTTCTGGGAGCAGGGTTGTCTTCCCTTGCTATTTTATGTTATTATACTTAACTGTAATTTGTTGGAGTTGTAATTTTATAGTTATGGGTGTTTGTATGTGGCATTGATGCTATCAGATATACTCAGGTATGGGTGGGGAGGGGTGGGGGTGGGGCGCTCACTGTTAACTCTAGCTCGGTATTATATCTAAATCCTATTAAGGAGCGCCCGGGTCAAGGGTGGGACACTGTTTGGGAGAGGATATGGTGGACCTTTAGAAAGGAAGTAAGGCCCCCTGAGAATAAGGGGGAGGATCTCCATTCAAACATGTTTTTTTTTGTTCTTATTGTTTGGAAATAGTTTCCTTTTTATTATACTGTTATGAGTGTATTAGAGAACTTTTTTCTTGTTTGAAGGATGTAAGTGACTCAACTATACACTCTGGATAATTGTGGATTAGATTAGTAGTTAACTGAGTTTCATTGTTTTTCTTTCTTCTTTAGTATCATTCCTTTGAATTTTGATGATTATATATTTAAGATCCATTTTTATATTAATGTTTGTGCTTGAAAGTTCTGTTTATTTTTGTAAATTTGTCAAAATATTAAATTTCTAATAAAAATATCTTTAAAAAAAAAAGAAATGTGGAGCTTATTCAAAGAAAAGCTCCTGTGTGTCCTAGATAAGTATGCACCTGTCAGGCAGGGAGGAAGCTGTAGAGCGTGGGAGCCGTGGTTTACGAAGGAAGTGGAATCTCTGGTCAAGAAGAAGAAGAAGGCTTACGTTAGGATGATTTGGAGATGCCGGTGTTGGACTGGGGTGTACAAAGTTAAAAATCACACAACACCAGGTTATAGTCCAACAGGTTTACTTGGAAGCACACTAGCTTTCGGAGCGACGCTCCTTCATCAGGTGTTGTGTGATTTTTAACTATGTAGGATGAGATGTGAAGGCTCAGTTAGGGTGCTTGAGGGTTACAAGGTAACCAGGAAAGACCTAAAGAGAGAGCTCAGAAGAGCCAGGAGGAGACATGAGAAGTTGTTGGCGATAGGATCAGGGTAAACCCTAAGGCTTTCTATAGGTATTTAAGGAATAAAAGAATGATGAGAGTAAGATTAGGGCCAATCGAGAATAGTAGTGGGAAGTTGTGTGTGGAGTCAGAGGAGATAGGGAAGCACTAAATGAATATTTTTCGACAGTATTCACTCTAGAAAACGACAACATTGTCGAGGAGAATACTGAGATAGAGGCTACTAGACTAGGTGGGATTGAGGTTCACAAGGAAGAGGTATTAGAAATCCTGCAGAGTGTGAAAATAGATAAGTCCCCTGGGCCGGATGGGATTTATCCTAGGATCCTCTGGGAAGCCAGGGAGGAGATTGCTGAGCCTTTGATCTTTAAATTGTCATTGTCTACAGGAATAGTGCCAGAAGACTGGAGAATAAGCAAATGTGGTTCCCCTGTTCAAGAAGGGGAGTAGAGACAACCCTGGTAATTACAGACCAGTGAGCCTTACTTCAGTTGTTGGTAAAGTGTTGGAAAAGGTTATAAGAGATAGGATTTATAATCATCTAGAAAAGAATAATTTGATTAGGGATAGTCAGCACGGTTTTGTGAGGGGTAGGTCGTGCCTCACAAACCTTATTGAGTTCTTTGAGAAGGTGACCAAACAGGTAGATGAGAGTAAACCGGTTAATGTGGTGTATATGGATTTCAGCATGGCGCTTGATAAGGTTCCCCACAGTAGGCTATTGTACAAAATGCGGAGGAATGAGATTGTGGGAGATATAGCAGTTTGGATCAGTAATTGGCTTGCTGAAAGAAGATAGAGGGTGGTTGATGGGAAACATTCATCCTGGAGTCCAGTTACTAGTGGTGTACCACTAGGGGCAGTGTTGGGTCCACTGCTGTTCGTCATTTTTATAAATGACCTGGATGAGGGCGTAGAAGGGTGGGTTAGTAAATTCGCAGATGACACTAAGGTCGGTGGAGTTGTGGATAGTGATGAAGGATGTTGTAGGTTACAGAGAGACAGAGATAAGCTGCAGAGCTGGGCTGAGAGGTGGCAAATGGAGTTTAATGTGGATAACTGTGAGGTGATTCAGTTTGGTCGGAGTAACCGGAATGCAAAGTACTGGGCTAATGGTGAGATTCTTGGTAGTGTCGATGAACAGAGAGATCTCAGTGTTCATGTACACAGATCCTTGAAAGTTGCCACCCAGGTTGACCGGATTGTTAAGAAGGCACACAGTGTTTTAGCTTTTATTAATAGAGGAATCGAGTTCCAGAACCATTACGTTATGCTACTGCTGTACAAAACTCTGGTGTGGCCGCACTTGGAGTATTGTGTACAGTTCTGGTCACCCCATTATATGAAGGATGTGGAAACTTTGGAAAGGGTGCAGAGGAGATTTACTAGGATGTTGCCTGGTATGGAGGGAAGGTTTTACAAGGAAAGGCTGAGGGACTTGAGGCTGTTTTCGTTGGAGAGTAGAAGGTTGAGAGGTGACTTAATAGAGACATATAAGATAATCAGACGGTCAGATAGGGTGGACAAGGGAGAGCCTTTTTTCAAGTATGGTGACAGTGAGCACAAGGGGACATAGCTTTAAATTGAGGGGTGATAGATATAGGACAGATGTCAGAAGCAGTTTCTTTACTCAGAGAAAAGTAAGGGAATGGAATGCTTTGCCTGCAACGGTAGTAGATTCGCCAACTTTAAGTGCATTCAATTTGTCATTGGACAAGCATATGGACATACATGGAATAGAGTAGGTCAGATGGGCTTCAGATTGGTATGACAGGTTGGCGCAACATCGAGGGCCGAAGGGCCTGTATGCATTGTAATGTTCTATGTTCACACACACACTCCCTCTCTCTCACACACACACTCCCACACACACACACACTCCCTCTCTCACACACACACGCATACACACACTCCCACTCTCACACACACTTCCACTCACACACACACTCCCACTCTCACACACACACACTCCCACCCACTCACACACACACACACACACACACATTCACACACAATCTTACACAGACACATACAGGCACACACACACACAGGCACACACTCAGACACAATCTTACACAGACACACATACAGGCGCACACACTCTCAGGCACACACAGTCACACACATACAGATACCCTCACACAAACACACGCACAAGGCCTGAGCATAATGAATAAATGTCACATGGCCAATGAGGTGAACAATACAATACCCTGAACAGTGTAATATTTGAAACACCAAATGTTTGTTCTTGTGGAAAATGAAACTGAAAAGATTTTCCATTGGTCCTGTCGAGATAGTGGAGACAGGAAGCATACTCACAACGTGAATGATTCGTTCCAGCTGGGATTCAGTGTTGAGCGCATGGTTTTTGTTTTCTGTTTGCTTTCACTTTTTGGGTCAGGGATGAGTTTGAGCTTTACGTAGGGATCCGAAAGACCGTTAGGATCCATGGGGATTAGGTTTTTTGCATCTCGCACTGTAAAACAGGAAAAGTGAAATTAAACCATCTGGAAGAGTAGAGATTTCAGTTTAAAAATGGAAAAACAAAATTACTGCTACAAGTTATACTTGGGTGCAATTGAAAACCATCAGAAGTGTGCCGTTGACTGAATTAGCAGTTAGTTTAGGATTTGGTGTTGTATCCTAAAATCAGGTACAGACCAGTCTCAGTCAGAGGCTGCAGATGTAGACACAGCTCTGATCCTATATTACACAGGAGACGATCACTGTACCAAGGACTGATTCTGGGTCCAGAGCACACACATAATGGGATGGAAATGGGGTTTGTGGATGGGGAATGGGGTTTGTGGATGGGAATGGGGTTTGTGGATGGGGAATGGGGTTTGCGGATGGGATTGCGGTTTGTAGATGGAAATGGGGTTTGCGGATGGGGAATGGGGATTGCGGATGGGATTGCGGTTTGTAGATGGAAATGGGGTTTGCGGATGGGGAATGGGGATTGCGGATGGGGAATAGGGTTTGTGAATGGGAATGGGGTTTATGGATGGGAATGGGGTTTGTTCATGAGGAATGGGGTTTGTGGATGGGGAATGGGGTTTGTGGATGGGAATGGGGTTTGTGGATGGGGAATGGGGTTTGTGGATGGGAATGGGGATTGCGGATGGGATTGCGGTTTGTAGATGGAAATGGGGTTTGCGGATGGGGAATGGGGATTGCGGATGGGGAATAGGGTTTGTGTTTGGGAATGGGGTTTGTGGATGAGGAATGGGGTTTGTGAATGGGAATGGGGTTTGTTCATGAGGAATGGGGTTTGTGTTTAGGAATGGGGTTTGTGGATGGGGAATGGGGTTTGTGTTTGGGAATGGGGTTTGTGGATGAGGAATGGGGTTTGTGGATGGGAATGGGGTTTGTTCATGAGGAATGGGGTTTGTGTTTGGGAATGGGGTTTGTGGATGGGGAATGGGGTTTGTGGATGGGGAATGGGGTTTATGGATGGGAATGGGGTTTGTGGATGGGGAATGGGGTTTATAGATGGGAATGGGGTTTGTAGATGGGGAATGGGGTTTATAGATGGGAATGGGGTTTGTAGATGGGGAATGGGGTTTGTGGATGGGGAATGGGGTTTGTGGATGGGAATGGGGTTTGTGGACGGGGAATGGGGTTTGTAGATGGGGAATGGGGTTTATAGATGGGAATGGGGTTTGTGGATGGGGAATGGGGTTTATAGATGGGAATGGGGTTTGTAGATGGGGAATGGGGTTTATAGATGGGAATGGGGTTTGTTCATGAGGAATGGGGATTGTGTTTGGGAATGGGGTTTGTGTTTGGGAATGGGGTTTGTGGATGGGATTGCGGTTTGTAGATGGGAATGGGGTTTGCGGATGGAAATGGGGTTTGTGGATGGGGAATGGGGTTTGTGGATGAGAAATGGGGTTTGTGTTTGGGAATGGGGTTTGTGGATGGGAATGGGGTTTGTGGATAGGGAATGGGGTTTGTGGATGGGGAATGGGGTTTGTGGATGGGAATGGGGTTTGTGGATGAGGAATGGGGTTTGTGGATGGGAATGGGGTTTGTGGATGGGAATGGGGTTTGTGGATGAGGAATGGGGTTTGTGGATGGGGAATGGGGTTTGTGGATGAGGAATGGGGTTTGTGGATGGGAATGGGGTTTGTGGATGAGGAATGGGGTTTGTGGATGGGGAATGGGGTTTGTGGATGAGGAATGGGGTTTGTGGATAGGGAATCGGGTTTGTGGATGGGGAATGGGGTTTGTGGATGAGGAATGGGGTTTGTGGATAGGGAATCGGGTTTGTGGATGGGGAATGGGGTTTGTGGATGAGGAATGGGGTTTGTGGATGGGAATGGGGTTTGTGGATAGGGAATGGGGTTTGTGGATGGGGAATGGGGTTTGTGGATGAGGAATGGGGTTTGTGGATGGGAATGGGGTTTGTGGATGAGGAATGGGGTTTGTGGATGAGGAATGGGGTTTGTGGATAGGGAATGGGGTTTGTGGATGGGGAATGGGGTTTGTGGATGAGGAATGGGGTTTGTGGATGGGAATGGGGTTTGTGGATGGGGAATGGGGTTTGTGGTTGGGTAACAATGGTTCCATGTTGAAGATTTCATTTACAGTGAATGGTCGCCTCTTTCACACTGAAGAGCCAATGAGAGGCCTTTCTGTTTCAGATCAGCAAATCTCTGCGCTGAAGTGAATCTGTGTTCCAGACTGTATGATTGATAGATATTTTTATCATTTAAAAAAATTTTGAATGAGTGACATATGGGGTTTTCTGTGTCCCTGAAGAATTCAATGATTACCTTGTAACATAGTGATTCTCCTTAAAACAGACTGTGAAAACTACCTTTCAGAAATGATGCATTTTTGTGTATGTTTGGGGCAGGGTTTGACTGAGCATCTGCATCAATGTCTGTTAAACATTTCTGGACTTCTTGAAGCTCAGGGGAAACAGCTGGAGCTTACAAAGAGAGACCTTTTAGTTTTTGTTTCAGTTTTGGGCTGGCCCGGAGGAGTCCTTGGATGAATATTGATTGTGCAAAGCAATGGTCCTGGGAAGGTGAGAAGAGTTAAATGGATTAGCTTAGACTAGGTTTATTGTAGTTTCAGACCAAAAGTATTTGGATAAAACCTTGAAACTAAGGTTACTTGAAATTGAGAAGATTTACAATTGGGTATATGAAAGCTCCAGGAATGAGCTATCAGATGTTCAGACTGGGGGGGGAATGTCAGAGTTAACTTCAACCTGTCAAGGTCTGACTTTTTCTGGGGTGTGAGAACTGTACAAGGGATGTTTTGGGAGTTGGTAAAGGCGTGTTTTAGAATTAATGCGATTATACTTTTACCTTGTGATTAAAACCATTTCTAATTATTTTACAGTAAAATCCGTTTTTATTGTTTACATAAAATCTGCACGTTACAGCGAGTCCACTTCATTAAAGTATAACAAAATAGTCTGTTTCCTGTGATGATTATGAACTAGTGACATATGGGATTTTCTGTACGCCTAAAGAGTTTCATAGTTAATTGCTAAGTATTTCTTTAGCCATGGTGATTTCTTTGAAAACAATAGGTGAGAGGGAGCTTTCAGAACTAATGTGCGCTTGTGTATATTAAAGAGGTTTTTGACCAGGCAAGGTAAACAATTGTACTTTGATGGCCATTAAAATGGGCACCTGCCTCCTATCAACTGATCTGCAATTCCCTTGCTCCTTCATGTTGGCAAACTCGATGCTGACTGGAAATGTCTCAGTGAACCTCCATTACAAGTGCTGCATGGAGCCGAGGTTATGAAGGTACACAGGCCAGCTGCTGGGATGGGGCTTGCACCCATGTCCATTCGCTTGTATCATGCAACTTTACTCTAGGGGTATTACCACTCACAACAGACCAAACACAGAGTCCACAGCATCGATCACAGCAACACAAACCCTGCTGTCACTTATTTACTGTACACAACCCCAGTCCAGAATGGGGGTGGGTGAACTGACTGAGCACGAAATGGTTGGCGAGTCGGCAGTACTGAATGAAACAAGAAGAATTGATTCAGCCAACTGTCCATTTCCTAACGCAATACTATCCCCCGCAATAGAGGAAACAAAAATGAGACACCACTGGAGTAAGTTATGTGTTGTTTTAAAAGGAATGAGAAATGTGTGAGATTTACACTGCCCAGTGAGATCAGTACCTCAGTTTACACTGCCAGCGGGACATCTTTATGAAAGACACAATCTGGGTTTTCTCATGTGATTTGTTACTCCTCTCAAACTGCCCTTGAACAGGGTGGTTTGCTCAGGCTGTTCAAGGTCAACCACGTGTCATAGAGATGTACAGCATGGAAACAGACCCTTCAGTTCAACCCGTCCATGCCGACCAGATATCCCAACCTAATCTAGTCCCACCTGCCAGCACCTGGCCCACATCCCTCCAAACCCTTCCTATTCATGTACCCATCCAAATGCCTCTTAAATGTTGCGATTGGACCAGCCTCGCGTGAAAGAGTTGCTCCTTAGGTCGCTTTTACATCTTTCCCCTCTCATCCTAAATCTATGCCCTCTAGTTCTGGTCTTCCCTACCCCAGGGAAAAGACTTTGTCTATCAATCCTATCCATGCCCCTCATGATATTATAAACCTCTATAAGGTCACCCCTCAGCCTCCGACGCTCCAGGGAAAACAGCCCCAGCCTGTTCAGTCTCTCCCTGTAGCTCAAATCCTCTAACCCTGGCAACATTCTTGCCAATCTGAACCCTTTCAAGTTGCACAGCATCTTTCCGATAGGAAGGAGACCAGAATTGCACGCAACATACCAACAGTGGCCTAATCAATGTCCTGTACAGCCACAACATGACCTCCCAACTCCTGTACTCAATACTCTGACCAAGAAAAGAAAGCATACCACACGCCTTCTTCACTATCCCATCTACCTGCGACTCTACTTTCAAGTTGTGGGACTGGAGTTCAGAATGGCTGCTGTTGGCAGATTTCCTTACACACACCATTAAGCTAACAAAAGATAATGGTTCCTGTGGCCACCATTGAATTGAAATTCCATGAGCTGCTGGGATGAGACTTGAACCCATATCCCTCAAACATTAGTCTGGGTCTCGTGATTACCACCTCAGGGACATTACCACTGACAATGGAACAGATGCAGAGACCACAGCATCAGCCATTACAATGGAAAACCCTCTTGTCACTTACACATTCCCAGTGCCACCTATTAACTAATGGGTTGGGGACGTTTTTTTGGGAACGTTTCTAAGCTTTCACATTGGTTCCATCTGCCGATAGGATAATACAGAATGACAACAATGTTATTACAATTCAGAAGGCTATTCACCCCATCGAGCCTTTGCTGGTTCTGTTACCCCATGCCAATCTCATGCCGTTTCCCCATTTCTCTGCACACCATGACCACCCTCTTGACTTCTTCAACTGAACCCACCTCCACTGCATTCCCACGTTGTATATTCCAACCCCCAATCACTTGCCGTATCCAGAAGGTTTCTCTCATGTCACCTTTGCTTCATTCGCACATCACATTAAATCTATGCCTCCCCTCCTTCTTGGATTCACACAGTATCTGCAGCGCCATACTCACACCCTGCCAATGACACTCTTGTGGGTCAGCCCACATCTGGTCAAACCCTTCAGTCACACGAAAAGTCTCAAAGCTTCCGAAGAAGGGAGGTGTGTTTGATTGTGTAATGTGCTGTGGGACACACTAAAGCTTGGGGCAGCTGCTACCAAAGTTCACTGGGGACAGACCACCATCCAAGGACTTTCAGCTGAAAGTCCATTCAATTCTTAGTCCCCCCAGATGCTTCAAACATATTGAAATATCATCTTGTACAAGGAAGACATGTCTTCAATTTTTGCAGGATAGTCACAATTCAATGTTTATTTTTCATATGCTACTGCACAGAACCGAACTGCGTTAGTGATGACGCATGCATACAAAGACATTCTGATGAATAAGGTATATTTTTGAAATTTAAAAAAGTACATGTCACTACAACCCCTGCAGGTCCAGTTCACATTATGACCACCTGGTGGAGCTGCAGGACTGCTCGAGTCTCTGACATCCCGCACACTTTCTGCTGAATCAGGCTTCAACTGCAGTTGGAGAGTACTGTGAGGTGTTCAGGTGGTGTGCAGGCGAGAAGTCTGAAAGATGTTCCCAATGACTGAGACCATACTGTTTGGGGACAGTACAGACATCAGGCCTTAATCTGTTTCAGCAACGCTCCGTTCCCAAATAAAAACAAAAATGACATGAGTGTTGGGAAATCTGGAATGAAAGTGAGGCTGCAGCAGTCACAGGAATAGCCACGTAAACAAATAGCTCTGCCCCCTGTCTTTCTCTCTTCAGCTGCTGCCTGACCTGCCGAGGATTTACAGCACCTGCTGATTTCATTTCTTTTCTCACAAAATGGTTATATTATGTGTAAATCTGAAAAAAATCAAAGAAATTAATAACAGGATGTACATGTATTTGGAAAGGCAAGGACTGATTAGGGATAGTCAACATGGCTTTGTGCGTAGGAAATCATGTCTCACAAACTTGATTGAGTTTTTTGAAGAAGTAACTGTGTGGAGTTTGCACGTTCTCCCCGTGTCTGCGTGGGTTTCCTCCGGGTGCTCCGGTTTCCTCCCACAGTCCAAAGATGTGCGGGTCAGGTGAATTGGCCATGCTAAATTGCCCGTAGTGTTAGGTAAGGGGTAAATGTAGGGGTATGGGTGGGTTGCGCTTCGGCGGGTCGGTGTGGACTTGTTGGGCCGAAGGGCCTGTTTCCACACTGTAAGTAATCTAATCATTTAACAAAGAGGATTGATGAGGGCAGAGCGGTAGATGTGATCTATATGGACTTCAGTGAGGCATTCGACAAGGTTCCCCGTGGGAGACTGATTAGCAAGGTTAGATCTCACTGAATACAGGGAGAACTCGCCATTTAGATACAGAACTGGCTCAAAGGTAGAAGACTGAAGGTGGTGGTGGAGGGCTGTTTTTCAGACTGGAGGCCTGTGACCAGTGGAGTGCCACAAGGATCGGTGCTAAGTCCACTACTTTTCATCATTTATATAAATGATTTGGATGTGAGCATAAGAGGTACAGTTAGTAAGTTTGCAGATGACTCCAAAACTGAAGGTGTAGTGGACAGCGAAAAAGGTTACTTCAGATTAGGATCTTGATCAAATGGGCCAATGGGCTGAGGAGTGGCAGATGGAGTTTAATTCAGATAAATGCGAGGTGCTGCATTTTGGAAAAGCAAATCTTATCAGGACTTATACACTTAATGGTAAGGCCCTCGGGAATGTTGCTGAACAAAGAGACCTTGGAGTGCAGGTTCATAGCTCCTTGAAAGTAGTGTTACAGATAGATAGGATAGTGAAGAAGGCGTTTAGTATGTTTTCCTTTATTGGTCAGAGTATTGAGTACAGGAGTTGGGAGGTCATGTTACAGCTGTACAGGACATTGGTTAGGCCACTTTTGGAATATTGAGTGCAATTCTGGTCTCCTTCCTATCGGAAAGATGTTGTGAAACTTGAAAGGGTTCAGAAAAGATTTACAAGGATGTTGCCAGATTTGGAGGATTTGAGCTACAGGGAGAGGCTGAACAGGCTGGGTCTGTTTTCCCTGGAGTGTCGGAGGCTGAGGGATGACCTTATAGAGGTTTATAAAATCATGAGGACATGGATAGGGTAAATAGACAAAGTTTTTTCCATGGGGTGGGGGAATCCAGAACTAGAGTGAGAGGGGAAAGATATAAAAGGGACAGAAAGGGCAATGTTTTCACACAGAGGGTGGTACGTGTATGGAATGAGCTGCCGGAGGAAGTGGTGGAGGCTGGTACAATTACAACATTTAAGAGGCATTTGGATGGGTATATGAATAGGAAGGGTTTGGAGGGATATGGGCCGGGTGCTGGCAAATGGGGCTAGATTTGGTTAAGATATCTGGTTGGCATGGACGAGTTGGACCGAAGGGTTCTGTTTCTTTGCTGTACGTCTCCAAGACTCTCTAACTCTATAACTGTGGATGCTGGAAATCCAAAACACAAGCAAAAATTGCTATAGAAACTCAGTAGATTTGGCAGCATCTGTGGAGAGAGAAATAGAGTTAACGGTTTGGGTCTGAAGTCCTTCTTCAGAACAATTCTTCAGGAGTGAAGAAGGGTCACAGGACAGCAAACATTTAACTCTGCTTTCTCTCTGCAGAGATGGTGCCAGACCTGCTGAGTTTCCCCAGCAGTGTTTGTTTTTCTGTGTGTGAATCTCTCCTGACAGTGACAGTGTGTGTGATCCTGAAACGAATTCCTCGCTGCACCCAGTAAAAGGGCTTCTTACCCCAGCAACACAGTTGAAGATGATTATTGAAGCTGTGCGCTAGACATAGAGATCACGGCTCAGAATGTGGTCAAAAACTGCCTCTTCTCCCCATGTCCGTTCACATGTGAACCTGTTTACAGACGTGATCCAATCCCCCTTTCACTCAGTACTGGCCTTGACAGTCCCACATTATGAAGCATTCTGTCCTCTAAAATCACACAATCCCTACAGTGTGGAAGAAGGCCATTCAGCCCACTGAATTCACACCAACCCTTCGAAGAGCATTCAGCCCAGACCCACCCATCCCTCCCTGTAACCCTGCATCTCCCGTGGCCAATTCATCTTTGGAGTGTGGGAGGAAACCGGAGCACCTGGAAGAAGCCCACACAGACACGGTGGGGGTGGGGTGAATGTGCAAATGCAGTCACCTGAGGCTGGAATTGAACTTGGGTCCCTGGGGGTGTGAGACAGCAGTTCCCCTTGTGTGGAAAACGAACACATTTCTTTCAACCTGCTCCTCTGTCCTCTGCTGATTATCAGCGCAGCCCTTCTCCAAACCCTTCAAAATCTCCACCTCAACAAACCTTCAATCTTCTCTGCTCCAGCTACAAGACAACTTCCTCCATTCCTTGAGCCATAACTATCATCTCTCATTCCTGGCATCACATGACAAGAATCTGCATTTCTGTAGCACCTTTACCATACTAAAACATGGAGCTTACAAAGAACAAAGGACAGTACAGCACAGGATCAGGCCCTTCGGCCTCCAAGCCTGCACCGATCCAGATCCTCTATCTAAACCTGTTGCCTGTTTTCTAAGGTTCTGTATCTCTCTGCTCCCTGCCGATTCATGTATCTGTCTAGATGCATCTTAAATTATGCTGTCATTCCCACCTCTAAACCTCCGCGGGAAACACGTTCCATGCCCCCACCACCCTCTAGAACTTTCCGCACATATCTCCCCTAAACTTTTTCCCTCTCACTTTGAACTCGTGGCCCCTAGTAATTGAGTCCCCCACTCTTTGATAAAGTTTCTTGCTATCCACTGTCTGTACACCTCTCATGATTTTGTAAGTTTTCACAGGAATAGTACTGAATCAAGGCGAACAGGAGATGGGAGGGGCCTGCAGGAGGAGATGTCATCGCCAGTGGCCAAAGCCGAGTCAGCGAGGTGGACTTCAAGGAGTGACATAAGGGAAAGAAAAGTGGGGAGGTTAAGGGAGGAATCCTGGAGTTCAGGGCCAAATGAATCTTGCTCATACCAACAGCACAGAACTTTCCAGAATGTTATGAATGAAGACTGGGCAGTCGGTGCTTGTGGTTTGGAAGCAGTCTCAGGAATCAGGGTGTGGTTTTCATTGAGACGGTGACAGTGAAATTAATGTCGACAGTAAAACTGCTCGCTGTTCCCTGAGGGATTTGACTGCATTTATCCCTGTTACATCGGCACGCACCAGGCCTGACTCAGGGTACACTGATGCTGTGAAGTGTCCCTGATAGCTGTACAACTGGGGGAGACACACAACAGAGTCAATCTGAAATAACTCCACACAGGCCGGTATCCCGTCACTAAATCATCCCTTCTTTATGTGCGGACAGTCCTTGACACTGATCCAGCTCCCTCAGAGTGAACTGAACCTCTGACGCTCCTGTTTATATCTGTCAGCCAGGGCTCCCTGATTGGACCAGGTTAACAGCCCCAATCAGGGAGCTCCTATTCTATGAGGTGTACCCTACTGACTTCATTCCAATCACCACGCAATCTATCAGTGTTTGTGAAACAGAGAGGCAGAATCATTGTTCAGGCACTCATCTGGCAGTCCGCCCGTCCCTTCAGAGAGGGCCTGGGTGCTGCCAATATTTTCTGTTCTTGCTTCAGATCTGCACAGCTTTGGCTCCCAATACAGGAAAGCCGGAATTCCTTCGGTGGGTTATCCGTGTTAACTCCCACCATGCGCCTGCCCCCAGCCCCAGCAACATGGGGTTTGGGGTTGGGGTTTGGGTTGGGAGTGGAATAGCCCAGAGTCAGCTGTTTCTTGGTGGCAGGTCACCACACACGCTAACCCGTGAGGGGGCAGGTCACCACACACGCTAACCCGTGAGGGGGCAGGTCACCACACACGCTAACCCGTGAGGGGGCAGGTCACCGCACACGCTAACCCGTGAGGGGGCAGGTCACCACACACGCTAACCCGTGAGGGGGCAGGTCACCGCACACGCTAACCCGTGAGGGGGCAGGTCACCGCACACGCTAACCCGTGAGGGGACAGGTCACCGCACACGCTAATCCGTGAGGGGGCAGGTCACCGCACACGCTAACCCGTGAGGGGGCAGGTCACCACACACGTTAACCTGTGAGGGGGCAGGTCACCACACACGCTAACCTGTGAGGGGGCAGGTCACCACACACGTTAACCCGTGAGGGGGCAGGTCACCACACACGTTAACCCGTGAGGGGGCAGGTCACCACACACGCTAACCTGTGAGGGGGCAAGTCACTACACACGTTAACCCGTTAGGGGGCAGGTCACCACACACGCTAACCTGTGATGGGGCAGGTCACCACACACGCTAACCTGTGAGGGGGCAGGTCACCACACACGCTAACCCGTGAGGAGGCAGGTCACCACACAAGCTAACCCGTGAGGGGGCAGGTCACCACACACGCTAACCCGTGAGGGGGCAGGCCACCACACACGCTAACCCGTGAGGGGGCAGGTCGCCAGCCTGCCCCAGGGGGCAAGGGAAGGTGTTACAAAGAACAAAGAAAAGTTACAGCCCAGGAAAAGGCCCTTCGGCCCTTCAAGCCTGAGCTGATCCAAATCCACTGTTTAAACCTATCGCCCAATTCCTAAGCATCTGTATCCCACTGCCCTCCACCTACTTATCTATCTGTCCAGACGCATCTTAAATGAATCTCCCGTGCCTGCCCCTACCACCTCTGCTGGCAACACGTTCCAAACGCCCACCACCCTCTGTGTGTGAAGTACTTGCCACGTGTATCCCCCTTAAACCTTTCACCTCTCACCTTGAAAGTGTGACCTCTCGTTATTGAATCCTTCAGCCTGGGAAAAAGCTCATCTCTATCCACCCTGTCTATACCCTTCATGTTTTGTAAACCTCAATCAGGTCCCCCCTCAATCTCCTTTTTACTAATGAAAATAAACCTAACCTACTCAACCTCTCTTCATAGCGAGCATCTTCCATCCAGGCAACATCCTCGTAAACCTTCTCTGCACCCTCTCCAAAGCATTCACATCCTTTTGGCAATGTGGTGACCAGAACTGTACACAGTATTCTAACAGGTGCCACCAGTGCTGAGGGGCAGGAGGAGGGACAGGGACAAGACTCCTGATACCAGGCCTCAGTCTACTTCCTGTCAGATGCAGGGCAGGAATGAAGAATCCGGGCAGAATTAGAGTCACACAACACAGGAGAGTCCCTTCGGCCCATCAGGTCTGAGCTGACCTATCTATGCCAATCGCACTTTCCAGCAATGGGCCATAGCCTTGAATGTTATGGCGTATCAAGTGCTCATTAAGGTACACCTTAAAGGTAATGCTGTTTCCTGTCACTCCTCCCCTCCTGACTCTGCCCCTGAATCAGGGGCGGGTGGGGAGGGCATGGGGAGGCTGTAACAAAACATGGGGTGGCATGATGGCACAGTGGTCAGCACTGCTGCCTCACAGTGCCAGAGACCCGGGTTCAATTCCTGCCTCAGGCAACTGTTTGTGTGGAGTTTGAACATTCTCCCAGTGTCTGCGTGGGTTTCCTCCGGGTGGTCCGGTTTCCTCCCACAGTCAAAACACGTGCAGGTTAGGTGAATTGGTCACACTAAATTGCCTGTATGGGTGGGTTGCTCTTCGGAGGGTCGGTGTGGACTTGTTGGGCCGAAGGGCCTGTTTCCACACGGTAAGTAATCTAATCTAATGTAATCTAATCTAAAACACCAAGAGCTGGGGCTGAAGAGGATGTTTAGTGGATGGTGACGGTGGTGAGGAGGAGACCGGTGACGGTAGTTACTGAGGTTCCTGGTTTGCGGGGATCTCCCGCTGAGGGACTGCAGCTCACCTACAGCTGGTAACAGCTTACTGTGTACACTGTTCCCCCCAAACTCTATATCAGCAATGGGAAAAACAAATCTGCAGGTGCCAGAAATCAATCCCAGTTATACCGGGCCCGAAATGTTCACACAGAGGCTGCCTGAGCTGCTGAGTCTCCCCCTCAAAATATTCTGTTTTTATTTCATTATTGATCGAGCCCCTTTCATTGGGCCCCCTTTCCTGACTTCCCTCAGTAAAACAAACACCCACAAACAACCTGCTGATCATCCCAAACCCCCCCAGCATGGGAGGGGGCCATTTGGCCCATCAGGTTGGTGATAGCTCTTGGCAAGTGACTGCCCAATCAATGCCCCTGTTCTTTTCCCCAAAACAGTCCTATTTTTGTCCCTTCACAATTTCACCCACGAATCAAACAGAGAGAAAACTGGAGGATGTGCTTCTCAAGACATCCTCCTGACAGGCAAAGTAATTCCATAACAATCTGCTCAGTATTTTACAACTTATTCAGTGGTTTACTCTATAATCCAACAATGCCTTGGAGCGTGGTGACATTATACATTTTGCACTGTACCTCAGTACAAGTAACTATTAAATAAATCAAAGGCTGCAAAATGGGAGGCAAACAAACACATTTTCACCTTGAAGCCCTGTTGATAAGTGTTTAGATAGAGGCACGGGCACCATGGAGGCTGGACTGGATTGTCTCTCTTCTTCCACACTGTCTGGGTACAGCTCTCTTCCTCGTTTACCTCCCCTTCCCCCATTTCTGTTACTGCCACCCTTTCCCCCAGTGCAGTGTTTGTAATTCAGGAACTGGTTCAACAGCTGGATGGGTGCTTTGGCATTTGTTTTAAACCATCACCAAACTAATTAATCAAATTACCAACACTGCGTACCAGGGGCACTATTGTGGTAACAATAGACAAGAAAGGGCTGTTTTGGTTGACCAGCCCTCGGTGAACAGTGCTTCTGATCTGCTCTTGGTCCATTTGTTGGCAGGTTTTGTTTTTCAAAGGTAGGTTAGGGAAGGGGAAAGAGCAGACTGGAGTTTGTCTTGAGTTATGAAGTGCAAATAAACAGGTGGCAGATGGACTCCAGTCTCCTCCTTCAGAAATGGATATCGAGCAATATAACAGGCACTATCTAAATGTAGATTTTGCTGTCTTTAAATCCAAAATCAAGATTCAATTATGCTACAGTTCAAGGTATATACACATTAGCACGGGTAAAAAAATGAGGTCTGCAGATGCTGGAGATCACAGCTGAAAATGTGTTGCTGGTTAAAGCACAGCAGGTCAGGCAGCATCCAAGGAACAGGAAATTCGACGTTTCGGGCATAAGCCCTTCCCCGAAATGTCGAATTTCCTGTTCCTTGGATGCTGCCTAACCTGCTGTGCTTTAACCAGCAACACATTTTCAGCACACATTAACACGGACTAAGTTAAATATATATACGGCCCTCAGACAGAGAGAGAGAAAGAAAGAGAGAGAGTTTGGGGGGAGAGAGTGGTGGGGTGGGGTGGGAAAAAGAGACAGAGAGAAAGAGAGAGAGAGAGAGAGAGAGAGAGGGAGACCTTGGACAATCCTTTCTCTAAGTATAAAAGGAAAAGAATTTGCATTGCTATCATGGCTTTCACAACCGTAGCATATCCCAAAGTGCCTACAATGGGGTCCTGTGGAAGGTCGCTGTACTAGTTAACCAGAGACACAGGCTAATGATCTGGCAGCACGGCTTCCTAACCTACCCAGCGGCTAGTGAAATGTTAATATAGTTAATAAATTGACGGAGATGATCCTTGATTTGGAGGGATTGCCTTATGAGGAGGTTAAATAGCTTGGGACACTACACACTGGAGTTCAGGAGGACGACAGGTGATCTCATTGAGACATACCGGATTCTTAAGGGACTTGACAGGGTAAGTACTGGGAGAATGTTTCCCCATGTGGGAGAGTCCAGGGCAGGAGGGAAGAGTCTCAGAATAAAGCGGTGCCAATTTAAGACCGAGATGAGGAAGAATTGCTTCTCTCAGAGATTTGTCAATCTTTGAAACAACTTGTCACGGAGAGCTGTGCAGGGAGAGTCCTTGTGTCTATTTAAAGATTCTTGAACAGTAAGCGATCAAGGGTGAAGGGCCAAGTGCAGTAAAGTGGCCATGAGGAATATTAGATCAGCCATGGTTTGTGGGGCTAAACGGCCTTCTCCCGTTCCTCTTTCTCATGGCCCTGTTTGGTATATAAAGCTGGTCTCAGTGACGGTTAAGTGACAATGCTACACTGCTGTAAAAACCCATTGCGTGACCTCCCTTAAGGAAAGAAACCTGTTATTCTCACTCTGTCATGTGGCTGCACTCTTCAATGGCCGTCCATTCAAAGGCAATTAAATTTGGGTCAAAAATTCTGGTCTGGCCTGTGATGCCCCCATCCCTGTGAAATGACTATGAGACAGTGACGCTAACAGCTGAAGCTGTCAGTGTTGCAGTTGAAGAGGTTCGGGGGCTTGGGGGAGGGGGGGTGCTTGTGGTGGAGTGAAGAGGAGACCAGTTAACCTGGATCACTAGGACATAAAACTCTTCAGATGGGATTGTAAATTAATACAGAACAAACTGTGAGTTGGCTGTGTTCCCAGCTGTTCAGCCTCGATCTGTTTAATAGAATCACAAACACTCATGGAGTATGCCAGAAGGGGGATACAAAGGTTTGGAAAACTTGGTCACTCAGGAATACCAAGGGATTTGCTACAGTACAAACGCCTGCGTGGGAATCAGCATAGTTTTCAAAACCAGCTAAAGGGGAAACTCAAAGAGGGACACAGCAATTAGACAGATCAAGGGGTTAAACTCGTTAAACCTCAAATCCAAGCGAAACAAGAGCAGCTCCTGTTTAAATTCCCCGGCCACCCAATCTGATTCCTCACTCTGCACTGACTCGGGATTCATTCCCGAGTTGGAAACAGATATGCCACCGTAAGGATGCTTTGATACCGTAGAGGCAGTTTTGAGTTGGGCAGGGAGAGAGGAGATTTGAAAGAGCATCTGTCAGGTTGGCATCTTGAAACATTCCTGCCTCTCTCTGTGTGTGTTTATTAGAGATGAGCGAACTGAGGCAGCAAGGGGCAACTGGAGTCATTGGAAGGTCAATGAGAAAGACGGAGCTGTGAAATGATATTGTGCAGACAGCAAACAGCCCCTCTGCACTCCCTCTTTCCCTGGCAAGTGACAGCACGGTGTTTTGTAACCTCGTGGACCGTGGAAAAGCTCAACTTAAGGCAAGGTCACTGTTTGCTGATATCTCAGCTCAACCACACTGGTCTGTGATAGTGCCAGTGGTCAGAGGCCATGGTTAAAATCCAGTAACTGTCTCCCAAACAGCACGGTGGGTGTCCCTACAGCCCTAGGACTGCAGAGGTTCAAGAAGGCAGCTCATTACTACCTGGTCACGGCCAAACAGATGCTGACCCAACCAGGAACTCTCATATCCCATCAACATATACATATATAAAAAACACTTTACACTTTTCAGTCAATGCACAAAGACAATATCTGCTTCAGTATGTCCCTGTCATTTAACACTGCCTCCTGCTGGTGCCACAGAGGAAACTCTTAACCTGTGATGGCTAAGACAAGGTGTCTGCTGTTCCTGCCTCAGGAAGCGGCCGCTATCTTTAGTTGGATGGTGAACTTGGAGCTGGCCCTTTAACGAGGCACAATGTCCCCCACCATCGAACTCTCATCCAGATGAAGCAGTGTCAATCATTCCAGATTTGTTGCTTCTTCCTGATGCACAGCGAGCACTCAGCAGAGCAGATTAACCATCCGATAATGGAGTCTGCCACTTTCCAAGTTCTCCCAATTCCTGGAGTAGGTGCAGTATAAGCTGTATGTTCTCTGCCTGTGCAGAAATGTGTTGCTGTGATTCCAGTGGAGAGCAGTCTGTGCTGGGAGACCGCCGTATGGTGTGTGATGGCATTGGGTGGCTGTTTGATGTGGGTCCCCACCGAGGTGAGGTGGGAGGGCAGCTGAAGGTCTTCAATGAGGAATCCCAGGTGGCATCTTCCTCACTGGCATCTCACACGTCCATCTGTATTCTGCAAACACTTAGCCGAGGGGAAGGGAAAGCAGGCCAGGCTCAGTGCAGGAAAGGGAGAATGGGTTCATGTTGAAGAAAAGCTTGGATGGGCCAAATGGCCTGATTCTGCATCGGGCTCCGAGAAAATGGAGAGATATGGGGAGCAGGTGGCCAGGTGAAGCTCATATTCAGGATCAGCCACGACCTTAGGGAATAGGAGAGCTGGCCCAATGGTGTACTCCTCATTCACAAATCCATATGCTTACATTCTAACACGGTTAGATCTCGTAACTCATGTTTCCTTTGAGATTAGTTTCCACAGCCTTGACACAGGTTAAGCTGTGGGTCTGCATATTTGTCTTGGTTTTTATTGACAGGAGCAATTGCTGGTAACATACACAGTGTTCTAAACTGCCATTCATTATCATCTCAAGCCAACGTAGTGCCCCATGGAAGCATTAGGATTGCATTCAGTTCTTTCACTTGGTCCTTACATTAAAGGATGTGAGATTGTTTAGCTCCTGCACTAACCCTGTCCATTGTGTCATCTCTTTCCTGGTACATCCCCTCGGCTGTCCCATTCAGCGCTAAGTGTTTGCAGAATACAGATGGACGTGTGAGATGCCAGTGAGGAAGATGCCACCTGGGATTCCTCATTGAAGACCTTCAGCTGCCCTCCCGCCTTTAAAATAGAAAATCCCAAACCACTTCACTGGAGCATTAATAAACAAAATTCGATACTGGGCCACAGAATGTGAGGAGAAAGTGAGGTCTGCAGATGCTGGAGATCAGAGCTGAAAATGTGTTGCTGGAAAAGCGCAGCAGGTCAGGCAGCATCCAAGGAACAGGAAGCCCCCCACCCCATTCTGGCCTATCACCCTCACCTTGACCTCCTTCCACCTATCACATCTCCATCGCCCCTCCCCCAAGTCCCTCCTCCCTACCTTTTATCTCAGCCTGCTGGTAAAAAGTGAGGTCTGCAGATGCTGGAGATCAGAGCTGAAAATGTGTTGCTGGTTAAAGCACAGCAGGTTAGGCAGCATCCAAGGAACAGGAAATTTGGCGTTTCGGGCACAAGCCCTTCATCAGGAAACATCCTGATGAAGGACTTGTGCCCGAAACGTCGAATTTCCTGTTCCTTGGATGCTGCCTGACCTGCTGCGCTTTAACCAGCAACACATTTTCAGCTCTTAGCCTGCTGGACACACTTTCCTCATTCCTGAAGAAGGGCTTATGCCCGAAATGTCGAATTTCCTGTTCCTTGGATGCTGCCTGACCTGCTGCGCTTTTCCAGCAACACATTTTCAGCACAGAATGTGAGGCTTGGTCAAAGGGGAAGGTTTTGAGCAATATTTAATGAGTGGTCGAGAAGGAATGTGGGCCAATGCTGCTGTAGGCACAAAGGTGGAATAATTAGAGCAACAAAAACGGGAAAGGTCAGAGTCACAGGGACTCACAAGTCTCTGAGGAGCAACGTCCAGGCGTTTCAGAGGCTGATGTTTTGAAGGGTGATGAACAACAGGATGAGGCTTTTAGAAGTGAGGCAGAAATATTTACTGAGAGCAGACTGCAGTGTAAATCCCAACACTGCACAGATTAGAACACATCTCAAAGGGAGTGAGGTTCCAAAGGTATGTCAATGCCATGGTTGGACCAAGCCCAATGTCCTGCTGGTCTAAATATCGAAGGAGACCAGTAGACAAACAAAGATGGCCAGTTCTAAAGAACCGTGCGTCGGCTTCAAGATTGTTCTCGACTCTGTGCAGATGGCCCTGTGTTTCAGTGAGGGCTCAATAACTGGAATTTGACCTTCCTAACAATTACACAGGCTCAGAGGTCCCGATGGATGGAGGGATGTAGAACATGTTGCAAACGCCCAGCTGGTCTGACAGCTCCTGGGGAGAGGGAATCAGAATCAAATCTTTCAAATCACTGATCTTTCTTTGGAACTCACATGGATATGGCGGATCTTAGAAGCTGCTATTCCCATAAACCCAAGCCCAGGAAAATTGCAGAAATTTAGGGAATGAGGGAGCAAACTGGGAGAGTTCCATTTTACGATTTTTCCTCAAGCTTTTCCTATGTGCTCAGGTTCCACTCTTGAAAGTTTGAGCACCTAATCCAGACTGATACTCCAGGGCAGTGCTGCGGGAGTGCCACACTGTCTGCTACAGCACAAGGTCCTGTGACCCCATTCAGAAGCAGAGGATTATGTCCTGATCAATCCTCATCCCCCACCAGAACAGATTATTAAGCCTTTTCTCACACTGCTGTTTGTGGGATCTTGCTGTGCGCAAATCAGCACCTGCAACCATGACCACCCTTTAAAGATCTGTTTCAAACGTTGTAAAGGATTCAAAGTCCTCACGATGGTGAGATAAAAGTCACTGAAATGCAAGTTCTCGCTTTCTATTAATGCACCTGACATGATGAACTGTGAGACGGTGTGGGTTAATATTGATATCACCTCTGATAAGACATCAAAACTGTCGGAAAATCAGTCTCAAATGACCGGCCCCTCTGATCTTCTCTTAAATATCCACTCACGCGCCATCAGAAAGTTTAGCTGTGTAACTCAGCTGGGAGCTGGTTGTAATTCTCAGGCAGTACGCAGCATTTGCTGCTGTCACCTCCCTCACTCCAGGAGGAAATGACTAACCACAAGGACAGAATTGAAAGCAGAGCTAGTGACTTTGGACTCAAACTGTTTGGCAATTCTGTTCGATGGCTGGGGAGAGAATGACCTTGACATCGAGTGGAAATGACGCTGTGAGTTGTCCAAATGGATGTGACTGTGAGACGCTGCTTCCCAATAAAGGGTTTCTGGGAGAAAATGAGCAGTCCTTTACCCTGGAGCATTGAGGTGCCTTTCCGAGTCCCACACCCTGGTGTGAGCTCATCCTTCTCAGGATCATACTCATCCGTCTCTGCATTGTTGCTGGTATATTGTCAGGCTTCATGCTCTGGATATAGTTAAAACCATAACACACAGGAGCAGAAATTGGGCCATTCAGCCCATCGAGTCTACTCCGCCATTCAATCATGGCTGATAAGTTTCTCAACTCCATTTTCCCATTTTCTCCCTGTAACCCTTGATCCCCTTGATACTCAAGAACCTATCTATCTCAGTCTTAAATATACTCAATGACCTGGCCTCCACAGCCTTCTGTGACAGTGATTTCCATGGATTCACCACTCTCTGGCTAAAGAAGTCTCTCTTTATCTCAGTTCTAAAAGGCCTTCCCGTTGCTCTAACACTGTCCTTCGGTTGTAGTCTCTCTTACCAATGGAAACACTTTGAGGAGAAAGTGAGGACTACAGATGCTGGAGATCAGAGCCGAAAATGTGTTGCTGGAAAAGCGCAGCAGGTCAGCCAGCATCCAAGGAACAGGAAAATCGACGTTTCGGGCATGAGCCCTTCTTCAGGAATTCCTAAAGAAAGGCTCATGCCCGATATGTGGATTCTCCTGCTCCTTGGATGCTGGCTGACCTGCTGCGCTTTTCCAGGAACACATTTTCAGCAATGGAAACACTTTCCCACCATCTACTCTGTCCAGGCTGTTCATATTCTGTAATGTTTCAGTTAGATTCCACTCATCCATCTAAACCCCATCGAATATAGACCCAGAGTCCTCAAACATTCCTCATACGTTAAGCTTTTCATTGCTGGGACCATTCTTGTGAACCTCTTCTGAACACGCTCCAGAGCCAGTACATCCTTATAGCGCCCAAAACTACGCACAATATTCCAAATGAGGTCTGGCCAGAGCCTTAAAGAGCCACAGTAGGACAGCCCTGCTTTTACAATCAAAATGTTAGTTCACAGATTGTTAGAAAGGTCAAGGAGGAAGCGGTCCCGTCTCGCTGTCTCACTGATTTCTCTGGAGGTCTTACCCATGTTTGAATTGTACTGGCACTGCCATTGGTTCTGCTGATGATGATGATAACGTGTGGTTAGGCTGGTCTGGGCGTAGTAGAGGTGATGTTGGTCATTGCAATGCCAATGGGAGCATCTCCAACCCCAACCCCAACCCCAACCTGTGGAATTTGAGACAGCACTGGCTCCTGAACGCCAATATATAAGTGAGCGACGCCCACTCCCCTCCCCTGCTGTGAACAGAGAATTGACAGAATGAGGCAGGGTTGGGTAAACCAGGAGAGAGACACAAGAAAGATATTGAGTAGAACATGCAATCAGAAAGAGAGTCTTGGTGGTGTGGATATGGTATTCTTGATCTGAATACACAAGGTCTAAGGTACAAACTGACTGGACAGTTGCAGCAAAATGGTGACCAAAATATGATTGAGTTCAATGCTACGTTTGAAAGGGAGACGTGCAAATCCCAGTTGACAAATGTAGTTAAGGTTAGTGGTGATGGAATGTGACCGAGAGAGTGAAGCAGGAAAATCTGTTCATGGGCAAAGTGACAAATAGGAAGTAACACACAGGAAAGAAAGACAGCAGCTTTTTCTGCTCACTCTAGAGTCCAGGACTAGGAGCATCGACTAACACTCAGAGCCAGGGTTATCAGGAATGGAATTCAAACACTGCTACATGTGAAGGGCCACTGAATTTAGGAAGTGTTGGCCCCAAGATTGGATCAATTGTTAATTTTAAATCTGAGATTGTGAGATGTTGTGCTTGCCAAGGGTATTACGAGGGTAAGGGGAAGAGAGACTGAAAGGATGTTAGGTCACCGGCTGTGATCTCACTTTATAGCAGACCAGGTTCCAAGGCTGAATGGCCTCCTGATGTTCCTCCATTCTTACCAGTCTGGTGACTACAGGGTAGAGAGTCACCCAGCATTTCTGAGATGTTTTTTGAAAGCATTTATAAAATATAAATGTTATAGATTAATATAAAACTAAAGGAAAGGGAGGCGGGTGATGAAATTCCTGACATTCTTAGCAGCTTCGATTGTTACAGATGGGATTTTCCTTCTCAGATATTTCCCACCTTTTGCGAGAATCCGCTCCGTCAGGCATCTGGTCGGAAGTTACTTTACACTAATTTACATCCCCAGGTCAAAATGGACCAGGACAATCATTCAGAACCCCATTAATCCACCCAATCAGGGATCTCTTACAGCCTGTTGATTCCCACTCTGATCCTGTCTCCACTGTATGATCCAAAAGCTTAATGAATGAATTTCTCTCCAGCGTCCGGATCAGAGCTCTATCCTAAACGTTAATGGTTGTCCTGACCCCAGTGAGTTTACCTTCCCCATCCCGTGACTACCTGATAGTTTGAGGCAGTTTGCTGGATCTAACTTTGTGCTTGACTCCTGTAGCTCAGTGGGCGGGCTCTGGGTCTGAATGTGGTGAAATACAAGACGAGCTCCAGGGACCTGAGCTCAAATCCCAGGGTGAAATCTCCCAGAGCCACACCAAGGCTGACTTCACAAACCCCAGGCTCAGAATGACAAACACTCTCAATCCAAGGTCCAACCACAATCTGAAGACCCAGAACTTCAGAGTATGTGCCTTAATGGGTAAGATGCTTCACCTGAAAACAGGAAGCTGAGCGCCCAACGTCAACATTGAGAGAGTGCTGCACTGTCAGAGGTGCTGTTCTTGGTTATGATGTTAAATTGAAGCCACATGAACTCTGTGGCGCTTAGAAACGATCCCATTGCACAACCACAAAGAAATGCAGAGGAATTCTCTCTGATCTGGTCAAAATCACAGCAGATTAATCTGGGTGTTGCTTAGCACGTTTGGCGGTACAGCTGGCATGCAATCCAGAGTGACACCAACAGCATGGGCTCGATTTCCCCAGCTGAACTTACTGTGAAGGATTCACTTTCTCAACCCCTCGCCTGAGGTGTGATGACCCTCAGGTTAAACTGGCTGTCTCTCTCTCCCTCTCTCTGGAAATGAGTGTACGGCCCCTATGGTCTGGTAGAACTACAGCAACTTTAACCTTTAGCTGCTTGTGGGAACTTACTGTACACAAATTGACAGCCTACACTACAGCAGTGACACACTCCAAAAACAGCTTCTCAGCTGTGGGACAATATGAAGTTGTGAAGTGTGCTATGCAAATACAAATCGACCTGCCCCCCCCCCTATGCAAATCACTGCTTTCTGACCACACAACGAAAGAGCAAGCTTGTTTTTCTATTTTTTGTGAACCTTCCTGCAAGGCCCCATCGAAGGGAGTGAGTGGAGCTGCACCCAGCCTGTGGAATGCAGCAACAATGCAGTCTCACTGGTCCCTGTCCCCGTGGTACACTGCGTCTATCAGGCCTTACCTCCCTCATTCCCAAATAGTAAGAGCCCTGGCCCTGAGAGAATCTGGTGTGTGGGTTGAACCTGCGGCTGTACGATTTCACTTCTACTGCTGCGTTTGTTTTCAGACTCCTTGCTGAGTTGCAACAAGTCAGCAATACAGAAACCGCCCATGTACATTCCTCCCTGTGCAATTACCAATTACATTCTTGCTACGCTGCTTGCAGAGAAAAAGCTTAACAGCATATTTGCAGATTATAATAAGTCAGGGAGAGTCAGCAACATTCATTTCAAGTACAAGATGCCATATCTCCACTCTGGCCACAGAAAGTCTTTGTCTGCAATTCGTTTTTTTTCAGAGATATTGATTTTCATATCTGATAATTATTTTAAATGCAATCATTCTGCGAAATATTGTTAAATTGTTATTCAAGGCCTGGCTTAGAAATTAAAGGAAAATAAACTCCAGGCTCTAGTTTTGCAAATGAGTTGTCTCTGTACATGAATTAAAAAGCCAGCCATCAAACAGTTCTGTCACCTTTACAATGTTCATAAATCTAGGCCCAATGACCTGACATCGCAGCATTAAAGCCTCCCAATGCTTTCAAAGGTTTCTGGATGGAAGCCTAATTTGTAATCATTAACTGTCCTTCCTGACCCAGATTCGCTCCACTCCTGCCAACCCTCTTTTTTAAAAATGTTTATTCATGTGTTGAAACCTCTTCGTGAATTTCAGCCCTCTGAATCTTTCGTCCCTTTCTGTTTGAGAGCCCTCCCTTCTCAAACTCCCAGTCCCTCAGATTCCAGTTTTGGTTTTGCCGCTGCCCCCTTTCATCACTTTGGGTATTGTTTCTTGTGCCTTCAGCTGCCTCGGACTTCAGCTCCTCCTCACAGCCCTACCCTTCTCCTCCCCAATCGCCTCCTTCGATACCCTCTCTAAAATGCCCCTTCTGTGGATAAAAATTGGCCAGCCCTCAATCTTGATTTTCCTTACACTTTGGAAAACATTGTCAAACATCATTTTACATCCGCGATGCTGGCTCATCCTCAGCTAGCCCATAGATGACAACCTTTGCTTCCTGTCGAGTCTCCAGTTACAGTGGTCTCCTATTTGACCTGTCAGCTGCAGTAAACACAGTTTTGTCCAAAACTCCGATTTCTATCCAAAGTCTCACCAGGTCCCATTCACCTATCACCCCATAACACACTCACCTACGTTGGCATCTGATCAAGCAATCCCTCAACTTTTAAGCAGATTTGTTTTAAAAAGTGACAGTTGACTGGCAGTCATCATCTAACTGGTCGATTCTCCATGGTACAAATCAACTTGCCAACCAATCAGCACTCTCTCCTTATTCAGTGTAAAATGTGAACGGGTGAAAGTTGAAAAGCCCCAACAAAACGTTTTTCTTTAGCGATACTCAAGTTTTAAAATTCTTATTCTTGTTTTCAAATTCTCCGATGTGCTCATCCCTCATCATGTCTGAAAACCCCTCTAACTCCACAACCCTGTAAGTCACCAGCAGTCCTCCAATCTGACCTCCTGTGCATCCCAATAAAATGTTCAATTTTCGACCTTAAACCTCTCCACCTGTCCGTCCTTCCCTCATGCCATTTGCTAAAACTCTCGGACTAACATCTGCTCACTTGCCCTAATATTTCCTCACAGGACTCGGGACCTTTTTCTCGGGACAATTACTGTGTTAGAGGCACAAGATAAAAGCAAGATGCTAGAATAATAATTTTTTTTAACCTTGTTCCCACTGGTCGACAAACAATAATGGTTGCACAAAGGAGAATAT
Source organism: Hemiscyllium ocellatum (assembly GCF_020745735.1). Taxonomy (NCBI): domain Eukaryota; kingdom Metazoa; phylum Chordata; class Chondrichthyes; order Orectolobiformes; family Hemiscylliidae; genus Hemiscyllium; species Hemiscyllium ocellatum. Next base: position 7,816,078 of record NC_083425.1, on the reverse strand, counting down.
AAAATGCGCTGAGGAGAGGGTGGGGGTGGGGATCAGGAGGTGTCACAGACAGTGACTGACCATGGGAATGGTGGGATGAGGGGACAGGCGATGACAAATTGCTGGATACAGAGCACAGTGGATTACTGTGTTGGCTCCACTCTCATTACATTCTGGCACCAAGAGCTGCCCAGTGTCCATTGTTGTTGGGTGAGTGGTTATGAATTGTAAGCTTTCTTAACAACATGGAAATAAACACTTTTTGAACAGAAGCGATGCTATCTGCTCAATGTGATATCAGGCCAGATTCAGTAAATTCCACTATCGGAAGAGTTATCTGATGAACTTAAAGCCTGTTAATGTGGGAGCAGCAATGCTTCAAATCAGCCACTTGTCACTGAACTGTATCTCTTTGGGCACCGTGTATGTGAGACCAATGACAATGACAGCACCTTCGTTCCTGCTGTCGCTCTGAGCTTTCTGGAGAGTTTTTCTGGCACAGTGGGCAGTGTCCCTACCTCTGAGGTAGGTGCTCCAGGTTCGAGTCCCACACCAGGATCCTTTGGCCAAGGAGGGTGTATTTATGGCCAGTCGGACTGACCTCCAGCCTGTAAATTCACCCCAATGTGCCTTAGAGCCGGCAGTGAGGCTGGGATACTCTCCTGGTCTGTGCGGAGCAATCCGATGGAATTCCATGGCCCAACCCTCGCAAACAAAGGTGGGATAAAAGACAGACGGACAGACAGCTCACTTTGAAAAGGTCTGTGGAGGTTGGTAGGCTGCATTGGGAAACTATAACGAGTTGGAGCCTCGAAGCCCCAGGCACAGCCCCAGTGAAGGGCTGACCCTGGACGATGCCTGTAAGACGAGTATCTGTTGCCCAACTCGTCTGTCTGGATTTTCCAGCTCTTTCTTTGAGGGGAAAGAAAGACTTGCATTTACATGGCGCCTTTTACAGTCACAAGATGCTCCAAGGCACTTGACACTCAATGGAACGCAGTCACCGCTGTTATGTCAAAAGGATAGCAACCAGCTGTGGACGGGAAGGTCTCACAGGCTGCAACTTGGTAATGATGAGATTATTTGTTTTTTTTAAAGTTGAGCCTGAGGGATAAATATTGGTGAGGGCACGGGGCAGAACTCCCTCAATCTGATGCATCTCAAAATATGGTTGCAGGATCTCTGCCAATCACCTCAGAGGGTGGTCAGAAGTTCAGTTTTAGCGTCTCATTTGAAGGATGGCTTCTCTGTGACACTGCTGCACTCCCTCTGCACTGCCCAGCCCCGGGAACAGAGAGTTTCTGCCCGGGTCCTTCAGACAGAGGTCAGAGGTTACAAACTGAGCCACAAAGGGGTTAATCTTTGACTTCAGGTGACGAGGACTTTTGTGGATCCAAGGTTGACAGATATTCCCCTTAGAGGCCTTGATTTGCAAGATTAGCCTTGTTTTCACATTGCTGGGTTTTGTCTTGTGTTTCTGACATGCATTCACTTACTGTCACTTGCTAGTTGCTAAGGAGGGAGTTGCCAAGGTAACGCTGTGTGGCACAGAGTGCCTGTATTATTAGCGTATTGCTGGGGGGGGGGAAGGTTAAAGGGCAAAGAATCAGATTAACAAACATCAAGTAGGGAGGGTTTGTTCTAATTCTGGAGACAGGGTCAGGCTGTGACACCTGCCCAGTTCAGTAACATTCTACACACAGCCTGTGGCTATCAACACTGACTGGTGCTCACTAGGACATTAAACTGGAGCTTTGTCATTGACTGAGCAGAGCTCAATAAATGATCATTCCTGATATCCAGTTCTGAAAGCAGCAATGTTGTTAGTGTAGGACAAAAGCAACACCTGTCACAATGACAGTTTAGCTGCACGTTAACCAAGGAGGAAAACGGGCCATTATCTTTTATTCCATGAATCCGCTGCCGATATTCATACTCCCCTCCCCGTCTCCCGCACCCTCAGCATTGCAAAGAAGCCACTCCCCCACTGACCCTCTGTTGAACATCTCTATTGCCTGTCCCTACTTTCTTTCCCCAAGCACCTTCCCCAGACAAACTCTTGTATTCGTCACCTTCTCCCACAGCTAGGCCAAGGTTCAGCACTTAAGTCTGAGTGACACAATGTGTGAACTCTCTCCAGTGCAGAACACTGTTTGTTCACGCTGCGCTCTGCTCGCGATACTGAGGACACCAAATTGAAATGAATGGAGTACTAACAGCCCAACCATGTTCACCTATTCCACAGCCATTCCACATGAATTAGGAGCAAAGAACACCATTCTGCCCTTCAAACTTGTTCTGCTATCAAGTAGATCACAATGAATCTGTCTGTGTTTCAAATTCCACATTCTCATCTACCCCAGCTCCCCCAATGATCTGCCACCCAATAAGAATTTACCCCTGCTCCCCATGAATTAAAAATATTCCACATTCCCACCTCTGGTAGTTTCTGATGCAGAGTTCCAAAGTCACACAACCCTCTGAGGGAAAGGAATTCTCTACATCTCTGTCCTGAAAAGGTGACTCCCAATGTTAAACCAGTATCCCCCAGGTGTGGACCGACCCACAGGAGGAGACATCCTGTCCATGCCCACTTGTCAAGAGTTGTTCAGGATCTGACTTCACACAGAGGGTGGTAAGTGCCTGGAACGTGTTGCCAGCAGAGGTAGTAGAGGCAGGCATGGTAGATTCATTTAAGGTGCATCTAGACAGATGCATGAGTAGGTGGGAGCAGCGGGATACAGATGCTTAGGAATTGGGTGATAGGTTTATACTGTGGATTTGGATTAGTTCAGGCTTGGAGGGCCGAAGGGCCTGTTCCTGTGCTGTAAATTTTCTTTGTTTTTGTTTACACACTTCAATCAGGTTACCCCTCACTCTTACAAACAAGCCCCACCTGCCCACCCTCTCCTCTTACCACTCCACGTACCAATCTAGCAAACCTCTTCTGAACCTCCTCCAATGTATTTACATCCTTACTTAATTAAGAGAACGAAGCTCCAGACAATTTTTGAGTGGTGGATTCACCAAGTCCTGTACAACTGAAGCATACCGTCCTAATGTTTGGGTTCAGTTTGCTTATTTAGCACAGCATTCCATTCGCCTTTCTGATTATGTGCTGAAACTGGACCTCAAACAAGCAATCCAGCAATCCAGTCACCATAGAGAGGTCACACAAAGCCATAGAGATGTACAGCACGGAAACAGACCCTCCGTTCCAACTTGCATGGACATCCCCACTCAATCTAGTCCCATTGTGAGGCAGATCTGGGTGTCACAAGCAGACAGATGAAGCAAACTCAATGTGAGGTTGTGAAGGGGCTGGCTTGTGAGTGAGGAAGCTGAGAGGAACACGGATTGGTCTTTGTGGAACTCAGATGTGACCAGACGAGAGAGGAAGCCGTTGCTAGTCTTTCTGAAACTAAACTCAGAAACATGGAGAGTGGAGCCAGAGGAGCCCAGTCCCCATGAACTGACCAAAGGATGAATGGAGGATGAAGACGATATGATTCAAAGGGTCCAAAGCTGGAGAAACGTTGAGGACCATATGGAGAGAAATTTGTATTCCTCACAGACAATGTTATTTGAGTCAGAAAGAGAGTTACTGCTTTGGGTCCAATGTGAAACCTGAAAAGGACTCACACTGGTTTCAAAACACGAACTTCCTTTCTCTGTCTCCAGATGCTGCCAGATTGTTTGAGTATCTGCAGAACTTTCTGTTTTTATTTCAGGTTTCCAGGAGCCACAATATGCTGCTTTTATGCGATTTGAGTTCATGGTTAGAATGGTCTTAATACTGAGGGCCCCTTCCCTGCTCAACCTTCCACCTGAGCAGCCAATCAGGGCTCTACCTTCATGTCTAATGCAAGATGGCGACTCCAATGGGCAGCAGTCCTGGAGCTGATGTTCTAGCAGAGATCAATACGGCATCTAAGAAAAAGGTTCATGGTTCACAGCAAAGATGTAGGCCTGTGATCATGAAGGATGTTAGCACAGGGACAAACTAACCTTGGGTTAACCAAGGAAGTTAAAGCTAGCATGGAACTGGAAGAAGCAGCACACAATGTGGAAGAGATTGATGACAAACCAGAAGATTAGGAAACTTTCAACAGGCAACAAAAGGCAACCACAACATAATAGACAGGGAGAAAGAAACTCTATGAGGACAAAGTGGCAAAACATATGAAAACAGACAGTCAGAGCTTCTTCAAATATGTTTAAAGGGAGAGAGAGGGCCAAATGAACATGGACCCCTGAGAGATCGAGGTTAGAGAAGTAAGAATAGGAAATCAGGAAACAGAATATGAGTGAACTAAATACCATGCGTCAGCCTTCAAGGTCGAAGACACTGATAGCATTCCAAACATACTAAGGAACAAGCAGCTAAAGAGGGGTGGGGGTTGGGAAAGAATACAAGAACTTTCTTTGAAGACCAAATGCCAGGGAGACTCATGGATCTAAAGGCAGATAGGTCCCCTGGTCCTGATGAATTGTATTGGAGGATATTAAAGGAAATAGCTACAGAGGTGGTGGATGTACGAGTTGCAATCTTCCAAGAATTGTCGGATGTAGGGAAAGTTTAGAGGATTGTCAATGTAATCTCCCATCAAGAAGGAAAAGAGACAAAACGAATGAATAACTATAGGCCTAACATCGGCCTTTGGAAAATATTTGAGTCAATTAAAAAGGCTGTAATAGTGGAGCATTTAGAAGTACATGATCCAATCAAGCAGAGTTCGCTTGGCTTCACAAAGGGGAAATCATGCCTGACAAATTTATTGGAAAGCTTCAAGGATGTAATAAACAGGACAGAAAGGTAACCAGTAAATGGAGAATATCTGGATTTCAAAATGGTGTTTGCTAAGGGACTGCATGTAAAGCTACTCAATATGACAAGACACCCATGGTTTTGGGGGCAGTATGTTAGCATGGACAGAGGATAGGCTGACTAATAGAAGACAGAGAATTGGGAAAAGGGGATCAATTTCAGGATGGCTATTCGTAACTAATGAGTGCCACAGGGATTGGTGCGGGGGCATAATTATTGACATAGACAGAGTTCTAATTAGCAAGGGAATGGAGACTTATGAGGCAGACAGTGCCGCATTGTCAGAGGGTCAGTGCTGAGGGAGTGCCGCACTGTTGGAGGGACAGTGATGAGGGAGTGCTGCACTGTCAGAGGGTCAGTGCTGAGGGAGTGCCGCACTGTCGGAGGGTCAGTACTGAGGGAGTGCTGCACTGTTGGAGGGTCAGTACTGAGGGAGTGCCGCACTGTTGGAGGGTCAGTACTGAGGGAGTGTCGCATTGTCGGAGGGTCAGTGCTGAGGGAGTGCCGCATTGTCGGAGGGTCAGTGCTGAGGGAGTGCCGCACTGTCACAGTGTCAGTGCTGAGGGAGTGCCGCATTGTTGGCAGGTCAGTACTGAGGGAGTGCCGCACTGTCAGAGGGTCAGTGCTGAGGGAGTGCCGCACTGTCGGAGGGTCACTGCTGAGGGAGTGCCGCACTGCCACAGGGCCGGTGCTGAGGGAGTGCCACACTGTCGGAGGGTCAGTGCTGAGGGAGTGCCGCAATGTGGGAGGGTCAGTACTGAAGGAGTGCCGTACTATGAGAGGGTCAGTACTGAGGGAGTGCAACACTGTGTGAGTGCCATACTGTGGAAGGGTCAATACTGACGGAGTGCCACACTGTGGGAGGGTCAGCACTGAGGGAGTGCCACACTGTGGGAAGGTCAGTGCTAAGGGAATGTCGCACTGTGGGAGGGTCGGTACTGAGGGAGTGCCGCACTGATGAAGGGTCAGTGCTGAGGGAGTGGCGCACTGTCGGAGGGTCAGTACTGAGGGAGTGCCGCACTGTGGGAAGGTCAGTGCTGAGGGAATGTCGCACTGTTGGAGGGTCAGTACTGAGGGAGTGCCGCACTGATGGAGGGTCAGTGCTGAGGGAGTGGCGCACTGTTGGAGGGTCAGTACTGAGGGAGTGCCGCACTGTGGGAAGATCAGTGCTGAGGGAATGTCGCACTGTCGGAGGGTCAGTACTGAGGGAGGGCCGCACTGTCAGAGGGTCAATGCTGAGGGAGTGCCGCACTGTCAGAGGGTCAGTATTGAGGGAGTGCCGCATTGTCGGAGGGTCAGTGCTGAGGGAGTGCCGCACCGTGGGAGGGTCAGTACTGAGGGAGTGCCACACTGTGCGAGGGTCAATACTGAGGGAGTGCCACACTGTGGGAGGGTCAGCACTGAGGGAGTGCCACACTGTGGGAAGGTCAGTGCTGAGGGAGTGCCACACTGTGCGAGGGTCAATACTGAGGGAGTGCCGCACTGTCAGAGGGTCAGCACTGAGGGAGTGCCACACTGGGAAGGTCAGTGCTGAGGGAGTGCCGCACTGTCGGAGGGTCAGTGCTGAGGGAGTGGCGCACTGATAGCCATTGTTTTTCTGATCAGCTATTAAAGTCTGTCCTCTCAGGGTTTACAACATAGCATAGTTCTATCTCAAAGAGAAGGAGATTTTTCCTGGCTGATATTTATACCCCAACCAACAAACTAAATAAAAAATATTTTATCATTTACCTTGAGGTTTAGTGGGAGATCACCAATGATTAAGATCAAAATTTAACTGTACATTAATAGATGAAAGGACTCCAATATTCATCGATAAAGAATGTCGAATTTAGGGTCTGGTGATGACTATGAAGCCATTGGCATTTGTTGTAAAAATCCATCTGGTTCATTAATGTCGTTAAGAGAAGGAAATCTGCCTTCCTTTTGCGTCTGGCCTCCATGTGACTCCAGACCCGCAGCAATGTGGTTGACTCTTAACTGGGCAATTAGCGATGGGCGATTAATACTGGCCTGGTCAGCGATGCCGTCATCCCATGTGTAAAATGAAAAAAAGCAATAGCTTATCATGGACAAATGTAGCAATGTGCTCTTCCTCAAAGCTCGAGGGGAACTGTAGCCAATACTGTCAGGAAAATGGGCTCCATTCCCAATCCTGTGGGAATTCAGTGAAAAATGTAAACCTCTTTTCTTTGGAAGACCATCATGTTTTTCCTGGAGTAGGTGACCAGCAGCTGTAGCTCGAGGGAATGTAAACTGTAACAATTATCATTCATGACACAATGGGAAACAGGAAGGTTGCGTTGCTATAGAAACCAGTAGACCCAAAGCTGAGATTGAGATAAGAGAGAGGCCCTGTATGAAGTTGGAAATTCTCAACCAAACTGAACCTTTTCTGCTGGTGGAGTAGCTATGCAGGGGAAGTTCATCCTCAGCGTTTAATTGAATAAAATCTATAAAAACTGAGGCCAAGACTTGAAATTACCGTGTGCAAATTGCCAATCGCTTTTCTGATGTTACGATGAGGTGACTGCCCTTCAAAAGTATTTAACTGGGCTGCAAAGGGAGACAGGATGTCCAAAAATGGTGCCATTATAAACACAACTCTTTCATTCAGAAACTGCGAGTGCCCAGTGGCTGTGATGCCACTTCAGTGGGCTATGATGCCCACATCCAGGAGCAGGTACACTGAATGATGGAGCAGCACCTGGGACTGTTCCAGGATCTTTTGGTTCTGACATCTGCACTGAGCGTAGCTTCCTGATGGCACACTGAAGGAAAGGCTGCAGCTGTCAGTCAGTCAGAGATACCACAGGCCGTTCGTTCTAAAACTGGTGACAGGGGAGCAGTGTGTGAAGAAAGGAGAACTTCAATTTGATCTAAGCCAGAGCCCTTCTATAGTGTAAGTTTATTTTATTATCTTATCGGGTTATGGCTACATTTCCATCTTGAAAGAATTGTGCGGCTTTTAACTTGCGCCAACTTTTTTTTAAAAATGCCTTAATGTAAGCTTTTAATTGTGTGCTATGTGAAAGTCGATGTATTACAACATCCCATTGTTCCCATAAATCTGTCAGGAGTAACCACAGGAAAATCTGAAACAGACGCATCCTTTACAACCTCGTTTATTCTTAAATACTCTCAAAGGCAGGGGGAAAACCATTGACAGTCCACAAACTCTTCATGTGCAATCTGTGGATTATTCCTGCTGCTGCTGTTCAGCATCATGTAGGGCCAGAAGAGTGCGTCAGAAAACTTCCCACTTCATGCAGACGTTTCAGTACACAATTAGTCCAACAGTTAGAAGCTGCAATTACATGGTGCCTTCAATATTGTAACGGAGCTTTACTGAGCAACACCTGATGCTGAGCCACGTCATCAGCCTTTACTACGGGCATCAGAAACTGCAGTCAAAAAAGCTGGTTTGAAGGAGCATGTTAACAGAGGTGGGCGGTGGTTGGCGAGGGTAAAAATAAGGACTGCAGATGCTGGAAATCAAAGTCCAGATCAGAGTGGTGCTGGAAAAGTACAGCAGGTCAGGCAGCATCTGAGGAGCAGGAAAATCGATGTTTCGGGCAAAAACCCTTCATCAGGAATAGAGGCAAGGTGCCTGCAGAGTGGAGGGGTAAATGAGAGGGGGGGTGGGAGGGGGGGGGGGAAAGTAGCATAGAGTACAATAGGTGAATGGGGGTGGGGATGGAGGTGATAGGTCAGAGAGGAGGGTGGGGGAAGGTAGCAAAGAGTACAATGGGTGAATGGGGGCTGTCATCACTGAGAATCTCCTCAGTGCCCAGCTCCCCCGTTGCCTGCCCTCCCCTCATTAACAGCATTTCAGTTATTTTAAATTGACCTGCTCAGGCATATTAACACATATCCAGGGCAAGTGGGACTTGGACCCAGATTTTCTGATTCAGAAATAAGGTCACTACCATTGCACTGTGAGATCCTTCACTGACAGGATTTTAGATATTTTCAGAGATGGTATCACACACTTCTGGCCCTTTTAACACCTTAATCCATAACAGTATCAGCTGCTGACAGTTAATTCGAGTGAAGAACCTCAGCTTCAACTCCCTGACCCGTTAAAACCTTTTTCAATTTTCACCTCACTGAGGGGGCACACCTGTTTCACTGGCACCACCTGCCATCGGCTACTGAGGTTAACAGCCCACAGGGTGGACAAGCCTCAAAGGCCGGACTCTGACCGGTTAGTCCATTTCAGTGAGGATGATCGGGGAGGGGATCTGAAGACGCATATGTGTCTTTGTCTGTGTCTCTCTATTTGTGAGTGAGTCTCTCTATCTGTCTGTGTTTCTGTGTTTGTGTGTCTGCATTTGTGTGTCTGTGTTTGTGTCTGTCTGTGTCTGTGTATGTGTGTACCTGTGGTTGTGTGTGTGCATGTGTATGTGTGCGTGCACGCGTGTGTACGTGTGCATGTGTGTGCACGTGTGTGCACGTGTACGTGTGCGTGTGCATGTGTGTGCACGTGTGTACGTGTACGTGTGTGTGTGTGCATGTGTATGCGTGTGTGGGTGCACGCGCTGCATGTGGGTATCCCTGTGTCTGTCTCCCTGAAAGAATTCCTTGTTTACACTAACTGACCAACATCATCACTTGGGTCAGATATTAGGGGGTGATTGATAGCAGCAGAACCTCCAGGAGGAGACAGAAAAATATCAGAAGAACAGAAATTTTAGAAATAAAGAGAGATTAGAGACAATTTATCAACTCAAAATAGAACAAACTGTCGACATGTCAGAGTTACAAAACCAATGATGGTTTTTCTGATCTATTTATATATTTGATCCTATTTCATGACTGGTGCTATCTACTTCGACAAATTTCCTGTCAGCTCTTCAGAACTGCAACATGCTCGCCACTGAAAATGCACCGAGGCGTTACTTTCATAGCCATTAATTTCACACCTAAGGTTCTAAACATTAAATTAGGCGCAATTAAAATCTTGGAGAATCCGTCCTCTACTTACATTGACAATTCAGCTAAATTCTTTAACACTCTCTCTCCATCCACCTAACCCTCCCTCTCTTCACCTACCTATCCCTCCCACTCTCTCTCCATCCACCTATCCCTCCCACTCCCTCCCACTCTCCAGTATTTCTCTCTCTCCATCCACCTATCCCTCCCACTCCCTCCCACTCTCCAGTATTTCTCTCTCTCCATCCACCTATCCCTCCCACTCTCCAGTATTTCTCTCCAGTATTATTGGAAGGAGCCAGGCCTGTTGAGTTTCTTCAGCAATCTCAGAGCCTGTTTCAGATTTCCAGTGCCTGCAGGATTTTGCTTTGATCAGAATCGCCAAATTATATACAATCTGCTCATAATTCACATCATAATGCATTTTTATTCTTTCATGAGCTGTGGCTGTTCCTGGGAAGACCAACAGCTGTTGCCTGTGAATTGTGGGGTTTAGTTGACCACCCCAGAGGGTGGTTAAAAGTCACCCCCATTACTGTGGGTCTGGAGTCACATGTAGGCCAGACCAGGTAAGGATGGCAGATTTCCTTCCCTGAAGTACGTTAGTGAACCAGATGGGCTTTTACAATATCCGATGATGGTCACCATCACTAGCTTTCAATTTGCAGGTTTATTAAATTTAAATGACACCAGATAATAGGGTGGAATTGGAAGTCAGACCCCCAGATTACACCCCCCAGCAATCCAGCTGGGGGTCACTGGATTAACTGCCCCCTGACATGACCATCATCTTCCAAGACATTACCAACATTTACAAGATACTCTAAAGGTAGAGGTACAGTCACCACAATCTTACCAGATCATGGGGCTGCTCTCTCAGTAGAGAGAGAGAGAGAGAGAGAGAGAGAGAGAGAGAGAGAGAGAGAAAGAATGAATTTAAGCCTCACGGTGCCTCAGGTGAGAGGAGGGTTGAGGAGAAGAATCCTTCAAGGTAACCTCAGCTGCTGTGGGAATTGTACCACACAGTCAGCATCACCCTGTATTACAAACCAGCCATCCAGCCAATTGAGCTAACCACCTCCCTCTTAGTCAGAGTCAGCCCTGAAACTCTTCAGAGAGGCCAGGTGTAGGGGGAGAGGGGAGACAAGGAGCAGAGTTACATCCCTGCCAACAATTAAAAGGGCCGAGGGTATGTCACACAGAAAGGTAATCTGAAATCCAATACTCTTGTGATATCCTCCCTTTGCATTCATTGGTGTTTCCGTCACCAAATCCCCAATATCAATATCCTGGATGTTATCATTGGCCGGAAACTCAACTTGACCAGTCACACAAGAACTGTGACTCCAAAGGCAGGTCAGAGGCCAGAAATATTGCAGCAACGCGCACACTCCCCAAAGGTGCAAGACAGGAGTGTGGTGGAATACTCCCCAAGACAGGAGTGTGGTGGAACATTCCCCAAGACAGGAGCGTGGTGGAACATTGCCCAAGACAGGAGCGTGGTGGAACATTCCCCAAGACAGGAGTGTGGTGGAACATTCCCCAGGACAGGAGTGTGGTGGAACATTCCCCAAGACAGGAGCGAGGTGGAACATTCCCCAAGACAGGAGTGTGGTGGAATATTCCCTAAGACAGGAGTGTGGTGGAATACTCCCCAAGACAGGAGCGAGGTGGAACATTCCCCAAGACAGGAGTGTGGTGGAATATTCCCTAAGACAGGAGTGTGGTGGAATACTCCCCAAGACAGGAGTGTGGTGGAATACTCCCCAAGACAGAAGCGTGGTGGAACATTCCCCAAGACAGGAGCGAGGTGGAATACTCCCCAAGACAGGAGTGTGGTGGAATATTTCCTGAGACAGGAGTGTGGTGGAATACTCCCCAAAACAGGAGTGTGGTGGAACATTCCCCAAGACAGGAGCGAGGTGGAATACTCCCCAAGACAGGAGCGAGGTGGAATACTCCCCAAGACAGGAGTGTGGTGGAATATTCCCCAAGACAGGAGTGTGATGGAACATTCCCCAAGACAGGAGTGTGGTGGAATACTCCCCAAGACAGAAGCGTGGTGGAACATTCCCCAAGACAGGAGCGAGGTGGAATATTCCCCAAGGCAGGAGTGTGGTGGAACATTCCCCAAGACAGGAGCGAGGTGGAATATTCCCCAAGACAGGAGTGTGGTGGAATACTCCCCAAGACAGGAGTGTGGTGGAATACTCCCCAAGACAGGAGCGAGGTGGTATACTCCCCAACCTGCCCGAATGAGCACAGCTCCAACTACACTCAAGAAGCTTAACATAATTCTACTCCTGCTCTGAATCCAGATGTTCTTGTGTAGCTTTCATTTCACTGCACTGAAATCCTACTGCTATCCGTTTGCTCACTCTGTCGTAATTGCATGCTCCTGCCTACACTATCTGCTATACCATTAAGCTTTATCTCATTGGCAAATTCTCTAATACGGAGTTAGCCTGTGGAATTCTCTTCTCCAGAAAGTGGTGCATGGGGAGACACTGAGGTGTTGGGGAAGGTGAGGGTGGGGAAGGGACTGGGGTGGTGGGGCCACAACCAGATCACCTCAATCTCATGGATCAAGCTTGAAGGGCTGAATGGCCTACCGCCGGGGCCTAACACCCATGTTCTGACTGAAGCTGGTGTCGAAGACAATCCCACAAAACACCATCGAGTGCTGTCCTCTCCTCGTCATAGGTTTGATTAACTGTGTGAGCCATGTTTTCAGCTTGTCAGCTGTACTGCCCACATTCTGCTTCCTGCAAATCCATCCTGTTCCTTTCCACATTAAAACAAAATCACCTCACACACTGATACATTTAGGATAATAACCCTGTTGCAAAAAAAGATGAGGAGCGGACCTTTTTAAAAAAATGTAAAGTGAAAGCTTTCTCTGAAAGGGGGACAGGTGTTGATGAAATCATATCTTTCACAGAAACCTGAGGAAATTCTTAAGAATGTATCATTGGATGAGAGTGAGACTATAAAAACCAGCACTGGCATGATGGGCCGAATGGACTGCTTCTGTCCTGTATGACTCATTGAGCTGCTGGGAGCTTTTCCCAGTGTTACCTTTTGTTTCTGAAGTTATAATGAATACGTCCGTGTGCTCTGAAGGTGGAATAAAGGGAGATTAGATTCCCTACTATTTTTTAGATTAGATCCCCTACAGTGTGTGGAAACAGGCCCTTCGGCCCAACCAGTCCACACCAACCCTCCGAAGAGTAACCCACCCAGACCCATTTCCCTCTGACTAATGCACCTAACACTATGGGCAATTTAGCATGGCCAATTCACCTGGCCAGCACATCTTTGTGACTGTGGGAGGAAACCGGAGCACCCGGTGGAAACCCACGCAGACAATATGCAAACACCACACAGACAGTCACCCGAGGCTGGAATTGAACCTAGGACGCTGGTGCTGTGAGGCAGCAATGTTAACCACTGACCCCACCATGCCACCCTTGCTAGATGGGACACATACTCTGCTATCAAGTGCACTGCACGCTCAGTGTGATTCACCAATGGTGAAATCATCTCAGCAACAGTAGAGAGGCATGTGGCACCATGATTATCTCACTGGGGTTGTAATTCAGAAACCCAGGCTTATGGCCTGGGACATTAGTTCACATCCCACTGGTGGTGAGACTGGAATTCAATGAATAACCTGGATTAAAATTCAGCCCAACGGCATCCAATATGGATTATTTAATGAAAACATCATCAGGCTTTAGGGAAGGACATCTACCTTCCTTACCCAGTCTGACACCTGGGAATCGGCCTTCCTTATCCGGTCTGACACCTGGGAATCGGCCTTCCTTATCCGGTCTGACAGCTGGGAATCTGCCTTCCTTACCCAGTCTGACACCTGGGAATCTGCCTTCCTTATCCGGTCTGACAGATGGGAATCTGCCTTCCTTACCCGGTCTGACACTGGGAATCTGCCTTCCTTACCTGGTCTGATACCTGGGAATCTGCCTTCCTTACCCGGTCTGACAGCTGGGAATCTGCCTTCCTTACCCGGTCTGACAGCTGGGAATCTGCCTTCCTTACCCGGTCTGACAGCTGGGAATCTGCCTTCCTTACGTGATCTGACAGCTGGGAATCTGCCTTCCTTACCCGGTCTGACAGCTGGGAATCTGCCTTCCTTACCCGATCTGACAGCTGGGAATCTGCCTTCCTTACCCGGTCTGACAGCAGGGAATCTGCCTTCCTTACCCGGTCTGACAGCTGGGAATCTGCCTTCCTTACTCGGTCTGACACCTGGGAATCTGCCTCCGTTACTCGGTCTGACAGCTGGGAATCTGCCTCCGTTACTCGGTCTGGCAGCTGGTTGAGTCTTAACTACAGTCCACATTGGCAGCAGTTCCCTGAATTGGCTTCATTAATACAGGCATTAAGTACAAGAACAAGGAAATGGCGTTCAACTTGTTAGACACTTAGATACTAGAACTAAGGCACTTGGTGGAGTCCAGGTGGAGAACTGTGTCCAGTTCTGATACCACATTATAGGAAAGATGTGAATACATTGGAGAGAATGCAAAGAACTTGACAAGACTCCAGCTCTGTGAAAATGTAATTTTGTGAATAGATGGGAGGAGTTAAAACTGTTCTCCTTGTGAGAGAGGAAAGCTGAGAGGAGATGTGATCGAGGATTGTAAAATCCTGAGCGGGCTGGATAGAGTGGCAAGGGAGAAACTGCTCCTGCTCTTAAAAGGAACAACAGGACATAGATTTACAGCGATTTGTTAAACAAACCAACAGAGATCTCAGGAAAACATACTTCAGCCAGTGAGTAGTTCGGGTGTGGAATACACTGCCTGGAAATGAGGTGGAGGCAGGTTCAGTTGAAGTATTTAAGAGGGTACTGAATGAGTGCTTGGATAAAAATGTGCAAGGCCAAGGGGAAGAGATTGGCACGGGGTAAAGACGCTCATTTAATGAGGCAGTGCAGATGTAATGGGCCGAATAACCTCCTGCTGCATTATAAGAACTCTGTGATTTGGTCGATGATCAGGAGCAGGCTGTAGACCACTCGCTGGCCTTGAACTTGCTCCACCAATCAAGAAGATCAGTGCTGATCCGATTCACTGTTACCCATGACCCTCGCCTCTCCTGTTGATCAAAGATCAGTCCTGAATCCATTCAGTGACCCAGTCTCCTCTGCTCTTGAAAGAATTCCAAAATTTTACAACCCTCCTCCTCCATCTGAAAAGGGCGATCGATCATTCTGTCACTGTGTCCTTTGTTTGAGACTTGACCCCAAGGGAAGATATTCTCTCTGCATCTAGCCTTGCTCAAGACTCTTCAGGATCTTATATGTTTCAATAAGATCATCTTTCTTTATTCTAAACTCCAAACAGTATTGCCTGAGCCTCTCCTCATGAGTCAACTCCTTTGTTCCAGAAATCTGCCCCAGTGAACCTTCCCTGAAATCTCCAATGCAAGTGTAGTCCTCCTTAAATAAGAAAATACTAAGGTGTACAGAGCTCAACTCTCAGGGAAACCCTCTTTGGTGGTAGCAAGTGTTCCTTACTTTAATACTCCATCCACTTACAATGACAACCAAACATCTATTTGCCTTCCTAATGACTCACTGGACTTGTACACCAATGTTTTGTGTTTCATATACAAAGACAGCTAGTCTCAGCTTCTCAAAAACCCCTCTGAACACAGACCTTGCTATGAGTAAGTAGTTGCTGCTTTCAAAAATCCAAGCAGAAAGCAGAATATTAACATCAAACTGCAACAAGTCTTGCATTTGGTTAGGGTAGAGATTTTTGGAAAGCCATGCTCTATGTTGGACAAGGTTTGCTTGTACTGGATAAATCTGATACGTTTACTTGGTTCAAGCACAACCTTAGGGCGGGGCAGAAGCTACAATGCCCCACCTCGATGTCTACCCAAAGATTCCTATAGCAACGATTTGGAAAGTAAATTCCGGCTCGGGTTTGGTTGTTCCAAGTTCCAGACTCTGTCTAGTCACATGTTCCATCCGCTGAAAACGTCACAGGTTTACTGTTTTGTGTGGCATAAATTAGGCACTGATGGGGAACTGTGAAAACACACAGGGCACAGAAAATTACAGCAAGAGGGCAAGATGAAGGAAGGTGGGCAGAGGGCTGTGTGGAGTATACAGGCCAGCATCAGTCAGTTGGGTCAAATGGCCTCTGTGTACACTGTAAACACATGATGAGGTTGACAAAAGTTTCACCGAACCAGGGGTCTGGATTAGCACAGGGTTGGAGAAGGTGAGGACTGCAGATGCTGAAGATCAGAGTCGAGAGTGTGTGGTGCTGGGAAAGTACAGCAGGTCAGGCAGCATCCGAGGAGCAGGAGAATCAACATTTCAGGCAAGAGCCCTTCGTCAGGAAGTTTGGAGGTTCAGGGCCGAGTCTGCTTTGAGTTTGCAATGCTATATTCCATCATTATGAGCTGAAAAACATTATTTCATTTCAGAGGGTCTCTCCAGTTAATACAAGACTTTCCCAGCCTGTGTCCCCATATCACCGTGGTCCCCAATATTAGATACAGCTAGAGATTTACCTGTAACATGGAGCAAGTTGTCATTGTCCACTTCCACTTTCAGGAATATTCGGCCCCTCCTCTCCGTGTGGTCAGTTCCACACATACTGGGCACGTTTATCACACATTTCTTGTGTACGTTTAGGTCACAGGCTGAGGAGAAGGAAGATACATATGTTACAGAAATGGTCATTTGATCCACAACACTCACCACGCTGAAGCTCCTCTGTTCTCGTCATCCAAGGCTCCTTATTCTTACCCCTTCTTGCCTGTCTCAGAGGAACAAATTTATGCATCACTCACAACAACTGCTCCTTAAACAGTCTCCACAGTCTGTTGTGCCCTTTCTGTGGAACAATTGCTCCCAATCTGTACTTCCCAACTCCTGTCTGATAGTGACATAATTCCCTTTCCCCAATTAAATATCTTCCCTTGGTAACTGCTCCTTTACCTCTCCATGGCTATGGTAAATGTGAGGCAGTTTGTGGTCACTGTCACTGAAGTGTTCTCCCACCACGAGATATGTCCTGGCTCACTGCCAAGCACCAAATCCAAAATGGCTTACCCCCTCATCGCCTGTCTACATACTGAGTAAGGAACCCATCCTGAACAAACCTGAGTAAACAGCTCCATCCAAACCACCTGCACGAAGGAGGTTCCAGTCAATATTGGGAAAGTTGAAGTCACCTATAACAACAACCCTGCTACATCTGCATTTTTCCAAAATCTGCCAGCCTATGAGTTCTTCAATCTCCGTACTGCTATGAGGGGGTCTGCAGAAGACCCCCAATGAGGTGACTGCTCCCTTGCTGTTCCTAACTTCCACCCATACTGACACAGTAGATAAACCTTCCTCGAACAGTGGACATGATCTATCTGGACTTCAGTAAGGCATTCGGCAAGGTTCCCCATGGGAGACTGGTTAGCAAGGTTAGATCTCATGGAATACAGGGAGAACTAGCCATTTAGATACAAAACTGGCTCAAAGATAGAAGACAGAGGGTGGTGGTGGAGGGTTGCTTTTCAGACTGGAGGCCTGTGACCAATGGAGTGCCACAAGGATCGGTGCTGGGTCCACTACCTTTCGTCGTTTATATAAATGATTTGAATGCGAGCATAAGAGGTACAGTTAGTAAGTTTGCAGATTACATCAAAATTGGAGGTGTAATGGGAGAAGGTTACCTCAGATTACAACGGGATTTTGATCAGATGGGTCAATGGGCTGAGGAGTGGCAGATGAGTTTAATTCAGATAAATGTGAGGTGCTGCATTTTGGGAAAGCAAATCTTAGCAGGACTTATACACTTAATGGTAAGGTCCTAGGGAGTGTTGCTGAACAAAGAAATCTTGGAGTGCAGATTCATAGCTCCTTGAAAGTGGAGTCACAGGTAGATAGAATAGTGAAGGAGGTGTTTGGTATGCTTTCTTTTATTGGTGAGAGTATTGAGTACAGGAGTTCGGAAGTTATGTTGTGGCTGTACAGGACATTGGTTAGGCCAATTTTGGAATATTGTGTACAATTCAGGTCTCCCTCCTTTCGGAAGGATGTTGTGAAACTTGAAAGGGTTCAGAAAGGATTTATAAGGATGTTGCCAGGGTTGGAGGATTTGAGCTATAGGGAGAGGTTAAATAGGCTGAGGTTGTTTCCCCTGGAGTGTCAGAGGCTGAGAGCTGATCTTATAGAGGTTTATAAATTCATGAGGGGCATGGATATGATAAATAGACAAAATCTTTTCCCTGGGGTGGGGGAGTCCAGAACTAGAGGGCATAGGTCTAGGGTGAGAGAGGAAAGATATAAAAGAGACCTGAGGGGCAACTTTTTCACACAGAGAGTGGTACGTGTATGGAATGAGCTGCCAGAGGAAGTGGTGGAGGCTGGTACAATTGCAACATTTAAAAGGCATTTGGATGGGTACATGAATAGGAAGGGTTTGTAGGGATATAGGCCGGGTGCTGGCAGGTGGGACTAGATTGGGTTGGGATATCTGGTCAGCATGGACGGGTTGGACCGAAGGGTCTGTTTCCATGCTGTACATCTGTATGACTCTATGACAACCTTCATTTCTGTAGCTGTCATGCACTCTCTGATTAGCAATGCTACACCCCCTCCTCTTTTTAAACATTCTAAACCCTGGAACATCTAGCAACCATTCCTGCCCCTGTGAAACCCACGTCTCCGTTATGGCCACAACATCATAGTCTCAAGTACTGATCCATGCTCAAACCGCATCACTCTTATTTCTGACACTCTGAGCATTAAAGCAGACGCACTTTAAACCATTCTTTTGTTTAATCACATGGAAAACCTCCCTGATAGATTCACTAGATCCTGTGACTGCCCCGTCTACAACTGCTCCCCTCTCACATACGTAGGTCTGACTCCTACTAGTTTAAACCCCCCCGAACCACACGAGCAAATCTCCCACCCAGGAAAGCATCCCAGTGGTCTAAGTATGTGAAGGCCTCCCTCCTGCACTTGTCACGCCAAGTCATACAAAGCTGTGGGCCAAGTGCTGGAGGTGGCTGTTATTGATCTGCGCAGACGTGATGGGCCGAAGGGCCCTTTTCTGTGCTGAGCTTCTCTCTATGTAGTTCTGAAGCCCAAATACTGTTGTAAGGAATGGGTCGCTAATTTGCATACTTGCGATACAGATTAAGATATAAACGTAGACCAGGGCACTGGAAATAATGTCTCTGCCCTCACTTGAAATGGTTCAATGGGAACTTTGACATAGAACTGAGATCTGGTCTTGGTGAGATGGCCCAGCCGATAGATGATACTGCAGGCAGTGTGGTACTCCCACAGCCCTCCACCTCCCCCATTCCCCTCCCCCACACCTCCCACTCTGCAGGGGGACTCGAACTCAGACCCTCCAGACTCACTGAGCTACAGCTGCTCGCATTGATCTGAAGGTTTGACGTGTGAGGGGCTGCTGGTTAGGGCACTGAGACATGGGTTGGGGTTACTGCTGCTGCTGAGGGTCAGGACTCTGCTTGGAAAGAGCCAAATGAGAACGTGAACCTGACTGGGATCCTCCTGGTTGGGGGGAACTGAGCACTGGAGAGCTGCCGCTCCTGGAGAATGGGCGGGTGGTAGTGGTACTGGAGGAGGTTACAGATCCTGGGGAACATCACGCTCCCCGACCCTGCCGTACATACACAGGTCAGTCCTCCAGAAGAAGGGAGGGAAGAAGTTCCAGAACAGATTCTGCTCTGATTAGATTTGTCCCCGTACAGACGGAGTGCCGCAAATGCTCTTCAGCTTTCCCCAGGAATGACTAACAATTTGAATCTTGGTTCTGCAGACTACACTGCTGCAGTAATGCGCTACTTCAATAAACATATTGCGGGGGGGGGGTCAGAGAGTCATAGAGATGTATAGCACAGAAACAGACCCTTCGGTCCAACCTGTCCATGCCGACCAGATATCCCAACCCAATCTAGTCCCACCTGCCAGCACCTGGCCCATATCCCTCCAAACCCTTCCTTATTCATATACCCATCCAGATGCCTTTTAAATGTTGCAATTGTACCAGCCTCCACCACATCCTCAGGCAGCTCATTCCATACACATACCACCCTCTGCGTGAAAAAAGTTGCCCCTTAGGTCTCTTTCATATCTTTCCCCTCTCACCCTAAACCTATGCCCTCTAGTTCAGGACTCCCCCATCCACAGGGAAAAGAATTTGTCTATTTATCCTATCCATGCCACTCATGATTTTATAAACCTCTACAAGGTCACCCCATAGCATCCGATGCTGCAAGGAAAACAGCCCCAGCCTGTTCACTCTCTCCCTATAGCTCAAATCCTCCAACCCTGGCAACATCCTTGTAAATCTTTTCTGAACCTTTTCAAGTTTCACAACATCCTTCCTATTGGAAGAATACATTAACCAATGTCCTGTACAGCCACAACATGACCTCCCAACTCCTGTACTCAATACTCTGACCAATAAAGGAAAGCATACCAAATGCCTTCTTCACTATCCTATCTACCTGCAACTCTACTTTCAAGGAGCTATGAACCTGCACTCCAAGGTCTCTTTGTTCAGCAACACTCCCCAGGACCTTACCTTTAAGTGTATAAGTCCTGTTCTGATTTGCTTTTCCAAAATGCAGCACCTTGCATTTAGATAAATTAAACTCAATCTGTCACTTCTCAGCCCATTGGCCCATCTGGTCCAGATCTTGTTGTAATCTGAGGTAACCTCCTTCGCTGTCCACTACACCTCCAATTTTGGAGTCATCTGCAAACTTACTAACTGTACCTTTTATACTCACATGCAAATCATTTGTATAAATGATGAAAAGTAATGGACCCAGCACTGATCCTTGTGGTACTCCACTGGTCACAGGCCTCCAGTCTGAAAAGCAACCCTCCACCATCACCCTCTGTCTTCTATCTTTGAGCCAGTTTTGTATCTAAATGGCTATTCTCCCTGTATTCCATGAGATCTAACATTGCTCACCAGTCTCCCATGGGGAACCTTGTCGAACACCTTACTGAAGTCCAGATAGATCATGTCCAGTGCTCTGCCCTCATCAATCCTCTTTGTTACTTCTTCAAAAAACTCAATCAATCATGATTTCCCACACACAAAGCCATGTTGACTATCCCTAATCAGTTCTTACCTTTCCAAATACATGTACATCCTGTCCCTCAGAATTCCCTCCAACAACTTGCCCATCACCAACGTCAGGCTCACTGTTCTATAGTTCCCTGGCTTGTCCTTACCACCCTTCTTAAACAGAGGCACTACGTTAGCCAACCTCCAGTCTTCCGGCACATCACCTGTGACTATCGATGATACAAATATCTCAGTAAGAGGCCCAGCAATCACTTCCCTAGCTTCCCACAGAGTTCTAGGGTACACCTGATCAGGTCCTGGGGATTTACCCACTTTTATGCGTTTCAAGACATCCAGCTCTTCCTCCTCTGTAATATGGACATTTTTCAAGATGTCACCATCTATTTCTCTACACTCTGTATCTTCCATGTCCTTTTCCACAGTAACCACTCATGCAAAATACTCAGTTAGTATCTCCTGCATCTCCTACAGCTTAACATAATGGCTACCTTGCTGACCTTTAAAGGGCCATTTTCTCTCCCTCATTACCCTTTTGTCCTTAATGTATTTGTCAAAACCCTTTGGATTCTCCTTAACCCTATTTGCCAAAGCTATCTCATGTCCCCTTGTTGCCCTCCTGATTTCCCTCTTAAGTATACTCCTCCTGTCTTCATACTCTTCTAAGGATTCACTTGATCTATCCTGTCTATACCTGACATATGCTTCCTTCTTTTTCTTAACCAAATGCTCAATTTCTTTAGTCATCCAGCATTCCCTATACCAACAGCTTTTCCTTTCACCCTGACAGGAATATACTTTCTCTGGACTCTCGCTATCTCATTTCTGAAGGCTTCCCATTTTCCAGCCGTCCCTTTACCTGTAAACAGCTGCACCCAATTAGCTTTTGAAAGTTCTTTCCTAATACCGTCAAAATTGGCCTTTCTCCAATTTAGAACTTCAACTTCTTTTTGGTTTAGCTCAGTTTGTGGGTCACCTGGTCTGTGACACAGAGTAACACTCACATCATGGGCTTGATTCCTGCACTGACTGAGGTCCCCATGAATGACACTCCTTCTCAATCTCTTCCCTCATTTTAATCACAGTGTCACTCAGGTTAAACCACCACCAGTATCTCTCTCTCTCTAATGAGAGTGCAGCCCCTCTGGTCTTGTGAGACTATGGTGACTTTCCCTCCACTTTATAAATACATGTGTATATAAAGGTGGTGCAGTAAGGTGAACCTCAAATTGCGTGACACACAAGTTGAGCCCATCACTGTACTTCATATCCTGAGATTTTCACACCAAGGGCGACAGGACGAGGGAGACAGGTTGGAGAACTGGGTCTTCAAAACCCAACAGCAGCTAATTTCACCTCAATTCTTTTAATTTAAAATTAAAATTAAATTAAATGAATTAAACAATTAAACAACTTCTGGACCATAATGAAACATTTTGAAATGTCTCACAGTAGCATTGCAAAACAAAACACGACACTAACCCACATAAAGAGATATCAGGACTGATGGCCCAAATGTTTGTGAGACTTGCAGGCTTTTTAGGTCCTAATGTACGTAATGTTTTGTTATGTGGACATTTATCTTCATATTGCAAAAATATAAATTATCGAAGGAACACGGCAATCTTCAATTGAGGTCCTGACCTCTAACATTCAAATAACCACCATGAAACACTGCCGTTTGCTGGCAAGTGTGTGAGACAGAGCGAGACAGAGAGAGAGAGAGAGAGAGAGAATGAGAGACAGCATATATGTGTGTGTGTGAGAAAGAGTGTGGGAGTGTGTGTGTGTGTATGGGAAAGTGTGTGTGCGTGTGAGAGACAGAGTCAGTGTGTGTGTGAGAGACAGAGTCAGTGTGTGTGTGAGAGACAGTGTTTATGAGAGAGTGTGTGTGAGAGACAGTGTGTGTGTCAGACAGTGTGCGTAAGAGAGTGTGGGCATGTGAGTAGGAAAGTGTGAAATACACAGTTTTATAAAAATATGCAGCAAGAGACCTCAG
Organism: Hemiscyllium ocellatum; assembly: GCF_020745735.1. Taxonomy (NCBI): domain Eukaryota; kingdom Metazoa; phylum Chordata; class Chondrichthyes; order Orectolobiformes; family Hemiscylliidae; genus Hemiscyllium; species Hemiscyllium ocellatum. The sequence goes on along the minus strand of NC_083425.1, from coordinate 7,793,220 downwards.
TGTAGACCTGAATCTCAGATTAAATCGCTGTCTATGATAAAACAACACTTTCCATCATGTCCAACATTAGTTAACAATTGTATTCATTTGGAATAAACTGTCATGACAGTATTTAACATTAACGTACTGTGATGTGAATGATTATACACACTCACCAGCACAGCAAGGCCTTCCATCTTTCTAAACTTGGTCTATGTTTGGAATTGAATCTGAGCTGTTAAACAGTGGAGCGAGGGACTGATTTGTCCAGATTTCAGACAAATGGAGGAAACCATCTGAAGAACTGGATGAACAGAAGTATTTGCTGAACGGCGAAATGTTTGGTGGTGTTTGGGTAAAGAGAAATGGGAGGAATGTTTGGTGGAATATAAACATCGACAGGGGCTAATGGACTGAATGGTCTTTTCTGTGCTTTCAGTTCAGGTTATAAGTGGTCTGTTTGCTGTGATTTATTCGAAAGTCCATTAAAATCCCATTAAGTAAAGTCTGCGTGCTTTTATCTTCTCTTTAAGTTGTTATGGAAAGACTGGAGTAAAAATACTCACTGTCACATTTCATCCCTTGGTGAATGAGGCCGTACAGCAGTGAGCCACAGTGGTCACAGAATGTTGGACTTCCATACGTGTGGATTTTAAATTTGTGTTTGCTCCTTGGGTCCTAGGAATAGAAGGAGGAAAAAATAAGACAGAATTCTTCACAATTCTTCTGGGTTTTCCTCACTGACCCTTTCTCCTAATCACAACTTCAGTAAGGTCTCCTCCTCGCTGCATATTCACACCACACACATTGTCAGGAGGAGCCACTATCTCTCCACGGAGACAGCAATCTCAGCGTTCCAGTGAGAGGGAGAGGGCCAACAGTGACAATGCCCTCTCATCAAACCAAACAACCAACGTGGCGTCCAATTCAGGAGATTGCAATTGGTCTCTCAGTGACCTGACTCACTCAGTACCCAAACGACACTAGCTTGCGAATGTGAACCTGATGTATTGACTAGAGATCAAGGATCAAAGAGCTGATTTTACAGAGTTAGCCTAAAGCTCCATGGCAACAAACCAAGAGCATCAATTAAATAAAAATATCACTTCCAGAAAATAATTTGACATAAAAGTAAGTTATTTAGCAGTATTTATTTAGTGGACACAAATTCTCAGAGCCAAGTGATGACCTCCTCATTTACTGAGATGAAGATGTTATGTCCGTCACTGAGTAAGTCCAGGGTCTCAGTAAGGTCTCTCTGCAATGTCTGTGGCTCTCCACAAACTGCAAAGTAATCTGGTTAGTTCGGAACCAGTTAATCAATTCAATCACAATCGGCTAACCTCAGGTTCAGGTGGTCAGTCTGGGTTTGGTCACTCTGGGACAGTGGTCACTCTGGGTTTGGTCAGTCTAAGTTAGAGGTGGTCACTCTGGTCTTCAGCAAAGTGTGAAATTCAAAGTCAAATTCACACATCGCCCTACTTCCCATCTCAAACTATCACACAACAGAACTCCTGGTCACAACAAGATCTATGTGGGGACTAGTCCCTGAGACCTTCATTTACAAACAGACAGTTCACGATTCCAAATCCCTCCCGTATCGATCAGAAACCAGGTTTGTTGTCTAACCCAGTGCCTTCATCATCATCAGGCATTGCGCTGTGGGTAAGTCTCCCATCATATCCCATCATATCTTTAATATGTAGGAATCTAGTCATCCCTACCCAATGACTGAGCCTCACTACACTCTGGGGGAGAGAATTCCAAAGATTCACTGTTCTCTAAGTAAAGAAGCTCCTCTTCAACCGAATTCTAAATGGTCCATTCCTTTTCCAAGTCGATCTGCCATCAACCCATCGTTCAAGCCATACAAATGCAAGGCTATGAGCATCACCAATAACAAACAATTCAATCACTGCCCCTTCACAGTCAATGGTGTTACCATCACTGAACCTCCCAATATCAACATCCTGGAGGTTACCATTGACCAGAAACTCAACTGGACTGACCATTCAAGCACAGTGGCTACAAGAGCAGGTCAGAGGCTAGGAATACTGCAGCAAAGACCTCACCTCCTGACTTCCCAAAGCCTGTGCTTTACCTACAAGACACAAGTCAAGAGTATGATGGAATACTCCCCACTTCATTGGATCAGTGCAGCTCCAACAACACTCAAGAAGCTTGACACCATCCAGGATGAAGCAACCAACTTGATTGGCATCACATTCCCAACCAACCACTCCGTCCAACACCAATGCTCAGAAACAGCAATGCATACTATTTACAAAATATACTGCAGGAATTCACCAAAGATCCTTAGATAACACCTTCCATACCAGTGACCATTTCTGTCTAGAAGGACAAGGGCAGTGAGTATTTGGGAATGTAATCACCTCCAAGATCCCCAGAGAGAGGCAAAAACGCTGGCCACCCAGCGACACCCACATCCCATGAGGCAATATGTTAAAAAATTACACTCCTGTCCTGTGCCTTCTATCTGGTGGACAAGCTTTGAGGAATTAGGAGGTGAGTTACTCAGTACAGAATTCCCACCCTCTGACCTGCTCTTGTCGCCACTGTGTTTATGTGGTGAATCCAGTTGAGTTTCTGGTCAATGGTAACCCCCAGGATGTTGATAGTGGGGGACTCAGTGATGGTAACACCATTGAATGTCAGGATGCAATGATCAGTTTCTTGCTGGTTAGTGATGCTAATTGCCTGGCATTTGTGTGCTGTGAATGTTACTTGCCACTTGTCAGCCCAAGCCTGGATATTGTTCAAACCTTGTTACATTTGAACATGGACTGCTTCAGTATCTGAGGAGTCACGAATGGTTCTGAATATTGTGCAGTGAACATCCCCATTTTTGACCTTATGATGCAGGGAAGGTCATTGATGAAGCAGCGGAAGATGGTTGTGCCTAGGACACTACCCCGAGGGTCTCCTGCAGCGGTGTCCTGGAGCTGAGATGACTGACCTCCAACAAGCACAACCATAGTCCAATGTGAGGGGTATCATGCCAACCAGCTGAGAGTTTGCCCCCAATCCCCACCATAACCATTGATTCCAGTTTCACTAGGACTCACTGACGCCACACTCTGTCAAACCAGCCTTGCCTCCCCTCTGAAATTCAGCCCGTTCTTCCCTGGTTGAACCAAGGTTGTATTGAGGTCAGGAGCTGAGTGGCCCTGGCAGAACCCAAACGGGGCGTCAGTGAGCAGGTGATTGCTGAGCAGGTGCTGCTTGATAACGCTGTTGGTGACCCCTTCCATCACTTTCCTGATGATTGAGTGAAGACTGACTGGCCGATAATTGGCCAGGTTGGATTTGTCCTGCTTTTTGTCTACAGGACATACCTGGGCAGTTTTCCTCATTGGCAGTGTTACCTGCAACAGCGCAGAACCTGTACGATGCTGGAAGTGAATGGAAGCTCCAATACTGCTGGGTTTCTGACTCAGCGTTATTACTCTAAAGGCAATGATTTTTTTCCATTAAAGGGCCTGATGGGTATCAGTGGAGCCAGTCCGGTTGGTGCTGTAGCTGCTGAGGAGCTGAACAGCACAGGCAGAAATCACCAGGATGGATTCTTAGTCTGCCAACTTCAGTGCCAATCAACCCAGAGCAACCCTGGGCAGCAGCCAGAGAGACAGGGGGTAGTGGTCGATGTAACCCTGAATTAATACACAAGGTTTCAGGGTGTGAGAGACCATACATCCTGATTCCATCCTCTCACAGAGTCCAGTCTCCATGTTATTTAGATGGGATGTTATTCCCAACTAGCCAGCGTTCATGCCATTTTATGTACATGCATTGTCGTTTCCATGACCCTTGTACTGTTCTCTGTCATTCTCTCTCGGGATGTGGGTGCTGCTGTTTGGACCAGCATGTCTTGCCCATTCCCACCAGCCCTTGAGAAGATGGTACTGAGCTGCCTCCTTGGAGGCTGGAGTACAGTTACACAGTCGCCTGTAGCACTGTCCCTGCTGGCCTGTGGGGGATCTGTATCTTACCCTCAGTGTGTGATACGCCTGAGCACCGACTGATCTTCAAACCAGTCAAACCAAAATCATCAAGTTCCTCGGAGTGACGCTAACCAAAACCTGTTCTGGGTTTCTAATGTAGATGCTCTGGTCCAGGCCGCATGACAACACCTCTTCTCCCTCGGGTGGTTCAGGAAATTCAGCATGTCCAGAAGGACCCTCACTAACCTCTAGAGATACACCATTGAGAGCACACTATCCGGTGTATAACAGCCTGGGATGGTAACTGCTTTGCCCAGGATTGTAAGAGACTACAGAAGCTTGTGTGCAGAGCCCAGACCATCACAGAAGCCAACCTCCCATCCATGGACTCCATTTTCATGTCTCATTGCTGTGGAAAGGCTGGCATCATCATCAGAGACCCCTCCCAGCCCAGTGATGCTCTCCCACAAATTCTTCCTCAAAGCCTGAACACATGCCCCAGCAGGTTCAGGGACAGCTTCCCCCTAGCCATTAATAGATTGTTGAATGGACTCTCTTGCCTCAAATCCTGCTGATCTTGCTAACAATGCTCCTCCCTAGCACACAAATACCTCTGTCTAAATCTTTCTGATCAGTATATCCTTGCTTACCATGATCTGCCTGTACTGCTCATAAACCAAGCTTTTCACTGTACTTTGGTACACGGGACAATAAATCAATCAAAATACTGTGGATGCTGGAAAAAACTGAAATAAAAAAAATGGATAGTACTGGAGATTCTGTCTAAGTCTGGCAGCATCTGTGGAACAGAAGTTATACCAGACTCAAAATGTCACCTCTTTGTTTCTCTCTCCACAGATGCTGCCAGATGTACTGAGTTTCTCCAGCAATTTACATACTTATTTTCAAATCAGCCTCCCAGTGAGAGTCCAGGTCCAGGGGAGGACTGAGAGAGATAGAATTCCAGGTAACTGCGGTGCCCAACCCCTTTGTGAAGGTCAGTGTAATCCAGGAGATTTTTAAAGGACGTGACACCAATTAATGGACATTTAGCTACACATGAAAACACAATCCTCACCTTCTCCAATTACCATTAAAGCTTTTCTTTGTTTACACAAGTAAAGTCTGATTTAGATGAAACATGTCACTTATTCTGTTAACAAAGCTGTACCACTCAACAAGATTAGGCCTTGCTTTGGGTTTTGTTTGTATCCGTGTGTTTTTTTAATCCCTGTCACCGTGTTGCCATGGGGCAAATCTACCAACGGTGTCAAAAGAAAAAGCCAGTTGTCAATGAATTAATTCCCTCAGTATTGTTCTGGTGTGACGATAAATTAAACAGAATCATTTACACAACAACACTGGCTAAACTCTCCCTGGAGTAGTCAGCTCCAAAAGATCTGATGATACCTTTGGAAAAATGCCATGATGTGGAGATGTCGGTGTTGGACTGGGCTGGACAAGGTTAAAAATCACATAACACCAGGTTATAGTCCAACAGGTTAACTTGGGAGCACCAGCTTTTGGAGTGCTGCTGGCTTTGTGTGATTTTTAAATTTGAAAAAGAGGTCAGTGTGTTTTTTAAATTAACGTCTGGATCCTTTCTCTTCTCCATGGTCAGAATTCCATCATTCTCCGTATGATAGCCAATAGCCAGGGTTAGTGTGGGACATCGGCATTTCTGCCTTCACGTCTGGGACGTTACTGAGATGTGGAGAAATGTCTTCACCCAGAGAGTGGGGAGCCTGGGGAATTCTCCGCCACACGAAGTGGTTGAGGGAGAAACAATGTTTTCAAAAAGGAGATAGAATTAGTTCTTAGGGTTAATGGGATCAAAAGGTATGGGGAGAAAGCGGGAATAGGGGACTGACTTGGAGGATCAGCCAGAAGCAGACTGAATGGGGAATAGGCTTGAGGGGCTGAATGGCCTCCTCCTGCACCTATTTTCTACGTTTCCTTGTTTTGAAGCAAAACATGATACCTCAATTTCATAAGCAGTGGCGAGACCAGATGATACCATAATTGATGAGAGAGTAGACAGTAAAGGAGGTTTTCTAAGATTAAATAGGTCAATGGGCTGAAAAATGGCAGATGGAGATCAATCGGGATAAGTGTGGGGTTTTGTATTTTGGTAACAAAAAGGGATTGGGCTTATATAATGAGTGGGAGGGCCTTGGGTCATGTTGTAGACCAACAGGGACCTAGGGGCTCAGGTATCCTTTGAAGTTCACATCATACACAGACAGGCTGGTTACAAAGGAATTTGGCATACTTGCTCTCATTTCTCAGTTCTTTGAGTATACAAGTTGGGAAGTCATGTCGAGGTAGTACAGGACATTGATGAGGCATTTTCTGGAATACTGTGCCTAGTTCTGGTAGTCCAGTTATAAGAAAGGTATTATTAAACTGGGGAGGCTTCAGAAGAAATGTTGCAAGGTTTGGAAGGTTTAAGTTATGAAGAAAGGCTGGGTAGGTTGGAACTTTTTTCATTGGAGCATAGGAGGTTGAGAGGAGGCCCTTTAGAAGCTTATAAAAATAATGAGGGGTATAGATAGAGTTAATGTGGCTGTCTTTTCCCTCAGATGGGGTATTTCAAGACCAGGGGGCACAGTTTTAAGATGAGATGTGAAAGATTTAAATAGACATGAGGGGGCGAATGTTTTACACAGAAGGTGGTTCATGTGTGGCATGAACTTCCTGAGGAAGTGGTGGATGTGGGTACAGTTACAACATTTCAAAGACATTTGGATAAGGACATGAATAGGAAAGGTTTGGAAGGATATTGGCCAGGAGCAGGCAGGTGGGACTACTTTAGTTTGGGATTGTGGTTGACATGGAGTGGTTGGGCCAAGAGTCTGTGTCCGTGCTGTACGAATCTACGACAATAAGATTGATCTCAAGAGGGTTGGAATATAAAAGCACCGTTGTGCTACTGAGACTTTATAAAGCTCTGGTTAGGCCCGATTTGGAGTACTGTGTCCAGTTTTTGTTCCCACATCTCAGGAAGGACATACTGGCACTGGAACGGGTCCAGCGGAGATTCACACGGATGATCCCTGGAATGGTAGGTCTAACATACGAGGAACAGCTGAGGATCCTGGGATTGTATTCATTGGAGTTTAGAAGATTAAGGGGAGACTTAATAGAAACTTACAAGATAATACATGGCTTGGAAAGGGTGGACGCTAGGAAATTGTCTCCGTTAGGTGAGGAGACTAGGACCCGTGGACACAGCCTTAGAATTAGAGGGGGTCAATTCAGAACAGAAACGCGGAGACATGTCTTCAGCCAGAGAGTGGTGGGCCTGTGGAATTCATTGCCGCAGAGTGCAGTGGAGGCCGGGACGCTAAATGTCTTCAAGGCAGAGATTGATAGATTCTTGATGTCACGAGGAATTAAGGCCTACGGGGAGAATGCGGGTAAGTGGAGTTGAAATGCCCGTCAGCCATGATTGAATGGCAGAGTGGACTTGATGGGCCGAATGGCCTTACTTCCACTCCTATGTCTTATGGTCTTATGGATCAAAGAGGGATGTTTGACAAAGTGCTTGAATGAAGGATCATGAGAGGAGACACAGAGAGAGTGAGAGAGAGAGCTCATGTCTTTCCCATTGCGATGGCTCTAGTTCATTGGGAAAGCCCGGTAGATCCTTCAGGGGCAAAGACAACAAAGCTCCAACAACCCGATCTCTCTCAACATCACACAAATAACAGCCTGAACATGAACCTCCTGTGACGGGACCCTCGGTCACAATGCTTTTGTCAAAAACACACTCCTGTCAAATCTATCCAATGTTATGCTGTACAAGCTGTCCACTGCTTCAAAGAGCCAGCAGAGACGCAGTGGGCCAAATGGCCTCCTATTGTTATTCTATGATTCACGCTCCCTGCTTCCTTCTGTGATTAATGCTGCATTAAAAAGAAAGTCATCAGAAGCTGTGCTGTTGGGGTTTCTGGAATTGAAAGGAATGTGAGAAGAAGGATTTGGATGGATGAGGAAGTGTCACTGGAAGGTGATCAGTCAGTGAGATGCAGAGACACTGGATCAGGAAGTGGGCAAAGCTTGAGGAGTCAGGAACCACCGACTAAACCTTTTCCACAACTCCCACCACCTTCAAGCGCTTCAGATGTTGCCAACAAGTAATTTAAGAGCAGCAGGGAGAAAATACATACAAATGCAGATTCTCGAGATGTGACTATTAATAAAAATGAACTTGGCTGAAAAATGACTGTAACCAATGAGGAATTAAAATCCAATCAAAGCAATGGCTTTACCTTCTCAGCCTCCTATACCACCCCGCACAGATTCAGTGCCTCGGACTGACTTACAAACCTTCCAGGAAGTTCCAGGAGAACGTGAAAGTGAGCTGCAATGAGATACTCGGCCAAGGGGACCAAAGAGTCAGGGTTCAAGGAGCATCTTAAAAGAGGACCGAGAGAGAGAGAGAGAGAGAGAGAGAGAGAGAGAGAGAGAAGCAGAGGGATTCAGCGGAAAGGGGTTTAAATCCCAGAGCCGAGAGCCAAGGCAGCTGCAGGTATGGCCCCCTCCAATGGAGCAGCAGGGGAAGAGGAGGAGGTCGATGGAACACAGTACTGCCGGAGGACGTTACAGTGAGGGGGGTAACAGGACAGTGACTGAGGCCATTAGGAGCTCACATGGTGAATCGGGACAGGCCGGGCTGATGATGGAGCCACGGTGACCTCACCTGGATTCCTCTCCACCCAATTCCCAGGACAAGACTGATCAGGAAACAAATGCTGTCGGGATTGGCGCTTGTGATGCAGTGGTAGTGTTCCTACCTTGGGCTGAGGAGGCCTTGGTTCAAGTCCCTTCTTAACACATCCATACAAAACCACCACAGAAAGCAGTCAAGGCCAAACCATTGTGTGGTTTCAAAAAAAGAGGTAGATATAGCACTTGGGGCTAAAGGGATCAAAGGATATGGAGGAAAGCAGGAAGAGACCGATCAATTGGATGGTCAGCCGTGATCAGAATGAATGGTTTAACAAGCTTCAAGGGCTGAATGGCCTGAACCTATTTTCTATATAAAAAGCAATTGCTGTGAGCGTGTGGTACAGTCCTTAGTGGTGCACAAGCCATAAACAAGTACATAAACACGGATGTGGGGTAAGACAGCAGTTATTCTGTCTTGTTGAGGGAAGTGGAGCAGAAATCACTAGCTCAGGGGTGTTCGGGTAAGCGAATCAACAATGCTGTTGCCTCTTTTCAAATATCATTGTTTCCCATAACATGAGCCTGGTCTCCCAGTGCTGTGCACTGATCTGATGATAACCACCAGAGGGTACTGGAGTGCAGCAGCGGCTGAGATTCCCTCTGAGTGAGCTGCCTCTTCTCTGTACCTCAACATCGCCTCCTGCTGGGACAGCAGTGGTCAAATCAGCAGCAAAGCATTTGTATTTGTCTAATCAGAGAGTCACAGAATCATAGAGATGTACAGCACGGAAACAGACCCAACTCGTCCATGCCGACCACATTAATCCAGTCCCATTTGTCAGCATTCGGCCCATATTCCTCCAAACCCTTCCTATTCATATACCCATCCAGATGCCTTTTAAATGCTGTAATCGTACCAGCCTCCACCACTTCCTCTGGCAGCTCATTCCATACACGTACCATCCTCTGAGTGAAAATTTTCCCCCTTAGATCCCTTTTGAACCTTTCCTCTCTCACCTTAATTCCATGCCCTCTAATTCTGGACTCCCTCGCTCCAGGGAAAATACTTTTATTATTTATCCTATCCATGCCCCTCATAATTTTATAAACCTCTATAACCCCTCAGCCTCCACCCTCCAGGGAAAATAGTCCCAGCCTGTTCAACCTCTCTCTAGAGCTCAAATCCTCCTACCCTGGCAACATCCTTGTAAATCTTTTCTGAACCCTTTCAAGTTTCACAACATCTTTCCGATAGGAAGGAGACCAGAATTGCATGCAATATTCCAACAGTGGCCTAACCGATGTCCTGTACAGCTGCAACATGACCTCCCAACTCCTGTACTCAATACTCTGACCAATAAAGGCAATCTATCAAGACCTGTATACCAGCACGGTGGCTCAGTGGTTAGGACTGCTGCCTCATAGCACTAGGGTCTCATGTTCGACACCAGCTTTGGGTGACGGTCTGTGTGGTGTTTGCGTGTTCTCCCTGTGTCTGAGTGGGTTTCCTCCAAGTGCCCTGGCTTCCTCCTACAGTCTAAAGATGTGCAGGTCATGTAGATTGGCCATGCTGAATTGCTCATAATGTTAGGTGCATTAGTCAGAGAGAAATGGGTCTGGGTGGGTTACTCGTCGGTGGGGCTGAAGGGCCTGTTTCCACACTGTAGGGGATCCAACCTAATCTAAAACCTCTAAGGAACTTTACAAACAATGAAATACTTTATTTTGATCTGTAGTTACTCTTGCAATGGCAGTAAAATTGGCAGGAGAAAGTGAGGACTGCAGATACTGGAGATCAGAGCTGAAAATGTGTTGCTGGAAAAGTGCAGCAGGTCAGGCAGCATCCAAGGAACAGGAGAATCGACGTTTCGGGCATGAGCCCTTCTTCAGGAATTCCTCAAGAAGGGCTCATGCCCGAAACGTCGATTCTCCTGCTCCTTGGATGCTGCCTGACCTGCTGCACTTTTCCAGTAAAATTGGCAGCCAATATACGTAAAGCAAGCTCCCATGGGCAGAAGAAATATGTTACGGGCCAAATAGTTTGTTTTGGCGATGATCGAGTAATAATTATTGGCCAAGTGAAAATGGACCATTGAGTCATGATTATGTTGTTGTTGAGGGAGCTGGGGAAGGTGTGCTAATGCCCAGATGCCCAGTTAATGAGGAACATGGGTATAATTCCCACCACAGCAGGTGATAAAATTCAAGGTCAATGACAAATGCAACTGCAATTACAACCTAGTTTCAGGCTGACTGTGCAACAAATATCGATTGTTCAGGAAAACCCCAGCTGATTCACTAAAGTCTCTGGGGGAAGGAAACCTGCCATCCTCACCTGGTCTGGCCTACATGGGACACCAGACCCACAGCGATGCGGTGAACCAAACTGGTCCCTTAGCATTAAGGACGTGGCAATAAACAATGGCCAAGCCAACAGGGCCCACCCAAATCCCTCGAGACAATAAAAGAAGGATTTTGTCCGCACATTTCTTTAACCCTGCATCTACAGAACTTTCCACAAACAGCAAAGCTCTACCTCAGTACATCCCTCCCTCAGTACATCCCTCCCCCAGTACATCCCTCCCCCAGTACATCCCTCCCCCAGTACATCCCTCCCTCAGTATATCCCTCCCTCAGTACATCCCTCCCTCAGTATATCCCTCTCTCAGTACATCCCTCCCTCAGTACAGCCCTCCCTCAGTACAGCCCTCCCTCAGTACAGCCCTCCCTCAGTATATCCCTCCCTCAGTATATCCCTCCCTCAGTACAGCCCTCCCTCAGTACATCCCTCCCTCAGTATATCCCTCCCTCAGTACAGTCCTACCTCAGTACAGCCCTCCCTCAGTACATCCCTCCCTCAGTACATCCCTCCCTCAGTATATCCCTCCCTCAGTACAGTCCTACCTCAGTACATCCCTCCCTCAGTATATCCCTCCCTCAGTACATCCCTCCCTCAGTATATCCCTCCCTCAGTACAGCCCTCCCTCAGTACAGCCCTCCCTCAGTACATCCCTCCCTCAGTATATCCCTCCCTCAGTACAGTCCTACCTCAGTACAGCCCTCCCTCAGTACATCCCTCCCTCAGTATATCCCTCCCTCAGTACAGCCCTCCCTCAGTACATCCCTCCCTCAGTACATCCCTCCCTCAGTACAGCCCTCCCTCAGTACAGCCCTCCCTCAGTACATCCCTCCCTCAGTATATCCCTCCCTCAGTATATCCCTCCCTCAGTACAGCCCTCCCTCAGTACATCCCTCCCTCAGTATATCCCTCCCTCAGTACAGTCCTACCTCAGTACATCCCTCCCTCAGTATATCCCTCCCTCAGTACATCCCTCCCTCAGTATATCCCTCCCTCAGTACAGCCCTCCCTCAGTACAGCCCCCCCAGTACAACCCTCCCTCAGTATATCCCTCCCTCAGTACAGTCCTACCTCAGTAAATCCCTCCCTCAGTACATCCCTCCCTCAGGACAGTCCTCCCTCAGTAAAGTGCTCCCTCAGTAATCCCTCCTTCAGTACAGTGCTCACTCAGTATATCACTGAGGTACAGCGCTCCCTCTGTGTTGCACTGGGGTACAGAGTTCCCTCACTACATCACTGGGGTACAGCATTCCCTCAGTGTTGCACTGGGTACAGCACTCCCTCAGTGTTGCACTGGGGTACAGTGTTCCCTCAGTGTTGCACTGGGGTACAGCGCTCCCTCACTACATCACTGGGGTACAGCACCCCCTCAGTACATTCACTGGGGTACAGCGCTCCCTCAGTCTGTCACTAGGGTACAGCGCTCCCTCAGTGTTGCACTGGGTACAGCATTCCCTCAGTGTTGCACTGGGTACAGCACTCCCTCAGTGTTGCACTGGGGTACAGTGTTCCCTCAGTGTTGCACTGGGGTACAGCGCTCCCTCACTACATCACTGGGGTACAGCACCCCCTCAGTACATTCACTGGGGTACAGCGCTCCCTCAGTCTGTCACTAGGGTACAGCGCTCCCTCAGCGTTGCACTGGGGTGCAGCACTCCCTCAGTGTTGTACTGGGGTACAGCGCTCCCTCAGTACACCACTGGGGTACAGTGCTCCCTCAGTGTTGTACTGTGGTACAGTACTCCCTCAGTACATCACTGGGGTACAACGCTCCCTCAGTGTTGCACTGGGGTACAGTGCACCCTCAGTCTGTCACTGGGGTACAGCGCTCCCTCAGTGTTGCACTGGGGTACAGCGTTCCCTCACTACATCACTGGAGTACAGTGTGCCCTCAGTGTTGCACTGGGTACAGCACTCCCTCAGTGTTGCACTGGGGTACAGCGCTCCCTCAGTGTTGCACTGGGTACAGCACTCCCTCAGTGTTGCACTGGGGTACAGCGTTCCCTCAGTGTTGCACTGGGGTACAGCGTTCCCTCACTACATCACTGGGGTACAGCGTTCCCTCAGTACATTCACTGGGGTACAGCGCTCCCTCAGTCTGTCACTAGGGTACAGCGCTCCCTCAGCGTTGCACTGGGGTGCAGCACTCCCTCAGTGTTGTACTGGGGTACAGCACTCCCTTAGTGTTGTACTGGGGTACAGCACTCCCTCAGTACATCACTGGGGTACAGCGCTCCCTCTGTGTTACACTGGCATGCAGTGCTCCCTCAGTATCACACTGGGGTACAGTGCTGCCTCAGTATTGCACTGGGGTACAGCGCTCCCTCAGTGTTGTACTGTGGTACAGCATTCCCTCAGTGTTTCACTGGGGTACAGCGTTCCCTCAGTGTTGCACTGGGGTACAGCGCTCCCTCAGTACATCACTGGGGTACAGTGCTCCCTCTGTGTTGCACTGGCATGCAGTGCTCCCTCAGTATCACACTGGGGTATAGTGCTCCCTCAGTATTGCACTGGGTACAGCGCTCCCTCAGTGTTGCACTGGGGTACAGTGCTCCCTCAGTATTGCACTGGGTACAGCGTTCCCTCAGTGTTGCACTGGGGTACAGCGTTCCCTCAGTGTTGCACTGGGGTACAGCGTTCCCTCAGTACATCACTGGGGTACAGCACCCCCTCAGTACATTCACTGGGGTACAGCGCTCCCTCAGTCTGTCACTAGGGTACAGCGCTCCCTCAGCGTTGCACTGGGGTGCAGCACTCCCTCAGTGTTGTACTGGGGTACAGTGTTCCCTCAGTACATCACTGGGGTACAGCGCTCCCTCTGTGTTGCACAGGGATACTGTGCTCCCTCAGTATCACACTGGGGTACAGCGCTCCCTCAGTATCACACTGGGGTACAGTGCTCCCTCAGTATCACACTGGGGTACAGCGCTCCCTCAGTATTGCACTGGGGTACAGCGCTCCCTCAGCATTGCACTGGGATACTGTGCTCCCTCAGTATTGCACTGGGGTACAGCGCTCCCTTAGTATTACACTGGGATACAGCGCTCCCTCAGTATTGCACTGGGGTACAGTGCTCCCTCAGTACATCACTGGGGTACAGCGCTCCCTCTGTGTTGCACTGGGGTACAGCTCTTCCTTACTTATATTTAGATGGCAGTTGAGAGTTTGTGGCCCAGTCCATGGAATGGGACATTTGGTGTAAGTATTTGTAGTCAGCTCTCTGGAGTCACTGGGTGCTGGCTGATAAACACTGACAGCTTATTGGTCTTAATCCTTCGTTTTAAACACTATTTTGCTGAGGGCGGATGAGAGAGTGGATGCAACCAGTGAATACTTGGGTTTAAGTTACTGCATTAAATGAATACAGAGAGATAGGCCTCTGACACTCTCTCTCTCTCTATATCACGCTGCCTTAATGTGGTCTGTTTCTCACAATCAACGGATTCTCTGTCTCTCTCTCACACACTTAGCTATAATCCACCCTGTAATGTTCGCTCTCTCTCATACATTCACAGCTATCAAAGTAATCCTCTCCTTCTTCACTCCCCCACGATCACTCAAGCGTCTTGGTTACAGGGGGATTTATCGAATACCTTATCAACCCAGGGGGGTGCTGGGAGGATGCCAGGATTCTGGTCTAGCCCTGTCAGAGAGCCCCCGGCCCTCGCGTTTGTATTTAGTATCGGAGACGGGAAAGAGCAGGCTGCTGACTAACGGACATTACAGGCCGAGGCTGTGGCTGGACAGTCCACTCTTTATAACACCCAATGTTTATCACTGGGTAGAGAAAGGGACAACTCCTTTTGTCAACGTCCCCAGCTCACGGTGTTACCTCCCTCCACCGCCTCCACTCCACCCTCCCTTTCCACCCCAACCTCCATCCCTGATAACCACTGCCACACTCACCCACCTCCCCACCCCCTCCTCATGCCCCCCACTGTGACACCCCCTCCACCTCCCGACCCACCCCACCCTGGATACAGGGGACACTCAGCAGACCCTGTACCCCCTCCTCCGGTGGATGGGTGGGCTGGGGGTGGGGTGAGGAGCAGAGCCTGCCTATGGGTCCTCATTCCCCCCTCCCCAGCTCAGGGATGAGGAAGATCCCATGGGCAGTGGGGAGTGGAGGAACCTCTCCGACGAGGAGCCTGGGCACATGTTCAGCCTGAACATGAGGAGCGAGCATTTCAGAATGACAGCTTCCCCCTCAGGAAGAACCGCAAAGTGATAAATCACCATCTGAATTAGCACACCGTCTGCAGCCCCTGACACATCCCAAACTAGGTCACTGGAGGTGAAGTTATGACAGTTGGATGTCTGGCTGAATACTGCAATCATACCCCTGCCTGCCTCATTCCCATGGTCTCTGACAGGTGTTCCTGCTATATCCCATCGTCAGCAAGCTCCGTTTGTTCAGGACAGTCTATAAGCAGCACCCCATTGACGATCAGGCCTTCACTCCACACGGCCTGGCCAGGTTAATAGAAGCCTTCTGTCTCGGTTGCTCTTCACCTTCCAGTGTGGTGGGCAAGTTGTTGGAGGGAATCCTGAGGGACAGGATGTGCATGTATTTGGAAAGGCAAGGACTGATTCGGGATAGTCAACTTGGCTTTGTGTGTGGGAAATCATGTCTCACAAACTTGAGTTTTTTGAAGAAGTAGCAAAGAGGATTGATGAGGGCAGAGCAGTAGATGTGATCTATATGGACTTCAGTAAGGCATTAGACAAGGTTCCCCATGGGAGACTGACTAACAAGGTTAGATCTCACGGAATACAGGGAGAACTAGCCATTTAGATACAGAACTGGCTCAAAGGTAGAAGTCAGAGGGTCTTGGTGGAGGGTTGTTTTTCAGACTGGAGGCCTGTGACCAGTGGAGTGCCACAAGGGTCAATACTGGGTCCTCTACTTTTCAACATTTATATAAATGATTTGGGTGCGAGCATAAGAGGTACAGTTAGTAAGTTTGCAGATGACACCAAAATTAGAGATGTAGTGGACAGCAAAGAGGGTTACCTCAGATTACAACAGGATCTTGACCAGATGGACAAATTGGCTGAGAAGTGGCAGATGGAGTTTAATTCAGATAAATGCGAGGTGCTGCAGTTTGGGAAAGCAAATCTTAGCAGGACTTATACACGTAATGGTAAGGTCCTAGGGAGTGTTGCTGAACAAAGAGACCTTGAGTGTAGGTTCATAGCTCCTTGAAAGTGGAGTCGCAGGTAGATAGGATAGTGAAGAAGGCGTCTGGTATGCTTTCCTTTATTGGTCAGAGTATTGAGTACAGGTGTTGGGAGGTCATGTTGCAGCTGTACAGGACATTGGTTAGGCCACTGTTGGAATAGTGTGTGCAATTCTGCTCTCCTTCCTATTGGAAAGATGTTGTGAAACTTGAAAGGGATCAGAAAAGATTGACAAGGGTTTTGCCAGGTTTGGAGGATTTGAGCTAAAGGAAGAGGCTGAATAGGCTGGGGCTGTTTTCCCTGGAGTGTCAGAGGCTGAGGGGTGACCTTATAGAGGTTTATAAAATCATGAGGGGCATGGATAGGGTAAATAGACAAAGTCTTTTGCCTGGGATCAGGGAGTTCAGAACTAGAGGGCATAGGTTTAGGGTGAGAGGAGAAAGATATAAAAGAGACCTAAGGGGCAACTTTTTCACGCAGAGGGTGGTGCGTGTATGGACTGAGCTGCCAGAGGAAGTGGTGGAGGCTGGTACAATTACAACATTTAAGAGGAATTTGGATGGATATATGAATAGGAAGGGTTTGGAGGGATATGGGGCGGATGCTGGCAGGTGGGTCTAGATTGGGTTGGGATATGTGGTCGGCATGGACGGGTTGGACCGAAGGGTCTGTTTCCATGTTGTACATCGCTATAACTCTATGACCTCAGGAATGTGTCCTGTTGGCCATAGCAGCTATGATTGAAGAGATCTAGCGCAGCCTTCAGCTGCCTGAGGAAAAGGATGTTCGAGGACAACAACATCAGATTCCACACCAAGATCATGGTTTACAGAGCTGTGCTGGTACCCACCCTCTTATATGGCTCTAAGAATGTGAACTGTCTGCAGCAGACACCTCAGGGCATTGGAGCAGAACCAGCAATGCTGTAACACCGCTTGGAAAGAAGAGGCACCAACAGCAGCATCCTCAATCAGGCCACCATCCCCAGCAGAGGGACTGACCACCCTTGATTGGCTACGATGGGCTGGGCACGTCATCCTCATGACCGACATGAGGCTTCCCAAATGGGTACTCTATTCCCAAATAATCCCGGGTTGGACAGAGGAAGCGCTTCAGGGATACCCTCAAGGCCTCACTGGCAAAGTGCGGCATTCCCACAGATACCTGGGAATCCCTCATCCAAGGTTGTTCAAAGCGGAGGAGGAGCATCCGGGAAGGTGTCAAACACCTCGAGACTTGCCGTTGGAGAAAAGCAGAAACCAGGAGAAAACAGTGTGAGAGCGTGCTGACACACCAACGTCCCACCCACCCCCTTCCCATGACCACTAGCTGCCCCAACTGTAACACAGCCTACAGAAGCCTCATCGGTCTGTACAGCCACCTACAGACATACCCTGGGAGTGGGAGACGGTCATGCTTGTCTGCAAAGGACTTACTGACTCACTCTGGGAATGGGAGAGAGTCACTCCCATTTGCGAGGGACCTATGGACTCACCCTGGGAATGGGAGAGAGTCACCCCCATCTGCAAGGGACCTATGGACTCACCCTGGGAGTGGGAGTCACTCTGGCTGTGAGGGACCTATGGACTCACCCTGGGATTGGGAAAGGGTCATCCTTGTCTGCAAGGGACCTATGGACTCACCCTGGGAGTGGGAAAGGGTCACCCCTTGTCTGCTGCTTCTGATAACCACTCAATGAGAAAGGTCCAACACAGTAAACCGGAGATTCGTGTGTCTGGGATAATCACACAGCCATCATCCTGAAAATCACACTCACTGAGGTTTCACTGTTCTCAGACGCTCTGAAAACGACCAGCTCGGAAGTGATAACATCCTGGATTGGGAGTGCCTTCTCTCAGTCCCATGGGAAGATCAGCTTTCCCACTGCCCTGACTGTCAGCACATGCCTCAGCATTAACAATCTGAACTAAAAGGTCATCCAGTTGAAAGCACAAACAACACACTCTGCTGTCTGTCTGTACAGGCTCGGGAATTTTCACCTACTTTGATGAGTTGATGTTGGGAAGTCTCTGGGTCCACTGGCTGTGTGATGGTTCTGAAGGATTCACATTGTACATCCAGACTCACAGGGGTCGGCCATCCAGCCCCTCCTGCACGTACCACCATTCAATGAGATCATGGCTGACCTGTGGCTTCACTCCTTCGGCCTAACATCCTTTCATACTTCGCTTAACCCCCCTATCACCAAACCATCATCACCATGACCCCTCCCCCATCACTAAACCATCATCACCATGACCCCACCCCCATCACCAAACCATCATCACCATGACCCCTCCCCCATCACCAAACCATCATCACCATGACCCCTCCCCCATCACCAAACCATCATCACCATGATCCCACTCCACATCACCAAACCATCACCATGACCGCACTCCCCATCACCAAACCATAATCACCATGACCACACCCCCATCACCAAACCATCATCACCATAACCCGACCCCACCTCACCAAACCATCATCCACCTCTTCCTATTGCCCCCTCGACCATGACCCCACCCCCCATCACCAAACCATCATCTCCCAGACCATACAGAACCTCATCCCCTCAGGAGATCTCCCACCCACAGCTTCCAACCTCATTGTCCGGGAATCCCGCACTGCCCGGTTCTACCTCCTTCCCAAGATCTACAAGCCTGACCACCCTGGTCGACCCATTGTCTCAGCATGCTCCTGCCCCACTGAACTCATTTCTACCTACCTCGACACTGTCCTATTCCCCCAGTCCAGGAACTCCCCACATACATTCGAGACACCACCCACACCCTCCACCTCCTCCAAGACTTCCGTTTCCCCGGCCCCCAATGCCTCATCTTCACCATGGATATCCAATCCCTCTACACCTCCATCCACTATGGCCAGGGCCTCCAAGCCCTCCGTTTCTTCCTCTCCCGATGTCCCCAACAGTACCCTTCCACTGACACTCTCATTCGTTTGGCCGAACTGGTCCTCACCCTTTGAATTTCTCCTTCGAATCCTCCCACTTCCTCCAGACCAAAGGGGTAGCCATGGGCACACGTACGGGCCCCAGCTATGCCTGTCTCTTTGTTGGCTACGTAGAACAGTTGATCTTCCGTAATTACACTGGCACCACTCCCCACCTCTTCCTCCGCTACGTTGATGACTGCATTGGCGCCACCTTGTGCTCCCGCGAGGAGGTTGAGCAATTCATCAACTTCACCAACACATTCCACCCTGACCTCAAATTTACCTGGACCATCTCTGACACCTCCCTCTCCTTCCTGGACCTCTCCATCTCCATTAATGATGACCGACTTGACACTGGCATTTTTTACAAACCCACTGACTCCCGCAGCTACCTGGATTACACCTCTTCCCACCCTACCTCCTGCAAAAATGCCATCCCGTATTCCCAATTCTTCCGCCTCCGCTGGATCTGCTCCCAGGAGGACCAGTTCCACCAAAGAACACACCAGATGGCCTCCTTCTTTAGAGACCGCAATTTCCCTTCCCACGTGGTTAAAGATGCCCTCCAATGCATCTCGTCCACATCCTGCACCTCTGCCCTTAGACCCCACCCCTCCAACTGTAACAAGGACAGAACGCCCCCGGTGCTCACCTCTCACCCTACCAACCTTCGCATAAAACAAATTATCCGTCGACATTTCCACCACCTCCAAACAGAACCCACCACCAGGGATATATTTCCCTCCCCACCCCTTTCCGCCTTCCGCAAAGACCATTCACTCCATGATTCCGTGGTCAGGTCCACGTCCCCCCTACGACCCACCCTCCCATCCTGGCACTTTCCCCTGCCACCGCAGGAACTGTAAAACCTGCGCCCACACCTCCTCCCTCACCTCTATCCAAGGCCCTAAAGGAGCCTTCCACATCCATCAAAGTTTTACCTGCACATCCACCAATATCATTTATTGTATCCATTGCTCCCGATGCAGTCTCCTCTACATTGGGGAGACTGGGCGCCTCCTAGCAGAGTGCTTTAGGGAACATCTCCGGGACACCTGCACCAATCAACCACACCACCCTGTGGCCCAACATTTCAACTCCCCCTCCCACTCTGCCGAGGACATGGAGGTCCTGGGCCTCCTTCACTGCCGCTCCCTCACCACCAGACGCCTGGAGGAAGAACGCCTCATCTTCCGCCTCGGAACACTTCAACCCCAGGGCATCAATGTGGACTTCAACAGTTTCCTCATTTCCCCTTCCCCTACCTCACCCCAGTTCCAACCTTCCAGCTCAGCGCTATCCCCATGACCTGTCCTACCTGCGTATCTCCCTTCCCACCTATCCATTCCACTCTCCTCCCTAACCTATCACATTCATCCCCTCCCCCACTCACCTATTGTACTCCATGCTACTTTCTCCCCACCCCCACCCTCCTCTAGCTTATCCCTCCACCCTTCAGGCTCACTGCCTGTATTCCTGATGAAGGGCTTTTGCCCAAAACGTCGATTTTACTGCTCCTTGGATGCTGCCTGAACTGCTGTGCTGAAATCTTTACAAGATGATAAGGGGGTTTAGATAGGGTTGACCATGAGAACCTTTTTCCACGTATGGAGTCAGATATTACGAGGGGGCATAGCTTTAAATTAAGGGGTGGTAGGGTTAGGACAGATGTTAGGGGTAGATTCTTTACTCAGCGAGTCATGAGTTCATGGAATGCCCTGCCAGTAGCAGTGGTGGACTCTCCCTCTTTATGGGCATTTAAACGGGCATTGGATAGGCATATGGAGGAAAGTGGGCTAGTGTAGGTTAGGTGGGCTTGGATCGACGCAACATCGAGGGCCGAAGGGCTTGTACTGCGCTGTATTTTTCTATGTTCTATGTTCTAATCCAGAATCTGGTTTCCAGCATCTGCAGTCATTGTTTTTACCTTAACAAAAAAATTATCTATCACAGATTTAACATTAACAATTGATCCAGTGCCGACTGCCATCTGTGGAAGAGCATTCCAAACCTTTCCCGCCCAAAGTGCTGCCAAACATCTCTCCTGAACTGGCTGGCCCAAATTCTCAGACTATGTCCCTCGTTCGAGAATCCCCAAGCAGGGGAAATGGTTAATCTGCATCTACCCTGTCGTTTCCTGTCAATATCCTGAAGACACTGATCAGTTCACCCCTTGGCCATCCACATCGTCTCTCCACCTAACCGAACCCCTGGATTCCAAACCCATACCGAGCTATGCTGAGGACTCTCAGGCTGTGAGGTGGGTCAGAGCCTGGGCCTCTCTGTACACAGACTGACATTCAGGATTTCAAAAGATACAAGACCAACGCTGACTGAACTAGCTCTCAGCTATGGACTCGATGGGCCGAATGGCCTTACTTCCACTCCTATGTCTTATGGTCTTATTATCCCATACGGACACAGTCCACGTATGAGCAGGAAATCGTTACACTGTCTTCAGCTGAATCACTGACAGACTCACATAAAAGTGCTTTTTAACCAGTCAGCTGCAAATTAATATTCTGCAAATTGAGGAACCAGTTTGTCCCAGACAGCAATGAGCAGAATCCTGTGCTCCTGGTGTGGCTCACTAACCCTGGAGCACCGGGAATGGAGTCCATAAGGAAGCACTCTCCTCTCTGATCAGTAAAATCCTCCACAGAAAGTGGACTCGCCTGATTCTGACTGAGAAAGGAATTAGCTTGGACTGTGATGGCCCCCTGCCACACCACCCCCTTCATTACCCTCCTGGTTTTCCACCTTGCTCGGGCTCTGCTCAGTGGATGAAATGCTAATGACTGGGGTTGTACCCTAGAGAAAGTAAATACGGCAGGACATAATAAAGGCAGGTTCCCCAGAGCCTCCCCGTCCAAATGTTCACATTTTGCCCTCAGACCCTCCCCCCCCGGGCTGCATTCTCCATGGCAACACCACTACATGCACATCCCGCATACCAACCAATCAGCACTCTCCTCTTGCACAGTAGAAATGTCGTTTCAACAGGTCCAGGCAGCGGGCCGTGGAGGGGGTTGTTAGGGCCGACTGCCTGCCCCTCTTCCGCGGTTACGTTAGGGCCCGGGTGTCCTTGGAGAAGGAGCACGCGGTGTCCACCAACACCATGGAGTTGTTCAGGGAGAGGTGGGTGCCACAGGGAGTGGAGTGCATCATTTCCCCCTCCAACTCTATTTTGATTTAACCCCTGCCCTCCCCTTCACTGTTTGATCACACAGCATTGCCCTTTAACGTGAAGGGCACTGCTTGTCACAGGCCACTCGGGTGTTTTCCTACTTTTCCTGGTGGTGGAAATTGAATAAAGATTTGTACACCTTGTCTCTCACTGTGTCTCACAGCTGCACACACACACCATGGGTGCTGGGGATAAAAATAATAAGCACTACCGCAGTTAGGCGGTAGTGTGGGGGTTAATAAGGGAAAAAAAGGGACAAATAGGGGAAGAAAAAAAAACAGGGGAAAAAAAGAAATATATAAAAAAATAGAAATGTCGTTTCAACAGGTCCAGGCAGCGGGCCGTGGAGGGGGTTGTTAGGGCCGACTGCCTGCCCCTCTTCCGCGGTTACGTTAGGGCCCGGGTGTCCTTGGAGAAGGAGCACGCGGTATCCACCAACACCATGGAGTTGTTCAGGGAAAGGTGGGCGCTGCAGGGAGTGGAGTGCATTATTTCTCCCTCGAACTCTATTTTGATTTAGTCCTTGCCCTCCCCTTCACTGTTTTGCTGTTTGATGTGAAGGGCAGTGCTTGTCACTGGCCACTCGGGTGTTTTCCTATCTTCCTGGTGGTGGAAACTGAATGAAGATTCGTGCACTTTGTGTCTCTCACTGTGTCTCACACCTGCACACACAACATGGGGGCTGGGGGAAAAGTAAGCACTACCGCAGTTAGGCGGGAGTGTGGGGATCTAAAAAGAAAAAAACAGGAGTGTAATAAATATTCGCTGAAAAAAACTGCACTACTTTGCGTTTATTTAAAATTATCTTCCATTTTGAAAAGTTGGGAAAAGAATTTTAAAAATAGAAATGTCGTTTCTCTGCTTGAAGTGGCATTTCTGCAAATTATCCTAACAAGTGCAGGACAGGAAACCACAATAAATGTGCATTTCTTTCCAGCAATACCTAAACTGTGTGTACTCCCAAGCCACTGGTTATCCTCTGTGCTTCCTCAGATTTTAATAGATGAGAATAAAATAAATCCCTCCCCTGTTTTCCTGGGGTACAGTTCTAGATTTCCATTCCTCCTTGAGTTTCCTGGCATCACCCTGGAACTGGTGACTTGAGAGTTAAACATCCTGAAACAGGACGTTTGGCCCATCTAATCTGTGTTTGAGCCCCCTCCTATCTCCCTCCTGTCAGGCTTCTCCTTCGACAGGTCCAATGTGATTCACTTCAATCATTCCCCTTCGGAGTGAGATCCACATTTTCATTTCTCTCCGACTGAAGACACGGCTCTTGAATTCCTGATTGGATTTTTAAGGCTGACAGATGATGGGAGTCAAGGGGAGGGAGACCGTGGGAGCTGGGACTGTCTCTCTCAGGATGGGGTGGGTTCACTCAGTTGGCTGGACAGCTGTTTTATGACGTAGAGGAATGCCGATGGGCATGGGTTCAATTCCTCCACAGGCTGAGGTCATTCTGAAGGCCTGGCCTGTTGAACCTTGCCCCTCATCTGAGGCATCATGGCCCTCACTGCAAGGTGTCTCTCTCATGGTGATCCTCTTGGAGTACAGTAACCTGCAAAACTGTCCTGAATGGCCCCCTGCGATGTGTGGCTGGGTTCCAACATTTGACCAATGGCTGCTCTTGGAGTGTTTGAGTTTGTTGAGGGTGCGACACAAAATGCAAGTTGCTGCTGAGCTGTGCTGGCCAGTGATCAGCCGAGCAAGGAGCAGGGTGTTGGTCTTGCTTTAATAACAGAACTGTAGTCATTTACTGTTTAACAACTGCCCCTTTGTAATGTGCCTGTGAATTATTTAAACCCAATGAAAAATAGCAAGCAACAGCTGATTAATAATTCACGGCAGAGAGGAATACAAGAGACGCGGCGCTTGTGTCTTCACTCACAGTCAGTATTAACCAATGAGCTGGCAGCAGGATCAAGCTCAGACCCGACAGTGCAAGGTGGTCTCTGAATCCCCCCAGGATCTCCTCGGTGACACAGAGGAGGGTTTGGATTCAGGCCGTGTCTCTTGTGATGTCCCAAAGCAACTCGCAGCCCACAAACCTTAGAGGATTAGTCACCGTGCACGGTGGTCAATCTGTGCACAGCAAGATCCCACAAACAGCAAACATGATAAGGGCCCAGGATGACGGTGGAGTGCTGAATCTTGGTCAGGGCATCTGCCTACAGAACATGGCTGTGGGAGGACAGACGGACGGACTGTCATCTACACCAGCTCCCTCAAAGAACAATACGTCCCATTCTTCTGCCTTCCCCCGCTCTCCCCACCCCCCCTCCAAATTCTTCCTCCTACCAGTTTCATTTTTTACATCTGATTCAATCTGTCCCAGGCAGGGCAATCTATTCCTGAGCTACCTGTGGCAGGGAGATGCTTATCCCCATGACCACCTCCGTTCTTAAATCAGTCTCACTGAATCACTGGAACCGTTTCACTTTACTTGCCGGACGGGGAGGTGGGTCTCATATTGTCCTAATCCTAACCCAAAACTGTATCGTTGTTTTATACATTTACAGGATCAGGGCTTCGCTGGCAAGGTGACTAATCATTGCTCAGAGAATGCAGGTAAGGGTGAACCACATCGCTGAGGGTCAGGGTCACATGTAGGCCAGACCAGGTGAGAATCACAATTTCCTTCCCTGAAGGACGCGAGTGATCCAGGTGGCTTTTTCTGAAAACTGACAATGGATTCATCACGGTCACTATAAGACCCTTAATTCCAGATTCTGGATTCAAATTCCACCATCTGCCGTGGTGGCATCCAAATATGGGTCCCCAGAACATGGCCTGGGTCTCTGCAGTAATGGCCCTTTGATAACACCACTTGGCCATATTGGTGACTGACCACAATCCCCCAGCTCCCTGGGCAGTGTGGGGAAATACTGTAACTAATCTTCAGGGAAGACTGCTTTCACCTGGACTCGGACCAGCCTTAAAGACATGACACATGGACAAACAGATAGACAGACACAGACAGACAGATGGACAGACACAGACAGACAGGCAGGCAGATGGACAGACGCAGACAGGTAGATAGACAGACACAGACAGACAGGTAGATAGACAGACACAAACAGACAAACACACAGGCAGACAGATAGAGCTAGACAGGCTGAGATGCAGACACGGACAGGCAAAGATTTTCCTGCTCCTTGGATGCTGCCTGACCAGCTGTGCCTTTCCAGCACTACTCTAATCTAGACAGACAGACAGGCAGACAGAGACACAGACAGGCAGGCAGACAGACAGACAAAGACAGATGGACATAGACAGACTTACAGGCAGGCAGCAGACAGATGGACACAAACAGATTGACACAGTCAGACTGAAAGGCAGGCATAAGGATTGACAAACAGAGAGAAAGACAGGCAGAGAGACAGATGCAGTCAGATTGACATGCAGGCAGCAGACAGACAGACTGAAGGCAGATATACACAGACAGACAGACAAACAAACAGACAGACAGACAGACACAGACAAACAGACCAACAGATAGACAGACAGATAGACACAGACAGGCAGATAGACAGATGGGCAGGCAGGCAGACAGATAGACAGACACAGACAGACTGAATGGCAGACATACAGATTGACAGACAGAGAGAAAGACAGACAGGCAGACAGACACAGACTGACAGGCAGACACAGACAGGCAGTGCCTGTTACTGAGCGCTAAGAGGTGGCTAGCTTCAGAAACACCTTGACCCTGCTCAAATCTCTGAACATTGCTCCCTGAAGATTGTGGATTTTTTGTCTGTGAGTCCCGAGGCGAGGTAATGCTGTGATTCCTGTCTTTGCCTTCAGCTTCCAAGGTACAAAGAAGACAAAAGGAATCAGTGAGGGTGCTACCCTATCACCGGAGGGTCAGCGTGAGAGTGAGAGGGTGAGGCAGTGACAGATTCCCAAGGGGATTGTGAGGTGGGGTGGGGGGGAGACAGGGTTGAGCTGAGGGTCAGGACTGGATATGGGACATTAAAAAGGGAAAATGGGAGGGAATGTCGAAGGAGATAGGCAGGAAAATATAAGCAGAGCCAGAATTGCAAACTCAAAATTTGCGATCCTAAGACCCAGCCTCCTGTCAGGAAGGGTACAACCACAGATTGGTGCCTCCCCAGTTGCCCCTGCGCTTCACTGCATCAGAATCACTACACCATTGGTGGAGGCCATTTGGCCCATCATTGAGTAGTACAGTGACCCAACTCATCCATACCGACCAGATATCCCAACCCAATCTAGTCCCATCTGCCAGCACCCAGCCCATATCCCTCCAAACCCTTCGTATTCATATACTCATCCAAATGCCTCTTAAATGTTGCAATTGTACCAGCCTCCACCACTTCTTCTGGCAGCTCATTCCTTACACATACCACCCTCAGCGTGAAAAAGTTGCCCCTTAGTTCCTTTTTAAATCTTTCCCCTCTCACTCTAAACCTATGCCCTCTCGTTCTGGACCACCCCCACTCCAGGGAAGAGACTTTGTCTATTTATCCTATCCATGTCCCTCATAATTTTGTAAACCTCTATAAGGTCACTCCTCAGCCTCCGATGCTCCAGGGAAAACAGCCCCAGCTTGTTCAGCCTTTCCCTATAGCTCAAACCCCTCCATCATGTCTGCACCAGCTCTTCAAATGAGCATCATCACCTGGTGCTGATCTCCTGCCTTTTCCCCATGCTCTTGCACATTACTCTGATTCCGATAATTATCCGATATCCTATTGACTGTCACAATTAAACGTGCCTCCACCACACTTTCTGGCAGCGCATCCCATAATCCTTCTATTGGCTGTGGGAAAGACCTTTCTCACACAGCATCACGCTTGCTGCGTTAGCACATCCTGTTGAAACTATTCGAGCCCAGGCACACTGCACCCAGGAGAGGCTGCACACTCTCACTGAGTCATCCACCTGGACCGACAATAGCAGCTCTCCAGCCTGGGATCACTGAGGTTCCAGCACCAACTCCACCAGGTCCTATACAATATGGTCCCTTATTGATGTGATTTCCAGAAGACGTGATAATGTACCACAACAAACACTTTGAAACAAAAGACGAACACATGGTGAGGTGGGAGCCTATGTAATAGCATGAGTAGAAAACTGATTAGATCACCTACAGTGTGTGGAAACAGGTCCTTCGGCCCAACCAGTCCACACTGGCCCTCTGAAGAGTAACCCACCCAGACCCATTTCCCTCTGACTAATGCACCTAACACTATGGGCAATTTAGTATGGCTAATTCACCTGACCTGCACATCTTTGGACTGTGGGAGGAAACCGGAGCAAACCCATGCAGACACTGGGAGAATGCGCAAACTCCACACAGACATTTGCCCGAGGCTGGAATCGAACCTGGAATCCTGGTGCTATGAGGCAGTAGTGCTAACCACTGAGCCACCATGCCGAAATGGGAAACAGAGAGTAGACATAACTAAGTCATTTCCAGGTTGGCAAATTGTAATGATGGGAACAGCACAGGGACCAGTGCTGGGGACCCACCCCTTCCAGTCTATACTGGTAACTTGGACAAAGGAATCAAATGTATAAGATTTAAATATATAGGAGCTATATATATAGTAGCTAAATGTAAAGCAGGTGAATGTATAGCAGCTAAATTCGCTGATGATACAAAGCTAAGTACTCGGTAAAGTAAATTGTGAAGAAGACATAAAGGGTTTTCAAAGGGATAAAGACTGGCTATGAGAGTTGGCCAGAACTTGG
The DNA here is from genome assembly GCF_020745735.1 of Hemiscyllium ocellatum. Lineage (NCBI taxonomy): Eukaryota > Metazoa > Chordata > Chondrichthyes > Orectolobiformes > Hemiscylliidae > Hemiscyllium > Hemiscyllium ocellatum. Next base: position 7,765,202 of record NC_083425.1, on the reverse strand, counting down.
CAGGTGGAGGATAACATTGTTCATATTGGCAGGAAGAATAAAAAAGCAACTAATATTGAATTGGAGAGAGGTTACAGAACTCTGAGGGACAGAGGGATCTGGGTGCCCTGCTACGCGAATCACAGGCAGTTAGTTTGCAGATACAGCAAGTGATTAGGATGAAAATGGGAATATTGATGTTTATTGCATGAGGAATGAAACATAACAGGAGGGATGTTTTGTCACTGTTGCACAGGGCAATGCTGAGGTCACACAGTTTTGACCTCCTTATTTAAGAAAGGACATAACTGCATGAGAAACAGTTCAAAGAAGGTTCATTCGACTGAGTCCTGGATGAAAAGTTAAACAGGTTGGGATTATTTTTGTTGAAGTTTAAAAGAATGAAAGGAGATTTTATCAAAACAGACACAACTTTGAGGAGACTGGACAGAGTAGATACCAGGCATCCTTTTCCTCTCTTGGCACAATCTACAATTAAGGGACTCTGTTTAAGAATAAAGGGCCTCCCATTTATCGACAAGGAGGATTGTTTTTCTGGAGGTTATTTCCTGGAGAGCAGTGGAGGTGGGGTCATTGCACACTTTGATGCCAGAGGTTGACACTTTCTTGACTAACAAAGGAGTCACAATTCATTCGGGCCAGGCAGGGATATGGAGCTGAGGCTATGAACCATGATCTTATTGCATTGTAGAGGACATTAGAGGGGCAAACGGCCTATTTCTACTTGTGATAACCCTTACATGGGAAATCACAAATTAATCTCCCTGTTGAGTATGAGTAAAAGGCAATGGCCTGCCCAGCTGGAACTTAACATCTGAGCCCGTTATAGAGCAGACGCACCACTGGCCTGTCCCACTCCGCGGTTACGTTCCTACCCAGGGTCCTTGCAGAGGGAGCATGTAGTGCCCACCAATACTTGCGATGCCTTTAGAGAGAGGTAGGCACAGTGAGGATAGAGGTCTTTATCTCCCTCTCCAACTTCATTTCAATTTAGCTCTTTCCTGCTCTCCCGACTCTCCAGTCCTCAACCTCACTTTTGTTGCGTTGTCTGAAATGGGCATTGCACGTAAACTTCTGATTGACTGCCCCGGCTTTACTAACAATGGCTCTCTACTAACCACCAGCTCAAGGCCAATCACTTCAAACTCAGAAGGTCTCTCAAAGGTACACAGACAACAGACATTTTAATAACTCAATGATGCAAATCTGTGGTCACACCACACTTTGTTGGAGATAAAGACCTTTGGTGTGATATCTGTCGTTGACCGCAGCATCAGTTTGGATGGATCCATTTAGTTGAAGATCAGGAATGGGAGAAGGGAGTTACTGGGAATGTCCCAGAGACTTGAGCAGAGAACCTCCTAGTACCGTTCTGAGGGAGTGCTGCTCTGTCAAAGGTGTCATCTTCCAGACGATCCACTGAACAGAGATCCCATCTCTCTCAGGTCAATGTTAAAGATCTCACAGCCACTGTGTGAAGATCAGCAGCAAGTCCCTGCCAGTGTTTATCCCTCAAAGCTGAATAGCCATTGACTTCCCTCACTGCGGAATGAGGCAGCTTGCTGTTGTATGTTGATCACTCACCACACTGCAAAGTAACTCAGTGCCTGCAAGGTGCCTTGAGATATTCTGAAGTTGTGAAAGGAAGGTTCGGCTTAGGGTTAAGGCTCGGGCCAGGGTTAGGGTAAAAGTTAGGGTCAGGGTTAAGGTTAGGGTGAGGGTTAGGCTTAAGGTCAGGTTTGGGTTAGGTTAGGCTTAGGGTCAGAGTTAAGGCGAGGGCGTGGGTCAGGGTTAAGATTAGGGCAGAGTTAGGATTAAGGTTAAGGTCAGAGTTAAGGCGAGGGTGTGGGTCAGGGTTAAGATTAAGGTTCGGGTCAGAGTTAAGGCGAGGGTGTGGGTCAAGGTTAAGATTAGGGTAGGGTTAGGATTAAGGTTAGGGTCAGAGTTAAGATTAGAGGGGTTAGGGTTAGGGTCAGGGTTACGATTGGGGTAGGGTAATATACTAAGGTTAAGGTTAGGGTTAGGGTCAGGGTTAAGGTTAGGGTAGGGTAAGGATGTAGGCTTGCTCGCTGAGTTGGAAGGTTTATTTTCAGATGTTTCATCACCATACTAAGGAACACCTTCAGTAAGTCTCCGGACGAAGTACTGCTGATGATTCCTGCTTTCTATTTATGTTTGGGTTTCTTTGGGTTGGTGATGTCATTTCCTGTGGTGATGTCATTTCCTATGGTGCTGTCATTTCCTTTCTTTTTCTTTAGAGGTGGTAGATGGGGTCTAACTCGATGTGTTTGTTGATAAGAGTTCCGGTTGGAATGTCATGCTTCTAGGAATTCTTGTGCATGTCTCTGTTTGGCTTGCCCTAGGATGGATGTCTTGTCCCAGTTGAAATGGTGTCCTTCCTCATCTATATGTAAGGATACTGGTGAGGGAGGGTCATGAAGTTTTGTGGCTAGTTGATGTTCATGTATCCTGGTGACTAGTTTTCTACCTGTTTGTCCAATGTAGTGTTTGTTACAGTCCTTGCACGGTACTTTGTAAAATGACTTGAGTTTTGCTCATTGCCTGTATAGGGTCTTTCAAGTTCATTAGCTGCTGTTTTAATGTGTTGGTGGGTTTGTGGTCTACCATGAAATCTGTATAGAGCAGAGGAAAATCACCTACACCTTGTATTCAAAAAGAATAGGTACCCAATAAAAACAATCCACAGATTTTTCAGCAACAAACCCAAACAAGCAGACCAAACATATTCAGAAACCCTAGCCAATCTCCCCTACATCCAAGGCATCTCGGAAATGACTACCAGACTACTCAGATCCTTTGGCATCACGGTAGCCCACCAACACACTAAAACAGCAGCTGATGAACTTGAAAGACCCTATTCAGACAACAAGCAAAACTCATGTAATTTACAAAATACCTTGTAAGGACTGTAACAAACACTACATTGGACAAACAGAAAACTCGCCACCAGGATACATGAACACCAACTAGTCACAAAAAGACATAACCCTCTCTCACCAGTATCCTTACATTCGGATGAGGAAGGATGCCACTTCAACTGGGAAAAGACATCCATCCTAGGACAAGCCAGGAAGACACATGCACGAGAATTCCTAGAAGTTTGGCATTCCAACCAGAACTCTATCATCAAGCACATGGACTTGAACCCCATTTACCACCCACTGAGAAAAAGAACAGGAAATGACAGCACCACAGGAAATGACATCACCAATCCAAACAAACCCAAACATATAAATAGAAAGCAGGCATCATCAGCAGTGCTTCGTCCGGAGGCTCACTGAAGGTGTTTCCTAGTATGGTGACGAAACATCTGAAAACAAACATTCCACCTCAGCGAGCAAACCTACATCCAGAACCTCAACCTGAGCTACAAATCTTCTCAAATCTCGTTTGGCTAGGGTTAGGGTGAAGGTTAGGGTCAGTGTCAGAGTTATGGTTGAATCCACAAGCCTCGGTCTCAGAGTCCTAACCTTCGCAGTGAGAGGGAAAGGCTGGCCTGTGGTAAATGAGTGACATTTGCAGGATATTTGCTTCACTCTGTCAATGAGCATGGAGCTGAATGTCCACCCTATTGCACAGCTCTCACAGAGCATGCTCAATCTCAGGAATGTTCCCAGCAACTGCCATCTCACGTTCCTGAAACGCAGCAGTTGTCGTCTTACTGACTGCAGTTTCTGCGTAAGGTGATGTTAACACTCACTCGTAGCTGGCTCCAATGGATTGTGGTCAAATTATGGGTTTAACCGTGTGAATGAAAAGCTGTTACTATAATCGGGGTAGTGTCTTCAATCGACACTGCGGTCAGCAACAGAGACCACATCAAAGGTCTTGACCTCCTGCAAACCTGCGGTCACACCACAGTTTGTGTCACTGAATAATTTACAAATGTGTTGTCTGTATATTTTTAACTTGAGTTGACAGACCCTTTGAGCTCGAAGTGATTGGCGTTGAGCTGGTGGTTAGTGGAGAGCTCCTCTTGCTCTGCTGGCTTTGTGGTGGAGCTGGGGGAACAGAGGTTTTTTACACCTTTTCAGGTCTAGTGTTTACCCTCTGGATCAGGCACAGGGCCCATCTTCCGCACCAGCCTTCATTCTGAGTATCTCTCACTGACTGTCTGTGACGTGACTTCACTGAGTCAGGGCTTCCAGACAGAGGAGATCAGATTGGAAGTCTGAGGCCAGAGGGAAACGCTCGATGAACCAAGCAGTTAAACAATGTGATCCTCTCTTTCCTCTCACCAAACATTTCAATTCTCTGCCTCACTACCATTCAGATTCCAGTCACCTTCACTGATTGGCTCTTATCACTCAATTCAACACTTCACATCCATGTGGAACCAATAGGTTCCCCAATTTCAGACCATAAACTTGGTCCTTAGTATCTCTTGGGCAGGGCTACTGACAATAATATATTTTTTGTCTGCACTCCTTGACTCAACGTGGTGTCATTATCTTCTCTGATGCCTTGCACTATCATTCCCTTCCATCTTTGAATCTACCCATCCGTTCCCTTGCCTGCATCTGTTTAAATTCTGTTCCATCTCTGCTTTCTCAGTTTCAACTCACAATCATTGACCTGACATGGGAACCTTATTTCTCTCTCCACAGACTCTGCCTGACCCTCTGTATGTTTTTGGATTTTCCTTCTTTGATTTCTGGTTTCCAGCATCTGATTTCACACCATTTGCCCTTTCCACCCTACACCAAACACTCCTCCCTCATCCGGATGGAGATCAGCTCCATAAGTCCTGCCTCCCTCAGGGGACAGATACACAGAGTGGGCTGGTCACTATGGAAAGCTGATGTCTCTGCTTTCAATAAAACCTTCATCAAGTTGAACGGCCCCCAGTGGACCACGGTCATTAGAGACTAAAGTTAACAGTCAATGGCAACTTCCCAAAATTCAACCAAGCTATTGACACCAGAGGTGAGAATCTGCCCCAACTCTGAAGTGTAGACGAAAAATATATTATTGTCAGTAGCCCTGCCCAAGAGATACTGAGGACCAAGTTTATGGTCTGAACTGAACTCTGAACTGCCCCAACTTTTAGTCTTCACGCAACAACATCAATGATGATGGTCTCGGAATGCATCACTCATCAGGGACTGATACATTCAAAGAACAGTACAGCACAGGAACAGGCCCTTAGGCCCACCAAGCCTGTGCCAACATGATGCCTTACTAAACTAAAACTCCTTGTCTCTATGTGGTCCATATCCCTCTATTCCCTGCCTATTCATGTCTCTGTCAGGATGTCTCATAACCAGCTACCCCAGCAGTGCATTCTACCCGCTTACCACCCGCTGTGGAAAATATCTGCCTCTCCCATCTCCTTTAAACTTACCCCTTTTTACCTTAAAACCATAAGCCCTAATAATTGACATTTTCACCTGGGGAGAAAGCCATTCTATCCAAGCCTCTCACAATTTTGTAAACATCTATCAGATTGCCCCTCAGTACAACTGAAAACAAACCGAGTTTGTCCAGTCTCTCCTCATAGCTAATACCCTCCAAACCAGGCAGCATCCCAGTAAACGGTTTCTGTACTCTCTCCAAAGCCTCCACATCATTCTGGTAAGTGTGGCGACCAGAACTGTATGCAATATTCCAAATGTAGCCCTACCAAAGCTCTGTACAACTGCAACACTCTATGGCCTAGCCGATGAAAGCAAGCATGGCATATTCCTTCTTGATCACTTTACCCATTTTGTGTTGCAACTTTTCGGAAACTGTGGACCCATACACCAAGATTGCCTCTGTATGTTGGCTTCTACAGGTTCTGCCATTTACTGTGAACTTCCTTCCGGCATTAGACCTACCAAATGCATCACCTTTCATTTCTCCAGATTACACTCCATCTGCCATTTCTCTGCCTAAGTCTCCAGCCTATCGGTATCCTTCGGCAATCCTCCTCACTATCCAATCTTTGTGTCAAATGTACAACTTACTAATAAGGCATCCTCCTCCAAATCATTTCTATATGTTACAAACAACAAGGGTGCCTGCACTGATCCCTGCAGAACAACACTGGTCATAGATCTGACAAACACCCGCCCAACCTTGGATAAGCCAGTTCTTCCAGTCACCTTCCCTGATTGGCTTACCACCGTACCAGCTCACCAGGGATCCCATGTGACTTCACCTTCTATGTTAGCCTGCCACGAGGCCTTGAGACATGGCCTCCCTACTCAAAGCCCATGCTGCCTACTGCTATTAAGTCCATATTTTTCCAAAGGTGACTAAATCGTGTCCTGAATAATCTCCCAGTAATTTTCCTGCAAATAGTTTGTTTAAAACAGTCAAACACGTTATAAGTTATGAAGCAGACATTACAGAAAACCAACGGACCTCTGTGTGCAGGTTCCAAACTAACAGTAGACTGTCAGGCCGAGTCACAGCATTACATACAAACAGCACTTGGGGCATTTAAGGGTGAACTCTCTTCAGGAAAGATAAACATACAACAATAACCTCAAACTCAGCAGCTATCGACGGCAGGGGTTGAAGTCTGATTTAATCCCCACACAGTCACCATTGCAACCCAGTCCACTGACCCCCTTCCTCCTGGAACACAGAGCGGTGGCTTTCCCACCAGCTGAAAGTTATCTCAGCACTGACCAAACTCCAAGGGCCCCACCTGACCTCAGATATGGACAGCAGCTGTGTTTTGCCAGGTTTTAGACAACAGCCTGGTAAACGCCCAGTCAGCAACGGGAGACCATGTTAGCAGAGCGATAGTAAAATATTCAGCATCAATAGTTCAGCACAATCCAACAGAAAGAACACTGAACATAAGCTCATCGTGAGACACCTTCGATACGGAGGCATTAACTCGGAACTTTTGCTGTAATTATAGGGATAACCAACAGGATTATGAGAGTGAGAAACATTACAATCTGTGACAGAGCACAACATTCTCCAACTAATCACTCTGCGTTTGTACAGTGATTGGATTTTTCACTGAGTCGTCTCTGAGCAAAACTTCTGTAGGGTATTACCAAAATAAAATCTGCAGTTGAAAGATAACATTCTAGAAAGGCACCACTTTCCAAGTCAGCAGCTGAGAGAGATAAGACAGGTATATATCACGAGGCTGGCTGCTGTAGGTGACAGGGTCTCGAGGGGGCTACATGTGAAGCTGAAATGGATCCCTCTATTGGCACTCTGTCTCATTCATTCATGGCCCACCAGCAGCTTCCAAATTACACTGAGAATACAGTCACCGCAGCCCCAGCCTCTCATTAGAGAGAGAGAGAGAGACAACCAGAGGGGGTGAGGGGGTTTTAACTTAAGGGTCAACACACCTCGGGCAAAGGGCAAGTTTGAGAAGGACAGGGTCCCCATGGTAACCGCAGATGGTGCATCATAAACCCACCCTCCCAGCTCCCTAACCACCATCCCCCCCACCCCCCCCCCGACCAATGGGTCAAATTGCCCTGAACTGCTGAACTGGGTGGTCAACCATATTATCCACAAGTGAAGATGGCAAATTTGTTTCTCTAAAGGATTTTTAAGACAATTGGCAGCTTTTAAATTCTGGCTATTATTGAATTAAAATGCCATCAAAGATAGTGGAATCAAGGGTTATGGAGATAAGGCAGGGAGCGGATACTGATTAGGAATGATCAGCCATGATCATATTGAACGGCGGTGCAGGCTCGAAGGGCTGAATGGCCTACTCCTGCACCTATTGTCTATTGTCATCCACCCACACAGCGGTGTGAACCAATGTTTCTACAATGGGGTTTGGGGATACTAACTCATTACTAATACCTCACCACTCCCCACTGTATCAGCAAGTCCTTAGTGTTCCTATTTACCAACAAAGTGCCTTTATTGTGACAAGATATCCTAAAACATCATTTATAAGAAGGATATTATTAAACTGGAGAGGGTTTGGAAAACCTTTACCAGGATGTCACCAGGAACGGAGGGTTTGAGTCATAAAGAGAGGTTGGATAGGCTTCACCTTTTGACTGCAGCATAGGAGGCTGAGACTTATTAGAGATTTATAAAGTCATGACAGGTATAGATGAGGTGAATAGCAGTTGTCATCTCCCCAGGGTGGGGGATTTCAAGACCAGGAGGCATATTCTTAAGGTGAGAGGAGAAAGAGTTAAAAATGACATGGGGGCAATGTTTTTACACAGAGCATAGTTTGTGTGTGCAATGAACTGCCAGAGGAAGTGGTGATGCGGGCACAATTACAACATTTAAAAGACTTTTGGATACGTTTATGCAGAGGAAAGATTTGGAGGGATATAGGCCAAACGCAGGTAAGTGGGACTGATTTGGTCTGGAATCATGGTCAACATGGACTGGTTGGACCGAAGGGTCTGTGTCTGTGCTGTAGGACAGTATGACTCTACGCCATCAGGGGAATCAGAAAATGAATTACAACAACCAGTGACAATATTCCCAAAAGTAAAGCTGGAACCCCAGGGGATCTGAGCTCCTTGCTGGAAGCACAGTGGCGCCTCCTGGAGCATGGCCGAAGGAGTGCTGCGAGATGTTTGGATTGGAGACAGGGAAGGTTTAGCCTTGTAGCTGCAGATGTTATTATTGGCATGAATCACCCCCACTCACACGTATTGTTTCCTACGTGAAACAACCCCGTGGTTTCGTCGATCCGAGAGTGAAAAACAGTTGCTCACGTTTCTAACTTGTCTGATGCCCCGGCTGTTCTTGCTCAGGAAACTCTGAGCAGTGAGAGGAAAATGTAAATAATTGGGTTAGGGACTGACAGCAATAAATGAGTTTCAGGTGTAAATGTTTCAGGCTTCTGCTGAAACATTTGTGAAAGTTTAAGAATAGGTTCGCCTGGAAATAAACTCAAGGCAAGCCTGAAGATAGCAGCAGGGACTGAAACCAGAGACAGCACGAGTGAGAGCTGTACAAAACTCCAGATCAGCACCAGGTCCGGGAAATGACACATTTCACAGGGGAGTGGGCAAATCGTCACCGTGGGCGGCATGGTGGCTCAGTGGTTAGCACTGCTGCCACACAGCTATAGGGACCCGGGTTCGATTCCAGCCTCAGGCGACTGCCAGTATGGAGTCTGCACCTTCTCCCCGTGTCTGCGTGGGTTCCCTCTGGGCGCTCCGGTTTCCTCCCCCAACAGCCTGAGGTGAATCGGCCATGCTAAATTGCCCATAGTGCTCAGGGGTTTGTAGGGGAATTAGGTGCATTAGTCAGGGCTCAATGTAGGGGAATAGGTCTGGGTGTGTTACTCCAGAGGGTCAGTGTGGATGTGTTAGGGCGAAGGGCCTGTTTCCATACTATAGCAATTCTATGGTTTTATTCAAGGTGACAATCTTCAAGATCAGGAAATGAAAGGCAAGACAATCTTGCTCAGTTTTTCCAATCACTCAAAAAAAATCAGTGTCTCTTTGCCCCTCGATGTTTCATTGCTTAAGCATGAACGCTACTCTCCAAACAGCGTGCAATTTCCCTGATCATAGTCTCTCAGCTTCTTTGTCTCATTTCCTCATCAGTAGCTCTGGGTAACCAATTACTAATTCCCAAAAATAATCTCACCGTCCCAATCAATGTTTAAACCAGGCAAAACTAAACTGGAGGGTCTTTTTCATCAATTTGAGAACATCCTAACTGTTTTAACAAAAACCTCACACAATCTAAAGGCTGACAATGTGCAGACAGCCACCAACGCAACACACTTCAACTAAACAAAACACTTCAAAACTGAACTGAAGAAATATTTAGTTGAGCAATTGAGGCTCCTCTACATTTCCAAACCCTTGACAGACAGGGGCAGAAAGGAACATACAAAGTGAGACAGTAAGAAAGAAAGAGAGAGATTGAGAAAGAAGAAAGGAAGATAAAGCATATTGTTGAATACTCAGCTGCCCCCTCAACTCACAGCCCCCACCTCTGTTCTCCCTTCACCCTGTGTTTGCTAATTTACATCGCTCCCAATCAAGCAGGGATACGAATTGAAAAACGTCATCCTTTTAAACCAGTCTGCCCCACGTTGTGTCCCCTCCTCCTGCCCCAAATTCCCGAAAGATGTCTGTACTCCTTCCAACCCAGTCTGGGTTGCTCTGTGGTCCTGCCTTCAGTTCCCTGGGTCCAAGCTCTGGAATTCCCTCTGTAAACCTCTCCACCTCACTCCCCACTTTTAAGACACTTTTGAAAATTTAACTCTTTGGCCAAATCTACCTCATCTGACCGAATGCCTCCTGATGTGGCTTGGTTTGGGTCCATCACTAAGACACCTCTATAATGTACCAATGATGATCATGAAGGCATTACCCACTGTCAGGGGAAAACTCCATCTGGTTCACTCATGTCCCTTAAGGGGAATCTGCCATCCTTACTTGGTCTGGCCTACATGTGACTCCAGACCCACAGCAATGTGGCTGACTCTTCAATGCCCTCTGGGCAATCAGGAATGGACAATAAATGCTATCCCAGCTGGCAATGCCCTCAGAGCCTCAGCTCATTGGCTGCTTATCCATCCCTTTGTCACTTCAAGACTCAACGATTCCACTGGCCTGCCATCTGTCACCTCCAACAACCCACTCTGCTGCCCAGGTCCTCACCTATTCCAGGTCCTGTTCAACCAGTTCCCCTGAACTCCCTGACCCACACTGACTCCCAGTCAAACAATGTCCCAGACTCTGTAATCTCCTCCAGGCCACACCCCTCTGAGATAGACACCATCTAACCCTGGCCTCTTGAGCAGCTCTGACGGGAAACCTTCCACAATGAGCAGCCAGGCTTTCATTGCCCCCTAGGTCCTAAACCTCCACCATTTTGATCTGCCTTCCCAATGACCCTTCCTTCTTTAAGATGCTCCTGAAAGCCAACTAGCATGGCCATGTAATTGGCCATCAGAATGCCTTCTTCAACAGTACCGTGATCATACCTAAACCAGGGGGACTGAAGTGGCTCACCACTCCTGTCTCAAGCAGTAACTAGGGACAGCTACTCAACATTGACATCATCAGTGATGATCCCATCCTATTAGCTCAAGTTTTTAAATGCCTTACATGGTTTGGTGTCTGACTTTTCCCTGTAATTGCTGAAAATGTGTTGCTGGAAAAGCGCAGCAGGTCAGGCAGCATCCAAGGAACAGGAAATTCGACGTTTCGGGCATAAGCCCTTCATCAGGCTTATGCCCGAAACGTCGAATTTCCTGTTCCTTGGATGCTGCCTGACCTGCTGCGCTTTTCCAGCAACACATTTTCAGCTCTGATCTCCAGCATCTGCAGTCCTCACTTCCTCCTTTTCCCTGTAATTGTTCCTCTCAGGAACATCAAGGCTTCTTATTATGTGAAAGGAGCTAAATAAATTTAAATTGTTGTTAATGGGGTCGAGGTGGGATTGGATAGAGAGTGCTTGTGAAGGGGGAGAGGGATTGGATAGAGAGTGCTTGTGAAGGGGGAGAGGGATTGGATAGAGAGTGGATGTAAAGGAGGGAGAGAGAGTGGATAAAGAGAGAGAAGGAAGGAGGGAGAGGGAGAGAGGGAGAGGGAGAGAGGGAGAGGTGGGGGGGAGGTGTGTGTGAGAGAGAGAGAGGTTGGATAGAGAGGGAATGAGAAGGAGAGAGAGACAGAGAGAGAAAGCTTTGATAGAGAGTTGATGAGAAGGCAGGGAGAGAGTGTGAGAGAGAGACAGACAGAGAGAGAGACAGAGAGATGACAGCAGCACAGTCAGCACACATATTGATTGGTTTTGAATTTGACACCGATCAACAACCCACTTCATTAGCTCTGCTCCCCAGCCAATGACAAAGAAATGTTTGATTGATGGTTTAGTTTAGTGACTCAGACTCTACAGTCTTGGAGAAATCATTACTTGCAGAGATGCAAACTAAACCCTTTGGGCACTTTGCAAATCACAGCAGCATCTGCAAACTGCATCATAGTACCATTCCAATCCATTCATTATCACTAGTAAATCAGTGTTTCATATTTTACTGTGCAGCACCTTTCACCTCCGTGTTACTGAAGTCAATCTCCCGGGGAAACAGCCGTTTGTATTTACACCGAGTTTTGATGGAAGATCACATTCCTGGGATCTTCCCAGAAAACAGTGTCACTGAGCAACATAAGGAGAGATTAGGAGAGCATCATGAAAGGGGTCGGTTGTCAGAAGCTGCTGCACGAGAGAGAGAGAGGGGGCTGCAGCAGAGAGATGTAGGGAAGGAATTCCAGCGTTAAGAGTTAAGGGAGCTGAGGGTACGGCATGAGTGGCCAGTACGGGAGGAACACAGATCACACAGGGTTAGAGAAAGATACCGACACAGGGGACACAGGTCAGAATACCCCAGAGGGCCGGTTCATTTGCCCCCACCTCGCCCCTACTAAACAGCCTGGAAAATTCAATCAAGAGAGTGACATCGAGCTGACCAAATCTGCTGCTCTCCTCCAATCACAGGCTGGCTCTCCTGCATTTGCTGCTGATAGCAAGAATGACGAGGCTGAGGATGTGCAGGGACTGAGGGCAGTGAGGGAGAAAACCAAGGTGAGAGGGTGCAAAGAGGGAAAGGGTGCTGTAAATGGACAGAGTGAGGCTGTAATGGGAAATGTAGGACTGTAATGGGGAATGAGGGATTGTGATGGGGAATTTGTGGCTGTAATGGATGAGAGTGAGACTGTAATGAGTGAGAGTGGCACTGTAATGACTGAGAGTGGGCCAGTAATAGATGACAGTGAGAATGTAATGGGTATGAGTGGGACTGTAATGAGTGGCAGTGCGATTGTAATGAGTGAGAGTGGCACTGTAATGACTGAGAGTGGGCCTGCAATGAATCAGAGTGGGACTGAAATGAGTGAGAGTGGGACTGCAATGAATGAGTGGGACTGTAATGAGTGAGAGTGGCACTGTAACGACTGAGAGTGGGACTGTAATAAATAAGAGTGGGATTGTAATGACTGAGAGTGGGACTGTAATAAATAAGAGTGGGACTGTAATGAGTGAGAGTGGGACTGCAATGAATGAGTGGGACTGTAATGTGTGAGAGTGGCACTGTAATGGGTGCTGCAAAGGGTACAAGGAGGAATGAGAGGCTGCAAGGAGAAAAGATACATTTTAAAACTTTAATTAAAAGGAGATTGAGCTAACTGGGAACCAGGAAAACCTTAAGTTCCAGAGGTATATAATCCCTTATAAACGTGGATATGATATCTCTAGCTTAAGGCTGTAGAAATACAGGAGCTATCACATTGGGAAAAGCATAATTGATGCTGTTCTAATCAGATAATTTGAAATGTACATTTCATGTTAACACATCTCAAAATCTTTCAGATACTATGAATCATTGAGGGACAGTGATTGTGGTACAGACAAAAATGCACATGCTTAACTGAGATGTCACAGAATTTACGTTCAGGGTGATGGCTTATTGCGTGTGGAAGTGTGTGACACCTTTTTTTTGTTAAAAAATCATTTATTGCTAATTCATACCAGGTATCCTGTAGCAATTGAAATACTGTGGCCTCCAGGAAATCCATGCCTTCTTTGGTGTTATGTTGAAGGGAGATGAGATATTGATGAATTCTTCTAATTCTGCTTTTCAGAGTCCAAATACTTCCAATATGAACATAAATACTGAGGGAATTATTGCTAACTGACTGGATTAACTAATAAATGAATGAGTGAGAATGAGAAAAAAAATCAAAAACTAGCCCTTAGGAAAATTAAAAAAAAACTTTTGAGAGAAAGAGAGATTTGAAAACTAGGATAAGAATTTTAAAGTTCAGGCATTTTCATACCGGGAGCCATCGTCAGTCACATTGCAAGCTGGAGCGGTGATAAAGCTGAGTGAAAATTAGGTTGGGCCAGAAATAAAACTTAGAAACAAAAGGGGTATTGAAAATGGGTGTGGTACAGTCTGAAAATGAAAACGTACGAGAAAAAATCAAATATATTTCTTCTCATGCTCCCTTTCCATTTCTTTTGGTGTCAATCACTCCAGTATTCCAGCCTAACACAGACCTATCTCTTGTCCTTTTCCCACTCAGTCTCTGCTCTGAACCCATTACAATTCTCTGCAATTCTGATGAAAACTCACAGACAACCCTGAAAGGGGTTAACTTGATTCCCTCTCCATTGATGCTCCCAGAACCTGCTGAAGACTTTGGTATTATTTCAGATTTCTAGTATTTGCAGGTCTCTGCCTCATAGTTAGTGCTACGTAAACGTCCATCCATTAACACTGTTGCCAGTAAATGCTCAGCTCTGAACTCAATCAGGCCGAATCCTTCACTTTGAATCTATTATTAATGTGGATCTGAGATTGCACTTTCTCATGGCTGTTCTCCAAGTGACACATAACAGGTGGAGAGAGAGAACAGGCGGCTTTCTGGGGAACAGACAATTCATTAACCAACCTTTTTAACAGTAAATCTCAACCATGGCTGCTTTATATCCACACAAAGGTTGTCAGTGAACTAACTGAAACATACAGGATTCTTAACGGACTTGACAGGCTAAAGGCTGAGAGGATAGTTCCCCTCGTAGGAAGAGGGCACTGGCTCAGAAAAACGGTGCAACAATTTAAGACTGAGTGAGGAGGAACTTCTTCTCCCAGAGGGTTGTGAGTCTTTAGAATATCTTGCCATAGAGGAGTGGGGGTCACAGAGAGGTGTGGGGGGGTCACAGAGAGGTGTGGGGGGTACAGAGAGGAGTGGTGTACAGAGAGGTGTGGGGTACAGAGAGGTGTGGGAGGGTACAGAGAGGTGTGGGAGGGTACAGAGAGGTGTCGGGGGTCACAGAGAGGTGTGGGGTACAGAGAGGTGTGGGGTACAGAGAGGAGTGGGGGGGTACAGAGAGGTGTCGGGGGGTCACAGAGAGGTGTGGGGGGGCACAGAGAGGTGTGGGGGTACAGAGAGGTGTGGGGGGGTACAGAGAGGTGTGGGGGGTACAGAGAGGTGTGGGAGGGGTACAGAGAAGTGTGGGGGAGTCACACAGAGGTGTGGGGGGGTACAGAGAGGTGTGGGGGGTATAGAGAGGTGTGGGGGGCACAGAGAGGTGTGGGGGTCACAGAGAGGTGTGGGGGGTACAGAGAGGTGTGGGGGGCACAGAGAAGTGTGGGGGAGTCACACAGAGGTGTGGGGGGGGTACAGAGAGGTGTGGGGGGGTATAGAGAGGTGTGGGGGGCACAGAGAGGTGTGGGGGGTACAGAGAGGTGTGGGGGGGTACAGAGAGGTGTGGGGGGTACAGAGAGGTGTGGGAGGGGTACAGAGAAGTGTGGGGGAGTCACACAGAGGTGTGGGGGGGTACAGAGAGGTGTGGGGGGTATAGAGAGGTGTGGGGGGCACAGAGAGGTGTGGGGGTCACAGAGAGGTGTGGGGGGTACAGAGAGGTGTGGGGGTCACAGAGAGGTGTGGGGGGTACAGAGAGGTGTGGGGGGGCACAGAGAGGTGTGGGGGGGTACAGAGAGGTGTGGGGGGTACAGAGAGGTGTGGGGGTGCACAGAGAGGTGTGGGGGGGTACAGAGAGGTGTGGGGGGTACAGAGAGGTGTGGGGGGGTACAGAGAGGAGTGGGGGGTACAGAGAGGAGTGGGGGGTACAGAGAGGTGTGGGGGGGTACAGAGAGGTGTGGAGGGTATAGAGAGGTGTGGGGGGCACAGAGAGGTGTGGGGGTCACAGAGAGGTGTGGGGGTCACAGAGAGGTGTGGGGGGTACAGAGAGGTGTGGGGGGGCACAGAGAGGTGTGGGGGGGTACAGAGAGGTGTGGGGGGTACAGAGAGGTGTGGGGGGTCACACAGAGGTGGGGGGGTACAGAGAGGTGTGGGGGGATACAGAGAGGTGTGGGGGGTACAGAGAGGTGTGGGGGGATACAGAGAGGTGTGGGGGGTACAGAGGGGTATGGGGGGGTACAGAGAGGTGTGGGGGGATACAGAGAGGTGTGGGGAGCACTGAGGGGTGTGGGGGCACAGAGAGGTGTGGGGGTCACAGAGAGGAGTGGGGGGTACAGAGAGGTGTGGGGGTCATAGAGTATGTGGGGGGGTCACAGAGAGGTGTAGGGGGGTACAGAGAGGTGTGGGGGGGGTTCAGAGAGGTGTGGGGGGTACAGAGAGGAGTGGGGGGGTACAGAGAGGTGTGGGGGTACAGAGAGGTGTGGGGGTCACAGAGAGGTGTGGGGGGTACAGAGAGGTGTGGGAGGGGTACAGAGAAGTGTGGGGGAGTCACACAGAGGTGTGGGGGGGTACAGAGAGGTGTGGGGGGGTATAGAGAGGTGTGGGGGGCATAGAGAGGTGTGGGGGTCACAGAGAGGTGTGGGGTGTACAGAGAGGTATGGGGGGGTACAGAGAGGTGTGGGGGGTACAGAGAGGTGTGGGGGGTCACACAGAGGTGGGGGGTACAGAGAGGTGTGGGGGGATACAGAGAGGTGTGGGGGGTACAGAGAGGTGTGGGGGATACAGAGAGGTGTGGGAGCACTGAGGGGTGTGGGGGCACAGAGAGGTGTGGGGGGTACAGAGAGGTGTGGGGGGGTTCAGAGAGGTGTGGGGGGTACAGAGAGGAGTGGGGGGGTACAGAGAGGTGTGGGGGGTACAGAGAGGTGTGGGGGTCACAGAGAGGTGTGGGGTGTACAGAGAGGTGTGGGGGGGCACAGAGAGGTGTGGGGGGGTACAGAGAGGTGTGGGGGGTACAGAGAGGTGTGGGGGGTCACACAGAGGTGTGGGGGGGTACAGAGAGGTGTGGGGTGTACAGAGAGGTGTGGGGGGTCACACAGAGGTGTGGGGGGGTACAGAGAGGTGTGGGGGGATACAGAGAGGTGTGGGGGGTACAGAGAGGTGTGGGGGGATACAGAGAGGAGTGGGGGGTACAGAGAGGTGTGGGGGTCATAGAGTATGCGGGGGGGTCACAGAGAGGTGTAGGGGGGTACAGAGAGGTGTGGGGGGTACAGTGAGGTTTTGGGGGGTTACAGAGAGGTGTGGGGGGTACAGAGAGGTGTGGGGGCACAGAGAGGTGTGGGGGGGTACAGAGAGGTGTGGGGGGATACAGAGAGGTGTGTGGGGGCACAGAGAGGAGTGGGGGGGTACAGAGAGGTGTGGGGGTCATAGAGTATGTGGGGGGGTCACAGAGAGGTGTAGGGGGGTACAGAGAGGTGTGGGGGGTACAGTGAGGTTTTGGGGGGTTACAGAGAGGTGGGGGGTTACAGAGAGGTGTGGGGGGTACAGAGGGATGTGGGAGGTACAGAGAGGTGTGGGGGGGTACAGAGAGGTGTGGGAGGATACAGAGAGGTATGGGGAGCACTGAAGGGTGTGGGGGCACAGAGAGGTGTGGGGGTCACAGAGAGGTGTGGGGGGTTACAGAGAGGTGTGGGGGGGGGTACAGTGAGGTTTTGGGGGGTTACAGAGAGGTGTGGGGGGTACAGAGAGGTGTGGGGGGAGAAAAAGATGTGGGGGTACAGTCTTTGTGCATAGTTAAGGCTGAGGTAGATTCTTGATCAATTGGGATATCAGGGGTTATGAGGAAAAGACAGGCAAGTAGATGTGAGGAATGTCAGACCAGCCAGAATCAGTCTAGAGGGGCTGAATGGCCTCCTCCTGTTCCCATGTCTAATGGTCTAACCCCCAACATATCACATCCTCACGGCTCTGCCCGAACAGGTCCAGAAATTCCGCTTGATACAGAAGTAAGTTCTACACAGGGATGGAAATAAATTTGCATTTGTATAGCCTCTTATAGAGTCATACAGCATGGGAAACAGATCCTTCGTTCTAACCAGTCCATGTCGACCATAATCTCAAACTAAACTCATCTCACCTGCCTCTTCCTGGCCCCACATCCCTCCAAACCTTTCCCATTCGTGTCCTTGTCTAAGTGTCTTATAAACACTGTAACTGTGCCCATATCCACCACTTCCTGAGGACGTCCATTCCACATGTGAACAATACTTTTTAAGTGTGGTCACTGTTAGTGATGTAGACAACATGGCGGACAGTGTGCTACACAGCAAGATCCCACAAACAGCGGTGTGATTAATGGCCAGATAATTTGATCTTTGTCCCCTTGGTTGGGGTGGGGGAATGATTGATGAGGGCGTGGAGCTGAACAGCCCTGCTCTCCATTAATATCTCATTCAAAAGACAGCAATGCCAACAATGTGGCACTCCCTGCACTGGGCGAGTCAGTCTAGATTCTCACACTGAACTCTCTGCAGTGGAATCTGACCTCGACCTGCTCACGCCAACCGCCCACCCCCCCCACCCCCAACTCAGTGGCAAGAGTTATTATCCAATCAAATCACAAGGGAAACAGGGAGAGCTGGAATGAAGTTGAGGAAATGAACTGGAGCAGCACTGACCTTCTTTCTACTAAGAATCACAGAATCACTCAGTGCAGAAGGGCCATTCGGCCCCCATGTCTGTGATAGCCCTCTGAACATGCTGTCTTCGTGCAAATCCCCTGCCTGTTCCTGTGACCTTGTGTGTTGATGCTTCTTATCTAACTAATCAGCCAATGCCCTCTGTAATGCCTCAGTGATTATTCCCTTCACCTAATGAAGGATAATTCATACCCAAACCACTCTGTGCAGCGATAGTCTTTTCTTCGTTGCCTTGCAATTGTTTCTTTTACAAAATATTTTATTACGGTGACCAGTTCTTGACCGTTTTAAGAGCAGGAACTGTTTCTCCTTATCTACTCTGCTCTGGCTTCCGATTTGGAAAAATTTTTCCTAAAGTCTCTTAGCTTTCTCCTGTCCGAGGTAACCAATTCCAGTTTTTCCAATCCAGCTGAAGTTTTTCGCTGCTAAACCAGTCTTGCAAACGTCTTCTGCACTCTCTCTGCTGCTTGCTAGTGTATGGGACCCAGAACTGGATCCAGTACTCCAGCGGAGATCGACACAGAGAGAATAGCATTGGTGCAGCAATACTCACATAAACCAACACCAGGGCCCTCAAGCCTCAGTCCTGTATGTATCTTACATAGGGCTGAGAATAGGAGTTATGCTGAGCCTCAGCAGCTGTCGATGAGGACGATAGAGAACAGACAGGGTCCCTTCACCTCAGTCATGGGTCTTCAGATGGATGACTCTATGAGGGTTGAAACAGACCGGGCTCCATTGGCCCAATGGTTAGCCCTCAGCATTGCCCTTCACTCCTGAAGAATGGTGACTCAGCTAAGGGGCAGAGCAGCACCCTGGGAGAAAGGGCCAAGTTCCCTGAGGCTGGGAACCAAGGGTTGCTTGGATAAGGTGAAAACCAGCAAGGGTTTTACTTTTGAACATTCGTGTTAAAAATCTCGTTCTTGTTTTTATCTCAAATGCAAAAGGTCACAGGCTGAGTGACCAATGGTTATGGCATACACCACTCTGATGGTGTTATCTCTCGGCAAATGCTCTGCCTATTCGGATATTAAGCCTGTGGCCTGGTTTTACGTTACACTGAGAACATATCACGAATAAGAGGTTTGTTAGGCGTTGCATGTCACTTCCCATCTGCTGTTTTATTTCGAGGGGGTTTGAACAGATGATGTGTTTTAATTTTGTTACCATGTTCAACTAAAGACTCATTGAGTTATAATACATCACTTAAAACGGTTACAATCGGTAAACACTCCCCAGCCTGTTTAACTTTCCGATCTCTCCTTCTGCTGCTGACGGACAGAGCTACAGAATGACACAGTGCAGACAGGGCTTTCGCCCCATCAAGTCTCCACTGACTGTAAATCTACACTGCTCCCACTTTGGTGAGCATTCCTCACAGGATTGTTTGTTCAAAGGTGGAGGATATCAGTTGGTGCTGGTCACTCACTAGGACCTGACACAAGTGGTCATCCTTCTGCTCTGAGGGATAGCCAGGCCTGTAGTTACCTGACCTCTCCCTCCACCACCAACTCAGTGAGCCGGTTGAGACAGGTCTGAAAAAGCGACTGGGCCCAGAGACCTGTCTTCACTGTTCTATCTGTTCCAAACCCCAATCGCTATCTGCATGATAAATAACTGCTGTGAAAGAGAGACACCATGTCCTACAGTTTACTTTGAAATCATTTTTGATTCTCTGTTCATTGTGCTTCACCATTATATATATGCCCTGTCAGATCATCTATCAGCTACATCGCTTCAAGGCAGAAAGCCTTATTCCTAGAAATCAGATTCCTGGCATTCAGAATTGTCTACGCAGTTCCTCTCTCAC
This sequence comes from Hemiscyllium ocellatum, assembly GCF_020745735.1. Lineage (NCBI taxonomy): Eukaryota > Metazoa > Chordata > Chondrichthyes > Orectolobiformes > Hemiscylliidae > Hemiscyllium > Hemiscyllium ocellatum. Next base: position 7,745,067 of record NC_083425.1, on the reverse strand, counting down.
TCCATCCAGAATCTACTTCGCCATCTGACTCAACGTCTGAGCTGTAGTCAGATAAGGACACAAGACAGTTTCATCACTCCTTTCTCTGACATTTACACCTTTATTCTTCCACGTGATGTGGGGAGCAGTTCTCTTTAAGACTGAACTGAACTGACTTGTTTGCCGCTGCCATGTCTGAAGGCAGTTCAGAGTCAGCCACATTGTTGTGGGTCGGGAGTCACATGTAGGCCAGACCAGGTAAGGACAGCAGATTTCCTTCCCTGAAGCTCATCAGTGAACCAGACGGGATAGCGCTCTGCAGTTCTGGCGATAGACTCGCTGGTCAGTCCACACTTTGAATATAAGGTTACATAAATATAGATAACAAATAGCAATTGGTCCCAGTACAACCCCTGGGACACTCCACTAGTCACAGGCCTCCAGTCCGACAACCATTTTTCCACTATCACCCTCTGCTTCCCACCATCAAGCCAGTTGTGTATCCAGTGTGCCAGCTCGCCCTGGATTCCATCTATTCCAACCTTCCAGAGCAGCCTTCCGTGTGCAACTTTATTAAAGGCTTTACTGAAATTCATATCGACGACATCAACCTTCTTGGTCACTTCATTAAAGAACTCTGACAAATTTGTGAGGCATTATCACCCACACACAAAGCCATGCTGACTACTCCTAATCAAATTCTGACTTTCCATGTGCACTTTATCTCTCAGATTTATCCTTTCGCTTTTGGTGAAACTTGTCAAAGGCTTCTGAAAATTCAAATAAACGATATCCCCCTCCCGCCACTCCCCTACCCCACTCTTTTCTAATCTGCCATTTATAGCCACACCAAACCAGAAAATCCAACAGGTTAATCAAGAGTGTTTCCCTTACATAAAATGATGCGTCTTTCATTGTTTGTCAGGTTCCAATTATTGTTTATTGTCATGTCCTTAATAAATGCATGGAATCCAGCCCGTTCCCAGCCTCCAGTCAGGCTAACATTGTGCAGCCATCTCGGCAATGACAAAGATAAGGGCGGTCGTTGAGAGTGGATCAAGTCAGTAATACAGAGGGTTACAGATTGTGGGTGTTTTGGAGACCCCTATGGCTAGGATAGCTGCAATGAAATTTCAAGATCTCTTTTTGTGTTGAATTTATTGATGGTTTTGCTGCATTATCCAAACCTGGAGTGTACTAGGACCCCACAATCTGCAGGGTCCCTGAAAAGGAAGGTAGGAGAAAGGGTCAAATATCTCCCTGTACTTTGAGATCATAATAAAGTGATTGAAAGTTGTCAGCCTCTCAGTAAATTGATGTCATTCGTCATCTATTTGCACGTAAGTGTACGAAGGCAGCCTTGTTTTTCCAGAGTAAGGGTCAACTGCTTTTGAAAATATTGTTCAAACTCTCTGGAGACAGGGCATTCTCATCGAGAAGCTTCACTGATCACGCAGTGTAGCAGAAAGCTCTTTCATTTGGAGTTATACAGGGCTATCAGCCAGCTGTACCTCAGATTAACATAAGGCTTAGTCTTCTACTGCCTGCGGGGATGTTTGTTACATGAACACAGCAATATTTTAGTCAATATTTTTGGAAACTATTTTAGTCAGCATCAGCATCAAACACTTTTCAAAATAACAACTTCTAGGATTTGAGTAGCACTGACATTTACTTGAAAGGGTTTCTTTGCCTGTCCCTCACTGAGCCCAAGTGAACAATGGCTTACTCCGATGTTTCAGCATCAGTAACAATGGTCTGGGGGTCACATACGAACAGGATGTTGTCGGGAGAAGATGGTGTTGTGGTAATGCGGTCACTCTAGTAACCTCCAGGCCCAAACTAGTGCTCTGGGAATATGGGGTCAAGTCCCACCATGCAGCTGGTGAGAAGTAAACTTCGAAATGTAAAGGGATGTAAGTCAGGGTAGAGTGCTTGACAACCGGTGAAGAGGGTCTGAGTTCAGATCCAGATGTTGGCTTGCTCTGTCTGATCTGGGGATTGTTGAAGGGAAGGAGTGTCATGCCTGGGGCCGTTTGTGAGAGTTTCGGTGGCTGGGGGAGGGAGGGCTGCCAAAGGGCCTGGATTGCATCTACAGGACTGGGAACTGCTTTGTAAGTTTGACTGTTGTCACATTGCTGATAAAGGTCACTACTCTGAATATAAACCAAACCATGGACAATAATGACATCTTCCATTCCTTAAAGCACATCTGCCTTTTTTAAAATACTGACTCACATGACATGGGCATTGCTTGCCTGTCCCTAGTTACCCTTGAGAAGGTGGTGGTGAGCTGCCTTCTTGAACCACTGCAGTCCATGCAGACCCACAATACCTAGGGAGGGAATTCCAGGACTTTGACCCAGCGACAGTGAACAAATGGATAGATATTTCTGAGTAGGGACAGTAAGTGGCTTGGTGGGCGTTTGAAGGTGGTGGTGTTCCCATGTGTTTCCTGCCCTTGTCCTTCCAGTTGGAAGTGGTCATAGGTTTGGAAGGTGATGCCTGATGATCTTTGGTGAATTCCTGTGGATAGTACACACTGCTACTGCTAAGTGTTGCTGCTGGAGAGAGTGAATGCTTGTGGTTGTGGTGCCAAATCAAGCAGGCTGCTTTGTCCTGGATGGTGTTAAGTTTCTTGAGTGTTGTTGGAGCTGCACCCATCCAGTCAAGTGGGGAATATACCATCGCCCTCCTGACTTGTGCCTTGTAGATAGTAAACAGGCTTTGGGGAGTCAGGAGGTGAGTTACTTTCTGCAGTATTCCCAGCCTCTGACCTGCTCTTGTAGCCACTGTGTTTTTATGGCTGGGACCATTCAGTATCTGCTCAATGGTAACCTGCAGGATGTTGATTGTGGGGGATTCACTGATGTTAACGCCATTGAGTGTCAAGGGGGATGGTTATAGACTCTCTTGTGGGAGATGATCTTTGCCTGCGACTTGTGTGGTGTGAATGTTACTTCACAGTCACTTGTTAAAAACACCTTGATAATTGTTTTTTATTGAATGCAGTTTCTTTCTAAACAAGCGTCCTGTAAATTCTCAACTACTACAGTAGGATCTGAATTAATCCTTTCCACATTGTGGGGGACAAGGTCTGTGCAATATCTTCACAGATCGGGCCATAATCTCACTCATTACTGGGGAGCATAGATGAATGATTGAACGTTATTACTTTATGCTACGCTTTTTTATTTTATTTGATGTGTCTTCAGTAAGATACTAAATTTACAAAGCGCAGAACCACCTTCAGAAATTAGTTTTTGTATCTATCAGCTCTCCAGGGCCCTGCAGCATCTCAGATCTTGGATCAGCTGCAATCTTTCCAGTTTAACGTCAGAAAAACTGGATGGACACTGTTGGCCTAGACTGAAAATCACATGGGGTGAAAGTATAAAATCAAATATCCCAAAGGGCTGGCCTGCAGAAGCAGAGAGAGCTGGCTGCAGAGAGATGCTGAAGGTGACAGGGCAGTGGAGACAGCAGTAAATAATGTGTACGGTGTCTGCAGCTTTGTTAATAGGGGCGCAGATTACAAGAGCAAAGAGGTGAGAGTGTCATTGTACAATTGTCAGACCTCAACCGGAGTCCTGTTTACAGTCTGGGCGCCATACTACAGGAGGGATGGGGACACGTTGGAGAGAGTGCAGAAGAGGATTATGAATACGGTTCCAAGGAAGAGGATATGTTGGAGGAGTTGAGACTGTTTTTATTGAAGAGGAGGCTCAGGGGAGATCTGATAGAGGTTTTCATAATCATAAGCGTGCTAGGTAGAGTGGACAGGGGGAGACTGCTGCAGCTCAGAACTGGATGGAGGACCAGACGGCACTAGTTTGAAGTGATTTGTAAAAAACAGCAAGTGTGAGGTGAGGAAAAGCTTTTCCACTCCGTGAGCAGTTAAGGTCTGGAATGCACTGCCTGGAAAGGTGGTGGGGCAGGTTCAACCAGGAGGCCTTTGGGGGGGTTAGTAAACAGAAACAAAGTGCAAGGAAGGAAATGGCACCAGATGACATACTCATTCAGAGAGCCGGTACCGACACAATGGGCCAATAGGTCTTCTGCAGTGTAACAATGCAAGGGCCACTGAGTGGCACCTGGTCCACAAGACTGACAGCCACTTCCCCACTCTATGTGAATGCTACACTCCTACCACAGCGAATACTGTAAATCCGACAGTGGATCAAACTTCTCCTGACCCTGTTCCTGATCATCCAACCCACATCCAGAAACAAAAACACCAGCAAAAGTAAACCAAGACAATAGAAATCAATAGCAAATGAAATCTCCAGTAACTGAGATGTGATTGTGTAGAGTGTAACTGTGCACATTCTGCAGAAACATGTGTTCGTTCATAGAAATGTGGACATTGACAGATAAACTTTAGTAGACCACTCTGAGCAGAGAGTATTGCTTAACAGGGATCAGATCAGAGGATTCAGTGCAGAGATCAGGATGAGGAAGAAAGGATCCAGTCAAGAAATCAGAGGATCCAGTGCAGAGATCAGAATGAAGATCAGAGGATCCGGTGCAGAGATCAGAATGAAGATGAGAGGATCCGGTGCAGAGATCTTAAGACCCAGTGTAAAGATCAGGATGGATATTAGAGGATCCAGTGCTGAGTCTGTGGTTCAGGACATGACGGGGTTTGAACCGACCTTAGAGGGTATGTGATCTAGGAAAACATTCACAGCACAGTGGAGAGGAGCTGCTGCCGCAGGGGTGAGAGTGCAGTCTTTTGGATGAGACATTAATTGGAGATCCCTGCCTGCCTTATTGAGTGGGTATAATCAATCCCAATGCTCCATGAGGATAAGCAGCTGAGGAGTTCTTCACAGTGCCCTGGCCCATCATTCCCCTCCTACCAACAGCACTGAAAAGGACATTGGTTTGTTTGCAACTTGTGGGATCATTCTGTGCACGAACTGACTGCTGCATTTCGGAGAAATAAGGGACTACACTTCAATAAATGCTTCATCAGTTACAAAGTGCTTTAAAACTATTTCTGGTCAGATTGTGTTCTATTAGTACAACTTCCTTCCTAATAAGAGAACATCACCAGGTTCCTTTCCATTGGGACATTGAGAATAATACATGAACAATGGGCTGCGGACTGAGCGAGACTGTGTTCTTTAATCCATCAATCGGTTATGGTCAAATAGAAATGTACTATTTTGCTGCCTGGGCCTGCAGCTGATTTTCCACCGTGCAAGCTCACTGCATGACATGCCAAATGTCATCACTGCGAAAATATTTTCGTAATTCCTGTAATAATGATGCTTCGTCCACGCACACACACATGTACACAGACAAACAGACTCTCCTCCCTTTGTCAAAAGGGAAAACTTCTGTAAGTTCCCCATTAAGAGGTTTATCTGTACTCTGCCCCAGGGACAGAGTGTGGGAGAAGCGAAATTACTCTCTTGGATGGTTTTCGGAGGCAGATTTAGACAAGCAGAACAAGCAGTGAGTGACCTGAGGCAGTCAGTGAATCCAGGAGCTGTGCCAATCTGCCAGACTGGCTAATGTCGCTGTCACGACGCTCTCTGCAACACTGACTGCACCTTCGTTCGAGCTGGCCCAGGATTCCCAGAAACCACAGCCAGCATTGCCTCCAAGCAGTTCACAGTTCTCACCCCAAAACGCAGCAGTTAACAGGGAATGGCAGCTCATTAAAGGTTCCTTTTCCTTCTCGGGCAGCCAGCATTGCAGCAGCGCCTTGACATTCCTGCTTCGAAATCCCAAGATCTGGGAACTGTTAAATTGAGGAACATGAGGAACTAGGTTTAAACTTGTTTTCCAAATGCAACTACCCATGCCTGAAAATACCAAATGAAACAAAATGAACAGAAGTTGAGTGCAATGAGTGTTCCAGGCAGAACAGCATCTGGATTATAGTACATTACAGTGAGTGTTACAGGCTGAACAGCACCTGGATTATAGTACATTACAGTGAGTGTTACAGGCTGAACAGCATCTGGATTACAGTACATTACAGTGAGTGTTACAGGCTGAACAGCACCTGGATTATAGTACATTACGGTGAGTGTTACCAGCAGAACGGCACCTGGATTATAGTACATTATAGTGCTACAGGCAGAACAGCACCTGGATTATAGTACATTACAGTGAGTGTTACCAGCAGAACAGCATCTGGAATTTAGTCCACTGTAGCAGATGTTACAGGTAGAATAACAACTGTCTTACAGTCCACTACAGTGAACCTCACAAGCTGACTGGACTGCAACCCGTTGCACCAACAATTACAGGTGGAGTAACATCTACACTGCGACCCATAGTACCCAGTGTTACAGACTGACAGCAGGACTATTTCCACTTGGCTTTTTGACTGGAATTGAAGAGCAGGATTCACAGAAACAGCGACGCCTTTGGTTCCTCCCTGTCTTGTCAAGGACAATAAGTGGAGGCGACAACCTAGTGGTATTAGGATTGTTAATCCAGAGACTCGGTTTTGGGTTTGAATCTCACCATGATAGATGGTGAAATTTGAACTCAATAAAAATGTGGAATTAAATGTAGAACATAGAAAAATATAGCGCAGTACAGGCCCTTCGGCCCTCGATGTTGCACCGATCCAAGCCCACCTAACCTACACTAGCCCACTTTCCTCCATATGCTTATCCAATGCCCGTTTAAATGTGCATAAAGAGGGAGAGTCCACCACTGCTACTGGCAGGGCATTCCATGAACTCACGACTCGCTGAGTAAAGAATCTACCCCTAACATCTATCCTATACCTATCACCCCTTAATTTAAAGCTATGCCCCCTCGTAATAGCTGACTCCATACGTGGAAAACCATAACCATGACCATTGTTAACTGTTGGAGAAAAACCCCACCTGATTCACTAATGCCCTTTAGTGAAGGAAACTACCATCCTTACCTGATCTGGGCGACACATGATTCCATGACAATGTGGTTGACTCTTATCTGCTCTCTGGGATGGACAATAAATGCTGCCCTAGCCAGTGAGGCCCTCATGCCAAACATACATTTTAAAAAATTATCTCTCTGAATAACAGCCAACTGTAGAATTATAAAGATGTACAGCACAGAAACAGACCCTTCAGTCTAACTTGTCCATGCCGACCAGATATCCTAAATTAATCTAGTCCTATACGCCAGCATCTGGCCCATATCCCTCTAAACCCTTTCTACTCATATAGCCATCCAGATTTCTCTTAATTGTTGTAATTGTACCGGCCTCCACCACTTCCTCTGGCAGTTCATTCATTCAATAACTATTGGGGAGGTCTACAATATAATCCCAACAAGGTGATCATCCCTTTCTTATTTCTCAGTTCCACACAAATAATTTCAATGGGATGAGCCTCTTCTGGAGGTGTCTGGTTAATAACTGACGCATCAGTGTTGAATGTAACATTTTTCAGGTTTGGTCGAGACACTGTGTGTGCCTCATGAGCCCTAACTGAACTGACAGGGCTGTTCAGTCCCAATTGCTGTATTGAGACTGCCCCAACCGAAATGAAAACACATTACAAAAGAGTTAAAGTTACAGACAAGCTCATTCTTCCAATCCAGTCCACAGAATAGATTCTGTGCCTCAAAAACAGACAGCACTTGCTGCATTAATCAGAAAATCTCAACAAAACACTAAAGCGTCCTGGAAAGCTTTCAGATCCTGGAAAGTGCCCCAGGGTGATTGTTCCAAGAGAGGGCAGTTTGATGATGAAGTACAATGTAAGAGCTCAGCAATCACAGTGAATTGAAGGCTGCTCTCTCTCTCAGTCAGTTCTGTATATACTGGACCGATGAGTGTTGACGCTATTCTGCTTTGGTTTCAATGTTCACACTCGCTTAAGTGACTGCTGTTAAGAGTTTGTTTTTGACATCAATTAAACTTGGCTCTTGGCAAAGAAAGAAATCCCTACCAGAACAGGGTCTTCTTTTGTGATAGTGTGCTGTGAAACAGCTCCCCTTGCAACACTGACCCTGTCAACGGCCAGTCCAAAGCTGTGCAGACACAATGGAACCTGCTCAATCAGCTAGGACTTCGGTTGGATTGGTGAGGAGAGGACTGCAGTCTGTGGCTTTAAAAGGTCCGTTTTGTCCTGGTTTCTTTTACAGAGAGGTTGGGGGACTGGTGCCGAGGAGTCCATAAGAAGATAAACAACTTGTGAGGCCTTGGATTTTTTAAAACCAGTTGGAACATTAGAAGCAGCCTGGGTGGGTGCGGTCAAGCGCTGTCAGAACAAGGATTTTTAGTAAGTTTTCAGCAGTTGCTATTGGGGTCTATTTCTCCCCCCCCCCCCCCCCCCCCCCCTCACGATTACAGCCAAAAGCTGGGGGTTCTCTTCCTGGGCTATTTGATTCCATGTGACTTTGCCTTTTTGCCAAAGGGTGTGTTTATGGGACATTACTACATTGGATCAGTTAATTAATAATAGTTACTATATCTATTGTTCTGTTAAGTTTTCCAGTACAGTTAAGATATTCTAAGTTGATCTTTCTGTTGTTGTATATTAACTACAGTGTTTGAATAAATTGTGTTTTGCTTATCCTCAAGTAGTCTGACCAGTCACATTGCATCTGGAACACAGCACTTCACAGTTGCCTTTGAAATAAGAAAATGCTAGAGTCTGGGCTATTTTTGGAATATTTTGAGGAGGTTTGGTCTGGTCATAATAGGTCACATTTCCCAACTGCTAAAATAGTGTTTGGGGCAACACGGTGGCTCAGTGGTTAGCACTGCTGCCTCACAGCGCCAGGGACCCAAGTTCGATTCCAGCCTCGGGCAACTGTCTGTGTTTGCACATTTTCCCTGTGTCTGCGTGGGCTTCCTCCGGGTGCTCTGGTTTCCTCCCACAGTCCAAAGATGTGCAGATTAGGTGAATTGGCCATGCTAAATTGTCCATAGGATTCAGGGATGTGTAGGTTAGTTATATTAGTTATGGGGTAAGTATAGGATAATAGGGTAGGGGAATGGGTCTGAGTGGGTTACTCTTTGGAGGGTTGGTGTGGATTTGTTGGGCCAAAGGGCCTGTTTCCTCACTGTAGAGATTCTATGATTCTAGGTGCTTTCTGATAACAGGGTCAAGCTCCAGTTATGAAGTGGTGTAGAATGGAGGTCACTAGAGTCTGCGATGGGGCTGTGTATCCTTAGAAAAGGTTTTTCTGATGCAGGCTTCCTGAGGAGAGATGAAATTGAAAGCCCCTCTGCCCTCACAGATACCTGTTCAGCTCATAGCTTTAAAGAAAGGCACAGGAGATCACCCCAATATTCACCCTTCAATCAGTACTCCTCAAAGATTATCTGATGTTCACAAGTGGGGACTTTCTGTGTACAATTTGGCTGCCACATTTCCTACGTTACAGCAAAGACCCACAGTACACTTTACAAGTACTTAGAACAAAGAAAAATACAGGACAGGAACAGGCCCTTTGGCCCTCCAAGTCTGTGCCCTTCCATAGTAAATCTGTCTTCCCTCTATTCCCTTCCTATTCATGTATGCGTCCAGATGCGTCTTGAATGCTGCTGTTGTCTGCTTCCGCCACCTCCTTTGGAAGGATCTTCCCAACACTCACTACCCATTGTGTGAAAAACATGCCTCTTTTAAAACATCTCTTTTAAACTTTCCCCCTTGCACATCGAACCTACGTCCCCAAGTAATTGACCCCTCCACACTGGGAAAAAGCTTCATATTTTTCACTCTATCCATACCATTCACAACCTTATAAACTTCTGTCAGGCCGCCCCCCCCCCTCAACCTTTTGTGTTCCAGTGAAAACAAACCAATCTATCCAACCTTTCGTAATAGCTAAAATCCCCCATACCAGGCAATATCCTGGTAAACCTTCTCTGTACCCTCTCCAAAGCATCCACGTCCTTCTCACAGTATGGTGACCAGAACTGTATGCAATATTCCAAGTGTGGCCTAACTAACATTCTATAAAACTGCAGCATAACTTGTCTATCCTTATACTCAATGCCCCTTCCCAATGAAGGCAAGCATAGGCCTTGTTCACTACCATATCTACCTGCACTGCTACCTTCAGCGATCTGTGGACCTGCACACCCAAATCCCTCTGCGTATCAATACTCCTAAGGGTTCTGCCATTCACTGTATAATTTCCACCTGTACCTGACCTTCCAAAATGCATCACCTCACATTTGTCCAGATCGTATTCAATCTGCCATTTTTCTGCTCATGCCTCCAACTGATCAATATCCTGCTGTATCCTCTGATAGTCCTCCTCACTATCCACAACTCCACCAATCTTTGTATTGTCCTCAAACTTACTAATGAGACCAGCTATGATTTCTTCCAAATCATTTATGTGGATCACAAACAGCAGAGTGCCACCACTGATCCACTCCATTCCAAAAGACATCCCTCGACTACTATCCTCTGTCTGCTGTGACTAAGCCAGTTCTGTATCCACCTTGTCAGCTCCTGCCTGATACCATATGACTTCACCTTTTATACCAGTCTGTCAGACTTCATTGGCTTTACGGCATCCTAAGGTGCAGAAAGGTGCTACACAAATGCAAGTTCTTTCCTTCTTAAACCTTGTGCCACGCTTGTTCCAAGTGCATTGTGGGATGGATAGGACAAATTGGCAATTCGTGTTAGGAGCAGAGCACCAACGTTTGAGAGCTTAAGGTTTAAAATATTCCAAGCACAGGTTGTGGCCCCAGGGTACATTCAGGATGAGCCAAGACTGTAGTAAGCCATGCAGCAAGATAAATGCTTTGGTTTTGCTGGCCACTTCTTGTTGCAATAGCAGGGACAGGAATATACTGTTTACAACAAAATCTCATGCACGTTCTGAAACTCGGAGGCAGAACAATAACTGTACAGTTCACCGAATTGCAGAAGCACTACCAAATCTCAACCGTGTTGACCCCCTCCCACGCCCCCAGGGGGATGCTGTGGGTGGAGGACTGAAAACCCGCTATCAGCTACATATCTGATAAAACCTCTCCACTCCATGCCCATTCCTTTCCGATGGCCTGTCCTTCTCTCTCCTCAGTGAGTAGGGGGGGGCTGGGTGGTTTAGCTCAGCAATTTCCTGTTGATAAATGTTGCTGAGACAAACAACAGGGAAGCTGGGAGTGTGAGGCTTCCCCTCCCACCCCTGGGACTTCCCGGAGTCAGTCACAAACAGCAGCTCCCAAAGTCTGCAGCCATCTCACAAAGATGTGACAAGGTACACTGGACAGTGCTCCCTGTCAGGGCAAGCAGGTACAGCTTTGTCCAACTGCCCACTGACCATCAGTAATCAGTCAATTCATTGGTGAATGGCTCAGTATTTCACAGAAACCCTACAGTGTGGAAGAGGGCCGTTCAGCCCATCGCGTCCACAACAACCCTCCGAAGAGCATCCCACCGTTACGTTATCCCTGTAATTATACATTTCCTATGACCAATCTACCCTAACCTGCACATCCTTGGACACTATGGGCTATTTAGCATGGCCAATCCACCCTAACCTGCACATCCCTGGGCATTATGGGCTATTCAGCATTGCCAACCCACCCTAACCTACACATCCCTGGACACTATGGGCTATTTAGCATGGCCAATCCACCCTAACCTGCACATCCCTGGACACTACGGGGTTTTTAACATTGCTAATCCACCCTAACCTACACATCCCTGGACACTATGGGCTATTTAGCATGGCCAATCCACCCTAACCTGCACATCCCTGGACACTATGGGCTATTCAGCATTGCCAACCCATCCTAACCTACACATCCCTGGACACTATGGGACAATTTAGCATGGCCAATCCACCCTAACCTGCACATCCCTGGACACTACGGGGTTTTTAACATTGCTAATCCACCCTAACCTACACATCCCTGGACACTATGGGCTATTCAGCATTGCCAACCCACCCTAACCTGCACATCCCTGGACACTATGGGCTATTTAGCATGGCCAATCCACCCGAACCTGCACATCCCTGGACACTATGGGCTATTTAGCATGGCCAATCCACCCGAATCTGCACATCTTTGTGATTGTGGGAGAAAACTGGTGTACCCAGTGGAAATCCACACAAACACAGGGAGAATGTACAAACTCCACACAGACAGGGGCCAAAGGCTGGAATTGAACCAGGATCCCTGGTGCTGTGAGGCAGCAGTGCTACCCACTGAGCCACCGTGCCGCCCCTTACCGGACTGAACACCGTTCAAACATGAATATGGATAGATGCTGGGTAATCGCTGTCAATGACAACTATTGGAAGCAGACACGGCCCTGTACACGTTCCAAACCTGTCAGCCTGGCTTAATGAGACCCTGAGCTACACACATCCAGAATGCATGGGACTGGATTTCACACTGAGCTGCGTCGGGACATTATAATTGGCTTCATCTCCAGCCCACCTCCTGCAAGGGCAAATCGACATGGGTTAGTGCTGGAAGGTTTTTATTTATAGAAAGTCAGAAACTCATTCTGAAACTGGGACCCAAATCCAGCGCTACTCAGAAAGCAGGTGAGCACAACCCCCTGCAGTGCTAACGCAAAGATATTGACACTGTTGAGTTTTTGACAGGTACGTTCAACAAATGTGAGGCTGTTAGCTTTGATTTCAGTTCCACTCAGAAGGATGAGGGATTGAATCCAGAAGCAGATTTTTCCCCAAACAAACATTCAGGGTGGATCAGGAAGGCCAGCCAGCCAGCAAAAGGGCATAGCTTCAGAACTGCAAGTTGTTGGAGGGAATCCTGAGGGTCAGGATGTACATTTATTTGGAAAGGCAAGGACTGATTAGGAATAGTCAACATGGCTTTGTGCGTGAGAAATCATGTCTCATAAACTTGATTGAGTTTTTTGAGAAAGTGACAAAGAGGATTGATGAGGGCAGAGCGGTGGACGTGATCTATATAGATTTCAGTAAGGCGTTCGACAAGGTTCCCCATGGGAGACTGGTTAGCAAGCTTAGATCTCATGGAATACAGGGAGAACTCGTCATTTGGATACAGAACTGGCTCAAAGATAGAAATCAGAGGGTAGTGGTGGGGGGTTGCTTTTCAGACTGGAGGCCTGTGACCAGTGGAGTGCCACAAGGATCGGTGCTGGGTCCTCTACTTTTTGTCATTTACATAAATGATTTCGATGCGAGCATAAAAGGTACAGTTAGTAAGTTTGCAGTTGACACCAAAATTGGAGGTGTAGTGGACAGCGAAGAGGGTTACCTCAGATTACAACAGGATCTTGACTAGATGGGCCAATGGGCTGAGAAGTGGCAGATGGAGTTTAATTCCGATAAATGCAAGATGCTGCATTTTGGGAAAGCAAATCCTAGCAGGACTTATACACTTAATGGTAAGGTCCTAGGGAGTGTTGCTGAACAAAGAGACCTTGGAGTACAGGTTCATAGTTCCTTGAAAGTAGAGTCGCAGGTAGATAGGATAGTGAAGAAGGCGTTTGGTATGCTTTCCTTTATTGGTTAGTGTATTGAGTGTAGGAGTTGGGAGGTCATGTTGCGGCTGTACAGGACATTGGCTAGGCCACTGTTGGAATATTGCATGCAATTCTGGTCTCCTTCCTATCGGAAGGACGTTGTGAAACTTGAAAGGGTTCAGAAAAGATTTACAAGGATGTTGCCAGGGTTGGAGGACTTGAGTTACAGGGAGAGGCTGAACAGGCTAGGGCTGTTTTCCCTGGAATGTCGGAAGCTGAGGGGTGACATTACAGAGGTTTACAAGATTATGAGGGGCATGGATAGGATAAATAGGCAAAGTCTTTTCCTTGGGGTCAGGGAGTCCAGAACTAGAGGGCATAGGTTTAGGGTGAGAGGGGAAAGACATAAAAGAGACCTACGGGGCAAGTTTTTCACACAGAGGGTGGTACGTGTATGCAATGAGCGGCCAGAGGAAGTGGTGGAGGCTGGTACAATTGCAACATTTAAGAGGTATTTGGATGGGTATATGAATATGAAGGGTTTTGAGGGATATGGGCCGGGTGCTGGCAGGTGAGACTAGATTGAGTTGGGTTGGGATATCTGGTCGGCATGGACAGGTTGAACCGAAGGATATGTTTCCATGCTGTACATCACTATGACTATGAACTGAGAAAGTTTAGGCTCTCAGATTTGCAAAGCTAATGTAGCCAGTTAGAAAGGAATAATCCAACTAACTCTGCAATCCACAAGAAAGAAACTGGAAGGATTCTGTTAAACAGAAACTGAATGAGTTGAGACAGGTGTAGGATTTATCTGGTCTTGAGAATTTGACGATGTTGGGGAGCAGGTTAAAACTTTATTTTGATGTTCGTATTAAGATCTTTCCAAATGTAACTATCCATAGATGTAGCTCAGTTCTATTTTTCTTTCGATTTGGAATGGATTTGTGTTGTTTAATAATATCTACAGCTTCCTGTATTTTTCAGTGACTGACCATGAGGTAAACCAAGTGCTACAAAGAAACACGTGATCTATCAAGCTGGGTTTCATTCCGAAATCTGTCTTGTCTAGAATAACTCAGTTCGGACTGGAACAGACTTGATGAGCCAAACCGATTCCTTCAGAAAGGACCTTTTCTGAGCAAAGGGCACCAACCTGAAACATTAACTCTAATGTCTCTCCACAGATGCTGCCATACCTGCTGTCAGAGGGTCAGTACTGAGGGAGTGCCCCACTGTCAGAGGGTCAGTACTGAGATAGTGCCACACTGTCGGAGAGTCACTACTGAGGGAGCAGCGCACTGTTGGATGATCAGTACTGAGGGAGTGCCGCGTTGTCGGATGATCAGTACTGAGGGAGTGCCACACTGTCAGAGTCACTACTGAGGGAGCCGCACACTGTCGGAGGGTCAGTACTGAGGGAGTGCTGCACTATCGGAGGGTCAGTACTGAGAGAGTGCTGCACTATCGGAGGGTCAGTACTGAGAGAGTGCCTCGATATCAGAAGGTCAGTGCTGAGGGAGAGCCACACTGTCAGAGGGTCAGTACTGAGGGAGAGCAACACTGTCAGAGGGTCAGTACTGAGAGAGTGCCACACTGTCGGAGGGTCAGTACTGAGGCAGTGCCGCACTGTCGGAGGGTCAGTACTGAGGGAGTGCCGTACTGTCGGAGGGTCAGTGTTGAGGGAGTGCCGCACTGTCAGAGGGTCAGTAATGAGGGAGTGCCGCACTGTGGTGGGTCAGTGTTGATGGAGTGCCGCACTGTTGGAGGGTCAGAACTGAGGGAGTGCCGCACTGTCGGAGGGTCAGTACTGAGGGAATGGTGCACTGTCAGAGGGTCAGTACTGAGGGAGTTCCGTACTGTCGGAGGGTCAGTGTTGAGGGAGTGCCGCACTGTCAGAGGGTCAGCACTGAGGGAGTGCTGCACTGTTAGAGGGTCAGCACTGAGGGAGTGCCACACTGTCGGAGGGTCAGTACTGAGGCAGTGATACACTGTCAGAGGGTCAGTCCTAAGGGAGTGCCGCACTGTCGGAGGGTCAGTACTGAGGGAGTGCCGCACTGTCAGAGGGTCAGTACTGAGGGAGTGCCACACTGTCGGAGGATCAGTACAGAGCGAGTGCCACGCTGTCGGAAGGTCAGTACTGAGGGAGTGCTGTACTGTCGGAGGGTCAGTGCTGAGGGCGTGAGACACTGTCAGAGGGTCAGTACTGAGGGAGTGCCATACTGTCAGAGAGTCAGTACTGAGGGAGTGCCACACTGTCGGAGGGTCAGTACTGAGGGAATGGTGCACTGTCAGAGGGTCAGTACTGAGGGAGTGCCGCACTGTCAGAGGGTCAGTACTGAGGGAGTGCCGCACTGTCAGAGGGTCAGTACTGAGGGAGTGCCGCACTGTCAGAGGGTCAGTACTGAGGGAGTGCCGCACTGTCAGAGGGTCAGTGCTGAGGGAGTGTTGCACTGTCGGAGGGTCAGTCCTGAGGGAGTGCCGCACTGTCAGAGGGTCAGTGCTGAGGGAGTGCCGTACTATCGGAGGATCAATGCTGAGGGAGTGCCGTACTGTCGGAGGGTCAGTACTGAGGCAGTACCGCACTGTCAGAGGATCAGTACTGAGGGAGTGCCATACTGTCGGAGGGTCAGTACTGAGGGAGTGCTGCATTGTCAGAGGTTCAGTACTGAGGGAGTGCCATGCTGTCGGAGGGTTAGTACTGAGGGAGTGCCGCACTGTCAGAGGATCAGTGCTGAGGGAGTACCGCAGTGTCGGAGGGTCAGTACTGAGGGAGTGTTACACTGTCAGAGGGTCAGTACCGAGCGAGTGTGCAGTGTGTGTGTGTGTGTGAAAGTGAGTGTGAGTGAGTGAGTGTGTGTGAGAGTGTGTGAGAGTGAGTGTGAGTCTGTGTGTGTGTGGGGGTGAGTGTGTGTGAATGTGCATCTGTGTGTGAGTGCTGTGTATGTCTGTGTGTGAGTGTGACTGTGTGTGTGAGTGTGAGAATGTAAGTGAGTGAGTCTAAGTGTGAATGAGTGTGAGTGAATGAGTGTGTGAGGCTGAGTGTATGTGTGTGAGCGGTGTGTATGTCTGTGTGTGAGAGTGAGAGTGTGTGAGAGTGTGTGTGTGGCGTGTGTGTATGTGCCTTTCTGCCTGTGTGCATGTGTGAGTGAGTGAGTGAGTGTGTGAGTGTGTATATGTGTGTGAGTGAGTGTGTATGCGTGCGTGTGTGGGAGTGAGTGACTGAGTGAGTGTGTGGGTGTGTGTGAGTGAGTGAATATGTGTGTGTGTGTGTATATATGTGTGTGTGAGTGTGTATGCGTGTGTGTGAGTGAGTGCGAGTGTGAGTGAGTGAGTGAATGTGTGGGTGTGTGAGTGTGAGTGAGTGCGTGGGTGTGTGAGTGTGAGTGAGTGAGTGTGTGGGTGTGTGAATGTGTGGGTGTGTGAGTGTGAGTGAGTGAGTTGTGTGGGTGTGTGTGAGTGAGTGTGTTGGTGTGTGTGAGTGAGTGAGTGGGTGTGTGGTTGTGTGGGTGTGAGTGAGTGAGTGTGTTGGTGTGTGGGTGTGAGTGAGTGAGTGTATGGATGTGTGAGTGAGTGAGTGTGTGGGTGTGAGTGAGTGAGTGTGTGGGTGTGTGTGTGAGTGAGTGACTGTGAGTGAGTGAGTGTGTGTGTGAGTGAGTGATGTGAGTGAGTGTGTGGGTGTGCGAGTGAGTAACTGCGAGTGAGTGAGTGTGTGTGAGTGAGTGATGTGAGTGAGAGTGTGGGTGTGTGAGTGAATGTTGGTGTGTGAGTGTGAGTGAGTGAGTGACTGCGAGTGAGTGAGTGTGTGTGTGTGAATGAGTGATGTGAGTGAGTTGTGGGTGTGTGAGTGAGTGTGCTGGTATGTGAGTGAGTGTGTGGGTGTGTGTGTGAGTGTGTATGTGAGTGAGTGAGTGAGTGTGTGTGTGTGTGAGTGAGTGATGAGAGTGTGTGTGTGTGTGTGTGTGTGTGTGTGTGTGTGTGAGTGAGTGTGTGAGTGAGTGTGTGGGTGTGTGAGTATGAGTGAGTAACTGCGAGTGAGTGAGTGTGTGTGAGTGAGTGATGTGAGTGAGAGTGTGGGTGTGTGAGTGAATGTTGGTGTGTGAGTGTGAGTGAGTGAGTGACTGCGAGTGAGTGAGTGTGTGTGTGTGAATGAGTGATGTGAGTGAGTTGTGGGTGTGTGAGTGAGTGTGCTGGTATGTGAGTGAGTGTGTGGGTGTGTGTGTGAGTGTGTATGTGAGTGAGTGAGTGTGTGTGTGTGTGAGTGAGTGATGAGAGTGTGTGGGTGTGTGTGTGTGTGTGTGTGTGTGGGTGTGTGTGTGTGTGTGAGTGAGTGTGTGAGTGAGTGTGTGGGTGTGTGAGTATGAGTGAGTGACTGTGAGTGAGTGAGTGTGTGGGTGTGAGTGAGTGTGTGGGTGTGTGAGTGAGTGTGTTGGTGTGTGAGTGTGAGTGAGTGGGTGAGTCTGTGGGTGTGTGAGTGAGTGTGTGTGTGCGTGTGAGTGGGTGAGTGTGGGTGAGTGACTGTGAGTGAGTGAGTGTGTGGGTGTGTGAGTGAGTGTGTTGGTGTGTGAGTGTGAGTGAGTGGGTGAGTCTGTGAGTGTGAGAGTGAGTGTGTGGGTGTGTGAGTGAGTGTGTTTGTGTGAGTGAGAGTGAGTGGGTGAGTCTGTGAGTGTGTGAGTGAATGTGTGTGTACGTGTGAGTGGGTGAGTGAGTGTGTGTGTGAGTGAGTGTGTGGGTGTGAGTGAGTGTGTGGGTGTGTGAGTGAGTGTGTTGGTGTGTGAGTGTGTTGAAATGTGAGTGGTGTGAGTGGGTGAGTCTGTGGGTGTGTGAGTGAGAGTGAGTGGGTGAGTCTGTGGGTGTGTGAGTGAGTGTGTGTGTGCGTGTGAGTGGGTGAGTGTGGGCGAGTGAGTGTGTGAGTGAGTGAGTGAGTGAGTGGGTGTGAGTGAGTGTGTTGGTGTGAGAGTGTGAGTGTGAGTGAGTGAGTTTGTGGGTGTGAGTGAGTGTGTTGGTGTGTGTGTGTGAGTGAGTGGCTGAGTCTGTGGGTGTGTGAGTGAGTGTGTGGGTGTGTGAGTGTGTGAGTAAGAGTGAGTGGGTGAGTCTGTGGGTGTGTGAGTGAGTGTGTGGGTGTGTGAGTAAGAGTGAGTGGGTGAGTCTGTGGGTGTGTGAGTGAGTGTGTGTGTGCGTGTGAGTGGGTGAGTGTGAGTGAGTGACTGTGAGTGAGTGAGTGTGAGTGAGTGAGTGTGTGGATATGTGAGTGTGTGGGTGTGTGAGTGTGAGTGAGTGGGTGAGTATGTGGGTGTGTAAGTGAGTGTGTGGGTGTGTGAGTGAGTGTGTTGGTGTGTAAGTGTGAGTGAGTGGGTGAGTGTGTGGGTGTGTGAGTGTGAGTGAGTGGGTGAGTGTGTGGGTGTGTAAGTGAGTGTGTGGGTGTGTGAGTGAGTGTGTTGGTGTGTAAGTGTGAGTGAGTGGGTGAGTGTGTGGGTGTGTGAGTGAGTGTGTTGGTGTGTGAGTGTGAGTGAGTGGGTGAGTCTGTGGGAGTGTGAGTGAGTGGGTGAGTGTGTGGGTGTGTGTGTGAGTGTGAGTGAGTGGGTGAGTGTGTGGGTGTGTGAGTGATTGTGAGTGAGTGGGTGAGTGTGTGGGTGTGTGTGTGAGTGTGAGTGAGTGGGTGAGTGTGTGGGTGTGTGTGTGAGTGTGAGTGAGTGGGTGAGTGTGTGGGTGTGTGAGTGAGTGTGTTGGTGTGTGTGTGAGTGAGTGTGTGTGTGTGGGTATGTGTGTGAGTGTGAGTGAGTGGGTGAGTGTGTGGGTGTGTGAGTGAGTGTGTGGGTGTGCGAGTGTGAGTGAGTGTGTGAGTGTGTGGGTATGTGTGTGAGTGTGAGTGAGTGGGTGAGCGTGTGGGTGTGTGAGTGAGTGTGTGAGTGTGTGGGTATGTGTGTGAGTGTGAGTGAGTGGGTGAGCGTGTGGGTGTGTGAGTGAGTGTGTGTGTGTGTGGGTATGTGTGTGAGTGTGAGTGAGTGGGTGAGTGTGTTGGTGTGAGAGTGTGAGTGAGTGAGTGTGTGAGTGTGTTGGTGTGTGAGTGTGAGTGGGTGAGTGCGTGGGTGTGTGGGTGTGTGTGGGTGTGTGAGTGAGTGTGTGGGTGTGTGAGTGAGTGTGTTGGTGTGAGTGAGTGTGTTGGTGTGTGAGTGTGAGTGTGTGAGTGTGTTGGTGTGTGAGTGTGTGTGGGTGTGTGAGTGAGTGTGTGGGTGTGTGAGTGAGTGTGTTGGTGTGAGTGAGTGTGTGAGTGTGTTGGTGTGTGAGTGTGAGTGGGTGAGTGTGTGGGTGCGTGAGTGAGTGTGTTGGTGTGAGTGAGTGTGAGTGGGTGAGTGTGTGGGTGTGTGAGTGAGTGTGTTGGTGTGTGAGTGTGTGTCGGGGAGGCGGGCAGGGTCCTCCATGTCACTCCGGCCTGTGGATTGTGCTGTGCAGGGATGCTGCAGTCACCATGTTCGGAGAGACCTTTAAACAGAAAGAAACACTGATGCTGCTGAACCTTTCAGGAGGAAGTTGTGGAGAAACAGCACAAATTGCAGCTGGCAAACAGCCAACTTTTCCGGAGCTTTCCAAGCGTCTCCCATGTTGGTGTGTCACTGCCTCCACTCCAGTGGAAACAGAGGTCTGCACCATCACCATGGTAACCCATCATTAGCAAGGAGCATCACATTGATCGGGCTGCTTAACAATGTGAAATCCTGATTGAAATATCTCTCATTTAGTGAGCGCCCCTGTGATTGCCAGGTTAGTTACTCAGTAAAAAGAAAGAACTTTCTCTGCAGCCCCCTTTATAACATCAGGAAGCTCAAAACTAGACAATTAAAGTTGTTTTGATTATGTTACATTAGATTACTCACAGTGTGAAAACAGGCCCTTCAAGTCCCCACCGACCCGCCAAAGTGCAAACCAGCCATACCCCTAACCTAACACTTCGGGCAATTTAGCATGGCCAATTTACCTGACCCGCACATCTTTGGACTGTGGGAGGAAACCGGAGCACCCGGAGGAAACCCACGCAGACACGGGGAGAATGTGCACACTCCACACAGTCAGTCGCCTGAGGAGGGAATTGAACCCAGGTCTCTGGCACTGTGAGGCAGCAGTGCTAACCGCTGTGCCACCGTGCCGCCCACAATTTGTTTCGTAAATTAATGTTGTTTTGTTGCACAGTCCCTGTCGGGTTCAGGGAACAACACAGACAGGTTGTGTACAGGAAGATCTCACAGACAGCAATGGGAATTCTCACAGACAGCAATGGGAATTCTGACCAGACAGAGCAGGAATGTTTGTTTTTATATTGAGGAACTATCCAGGGGAACCACACGTCCCTCAGTGGGTGCTCCAGTCAGGATTGTGTGCTGATAGCTGAGGGATAAATACGACTCAAGGTAACGGGGATTGGCTCCCTACTTGTCCTCCAAAAAACAGTCATGGGATCTTTAACATCCAGCTGTGGGATGGGTGGTGGGCCTCAGTTTAATGTCATGGCCCATTAGACTGTGCCTCTGACAGGGCAACATTCCCCCAGGACGGTGACCAGAATAAGATGGAAATTTTCCACCAACCTCCTCAGGCATGTTATAACACAGCTCTGGTGCACTGCCTCCTGCCTCAGAGGTAGGGACATTAGAGCGCACCACAGGTTACCTATGGTCAGGACAGCATTGATATTTCCTAACCAACCTGTTCAGAGATGTCACAAAACACCTCCGGAGCAGCTGGGACTTGAACCCCGGCCTCCTGGCTCAGAGGTCCGGACACTACTGCCACAGCACAGTGGCTGGGATGTTTCTCTCCAGTCCCTCTACTACACTCCCCTTCTGCCAAATTCATTGTCTCCACCAATCCAGGCCACACAGGCAATTCGGGTGAAGGAGCAGCAGGGAGCTCTCTCGCTGATAATCCCCAAATTCATTGTCTCCACCAATCCAGGCCACACAGGCAATTCGGGTGAAGGAGCAGCAGGGAGCTCTCTCGCTGATAATCCCCAATCGGCCCCTTTCTCTTCTGATAGCCCCACACGGTGGGGAGGACGCCGGTGATGACAGTAACTTACACAAGAACGTCTGAAGGTGAGGAGGCTGCAGTGCTGCAGAGAGAGGGCCCAGGGATTTGGTTCATGGAGAGTCGCTCCCTCCGACACCATCACCCACCCTCCTCCCCACAAGCAGTGGGCACATTGCAAAGTTGATACACCTCTGTCTGTCATACACTCCTTGGACACAGAAGGCCTGACCCTCATACTCAGAGGGAGGTATTCTTATGTACTGTGCCTAGATTAGAATGGTGCTGGAAAAGCACAGCAGTTCAGGCAGCATCCGAGGAGCAGTAAAATCAACGTTTCGGGCAAAAGCCCTTCATCAGGAATACAGAGAGCCTGAAGGAGAGAGATAAATGAGAGAAGGGTGGGGGTGAGGAGAAAGTAGCATAGAGTACAATAGGTGAGTGGGGGAGGGGATGAAGGTGATAGGTCAGGGAGGAGGGTGGAGTGGATAGAGGGGGTATGTACTGGCCGCAGGTCAGACCCACACTGACCAATCACCTCATTACTACTCGTGGCTCCTGTTTTCAACAGCAATTCTGCACAGCACAGCAAAGAGAGGCTTCTGAATGATAGCAGGTACTACATGAATGCAATTTATTCCTGATGTTACAAAGACGTCTTTAGAAATAACTGAACCTTTTCATGCATGAAATCCTCTCAAACAGACATTGAAATGCCTTGTTTACCGTTTGGAAAAGAACAGCCAGTCCTTCCCTGTGGCTGGGCCATTATACAACTTGCAAACAACATCTTTAAAAGCAGGACACCTTGTCATCAGCAGAATGCTGTTTATGGGATCTTGCTGTGTACACACTGGCTGCTGTGTTTCCTGTTGTTGTGAATCGCAACCCATTCTACCCCAAGATAGCAAACATCACCAGATAAATGCGGGTTTACCCATGTTTGTGTGTGTCATTGGCTTGTATGATCACTTCTGCAATATACTGACCCCATGACAATAATATCAGTTGCTGTGTGATTCTTTTGTACAATTCTTATCTGTGGGACATGGGCATCATCAGTTTTTATTGCCTGTCCCCAGTTGCTCTTGAGAAGGTGGGCGGTGAGTTGGAGTGAACCTGTTGCAGTTCAAGAAGGCAGCTTGATGGTGGTATCCCTCCCTCTGAGCTAGGAAACTGGGGTTCAAGTCCCATCTGCTCCAGAGGTATGTAAGATAACATCTCTGAGCAGACCCATACATGGCGAGGGCATGTAATAGAGTCAGAGTCATAGAGATGTGCAGCACGGAAACAGACCCTTCCGTCCAACTCCTCCATGTTGACCAGATATCCTAACCAGCGCTGCTTCCTCACAGCACCAGGGTCCCAGGTTCGATTCCAGCCCTAGGTGACCATCTGTGTGGAGTTTGCACATTCTCCCCGTGTCTGCGTGGGTTTCCTCCGGGTGCTTCGGTTTCCTCCCACAGTCCAAAGATGTGTAGGTTAGGGTGGATTGGCCATACTAAATTGCCCATAGTATTAGGTGCATTAGTCAGAGGAAAATGGATCTGGGTGGGTTACTCTTCGGAGTGTCGGTGTGGGCTGGCCGGGCCGAAGGGCCTGTTTCCACACTGTAGGGAATCTAATCTAATCTAGTCCCATTTGCCAGCATTTAGCCCATATCCCTTTAAACCTTTCCTATTCACATACCTATCCAAATGCCTTTTAAATGCTGTAATTTTACCAGCCTTCACCACTTCCTCATTCCATACACGCACCACCCTCTGCGTGGAAAAGTTGCCACTTAGGTCCCTTTTGGATCTGTCTCCTCTCACTCTAAACCTATGCCCTCCAGCTCTGGACTCTTTCACCCCAGGGAAAAGCTGTCTGTTTATCCTATCCATGTCCCTCATGATTTTATAAATCTCTATAAAATAATAAAAATCTGAGGTGAGCCCCTGACTGGTCCATCGTCAGAAACTGGAAGTATGGTAGGAAAGTAACACTGAGCTGAAAGATCAGCTCAGGTCAGATTAAATGACAGAAGAGGCTGCACAGTTCCTTTAGATGACTTTGCTTCCAATGTCTTATATTACAGTTCATACTGTTACAAAAACCTCAATGCTGACTCAGCCTCGAGGAACCAGGATTAACCAGGAACAACCATCACAGACCCTTGCAGTAGAGTTGAAATCCATCACAGTGGAGTTGAAATGCCCATCAGCCATGACTGAATGGAGGAGTGGACTCGATGGGCCAAATGACCTTACTTCCACTCCTATGTCTTATGGTCTTATGGGCTTGCCAAGTTGAAAGGACTCCGATATATTTCCAGGAAGCCAATTAGTGAGGATAGAATCTACTCTCGTGTTTATTTATAAAGTTACTCATTATAAACATGCATCAGCTAGTTCAACAACTACAGTCACAGCTTCAAGCGAATCCCTCGTTAAAATGTCCACATTCCCTTCAGTAGGTACACAAGGACAGACACCCAGCACCTCAACGCCAACCCCCCGTCAACCCCCAGACCCAGTATCCGGGGGACAGATTCACCCCATCTTGGAAAAGCAGGATGGGTGCGCAGGGGAGGGGAATCAGGGGAGGTTCTGTGGAAGCCACGATACAGTGAAAATCACCAACAACAAGATCTTATCGCTGAGAACAATCCAATTCCGAAGATCAATAATGTTTGTGTGCACAGGATGTATTATATACGGTACAAACGGATGACTGCTGGAGCTACCATGCTGTTTCCATGGTTCCAGCCCAGTATAAATGAGGACAGTAACACACAGTTGTAAACCTGTCAAATCCAGGCAGCCATCGACAGGAATGTGGTACGCCTGCCTCCTGAACGCTTATCCTCACGGCACTATTTGACACAGACCACTGGGTTGATGCAACATGACACCACTCTGTTCCTCTGGTGTTTGGGGCTGTTTCACACAAAATGGCGACTGTCCCTATTGGTACCGCAACTGCAGGGGGCGCACTCACTGCCCCTACACTCGCAATGCATCTGACACCACAGTGAAAGTCATAGAGATGTACAGCATGGAAACAGGTCTCTTTGTTCAGCAACATTACCTCGGACCTGACCATTAAGTGTTTAAGTCCTGCTAAGATTTGCTTTCACAAAATGCAACACCTTGCATTTATCTGAATTAAACTCCTTTCGGTCCAACCCATCCATGCCGACCAGATAGCCCAACCCAATCTAGTCCTACCTGCCAACACCTGGCCCATATCCCTCCAAACCCTTCCTATTCATATACCCATCCAAATGCCTTTCAAATGTCGCAATTGTACCAGCCTCCACCACTTCCTCTGACAACTCATTCCATACACGTGCCACCCTCTGCGTGAAAATGTTGCCCATATGCCTCTTTTATACCTTTCCCCTCTCACCCTAAACCTATGCCCTCTAGTTCTGGACTCCCCGACCCCAGGGAAAAGACTTCGCCTATTTACCCTATCCATGCCCCTCATAATCTTCTAAACCTCTATAAGGTCACCGCTCAGCCTCCAACACTCCAGGAAAAACAGCCCCAGCCTGTTCAGCTTCTCCCAATAGCTCAGATCCTCCAACCCTGGCAACATCCTTGTAAATCTTTTTTGAACCCTTTCAAGTTTCACAACATCTTTCTGATAGGAAGGAGACCAGAACTGCACACAATATTCCAACAGTGGTCTAAACAATGTCCTGTACAGCCACACATGATCCTCCCAATTCCTGTACTCAATACTCTGACCAATAAAGGAAAGCATACCAAACACCTTCTTCACTATCTGCCTCTGACTCCAGTTTCAAGGAGCTATGAATCTGTACTCCAAGGTCTCTTTGTTCAGCAACATTACCTCGGACCTGACCATTAAGTATTTAAGTCCTGCTAAGATTTGCTTTCACAAAATGCAACACCTCGCATTTATCTGAATTAAACTCCATCTGCCACTTCTCAGCCCACTGGCCCATCTGGTCAAGATCCTGTTGTAATCTGAGGTAACCCTCTTCGCTATCCACTACACCTCCAATTTTGGTGTCATCTGCAAACTTAATAACTGTATCTCTTATGCTCGCATCCAAATCATTTATGTAAATGACAAAAAGCAGAAGACCCAGCACCGATCCTTGTGGCACTCCACTGGTCACAGGCCTCCAGTCTGAAAAACAACCCTCTACCACCACCCTCTGTCTTCTACCTTTGAGCCAGTTCTAAATCCAAATGGCTAGCTCTCCCTGTATTCTATGAGTGGCACAGTGGTTAGCACTACTGCCTCACAGCACCAGAGACCTGGGTTCAATTCCCGCCTCAGGCGTCTGACTGTGTGGAGTTTGCACGTTCTCCCCGTGTCTGTGTGGGTTTCTTCCGGGTGCTCCGGTTTCCTCCCACAGTCCAAAGATGTGCAGGTCAGGTGAATTGGCCATACTAAATTGCCTGTAGTGTTAGGTGAAAGGGTAATGTAGTGGTATGGGTGGGTTGTGCTTTGGTGGGTCGGTGTGGACTTGTTGGGCCAAAGGGCCTGTTTCCACACTGTAAGTAATCTAACCTTACTAATCAGTCTCCCATGAGGAAATTGTCGAAGTCCTTACTGAAGTCCATATAGATCACATCTACTGCTCTGCCCTCATCAATCCTCTTTGTTACTTCTTCAAAAAACTCAATCAAGTTTGTGAAACATGATTTCCCATGCACAAAGCCATGTTGACTATCCAAATACATGTACATCCTGTCCCTCAGGATTCCCTCCAACAACTAGCCGACCACCGACGTCAGGCTCACTGGTCTATAGCTCCCTGGCTTGTCCTTACCACCCTTCTTAAACAGTGGCACCACAAGAGCTGCCTATATCAAAGAACATGGCTGCCAGTCACAGTTAGCAATTCAAAGTTATTTTAACAAGTGCAGTGCCAATGAACTGTCTTTTTTATCAAATATTTCTCTGACATGCAGGGCCTTGAATGTTGTGAGTTAAGGATTGCAGGTTTCAGGGAATACAGATGCTAAAATGCCAATTGAGAATCTTGGGATTGTCATTCCCTCTCATTCCTCTCTCAATCCTTGGCCTTCTCACCCACTCTGGCCTCTCAGTGAGACAGTGTCCGAGGGTGTGGGTGGGGCCAATCTGTCCTCCAAGTGACGCAGTGTCCGAGGGTGGGGGTGAGGTCACTGGATGCTTAGTGAGGCAGTGTCATGTGGGGACGAGGGATTACTGGAGTCTCAGTGACGCTGCGTCCAGGGGCGGGGGGTTTGGTTTGGTTGGGGCAAATGAGGGGCAAGTGGGTGCCGAGCATTCAACAGACAGTCAGAGTGGTGTCAGCAGCACCGCTGTGATATTTGTCACCCAGTAATTCACCGGTTCCAGTTACAATGCAACACTAAACTAGGCCGAAAGCCTGCTTTGTAGTTAACCCTTCAACTCCTTCCACACATCAAGCTGTACTTATATAATATCTTTAACATAAAATACTGAAAGGCATTTCAAAGGAACGATAATCAAGTACAATTTAATAGTTGAGCCAAATTAGGAGCTGATGTATAACCGGTGCTGCAGTAGCAATCCCGGGCTAATGCTCTAGGTTCAAATCCCGTCGTGAAAGACAGCAATACTTTTTATTTAAAAGAAATCTGGAGTAAAGAGCAGATCTAATGTCCAACATATAACCACCATTGGTTGTTGTTTAAAATCCAGATGGTTCGTGAACGCCCTTTGGGAGGGAAATCTGTCTCCTGACCCGGTCTGGCCCACATATCAGTTCAGACCAACAACAATGTGGTTGGCTGTTAATGATTAGGAATGGAAAATAAGTGCCCACATTCTGTGAAAGCATATGCAGAACATATTAGATCAAAGGAGTGTCTCCTGAACTGAAGGAAGAGATATTTCCAGGGATTGAGACAATGGTGAAGCACAGAAAGGCAGGGCAGGACAAGCAAGCTCCAAAGTACAGACAGATTATTAATATATTAATGGGAAATGTTTGGAAAGAAAATTCAATGCAATTAAGGGTTGTGCAATGGGCAATAATTGCTCAGTCAACTTGCGAAATTTCTTCACCAACAATTACCGGTGACAGACCTGTATCCGCAGTGATTCACACACAGTTAACTATTGCCAAACACTCTCCCCAGTTTTAGGATGACACTGTGACCAATTTCATGGTTCAACTGGAAGCAATGTATGAAGACCTCTTCCCACCCATCATTCAGGAAAATTGACCTCAGTGGTAAGTGTAGATGGTCCTCAGGCAGCGGCACCCTAGGAGTGTATGTCTATACATCTGGATTTGAGAATTCATCTTTTGAATTCCACTGAGTATCATCTAACAGAACAACCATAAAAAAGAAATACTAGGGCTCTTTTTTTACAGTTTTCATCTCCAGTTAGATAATCCAAGGGGAAAATATTATTTTACTGGGTGGTCTGTTGGAGAGCTGAGGTGATGAAACAACATTGCCAGAATTTGGGACTCTGTTCGTAGTAATGAGCCACTTCAATCACAGTCTGACCGTAGAGAGAGAGGGACAATCACCAGCAACAATGCTAACATGAAGCCACAGAGACAATACAAGTTATCCTTTGTTCCAATTATTCCAAAAGAACAATAATTTGCATTCATGCAAACAAAATTTACCTAGGAAAAATTTAACATGGAAATCCCCAAGTTCACAGAAACATTATCAAATAAAATCTGATGCTGCACCACATTGGGAGACATTGATTCAATTTAGTCAGCGGGGTTGATTTAAAGGAGTGCTTTAACAGGAAGGTGAAGGGAATGCCACAATTAAACGCTGAGGTACAGCTGTCAGAGCCAGAGGATGAAAATCCCAACTGGATAAGAGGCCCCAGAACTGCAGCAAGTCAGAGATCGGAAGGCAATTTGGCTGCATGGAGGTGATAGAGACATGGAGAGGAATAGGCCAGGCCATGGGAAGGACTTGAAAAGATGTAGAAGCATGTTAAAGACTGGTTACCTTGGAAACTGCCTTCAGCATTCCCTGTCAAATGCTCAGCAGCAGCTTCTCTGAACAGCGACGGTGCTGGGAGGAGGGAGGGTGCGAGCATGAATGGAAGCATTTTGGAGCAGAAAGCTCTCCGAATTCGCTCCCAAAATACCTGTCCCTCTTCTGATTCACAGCCCGAAAGAGATCTGACCAACACTTACACAGGCTCTAAGCCAGTTCTGAAGGTATCACTTATTTTCAGTTTTAAAGAAGACTGAGATTGGATGTGAAATGTCAACTCTGTTTCTCTCTCTTCAGATGCTGCCAGATCTGCTCCAGCTATTTCCAGTTAAATTTCTGGATTCCAGTATCTGCAGTGTTTTATTTTCATTATCACTAGTTTTCAATTCCAATCACACATTACCAAGACAGATTATTTTTAAATGATGTCAAAATATTACAAAGCAAAAATGGTAAACTGTAGACATAGAGAGGATGTTTCCTCATGTGGAGTAATCCAAAACAAGAGGTCATTGTTTTAATCTACTGCTCCTTATCCTAAAACAAAGATGAGGACTTCCCTCAAAAGGGTCATGAATGTCTGGAATTCATTATCCTGGAATAAGGTGGATGTGAATTTAAGGAGGGGACAGATAGATATTGCAATATTGGGTTGAAGGGTTCTGGAGAGCGGGTAGGGAAGTGGAGTTGAGGCTGAGATGAGATCAGCCATGATCATGTTAAATGGGGCAGCAGGGCCGAGGGGTTGAATGGCCAACTCCTAAAACTAATGTTTCCCCAAACTCAAAAAAACCCTTCCCCAGTCAAGGTCCACAAATGAACAGTCAATTTGGGTACAATAGGAAAGTAGTACAGAATCGTACCTTAGCTAAAAATGTGTTGCTGGAAAAGCACAGCAGGTCAGGCAGCATCCAAGGAGCAGGAGATTTGACGTTTCGGGCATGAGCCCTTCTTCAGGAATCAAAATCTCCTGCTCCTTGGATGCTGCCTGACCTGCTGCGCTTTTCCAGCAACACATTTTCAGCTCTGATCTTCAGCATCTGCAGTCCTCACTTTCTCCCAGAATCGTACCTTATGCAAGAGTTAGCATGGGGAGGAATTTTTGATCTTATTCTGTGTTTTTACCACTCTACACAGACCTCCCTTCTCAAGTCCAGCAAATATCAAAGAAATGCTGGAATTAGCCTTCCTGTATCCTAACCTAACCAAGTGCCTGTCAGAAGGAGTAAGAATTGGAAACACAAGATATGAATTTTAAATGATTGCATAATTTTATACCATTCACAAAATAACAAGGTAAAGGAACAGAATTAGGCTGTTTGGCCCATCAAGTTTGTCTCACCATTCGATTATAGCTGATATATTTCTCCTGCCTTCTTTGGTGACCTCTGATCCTTGTACTATTCAAAAACTATCTATCTCTGTCTTAAATACACGCAATGACTTGACTTCCACAACCCTCTTTGGCAATGAGTTCCACAGATTCCCCATCCTCTGGCTGAAGAAATTCCTCTTCATCTCAGATTTAGAGTATTTTCTTCACCCTGAGGCTGTGCCTTTGGGTCCTAGTCTCTCCTGCTAGCAGAAACACCTTCTGCACATCCACTATATCTAGGCCTCTCAGTATGTTGTAAGTTTCAATCAGATCCCCCTCATCCTTCTAAACTCCATCAAGTACAGATCCAGAATCCTTAATCACTCCTCATATGACAAACCCTTCATCACCGGGATCATTCTTATGAACCTTCTCTGGAACCTCTCCAAGGCCACCATATCCTTTCTTAGATACAGGTCTAAAACTGTTCACAATTTTCTAAATGCAGTCTGACCAGAGCCTTAAGACAATCTCAGCAGTACATCTCTGGTCTTGCATTCTAGCCTTTTTGAAATGATTGCAAATATTGCATTTGCATTCCTAACTGCCAACTGAACATGTATGTAAACTTAAAAGAATTCTGAATCAAGACTTCAAAGTCCGTTTGTACTTCAGATTTCTGTCGAGTGTGGTGCTAGAAAAGCACAGCAGGTCAGGCAACATCCAAGTAGCAGGAGAATCAGTGTTTCAGGCATGGCTTGATGAAGGGCTTATGCCCGAAATGTCGATTGTCCTGCTCTTCAGATGCTGCCCTAACCTGCTGTGCTTTTCCAGCACCACACTCTCGACTCTGACCTCCAGCATCTGCAATCCTCACTTCCTCCTCCTTCAGATTTCTGAAGACTTTTGCCATTTAGAAAATAGTCTTCATTTTTATTCTTCCTACCAAATGGCATAACCTCACACTTCCCACATTATATTCCATTTGACCACTCTCCCAACCTGTCCAAGTCCTTCTGCAGTCTCCCCACTTCTTCAATACTATGTGTCCCTCCACCTATCTTTGTGCCATTTGCAAACTGAGCAATGATACCTCAGTTCCTAATATTCACTAATGTATATTAGTGATACTATCAGACCTCTAATGTATAGCATGAATAAGCCCTGAGGAAGGGCTTATGCCTGAAACGTCGATTCTCCTGCTCCTTGGATGCTGCCTGACCTGCTGAGCTTTTCCAGCAACACATTTTCAGCTCTGATCTCCAGCATCTGCAGTCCTCACTGTCTCCTCCAATAGCACGAATAGTCCCAACACTGACACCACTAGTCACTGGCTGCCATCCTGAGAATGACCTCTTTTTCCCAACTGTCTGCCTTCTGCCAGTCAGCCAGTCCTCTATCCATTGCAGGTGATGGTAGGTTAGCCAGGGGAAAGGCAGGGTTACAGGGATGGAGTAGAGTCCTATTTTCCTGATGAAGGGCTCCGGCCCAAGACTTCAATTCTCCTGCTCCTTGGATGCTGCTCGACCTGCTGTGCTTTTCCAGTAACACACTCTCAACTCTTATCTGCAGACCTCTCTGTCTCTAATCCTCTATCCATGCCAGTATCTTGCCCCTAACATCTTCTTTCACAGCCTCCTATGTGGCACCTTCTCAAATGCCTTTTTGAAATCCAGATAGATCACTTCCACTGGCTCTCCTTACGTTCCTTAAGAATATGTCTTCATCATTCCCATTAAGTAACTAATAACCACAGTTCATCGCGCTTAGCACCTTTGGGTAATTATGAGCAGCTCTTTGTGCCTCTGTACAAGAATCTTGAATAACAACCTGTATCTGACTTGTATCTGTATCAAGGTACTCTTTAAGGGAGGTATTAAAGAAGGAGAGAGAAAGATTGTAGAATCCCTATGGCGTGGAAGCAGGTCATTCGGCCCATAGAGTCCAGACTGACCCTCCAAAGAGCATCTCACTCAGACCCACATCTCTACCCCATCCCTGTAACCCTGCATATCCCATGGCTAACCCACCCTAACCTGCACATCACTGGACAACCAGGTACGGCCAATCCATCTAACCTGCACAACCTCTGGACTGTGGGAGGAAACCAGAGTGTCCAGAGGAAACCCACGCAGACACAGGGTGAATGTGCAAACTCCACACAGACAGTCACCCGAGGGTGGAATCGAACCCGGCTCCCTGGCTCTGTGAGGCAGCAGTGCTAACTATTGAGCCACTGTGTGTGCAACACAGAAGTTTAGGAACAAAATTTCAGACTTTAAGACTGCGTTAATGTCTGGTCACTCACAATGTTAAAATTTATTAATGCCTTTATTAAGGTCAAGAGAAATAGTTGGTGGCCACTAATTATCCAAACAAAAACAGGGAACAGCTGTAGGTGTAGCTGTAGTAGGTGTAGGGTGAGAGAAAAAAGACTGAGCATGATAATAAACTCTCTTCAAAAACAAAAGATATACGTGATTTGAATTCTAACTCACTAACTAGCTAGGAATCTGATAACATTAAGGACCTTATGAATCTAACAATTAGGTGTACCACTTAGCTATATTCACAATATTGACATTACAAATCCTGCTTGCTTCCAACTTCTGATTCCTCCTCCCCTAGTGATAATAACAACATTGCACCTTCCCGACCCACAAGTGTGTTGTTCGCAAATAAGGCTCTGAATAAAAACATAATCACTTTACTTTATACACACGCGTCTGTGGTTAAGGTGAAGGTACCAACTGTATTTAAATATTAAACTTGACCTTAAAACAGTCTGAATCATAAATGAGCTAGCAACACTGGCATTGTATAATTGCACTTTTTACCAGAGTGAATCGACAAGGCCATTGTGTGAAAGGAATTGCATCAGGTGACAATGCAGTACAATTCAATCACTTCGACAGAAGGCCTTTACTGGCGTGCAAATGCTCGATTCGAACCTTGTTGCTTTGTAACCTTCCTTCAGCACAATGGTTTAATTGGCCAATATGATGACAGGCATGCAGACTGCACCTCATGTGGTAAACAAAGGGACAGTCTACACCTTCAGGGGAGGAATACTGACAGCTACAGTTCTGGCAATTCCCCTAAGACCTGGTTATTAGATTTCAGTTTGCAAATACTGCTTGTTAAATGAAAACCTTTACTGTACAACTGCAGTGCTGTATGAATATAGTACAACATGTCACTGAACAGGATTTCTTCCAGACCAGTTATTTTGAATTCATTTAACGCAGCACTGTATTACTGTGGAACCTATGTTCTACTGAAATAATAAAACCTGACATCAGCGAAATAAGCTACTACATTGACAAAGTCAAGTCAGAGATGGAAAATAAACACAGAGTGACCCAATATCATCAGGTAAAAAGTCATCAGTGACTCTACAGTGACTGAGGATATCTGAAATTCAATCCATGGTCTGAGCTGATCCAACTAAGCCCGGGGAGCTAACACTACGGGTGCTGTGGTGGGACTTGGGGTTAATGGGAATGGGACTTGGGGTTAATGGGAATGGGACTTGGGGTTAATGGGAATGGTACAGAACATGGAAAAAAGAAAATAAGTTTCTACTTGATAGTTTTTGCAATCAACTGTTCATTCATATAGCACCTTTAACTAGGTAATAATTGTTTCCAACCTCATTCTCTAAAACGCCAAGCCAGAGCAATAAGATTGCAGCTGTACCCAGTCCTCGTGCTCTGTATTTTCTGAAAATGATCCCATGACCTGTGCAGTGTACAGTCTAATGTCTCCAGTCCTAACACAATTCACTAATAATGACATGTTGTTGGCAATACTCTCCCCACTTTCTCCCATCTCTTTCTAAACGCTCACCATCACGTTTGTACATACAGGCTAAAAATGATTAAATCAGATTTACTTACAGATCAAGTAAACAGATGACAAATGTCATAGCAAGATGGGAAATCAGTGTATTACCTACAATATGTTAGAATCAGCCCAGACAATTGGGTGCACACAGCAGAATGCTTCATTACACACTTCAGAACAGAGATTGGAATATCGCTGCTTGCTTAATTTTTCATTCCTTTTACTGCTTCCCCAGGAATATCTCCTATTGCTCTCTATGTTATGATATATAGGAATTATTTGCTTAATTTTTAATTTTATTTGTTGCGAGTGTGGATTTCTAGTTGAGAGTTTTAACCAGTAAGTTTCTTATTTTTAAAAACGGTTTTGAGGCCAGGTTTTGGAGAGAATAAGTTTTGGAGAATGCTAATGGACTCCTGGTTATTTAGAAAGTTTTGTAACTGAGCAAGGCAAATAATTGGGCCTCAAGGGTTGAAAATGTGTTGCTGGTTAAAGCGCAGCAGGTCAGGCAGCATCCAAGGAGCAGGAAATTCGACGTTTCGGGCATAAGCCCTTCATCAGGAATGAGAGAGAGTAGCCAAGCAGGCTAAGATAAAAGGTAGGGAGGAGGGACTTGGGGGAGGGGCGATGGAGATGTGATAGGTGGAAGGAGGTCAAGGTGAGGGTGATAGGCCGGAGTGGGGTGGGGGCGGAGAGGTCAGAAAGAAAATTGCAGGTTAGGAGGGCGGTGCTGAGTTCGAGGGAATCGACTGAGACAAGGTGGGGGGAGGGGAAATGAGGAAACTGGAGAAATCTGCATTCATCCCTTGTGGTTGGAGGGTTCCCAGGCGGAAGATGAGGCGCTCTTCCTCCAACCGTCGTGTTGTTATGGTCTGGCGATGGAGGAGTCCAAGGACCTGCATGTCCTTGGTGGAGTGGGAGGGAGAGTTAAAGTGTTGAGCTACAGGGTGGTTGGGTTAGTTGGTCCGGGCGTCCCAGAGGTGTTCCCTGAAACGTTCCGCAAGTAGGCGGCCCGTCTCCCCAATATAGAGGAGGCCAAATCGGGTGCAGCGGATGCAATAGATGATGTGTGTGGAGGTGCAGGTGAATTTGTGGCGGATATGGAAGGATCCCTTGGGGCCTTGGAGAGAAGTAAGGGAGGAGGTGTGGGCGCAAGTTTTGCATTTCCTGCTGTTGCAGGGGAAGGTGCCGGGAATGGAAGTTGGGTTGGTGGGGGGTGTGGACCTGACGAGGGAGTCACGAAGGCAGAACACTGATAGGGGAGGGGAGGGAAATATATCCCTGGTGGTGAGGTCCGTTTGGAGGTGGAGGAAATGACGGCGGATGATACGCTGTATACGGAGGTTGGTGGGGTGGTAGGTGAGAACCAGTGGGGTTCTGTCCTGGTAGCGGTTGGAGGGGCGGGGCTCAAGGGCGGAGGAGCGGGAAGTGGAGGAGATGCGGTGGAGGGCATCGTCGATCACGTCTGGGGGGAATCTGCGATCCTTGAAGAAGGAGGCCATCTGGGCTGTACGGTATTGGAACTGGTCCTCCTGGGAGCAGATGCGGCGGAGACGAAGGAATTGGGAATATGGGATGGCGTTTTTACAGGGGGCAGGGTGGGAGGAGGTGTAGTCCAGGTAGCTGTGGGAGTCAGTCGGTTTATAGTAGATGTCTGTGTTGATTCGGTCGCCCAAGATAGAAATAGAAAGGTCTAGGAAGGGGAGGGAGGAGTCTGAGACAGTCCAGGTGAATTTGAGGTCGGGATGGAAGGTGTTGGTAAAGTTGATGAACTGTTCAATCTCCTCGTGGGAGCACGAGGCAGCGCCGATACAGTCATCGATGTAGCGGAGGAAAAGGTGGGGGGTGGTGCCAGTGTAGTTGCGGAAGATGGACTGTTCCACATATCCTACGAAGAGACAGGCATAGCTGGGGCCCATGCAGGTGCCCATGGCAACTCCTTTAGTTTGGAGGAAGTGGGAGGATTGGAAAGAGAAGTTGTTCAGGGTGAGGACCAGTTCAGTCAGTCGAAGGAGGGTGTCAGTGGAAGGGTACTGGTTGGTGCGGCGGGAAAGGAAGAAGCGGAGGGCTTTGAGTCCTTCGTGATGGGGGATGGAGGTGTACAGGGACTGGATGTCCATTGTGAAGATAAGGCGTTGGGGACCGGGGAAGCGAAAATCATGGAGGAGGAGGAGGGAGTGGGTGGTGTCCCGAACGTAGGTGGGGAGTTCTTGGACTAAGGGGGACAGAACCGTGTCGAGGTACGCGGAGATGAGGGGGGGCAGGAGCAGGCTGAGACAATGGGTCGGCCAGGGCAGTCAGGTTTGTGGATTTTGGGCAGGAGGTAGAAACGGGCGGTGCGGGGTTGTGGGACTATGAGGTTGGAGGCGGTGGATGGGAGATCCCCTGAGGTGATGAGGTTATGGATGGTCTGGGAGATGATGGTTTGGTGGTGGGAGGTGGGGCCATGGTCAAGGGGGCAATAGGAGGAGGCGTCCGCGAGCTGGCGTTTGGCCTCAGCGGTATAAAGGTCGGTGCGCCAAACTACGACCGCGCCTCCCTTGTTTTTTTTCCTCAAGGGTTGTCAAACACTCCTGGAACTTGTCTTTTTTAAGCTTAAGGGAGACTTTTTGCTTCACTTTTGATTTGAGTGGGTCATTCCTGTGAAATCCTTAGAATAGGATGGCTATGTAGACGAGTGTCCCTCAGAAGGGAAGGATGTTTAATAAATGAGATGTGCTTCGAGAGAGAGGATAGTGTTCATCCCAGACCAGAATTGTTGGGATACCATGCCTGAACAGGTCATTTCAAGCCGACTATACTGAAGGTCAGCTGTACGATCATTCCAAGCTGAAACATTACATGCTGAAGTGCTAGATACAGGGAGTCTGGTACAAGTGTGATCCAAGGATGCTCTAGGCACTGTACCAGAGGTGTGTTTCAGGTTCTATACAAATGCTGTTTTGTACTTTTCAAGTTGGCAGGCAGATATTTAAGAGATAGTCTAACCTCCATTTAAGATTTAATTTTAAAATAACACACATAATTTTATAAAATTGAGATAAATTTATTGTTGTATAAATAGCTTCTTGACACAGTCAGGAATATTTTGGAACAACATTGTTCTTGGGACATGGTGAAATTTTTCATGGATGAGCTACCTTCCTGAACAGATAATAACTCTCAGAGAAAGTGAGGACAGCAGATGCCGGAGATCAGAGTCAAAAAGTGTGGTGCTGGAAAAGTGCAGCCAGTCAGGCAGCATCCGAGAGCAGCAGAATCAACATATTGAGCATAAGGTCTTCATCAGGAATGTGCTCCTGTGAATATTCCTGGTGAAGTGGAGGAGCTGGTGTTGGATTGGGGTGGACAAAGTTAACAATCAACAACATCAGGCTATAGTCCACCAGGTTTATTTGGAAGCACTAGCTTTCGGAGTGCTGCTCCTTCGTGAGGTAGCTATGGAGCAGGATCATGAGACACAGAATTTATAGTGAACGATTACAATGTCATGCACCTGAAATGATATATTGAACAAACCTAGATTGCTGTTAAGTCTTTCATCCTTTAGAATGGGTTGCAGGTTTCTGTTCATTAATGTAGAAATCCCAGAACTTCATTTAAGTCACATTCTCGAGATAACTTAAGGTTTTATAATAAAAGGTGACATCTCAGTTTAGACATGCAATAAAGGTGTGAGGTGTCTGTATCCAAATCTTGAGGCAGACAGGTTTTATTTCCAAAGTGGAATTTACAAAATATTACATGGATTGACTACCTGCAGGTTGTGTGCTTTTTGAGCAAAATAGAATGTATCTGCGAGTAAAATTCTGCAAATGCGAATTCATTGCATACACCTATATGTGTGTGTGCATGAGAGAGAGAGAGAGAGAGAGAGAGAGAGAAAGAGGAGAGAGAGAGAGAGAGAGAGAGAGGGTGTGTGTGTGCTTGTTTGGTAAAGTGTGTGTGTGTGAGTGTGATGGAGTCTAAGCCTGTAAGAGGGTGTGCGTGGATGTGAGAGTGGGTGTGTGTGTGTATGAGAGTCTACATGAGTGTGTGACTATGTGTGTATCTGTGCTTGTGTGTGAATGTGTGTGTCATGTAGTGAGACATGAACCCAGGGGCCTGGTTGAGGCCATCTCCATGGGTACTGAACCTGGCTACCAGCCTCTGCCCATTGTTGCATATTCCTGATGAAGAGCTTATGCTCGAAACGTCGACTCTCCTGTTGCCTGGCTGTGCGTTTCCAGTTTCTCACTTTTTTTACTTGTTCATGGGATGAGGTTGTCGCCTGCTGGGCCAGCATCTATTACCCATCCCTAATTGTCCAGACAGCAAGTAAGACTCAACCCCAATGCTGTGGGTCTGGAGTCACATGTAGGTCAGACCAGGAGAGGACATTGATTCATGGTCATCATTTGACGATTAATCCCAAATGTTCGTTGAATTACAGATTCCACAGTCTGTCACAGCGGGATTTGAACTTGGGTCCCTAAAACATGATGTGGCTCTCTGGATTAACAGCCGAGTGATAATACCACTAGGCCCTCGCCTCCACCTCAGATAATAACTCTGCCTGGAAATGAGTTGGTGCTAGGATGGTTTTAGCAGCTTTTGAAGATCAGCACTAAAGTGACTGCTCTTTGAGGTAAAAGAAAATCATAGAATCAATTACACAGACGTGGCTCTTTCCTCCTTCCTCCCATTCCATCTCCACCTCCGTCACACCACCCCATCCCAGCTCCCCCTACCACTGCCCCATCCCAGCTCCCCCCCGTCACCACCCCATCCCAGCTCCCCCTACCACTGCCCCATCCCAGCTCCCCCCCGTCACCACCCCATCCCAGCTCCCCCTACCACTGCCCCATCCCAGGTCCCCCCCGTCACCGCCCCATCCCAGCTCCCCCTATCACCGCCCCATCCCAGGTCCCCCCCGTCACCGCCCCATCCCAGCTCCCCCTATCACCGCCCCATTCCCAGCTCCCCCTGTCACCGCCCCATCCCAGCTCCCCCTGTCACCGCCCCATCCCAGCTCCCCCTATCACCGCCCCATTCCCAGCTCCCCCTATCACCGCCCCATTCCCAGCTCCCCCTATCACTGCCCCATTCCCAGCTCCCCTTATCACCGCCCCATCCCAGCTCCCCCTATCACCGCCCCATTCCCAGCTCCCCCTATCACCGCCCCATTCCCAGCTCCCCCTGTCACCGCCCCATCCCAGCTCCCCCTATCACCGCCCCATCCCAGCTCCCCCTATCACCGCCCCATTCCCAGCTCCCCCTATCACCGCCCCATTCCCAGCTCCCCCTATCACCGCCCCATCCCAGCTCCCCCCCGTCACCGCCCCATCCCAGCTCCCCCTATCACCGCCCCATCCCAGCTCCCCCCCGTCACCGCCCCATTCCCAGCTCCCCCTATCACTGCCCCATCCCAGCTCCCCCTATCACCGCCCCATTCCCAGCTCCCCCTGTCACCGCCCCATCCCAGCTCCCCCTATCACCGCCCCATCCCAGCTCCCCCTATCACCGCCCCATTCCCAGCTCCCCCTATCACCGCCCCATTCCCAGCTCCCCCTATCACCGCCCCATCCCAGCTCCCCCCCGTCACCGCCCCATCCCAGCTCCCCCCCGTCACCGCCCCATCCCAGCTCCCCCCGTCACCGCCCCATTCCCAGCTCCCCCTATCACCGCCCCATCCCAGCTCCCCCCCTATCACTGCCCCATCCCAGCTTCCCCCCTATCACCGCCCCATCCCAGCTCCCCCTATCACCGCCCCATCCCAGCTCCCCCTATCACTGCCCCATTCCCAGCTCCCCCTATCACCGCCCCATCCCAGCTCCCCCTATCACCGCCCCATTCCCAGCTCCCCCTATCGCCGCCCCATTCCCAGCTCCCCCTATCACCGCCCCATCCCAGCTCCCCCTATCACTGCCCATTCCCAGCTCCCCCTGTCACTGCCCATTCCCAGCTCCCCCGTCACTGCCCATTCCCAGCTCCCCCTGTCACTGCCCATTCCCAGCTCCCCCTGTCACTGCCCATTCCCAGCTCCTCCTGTCACTTGCCCTCTGCTCCCATTGATACTGTCCCCAGCTCCCAGTGTTGGTGGAAATGACAGTGAAAGTGGTAGTGGAGAAGGTGGAGATGGAGGTGGAGGTGGAGGTGGAGTTGGAGGAGCTGGAGGTGGAGGAGATGGATGTGGAGTAGGTCGAGGTGGATATGGAGGTTTAGGAGGTGGAGGAGGTAGAGGTAGAGATGGAGGACGTGGTAGAGAGCTGCCACTCTCCAAAGTGCTAAGGTAGTTGAACCAAGAACATGGAGAGTCACGTCAGGAGTCCATTTCCCCAGCTCTGAGAAAGGCTATCATAGGGAGCAGTAGCAGATGAATGGGCTCAATGGTGGGAGTGAAACACCCAAACTGACACAAGCAGAGGAACGAAGGAAGAAGAAACTGGGCAAAACAGCTGAGATTCTTAGCAACACGGCATTGACTGCAAACTCTCCTCAACAATGTTCCACTAACGCACGTTTAAACCACCTCCAACAACTTTGACAGAGAAACTTTTCTAACAAA
Organism: Hemiscyllium ocellatum; assembly: GCF_020745735.1. Classification (NCBI taxonomy): domain Eukaryota; kingdom Metazoa; phylum Chordata; class Chondrichthyes; order Orectolobiformes; family Hemiscylliidae; genus Hemiscyllium; species Hemiscyllium ocellatum. Next base: position 7,705,008 of record NC_083425.1, on the reverse strand, counting down.
AAGGCAACAGAATACATTCCGGCAGCTTTGCCAGTGATGGCATTAATTTTTCATCTCCCATCCTAGAAATAAAGGGTTATTCGCACCAACACAGTGTCAGTAATCTCTTTGAGAAAGCAGTCAGCACACCACCAGGAACTGTTAGTTAAAGCCTGGACTTACATCAGTATCTGGTCCTTTATCTGCTCCGGGGCAGGAGAAGGTAACAAACTCGTGACACCTCTTGTGAACCACAAAACAGCAAACTGCATGAGAGAGAGAAGGGAAAAAAACAGAGGAAGAAAACTGTTAAAACTGGTCTCCACGAGCAGGAGAACAAGCAACATCAAAACAAACACTGAGCACACACACAGACACAGACTGGAGGGAGATGGGACTGGACTTGACTGCAGTGCAGATTCACCCAACCTCCGTCCAGCAGCCTCCTGTCAGAGCTCACTCACAGAGACAGAGGCCTGTTCCTGGGGAAACGAGATGGCCAACACAAGTCAGTGCTCCAGAGTGAGGCAGACAGAACAACAGGATTCTTTACTGTGCAGTGTGGTTATTGCTTGGATTTCTTCCCTGATCTCTCATTTCCTCCTCGCCCCGCTAGCAATACCTTTTGCCTTGGACCAACCCCCCCCCCCCCCCTTCTTTCATTAAATGTCTCCCACCTTTCACCCCAAGACAGACCTTTCTTTTCATTGTTACCTCTCCAACAACCTGCAGTTCTGATGAAAGGTCAGCAGCTTAAAATGTGAACTGTATCTCGTTCCGCAGGTACTGCCTGACTGACTGAATATTGCCTGTATTTCTGTTTTTATTTCTTAAGCAAAAAGTCTCTCAAAAGTGCTGGTCACTGTTGAAATGGAGATCCAGCTCATGGGTTTCCCAGTTTTCCAATATTTAAACTGAAGCTGAAAAATCCATAGCCTCTTGATTGCTATCAGTTGTGGGCCATTATTCATTGGGGTTTATTCATTTGGCATGCACATTCACCCACAAACACACACTCACTCACTGACTCAGACACAAACACGGTGACACACAGACTCTTACACACAGTTATAATCTGTTTACAAAAGCAAGTCGTCTCTTTCTCACACATACAATTTTATTAAAAATACGCATCTTTATTGTTTGACAAGAAGTACAGTTTATGGGCAATGTTCTGTTTAACATTGTCATTTCTAAGACTTTGACCAGAATGTGTATCTCCTAGCTGCAGAACCTCTCTCTCAGGTCAGCTGGTGTAACCACTGCATTGGCTGCTTTCAAACACCAACTCCAATCAGATCACTTCAAGCTTAAACCCTGCTATCAAAGGTTAAACTGTTCCACAATCACTGCACCACCACACCACCACACAAGGAGGCCTGATAGAAATCTTGCTAACAACTACTGGACTCAAAACGTCACCTCTGTTTCTCAGTCTGCAGGTACTGCCAGACCTGCTGAGTTCCTCCACCACTGCCTGTTTTACTTGCAGATTTCCAGCGTCCATAGCAATTTGCTTTTAAGGACCAGGTGTGACATTCTGACTGGGTATCAGCTTTCTCCACTTGAAAGAACAAAAATATTGCAGTGTGTCACTGTTCTGATGTAAGGTCATGAATGAATTTTAATCGTTCTGGTGCCGGTGACTGTGCCTTTCGTGTCCTTGGCCAGGACCATGAGAAATCTCCGTTAACACTCCAGATCACTTTCCTTCTTTTAACCCATTCCGAGCAAACAATTCCTTGGCCAGGTGTTTGGTGATCTGACCGAATGGACCGGACTCTCCCACATTTGGGGTGCTACATGCAGTCACGGTGCTTTTTGATATTAAGGAAGAGCTCCACATTCCCGGCAGGATATTCCCATCACATTTCCTTCAAAAAAGTGAGGTGTACCTGAAGACTAATAAGTGCCTCAGACAGCAGGAGAGGGAGGGCAAATCCAACCCCCATGGCAGACGTTTCTGTACTGTGTGGTGCAAATGTCCAGCAGCACGGGCAGCCACATTGTCTGCTCCTGGGATGGGGTGGGTGTGTGAGTGTGGGGTTAGGGTACCATCTGGGTGAGCTGTCAGGTAAGTCACAGACTGGTTAGAGTAGGTTGAGGTGGGAGTGGGAGGTGGAGTCATGTTCAACAAGAAGGAAGGGGTGTATCAGGGTGGGTGGTAGGACAGACAGGAATCTCTTGGGGCAAGATGGGTTGTTAGTTCCCAACGTAGGGCAGTGGAAGGGAGTTGATTCCAGCATCGTAGGGTTGGAGGGATGGTGTATAATGTCAGGCCTCCAGGAGGTATCAACTCAGGGTCTGGGGCAGCCTGGTCAGGGAATGATTGATTGTGTGGGCGATGGCTTGGCTGGTTAGTTTGAGAGCTAGCCAGCAGTCAGACTAGATTTTTAACCCTTACCATTCCCTTAGTACAATGAACTGCAGCTGCACTCTCTGATGTCTCTGATTTACCTTCGGAAGCTTCCAGCGTCAGGAGAATTCCCATCAGGAAATCCAATTTCCTGGAGAATTCCCCACGTTTGGTATTGTGCAGGACCCCAATCCACAACTCCCAGCCACAACACAGAAACAACCATAGGTTATCGGAAAACCCAAGCCCATATTTCCTCACGTAGCTTATCATCCTGTTTATGAGAGAATTGTTTCTGTGAAGCACTTTGGGACTCTTTATCATTTTAAAGGTGCAATATAAATGCACATTGTTGTCTTCATTTTTCCCGTGACAGCATCTTGTGGCACTTAGAGCTCAATGAAACATAACTACCTCATGAGAAAGCAATTACCCTGAAATGCTCTGCATGAATTGGAAGCCATTGCTCCTAATAGTACAAGGAGATGGCTAAATTTAATTACTTTAAAGATGTTATGTTTTGTCTGTTAGTATTACTCGTTCGTTATTGAATAAACTTGCTTGGACATTAAAGTGGTGAAGTGGGTTTTTGTGTTAAGTGTCTCTCTGCTGTTACTGAAGCAAAGTTGATTCTATGGGGCGGGTGGTGGGGGGCAGATATTGAAGTAATTTACATGGTTATAGTGGCTGTACTTTGTGTTTTAATACCAGACTAGGTGAAACACAGGCGATAGTGTGAAATGCAGAAGGCAAAATACCTGCAAAAAGGAGTGTAAAAGAACCTATATTGTCTTGTAATCTCGTCGAGGGTCATTTAGAGGGCACGGAGGAGATTTTCCAGAATGGTTGCAGCGCAGAGAGTATTTAACTATAAGGTTACGTTGGAGAACTTGGGACTGTTCTCATTGGAACAGGGGAGATTCCTGAGAGTTGTCCAAGATTTAGATAAGGTTGACAACTGATGGGACAAGGAAAACCACTGAAGATCCTCAGACAGCACCTTCTGAACCCATGACCACTTCCATCTTGATGGACACGGGCAGCAGGTACGTGGGAATACCCCACCTTCAAATTCCCCTCCAAGCCACTCACTGTCCTGACTTGGAAATATATCACCATTCCATCACTGTCACTGGGTTAAAGACCTGGAATCCCCTCCCTAATGGCATTGTGGGTCAACCTCCAGCAGGTGAACTGCAGTGGTACAAGAAGGCAGCTCCCCCCCCCCCCAACTTCTCAAGGGGCAACTAGGGATGGGCAATAAACACTTAAACACTGGCCCAGCAAGTGACACCCACAGCCCAGAAATGAATGAAAAGAAAAGATACAGCCAGAGATGGAAGCTTTTCAGTGAGAGGTGTAGCTGAAACATTAGGAACAACTTTTTTACGAGGTGAATGGTAATAAAAACATAACAAAAAGAGTTGGCCAATTAGCCCCTCAAACGTGCCCCACCATTCTATAAGACTGTGTCTCACCTGTCCCAGGCCTCAACTCCTCTTTGGTGCCTACCCCTCATTGCCCTCAACTCCCCAACATTTTAGAAATCTAAATACTTGGTTATCCAGCCTCCAGAGCGCTGGAGAGAAAGAATTCGAGACATTTGGTACAGTCTTGTGAGAAGACTGTATCTCAGTTTGAAATGAATGTCCCTGTGTTCGGCAGCTATGTCCCCAGACTGAGAGTCACCAATAGTGGAAATAGAGTCATAGAGATGTACAGCACAGAAACAGACCCTTCAGTCCAACTTGTCCATACCGATGAGATATCCTAACCTAATCTAGTCCCATTTGCCAGCATTAGGCCCGTAGTCCTCTAAATCTTTTCTGTTCATATACCCATCCAGATGCCTTTTAAATGTTGCAATTGTACCAGCCTCCACCACTTCCTTTGGCAGCTCATTCCATACACGTCCAACTCTCTGCATGAAAAAGTTTCCTCTTAGGTCCCTTTTAAATTCCTCCACTCTCACCCTAAACCTATGCCCTCTAGTTCTGGACTCCCCCATTCCAAGGAACAGACTTTGTCTATTTACCCTATCCATGCCCCTCGTGATTTTAAAACTTCTCTAAGGTCACCCTTCAGCCTCTGATGCTCCAGGGAAAACAGCCCCAGCCTGTTCAACCTTTCCCTATAGCTCAAATCCTCCAACCCTGGCAATATCCTTATAAATCTTTTCTGAACCCTTTCAAGTTTCTTGACATCCTTCTGATTTGAGGGAGACCAGAACTGCACAAAATATTCCAAAAGTGACCTAACCAATGTCCTGTAAAGCTGCAATATGACCTCCCAACTCCTATACTCTGACCAATAAAGGAAAGCATACCAAACACCTTCTTCACTATCCTATCTACCTGAGACTCCACTTTCAAGGAGCTATGAACCTGCACTCCAAGGTCTCTTTGTTCAGCAACGCTCCCTAGGACCTTCCCATTAAGTGTAAAGTCCTGCCTTGATTTGCCTTTACAAATGCAGCAGCTCACATTTATCTAAATTAAACTCCATTTGCCACTCCTCGGCCCCTTGGTCCATCTGATCAAGATCCTGTTGTAATCTGAGGTAACCTTCTTTGCTGTCCACTACACCTCCAATTTTGGCGTCACCTACAAACTTACGAATATCTTCCCGCCTCGCAGTGCACTCAGAATCCTGGATCTTTCACTCAGGTATCAGCCTGGATTACATGCTCAAGTCTGATTTGAAATTATTACCTTTCACCGTTTTACCCAATGCACCACTATTGTTGGGAATGAGAGAGTTTCCTTTCAGCTATCTCTCTCCTTCTGCTCTACCTGCTCACACCTGATCCATACTCATCCTAACGCATGTTACCACTTCCTTTTGCTTCACGCCTGCATCCTTCCGAATAATTTTTCATTCCTGGCATGCTCCTCATAGATGAGAGCTGAAAACGCGTTGCTTGAAAAGCGCAGCAGGTCAGGCAGCATCCAAGGAGCAGGAGAATCAACGTTTCGGGCATGAGCCCTTCTTCAGGCAGTCCTCACTTTCTCCTATGCTCCTCATAGACCTCAACTCCCCAATATTTCATAGATCTACCTACCTCCTCTTTAAATACTTCCAGTGATCTCGTCTCCAGAATTTTCTGGGATAGAAAATTCCAGCCGTTCGTTACCCTCTGTACAGATGTAACTGAGATTTCCCTATTTTTAAATTCCAACCCCCTAGCAACAAAGCCTAAAATCCCATTTGCCTTCTTAATTACTTGCTGCAGTTGCATGCCCACGTTTTGTGTTTCATGCACAAGAACTCCCAAATCTTCCTTTGCTCTAGCTTTTGGAGTCTCTCTCTCCATGTAAATAACAGTCTGCCGTTCGATTCTTCTTGCCAAAGTGCATGACCTCACACTTTCCTACATTAAACTTCACCTGCCAAGTTTTTGCCTACTTACTTAACAAATAAACCCTTGCACATTCTTTATGTCATTATCACAACAATGTTTTGAGCCAGTTTTAAGCTATCATTGAGCTATTGAGCTCTCACCTAGTTTTAAGCTCTCAGTAAATTTGGATACATTACACCCTGCCCCCTCCTCCACATCATTGATATGAATAACTGTGGGCCTAGGACTGATCCTTGAGGAACTCCACTAGTTACATCTCCCCAACCTGAAAAAAACTAATTATTCCCACGTCTGTGCTAACCAGTCTTCAATCCAAGCTAATATATTACCTAAAAAAAAATCCATGAGCATTTACCTTATGGGCTCCTAATCAAATGCCATTTCGAAATCAAAATATGCTATATCTACTGGTTCTATTTTGTCAGTTGTGATTGTTACATCTTCAAATCTGTCAAATGTGATTTATTTTCATAAAATCAAGTTGACCCTGTTTGACTGCATTACACTTTTCCACATGTTCTACTATTTCCTCTTCATTACCTTGAGCAACAGATTTAGGCTAATGGCCTACTGCTTTCTGTCGCCTTTTTTTCTTGCCATCACACGAGCAAATTTCCAATCTCCTGAATCCTGCCTGAAATCCAGTGAATTGTGGGATTTCTGCAGCCACTTCCTTTCAAATCCTCGGATATAAGCAATTCGGTCCTGGTGACCTGTCTGTCTTTAGTCCCATGAGCTTGTCAAATATTTTGACACTTGTGACAGAAGCTGTCAGAAGATCTCTTCTCCCATGAACACCTTGCTTCTCTGTTACCTCCGGGATATTTATAGTGACCATGAAGTCGGATGCAAAACATCGGTTTAAAGTAACTCCCTTATCCCTGCTCCCCATTGTCAATTCCTCCAAGGGTCCCACACTCACTTTAGCTATTTTGTATGTGCCTGTAGAATCTCTTGCAGTTTGTTTTTACATTTCTTTCCACTTCCAGAATCAATTTTCTCCTTCTTAGCTTATTAGTGATCTGATGCTAGTTTGTGTAAAATTCCAGTCCGATGGTTTACCATCAGATTTCACCATGTTGTATGCCTTGGTTTTTGATTGGCTATACTCCTTGACAGCCTTTGTTAACCACAGGTTGGTCATTCTTCCAATCAAATTCCTCTGCTTGACTGGAATACATTTCGCTGAGTGTTATGAATTATCTGCAGAAATGTCAGCCACTGCTCATTTGCTAACTTACCCCTTGGTCTATTTCCCCAGCCTGCTTCAGACACTGACCGAATGACCAAAAGCTCACAGCACATGAGAACAGTGAAAGCATAGATTCCTGACCAACAGGACGGGCACTAGTGGAAAGAGCTTCAGGGGGAGATGGGATTTCTCCAGAAACAGCCAGCATTGGTTTGATAGACAGAATTAACTCAGTACCATGGATCCTAATTGGGCACCGACTCTTAAATCCCTGCCTTGCCACATGTGTAGCCTCAGAGGTAGAACAGTCTCATCGTGGAGAATTCCTTAGCAGCATCTGACCCAGCAGATACTCACGAGGGACTGAACTGAATGACCACAAAAATTTAGGCGTAAGTGAGTATTGCAGATGCTGGAGATTAGAGTCGAGATTAGTGTTGCTGGAAAAGCATAGCAGGTCAGGCAGCAACCAAGGAGCATGAAAATCGATTTTTCGGGCAAAGATTGATCTTCATTTGGCATATTTATGTTGTAAAAAGTCCTGAGGCACTACAGAACAATGTAATAATATTCTTCTTACAGCCAACATCCACTGGTTCACCCCCATCTATTCCATGTTCATTCGCCAGAACATCTACGGGAAAGCGCAAGCAGTTTTCAGACTGGACTGGTTCATTGCTTTCAGTTAGCGGAGGCCTTTCAATTAACAGAACACGAAACTAATCTGTTCACACTTGGATGTGCACCATTTTGATAGCCATCCGCTGGGACTGATCAATGCTAATCTCCCTGGGAAGGAAAACATTTATTTTTCCATAAACCACCAAAGATGCAATAACCGAGGCAGTGTTAGTAATCCCCAGAAAGAGTTACAAACGGACGATAAATGCTGGCAATTCTGGTCGGCACCCTGTATAATCAACCTCAGGAGACACCAAACATCTTTACTAATGGGATCTCATATCTAAATCCAAGACTGAAAATAAGATTAGGAAGCTTTAAGACACAAATTGCTGCATTTGAAAGCGAGAAGCTGAGTTCCAGAGTTATAAATGATCCTTATTTGTTTTAAAGCGCCCGGCTAATCCAATTGTTATTCCGTTTCAAAAGGGATACATGGTGAAAGGGTAAAGTGCTGCCACTCGATGTTAAAGCAACACATTGTGAAAAGCCACATTGGAATCCCTTTGCATCTGGGAGCACTCGAAATTCCTACCTGGAATTAAAGAATCCTTACAGGGCAGAAAGAAGCCATTCAGCCCATCGAGTCTGCCTGAACAGCATCCCAGACTTCCATCCTATCCCCGGAACCCCACATCTCCCACGATTAACCCACCTACCCTTCATATCCCTGGACACTATAGGGTATCTTTGGCAGTCTCTGCTCTGAGGAGCTGAGAATTCAGAGTGTGACATTGGGAAATGCTGTCCAGTGAAATACGTGATGTTTTTGTGAATCCGGGAGTTTGGAGGTGTTGGAGCAGAATCTGTAGGAGCTCTGAAGTGAATCAACGAAGGTAATCAAGTGAGCAAGATAACAGTTATTGCGGTGTGAGGAAAGGCCTTCTTATCTCAAATGATTGCTCTTTAACTTTTGTTGTGAGGGTTGAACATGATCTGGATATTGTATCACCAGCTCGGAGGCTGGTTTGTCGGACGCCCTAATGATTTATCCCTCATACCCGCACCTCCCACCACCAGGCCCACCATCCCCAACTAACTATAGAAAGGACTTGACTAATCCCTTGTGCTGTCCCCCAGTTGGATGTTTGGAAAAGGTCTCCTCCATCTTTCTATAACTGGCTGCTTCAGGGTGAGAAAGACTAACTTTGAATAGAGTCCCTACAATCCATACAGAGGCCATTTGGCCCATTCTGCACTGACTCTTCAAAGAACATTTCATTCAGACCTAGCCTCTGACTCAATCCTTCCTCATCCCTGCATTTCCAATGGCTAATTCACGTAAGCTGCATATCTTTGGATTGTGGGAGGAAACCCATGCAGACACGGGGAGAATGTGCAAATTCCACAGAGACAGTCACAGGAGGTTTGAATCGAACCGGGTCCCTGGCGCTGTGAGGCAACAGTGCTAACCACTGAGCCACTGTGCCATCTTGCTGTTCAGAGATGCTACAACACACCTCTGGAGCAGGTGAGACTTGAACTTGGGCCTCCTGACTCAGAGGTGAGGGCACTACCACATGACTGGGACGATGTTCTCCAGTCTCTGAACTACATGCTGCTCTGTATCTGTACATCCTGAACTTTCACTGTCCTGAATAATATTTGCAATACCAGTCATTCTACAGACACCTGCATCAATCCATCCTTACAATTTCCTCCAAATACATCTGTGGCTAAAATACACCAAGTGCATCTATTTAAACATAGCCAAAGAATTCTGAAAACAATAAAGAGGTTTTATTTTGTAAAATAGCATTTCAGTTTTTGCCACCCAAAAATACACTAGTTTCCCCTCGCCCACTGTCATCACTCTCCATCCTCTTGGTGTGGGGCTTAAATCCAAAAAGATACTGAGGCTAAAACAGTTAGCCCCAAGAAGGCTTTACACAGACTGGACCTTCCTTCACTGAAGGGCAGTGGGTTGCAAGTTTTTTCATTGTGGAGCACACAGACAAGGCCAGACCTTCCAGCACATCAACTGATCCCACACTTTCTGCGTTTCATTTGCCAGCCCAAACAATCTGACCAGAATGACGGGAAAAGTGGAACTACCTTTAGTGAGACACCAGTCAGCGGTGCCGCCTGGTTATTGGGGTTTCTGAAGAGCTTCAGTCTGATGTTGAGCTCAGTGATCAGCCAGTTCCTCCTCTCTGTTTCCGACAAGTGTTGGAAACCTGTCCCCTCCGGTTGTGTTTTGGCAATAATAACATAAATCTTCCTCTGAGAAAATAAAAACTACAACCTTGAAAGGCTAGGGCCAGCTCTCACTGGAGAGAAGAAAGCTAAGAGTGGATTTGATAGAGACATACAAGATGATCAGAGGATTTAATAGGGTGGACAGTGAAAGTCTTTTTTCCTAGGATGATGACATCGGCTTGCACAAGAGGGCATAGCTGCAAATTGAGGGGTGATAGATTTAAGACAGATGTCAGAGGCAGGTTCTATACTCAGAGAGTGGTAAGGGCGTGGAATGTCCTACCTGCCAATGTCGTTAACTCAGCCACATTAGGGGTATTTAAACAGTCCTTGAATAAGCACATGGATGATGAGAGGATGGTATAGGGGGATGGGCTTAGATTAGTTCACAAGTCGTTGCAACATTGAGGGCCGAAGGGCCTGATCCGCACTGTATTGTGCTATGTTACTCACACTTTACACGATTGATTTTACACATGTAAGAACCATACAGGGTTTAATTGTGCCACATCTCATGTGCAATGGGAATAAGGATTCCAGAACGTTCTCTTGTATATCCTCATCGCTCTAGAACGTTCTTGCATATACCCTCACTGTTCTAGAGCATGCTCTCGTATACCCTCGCCATTCTAGAATGTTCTCTCATGTACCCTCCCCCATGGTGTTATACCTCAGTGACATGTAATTTTGAGCAGTGTGGGGCCGACGTGCAGGAACCTCACACCGACCCCACTTTGAGAATCATTGATTTAACAGAGGCCTTTAAGACGGTTCAAGATTGGATAAAGAGAGGGAAATGATTTGGTCATGAGGGAGGGACCAAGCCATTCAGCGGTGATGTCAGGAAGCATTACTTCACTCAAAAAATAAAGGAAATCGAGCATTTTATGTCTGTCAACATCAGCTGAAGCTGGGAATTAACTGAAAACGCAGTCACTGAGACTGATCATACTTGTTAAGCAACAGTATTAAGGGATATCGAAGTAAGTGGGTGGACAGAATGAACATTCAGATCAGCCATGACCCAGCATACTTGAGGGGCTGAATAGCCTCATCCTTTTCCTGTTGCCCATTTTTAAAATTATGTATACTTCTAATTACCCTGTTCACAGCTGTTTTAACAAACCTTAGGAGCAGGTGCGGCCTGAGGTTGGGCCTCCTGGCACAAAGGTAGGGACACTGCCACCGCACAAGATCACCACCTTACCAACCACCAGTGTTCTCTCATTCAATATTTTACCTAAGAATCCTCACGGCTTCAAGAATTGACAGCCCTCTTTAAAAAGATGATTTTCTATTGTCTCATCACCACTGCCCAGTTTATTCAGTATTTGCTCCAAATCCCATGTGCCGCAGAGGATTGAAATGAGATCTCTTTCATTAATCCACTGCTGTCCAGTAGACCCAGCCCAAGGTAGTGACCTCACAGAACACATATTCTAAAAACAGGATGCAGCACGGTGTAGCACATGACAGGTGTTGCCAGCTAGACTGCAACCTGCAAGTAAATTTTTAAAATTCATTCACACAATGTGGACATCGCTGGCTGAGCCAGCATTTATTGAATGTTCTTAGAGAAAGTGATGGTGAGTTGAACCGCTGCAGTGTTTTTAGTTTAGGGAGAGTGTGTTTGGGAGAGTCCATGGGTGTAGTCTGTATAATGTTCCCTTTCAGTCTCCGAAATTAAGAATTTGCCCAGCCCAAGTGAACTGCAATCTTGCATTAGACATTCAAAGAGTTCAACATTTGAGTTTTGCTGAAAGTTTTCTCTCTTGCACTCTCAGGACAATTCACAAGAATATCAAGAAACATTTGTATTGTGTATTGGTTTTCCCTTCCTTTTCTGGTATTCTTGCAAACTGTCCTGATGGGTGCAAGATGAAACCCTTCAACAAAATGTGTTTATTTTTCTGCAAAACTCAAGCTCAGTACTGGCAAACAACGACTTGATTTCAATATTTCATGAAGCCACTCCACCTTCTCCCACTGACATTACTAAAGACAGCTGACTTCCAGCCATATCATTAACTTTCCTGTTCTGTCTAGTGAATGGATGATATAACATTACATCAAGTCTACAGAATCCAAAACAAAACGATGCTGACATTTTTCTTCCCCCTCAATCTCTTCCCAGTCGACATATTTAACCCCCATCAACATACCCTTCGACTCCAAGCTCCCTTGTGTTGTTTACCTGGCTTGCCTTCAATGCTGCTCTGCTATTTTTCTCAGCCCTCCATGTTATAATATGCTCCACATTCTCACCACTGTCTAACTAAAGAAATTTATTTTAAACTTCTCATTTGAAGTCCTAGTGACTGTCGAATATGTGACCCCTATTCAAACGTTTTGTCCATGATATTACAGCTGCAAGGTTTCACTGACGTACACACAGACAGAAAAGTTTTTAAAAAACCTCATTCTCTCAAAAAAAACGCAAAGAATGTTGGAAATACTTAGTGGGCCTCACAGTGTACGTGGAGAGGGAAACAGAGATTACAAAAATACACACACACCTCAAACCTGGCAATCGTTCACAATTGACACCACTCATAGAAACAGGAGGAATAAAGGCACAGTGACTAAAGTTGTCAGAATGTTAGCAATTCTATATATTTCCATTTGACTGCTGCTGAATGCAGACAGGTTTTTTGGGGCTATGATACACTTGACTGATAAAGCACTGATGCATCATCTTAGTCATTTTGCTTACTTTCAGATGGTTGATCAACAGCCAGAGTTTCATGCTCCTGGCTTCAGTAGCTATCTGAATATCTCTGAAGTCTCCACTGTTACAGTAACATAGCACAGACACAGATCATCTGCAATTTCATCATTTCTTTTTCATTTATTTCAGCAACACTGTGTGGTTACCTCATGACCAGGATGCATCAGGTCAGCAGATAAATAGAAAGAACATGACAGACAACTGTACATTAAACTGAAAACATTATACATTTCTGTCCCATTTAAAGGCCAAACCAGGAAATACAAGAACTTTCGAGCTGAGCTGGAATCTCATGACACAATACTAAATTACACATTTTCAAATGACTTTAATACAAAGCTTTAGCTGTGGAACTGGGGACCATTCCAGCTTCTACAACCCATGCTTTCATTATTAACAAGTGCCCTGTGTTGTACCAACCCACAACACCACAAGATTCAAATTTTCTGCCTACTGCCTGACTGTTTCCTGCAGGCATCGGCCAGAACATCGGTCAGAAATATTCCGGCCATCGTCGAGTTCCCAATTCTGGTAAAAACATAAATACAATGCAGTAGTTACAGCACAGTTTCACTAAAGGAGCCTCCTCCTGCTCTGTAGTATATTGTTGGTAATGAGGTTGAAGAAACTTGGGAAGCAGAATGACTGGGTGATAAACAAGAGAGGTCTCTCCAGTCTAGTGAACGATTGGTAAAAAGAAATTCCCAAGCAGGGTGCAAATTGCTCACTGTGGTACCTACAAAAGTGCTTCTTTTAGTGGAAAATTTGAACATCCTGAGGCATTGAAAAATTGAAATCCAAAGGGGCCCCGTGGAGCAGTGGTAATGTTCCTACCTCTGAGCCACAAGGTCCAGGTTCAAATGCCACCTGCTCCAGAGCTATGTCCTAACAGGTTAATTAAGTAACAATAAATCCAAATCTATCTCTGCCCATCTGGCTGCGATGTGAAGGAGCAGGAGGGTAATATTAATGCTGAAGGGAGAGGATACACTCACTGGGTCAAGGGTGGAATTGGTTTAGTTGTACCTCTGAACAATCGAGCTGTCTGTACATTGCTGAGCAGGGTCACATAGGTCACCACCTCGTGGGAAAGTTACAGTGGACACAATTTGTAAGGAAAGTTGAGAGCAGTTGAAAAGTGTGGGGGACTTTAAACATTATTATCTCAGTCTATATTAGGATTATGAAAAGGGCAGAGAAGACAAAACATTTGCGAAGTGCATTCAGGAATATTTTCTTCATCATTACGTTTCCAGGCCAAAGAGAAAAGAGGCATTGATTGTGGAGAATGAGAATGTTCAAGTGAAGTCGACCGAGAGGAACATTTAAGTAACATTGATCATAGCATCAGAGGCTTTCGATTGGCTATGGTAAAGATAAAGGAGCAATTTGAAGCAAGAAATATTGCCCTGAAGGTGGGTTAGTTTCCACACGGAGGTGGGAACAAATCTGGGATGGGTAAATGGGAAGCAAAGACTACCAGGAAATGTCTGATTGAACAATATGCTTTAAGAGAGATGGTTCAGGTACAGCTGAGGTATATACCCATCAGGGAAAGGAAGGAGGTCACCGGATGATGAAAGGGAGAAAGATGAATCAGGGGAAGAGTAATGATGGAAAAAGAATCACAGGGAAATAATACAAATGAAAATCAGGTTGACTGTAGAAAGACAAAACGCTTGCGAAGTACATTCAGGATTCATGAAGAAGGGCTTATGTCCGAAACATCGATTCTCCTGCTCCTCGGATACTGCCTGGCCTGCTGTGTTTTTCCAGCACGACATTTTTCAACACTGACTGTAGAAAAAGTTCAGTAGAGATGTGGGAAAAATGTAAGGTGTTGCATTTTGGCAAAATAAACATAGGCAGGGCTTCTACAATTAATGAGAGTGCCCTGGGAAGTGCTATCGAACAGAAAGACCTAATGATTCAGATACATAGTTCTTTGAAATTTGCGTCACAAGTAGATCTGGTAGTTAAGGAGGTGTTTAGCACCATTGCCTTCATTGTTCAGACCTTTGAGTATAAGAGTTGGGGTGTCAGGTTGAGGCTGTACAGGGCATCAGTGAGGCTGCTTCTGGAGTACTGTGTGCACTTTCTGGTCTCCCTGCTACAGGAAGCAGATTATTAAACTGGACTGGGTTCAGAAGAGATTTACCAGAATGTTGCTGGGAATAGAGGGCTTGTGTTACAGGGTGAGGCTGGATGGGCTGGGACTTTTTCACTGTACCGGAGGAGAGGTGACTTTATAGAGGTTCATAAAATTATAAGGGGCATGGATAAGGCGAATATCAAGGATCTTTTCCTTAGGGAGGGGAGTTCAAAACTAAGGGGCATACATTTTTAAGGTGAGAGGAGAAAGTTTTCAAAAGGCTTTGAGGAGCAACGTTGTTTACACAGAGAAAGGTTTGTGTGTGGAAAGAACTACCAAAAGAAGTGGTGGATGTGGGTACAGTTACAAGATTTAGAAGACATTTGGATAAGTTCATGAATAGGCAATATTTAGAGGGATATGAGGCAGGTTGGATTAATTTAGTTTGGGATTATGGTTGGTATGGACTGGTCGGACCAAAGAGTCTGTTTCCATGCTATATGACCCTATGACTCAAAAAAGCAAGGAGAACATAAGCAGCAGACATGAAAAGGAATCTGAATAATTTTCTGTAGTATACAGTTGGGGTTGATTAAAAGCTGCAAATACATAGCAGAGGACACCGATACCAAATAAATAATTAGAAGAACCTGGAAAACACTTAGAAATTGCAATCTGGGGGTTAAAATAAAGTCATTGAAACAGTGTATATGAATGATAAAAAGCCAGATTGGATTTGTTGCAGACAAATCTTACTTATCTAGCTTGACAGTGAAGTTGACGTGATGTATGCAACCAATATTTAAAAGCCCATAAAGTGTCACTTAATTAGCTCACCAGAAAAATTAAAGCTCATGCAATAAAACAGAGAGCAGCCACACAGGTGACTGAGGAACAGGAAACAGAGAATGATGACCCACTGCCTGGATTTGTCAATGGCTCCGTTAATCAAAGCCAGGACCCTAAGGAGGCCCTCACACATGCCTGACCCCAACTCCACCCGTTGCTCTCAATGGCAAGAGGTGGAGAACTAGAGTTCATTGATTTAAGGCAATTACAAAAGAACCCACATGATGTGAGAAAATAACTATTTATTTTGAAAGCGGTGGTTAAGATTTGGAACACTGGAAAAGTGCAGCAGGTCGGGCAGCATCCAAGGAACAGGAGAATCGACGTTTCGGGCATAAGCACCGTCGATTCTCCTGTTCCTTGGATGCTGCCTGACCTACTGAGCTTTTCCAGCAGCACATTTTTCAGCTGTCTCCAGCATCTGCAGTCCTCAGTATCTCCCAGGATTTGGAACGCACCATGTGGTGGAGGAAGATACAATCGAGGTTTTCAAAAGAAAATTGGCTAATGATCAGAAGGGGAAATATTGGCAGGGAGCTGGGAAAAGGTGGAGCAGTGGGATGTGGTTGATTAGGAACCATTAAGATTGAGTGATTCTGAACGGCAGCCACAGTGCATTTGAGTAACATATCAGGAACGAATGGGATCAGACCTCTCAGAAATTTGGCTGATAAAAAATGTCACACCTCCAGACTACTCCTACCAGCCTTCAATAACATGCACTTGTAGGTGAAGACACAGAAAAGCTCAAAAATTAAAGTAATTCTTGTTAATTATAACATGACGCACTTCAGCAGAGGCCCACTCTATGTGGTTACAATCAGATTCATTCACTCAAATCACTTCAATGATGAATGAATCAATCTCTGAATTTTACATTAATTCCAGGAAATGTTGAAAGTGAGCAGGAATTTAATTTAAAAGGAGCAGAGATGGTATTGTGAAACTTTGAGTGATTTCCCTCTATCTGGGCATTTTAAGCATAGATCAGGCTAGTACACTGATCCAACTACCTAGATCCTGGGCAGAAGCTGGGACAGTAGCTTCGACTAGAAAGTGAGGACTGCAGATGCTGGAGATCAGAGCTGAAAATGTGTTGCTGGAAAAGCGTAGCAGGTCAGGCAGCATCCAAGGAACAGGAAATTCGACGTTTCGGGCATAAGCCCTTCATCAGAAATGTAGCTTCGACTGCAAATCTGAATCACGAGATAATGGAAACAGCTGAATTCAATCCCCAAAACCCAGGGAAATTAACCTCAGAATTGTACGTAATAAAAACTGAGCTGGATTTATTCAGTATTTGTAGGTAACAACTACAAAGATAGCATTGAGTCAGTTTGAAAGAAAGTGGCCCACATTCTCCTAAATATGCGCAGATATTTCCACTGAGTCATGATTAGGAAGTGTGGTGTTGTGTGATTTTTTTTTAAACTTTGTCCACCCCAGTCCAACACAAGCACCTCCTCAACATGTAAGCTCACATACGCCCCAGTAAGCTTCCAGTGTGGTGCAGATGACAGAAGAAGCTGCTTCACTGATGTTGGTTCATTTTGATCAGACATTCAGGGAAGAATGCCCGTGGTTTTGTGGACAACGATGCCCCAGGCTGTTTTCCGTTCGGTAGAGGGGGCAGACCATTTCATCTGAAAGAAGGCACAGCCAGCAGTGTGACACTGCACTGGGATCTCTTGCCCCCTCTGTCAGCTCCTGCTCACTCAATGACTGCAGCTTGAGGTTCTCTCCACTTGCATTCCAGTGAGAGTGAGGAGTGAAAGTGAAGATGAACAACGCTCCTTCTGAGTGGACAGCTGCGGAAGCATTCTGCAATCTTCACTCGCAGCCGCCTGACTAATCACCTCGTTATCTGCATTCTCAGGAGATAATTAGAAATGAATAATTCAGCCACGGTAATGAATTCCTGATTTTTCCACACAACGCACTGGGAAGAAATCTCAGGCTTCGAGGCCGGAGAAAATAGCTGCTGCAGTATTCGGTGGCTGGGTTGTCTGTGAGCTTCAGCTGACCAAGACGACTTGCATTGACATAGCACCATTTATAACCACAAGGTGACCTAAAGGCCAATACAACATTTTGAAGTGTTGTCATTGTCGGGGGGAACACAGGGCCAATCTGAACACAGCAAGATCCCACAGCAACACTGAGTGAAACAGATTGCAGATTCCAAGAAAGTCAGGTTAGCCTGAATGGGGAAAAGGAATTATCCCAGTTGAAGTTTCTCATTAATCCTATTACAATACAGCCAGAGCATGGCCAATTACTTACTGAGTATTCCGTTGGAACACAGGATCAGGAGGAGGCCATCCAGCCCTTCTTCAGCCTATCCCACAGGAACAGGAGGGCATTCAGCCCCTTCTCCAGTCTATCCCACAGGAACAGGAGGAGGCCATTAACCCCCTTCTCCAGCCTATCCCACAGGAACAGGAGGGCATTCAGCCCCTTCTCCAGTCTATCCCACAGGAACAGGAGGCGGCCATTCAGCTCCTTTTCCAGCCTATCTCACAGGAACAAGAGGAGGCCATTCAGCCCCATCAGTCTGTTCCTCCATTTGGTGATTATGGCTCATCTCTGGCCCATCTCCACATTCCTGCCTTTGGCTCATATCCCTCAATACCTTCTGCTTTACAAAAATTATGTCTCATATACTTAATTTTAAGAGCTGCTATTTGAGCAAGAGAGTTCGAAACCTCTCTTATCCTTTGTGGACAGAAGTGCTTCCCAACACCTCTCCTGAATGATCTGCCCCTAAGGTTATGCCCTCAAGTTTTCAAATCCCCAAGTAGTGGAAAGAGTTTATCTTTATCAACTCTGTCTTTTCCTGTTAATACCTTGAAGACTTCAATCAGACCATCCTTTAGCCTTCCAAATTCTAAAGAAATCAAGTCTAATTTTGTACAGCCTGTTTCATAACATTTCCCCTGAAATCCAGGTATTATTCTTGTACTCCCTCCAGGGCCAGTATATCCTTCTCAAATCCGATTCTGCCACACCTTCAGGTACATTTCTGATCATAATGAACGTAACTTGCAGGGAAATGGTGGTGATGTCAGAGGACCATTACTCAGAGGTTGTGGGCTGATGATCTGTGGTCATGGATTCAAATCCCACCAGAGGAGCTGCTGGAATTCAAATCCCCAAAAATATTGAATCGTTATGACCACTGATTGCTGTAAAAACCCATCTGGTTCGCTAATATCCTTTGAAGAAAGAAACCTGCCATTTTCATTGGTCTGAGCAGCAAGAGACTTCAGACCCAGAGCAACCTGACCCTTTGAATGCCTCATCTTCTGCCTCGGAACACTTCAACCCCAGGGCATCAATGTGGACTTCAACAGTTTCCTCATTTCCCCTTCCCCCACCTCACCCTAGTTCCAAACTTCCAGCTCAGCACTGTCCCCATGACTTGTCCGGACTTGTCCTACCTGCCTGTCTCTTTTTCCACCTATCCACTCCACCCTCTCCTCCCTGACCTATCACCTTCATCCCCTCCCCCACTCACCCATTGTGCTACTTTCTCCCCACCCCCACCCTCCTCTAGCTTATCTATCCACGCTTCAGGGTCTCTGCCTGTATTCCTGATGAAGGGCTTTTGTCCAAAACGTTGATTTCGCTGCTCATTGGATGCTGCATGAACTGCTGTGCTCTTCCAGCACCACTGATCCAGAATCTAGTTTCCAGCATCTGCAGTCATTGTTTTTACCCTCTGAAATAGTCACTCGTGCTGGCCTTGGCATGTGACATGATCATTATTTCCACTCAAATTTGTTGTTAATCATTTAAAATCTACCATCTCCTAGTGACTGGCTCCGTTGCTATCAAAGCCACATGTTATTCTGATTAGCTCGGTTAGGTCTCCCTTCAACCACTCTTATTAATCCCAGTTTCTCCAAACTCTCTGTGGACCTACTTATATCCCTCCCATCCTCTCAAATGTCTCGGGCACCTTCTGTCATGATTAGTATACATTACAAACCACAGCCTAGTCCCCACGTGGAGGAAATTGTTTTGAATGTAACAAAGTTTTCTCTGAATAGGCTTCTCAATCTCAATGTCCCATAGGCCCTTCCTCAACACTGAGCCTAACCTCAGGCCAAATGGTGATTTCAATGTTTCACTGACTCAGGCCCCTCCCTCAGGAAAGTTGAGCATCTTCCACAATCCGTTCTTCAAAGACATATGGTAACATTCCCCAAGAGACTACACAGGGACAATTATTCAACAACATCAAGTTAACAGTGAGCAAATATCGCAAAGATTAGCTGGCTAAAGGGCATCTTAAATGGAGCAAGGGGAGACAGGGAAGCTGAGAGAGATCTGGAGGAACTCCTATTGTTAGGGCCTGGATTTTGTTTGAAAAATGCTCACCAGAAACTCCTGAACCTGAGCAGAACGGGAGAAAAGACAGAAACAGAAAGGGGAAGATGGAGCTGGATATTGGGTGGGGGGCAGGGGTGGTGGTCTGTGGAAGAGGAGGAGGGACACAGGTAGGAAGGGAAGATGAGGCAGAGAGAAAATACACAGGGCATGAGATGTGGGGGTGGGGGGGGGAGTGTGACAGAGAGAGAGAGAAAGGGGGGGGAAGCTGGAGACAGATAGGAGAGAGAGAGATAGGAGATGTGCAGAGACAGGGAGGATGAGGCAGAGAGAGAGAGACATGCACACAGCGTGAGGTGCAGAAATGTGAGATAAAATGCAGACAGAAAGAGAGATAAGGGAGAGATAGGGAGAAAGTGCGGAGGCAAAACAGAAACAGTCTACAAGGAGAAGGTAGGAGTTACAAATTATCATACGGATTTGGAGAGTGAGTACAGGTAGGCTGGGAGAAATGGCCTTCTTCAGTGTCCCACCAGTACTGTGACTCAGAGAGACAGAAGGGGAGACAGAGAGAGAGAGACAGAGAGAGAGAGAGACAAGAGAGAGAGAGAGGCAGAGGGAGACAGAGAGAGAGACAGAGAGATAGAGAGAGAGACAGAGATAGAAACAGAGAGAGAGAGAGAGACAAAGGCAGAGGCAGAGAGAGACAGAGAGAAACAGAGAGAGAGAGTGAAAGACAGAGCCTGAGTGAAAGATTGGTGAGGAGGCAGTGAGAAATATTATTTGATGCCTCCAGTTCCAGTTAAATAGTCTCAGTGCACACTTCCCTTTTGAATCTGCCATCCACCCACTCAATCTCCATCAGGGTGATGTATTTGAGCTCCTTTCTGTAAGGTAGTGAATCAGTAATGTGCTCTGGCATTCCCTGCTCTCATTCGATGTTCATTACTCCATGGTGGAACAGCCAGGCAGAGGTCTTTGGCTCTAAAATGCTGGTGTCTGTCACACTCTGCATTGCTGTATAACCTGAAACTGCACAGTTTAAGAATCAGTGCAGCTCCAGCACAAGTGGGAATCAGAGTGACAGGTAAACCCTTACACTGGCCAAGGGGTAGCAATCTCTAATGTGATACAGAGGGGTAATGACAGAGAGAGAGAGAGTTGTGTGGTTGAGTATACCCACTCCCAGAACTGTCTCCCTCCCTGGGAAACGCTGACCTTTCCTGTCTCGGTCTGGCTGGTTATACTGTGTCCATTTACATCAATATAAAAGGGGTCAGCAGACAGGCAGGCATTGAACTTAAAGAGCGAGTAGGCAGGGTGGTGTGACTGGCTCTGTATCCCAGCTCTGGGTGACTCACTCCCACTCACAAAGCTGCAAGTGCTGCAGGATTTCTGTGGAACTCAGTTGCAGAGTTTAACCCCTTAATTAAACTGCTGCTTTTTTAATTAGCCAAGGAGCTCATTATTGGCTATTTAATATGCACAATGTGAAAAGCAGATGGTGAAATAATGAATCCAGTTTGGTCGTGTCCTACTACACCAGAAATTGAGTTATTAAAAAGACGGATGTGACAGCACAGATTGTCGAGAATTTAACTTCCATCGTTTCCCTTTCCAATACAATTGGCAGCTCATTGAGCGCTCTCTAAAATATTTCTCAGTGTAACTTTTAATTGCAGAGACCAACAGGCAGCCATTTTGCAAACAGCAGAATCCCACCAATGTTACAAGGTGGATCAGTTTTGTTTTGGTAAAAGGTCTAGCTGCTGCAGGTCTGAAATGAAAACAAAATGCTGGAAAAACTGAGTATGTCTGGCACTAAGTGAGAAATGGAGTTAGTGTATCAGAACTGGGAAAAATAATACCGTTCAACAAAGGAAGGGAGAAGGATGAGAAAGAAGGAAAGGGAAGTTCTCCAATTGGATAGAGGACAGGGAGAGTGTAAATGACAGGAAGTTATTTCCAAAAGGCATTTATTAAAGGTACCACATTTTCGGCATCGATCGAGGATTGATTAACTATTAGAAGACAGAGAGTTGAGTTAAGGAGGGTGTTTTCAGGATTGATACCTGTAACAATCAGAGTGCCACACAGATCAATGCTGGGGTCACAATTACTTACAGTATCTAAATCAATGACTTTGAGGAAAGTGAATGGACTGTAGCCAAGTTTCAGATGGTTGGGAAGGCAAGTGTTTAGAGTGACACAAAGAGTCTACCCAGGGACTACAGTCAGGTTAACTGAGTGAGCAAAACCTTGGGAGAGTCATACAGCATGGAAACAAACCTTTCAGTCCAACTAGACCACACTGATCATGGTCCCAAAATAATCTAGTCCCACCTGCCTGTATTTGAACCATATCCCTCCAAACTCTTCCTATTCATGAACTTATCCAAAGGTCTTTTACATGTTGTAAACGTACCAGTATCCACCACTTCCTCTGGCAGCTCATTCCACACACAAACCACTCTGAATAAAAAAAGTTGCTCCTCATGATCTTCTTAAAACTTTCTCCTCTCACCTTAAAAATGTGTTTTGAACTCGCCCACCCTAGGGTAAAGGTCTTTGCTATTCACCTTGTCTATGCCCCTCATGATTTTATAAACATCTATAAGGTCACCCCCTCAACATCCTCTGCTCCAGTGACAAAAGTCAGACTTTCCAGCCTCTGCTTATAACTCAAACCCTCCATTCCCAGGCAACATCCTGGTACATCTTCGGGAAAGCAAATCTTAGCAAGACTTATATCCTTAATGGTAAGGTCCTAGGGAGTTTTGCTGAACAAAGAGACCTTGGAGTGCAGGTTCATAGCTCCTTGAAAGCGGAGTTGCAGTTAGATAGGATAGTGAAGAAGGCATTTGGTATGCTTCCCTTTATTGGTCAGAGTATTGAGTACAGGAGTTGGGAGGTCATGTTGCGGCTGTATAGGACATTGGTTAGGCCACTGTTGGAATAGTGCGTGCACTTCTGGTCTCCTTCCCATCGGAAAGATGTTGTGAAACTTGAAAGTGTTCAGAGACGATTTACAAGGATGTTGTCAGGGTTGGAGGATTTGAGATATAGGGAGAGGCTGAACAGGCTGGGGCTGTTTTCCCTGGAGTGTCGGCGGCTGAGCGGTGACCTTATAGAAGCTTATAAAATTTAGAGGGGCACGGATAGGGTAAATAGGCAAAGTCATTTCCCTGGGGTCAGGGAGTCCAGAACTAGAGGGCATAGGTTTAAGGTGAGAGGGGAAAGATATAAAAGAGACCTAAAGGGCAACTTTTTCACACAGAGGGTGGTACGGGTATGGAATGAGCTGCCAGAGGAAGTGGAGGAGGCTGGTTCAATTGCACCATTTAAGAGGCATTTGGATAGGTATATGAATAGGAAGGGTTTGGAGGGATATGGGCCGGGTGCTGGCAGGTGGGTCTAGATTGGGTTGGTTGGCATGGATGGGTTGGACCGAAGGGTCTGTTTCCATGCCATACATCTCTATGACTATATTACTGCACACGGTATTCCAGAAAAGGTCTCACCAACATCCTGTACAACCTCACTATGATGTTCCCAACTCCTGTACTCAAAAGTCTGAGCAATGAAGGCAACATCTGAATATCTTCTTCACCACCCTGTCAACCTGTGATGCAACTTTTAAAGAACCACTGACCTGAATCGCTAGGTCTTTCTGTTCTATAGCACTATGCAAGGCCTTACCATTTTAATTGTACAAGTTCTGCCCTCGTGTGTCTTACCAAAATGCAGCACCTCGCATTTATCCAAATTAAACTCCACCTGCCACTCCTCAACCCATTGACCCAATTGATCAAGATGTCTTTGTAATCTTAGATCGCCTTTCTCCCTGTCCGCTATACCACCAATTTTGGTGTCATCCCCAAATGTATCAATCACGCCTCCCATATTCTATCCAAATCATTCATGTGAATGACAAACAAACGTGGACCCAGTACCGATCCCCTGCAGAACACTGCTGGTCACAGACCTCCAAACCAAGCAATAACTGGTGGACGATAATCTGGGAAATGTGAGATTATGCAACTTGGTAGTAGGGGGAGAGGAACTGGATATTATTTAAATCAAGAAAGTCTACAGGAAGCTACAGCACAGAGGGATTGGGAGCTCTCCTGCATAACTCCCAAAAAGTTAACATCCACATTCAGTGGTTAATAGGGGAGGACAAGTGGAACATTAGCCTGTATTTCAAAAGAAATGGAGTGTAACAGTAGGGAGACTTTGCTAAAACTACAAGTCACTTGTGAGACTACAGCTGGAATACCATGCACAGTTTTGGTCCTTCATCTAAGAGACTGGTGTTAAAAATCACACAACACCAGGTTATTGTCCAACAGGTGTTGTGTGATTTTAACTTTGTCCATCCCAGTCCAACACCGGCACCTCCATATCATTAAGAGAATAGTGACCAGCACTGGGGGCAGTCCAGAGATGAAGGAGCAGCGCTCCGAAAGCTAGTGCTTCCAAATTAAGCTGTTGGACTATAACCTGGTGTTGTGTGATTTTTAACTTTGTCCACCCCAGTCCAAAACCGACATCTTGGTTGATCCTGGGTGTGGAGGGACTAACGTAACAGAAGAGGTTGTGTAGATTGGGTTGGTACTCTGTGAAGTTTAGAAGAATGGGAAGCGACCTTATTGAAAGAAGCTATCACAGCATTCTGCCACTTCCCCGGACACATCTTTTGATTTTTTATTTGTTCCATTATCATTGCTGTTTGTTGTTGCCCCATCAAGTCTACACGACCAGAGATCTAGGAGGAGAACCAGGCTATCCAATCCATCGAGTCTGCTCCACCTGATAATCCTCAACTCCACTTTCCTGCCTTTTCCCTACAACCCCTTCTGGATTAAAACTTTGACTATCTCAGCCTTGTATAAACTTCACCTTATTGAAGCAAACAAGATTCCGAGAGCACTTGGAAAGGTACACGTAGAGAGGTCTTTTCCTCTTGAGGGAAGAGTCAAGGAGCAGAGTGGAAAATCTCAGAGTAAGGGGATACACACTGAGGACAGGGGGAGGAGGACAGCTTTTTTTTCTCAGAAAGCAACAAATCAATGGAATTTGTAAACACTGAAAGCTATAGAGTCTGGGTTTTTGCGTACATACAAGACAGACAATCAGATTTTTAACCCATAAGGGAATCGAAGGTTTGATAAAAAGACCAGATATTTCAGCTGAGAATAAGAACGAAGGAACGAGGATCAGGAGTAGGGCATCTGACCCTTTGGGCCTGCTCCACCATTTATTAACATCATGAACTCTTTGTGGCCTCAGCTCCATCTACACACCCTCTCACTATAACCCTTAATTCTGATACTGTTCAAAAAATATTCTATCTTAGCTTTAAAAACATTCACTAAGGAAGGATCAACCACTTCACTGGGCAGGGAATTCCTTAGATTCACAACCCTCTGGGTTAAGATGTTCATTCTCAAATCAATTCTAAATCTGCTCCCCCTAATTTTGAGGCTATGCCGTCTTGTCATAGTTTCACCTGCCAGTGGAAACATCGTCGCTATGTCTACCTTATCTACTCCCTTCATAACTTTATATGTTTCTATAAGATACCCCTCATTTTTCTGAATTCCAATGAATATAATCCCAGTCTACTCAGTGTCTCCTCATAAGCCAACCCCCTCAACTCCGGAATCAACCTCATGAACCTCCTCTGCACCCCCCTCCAGTGCCAGTATATCCTTTCTCATGTAAGGAGACCAGGACTGCACACAGTACTCCAGGTGAGGCCTCACCAACACCTGATACAGATACAACATAACCTCCCTGCTTTTAAACTCAATCCCTTTCGCAATGAAAGACAAATTTCATTTGCCTTCCTAATAATCTGTTGTATCCGCATTACAACAGGCCTGTTGGGTAATGTGTAAATGCAATTGTATTTTGGGCAAGTTAAGAAACCAATAAGGAATACCAGATCTGCCGTTTAGAGTATTGTTGCTCACTCAGTAATGTTTACTAAATGTTGATTTTAGTGTCTGCAGTTCATTGTTACAGTCAAATGTGAAATGCTGTCATGTGACCCCTTAAGTCAGTGAGAATTCAAGAAAATGAAAGAACTGACAGACTAAACCAGCAAATGTGACAATGAGTCAGATCAAATCAAATCAAAACAGAAACAAAATGGCGCAGAGGTCAGGATCTAAAATCGCTGAACACAACGTTGAGGCCAGAGACTGGAAAAAGCCCCGTCAACAGATGAGCTGCTGCTCCTCAAGCGCGTGCAGAGTTTCAGTGCAACATTCCTGCAGGCCGTGGATGGAGAGCTCAGAGTGAGACCAAGGTGGAGAATTGGAATGACCAGCAACAGAGCTCTGGGTCATGTTGAAGATCTGAACTGAAGGGTCCAACAAGGCAGTCAATCCAACTGCCTGTGTGATTTCCCAAATCAGAGACCACATTGTGGGCAATGAAACTGGTGATATAAATGAAAAAAAAACAAGCAAATCGCTGTTTCCCTTCAGAGTGTTTAGGCCCTTGGTGAGAATAGAGGAGGTGAGTGAAAAGGGTGGGTGTTGCACCTCCTGTGTTTGTTTGGAGCGATGTAATGGCAAAGTGGGTGGGGCGGGGCTGCGTGAATGGAAAGAATGGACAGGTGGAAAATTAAAGGATTAGTGACTCCAGTTTTCGTTGACTAACTCGACACTGGCTTTTATCACCAAACACATGAAATGCTTTTTTTTGTATTTCTGATCCTTTAGACCAGTCATGTTGAGGAGCCCTTCATCCTGAAGCAGCAACAGGTGGAAGACCAGCCTTGTTCCATTGTTACGTAAAACTGTCAAAAAACTCAGTTTATGCAAATTCACAGTGTCTTGTATAAATGAGTAGAGAAGACTTGTCAATATTCTTTAAGTAAGAGAATGTCACTCCCAATCCCTTGGCATGCTAGTATTTAATATTGTCAAAGCTTGGATTCTGCAATGTTTCCTTTGTTCATACAGTTATGCTGTGCTGGCTTTGTGAATAATTCTCTTATTTATATTTAGCTGCGCACATTGGTGTTGTAGCAGTGTTGTGTGGTAGCCTGTTGGAATGTTTAAAATGACAGTGACTGACAGTGTTTATATTCTGTTTTTATTTGTCCCTAACATTTTCATTCACTTCTTCAAAAGTTGTGTTTTTTATTTAAACCGAGATGACAGTATAACTTTGTTCAGGTTGAATTACTTGTTGGTTTGCATTCTGCAACGTTTCAGCTCGCGTTAAACATTGACTATAGTGTATTGGCTGCCCACAATGTAGACTCTGAGTTGGGGAAATCACAGGCTGTTGGATAGACTGCCTTGTTGGAGGCCTAAGTTCAGATCTTCAACATGACCCAGAGCCTTCTGTTGCTGGTCATTTCAATTCTCCACCTTGGTCCCACTCGGAGTTCTCTGTTCACGGCCTGCAGGAATGTTGCACTGAAACTCTGCACGCACTTGAGGAGCAGCAGCTCATCTGTTGAAGTGGCTTTCTCCAGTCTCTGGACTCAACGTTGTGTTCAGTAATTTTAGATCCTGACCTCTGCGCCATTTTCTTTCTGCTTGCTTTTGCTGGTTTGGTCTTTCCGTCTCTGTTCTTTCATTTCCTCAGCATTGCTTCTAAATGGCAGCCCTTCAGGTGTTACAATGTCCAGAGAGACAAAGAACTTTTCCACAAAAAAAGACTGACTTGACTTAAAGGGTCACACTACAGCTTGAGGCATAGATCAAAAAGCCATTCAAACTGAACAAAATGGGTGTATTAATCTTGATTGTTTGGAAGGATAACATTGAAGAATAAAAACAGTTGGGAAACAAGCAAAATATGAAAACTGTCAGTCACTGTTAGTCTGAACATCCCATAGGCCACCAGACAACATCACTACAATACCAGTGCTCAGCTGAATATAAATAAGAGATTATTCACAAAGCCAGCACTGCAATAACTATTTGAATAAAGGAAACTTTGCTGAATCTAAGCTTTGAAAATACACTAGTTTACAATAATAAGTACCATCTTGCCAAAGGACTGGGAGTGGCATTCTCTTCAACTAAGAATTCCTGACAAATATTACCGTCACTCCTCAGTCACAAACACAACACAAGATTACATAAACCTGAAAGATGAAACAAAGGACTACAGTTGCCAGAAAGCTGAAACAAAAACAAAAACTCAGCAGTTTCTCTCCCAACAGATGCTACCAGACCTGCTGAGCTTCTCCAGCAATTACTGCTTAAGAATGTGGATGAACTGGGTTTGACATAGAACATAGAACAATACAGCACAGAACAGGCCCTTCGGCCCACGATGTTGTGCCGAACATCTATCCTAGCTTAAGCACCCATCCATGTACCTATCCAATTGCCGCTTAAAGGTAGTCAATGATTCTGACTCTACCACTGCCACGGGCAGCGCATTCCATGCCCCCACCACTCTCTGGGTAAAGAACCCACCCCTGATATCTCCCCTATACCTTCCACCCTTCACCTTAAATTTATGTCCCCTTGTAATACTCTGTTGTACCCGGGGAAAAAGTTTCTGACTGTCTACTCTATCTAATCCTCTGATCATCTTATAAACCTCTATCAAGTCACCCCTCATCCTTTGCCGTTCCAACGAGAAAAGGCCGAGAACTCTCAACCTGTCCTCGTACGACCTATTCTCCATTCCAGGCAACATCCTGGTAAATCTTCTCTGCACCCTCTCCAAAGCTTCCACATCTTTCCTAAAGTGAGGCGACCAGAACTGCACACAGTACTCCAAATGTGGCCTAACCAAAGTCCTGTACAGCTGCAACATCACTTCACGACTCTTGAATTCAATCCCTCTGCTAATGAACGCTAATACACCATAGGCCTTCTTACAAGCTCTATCCACCTGAGTGGCAACTTTCAAAGATCTATGTACATAGACCCCAAGATCCCTCTGTTCCTCCACCTGACTAAGAACTCTACCGTTAACCCTGTATTCCGCATTCTTATTTGTTCTTCCAAAATGGACAACCTCACACTTGGCAGGGTTGAACTCCATCTGCCACTCCTCAGCCCAGCTCTGCATCATATCCAAGTCCCTTTGCAGCCGACAACAGCCCTCCTCACTGTCCACAACTCCACCAATCTTCGTATCATCTGCAAATTTACTGACCCACCCTTCGACTCCCTCATCCAAGTCATTAATAAAAATTACAAACAGCAGAGGTTCCAGAACCAATCCCTGCGGAACTCCACTTGTAACTGGGCTCCAGGCTGAATATTTACCATCTACCACCACTCTCTGACTTCGACCAGTTAGCCAGTTTTCAATCCAATTGGCCAAGTTTCCCTCTATCCCATGCCTCCTGACTTTGCGCATAAGCCTACCATGGGGAACCTTATCAAATGCCTTACTAAATTCCATGTACACTACATCCACTGCTCTACCCTCATCCACATGCTTGGTCACCTCCTCAAAGAATTCAATAAGACTTGTAAGGCAAAACCTACCCTTCACAAATCCATGCTGGCTGTCCTTAATCAAGCAGTGTCTTTCCAGATACTCATAAATCCTATCCCTCAGTACCCTTTCCATTACTTTGCCTACCACAGAAGTAAGACTAACTGGCCTGTAATTCCCGGGGTTATCCCTATTCCCTTTTTTGAACAGGGGCACAACATTCGCTACTCTCCAGTCCCCTGGTACCACCCCCGTTGACAGTGAAGATGAAAAGATCATTGCCAACGGTACTGCAATTTCCTCTCTTGCTTCCCACATAATCCTAGGATATATCCCGTCAGGCCCGGGGGACTTGTCTATCCTCAAGTTGTTCAAAATGTCCAACACATCTTCCTTCCTAACAAGTATCTCTTCTAGCTTACCAGTCCGTTTCACACTCTCCTCTTCAACAATACGGTCCCTCTCATTCGTAATGACAATGAACATGACAATGAAGCAAGGCTCGAATTCCACCTGGTCCATTATGAGGGTGAAGGGCTCTTCAACATTACTGGCCAGGGGTTTAATATTCAACTCCAAAGTGCTTTTCAATAAAACCAGACCTTTTATTTCATGTGGATTTTCCTTATTCCTCCACAAATCTCCTCCTGCATTCGATCAATCTTCGGTTAAGACCTTTCAGCCCAACTATTCCCTGCTGATATGTACACTCCACACGGAGGGGTTGGTTAGCTCATTTGGCTTGAATCGGGAGTGTGTTGCTGGAAAAGCACAGCAGGTCAGGCAGCATCTGAGGAGCAGGAGACTCCTGATGAAGGGCTCCGGCCCGAAACGTCGATTCTCCTGCTCCTTGGATGCTGCCTGACCTGCTGTGCTTTCCCAGAAACGCACTCTCGACTCTGATCTCCAGCATCTGTAGTCCTCACTTTCTCTCAATTGACTAGAAGGCTTGTGGCTTGTTTGTGATGCAGAGTGACACATGCACCAACTAGAGGTGACCATGTCTCACTGCCATGGAAAGGCAGCCAATATAGAGTCATAGAGTCACAGAGATGTACAGCATGGAAACAGACCCTTCGGTCCAACCCGTCCATGCCGACCAGATAGTCCAATCTAGTCCCACCTGCCAGCACCCGGCCCATATCCCCCCAAACCCTTCCTATTCATTTACCCATCCAAATGCCTCTTAAATGTTGCAATTGTACCAGCCTCCACCACGTCCTCTGGCAGCTCATTCCATACACATACCACCCTCTGTGTGAAAAACTTGCCCCGTAGGTCTCTTTTATATCTTTCCCTTCTCACCTTAAACCTTTGCCCTCTAGTTCTGGACTCCGCAACCCTAGGGAAATGACTTTGCCTATTTACCCTATCCATACCCCTCATAATTTTCTGAACCTCCATAAGGTCACCCCTCAGCCTCCGACGCTGCAGGGAAAATAGCTCCAGCCTGTTCAGCCTCTCCCAATAGCTCAAATCCTCCAACCCTGGCAACATCCCCGTAATTTTTTTCTGAACCCTTTCAAGTTTCACAACATCTTTCTGATAGGACGGAGACCAGAATTGCACACTATATTCCAACAGTAGCCTAACCAATGTCCTGTACAGGGCTTATGCTCGAAACGTCAAATCTCCTGTTCCTTGGATGCTGCCTGACCTGCTGCGCTTTTCCAGCAACACATTTTCAGCAATGTCCTGTACAGCCACACATGATCGTCCCAACTCTTGTACTCAATACTCTGACCAATAAAGGAAAGCATATCAAACGCCTTCTTCACTATCCTATCTACCTGCGACTCCACTTTCAAGGAGCTATGAACCTGCACTCCAAGGTCTCTTTGTTCAGCAACACTCCCGAGGGCCTTACCATTAAGTGTATAAGTCCTGCTAAGATTTGCTTTCCCACAATGCAACACCTCGCATTTATCTGAATTAAACTCCATCTGCCTCAGATTCTGTTGTAATCTGAGGTAACCCTCTTCGCTGTCCACTACACCAATATCATCAAGGAACCCTCCCATTCCGGTTACAATCTCTTTCAATCTCTTCCCATCAAGCAGATCATACAGAAGCGTAAACACACAAACCAACAGATTCAAGAACAGCTTCTTTCTGCTGTTACTAGAGTTCTCAAATTTCAAATCTAATGTTGATCTTGCATTTTGTGCACCTTCTTTCCAGTTGTAACTTTGTATTCCTTGCTCCGTTCAATCACCCTGTGATCTCTGTATGGTATGATCTGCCTGTGCTGCAGACAAAGCAAAACTTTTCACTGTACCTAGGTACACGCGGCAATAATAAATCAAATGAAGGACTCTCGCTCACAGCCTCATCCCTCACTTGAGGTGTGGTGACCCGCAGATTAAACACCCACCAATCTGGACCATACCAATTTATCGTTACTCCACATGACTTCCCTCTTATCTCTTCCCCAACACTCAACTGTTCAAGTATCTGTCTATCCCCTTTCCTGTTGAAGCTGGCTGGGTTCCTATGAACAATAATCGACTTGTTTCACTTATACGGTGTGATGAGGAGTTCAATATTTGGAGCATTCTCTGAAGAAGGGAATTTATTTGTGATTATTAAAGCCTGGTTCCTGGAACGAGGTGATCTTTTTCTCTGAAAATTGTTCAGGGAATGTGGGCTCGGCTGACATCGACTGCCCATCCCTAATTATCCTGGAGAAGGTTGCAGTGAAATTCTTGGTGCCACCATGATGCAGCTTTGCCCAGGCCACTGGCAGGAGGTGGAGCAGGACGAGGGGGTTGGGTTGGGGCAATGGAGTTGACTCACTTCCCTGTTCTCATGCACAGCATCCCCCTCCCACATCCACCACCCCCACCCCCATCCCTCTGCTTAACATCTTCAAGAGAATTAAAGATTTCTCTTTTCTCCTCTCTCAAGGTGAATGTAGTTGAGAAACATATCACCAACGATCGAATGCTGGGGCAGACTCAAAGGGCCCAATTCTGCTTTTATATCTTATGGTCACACAGTCTGTGAGATGACTTCAATTTATTGAAACATAAACAGATATTTTTTGGAAATCTTTTCATGCTTCTTTTGTTAGTGACTAATGAAGTAGGTAATCTACAGATAAATTCCCCCAACAACTGGGGGCCAAACTCAAGGAGGAACAGATTCAACAAGCAAAGTGAAGAAAAGGTCCGAGATAGCGAAGGCCTCCTCACTGGTTGGCAGTTGCCGGACAGTCCATGCAAAGAGATAAATGGAGCTATTCAATCTTGCTCCATCACTTTGAATATTGTCCCTAGTTGATTCAGTGCCATAAGTTATTTCGAGGGGATACAGTTTATCTTAAAAACAGAATAAAAGCTATTATTTTGTTGAGTACATATAAAGGAAATTAGAAAGTGGGACCAGGATCCCAGGTTCAATTCCAGCCTTGGGCGACTGTCTGTGTGGAGTTTGCATTCTCCCTGTGTCTGCGTGGGTTTCCTTTGGGTGCTCCGGTTTCCTCCCACAGTCCAAAAATGTGCAGGTCAAGTGAATTGGCCATGCTCAATTGCCCATAGGGAGAGGTGCATTAGTCAGAGGGAAGTAGGTCTGGGTGGGTTGCTCTTCGGCGGGTCGGTGTGGACTTGTTGGGCCGAAGGGCCTATTTCCACACTGTAGGGAATCTAATCTAATCTAATTACTTTGAATATTGCCCCAGTTGATTCAGTGCCATTAGTTATTTCAAGGGGATACAAAATAAAACATATTATTTTGTTGAGTAGATAACAAGGAAATTAGAAAGTGGGAATATGAATGTCCCTGCAACCATCATGGGGGGACTCCACCAGAATGGTCCCACAGTGGACAGGTTAAATTATCAGGACAGGGTGACTATTAACAGACTTGTATTCCCAGGAGTACTGAGCAGTAGGCAGTGATATAATTGGGATGTTTGATCCAACGAAAGCAGCTGACAATTAAATACTGCAGATGCTGGAAATCTGAAACATAACAGAGAATGCTGGAGAAACTCAGCAGGCCTGATGCCTCTGAGGAGATAGAAAACTGAGTTAATGTTCTGAGTCCAGTGACCTTTGTCAGAAATGGAGTCCTGAACTGGACTTCAGTTTTAAAGAAGGGTCACGGGACTTGAAACTTTAACTCTGTTTTCTCCCTTCACAGGTGCTGTCAGTCCTGCTGAGTTTCTCCAATAATTTCTACATTTGTCTGACAATCAAGGCAAGTGGAGAAAAGTGATTTCCTCTGAGATTCATGGACAGGGCAACAAACTTAAAACTAGAGCAGAGTCATTCATGTATTATCAGATTCACAAAGAGTGGTTGGGGAATACTCTCGCATGAAATGTCGTTGAGGCTTGAGGTTAATAGAAACTTCAAACTAAAAGCTGATAAGTTTAATTAACAGAAAGGAGGGCCAAGGGTTAGCAAATCAAGGCAGACAAAGAGTTAAAATCAGGCCACAGAACACCATAGACCAGGATGGATTAGGCTGACTGGCCTAACGTCTAATCCAAAACAAAGTGTTGTTCTTGTTTAGATTCAGCCCTGACTGATCTGTGGAAAGAACAAATTAATTCAGGCCAATTTAAGAACAATCGTTGCTGCTTCCCAAGAGCAAAGTGAAAGGTTATCCGTTATCTCTGCAATTCTGCCCACAACCTTGACATGAAAACAACAAAGCCACCAGGGGACGTCACTGATTCTATCTTCGCAGGAAGATAGATAAAAAGCTGTTATCTCCCTGATCACCAGAAAAGGGGCTGTAACAGATGTGTTTATACACACCGTCCACCGTCAACTCAGCTCAGAACGGTCAGGGGGGTGCCACACAGAACATGGACAGAGTTCGGCACCAGTTAGTCAGTTTCACTGAGGGGGGGAAAGGGTGGCAGGAGAGGAATATCCACGCTGTGCACAGCCCAGGTTCAATCCCAACCTCATCCCCAGCTGGTAATCCAGACCCCTCACCACAACATCCACCCCACTCCTTCCCCCTCCCCTACCCACCTCACACCAACACCTGCTCCACCTGATTATCACCGGTCCCCTCTCCCCGAAATTCTTCACTTTTCTCATTTGCCAGAGTGAAGAACTCTCATGCGCTGAGGGGCCACTTTACTATGTTAAGGGCACAATAAAAATGAAAGTTGTTGTTATAGAGTCATAGAGCTGTACAGCACAGAAACACACCATTCGGTCCAACTCATCCATGTTGACCAGATATCCTAAATCTAATTGAGACCTATTTGACAGCATTTAGCCCATATCCCTCTAAACCCTTCCAATTCATAAACCCATCCAGATGTTGTTGATGACACCTAAAGCCTCTGTCGCCCAGATGCATAGTGGCCCTGCAGTCAAGCAATTAGTGTCACTCTTGCTTCGTTGTATCCGTTGAAACCAAGTGTTTGAGAGAGGTTTGGCCCTCATTCTAAGATACTTCTGCAGCTACAGTACAGGACGGTTTCAAGATATATCATGGATCTCGGTTTGTTTGATGTTATGAAGGAAACGAGGCAGACAGAAACCAGCAGGAACATCCCAGCTAACCCTGGTCTCATATACAGAGGAACTACCAGCATATATTACCGAGAACATGGTAAGAGTGCACTGTGAAGACCAGGATTTGATTGGACAGAGTCAACATGGATTTGTGAATGGGAAATTAGATTAGATTAGATTACTTAATCGAAGCACACCCACCCAGACCCATTCCCCTACACCGAACGAACACTATGGGCAATTTAGCATGGCCAATTCACCTAACCTGCAGTGGGAGGAAACCGGAGCACCTGGAGAAAAACCCACGCAGACGCTGGGAGAACGTCCAAACTCCACACAGTCAATCGCCTGAGGTGGGAATTGAACCCAGGTGTCTGGCGCTGTGAGGGAGCAGTGCTAACCACTGTGCCACCGTGCCACTCACGGTGATTAATAAATGTAGGGAGCTTCACCGGAGGCTCACCATACTACATCATCAGTGAGCCTCCGGTGAAGCGCTGGCGTTATGTCCCACTTTCTACTTATGTGTAGAGGTTTCCTTGGGTTGGTGACGTCATTTCTTATGGTGATGTCATTTCCTGTATTTTTCACATGGGGTAGTAAATGGCGTCCAAGTCAATGTGTTTGTTGATAGAGTTCCGGTTGGAAAGCCGTGCTTCGAGGAATTCTCGTGCATGTCTCTGTTTGGCTTGTCCTAGGATAGATATGTTGTTCCAAATTGGTGTCCTTCCTCAAACTTACATCCACAGTCCTTTCATGCACCCTCTGGTTGGGTGCACTACCTGCATGGGGTACTGTCCACTTGGCACCACAGCCACCACTCAGTTTGGCATCCTGTTTGCCATCTTGTGCCTGCTCTGGTCACTGTCCAGCTCAAGTAACAGGTTACAGCAATGGAACAGGATACAGCAATGGAACAGGGCAGTGAGATACCAGGAGTGGGGCAGGCAAGTTTGGAAGTGGGCCTGAGTAAATGTCACAATCCCAGGAGTTTAATTTGAATCCATTAAAAAAAAATTTGAAGACAAAAACCTTTTAATTGCTCAGATTCTCTGAATCAAAGCAGTTATCTATGGCATCACAAATTATTTTCCTATCCACTTTTGTATGGATGTTGTAAGATATTGATTTTTGTGATATGCAACAATAAATGTGCTTCCATCGCCCTCCTTCCCCCTCCCTTGCCCACCTCACACCAACATCTGCTCCACCTGACTATCACTGCTCCCCTCTCCCTGAAATTCTGCATTTTTCTCAATTGCCAGAGTGAAGAACTGATATGTGCCATGGAGCCACTTTACTATGTTAAGGGCGCAATAAAAATA
This sequence comes from Hemiscyllium ocellatum, assembly GCF_020745735.1. Lineage (NCBI taxonomy): Eukaryota > Metazoa > Chordata > Chondrichthyes > Orectolobiformes > Hemiscylliidae > Hemiscyllium > Hemiscyllium ocellatum. Next base: position 7,668,999 of record NC_083425.1, on the reverse strand, counting down.
AAAGTTGTTGTTATCGAGTCATAAAGCTATACAACGTGGAAACACACCATTCGATCTAACACGTCGAGTCGAGCTGAACCCATCCAACTTTTTCATGAGACAACACACCCATCACATGCCTTAATTTGTAACTGTTTTCAGTGCATTGAGTACTTTCTTTAAACAAAGAGGTCAATATCTTGCAGGACTCCAGGTGTGGTTGCACCAATGTCCTGCAGCTTCCCTATTTTTGTGATAACCCTTGCAATAAATTATAATGTTTGGGCACCTTTCCAAATTACTAGCTGTTGTTGCTCCAAATCACTAGCTGTTGTTGCTCCAAATCACTAGCTGTTGTTGCGTACTAACCTTCTGTGATTTATGCACTACGATACCCAGATCTCTCTCCACTCTGAGGTCTACAATCTTCCACCATTTACATAACTTGCACCTTTTTTACTCTTCCTGCCCATAGTTGTGCATTTTCATGATCATTTGCCTAGTCACTAAACCAAACCATCTCCCTTTGTAAAATCCTTATGTCCTCTTCACAAGTTACTGTCTATGTAGATTGTAAGATACTGATTTATATGTTGTCCAGCAATAAACGTGATTCCAGGTTTGGACAATGTTTGTGAAATCAACTGGAGTGTGCTAAGAACTTACGCTGATCACAATTGGAGGTCATCAGTTGGACTCTCAGTATGTTGGACTTGCATATACTCAAACCTTCATATGCAAATACACAAGGCACAGAAAGAACATGTACATACATTATACTCGTTTCAACTTTACTAAAACAGGTAACAGCTATTCTCTTTTTCATTCCTCAAGATAGAGTGAACAAGCCTGGCTTAAATTTCAACTAAACCTGGCAGTTAATTGTCAGTTATCATCTAACTGATGCATTCTCTATGACAATGCCTTCACCAATTACATTTCACCTGCCAACTAAATCAGCACTCAAAGTTTGGGAGAAGATTTGTAGCTCGGGTGCTCATTGTTGTGGTTCTGTTCGCCGAGCTGGGAGTTTGTGTTGCAGACGTTTCGTCCCCTGTCTAGTTGACATCCTCAGAGCTTGGGAGCCTCCTGTGAAACATCACAGAAGCGTTTCACAGGAGGCTCCCAAGCACTGAGGATGTTACCTAGACAGGGGACGAAACGTCTGCAACACAAATTCCCAGCTCGGCGAACAGAACCACAATAAATCAGAACTCCCTTCGTTTACAATATAAGATGTTGTTCACCTTCCCAGATATTCTTGTGAATGTCCTAATGAGTTTTTAGTCCGGCACTAGTTATGGGAGTAGGCAAGAAGGTGGCAGATGGGAAATAATACAGAAAAGTGTGAATGTATTCACTTTGGTAGGATAGTCAGTAAAGTAGGACAGTTTTTAAATATTGGGAGATTGAGTAATGTTAGTGTTGAGAGGGGCCTTGGTGCCCTTGCTCATGAACTGGACCTAGTTAACCTATAGTTGCATACATTATTAAAAGGATATGAAATATAAAAATAAAAATGGTATCTAATTGCAATACGTGGGGTGGATGTGAGATTGGTCATGGAATACTGTTTGCAATTCTGGCTTGGCCCTTTAAGGGGTTCTGATTGGGTTGAGGGTTTTTGTCAATGGGGAGAGAATATCTAAACTTGGCCATTATTCCAAAGAGTTTTGAAAAATCAAGAGACGACCAGTAATAAATTGTCAAAGGGACTCAGCAGAGGCAGTTTCACCCAGACTGGGGACCTGTGGTCATGGTCACAGAATAAGAGGTTGATAAGAGGAGAAATGTTTTCACGAGGAATCTTCGGAACAGCCAAGGGAGCAGGGGATGCTCAGCCACTGACAATATTCAGCTGATGGATTGGTTCTCTCAGTACTGACACATCGGAGGATGTGGGGACACTGAGGAAAGGTCAGCCATGGTCCTGCTGAGGGGTCCAGCAGTCAAGGGGCCAAATGGTCTACCCTGCTTCTATTTCTCATCTTCCTCCACAGAATCACCTCTTCATTCATCCTCTTCATTGAAGGCCCCCAACTCAACCCCTCCCAACCCCCAAAACATGGACAATGTACACATCCTACCAAATGACCATTAAGGGTAAAGTTGCACACATTCTCCTGTGGCCAACCCTATCCTACTCTCAAAGTCTTTCCCTGTGGCTGGGATACAGCTTCCCTCACATCACTCTCCTGACTATCCATCCGGTGCCCACTGACATGGGGGATCCCAACTGACGACAATGTGGTTTATTCAAAGCACCCTGAATGCCAAGCTCATGTCAAGCAGAGGGTGAACAGGTCAGTGGATCACCGTAGAGTGGGGCACTCCATAAACAATTGCTCATGGGGACAAATGGGGAGGTTAGGAACATGGCATCAATCTCGAAGGAGGGTCCCTGTAAACAGGAAGGTGGCTTGAAGTGTGTATACTTCAATGCCAGAAGTACACAAAATAAGGTAGGTGAACTTGCAGCATGGGTTGGTACCTGGGATTTTGATGTTGTGGCTATTAGGAAGACATGGGTAGAACAGGGACAGGATTGGCTGTTGCAGGTTCCAGGGTTTAAATGTTTTAGTAGGGTCAGAGGTGGGGGTAAAAGAGGGGGAGGTGTGGCATTGCTTGTCAAAGATAGTATTACAGCGATGGAAAGGACAATGGATGAAGGTAGTTCTGAGGTAGTTTGGGCTGAGCTTAGAAATAGGAAAGGTGAGGTCACCCTGTTAGGAGTTTTCTACAGGCCTCCTAATAGTCCTAGAGACGTAGAAGAAAGGATTGCGAGGATGATTCAGGAGAAGAGTGAAAGTAATAGGGTAGTTGTTATGGGGGACTTTAACTTTCCAGATATTGACTGGGAAAGCTATAGCTCGAGAACGTTAGATGGTCAGTGTTTGTCCAATGTGTGCAGGAGGGTTTCCTGAAGCGATATGTAGACAGGCCAACAAGAGGTGAGGCCATACTGGATTTGGTTTTGGGTAACGAACCAGACTAGGTGTTAGAATTGGAGGTAGGTGAGCACTTTGGGGACAGTGACCACAATTCGATGACTTTTACTCTAGTGATGGAGAGGGATAAGTGTGCACTGCAGGGCAAGAGTTATAGCTGGGGGCAGGGAAATGATGATGCGGTGAGGCATGACTTAGGATGCGTGGCTTGGAAAAGTAGGCTTCAAGGGAAGGGTGCAATCGATATGTGGAACTTGTTCAAGGAGCAACTATAGAGTGTCCTTAATAAGTATGTACCTGTCAGGCAGGGAGGAAAGGATTGTGCGAGGGAGCCGTGGTTTAATAAGGAATTGGAATCCCTTGTTAAAGTGAAGAGGGCGGCCCATGCAAAGATGAGGCGTGAAGGTTCAATTGGGGCAATTGAGAGTTATTAGGTAGCCAGGAAGGATCTAAAGAGAGAGCTAAGAGCAGCAAGGAGGGGACATGAAAAGTCCTTGGTTGGTAGGATTAGGGAAAACCCAAAGGCTTTCTATAGGTATGTCAGGAATAAAAGAATGACTAGGGTAGGAATAGGTCCAGTCAAGGATAGTAGTGGGAAGTTGCGTGTGGAGGCTGAAGAGATTGGGGAGACACTGAATAAATACTTTTCGTCAGTATTCACTCAGGAACAGGACATTGTTGCCGATGTGAATATTGAGTCACAATTAATTAGAATGGATGGCTTTGAGGTATGCAGGGAAGAGGTGTTGGAAATTCTGGAAAGGGTGAAAATAGATCAGTCCCCTGGGCCTGATGGCATTTATCCTAGGATTCTCTGGGAAGCAAGGGAGGAGATTGCAGAGCCATTGGCCTTGATTTTTATGTCCTCGTTGTCTACAGGAATAGTGCCAGAAGACTGGAGAATAGCAAATGTGGTTCCCTTGTTCAAGAAGGGGAGTAGGGATAACCCTAGTAACTATAGGCCGGTGAGTCTCACTTCTGTTGTGGGCAAAGTCTTGGAGAGAATTGTAAGGGATAGGATTTATGAACATCTTGATAGGAATAATGTGATCAAGGATAGTCAGCATGGTTTTGTGAAGGGCCGGTCGTGCCTCACAAACCTTATTGAATTCTTTGTGAAAGTGATTAAGGAGGTGGACGAGGGTAAAACAGTAGATGTGGTGTATATAGATTTTAGTAAGACGTTTGATAAGGTTCCCCAGGGTAGGCTAATGCAAAAAATACGGATGTATGGCATTGTGGGTGAGTTGGAGGTTTGGATTAGGAATTGGCTGGCTGGAAGAAGACAGAGGGTAGTAGTTGATGGTAAAGGTTCATCTTGGAGTGCAGTTACTAGCGGTGTTCCGCAAGGATCTGTTTTGGGACCATTGCTGTTTGTCATTTTTATAAATGATCTGAAGGAGGGGCTAGAGGGTTGGGTGAGCAAGTTTGCGGATGATACGAAAGTCGGTGGAGTTGTTGACAGTGAGGAAGGATGTGGCAGGTTACAGCAGGATATAGATAAGCTGCAGAGCTGGGAAGAAAGGTGGCAAATGGAGTTCAATGTAGGTAAGTGTGAAGTCATTCACTTTGCTAAGAGTAACAAGAAGATGGGGTACTGGGCTAATGGTCAGATACTTGGTAGTGTGGATGAGCAGAGGGATCTCTGAAAGTTGCCACCCAGGTAAATAGTGTTGTGAAGAAGGCATATGGTGTACTGGCTTTTATTGGTAGAGGAATTGAGTTCCGGAGTCCTGAGGTCATGTTGCAGTTGTATAAGACTCTGGTGCGGCCGCATCTGGAGTATTGTGTGCAGTTTTGGTCGCCATACTATAGGAAGGATATGGAGGCACTGGAACGGGTGCAGAGGAGGTTTACCAGGATGTTGCCTGGTATGGTAGGAAGATCGTATAAGGAAAGGCTGAGGCACTTGGGGCTGTTTTCATTGGAGAAAAGAAGGTTTAGGGGTGACTTGATTGAGGTGTACAAGATGATTAGGGGTTTAGATAGGGTTGACCATGAGAACCTTTTTCCACGGATGGAGTCAGCTATTACGAGGGGGCATAGCTTTAAATTAAGGGGTGGTAGGTGTAGGACAGATGTTAGGGGTAGATTCTTTACTCAGCGAGTCATGAGTTCATGGAATGCCCTGCCAGTAGCAGTGGTGGACTCTCCCTCTTTATGGGCATTTAAATGGGCATTGGATAGGCATATGGAGGATAGTGGGCTAGTGTAGGTTAGGTGGGCTTAGATCGGCGCAACATCGAGGGCCAAAGGGCCTGTACTGCGCTGTATTTTTCTATGTTCTATGTTCTAAACCTACAAAACCTGCTCTTGATGGTCACAGCCCCACACCCAAACCCCCCACCTCCCTCTCAAATCCATATACAGAGGGCTGCTAATGGCCAGTGCTCAGCCTCAGTTTAAACACAGCAACTGGCCATCAGCAGAGCTGTTTCTCTCCAGCCTCGGGTGACAGTCTGCATGGAGTTTGTATATTCTCCCCAGGTCTGTGTGCATTTCCACTGGATGCTCTGGTTTCCTCCCACAATGTACAGGATAGGTGGAATGGCCACGATAAATTGCCCATGATATCCAGGGATGTGCAGGCTTGGTGGACTTGCCATGGGATATGCAGGGTTACAGGGATATGGTAGGGACTGTGGCTGGGATGCTCTTCAGAGGGTTGGTACAGGCACGATGGGCTAAATGGCCTGCTTCCCCACTGCAGGGAATCTAGCATTCTATAATCTCCCTCCTGGCGTCACCCGAAGTCTCATCCAGATCCTTGCCCCTTCCATCCGACCCAGGGTTTTCCAGTGCTCCTGTTGCCCATCCAGAACAAGCTCCAATTCTCTTGAGACTCTCCGTCCGCACTGGCCCCGTGACCACCCTCTCCCACAAGTGAAATGGAAAGTCTCCTCCGACTCTACAATCCTCTCGTCTGCCACACTCAGCCGACTCTCTGTAAACTCGGTCTCTCCCAAACCAGCCCTGTCACCTCAGATATAACTGCTTGTAAATCAACTTCTCCTCCCGAATGGGAGCTGTTTTTTTAAGCAATTCCCTAATTCCTGATTAACAATGACTGATTTTCTGTGAGCTCTCATTATGTCAGGTTCCAGCTACGGTCACAGTCTCCTTCCTCTGTCGTACACAACTCTGTTTCTCCCTGAACACAATATAAGGATTCCCAAATGTATTGCTACACAAAAGCAAGCGTGAAGTGATCTTTTTTAAAGCAAATTATTGATGAAGCGATTTTGATGAAAAAAGATTAACCAGTGACTGTAAGCATCGTCACTGCCCACTCAGGCTTCCCTCAGAATGCAGCGATAATTGCCTCATCAATCTCACTCATTCGCGATTAGCAATACATCCCCATGCTGAGTGTTATCAGTGAACAGCAGCTGCCCAATGCCACTGTCCAGCACATTGGAGCTGAAAGTAGATCAAACAGAGACTGAGAGGGTGGGAGGTGGTGGGGCCAGAGAGAGAGGGGGGACATGAGAGAGTAAAATGGGGGAAAGGTGGATCGAGAGAGGGGGGAGGGGGCAGGAGGGAAGAGAGAGAAAGGGAGAGAGGAAGAGAGCAAGAGGAGGGAGAGCAGGGAGGGAGAGCAGGGAGGGAGAGCAGGGAGGGAGGGCTGGGAGGGAGAGAGGGAGTAAAGAGCGTAGAGTGGGAGAGCAGGGGGAGAGTGGAAGACAGAGAGTGGGGAGAGAGGGGGAAAATGGGAGAGACAGAGAGAGAGAGACAGGAGAGGGAGAAAGGAGAGAGAAAGATTGCATTTGTATAGTTCTTTTCACAATCTCATAGCATTCAAAGTAGTTTCTAGCACAATTACAGCATTTAAAAGGCGTTTGGATGGGTATATGAATAGGAAGGGTTTGGAGGGATATGGACCGGGTGTTAGCAGGTGGGACTAGATTGGGTTGGGATATCTGGTCGGCATGGACGGGTTGGACCGAAGAGTCTGTTTCCATGCTGTACATCTCTGTGACTCTATGACTCTACAGTCAATTAAGAATTCCTTGTAAATATAAGTGTTGTCAATACTATAACATGAGAAATGTGGCAGGCATGTTGCCCATAACCAGAACACACTGGTCGCACTGTGATAGCCACCCAGCTCATCCGTTTCTTTCATCATGTAAGTTGAGGGATATGTTCTGGTCTCAATACTTTGCAGAAAGGAAAATAAAAGGAACTCAACAGGGAAATGGGATGGGAACGTTATTCCATGTTGCTCTTGTATTTGAACTGCAAACACAGACCGTGCAGAGTGTACAACTATACCATGGGAGTCACAACGTGAGTCATGTTAGGGATATACCATTCAGGACTAAGCTGAGGAGAAACATATTTCCCCAGACAGGCAGGTCTGCAAAATTCTTTGCCACAAAATTCTTTGAGGCCAAAACATTGACTTTTCAAGAAGGAGTTGGGTACAGTTATAGTGTCAGAGATGTACAGCATGGAAACAGACCCCTCGGTCCAACCCGTCCATCCCAACCCAATTTAGTCCCACCTGCCAGCACTTGACTCATATCCGTCTAAACTCTTCCTTTTTGTATACCCATCCAGATGCTGCAACTGTACCAGCCTCCACCATTTCCTCTGGCAGCTCATTCCATACACGGACCACCCTCTGTGTGAAAAATGTGCCCCTTAGGTCTCTTTTATATCTTTCCCCTCTCATCCTAAACCTATGCCCTCTAATTCGAGACTCCCCCACCCCAGGGAAAAGACTTTGTCTATTTATCCTATCCAGGCCCCTCATGATTTTATTAACCTCTATAAGGTCATCCCTCAGCCTCTGACGCTCCAGAGAAAACAGCCCCAGCCTGTTCAGCCTTTCCCTAAAGCTCAAATCCTCCAACCCTGGCAACATGGGCGGCACGGTGGCACAGTGGTTAGCACTGCTGCCTCACAGCGCCTGTAGACCTGGGTTCAATTCCTGACTCAAGCGACTGACTGTGTGGAGTTTGCACGTTCTCCCTGTGTCTGCGTGGGTTTCCTCCGGGTGCTCCGGTTTCCTCCCACAGTCCGAAGATGTGCGGGTCAGGTAAGGGGTAAATGTAGGGGTATGGGTGGGTTGCGCTTCGGCGGGTCGGTGTGGACTTGTTGGGCCGAAGGGCCTGTTTCCACACTAAGTCTAATCTAATCTAATCTAATCCTTATAAATCTTTTCTGAACCCTTTCAAGTTTCACAACATCTTTCTGATAGGAAGAAGACCAGAATTGCATGCACTTTTCCAACAGTGGCCTAACCGCCTGTGGCCCAACATTTCAACTCCCCCTCCCACTCTGCCGAGGACATGGAGGTCGCTCCCTCACCACCAGACGCCTGGAGGAAGAACGCCTCAGCTTCCGCCTTGGAACACTTCAACCCAGGGCATCAATGTGGACTTCACCAGTTTCCTCATTTCCCCTTCCCCAACCTCACCCTTGTTCCAAACTTCCAGCTCAGCACTGTCCCCACGACTTGTCCTACCTGCCTAGCTCCTTTTCCACCTATCCACTCCACCCTCCTCTCTGACCTATCACCTTCATCCCCTCCCCCACTCACCTACTGTACTCTATGCTACTTTCTCCCCACCCCCACTCTCCTCTAGCTTATCTCTCCACCCTTCAGGCTCACTGCCTTTATTCCTGATGAAGGGCTTTTGCCCGAAACGTCGATTTTACTGCTCCTCGGATGCTGCCTCAACTGCTGAGCTCTTCCAGCTCCACTAATCCAGAATCTAAATTTCCAGCATCTGCAGTCATTGTTTTTACCTAACCAATGTCCTATACAGCTGCAACATAACCTCCCAACTCCTGTACTCAATACTCTGACCAATAAAGGAAAGCATACCAAACGCCGCCTTCACTATCCTATCTACCTGTGACTCTACTTTCAAGGAGCTATGAACCTGCACTCCAAGGTCTCTTTGTTCAGCAACACTCCCTAGGACCTTACCATTAAGTGTATAAGACCTGCTAAGATTTGCTTTCCCAAAATGAAGCACCTCACATTTATCTAAATTAAACTCCATCTGCCACTCCTCAGCCCATTGGCCCACCTGATCAAAATCTCGTTGTAATCTGAGGTAACCTTCTTTGCTGTCCACTACACCTCCAATTTTGGTGTCATCTGTAAAATTACTAATTATACCTCTTATGCTCACATCCAAATTATTTGTATAAATGATGAAAAATCTCAGAGCTAAATGGGTCAAAGGAAATGGGAAGAAAGTGGGAACAGTGGACTGAGTTGCATGATTGGCAATGTCCTATTGAACGGTGGGGCAGGCTCAAAGGGCTGAATGGCCTACTCCTGTTCCTATTTTCCATGTTTCTATACTTTCTGTATATACTTGAATAACAGGGAATACTTGAATAATAGCGGGCCTGGTAGATGGATTCTATAGATGGGGGGTGGGGGGGTTGGCCTTTGTGATTGTCTGGGCTGAGTTCACCACTTTCTGGAACCGTCTCTGACCTTGAATGGTATAGTTGCCATACCAGGTAGTCTTATACACTGTGTGACCCCCAAATCTAAGCCAAAATAATCCATACTCTGTACTTAACACCGGTCCACTACTGAAGTCAAACTCACCCTAGTGATTCTCACAGAAAAGGTGTGGGATTATCGAACAGCCCACCATTGACAATACATCCCCTTGAGCTGAAAATGTGTTGCTGGAAAAGCGCAGCAGGTCAGGCAGTATCCAAGGAGCAGGAGAATCGACGTTCCGGGCATGAGCCCTTCTTCAGAATGAGCCCTTATTCCTGAAGAAGGGCTCATGCCCGAAACGTCGAATCTCCTGCTCCTTGGATGCTGCCTGACCTGCTGCGCTTTTCCAGCAACACATTTTCAGCCCTGATCTCCAGCATTTGCAGTCCTCACTTTCTCCTAAAATACATCCCCTTGAGTCTGTGCAGGCCAACACATGATGCCCAGATTATCATTTCACTGGTGTACTCTGCTCTCGTACCAAATTGACCCTTGGCTGGACCTTTATTAATTATTCTTTCAACTTTCTCCCAAATACTTAAGTATCTGTATCTAGGTATCTTCTACCTAAGATGACACCATAAGCAGCGACTTTGCAAACTTTTCACTGGACTCATTTGAATACATATGACAATAAAGTGGATTCAATTCAATTCAATTCAGTTCAATTCAATTCAATACATGGCATCAAGCAGGAACAGCAGATACACAGCCCAGCTCAAACTTAAAGTCAGTGAGATCACTGAGCAGAGAAATTAGTGTGCAGCAGTGAGGCCGTTCTGGAAGAAGCCATGTCCACAGCTTCGGGCTGCAGGTCAGGGAAAACCTAGCCTGGGAGCAGTTGCAAAATACGACAATGAAAAGTCACCAGAATGGACACTCAGTTTCTAACTTTGACATAATTTAGACAGATTTTAAAGTCAGCCCTGGTCTGTGTACCAAGTTGCTGAAGAGGAACAATTTGTTCTGTGGCAGAAGACCACACAGAATTCACTGACAGGCAGATTTCAGTTTCAGTGGTTAATCACGAAACATTGACAAACGAATATGAATGGGTCTGCATTGGGAATATGGAGAAACCCCCCCATAAATGTAGATACATCAGCCAGTCAAACAGAGAGCAAAGCTGCAGGGGTAACTGTCCTGGTGAAGATAACGGACTGTGAAAAGAATCAGTTCACCGTGACAAGTTTGTTTACATTCACCCAGACAGTACTTAAGCCAGTGGTGATATTAAAGCCAAAAACAATCACCCAGCTAGATGATAAAGAACGGGCAATAAATGCAACTGGAACAATGACGAGGGAAGTTCGGAGTCTCTGACAAGAAGGATTACGTAAAAGAGGAAGATCTTCTCACTGGGACTTGTTTGCGTCCTGTCTTGTTGATGTGACGGAGATCAGCGATATTACAGTGGCTCCTGGGCATGGAATGGATACCCTCACAAGGAGAGTGTGAGGAGAAGGTGGAAGGACTGGATAATTGGGGGAAGAGAAGACATTGACAAAGAGATGCAGCAGACAGGCTCCAACATTAGCAATCCTGTCGGAATCAGGCACAGAGGCCAGGCTGAAAATCAGAATGGAGACTGGTCATCAAAGTGTCCAAGAGATGTGCACTATCTAATGCACCTCATTGCACAGAAGAAAGGTGATTATTTATGCAGCCCATGAAGATGATGGTCCATGTGATGAAGGCACTGATTGGGGCAAGTTATTGGATGTTCTGCTGGTAAATAACACCCTGATCTGTACAATGGGAAAACAACAGAGTCAGACTGCAGTAATCTGTATAAAAGGCTTTTGTTTTGGATTGAAGTCGGCAAGTTTGATGATTTAGTGTAAACAAATTAAGGTATCTCTGTGAAGGTTATTTTTTAATCTTTATTTATGAAAAGAATACTAAATGTTTTTTTTGCCCCTTTTGTGGTATTTTTGGGGGTGGGGTTTGACTGGAACAGCTACCCAGCATTAGTGAGACTATGAGAGGATGGAAATCAGTTTTTCCCCAAAATGTTCCCCACGTTGAGACCAACCTGCTACCTCATAGCTCAAAATGTCATGTCAGAAACTCAGCTCAGAAAACAGGACTTGCAGCAGATCATACACACGACCAGCTGCATGATGTAAGCCAGGGTACGCAGGCCCTGCTGAGATTCAACATCTGGTGGGCATTCTTTGGCAGCAGAGCACATTTTGTTGTGATTAATAGTTGCATTTTTTAAGCTACTGCCATTCTAAACCCACACTTCCCCAAGGACCAGATCCATTGCCCTTTCAGCCCCAGCAGGGAGCTCCTGGCAATGGGCAGGATCGGAGGCAGTACGAGGAACGGGGTCTCACTTCTCACTGTATCCTCCTCTCATGGATTGCCTGTCAGCCCCAGAGCAACCTACCAGCTTCATGCTGTTCAGTTTGTTGCACCGCTGACCATACGGGTCAGGAACACACTGGGTGCAGAGTGGGACATGACAGACAGAGGGAGAGAGAGGGAGAAAGAGAGGGGGGTGGGGGGGAAGAGAGAGAGAGAGAGAGAAAAAGAGAGAAAGAAAGAGAGAGAGAGAGAGAGAGAGAGAGAGAGAGAGAGAGAGAGAGAGAAAGAAAGAGAGAGAGAGAGAGAGAGAAAGAAAGAAAGAAAGAGAGAGAGAGAGAGAGAGAGAGAGAGAGAGAGAGAGGGGGGGCGCGAGGGAGGGAGAGAGAGAGAGAGAGAGAGAGAGATAGATAGAGAGATAGATAGAGAGAGAGAGAGAGATATGATGGCTTTACTCAGGTCAGGGGAGGCTAAAATATGAATAAGGAGCAAAACCTTAAAACAAAAAAGTGAGACTGTTCAGGAAATACTTCCTCATACAGGAACAGTAGAAATCGGAAACCTCACCCCCTCTATTGGGGTAAGTGACCCATTCAAGTTTTAAAATCAAAGATTCATATGCCTGTGTTTTATTGATATGGATTGTGTTGTATGAATAATCACACTTCAGGCTACAAGAAATAATAACTCCTCCAGTTTACAGCCTCCAGGACTCAATCCTGAGCTCCACAACTTCAGAGTATGATCTCTATCCTCCTTTAACCATACACATCCCTCCCACCTCGGTCTTAGAGCCATAGAATCCCGACAGTGTGGAAGCAGGTCCCGCTGCCCATCCAGTCCACACTGACTCTCCACAGAGCATTCTACGCACACCCACTCTGCTACCCCGTAACACCGTATTTCCCATGGCTAATCCACCTAACCTGCACATCTTGAGATCATGGGAGGAAACCGGAGCACCTGGAGGAAACCCACGCAGTCGCGGGGAAAATGTGCAAACTCCACACAAGACAGTCACCCGAGGCTGGAATGTTGTTTGGACCTTGTTCATTTCAAACACTTCTTGTGGTCACAAGGCCCATATTCCAGTCACACTCAGGATTAAGCTCCTCAGTTCCCAACTGGATTTGTTGATGCCGACCTGACAGTTGTGACTCTGAGTTCCAACTTGACCTGCAAAGTTGAACCATCTTCTGTCTGCCCATCTTGTCAAACCCTGTGATAATCAGAGAAGCTACACTGATCGGATTATCAACATTGCTCAATATCACACTTATTTTTCCAGTTTTAAAAGAAATCAGCGTTTGACAATAAGCCTCACTCTGTGTAGTAATGGCTATGATTACATTGCACTAGAATTCAAACCCATTCAAAATGAATGGAAGATGTTGTACTAGCCAATTACTACCTGAAAGGGCTAATTGACTTTGTAAGATCATTCTCCCTGGGAAGTGTTGCTGGATAGAATCTAAGGGGTGTGAGCTTGAGTTGATCAATGTTTGCAGGGTCTCTCCAAGTTGTTTTTATGCTCCATCAATGTAGCTAACAGGAAAGTGTTTTTTTGTTAATCCATGGTTCATAAGATCATTGAGTATCTCTGATATAATGTAACTTAAGTAAGATGTGATAAACCTATTTATTGTTCAAACTTTAGCTGTCAAAGGTTGTGTGAGCAATGCCCCAGTAGCTGAGACTAATACCAATAAGATAGATTGGTGACAATGAATCTATTGGATATTTCATTCTCACTGCAATACAAGATACTGACAGCTTGGAACCACAACGTTATAGCAGTGTACAGGGAGGTTTTTAAAGTCTGTTCATCTGACCTAGGGCATCCAATTGAAGCTCAGTATTTAGGTTAGACTGAAAGAAGGGTATTCTGGGATCACTGTCAAAATCGATGATGCTTTTACTTGCAACAACGCACAGAATTCCACACTTGGCAAAGTATCTAAGAGGTTATTGGAAACATCATTGAAGAGGAGTTATTGGAAGCATCACAAGATGGACTCCTTCCATTATCATTGATCTGAAGGTACCGTCAACAAAATGTCTGAAAACAATCAGGGACCGGGGTCAGACCCTAAAGCGAGGCTTCAGTGCATCTTGGCAACTCTGCCCCCAAAGGTTGCTTCAGAACAGGGAATGCCCAGATCGGTGTCACACCAACATGTGTAAACAATTTGCCCATCATCAAAACAGTTCTCCAGTTACAAAGCTGTTTACAGTCAAGTGTAAGAGCACTATCCTCAGTCAGCTGAAGGCAGATACAGCCTTTGCTCCAGACAGTAGCACCATCTGCTCAGCTGAAATCAAATCCTGTTGGTACATGATGTTCTTACATTACCAATCAGCACTAGACACTAGAGCCTTGATGGCCAACACACTCCTCTACCCAAGTACAGTAACATATGGAACTTCAGTCAGGTCTGCTGGTGCTGAACAAGCTGTTTACACAGCAGCCTGTACTCCCTTCAGCCTCACAGACAGTGAGGAGATTCCAACCCTCTCCCACTGACACAGTACCATGCATTTCACAAACAAACCAGCTCACCTGCTTCAGTAAGATTTGCACTAGACACATTTGGCACATTTTATTGGGAAAGTAAACTCCTCGAAGTATATTGCTGTTGCTTTGTAGGAAATACGGCAGTTGATTTGTACACAGCAAACTTCCACAAAAACACAGTGTCATGATGATGGCCGGATCACTCATTGCACAGGTGTGGATTGAGGATCAAATATTGAGCTGGGTTTGGGGATAACTCAACCTGACCTTCTTCAAAACACTCTGACCGAATTTTTGTTCGCATTCAATCGTGACAGGGACTCAGGCCAATGTCTCATCCTAAAACACAACACCTCCGACGGTGCATCCCTCCCTCAGTACTGCACTCAGGTGTCATAAAAACCAAGGAAACAGGAGCAGGTCTAGGCCATTTGGTCCCTCAAACCTATCCCACCATTCTGTAAGGTCAGCCCCAGGCCTCCACTCCCCTTTTAGCTAACTCCTCATTGCTCTCAACTCCTTCAGAAATCTGCCTCCTCTTTCAATGTTTTCAGTGATCCAGCTTCCTGAACTCTCTGGGGAGTGAATTCCAGAGATTCTCCATTCTTCGAGAGAAGAAGTCCTTCTACATCTCAGTTTGAAATGAACATCCCCTTGTTCTGTCACTCTGTTCCCGAGTTCAAGATTTCCCGACTGGCTCCTGACATCTTCTCAACACCAACCCTGTCAAATCCTCTCGTAATCCTCTACAGTTCAATTAGGGCTCAGTCTGGATCATGTGCTCAGGCCTGGATTACCTTTAACCCGGAAGCTGCGGTTTTACCCACACCACTGACAGCAACTAGAGAGTTTACCCTCAGATATCCCTCTCCCTCTGCTTTACCCATTCACCTGCCCCACACCCAACCTGTGCTTCTCTGTTGTCTGTATCCTTTTTGACATTTAATCATACCTGATTGGCATTGTTTCTTCTTCCCAGTCTGCTGTCTACATCCTTCTCCCCGTATCGGTCTCTGGGGTTGGTTAGCCGGGCAGCTGGTTTGTGATGCTCCCAGTGTGTGCTCAATTCTCACCGACTGAAGTTACCATGAAGGACTCTTTGTCAACCTCACCCCTTGCCTGAGGTACAGTGACCCTTGGGTTAAAGCCCCATCAGTCATCTCTCTCTCTCTCTCTCTCTCTAATGAAAGAGTAACCCTATGGGACAATGTGAATTTACCTTATATCTGCTTTAAATATGCCTATATCTCTCACATCTTCCACGTTCGGTGCAGGATCAGACATAAAACTGAAATAACTCTTCCAAGGCCAGCATCCCATCACCCTTTATTTACAAATGCATAGCTTTTGACAAGAGAACTAGGTTTTATTGCTACGTACTCATCTACAGGGAGACAGGAGTAGAGTGAAAAGTTTGCAATGTCGCTGGTCCTGGGCACCACCTTAGGTACAAGGGTACTTTGGTACAAACTCTTAGGTACAAAGAAGAAAAATAAAGAAACAAACTTCCAAATTGCAATCCTTCTTTAGCCACAGGCCTGGAGTCACTCCCACTCTGGACTTTCCCCAGTAGGCCTTGATTTCTCCCCTGTGCTGGGCTCAATCACTCTCTCCCCCACCCCCCCACTCCTCCGTCTCACCACTATCCAGGATCACCGGCCATCAGAGTCCTGCTCCAGACCCTCAGCCACTCCTGCAATGCCACTGGCTGCCAGAGTTCTGTCTAGGTACACCAATCAACTCATGGCCAATGGGCAAAGTCCCCCCTCCAGGCCTCTAGCCGCTGCCTCCAATACTGAGAGAGAAGTGAGTAGAGAAGAAGAAACTTTTAACAAAAGAAGGAAAAGGAGGAAGAAAAGTGGTTGGAGTGGACGAGCTGTGTCAGGAGACTAACTGTGCCGCCATCTTGGATTGGCGCAACCTCTCACTGAGTCAGCCATTCCAGAAGGTCAATATCCCTGACACTCATCCCAGATTGGATCAGATTAACCAATCAGGGATTGTATGAGGGCCAGCTGGCTATCCTTGTCAAAATTGCGACAGAAACGTCAACCCTGTTGCTCTTTCTCCACACAAGCTGCCCAGTCAAGTACTGAACACCCAGCACTTTTATATCCTGAAGGATTCAGGTTTCCAACACCTGGAGTGTTTTCTCATTCTGCTCTCTGCAAATTCTCCTTTTACATATTTTTGCAGAGGCCCCAGTGAGAGCTGAGTGCTCACAACTCTGAGTTCTGCAGAGTGAGAGAACCATTGCTAGGCCCACTGGGTCTCCATCTTCAACACCAACGCATTAAATTCAGGAACAACTTACAGCAGAAACCAGAGAAAGCCAACTTGCCACATTGAAGTGCGAATTACAGAGGATTTCAGCACTGACGCACTAGGTCTGTGATTTACACATTGTGGTGAATCTATCTGGCATGAAATTGATTGCACATAGTTATGAATTATTCATCTATTTTAAAAAAAAACAGAGAGCAATCAATGTGTTGCAGTTCATAAATATCCAGAATGGAGGGGGTGAAAATACACACACAGTCTCACAGTCGCTGGGGATCCCATTACAGAAAGACACCACAGACAATCCCACATGTTCAGTTTCTACAAATTACAGCAATAAAACGATTTCATTAGGAAGGTTTGTCTGGCAGAACAAAACAGTATCTTACCAAAGAATGCCAGCTTCTCTTCAAAGTGCTATCAACCAGAAATGTGTGATCAAAAATAACACACAGATGGGTGGGAAATGCAGACAGCTCACTCTTTTGGAGTTACTTCCAGATGAACTGTGATCAGCTAGATACTGGCTCAACTTGCCGTGGGTCTGACTGAACGACCACACCAGGGCTTTAGGGACCCAATGACAGAAGGTGAACAGTTAACTCTGAGTCAGACGGTCTGCGCTGAGGTTCCCCTTACTGCACTGAACATGGGTCTGCACAGGTTGATTTTAATAATCAGTTATTACACCATCACTTTTCCTCCATCGACCTGAGGCTTGTTACTGTCCCAAGAGATTGGGTGGCTGTGGTTTTACGTGGTAGACCAGCAGATGATCCAGCAGCAGCACCCATGGGTGCCAGGGGCTGAGCAGGATCGGCTCATGCCCAGCCATGGCAGACGGAGGGAGAGCTGCACTGCTGCAGGTACACCTCTTCATTCAGACACTAAACCAGTGCCCAGGTAGAAGCAGCGTCTCAGCTGGAATCTCTGAATAAACAGAGTGTACAAGGAGACAGCAAGAGGCAGAGCAAAACCAGAGGCCAGCGAAATGAGGGAGTCACCAAGAAATCCAACAGGAAACTCAGGAAAAAGCTCTCTCCTAAAAGAGTGGGGAGAATGAGACACAGTGTCTGTGGGATCCTCTCCTCCAGGGAATTGTGGGGACAGGTTCAGTGATTAACTTGGGTAGTTTTTGATTCACAAGGGAGTCAAAGGTTACAGGGGGTAATCAGGAAGATGGTGTCAAGACCACCAACCATGATCATATCCAATGGCAGTGCAAGTTTGAAGGCTGAATGGCCTGCTCCTGTGTGTGTACTGGAGATGGTTATGGGGATTAAGGAGAGGCTGGAGAAACATCAGGGGGAAAGGGAGAGATGAAGGAAGCTTAAGTACCAGTACAGACCAGTCGGGCTGAATGGCCTGTTGCTATCCAGTATATTCCGTGTAATTCTGTGGAATGATTGCAGCTGATTAAAACTCAAACTCATGCAAATGCAGCCGAAATCTTCAGCACTGATCAACACCAACCTGGAACTTGTGGCCAGCCAATCTCACAGGCCAACTGTGGCTGGGAGAGGGAGCGCAAACTCCAAACACCAGCTTCCAGCTCATCCAATTGGGATAGCTGAAGGGCTGCCCAGCTCTCGGAGTGCAGGGGGAAGTGCTGGGAAGGGGTGAACAGACAGATATCTCCGAACATGTCGACGCACTGAACGGCCGGCAAAGCATTCTGAAGTGTAGTCGCCCATGCAAATGTCGAAATGCAGCTGGTAACTTGTGCAAAGCTAGCTCCCATTAGCAGCAAGACTGTCAATTGCTCAAAGTTAGAGGAGGGTTGTACATCCTCCTCCATGTCATAACCCACAGCATTTCAATCAGTACCTTCAGCAATGCATTTGGAAACTAACAGGCTATCACCTTGGCACTGTCTTCACCATCTCCCCCTACACGATAACCTGCTCTCAACATCACTGTCTCCCTACACACACACACACACACACACACACACACACACACACACACACACAAACAGGCACATACATACACACACAGACAGACACGCGCATGCACACACAGAGAAACAGACACATACACAGACAGAAACAGACATGCAGCATCACACCAGAGAAAGGAAAGGAGAGCAAGCAGTTGAAATAAATCGCTTGTTTTGTATCCAGGCTGCAACTTGAAAAGCTCTACGCTTGTCTTCTCTATCAGACTTGCTTCCACTTCATTCCTGAACAAGGTGTGCTCACTCTACAACCCAGAGAAGGTCAGAAACATAAGCAACAAGGCAGCAGAGAAACAGTAAGGAACACAACAAGAGAGAGAGCGAGAGAGAGATGTGTATGACCAGAGAGATGTGTATGAACATAGAGATGGACAGATGAAAATGCAGGGATTTACAAACAACATCATCAGACATAAATAGATTGAAAAAGTTCTTGGAGCAGTAATACTCATAATCCAATGTCAAGGGTTTGATTTGAAAATGTGTATCTGAAACACAAAAGGATGCAGGAGAAAGGAAACTGCAATTGTTAATTGCACCTTGAAGTTTGTGGCTGGAGGGTGCAAGTTAACAGCCTCCAATCACTGCTACAAGATGGCAACAAAACGCAGAAAGCATGACTAACAGACAACGGCATTGTCCTCATTCAGACAATCAGCCGCAGGTACACAGCTCACTACACCCATGGTCAGCTGGCATGGGCGCCCCTCCTATTGCAGAGAGCTGCTTCACAGCAACTTGACAGCTGCTGTCAGATACTGTTACTCCAAGTGTCTCGACTTCTCTCTGACATGTGTCTGTGCATGTACACTAACCTGCTTCCGATACTGTCCCAGCTCGTAACTCTGATCAGGTGAACAGCTCAGGCCTGCTGACCCAGTGAGCCATGGGTTTGAGGTTGGTCACTGACTGCTATTTGTAGTGACAGGATCCACATGAGGTGATCCAGCTCATGCCAGCTTTCCAAAACAGGAATTAAACTAAGTGATCCCTGGATGTTTCTCAAACACTTATGCCAAGAAAAACTAAAACTTCATGAGTTCCACTCCTCTCATCTCCTATTCACTGGCACCTCAGTTTCTCACAAATTCCCTTCTGTTCTGCCCAATCCTCTTGATGTTGCACAGCTGGTTCAGTATTGCTAACAAAAAAAGATACATTTTGTCAAAGATTTTTGTTTTGCACTCCTCAAGACAACTCACAAGAAATACCAATGGAAAAGGGGAGAGTAATCTTGGAGATGAATATAAGGACAAAAAGCTTTGGGTAAATGTGTCTTTTTCCAGCAATGCTTCAATTCTGTGTTACCCGATGGAAACTGGGGGAATGGGATTGTGTAAACGATTACAAAATCGTGGGAAGTTGCTGACCTCAGCCAGAAAGCACAAAGGGAGAAGGCAAGACTGGACTGAGGTACATGTAAGAGAAGATGTTATCACCTTCACAGATTCTGATCCATGTTGCAGACGGGGAGAGACAAGAGACAATAGGTGCATGAGTAGGCCATTCGGCCCTTCGAGCCAGCACCACCATTCATTATGATCACAGCTGATCAGCCACAATCAGTATCCTGTTCCTGCCTTATCCCCATAACCCTTGATTCCACTACCTTTAAGAACTCCATCCAACTCTGTCTTCAAAGTATCCAGAGACTGGGCCTCCACTGCCTTCTGGGGCAGAGCATTCCACACACCCACCACTCTCTGGGTGAAGAAGTTTCTCCTCAACTCTGTTCTAAGTAGCCTACCCCTTATTTTTAAACTGTGTCCTCTGGTTCGGGACTCACCCATCAGCGGAAACATGTTTCCTGCCTCCAGAGTGTCCAATCCTTTAATAATCTTATACGTTTCAATCAGATCCCCTCTCAGTATTCTAAACTCAAGGGTACACAAGCCCAGTCGCTCCAATCTTTCAACATAAGACAGTCCCGCCATTCCAGGAATTGACCTCGTGAACCTACGCTGCACTCCCTCAATAGCCAGAATGTCCTTCCTCAAGTTTGGAGACTAAAACTGCACACAGTATTCCAGGTGCAGTCTCACCAGAGCCCTGTACAGCTGTAGAAGGACCTCTTTGTTTCTATACTCAATTCCTCTTGTTATGAAGGGCAGCATGCTATTAGCCTTCTTCACTACCTGCTGTACCTGCATGTTTGCTTTCATTGACTGATGTACAAGAATACCTAGATCTCGTTGTACTGCCCCTTTACCTAACTTGACTCTATTTAGGTAGTAATCTGCCTTCCTGTTCTTGCCACAAAGTGGATAACCACACATTTATCCACATTAAACTGCATCTACCATATATCCGTCCACTCACCTAGCCTGCCCAAGTCACCCTGTAATCTCCTAACATCCTCCTCACATTTCACCCTGCCACCCAGCTTTGTGTCATCAGCAAACTTGGTAATATTGCTTTTAATACCTTCATCTATATCATTAATGTATGCCTGACAAATCAAAGTTCCAAAGTAGAGTCATATTGAATTCAAAACACGAACTCTGTGCCTCTGCCCAGAAATGCTGCCAGACTGACTGAGTTACTCCAGAACTTTTTGATGCCAGACAAATTAATGGCTAGTTTTGTCCAGGTTTCTGGCACCTCACAGCTGGAACAAGAGGATGGAAGTGTTCGAAAATTATTGTAGACACAGTTTGGTTGAATCAGTTTGTTATGAACAATGAATGTTCCTCCTATTGGGATTGACGGAGCTCCAAAAGGGGCATGAGATGAATCTGTGCTGATCGACTGGTGAGTGAATCCATCGCCCTGCCCCATAAAAGGTCATCATTCCAGCTTGCAAACTAGGTCAAGCTTGAATCACCCAACACACTGTAATCTGTCCCAACAACAGAACACAGCTGGGGCAAAACGTGTCAAAAACGCCACTAACTCAATGTGGCAATTCAAACATCAAGATAAAGAGACAGGAAGAGAATAATACCAGAGACATAGAAAATAGCAGTTTGTAGATATTGCAGTTTTGTTGATAAAATCAGAATGCTAGAATATAGGAGGCCATTCAATCCATCCTGCCTCTACTGTCTCCTTGAAAGAGCAAACTCACTGAGGAGACCTGTAAATTGTTCCCTTTCAAGAATGTATCTGATTTCCTTTTGAAAGTTTAAACTGCTCTTTCAGGTAGTGTCTCTCAGATCATAAAATAACTCTTATCACCTCCTCCACGGCCAGTTCTTTCATTGATTATCTTAAATTCGCCAGCCTTGGTTCGTGACCCTTCTCCCGCCAATGAAAACCTCTCCTCTTTGTTAAAACCATTCACAGTTTCAAGCATCTCTAACCCCTTCACTGCCAATCAATGCCAATTGGATGTGCCTTGAAGCTGCAGATGTCATTTTTACACAGTCAATGTCATCACCTTGATTGCTCTCCTTTCTGGGCTCAAGTTAAGTATAAACAGCTCTGCTCGGAGAAAAGGTGGCTGAAAGGGGATTTGGAACAGGCTTACAAAATCATGAGCCGACTCAATGAAGAAAGTAGGAAGAAGTTGTTCCTACTTATAAAAGAAACTAGAACAAGAGGGCCTAGATTTCAAGCAATGGGTAAATGAAGCAAGGGTAACTTGAGAAAAAACAAGTTGGATATTTTTAACTGGTTTTTCATTGAGTTGAGTTTGAAATTCTGTCATTATCAGAGAAAGAGAGTGTGTTTGCATCAGACTTCCTGTGTTCAGGAACAGGGAATCCTGGTCAGAAGAGAAAACGCTGGAAAATCTCAGCAGGTCTGGCAGCACCTGTAAGGAGAGAAAAGAGCTGATGTTTTAAGTCTAACTGACTCTTTGTCAAAGCTGTTAGGGTGTGGACTGCACTGTGGGGAAATGTGGTGCAGGTAGATTCAATTGAGGCATTCAAGGGAGATTCGATGGATATTTACCTGGAAATATATGCAGGGATATAGAATCAGTGCAGGAATAATGGGCTGAATACCCTCTTTCGGCACCATAATAATTCTGTGATTCTGTGAAAGCATGCGGTTGAGGGGTAAAATAATGTGGACCAACAGCACGTTGTGCCTGGAAAAGAAGTCAGCCTATAAACTGTACGTTTGCAAAAACATGATTCTCGGGGTTGAAACACTGAACATCCAAACTCTGCCCCTTGAGCCCGCTCCACCCTGCAATAAAATCACCGCTGGTCCATTTGTGTTTCAAATTCCACATTCTCATCCAGCTCTCGGATAACCCCCTCAATTACCCGACTGTATGGGCTGGTCTTAACTGGTGCGATTTAGATTACTGAAGATTTTGGCAGGGAATCTGTCAGGGATGTGAGACTGTCATCTCCAGAGCTGCAAGTACAATGTGGGAATCGTTGCTACAGCAGAGGCCTGTCCAGGTTATGCTATACCCCTCAAACTCTGCACTGCAGAGACTCTTCCTCAGCAGCTCCAACAGACTTCCCTGCCCAAGCACCAGGATTCGCTGGATAAAAGCAAATTACTGTGGATGCTGGAATCTGAAACCAAAAGAGAAAATGCTGGAAAATCTCAGCAGGTCTGGCAGCTTCTGTAAGGAGAGAAAAGAGCTGACGTTCGAGTCTAACTGACCCTTTGTCAAAGTTTTCTCTTTTCTCGCCTTACAGATGCTGCCAGACCCGCTGAGATTTTCCAGCATTTTCTCTTTTGACCAGGATTCCCTGTTCCTGAACACAGGAAGTCTGATGCAAACACACGCTCTTTCTCTGATAATGACAGAATTTCAAACTCAACTCAAATGAAAAAGCAGTTAAAAATATCCAACTTCGAACATCTCCACATGGCATTCCGTCCCCCAAAACTCCCACCGATGCCATGCGCAATATACAGCTGACAAAACCTGCAGTCAGAAATCTCTGCCAATGTAATTTTGTTTTTATGCTTGTACACAAGGAGGGAAATTGTGTTATTTTTATCTCCATAGTCTTTCTGGACTAATCGGATTCATCCCTGGTCAAACTCTCCCGTAGAGAGAGATGCCAGGTTACATTAACAGCCAGTGACTAGCCCTATTCTCTCTCTCTCTCTCTCTCTCTCTCTCACTCACACTAAATGAAGCTGGGGTGGAATTATTACATCATTGCCTCACATTCCCAACAATCTCTCGGGTGTATTTTTAAACTGGCATCTGGAATCTTGACTGGCAGGTTAATCAAACAATGCTGCTATTTTTATGTCTGTGAATGTTGCACAGCCAGAATATCCACACTCGGTAACAATGCAGGAAGATAGTAATAATCCTGCCGAATAGGCATGGAATTGGAACATTAGTTTTAGTGTTGATAAGTGAGAGCTGGTGCATTTTGTTTGCAAACGTAATGCAACCACATCGATCGAAGAGCAATGGAGCAAACAGCCGATGGGATGAGGATTACAGACATACAAATGACTGAAAGCAGCTCTAATAATACCATTAATAATGCAATGGGGCCACTTATTGCCTCCTTACACTGCACTTGGGAATATTGGCACATTCCCATTGCCATATGATAAAACAGACATTAAAAGTTTTCAGATGGGATCTTGTGTTGCAGTGGTAGTGTTTCTAGCTCTGAGCCAGAAACACCAGGTCCATGTCTCACCTACTCCTGAGGCGTGTGATACCACATCTGAACAGAGTGGTTAGGAGCATTTCTACAAAAGGCCTCAGTGACAGTGTGTGAAAATGATTAGCCAGGATGTTACCAGGATTAAGAGGTTACGCCTTTCTGAGGCTGGTCTGACCCGATGGAAGTATTAAAACGGGAAAGCCAGGTTTCTTGGACTAGATGGAGAGTTAAATTATTCCAGCAGATCCAGAATCCATGAAGATATAGCAGACACTAATCAGTCCATGAGAGAATTCTAGAGAACATCCTTTACCCATGGGCTGGGTCACACTGGGCAGAGCGAGTGATGGAGGTGAACTGTGAGCATATCTTTAAAGGAAAGCTTGAGAAACCCTTTCAAGTCAAATGAAGGGCTGTTCTGTGGACAGCAAGCTCCCACCAACATCAATGCAATAACGACCAGACAACTTGTCTTCACTGATTTGATTGAGAGAGAAATATTGGCCAGGGAACCAGGAATACTTCATGAGGTCTTCTTTGAAATAGTACCATGGAATGTTTTACAGTTAGCCGAGAGGTTAAGGTCTCATTAGAGAGGGAGCATTTCCAGAAGTATCATCTTCCCAGTATGTTGTTATATAGTTATCATCACATTAACGATTTCGACATTTCCATCATTCAACTGGAATTCTGTTCAGTTCTGGTCACCACACTACCAGGAGGATGTGGATGTTTTGAAGAGGGTACAGAAAGGTTTACCCAGATGTTGCCTGGTCTGGGGGATTTTAGCTATGAAGAAAGGTTGGAGAGACTGGAACGCAGGATGTCGAGAGGTGACCTGATAGAAGTTGATAAGATTGTGAATGGCATGGATAAAGGGGAAAGTATGAGGCTTTTTCCCAGGCGGAGGGGTCAACTACAAGCGACATAGGTTTGGAGGGTGTTTATGGGGGGGGGAGCAGAATTTTAAAAAGATGTGAGAGGCAGGTTTTTCACACAGACGGTGATGGGTGCCTGGAAAGCACTGCCAAAGGAACTGGTGGAAGCAGACACAATAACAGCATTCCAGAACCACCTGGATGGATACATGAATAGGAAGGGAACAGAGGGATATGGATCCTATAAGTGAAGACAGTTTTAATATGGAAGGGCAAAATGTGTCAGCAAAGGCTTGGAGGGCTGAAGGGCCTGTTCCTGTGTGTATTGTTCTTTAGAATGGTCAGGCAATGCTGCCCTTACTAAAGGATTCGTGTCAATTGGGATGATGGGGGAATGGGATGAGCTTTGGGGCTCTGGTCAAACTCTTCATCCATAAACACATAACAGCACCTTTTTCTCATGGATCTGTCCAATCACAGTCTGCTTCATCCACCTCCTACAAGGTGTTGAGGATTTTCTACACAGCTTGCCCTTCAGTGAGCATTAACCATGCCATCCCTGCCGCCGACCTGCTGTCAGAGTATCCTCACTATGGACTGTCGTGTCCAAGGAGGCTGTCTGCACTATTGCTCAGTAGGAGCTAGACTGTTAGAGTCATAGAGACATACAGCATGGAAACAAACCCTTCAGTCCAACCTGTCCATGCCAGTCTAGTCCCACCTGCCAGCACCCAGCCCATATCCCTCCAAACCCTTCCTATTTATATACCCATCCAGATGCCTTTTAAATGTTGTGATTGTACCAGCCTCCACCACTTCTCCATCGATACAGAGGGTCTGTAATATGTGGATGCAGCAGACAGAACAACAATGATGCTAGCAACAACTGGATACAGGGTATCCATACACGCACCACCCTCTGTGTGAAGAAGTTGCCCCTTAGGTCCCTTTTATATCTTTCCCCTCTCACCATAAACAAGGCCTCTAGTTCTGGACTTCCCCCATCCAAGGGAAAAGACCTTGTCTATTTATCCCATCAATGCCCCTCATAATTTTGTAAACCTCTATAAGGTCTCCCCTCAGCTTCTGACGATCCAGGGAAAACAGCCCCAGCCTGTTCAGCCTCTCCCTGTAGCTCAGATCCTCCAACCCTGGCAACATCCTTGTAAATCTTTTCTGAAACCTTTCAAGTTTCACAACATCCTTCTGATAGGAGGGAGACCAGAATTGCACGCAACATTCCAACAGTGGCCTAACCAATGTCCTGTACAGCCACAACATGACCTCCCAACTCCTGTACTCAATACTCTGACCAATAAAGGAAAGCATATCAAACACCTTCTTCACTATCCTACCTACCTGCGACTCCACTTTCAAGGAGCTATGAACCTGCACTCCAAGGACATTACTAATTACGCCTGCCAGGAAACTCCTTGCATTAGCAGTAACCACTGTTACACCCTCAGTGGGTAAAATTCCTTGGAAAATTGAATTCCTTACTCAAAACAGAAACTACCATTTTCAGAATAATTACTGAGCCACAGTGTATATCACTGACACGGAGCTGCCCAGGCCTCCCAACAATGAAGCAACCAGTTCAGTCGATGAACGTGATTGCAATCTCAAAACAGAAATTACGAGTGTACAAACACATGCAAATAAATGAAGGCTGGTGTAACTACAACAGTTAAGGAGTGGGCTGAAGGTCTTTCAAGAATACACGGTTGAGATATTATCAACAGCAACAAGACAAGCCATGTTTATGCTTGGAAAGGCGTTCCTTAGACGTGTCGGCAGAACTATGGATGAGACTGAACTTCAAACCTCTCCATCGATACAGAGGGTCTGTAATATGTGGATGCAGCAGACAGAACAACAATGATGCTAGCAACAACTGGTTACAGGGTATCCATCTGAGTGAAACCCCACACGTGGTTGCAAAAACAATAAGTCACAGAGACATTTTATTTTCCTTTTAAAAAGGAAATGCAGGAAGGGGACAGTTGTTAGATACTGGTAATCGGAGGCAAGATCGGAACGTCAATCGCACAGAGGGGCAACAATGGAACAACTTCCAAATTGCAATTTGCGAACCTGAACTAATCTCATGTTTTGATTTCTTGTCCTCAAATTAGAGCTGCCGAGCACAGAAACAGACCCTTCAGTCCAACATGTCCATGTCGACCAGTTATCCTAAATTAATCTCGTCCCATTTGCCAGCATTTGGCCCATATCCTGCTAAACCCTTCCTGTTCATGATGCCTTTTAATATGTTAAAATTGCATCCGCCTCCATTACTTCCTCTGACAGCTTGTTCCACACACGCACCACCCTCTGCTTGAAAATGTTGCCCCTGCGGTCCCTTTTATATCTTTCCCCTCTCACCCTAAACCTATGCCCTCTAGTTCTGGACTCCATACCTTGGTAAAAATAATAACTGCAGATGCTGGAAACCAGATTCTCGATTAGAGAGGCGCTGGAAAAGCACAGCAGTTCAGGCAGCATCCAAGGAGCAGGAAAATCAACATTTCGGGCAAAAGCTTATTCCTGATGAAGGGCTTTTGCCCGAAATGCCGATTTTCCTGCTCCTTGGATGCTGCCTGAACTGCTGTGCTTTTCCAGCACCACTTTAATCCAAAATCTGGATTCCATACCTTGTCTTTTTACCCTAGACATGCCCCTGATGATTGTATAAACCTCTAGAAGGTCACCCCTCAGCCTCTGACAGCTCCTGGAGAATAGGTCGACACGGACTGTTTTACCTGGTGTGGGAGAGGAACACCACTTATTATTCTCAGGAGAAGGGGTTCCTGCCTTAAACAAGGTGAAGTTTATTGTATGTTACTAACTGAAGTCCCAAGTTACAAGCGATGGGTCTTCGTCCTAAACTGTTCTCCAACCAAGTCACAATGGATGGTGCTTCGGGCAAGCCTCCTTATTAACCCTTTCAGAATTGAATAGACTTGTCCAGCCAACCACCTGATCCCTGACTCTTTAACATTATGATGCTTTAAAGCCATTACTGATTCCCATTCTAACTGTGCACTGGACGTACATGCATCTAAACAGGGAAGGCAGTACCACTGTTCTGTATGTTGTAGTGCCTTATTGAATTGCAATCCAACTCACCAGCACTCATCCTGAAGAGTGACCTGGCAATTATGTGCTTTCAATGAAGAGGAGTGAATGGGTCTGTTATGCCGCAGATAAATCTGCTCACAAATTAATGAGTTTATCTGTTAATATTCAACAGTGGAATTGCAGCCCCAGGTTTGGGGAAACAAAGCAACCGAGCCAATACTGCCAGTGACAGATACCAGTGATGAGCTGTATGGTGCCGGGAGATAAATCTCTCAAAGCTAAAAACAACAAAGCCTGCATTTATATAACACCAGTTCAATCCTGAGGCCTTCTCAAACTGATTTACTGCAAATCAAACATTTTGAAGCATGTTCACTGCTGTACTGTGTGAAATACAACAACTGCAAACTGCAATAATGGTCCAGAGTAATTCTTGATGTTGGTAAGCATTATCCAGGACACCAAATGAGAGTTCTCACTGCTCCTCTTCCAAACCTGACCACTGGATCATTTTGCACCCACCAGACAGGAAGACAATGCCTCGGTTTAATGTCTTGTCTAAAGGCAGCACCACTAACAGTGCTGCACTTCCTCAGGACTCCAACGCGAGCGTCGCCGAGTTTTCTGGGTTCCA
The DNA here is from genome assembly GCF_020745735.1 of Hemiscyllium ocellatum. Taxonomy (NCBI): domain Eukaryota; kingdom Metazoa; phylum Chordata; class Chondrichthyes; order Orectolobiformes; family Hemiscylliidae; genus Hemiscyllium; species Hemiscyllium ocellatum. Next base: position 7,640,393 of record NC_083425.1, on the reverse strand, counting down.
GTCACTGGAATGAGGGGAAAGCACTGCCCCTGAGCCACCCCCCGCTAATAAAAACTCTACAAACAGAGAGCGGATCCAGTAAGTTCCAGAGCCCAGCTAACCTGGGGCTATGTTAGTGCTGTCAAACCAGCCTCCGAGTTGGTGATACAATATCCAGATCATGTTCAACGATCACATCAAAAGTTAAAGGGCATTCATTTGAGATAAAGATGGCCTTTCCTCACACCTCAATAACTGTTATCGTGCTCACTTGATTAGCTTCGCTGACTCACTTCAGAGCTCCTACAGATTCCGCTCCAACACCTCCAAACTCCCGGATTCACAAAAACATCATGTACTTCACTGGACAGCATTTCCCAATGTCACACTCTGAATTCTCAGCTCCTCAGAGCAGAGACTGCCAAAGATGCTCAGTATCCCATGAATAGAGACTTGAACTCAGCAGCACCAAGGTCACATGCTAACAGCTGCCTGTGGGTGAAACTGAATAACGAGATAAGGGGGGAAAAGAAACGATATGCTGATGCAGGCGGAATGCTGAGGGGCAGGAGGAGACTCACACCGAGCAGAACATCACCAACTCAGGCCACCAACACCACCAATTCCTGCCTCAGGTGACTGACTGTGTGGAGTTTGCACGTTCTCCCCGTGTCTGCGTGGGTTTCCTCCATGTGCTCCGGTTTCCTCCCACAGTCCAAAGATGTGCGGGTCAGGTGAATTGGCCTTGCTAAATTGCCCGTAGTGTTAGGTAAGGGGTAAATGTAGGGGTATGGGTGGGTTGCGCTTCAGCGGGTCGGTGTGGACTTGTTGGGCTGAAGGGCCTGTTTCCACACTAAGTAATCTAACCTGAACCTGCTGGTCCAAGTGGCCTGTTAGGATGCTGCAAACATTACTCTGTGTTATATTAGTCCGTGTTGTAACTTCACCAGACGCCCTGCATATGAGTGAGTGAGAGGGAGTGAGAAAGCGAGTAAGTTTGAGTGACAGTGAATGAATGAGTGAGAGAGTGAGTTAGTGACAGTGAGTGAATGAGTGAGAGTGACAGTGAGAGAGAGTGAGCGAGCGTGAC